>NC_090930.1:867435100-868702982 GCF_040938575.1 Ambystoma mexicanum | reverse complement strand
TGTGGCCATCCATGCCTGGATGATGATGTACACCCTATTTACCAAGGCCAAATCCTTCCCGTAATCTCCTGAAAGCGGAAGGAGGATCTGATGATTTGTTTCTTCTTCAAGAAGGCTTGCTACAGTTGAAAAAGAAATGCAATGTTCCCAATTACAAGGAATAAACAATTCTTGGCTAACAATTAGTATTCTATTTGCTACAACTTTTGAATTCACAATGGTATATTTGTCAGGATGACTTCATAGTGCTGCTGCTTCCACTTCAACAACTTTTCTTTTACTGGATTTCCTATGAGAACATTCACCTTTATCTCACAGTATTCCACTTGGTTTGGATACTAACATGTTGCATCCACTGACAAACAGGTATACTACCACTACTTCGGAACTTGGAACTAACACCACAGCTTCAGTGGTTTGTACTTCCCGGCAGACTTTGAAAAGATACACTACAAAGTAATTCAACAACTTCAAGCAGGCAAGGCACACTTCCTCTAACAGCTCTCTTCAATCGGGGCAGATTCTTTGCCTTTCCTGTCTCTCTGCCACAATAACAACCTGGGTTTGCCTTTAAGACTCACTTATCTCTTTCTCCCATAGTATTTGGCACTACAGGTTGTTTCAACTTCAAAATGTTTTTTTATATGCAGCCAGTTTCCCTTCCCCAGCCTCACCTTAACCTCTCTGCCAGTTATCAGCTCAAGTAATTACCCAGAATCCTTGATGCCACTCTCTTAGCTTCAGGTAATGCTTGCACACTTGTATCTTCGTCCAATGCACTGTTATTAACTTCACAGTACAAGTATATTCTTTCTAGACTCTGAGAAAGTTCGGCACTTTAACTTCTTGTGAATGAAAGGTATGCCGTGTCAAAATAAAAAATAGGATCTTTCAAAATCCTAATTAGGCACATGCAAGCACTTCTTGTTATAGTTTTGTTTAAGTGATAAAGATTGGAATTAAATTGTATTCCTGTGAGAAAGTGAAGCATAGAGTTCAGTCCTTCTTTAGGAGTCACAATTAGGCACACGTGACCATTCTTTAAAGTAGTTTTCACAAGTGAAAGACTGTAACACTTGTATTGTCTGGCTAGGTATTCGGTAATGATCTTAGCAGTGTTCTCTCTCCTTAATTAGGGACACATGGACACTACTTCAAGCAATAACAGTTGTTTAACAATTTAACAATGGGTTTCAACAGGATAGCTTATCATGCAAGTGTAAACCCATATTCTTTGTGGGTTTAATTGTGTGAATGGGCAGAGTGTCACTGTATGTGAGCATTCCATTTGTTTCTCCCTTTTTCTCTTCCCCCACCCCCAGCTCACACCATCTCCTGTCATATTGCTTTGCGCTTACCTCGCAAAGAAATGTTTCCAGCAGCACATGGTATGCTCCGCCTGCAGGGGGAGTGGAGACAGGTGAGGTGTTTTCACCTCTATAGTGACGGCAGCTCTCCTGCCGGCCACCACATGTGGAATGTCCCCTCAGAGGATAAAGCCCTGCGGGTATCCTTGCCGGGCAGCCAGTGCCCGGTGATCCGTGAGGGAGAGAGCTCCGGAACATCTCAGTGGGCAACCAGGCCCTCTGTTATGACGGGACGTCCCCTGAGGCTGTCCCTTTTTCCAGTCCGGCTGTTCTCTCTCCCCTAACCAGGGTTGAGAGAGTGTGCTGGGGTCTGTGTCAGTACGAGAAACTCAGCGGGTGCTGAACAAAGCACTGGCACCTCTCGTTGAGGGACAGAGCATCGTCAATCGCTTTGCTCTGGGTATAGCTGACAGGTAGGAGTTGGAAAAATTGTGGAATAAAGCACTTCATATCACGCGAGTGAAATACGGCCAACAAGTGGTTCCTGCCAGATAGGCCGTAATGAAATTCTAACAGGATTGTGGCAGAGAACTAGGGGAGGCCTAACGTTATAAGCTAGCCCCACAGAGTGAGGTACTAAAGTATCTTACCTCAGGCATGCGTTTAGTGCCAATATAATGCACAATGTTATAATACAAATAATTCAACTTTCTGACATCATCTGCATCAACTTTATACAGAAATGAAAACAAAATCACTCTTTTTCACAATCGTGGATGGCACTTATGTTATGCACTCCCCCTGCAACACTCCCACAAACACCTGCTAACTAAATTCTGTGTGGATAGAAAGCAGTGGCAAGGAGTCAGCAAGCAGAGTAAAAAATCAGTATTTAAATTCGACCCACCACTCCAGAATGGGAGGTCAAAGAAGAAAATGAAAAGCTTAAAATTGTGTAAAATAGCATATGCGGATTGTACTTGTAACTTGTAGATCAGTGTACACTTGCGGTAGGATAGATTGGATGAAAATGAGGGTGGCTGTACTAAAGAGTCAAGGACGCTTACAGGCCACTAAGCACGGTGCTAAAGCAACATGAACACAGGTGAGACCAACGATTTTGGGGATGAAACAATGCAGCAAAAATCACACGTGGCAGAATTGCAATTTCTTATTTCACTCTGGCTTTAAACTAGCAAAAAGCTAAGGAAATGGCCTTAGCAATTAAAATCGGGAATCGGTTTTTCAGATGGGAAACAAAGGTACAGAACAGGTAGGATACTAATGGGAAGGGATAACTCTTATGGAATGATGTTATGGGTTTGTAGGGGAAAAAGGCAAATTGTTTTTTAGAGGAAAACACAAGACATGGGCAAATTCGGTTTTTGATGCAAACTAGCTAGTTTTACTAAGACTATATTTTAATGGTTATATGATTAAAGAAATACACTGCACGCAAGGGGGTTAATTTGCAATTTTAACCAGCTCACACCACGTACTTCCTAATGGGGGAATTAATTATTTTATTTCAATTAATACTAAGAATTTACAAAAATACTTAAAAGAAGTGAAAAGGCAAGTTGCTAACAAATATGAACTAACACGGATTCTTCTAGAGAAAGGGTAAACAGAGGATACTGACAGTTTTGGAAATGACTAGGGTTTGTATGAGGTTTTTATAGGATTTGAACAAATGCAAGGGAAAATAGCAGGATATGCAGTTTTAGGGTGCAGGGTGATGTTGATACTTACAAAATACACTTGGGTTGGTTAATTTGGACAGCCAGCCGGGTCTCTGGACAGCAGGGTCTACGATTTGGTAACTGGGCAGCTGGGCTCTTGGAGGGGAACAGATGGGCAAAGTCTGGTAACTGTGGACAGCGGGATGAGTCAGCTGGGCAGAAAGGTCTGGTCTCTGGATTCTCCTAAAGGGGTCAGCGGCCTTTCCTCCTTTCTCCCTGAATTATTGGGATGAATGTGGTTCTGGATAGGTGGTTGGGGATAGATGGTTCTGGATAGATGGTTCTGCCTGGACCTGGGTCAGCTACCTCTGGACCTGATTCTGGAGTCTTGGAATCTTGCAGGGTGAATTGTGAATGTTGAATATCATGTGTCTCCCTGTCCCCTGTTTATATAGGCAGCGTGACATCAGATGATTTTTGAAGTATGGGCGGAAGTACCCTGGACTTACTCCTTGCATGAGATGGGTCAGGCTACTGATGCGCCCACCTCCCTCCGAGCTGATTGGTTTAGGGGAAGTTGCCTTAGTTTATGAGTGTGTAATTTTATGCCTCCCATTATCTCACAAGCCTAATTTTTCACAAAATGAGTTATGAAACAAAACTCCATATTTACAATAGTTACCAACATAAAAAATGAGATAGGTAGATCCAATATTTTAAAAGGAATATGCTGGTTCAAAACGCCAATTCTGTGCAATGTTGCATTGCCCTTCGGCACAATTTCACGGTTTTCAGGAGTCACATAACATCTACAATTCTTCAAATGGCTACCTATATGCATACTAGTACCTGGCATTTTCTCCCCAAATTTTATGTCTGAGCCATTTATGCATCACTCAGAAATGCCTTTTTACTTCCATTCCACCACATGCCAGGAGGACACACATAGGGGGTCATTCCGAGTTTGGAGGCAGCCATGGTGCAACTAGCACCATGGCTGCCTCCAAACTCGGGTCCGGGTCTGGGTAGGTGGAATGGGGACTTACCGGGACATTCTGACCTATGCGGACCCGGTAAATCCCCATGCCGAATACCATTCCCCATTCCCATTCGAGCCCCCATAGGGCTCAATGGGAATGGGAAAGGTGCAAATAACGGGCCTGCTATTTGCGCCCTGGTCCCCTAATGCGACCCACTAAGGACGTCTGGTCTGACCAGACGTTTTCAGCGGGTCCCGCTAGGGAACCTCAGAATAGGGCGGTAAGGGGGTACCGGCACTGGCATCTTACCAGTGCCGGTAACCCCTTACCGCCCACCTCAGAATGACCCCCATAGTCTCATTTTACTTGTCCACAAATCACATAAAATACTGACATAATATCGAATTGTTGCTTATTTAGGGTGCTGAAACAAATGTCATAATGTACAGTAGCTCTTTCGCATTAATGGGGTGATTTTATTTCCAGATGTGGGCGGTCTTCAACACCCCACAGACAAATTTCCCTGCCAGGCTTGGCTTGCTCAAGGGTTTCCATGACTACCCGTACATCCAGATATTATTCTTGCTGTTATGAGTTATCATAAGTATAAATTCATCCACACATTATCCACATTATTCAGCCATTTTGACCATGCATTTGCCAGAGAAATAGGCCCTATCAATGAAGGGGTTTGCTTAGCCATGATGCTTCCATGTTTGCAGAAAGCAATGCATTTACATGCATTTAGACTGTAATTGTCCGTTTATGTAGTGCTTAGTGCTTGAAATGCTTGCTAGTCGCTTTAGAAATGCTGCTCTGTCTCTGAGCCATTCTGAAGCTGTTCGCTGTCTGCGGAAGTTTGTTGATGGTACAGTGAGTCTGGAATGCAAACAGATTAGCTTGCCCTGTGCCAGAGTAGAAGAGATATGGCCTTCCCTTGTCTGAGCAGACAGCGGTGGGAAGGAAATGAAGGAGGATGAGGTAAGTAGTGCACACCTAATAACCTTGATGAAAAACCTAAATAGGTTTTAATTAGTCCAGCACATGCTGGTTCAAAGAATTTCAAGGTGTGGGGGAGGAAAAAGGCCTTGGCACAAAGCCTTGCTCAATAAAGAAAAAGTAAGAGGACACAAATTAGGGATCCTCCCATCCCCTGCACACTTTCTACATAGGTCCTAAGGGCGTTCAAATATTTAGGTATTCAAAGATTATATATAATTTAAATAGCAATTTGTTTTACCAAATGAGTAAAGCAGAAGGCAATCTCAATTAAAAAACAATAAATTATTACATTCAATATGGTTAGTGCGAGGAGAAACACATAATACAAGTGATGATGTCCAATGATTTTTGGCCGACGCTTTTCGAGGATTCCCTCTTCTTAAAAATAGGGCCTAATTGGACTGGTCATTGAAAGTAAAAGAAACAGAAAAAAGTAAAGTAAGCTGATGTTTATAAAGGACTGATATGAGCACAGTTATAAATACAATAATCAGATACAGAGCAGTTGAGCCTTAAATAGGGAAAATTACTAATCAGTATTCCAGGCAAATTCAGATAGTTCCCAACGTCACTGAAGACACAGTTAAGTTACCATGTCACAAGGTAACAGAAAGTAAAAGAAACAGAAAAAAGTAAAGTAAGCTGATGTTTATAAAGGACTGATATGAGCACAGTTATAAATACAATAATCAGATACAGAGCAGTTGAGCCTTAAATAGGGAAAATTACTAATCAGTATTCCAGGCAAATTCAGATAGTTCCCAACGTCACTGAAGACACAGTTAAGTTACCATGTCACAAGGTAACAGTGCAATAATTAGAAAATAATTGGAAACTAAAGGTTCTCAAGTATAGGTGCCTATAGATCTATTTTGTGAGAACAAGCACTCTGGGTAATGAAAGATAAGAGATAAGTGATGGTTTACAGGTGAGTAGCTTCAAGGTGGGTGAAACTGATAACTCCTAGTAGTTAGGGACCACTATATGTCAACATTTGTAAGTGTATTAGACTCATGGGGATAGTACAATCAAGATGAGGTAAATGAGATATAAAACTCAGCGCTAAATGGTGGAATCTTCCTCGACTATCCAAATTATGATGTCGAGTCATGAAGACTAGGCTTCAAGGTCCGATGCCGTCAAGGAGAATATTAGTCCTAAAGGACAACAACATTATTTATAATCATCTTGGTGGGAAAGCCCTTCCATTAGTGACATAAAAATTGTGGCACACTCCCTTGTGTGAAGGCATCATAGACATCAACTGATCTAAATCAAAGTAAGGGGGTATAGATGTGGAATCACACTCATTGAAACCCGTATGTGGTATATGTCAGTCCATTAACGGGGCCCATGTTCAGAGGTTTCGATTTCAATGTCAACGGTGGTAACTAATCATAGTATCACATACTTCATACTCCAACAGTTATAAATACTAGCAAAATACTAATTTGCCACTCAAAGTACCTCGCCACGATGTTTTAGGCGAGAAGTGATGGTGATGTCATCATTCACTGTGGCAATGTCTCTAAGCCACATGTTATCCTAGCAGGTACACGTACCCGGAATATAGGGGAATATCTGGACAGGGAAAACAGTTATGGATGCAAGGAGTGCTTTCCTTAGTTTAGCCGAAGAGGAGACATGTTATGATTTCTCAATATGAGACGGCTCCTACATGAACAGAGCACTTGAAATGCAGTTCTGTCCAGTTCCTAAGATGTCACAGTGAACTTAGAAATGCACATACGTAGTTAGACACAGTGGCGCTTTGCTTTTAAGAGAATGCTTAGCTAGTAGAAATATGTATTTTAACACGTATCCTTAGTAATTATCAGATTTGCCATTTACGTCATTGCACAGTATAACCATGAGTGAGGCTTTGCAGTGAGGAGTTAGAGAGTTTGAGATGGTGTGAGCAGTTCGGTGGGGGCTTGCAGGGAGCAGGGAGATGCACAGAGAGACCAGGCTGGGGGATTCGCAGAGAGAGGAGGTTGCATGCAGGCCTGGCCGAGATGGGTGCATGGGAGATGCCTGTTAGGACACACTTGATCTTGCAGAGAGGCCTGGTGCAGGAAGATTGTTTACACACACAGAGGGGAGTATTTCGGATGAATGAGGACTTTTATTAGAAAGTTGTTTTGTTAGAGACGTGCACAGCAATTAGCACGCACATGAGCAGGGGGTTTGAGGCTGATAGAAGGGGAAATCGCCTGACATCAGGATGGGGTACTGTCTCATTAAAGAGTGCCAATGTATGGGGAGAGAGATAAATGCTGATGATTAGGAGCTGCCACGTTTTGCTAAGAGGCTGCTATTTGCTATTAGCATTTAGACTCAGCAGGACTGGTTAATTAGGCTGCTAGCACAGAAGCCAGAAGGGATGGGTAGATTGCAATAGGTAGTGGCCCATGTATGGGCTTGCACATTTTTTGCTGTTAGAGTGCATTTGGTAGTGATTTTATCATGCATTGTAAGGCATGAATAAAGTGTGTTTACTTATAATTGAACTAATTTGTGTGTGTTTTCTTTGTGCCTTTTGTTAACTAATTTCGTGGACTTTTCTATTGTTTGGTTTGTTGTGTTTGTCTCATAGCATAGCAATTTTGCTTAGCATCACAGTAACACTGTGCACCCCCTGTTATATTTCAGTATGACATACCCTTTGAAGTCTTCCAGTGGATACTATTCATGAATGGAGAGAAAATCATACATACAAGGTAAAACCACGGCTTCACTCTTCCTTTGTGCTTGTGAGCAGTTCTGCCAGGCTGTCTGGGCAAAACTGTAATTATCACACTATCAGTCCCAGAGAACAGAGCACAGGTCCTGTGCAGTATCAGTTCATGGGTAGGTCCGACATTGGCCTCTCTGCCCAACTGGCTTAACAGAACTTCCTGGGCCTTAATTTCTCTCTTGGGGGAAAACCCAGCACAGTATACATATTGTAGCAGCCCCTCTCCCCACATGTAGTATTGTGTTTCTGTGCGAGCCACAGTCTTATTTCACATTTAATTTTACAAATGTCATTTTTCTGCTTTTCTCTCCTGTTACTGTCAGAAAATGGGGTTTCTTTTGCAATAACTTTCTGAAAGGATCGTTCCAGATCTGGTTAGTTTCTGGACACAGAGATGTGCTGAAAATAGCTTCTTGGTAACTGACATGATGCAAGGGAGAGAATGTTTCCTTTGAAGTACTTTGCGTGTGTTTATTTACTTCAAAAAGTCAATCCAAGCCGTGTGGATTTAAAGCAGAATTCTTTTGCTTTTAATGGACTTTATTTGATGAAAACAATGCCGTTCAGTGAAGTATGGCCTTATTTGATGGTATTCACTTGCAATACACGGCAGGGCTGTGTTTAACTGGACAAAACTGTGTGATGTTGGAAATGAAAGAAGGCACCAGTGCGATGCGGTCTGGAATGCAAGACATTTTCTTGTGCAGCCTTGAGTTTTTGAAATGATGGAACAGCAGTGCAGAGCCATTCTGTATTTAAGTTATTTTCTCTGGATTCACATGAAGGTCAACAAAATGCAGCCATTGTTGGGGTGGCTGTGTTCAGATCTTGCCCCCCCATGTGCTTATCTGACCAAAAGCACAGTCGTTTTTCGTGGCTGCTGAAATGCAGTTTTTATTGTAGGCAGGGTCTGCCTTAGGCCTTAAATGTACCCCACAGATCCCCCCCTGCTCTGCAACAACTTCTTGTTGAGGGAGAGTAGGGCAGAGTGGGGTTCATTCAGCAGAGTTCTCTATCATCATGGAGCATCACACCATGATTTCCTTCCGTACTTCGGTGAGAGGGTATGGAGCAGTACCCCCTCTCCGTCCTTCCCTTTCCAGGGTCCCCGGGGAAGTCCTCACCAGACTAAGAGGTAATGAAGTTAATTATCTAAAAGGAGATAGATAAAAACCAGTTTTAGTATATTTAAATAACAATCTTCACGGAAGATTTACAACAGTGGAACAATGCAACAGTTATCATTTTCTATGTTCTTTTCCTGACATTTAGACAAAAATATCAAGCACATTACTCAACGGAACAAGAACACTTGATTTTTACAACACTTTTTATTTTTACAATAACAATAAAGAATAATACTCCCTGTTATATCGATATACCCATGTACCTACATAATCCCTTCTGCTTTTTTCTTTTCCTATCTTCTCATTCTTCTGATGGTTCCTCTGTTTGCTTTTACTTGGGATCATCAATCAGCTGCAAAGTGTGTCTCAGGTGACAACTTTTGACTGATTGATGTCGATCTATTTCTCTTCTGACAGCTGTCCTTTGGGGGTGCGGATGCTGTAGGCGACAAGTGAAATTTTGTCTACAATTTCAAAGGGAACGCACCAGGAGGGGAGGACTTTTCTCTCCTTAGTCTGGTTCCTCTGAAAATTGTACAAGTAGACCCTGTCTCCTACTTGGTATTCTTTTTTAGTTGTTTTTATGTCACAGTAGGTTTTCATCCCCTCTGCTGATTTCTCCAGATTCCGCTGATCATACACAAACGCATGCTGAAGGTGTTTTCTTCAATTCTCAACATATTCATGTTTTGTGGAGCCGTGTATCAGTGTCTGCTCTTGTGTTCTATAGAGCAGATGCTGAGGTAGCACCATTTTTCACCCAGTCATTAGCTCGAATGGAGACATTTTGGTCACAGAAGATAGTGTAGATCGGATGGCCATCAAGACAAGCAGTAATCGGATGTCACAACTTGGCTCAGAATCTGCCACAAACTTCTTGAGAATGCTCACAATGGTTTTATTGTACATCTGAACTCCCCCACTAGAGGATAGGCAGTATGCAATATGAAGTTTCCTTTTTACCCCAAGCATCTCCCACATCTTTGTCATCACTTCGCTGGTGAAGTGACTTCCCTGGTCTTACTCAATCCTTTGGGGAAGGCCAAAATGTGAGAATATGTGGTTGATCATCAGGGCAGCTGCGGTTTCTGCCTTGCAATTTGGGGCCGGGAGACATTCCACCCATTTGGTAAAAAGCATGTTACTGTTAACATGTACTTGTTCCCCATAGAGGAGCGAATCACGGGCCTGATGAAATATACTTGTAAATCTGACCAAGACAGTGTCATCCCCCTCTTCTGGTAGGGAGCTCGGTGTGTGAGTGAACTTGGCTGAAATTGTGCACACACAAGACACCCCTTCAAATATTGGTTGAGGTCCTGTCCCATGTGTGGCCAGTATGCAACCTCCCGCAAGATTTCTAGAGTAGTATGAAACCCCTGATGACCGGCTGTGGCTGCGTCATGGGTGTGATTTAGCATCAGGCTGCAGAATGAGGTAGGTACCACCCACTGGTTACATCCAGAGATGGATCTCCTTACAATACACCATTGTGGATTCAGAACATTTTGGGAAACTTCATCAACACCCTGAGGTCCTCTTTCCCAATGTAATCCATTTCCGTCAGAGGAAGGTTCCCGGGGTCCTCAATGTGTTGCTAAAATTTCCCAATAATCGGATCCCCTTTTTGTGCCATAATTAAATCAGCATCTGGGGTCTCCTTGCTACACAGGGCAGTTGATAGTTAATTGCGAGCATTTGTCTGTTCATTGAAGATTACACAGAGGTCACAAGACCCCTGGTCCATCTGTTGAAGGGGGGGTCAAGTGGGAGTGGGGTCCAGAACAAGCCGAGGCAGTGAAACAACTCAAAAGAAGCCTCTCACAAACGTCTTGTCTAGCTTACCCCATCAAAATCAAATAGTTCTTCTTTGAGACAGGGTTCTCGAATACATGCTTGACAGCAGTATTATATCAAAACCATGACAAGGTCATTAAAGTCATCTCCTATGCGAGTAAGACTTTATCCTCTGTGGACAAAAAAATTCAACGATTGTGAGCAGGCATTCCTGGCAACGGTGTGGGCATTGAAAACTTACCGCACATTTATCCAGGGGTAGCATATCATAGTGGAGACTCCACACCAGCCTTTGCAATATCTCCAAAGTCACAGAATCTGGGCCGGAAATGTAAGTAATTCCTGGATTCTGTCCATGCAAGGTTTTCCTGTGGAGGTCAGATATGACCAAAACAAGAAGAGTCCCATCACTCAAGGATTGGCATACTTGCATGATTGTTCGAGAGAAAACTGTCTCAAGGACGAAAGTCTCAAAACCCAGGACAACATGGAGGTATACCTGAATTCCCTGCACAAAGTCGAATTGAGAATTTGGGGATTGGTCCTATAATTTAATTCCCTAAGTCCATGGAAAAATGCTGGTCATCAACCACCATTCCAATAATGATGCCTGCGCCCAGAGTGATACTCCTAGAGTCGCTGTTATCCACCAACATTTGAATGGTGTTGTGTTCTATGTTAACTAATTGTTTGGGTTTAACCCCAACCTCTGCTGTTGGAGATGGGCAGTGAGGTGTACATAAGCGTCTGGTTTTTGAAGTTTCTGTCCTCTCTTAATTTTTAAGTCAAGTGGGAATTGTAGGGTCCATCCTGGGATGGTGACCTCCTCTCCAATTTGAACTTCAACCGCATATGGCAGCAATTGAGCTGACCGAAATGCCTCTTCAGAATCATCAAAGCCTATGGGATTGCACCCCAGTCGGGACCAGGCCTTGTAATTTATAAGATCCAAATTAATTGCGAACCGATTGAGAATGTCACTGCCTAAATAAAATGCTGCAGGGACATCTCGCACGACCCAAGAATTATGCTCTATGCTTTTATCATCTATGGACATTTTTTAGCATACACCTGATAGGCAGGAGATGTTTGGAATTGGGAGTTTCCAGGCCCATTTCCGACTTATCAATCAATTTAAATGTGGGAATGGTCAGATCTTTTCGGAGTTTCCTGAACAACGCTTCACTGATGAAGCTTTTTCCATTATTCCGGCACACTCTGGCGAGAACAGGCTCCCTCCCCTCATTTAACTGAATAGGGAGGAACATCTGTCCTCTCATTTTCTGGATGTCAGACAAACTTTGAGCTGGTTTTTTTATCACTTTTGACTACAGGACTTGGATTTTCAGATTGGGGATCGGAAAAAAATGTAAAAATATTTCCTTCCAGTGTGGAATACCACTTGAAACTGAAAGGTTGATTTTCAGGAATGGAGAAGAGTTCCCATCACCAGTTTGTTATCCGACAGCAATTACTGTAATGGCAGGTATTTGATTGTTTTGGAAATGGAACTCAATTTGGTCAGACTTTTGTTCAACCATGTGCCATTTAAACTGACATAGTTGATGCTTTGTTTTTATTTTATTGGCTGGTTAGTCTGAGTCCAGAGGACCTTGTTTACACAGACTATCAGGGGAGATAACCTCCAAAGTAGGTCATTTCCTAATACACAGGGGGTTCCCTCTGGATGCACGACTATTAGTCTACCGGGTACTTCACCTTGTGTCGCCAAATATTTTATTTCCAGATCTGCAGTCCGCTCGACAGGAATTTGTATTGCCGTCAAAGTTCTGGAGTTGTCAAGGAAGAGGGGTGAGAGGGATCTGGTGTCCCTCCCCACTTCCTGAATGTAGCTGCTCAAAAGCCCTTTTGGACAGACAAGTGGCTTAGGATCCAGGGTCAACCTGTGCTAAAAATGTGCATTGCCCTTACACCCAGTCGGTGCATAGAACCTCCCTTCTTTCTCCTCCAAGGGGCAAAGGAAATGGGCATTTTGGGGAAGCTGGGCGGTCAGTTTCTTTGTTTTGGTCTCTGAAACTGTGGGGTTTTGGGCAGTTTCCTGTGTCGGAGTTTGGGAATCTGGAAACAAAATTTGGCATTTGGATATTTGGTGAGTTTCTGGCTCCCCTTTCTCTTTTGATTCTGTGCTGTCCCGTCCTTCTTGGAGACAGTCATCAGAATTAATTTGGGGGATTTGGGAACCCCCTTTTTCCTCTGTTTCTCTGCTGCCCCCCACCCTTCTTGGAGGCAGTAACCAGAATTGATTTGGGAAATCTGGTAATTCCCCTTTTTCCTCTGATCCTGGGCTGCCCCCCCACCCCTTACTTGGAGACAGTCACTAAAACTGGTTTGTGGGGAGGATACCTCAGTTGCTGTTAAATTCACAGGGTGACATTTCGGTGGTTTAGTGATGGGCGATTCTGAATCAGTCCCCTCACCTAACCAGTCTGGGTTCTAGTCTTTGGGAGGAATTCCCCCGTCCTTGAAGGAGAAGACTTTCTTCCCAGAATCCTCTAAGGTTTCTTCCCCTTCAAACGGGAGGACACTGACTTCCTCCACAAAATTGATATTTTTGTTCTCTTTGTTTCCCCTACCCACCCTTTGTTCCCTGGGTTGCATATTTTTGGGACAGGGTTTTTTTTATTCTGGTTCTGGGGTGTGGAAAGAAGCCTCTTCTAGGGCTTTGCATCCCCCTTCCTCCCGTGCCTCCTCCTCTAGAACCGGTGGGTTATCAAGGTTCTCTCCCTTTCATTGTTCCGGGGTGCCAGACCCTTGGTTGGAGTTATTCTGAGCCGCCATGTTCATCTGAGGGTTCTGCTGAGCCCTCAACATGCGACCCAGATCTTGAGTCAAACTCAGGACCGGGCGCTCCAGTTGGGACACCCGCTCCGGCTGGTATGGGGGTCTTGGATCAACTCTGGGTTGCGCTCGGGAAGGGTAACTATCCCTTCTCCCGGAGTAACCTAGGTACTGGGGATTCCCCTGGCAGCCCTCCACCCTTGGCCCCCCTCTCCTGGATTTGTTGGTCTGGACTCCTGAAAGTGGGGAGAGTAAGGAGAGTTGTCCTTTATGTTGCAGTTTGTAAGGTACCAGGAGACGAAACTTAAACGAGGATTTGGAGGATTACTACCCTCCTTAGGGAAGTTTGAAGGGAAGTTTCCTGGGGCTGTGCTCACCTGATTGGATCCCCCCTTGGGCCGGGGGAGTCCACACGTACCCCAAGATGGGTCTGTTGTCCTTATACCTAGGGCTGATGTAATTGGAAGAGTTAGGGTGCACATTGGAAGGGTACCCTACCTGACTACCACCTGCTTGTGATTGATCAGAAGGTCTTCTTTGCCTCTGATTTGGTTGGGTTTGGGAAGGTGTATTTTTAGGCCCACCCATTTCTAGATACGAAATGGGGGCAACCTGCATCTCCACCACCTTGGCGGCAGCAGGGGTGTTGGTTGGTTTGGGGTTTTTTGTTTCTGTTTTTTTATTTTCTACCGGCTTTTGGACCTCGTAGATTCAGGTAGCTTGCTCTATTATCCAGTCCAGAGTCCTGTCATCATGTAAATCTCTTACCAACTGTGTCATGATGTATTTTGGGAGCGCATGAAAATAGGTATTTATGAATTCCCTATTATTCGTGCGCACCCGGCTAGTAGTTAGCGCAAATGCCCGTTTTAGCTCTTATTCTCTTGGGGCCTGCACCTCTCCAGACTGCAGATTGTAGGCCGCCTTACGGGCCTCCTGGGGGTTTCTGTGTTTGGAGAAGTGCTTCAATATGGCCGCCTTGTAGGTGGACCACCTTGAATGGTTCTGGTGTTCCAGCTCAGCAAAGAAGCTGGAGTACTTTGGGGAGAACATCCATTTGGCAAATTCTATGCAATTCTGGTTATTTTTGATGTCAAAAGAGGTCATCATATGTTCATATAGCTCCAGATGCTCCCAGACAGAATATTTGACATTCTTGTGGTACAAGGTCATGAAACTCCTAATAGCTTTAATCTGTTTAATGGGGTCTTTCACCAGAGTCCTCTTGTGTTTATTAGCCTTCTTTTGCCACTTCACCTGAGTCCATTCGCCCTCAGACTTAGAGCTGCTGCTATTAAAGTTCCCCTCATTATCTTCTAGGTGCTCCCTAATTCTTTGAGCTTGTGAGTTTCTCCCAGAATTATAGGGCCTAGTCTCATCTCTCCTGTTGTGTCTTGGGCTCTCTGGGTCACTCCCCTTGGACTCCCTCTTTCGCAGAGGAGTGTAGTCTTCTGACTCCTCCCTGCTTCCAGGGTTGGTGGAGAATCGCCCTGATTGGGTGGAGGTTTTTAAAATATTCTTTTGGGGCCTCAATTCATGCTCTTTTTTCGCTGAAAGTGAACTAAATGGTCCGTTTGTAGATGATGCGTCTGCAGGTCTAGCTCCCTGATTTTCTTGTCATAGGAGCTATCCTGGTCAGATCACTCAGCCATAATATTTTTGTACCTGAACCAGGAATACCGTCCATCAGTCTCAGATGGACGCTGACCTGTCATCTCAATCATGCTAGGCCTATCTAAGTCTGGTCGCCTCATGGTTTCTGGCTCATGTGAACCTGTAGACATGAGGTGAGCAGTGTCTTCGGTGTACAAGGGAGTAAATGGGTTTTAGGCCCTTATTACAGAGGGCATCACACTGTGATCAGGAATAACCCTGTCCCTCTCTACTTGTTCGGGGTCCCTCAAGATTTGGTTCAATCTAGCACACTCTTTTTCTAACTTACCAAGTTTTTCCTTTTCATCCCCTACCTCCGGATAGTACGCAAATGTCTGAACCTTTTGCTCATCTATCAGGGCTTGGTTGACCTCTATTACCTTCTCTTGGGCTGCTACCTGACTCTGGAGTCCACTGCTCTCCTCACAAATTGCCTCATTGTCTTTTTCTACTGCTTGGATTGCCTGGGAACACTGAGACCATTTCTGTTGCCTGACTCTGCACATTTTTGGCTTGGGTCATCTCTTCTAGGTTACCTTCTACCTGTCTTGTGTGCCCCAATAACTGTTCAGTCAGGTCATCCCTCTGTTGCTTGATAGCAATTAATTTCTGGCGTTCTTGATCAAATTCTGTTTGAGAGTGGAGTTCTTTAATAATTCATTTATTACTTTCCTCTTCCAATTTCTCAATCTGTTTTTGGAAAGTAATTATCTGCTCTGAGCAGGCTCTGTAATATTGTATTTGTTGATTCATCAACCTTTTCCTGACACTTCTCTTTTAATGTATCTAATTTGGCCTCTTGCTCTAAATTGTTTTGTCGTTGTACAGCCAACTCTTCTTTTAACTGTTTGATGTGGTTTTCATATTCTACCTGTTTCTTCTAATAGTTTTAATTAACTATGGGTTTGGTCTAAGAGCTCAGACTGGTTTTGCGCAAGGGCTCTATTCTCTTGATATTTTTCCTCCCTAACCACCATGTGCAGGTATATGTAGGAAGTGAGTCGGACCATTTGAAGCTGCTCTTCTTTAATATTCGGAGTCATATACAACTCAGTCAACACTTGATCTAACAGGCAGCTGTCCTGCCACACATCCATGGTAGTGGAGTTGACCTGTTGCATCATGTTGGCTAGCCAAGCTCCTTGCTCCTGTTCCACCCATTCCCCTCTAACAAATAGTTTGTGAAGAAGGTGCTGCCTAGCCATATTACTCTCTGTGGTGCTCATTATGAAGAGTGTTCTTACTTTATTTAATTATGTATACAAGGACAAGTATGTGCTCTGCTTTTGTCTAGTTTATTGTTAAGTTTACTTTATTTTTACTTTATTTTTACACACAGGCCTGATACCTATGGTATACGTTTTGGGCTGGCGCTTTTACATTGTAACACAGTTTTCTAACCACCAAAGGTATCACTACCTTCAATGAGTTAGCCTGCTGTGTTAAACTGTCACGGGTGGAAACACTTACTTCAATCATGGCACAAGCCACTTGTAACAGGTTTCTGCCACAGCACACTCCGGTCAGAGACTTCTACCACTGACACTGAGGGTGGCACACAATAAACACGCCCTTTTATTTTTATTTGAACCCTGGATTCTTGGTTTGAAGAGGCACCCAACCCGTCTCACACCCACCTTAACAAACACCCTGTGTCGCAGTGGACTATGAACCACGCTGGTGTGTAACAAAGAAATATTTATTTATTTTAAAAATTCACAGAAAAATCAAAGCAGAATACATTGTAGAGCAACAATCACCAGTGTGGTGACAATATAATGCACAATGTTATAATACAATGAATTCAACTTTCTGACATCAGCTGCATCAACTTTACACAGAAATGAAAACAAAATCACTCTTTTTCACAATCATGGATGGCACTTATGCTGTGCACTCCCCTGCAACACTCCCCAAAACACCTTCTAACTAAGTTCTGTGTGGCTAGAAAGCAGTGGCAAGGAGTCAGCAAGAAGAGGAAATAATCTGTTCTAAAGTTCGACCCACCACTTCATAATGGTGGTCAAATAAGAAAAAGAAAACCTTAAAATTTAGCAAAATAGCATATGCGGATTGCACTTGTTACAGTTTAAACTTGCGGTAGGATAGATAGGATGAAAACGTGTGTGGCTGCACTAAAGAGACAAGGACGCTTACAGGCCACTGAGCAGGGTGCTAAAGCAACATGAACACAGGTGAAACAAATGATTTTGGGGATGAAACAATGCATCAAAAATTGCATGTGGTGGAATTGTAATTTCTTATTTCACTCTGGCTTTAAACTAGCAAACAGCAAAGGAAATGGGCTTAGCAATCAAAATCGGAAATTGTTTTTTGTGATGGGAAACAAAGGTACAGAACAGGTAGGTAACTAATGAAGCTTATGGGATGATGATATGGGTTTGTATGGGGAAAAAGGCAAATCGTTTTTTAGAGGAAAACACAAGACATAGGCAAATTCATTTTTTGATGCAAACTAGCTTGCTTTACTAAAGACTATATTTTAATGTTTATATGATTAAAGAAAGACACTGTATGCAATGGGGTTGCAATTTTAACCAGCTCACGCCGCGTACCTCCTTATAGGGGAATTCATTAGTTTAGTTGAAATAATACTAAGGATTTACACAAATACTTGAAATTAGTGAAAAAGCAAGGTGCTAAAAAATATGAACTAACAGATTCTTCTAGAGAAAGGGTAAACAGAGGATACTGACAGTTTGGGAAATGACTGCGGTTTTTATGGGGTTTCATAGGATTTGAACAAATGCAAGGGAAAAGAGCAGGATATGCAGTTTTAGGGTGTGGGGTAATGTATGTTGATACTTACAAAATACACTTGAGTTGAGTAATTTGGACAGCCAGCCATCTCTCTGGACAGCGGGCCTAGGATCTGGTCACTGGGCGGCTGGGCTCCTGGAGGGGAACAGCTGGGAAAAGTCTGGTCACTGTGGACAGCGGGATGAGTCAGCTGGGTAAAAAGGTCTGGTCTCTGGATTCTTCTAAAGGGGTCAGCAGCCTTTCCTCCCTGAACTATTGGGATGAATGTGGTTCTGGATAGGTGGTTCTGGATAGGTGGTTCTGCATAGATGGTTCGGGATAGGTGTTTCTGGATAGGTGGTTCTGCCTTGATCTGTGTCATCTACCTCTGGACCTTGTTTTGGCATCTTGGAATCTTGCAGGGTGAATTTTGAATGTTGAATATCCTGTGTCCCCCTGTCCCCTGCTTATACCGTCAGAGTGACATCAGAGGATTTTTACAATATGGGCGGAAGTACCGTAGACTTTCCTCTTGCATGGGATAGGTCAGACTACCGATGCCCCCACCTCCCTCCAAGCTGATTGGTTATGGGGAAGTGGCCTTAGTTTATGAGTGTGTCATTTTATGACTCCCATTGTCTCACAAGCCTAATTTTTGACCAAATGAGTTATGAAACAAACCTCCATATTTACAATAGTTACCAACATAACAATTAGATAAGTAGATACCATATTTTACAAGGAATATGCTGGTTCAAACGCCAATTCTGTGCAATGTTGTATCGCCCTTCTCACAATTTTGCGGCTTTCAGGAGACACATAACATCCACAATTCTGCAAATGGCTCCTATATGCATACTAGAATCCGGCAAGTTCTCCCCAGATTTTATGTCTGCGCCATTTATGTTTCACTCAGAAATGCCTTTTTACTGCCATTCCATTCCACCACATGCCAGGAAGACACACATAATCTAATTTTACATGTCCAAAAATCAGATAAAATACTTGCATAATATCGAATTGTTGCTTATTTAGAGTGCTGAAACAAATGTCATAATGTACAGTAGCTCTTTCAAATCAATGGGGTGAATCTTTTTCCAGATGTGGGCGGTCATCAACCCCACACAGCCAAATGTCCCTGCCAGGCTTGGCTTGTTCAAGGGTTCAAAGAAAGGGTGGGGCTATGTGAAGCCTTCTTTTTTGTTGAAGGGGAGCCTGACTCAAGAAGGCACTATAACGTAGTGAGAAGGAGAAGAGTCAACAGCTACCCCTGTTACAACCGTACAATAGTGGTAGGCTCGAAGGGGGCAGATAGCTAGTTTATACAAATCCTAGCTGATGCGGGTCACACATTGATTGCAAGGTAATTTTGTGGTGATTCAATTTAATCATAAATTCAGACATATATATAAAAGCTGTAGGTTCGTACAGAAAGGAAAAGACAATTGTTGAATCTTTAAGAACTCACATTTAAGGCCACATTGGGCTTACAGAAGACATTTGCAGACTGTTTTAAACATCACAGTTCAGTGAGTGAGGGTTAGTAGTACAAGTATATGGTGCGAAATTCAATACTACTTGTGAACTAGTAGTATATTATGCTTGTCGACACATGATAATGTTTATAGTTCGGGGTGGAGTCAACCTTCACTTGTGTTGAATTGTTTGCAGGTGGAGGGTCCAAACTGCCATCAGGACGTAGTTCAAAAAGAAGAGTGAGCGCCTTGGTAGTGTCAGCAGTTGAACTTGAAATTATTTTGGTGGCTGCGCTGGTTTCTGGCAGGGCATCTGTAGCTATAGTCTTCCGAGGACGGTATGGCAGGATCAATTTGATGACAGTTCGAACCCTTCACCTGTGAACAATTCAACACAAGTGAAGGTTGACTCCACCCCGAACAACATGTATCCCTGGGTGGTATTTCACACATGTTTGTGGTGAGGTGTAAGTATCCCATGCTCAGAACTCCTACAGGCTGCTGCTCACCCTTTTTTTTAAACAGAAACATAGGGAGTTACACCTTACACGTGTAAAATGCTTTTCACGTTGTACGCAAGTGCTACCTTTCGATTGTTCGGGATTTCGGTTGCAAAAAACAACTTCTGCTTGCTTTAATTCTTACGTGAGTGAAATGGGAACTTGATACTGTTGCCCGGCAATTCTCACGCAAGGTGTTAGAACGCAGTGCTTCACTCACATGCTTTTCTGACACTTACTCTGCGGGTCGCTCTGCTTCCACACCTTCCACCACAAGGTGGTTCTAGGGGCCCACACCCTTCTTTTATTTAGGTGCTTCCGGTCCAGCACCACATTGAGACCCATGGCTTGACTTCTGCTTCTTGCTTCGGTCTCTTGCACGTCCGCTGCTCGGCAACCACGGAAATCAGGCTCACATGGGGAGAGACAGCACTCATTCATGCCTTCCGCTGTGCATCCTCTTCACTTCAGATTTTGGAGGAACTGGACCCTCTCACAACATACAGGTGAAATCTGCTGTTTCCATGTTCCAGAGTCCCTCTTGTTCTCTCACTTCTGCTTGGTTTGCCAGCCTCATGCCTTCTTCCTTATGCTACTGCTACAACTCGCATTCCAGTCACAGTTCAACCTCCTTCCACTCCTTCCTATTGCCTGCACCTGAGGGGGCCTTTTATGCATCCCAGCTGTCTTCAGGCATGGGCTGTTAGGCTCAATTGCCTGACTGCTGCATTGGCGGTTAGTCTTAATTGCCTGACTGCTGCAACTGCATACCTCTTCAGCCCTCGTCATCATCCCAGTACTCATGGGATTATGGGATATGTAGTCCCATTCCACATAGTTAGATTTTGAGTTATGTTTAAGGGTAGATTTATTTCCCTTAAAATTATTAAAGGATGGACAGTTAGAATTAGTTGTTATAGAGGAAGACATTGGCTTTAAGGCGTTTTCTCTAGTTCCTTTTACATTATATCTTTAGGACTAAGGCGGGTTTTTGTCTTGAGATATTTTGAAAGACTTCTCTGTTACTAAGGTGTGCTTAGATTTAACATAACTTGTACCCCGGGTCACAGATCTTATATGTAGGTCATGGACATTATAATAGCAATAGGCCATTACCTGTGGTTGCAATCCAGCAAGGCACTTTCTTTCAGATGACACATACGGTGTCTCATCCCACAAGATCTCCTCACCAAACTGGGACCTGTCTGCTCCCAGGTGATCCTCTCACAGTCCACCACCCCCAAGGTCAGGATCAGGAAGCATCTGACTTTTCCTGGCCACCTGGGAGGAGACTTTAGGTAGGGTTTCACTAAGGGATCCTTAGGATTCTTCACAGCTCGCCACAGTAGGGCACTTATGCTAATTTGGAGAAATATTTAGTCCCCTGCACTGAACATATTCACCAGACGTGACTGTCCATGGATATTGAAAAAAGCTGATTTTTTTCCATGTGTTTTCCTGGAGAACCAATTCTACATTTTATGGCTTTGACCACATTTTTCCCACGCATTAAGCTGCTAAATGCATAATTTTAGCACATCATCTTTTTAAAGATGATCAGAGGTGGGAGATTCCCGCCCCACCCCGAACCAACCATAATAAATGTTTGCCTCCCTCGCTATGCGCGGTCCCTCAGATGAATTTGAGGAAATGTTTAGGCTTCTTCACTGAAAATGTTTACCAGATAACACTGCCCATGAGCCATGCCATTTTCTGGATTATTATAGTGAACCAAGTTTAAATGGTGTTTTTTTTATGTCATTTTCCTCTAAAAATTGTACTGCATAATACATAATTTTAACACATTACTTTGAAAAATGTTCTCAGGGGAAAACCCCTCTAAATCCTAGAGTTTTTTTGGGCTCCCTCTCTATGCTCAGGCACACACACTAATTTGTGGAACTATTTAGACCCTTCACTGAAAATATACACCATGTGGGAAGGCTCACCCATGAATCATTGAAGGTGGGCATGGTCATGAGAGGGGCAAAGGCCTCAGTCTCTTTCTAAATGCAAACGATATGCTAGGGGCCCGCTCTGTCTGATTAACCTAATACATTTTTTCTCCTGCAGCATCAACACCCATAAGCCCTCTTTTTTTCTTCCATGGGATGTCACACTCCTCCCACACCTCTCCTGCACGTTGACCCTTCTGAGTTTTGTTCACCACCTTTTCAGCATCACGGCTGAACAATTGAGAGACATTTTCTGAATTGCTATAGTCTCATAGTAGCAAGGCAACTTGTTGCTTCCACTAGCACGGTCCTAAAGTCTATCAGACCCAGCATCACCCCTTCCACATTCTATTTAAATCTTTACCATAATAATGACAGAAAAGCATATTAACTACCAAATGCAAATTAGTTTGTCCACCAAATAAATACAATTAATTAAATCTCTACAAATAAAACAAAAAGCATAATTCTATTAACCTTTCCTTCTGAAAAACAAACCCATTTTTGTTTCTTCAGAAAGGGCAATCTCTTCAGATACTGAACAGTGTTTGATCTGCACTGTACATCATCTACAAGACTGTCACCCTGATGTCTCCAATCTGCCTCACTGAGAAACTCAGTTTCTCAGGAGGCCTATGATCCACCAGAATTAAGGACATGTGCAGATTTGAACTCCACTGGTGCATGAAGGAATAAAACAGAAGACAGGCCTTCTCTTTCTAATCCCCAAGATCCGATTCTATGTAATGTTCTGCTTTCTGAAGGTCGCACATGAAAAAGGCCGATTTATTTCAGTCGATTTTGTGTGGCCATCAGAAAGCAGAAAAAGGACATGACAGGTCTGTTTTTTTAAATTGGTGGGGTTTCCCCCTGCCAAACTCTATGTTGCTCCTTGCTGCCTCGCTCCCCCGCACCTCCAGGGCATACACACACAAACACACATACATGGTAATTTCCAGTTTGCTTACATGCACACACACACACACACACACACACACACTACACCCACACATACTCACCTGACACTCCCACGGCTTGTCATCTCTGTCTCGCTGTGTCTGTCAGCCCCTGTGCACACTCAATGTGCATGGCAGGGGCTGACAGTTTGATTTAGAAAGACTGCTCTGCACAGTCATGAAGCGGTCTTTCTAAATCGATCTTTTTTGTAAAAGATCTTTAAAAAAAGATCTTTTGACTTAATATCCATCGTTTATATTTCGCTTTGTTGGAGGTTAAGTCTTATTTTTCAATGCACTGTTCATACATTTTATGTTGATGCATCTAGCCATTTTCTGCATATTCTAGCATCTCTTGTGTAGAACTGTCTTGGGAGTATGTTGCTCTTGAAGTTTTGGGGCCCTTTGCAAGGTTTCAGAGGAGGAAGAAGTATCTGGTGGCGTTGTTAGATCCATACTCAGAGGTAAAGGTTGTGTGTGTTGCAGATTCCAGAGCGGTAGTGGATTTCCTGGATGAGGTTTTCCAGAGAGCAGGATTTCTTGTAAAAATGCTCACAGGCAATTAGGTCCAATTGACTTCATGAATGGTTGAATCATCTTTACAAGGAATATGAGTTTCCCATTACAAGACGTCCTTGTATCATCCTGAAACTAATGGGGTCGTGGAAATCACTCCCTCATGCAGACTTTCTAAATAGAGTTAAGTAAAGGGAATAGTTTGGAAGAGGCAGTACTAAGGAGGGTTTGTGCATATTGCTTATCACCTCATGCTACTAGAGGGTTGGTTCAATTGTAGGTATTGAGGAGGAGGAAGCCTTAGCCCACTGTTTTCCCCCAATGGGGTGTGCATTTTGCAGAGTGAGATGAGGCAAAGAATACGGAAATGGTTCAGGACAAGACTGGAAAAATGAAGGAGAGCTTTGACAGGCTCATGAAAGCTAGGGCGGAACATTTCCAAGAGGCTGATCAAGTTGCAGGTGATGAAAGGAGATATCATTGCCAAAGCAAGCAGTAGATATTGGTGCCCGCAAAAAGTGATAGAGTTGATTGTAGATGAAGTGATTACAGAGTATTAAAAGTTGTGGAAGAATTGGAGAGTAGCTAAGAAGGGAGGATGCACTAGGAGGTGTTGTGTGTGAAGCTGGTGTAATTGTGTTCTGTGTTTTGATATTGTGAATATAAATACATTGGGTCACCCAGAGAATCAAGTGAGAATGTACAGGATCCCAATCCAGTCCACTAGTATGCCCCTTTATAGCAGATGCTCTTTCTGATTTGTGAATGGAAGGCAGCTTCTCAAAGGATATGTGTACCGGTGGGAGAGAGCTTCAGTTAATACAACGGAATCTGGATCAGTGGTGTCATTTCCCTCTTCTCTATATTATACCTGCTTTACAACATTAATGTTTGTTCCCCTCTGGACTCTAATGGAGAATAATCTTTGTCTTGATCATCATGCATCTCATCATCATTATTGTCTGATCCATTGGTTGGGTGGGCGAAATAGAGATCTATGATTTCATTCTCCTCCAGGTGTTCAAGTACTCCGTCTGTTATCTTCTATGAAGTTCATTAGACAGGGTGAACACACCTCGCCCTTCTGCTCCTAAGATAGTGGGAATAACTGAAAGTGCAACCTCCATTGTACTTATCAGTGGATGTTCATTTTCATGGTGTATGTAGCCCAGACAGACCTGTGATAATGGTTATGGAACATGAGTTGGATGTTACTTTCAATTTATCACATGACATTCTGGCTTCCCCAGTGCATACAGCAAGTGCTGCTGCAGGAGTAAGAACACCCTGAGCAGCACATCTCCCCAGGCCTCTAGCTCCTTAGGATGCTGAAATGTTGTTCCAAATGTGTGCCGCCCGCTTAATTTAATCTGTGCTGCTCCGTCCCACCAAAATCAGCTGAGCTTCTCTCCAACAAGTCGCCATCTGTTTTTTTCTCAAATCCTCCCTCTCCTCTTCCCAGATGTCACAGGAGCTTCCCTCAGGGTATTACAGCTCTTCCCCATGTGTCACCAGATGTAATATATCTCACCCACCCTCATCAAGTGACAGACATCAAATGGTCTGTCACCCTCCTCCCAAACTATCTGCTGCTGCCTCTCCAACAATCTACCCTCCAAATATTGTCGTGTCCTCCAACGTGCTACTCCCTTTCAGCAAAATCACAAGTGTGTGCCACTTCCACAAGCAGCCCTCTGGTCTTCCTGGCTCCTATTTCTTCTCCAAGGTGTCAGCTGATGGCAAATGTCCCATCAAACTGCTTCAAGAGACAGACACTGGGCCTCATTACAAGTTTGCCGGTCGTGAAACAAGGGAGCCGGTAAGCTCATTGGCACACTTGCTTCCGGACTGGCAAACTAAGTGTCTGTCTGCTGTCGCTGCTGCACCCATCAGGTCTGACTCTGCCTGGCGCACCGGCCATGTTCGGCAGATGGGCCATGGTCGGCAGACCCTGCACAGAAGCGCTGGCACTGTTACAAAGGTGTTGCCGCTTCTGAGTCCCCACTTCGATATATTCCTATGGGACTGTATGGGAATGCAGACTTATATTTTTCCGGCGCCTGACTTCCCGGGCCACCCGACTTGTAATCACCCGGTGGCACCGGGAAATCAGACGCCAGTAAAATTATAGGAGTCCGGCGGCAACCCACCGGTTGCACCAGCAAGGTAACTGCCGGACTCGTAATGAAGCCCACTGTCTAGTGTGTCACCTGCCCCCCCAACACAAAGTCTCTGCTGCTCGCTCCCAGCAAAATGTTGAGCAGGCCTTTCTCACAAGACACCATCTATTTTTTATTGCCCTTTCCTCTCCTCTTACACTAGCTTAAAGAGATGGACACTGGCTGGGATGTCACTCGCCTCTCGAAACTCTTCTTCTTCGTTTCAACAAAATCAGGTGAGCATGACACTCCCACAAGCGGCACACAAAATGTCATGGCTCCTCCTGCTCCTCCTGTCAGGTGTCAACTGATGGCACATTTCTTTTCCACTCAATTCAAGAAATTGGTGTGTGCCTGACTCCCCCAATGTCTGTTGAAGACATTTGTTTTGTTCACCCAATCCAAATCACTGAATGACTCCCAGAGTGCTGCTAATCAAAACCAAACATAACTCTCACTTTCTTACTGGGTCCCAGCGCTCACTGCAGCTCCCTACCCTTCTTCTTACATTTAATCTACAACTACTCTAAATGCACACCAGTTAATGTAGCTTTTGCTAAATCTCCTAACCCTGCCTCCTGCAACATCTCTGAAAGCTTCCTAAGACTGAATCAGAGCTCCAACCATGTGTCCCCATTATATTCATGTGGTCGAACTTCAGACGAACCTTTACAAAATGTCTCCCAAGTTTCGTCGTGGATGAAACACTCGGTGTTCAGTTAAATGGAGTTTTTGGCGGGTAAGCTTGCCCAGTTCTACTCTTCATATAGTTTTGTCATTCTAATGGACAGAAACCTGCTTTGTCTCACAGGGAGGTTTGTTATGAGTTCCTACAATGACTTTTGTAACACAATGCAGAGGTATCACCTTATACATGATGCACTGTGTCAATACATTTGGATTTAGTCGAATATTAATACAATAGTGTACACATAACTCCCTCAACGCTGAATTTCCCAGAACACCGCATTGTTTCTGGGCTGGTGATGTCCATGGATCATTGGGACCTGTCCAGCAGTAATCTCCTTTTATATTTGAAGCCCAGAGTGCAATTTTACTCTGTGCTGGGTTTGGATAATTGGAAACAGTGTGTTAAATAACTACATTACTTTTAGTTCACTGTCTAATTTGACAACTCCAGGCGGTATCGGTACAGCAAATACACATTAATTATAAAGAAAATAGCGGTTTATCAGAAACTGTGGTTCGTCCAAACGGTGTAAACCGAAACTCGTGTGCCTCGCATTGAATGACAACATTAATAATTGAAAGATGTTCCCTTTGTGAATCAATAGAAATGCAGAGTTATTACACAATAGCACACGGTCCCTGCCAGATTTCACTTTTGTTCTATTACGGGAAGAAGAGACCAAATTATCAGCTGAAAGCACGTGACTGGGGAGCATTTCTGAAAAGCAGTTTTGTTCGTGGCCTGTTGGAAAGCCCCGTGAAGAGATCTTTCGGGACCCGGGTCCCAGGAAGAGGGAGCACATTGGCATGAGGAAGAAGAGGGCACAGACTGGCTTCACATAGCGCATTACAGGAATAGTTGTGACCTCGCTCCCCTCCCAGGGGCGCGTCGTTTCCCCGGCCCAGCCGTGTCACTCTAATGAAGCATCCTCTAATGACCGACGAGCTGTTCTGTGTGCCCTCGGAACGCCACCCTCTGCCCCTCTGCTTCTTACCTATGCTATTGGCTGCTTGTAGAAAAAAACATATTTCGTTGAATTCATTTTTTTTAATGTAGTCCCAGTCTTACACAGTGCTTTATGCGGACCGAACACGCCAGAGGGAACCTTGAAAGCAAACATATATATGGGCACAAACTAAGAAGTTTCTGGCGCAACATTAATACGAGGTGTGTTTTTAGTAACTAAAGGATGAAGGAGTGGCTTACCAGACACTGTACAGTTTATCATGTGTAACAAAATACGCCTGGCATGGGAGATACTATTTTTAAAAAGTTGTTGTAAACGTGATATGACTCATCAGTAGTCATGTACAAAGGGGTCAATGCAAGTCTCACTCCCCGTAACAAGGATAGGGGCGCTTGATACCAAGATATGCTTGTAGTAGAGCTGGCAGATTGCTGCGCAGCGTATTTGGTTGAAGAATTCGTCCGTTATTTTTGTTGTTGTTTTTTTTTTTATGCTGTACTGGACAAATACATTACATTTCGAAGTGACCAAATACCTTCTCCATCAGATATGTTTGCTTAACATCTGATGAAGAAGGTCTTTGGAACTTCAAAAGTTTATTTTTCCACTGCAGAATAATCTTTTGAGGTAGTAAAATAAAAGCGATCAAAAGTAGACATTGTGATTTTTTTCACCATTTTACATATTTGACGAATCTTGCAGCACATATTTGCGGGGGCTGGATTTAGGGAAATAATGTAGTGGGGTTAATGGGAGGGCTGCGGGGGTCTCCCATATATATATATATATATATATATATATATATATATATATATATATATATATGTATATATATATATATATATATATATATATATATATATATGTATATATATATATATATATATATATATATATATATATATATATATATATATATGCTGCAAAATGAACCTGTCAAAAAAAAAAAAAATCTATGACTTCTTCGACCAAACGTATTCGAGCAAATCACTGTAACCCTTGTAGTCAGCAGGTCGAAAATTCGAATCCCAGCAACAGGTGTCATTGAGTGAATGTGCCTGCACAGGAGACCTATGTGTCATATTCTGGCCTCAACCCTCTTCACAAAAATAAATAAATAAAAATTAATACATAAACAATTTAAAACATGTTCACTGAGGTTTCACTTAAGATCACCAAGGTCCTGAGAGGAGAGTAGGATGTATACTCACACCTGGGCCGCTGTGGGCACTACAGAGCAAGGCCACGGCTAATACATATATGACAATTGTTGGGCATGCTCCCAGGCCCTGTGACACTTGTCAAGCCTTTGCCTTAACATTCTACTCAATATGTGGGTCCGTCATATGGGGGGCCGTATACCTACCTCCTTGCTTCCTGTTATGTCATCTGCGCATAATGCCTTGAGACATATACGTTTGTACTAGAACAAGGTGGTCAAGTGATAAGCACATCTATGGCCAGATTACCTTAAGATTCCAACACTGCTAGAAATTCAGAAAATACAAGAAAATAAAAGAAGGAAAGGTTTGGAAGGCACTGAGTAAACAGTGCACCTCCTGTGTGTTTGGGTCCCTGTTCAGGGTCCACAAACTGATTGTGTTTTTCTCAGAGCATTCCGCTCTGTATTTATAAGACCCAGGGGAGCCCTGGGTCTTTGATGTGTATAGTAGTGGGGGCTGTTAAGTGTCAGCCCCAGGCCGGATAGCCGGATAACCGACTATCTGGCCCCCCGGGGGGAAGGGGGGTAGGTCTTTGAACCTGATCGCTGCCTGCCTGTTGGTGTCCTTCAGTGCTTAGCACCTAGTTGCATAAAGGAAGGGTGAGGTGATTGCTCACACCTCACCCTTCCTCAGCTTTGTGCAGGACAGACTGCATGTCTCTATGACAAGTTCCAAAGACCCTCTTCATCAGAAGTTAAGCAAAATATCTGATGGAGAAGGTACTTGGCAATTCGAAATATAATGCATTTATCCACTACAGCATAAACCTTTCAAGTAAACCGTTAAAAGGTATCCAAACTAAACTTGTCTAACACAGTGACAAACCTTGTTTACACATGCTGGTTGAATCATGGGAACAAACATTGCCCTGCATTGCAAAGATCTGTTTGCTCCACTCCCTATCACACCTGCAGCAAAACTGCTGATAAATACATCTGCAACATGTTTAGCACTGAAAGTTAATTATTCTGGTCCTCAAATTACTGCAGAGGTTTCATTACTGAAACTTTGTTGCAGCACAAATGCATTGTATACATGCTCAAATGGCATTGAACAGGCACATAGATATTTGCACTTGTGCATCAGCGCTAATGCAAAATGTCATTGCACTGAAGCAAATGTTGGGTATTGAAGCTCCAGATGCGTATTGGTGGAAATGAAGCAGATGTTAGTAGTCAGCCCTTTGCCCTGCTGCTGCCACTGTGGGCTCTGCAGCGTGACCTTCTCACTAAGGATTAACACCACCTCGTTCCCTTTGCCTCCATAGCATCATTGCAGCCCACGTTGGGTCTGTTTCACAAAACGTCTTGTGCAGCACAATGGGAATCTGCGCAAAACAATTTACTTTGTGTGTAGCGCAAAGTGCAAGCTTGAGTAACAAAAGAGATTTGCTCGGACACAGCACCAGTTGAACCTTACCCAAGCACACAGTGCCCTACTGCGTGTATGCCACATTAGAGAAAAAGCAGGGCTAACACAAGGCAGGGACGTCATTTCACCAAAATGCCAGGGGTAGCGTAAGTGACATCACACGACCCTTGACCTCTGATGACATCACAAGAAATGTTGTCATTAGACGGCACCCGGAAGTGATATCGTGGGAAGCGATGGAACACGACCTTTCATCCCTTGGCAAAACAGGAAGTGGCATTACATAGGATTGTTCCTAAGTACACTACGAAAAATATGGTTACGATATCACTATAATGTGATATACATTTCATACAAGAATGGATCACCATATGTATCATTAAGATCAGTGTGTATAGGCCCACATTAACAAATTACTGTGAATGCAAGCAGACGCCCATGGCCAAATGATAATGATATGTTATTATATAGCACTTACGCTTAAGCGCTTTATATAGAAAAACTATACATACAATATCACGCAAACTCTATTAGTACTCATTTATCGACCTCAGAAGGATGAAAGGCTTAGTTGAGGTGGTTAAGAACAGACTAAATCAGTGACACACCGCCTGGAGTGTGCCTGAAATAAACCTTTAATGAGTCTAGTAATTATTGTATAGAATTCCAGAAAGACACAGGGCCTCATTACGAGTCCAGCGGTAACCGCGGTGGTAAAACCGCCTGGTTACCGCCGGACTCGTATTACCATTCCTCCTCCGTGACTCCCGGAAATATCAGGGCATTACGACTCTGGCGTCCTGGGATTCCTGGAGGCGGAATGGTGTAATAGTCCCATAGGAATAGTCCCATAGGACTCAATGGGAATGGGGAAGTGGAAACACCGGCACCATCTCGTGATGGTGCTGGTGTTTCCACATCCACCTGCAGGCGGGAGGTGTTCAACCCGCCAGGTCAGACCTGCCGGGAAGATCACCTCCTGCCTGCAGGACTCGGAATCGGGCAATCCGGAATTAACAGTGGCGGCGGGCTACCGCCACTGTTAATTCCGGACTGCCTGACCTGTAACAGTATTTGGTATTCCTATTCGTTCATATTTATGGTCACTGCTGAAAGTGTTAGATTTGTGGAAACCCTGTTCTATTTTATTTTTTAAGAGTCCTGAATAAGAAAGCCAGCCACTCCAGAAGCAAAGAGTCCAGGAGCTTGCATTAAAAAAAGGTTTTCTTAGGGGTAGCAAGGGAGACCACAGGCGTAGAAAGGGAGACCTCACAGGTCGCAGATGTGACCCCTGGTGTACCCTAAATGACGTCCTTGACACAAGAGCTGACAATATGGCAGAATATACATGAATCGTCATTACATTGTGATAAAGGGGAGTCTCACAGGCGTGGGTACTGAGGCACTGGCTAAACTCCCAAACACACCCACCAAAGTGCAAAACCAACCTACTTAAAAATAAATATCTCTCTGTGGTGCTAACTGCAAATGCCCTCAATCTTAACACCTGTAAGGAGCAGAGGCAAACTACAAATGCACTGCACATGACCACGTGTTACTTGCACTTGTGCTAGCTCACAAGTCTAGAATGGGGAGGAGGAGGCCCAGGGTCTCTAATAACTGCACCACTATATTCGGAATGTGGCCTACAGATTCCCCCCACATGTCATCCTTGATATGGTGAGGGAGTGGAGGATGACCATGCGTTGGTATGTGATGGTGTTAGTTGCCATTCACTTTTTTGCCACTGGTTCATTTCAGCGGACCACGTCAATCATACCAGACAACCCAATCCTAAGGCCTGCATCAGATGTTGCAGTGCACCATTGGACTCCTTCACAACCACATGGACATGCCCCATACTGTGCAGGCAAGGCAAGCAGTCACCCAGGACCTCTATGTCACAGCACATTTCCCCAGGGTCCTACACACAGAACACATTGAAAGGGAACTGCAAAAATGGGCATTCTATAAACATACAGGTCATCTGGATATAAATTGCCAGGTCATGCATGTGAATGCATAGTACCCTGGATTTATCCATTAAAGATCCATCCTCTGTCATTCACATTGCCATAAGGCATGTCACCTGGAACCTTTGGCAACATACTGCTGCTTGGTGAGTATGACACATCACACTCATTTTACCACATACACTAAGAAGCACCTTCATTGGATGAATTTACCACAGGAAGGAAGTTACCCCATTCTGCATACGTTTTCATATGCAGGGGACTGTGCCTATCCACTCTCACTATTGCTCCTGAAATCATTCAGGAATACGGCAAACCTGGGTGGAAATCATTTTAAAGGGACACACATTGCCAACAGAGCCATAGTTGAGCGCACATTTGGTTCTGGTGCATTGACCACCAGTGGTATGCAGGATCATGCTGGCATGTTGTGTGTGGCATAATATTGCAACAAAACATGGAGTACCTGTGGAGGCGCAGGGCTGCCGGCTTGTGACTCAATCCATGTCCCCCACCCATAAACCCAGCGGGGATAGTTGTGAAGGGAGAGGCCACCTTCAACCATGTGGTCCAAACATTCTTTGCATGAACCATACCCTGTTTTGTGAATATACTCCAAACTCCCATCCTTGACGAATTTCGGTGAGGAGAGAGGATAAGAATTGTCTGTCTAACATTACTCCCAGAGAAGGCCTGTCCTGGAGGGACAATGAGTGTGTGCACAATGACAAAACTAACATACTGCACACTCATATGCCTCTCCAGACCAGAAGCCTACTCAAAAAAACATAGCACATCCCATACAACATGACTGACTCCATCACTACCTATGTACAACACAGAGACCACATGTATTGCCATCATCACATCATCCAACTCTCCAAGAAAACACAATAACAACATTCATGCACAAACCTATGAAACATGCATTTATCAAGAGACAAAACACTGCAAACAACACTTGAAGATCTCAGGCACCAAATCACTATGTCACATTGTCCTTGTGATAAGAAAAGAATGAACGTTAACAGGGATCACACTGACATAAGTGTATTCATCCACTTTAGGAGCATGTAACGCACACAGATGTTGCAAGATAACTTTATCTACAACCCTATGCATGTTCTTGGAGTACACTCTCTGCGAAAGAACATTAACACTCATGTCAGCAGGTGGCAGGTCTGGGTCAAGCCTCTGCCATGGAACATAGCACTTCCAAAGAGCTCCATAAGTGCATGGCCGATTCTAGTAAAGGTAATCAATGCGGACGGCATTCCATGCACAACTCCAAACGAAGAGTACTGTGAAAATACCAGGGACATGGCAATCTAAAGCAAATATCACATTGTCAATCATCCAAAATCCCACCAGGAATATGAACACAACAACAGGGCAGGGCCCAACTAATTGCACATCTAAAGGAATCTAGGAGAGTCGTCATGCCTCCTGCCCCTAGCCCTATATCTGCCTGTGCAGTATGCTGTCTTGGGAGCCCACTGAAACCATACATTGCCAAAGCCTGATCCCGCATTGCCACATCAATAAGCGAGAAAGAGCCATGCAACAAAACACCAATGGCACCACAGTGCCACAGATGTATCTTGTTGTGGCATGGTAACATCAACCGAGGGCAAGCTGGTCTCGGTCTGTCCCTCTGACCCTGCCTCAAACGTAAAGTGGAGCAAATCCTCCTCCTCCTAGGCGGAGAGCTTGGTTCTACAGGAGTTCCCGAAATATGTCCTCCTCATTAGTAGTGACTTCCTCCTTGGAGGAAGCGTCATCAGGCCTGCTCACAATTGGCAACAAGCATTGGGGATGTTTAAAGGACACTGCTTGCCAGCCCGTCCTGGTAAATGGTGCATTCTAACCTGTAACAAATCACATGCATCACATCAAACTCTCAATTTAGTCACAGTATAATGAATCTTCAATGTATGTTAAGTACCCAACACTATATGCATCCAAACAGGCTAATTGATGCCTATGTCCATTTCATATGACCACCGCGCAGGCCACATCACATGCCATAAAAGCAACCAACTTGGCTACATGACAAGCTTCCTCCATGCAAAGATCATTCAGGCACTCACCTATGTCTGTGTCCCTTTGGACTGGCGACAGTGAAAACAGACCAATCACCACACAGAAAAACAAGCAATCACTGCAACCCACTGTCCATCCATACACTGTGCATACCATGCAAGTCCGATATCATGAAGCCATACTTTCTAGATTCAGTGGTCATGTGGTGGGTGGGTCAAGATCTTGCAATGACACAACTAAATTGTACATGCTAAGGACACTGGCAATTATCCCTCCAGCTCAGCATGCATGAGCCCTCATTTCCACCTCTCACTGTGTTATGCCAGTCCAAAAGCAATTACCTACCCTTGCCTCACAAGACATGCAGCTCCACATTTCACAGGCTAATATGTTGGTTTATGAATGTATTTATATATTTGTAAATCAGCATAGGCCCTTACGTAAATGGGTGCTATTAACAAATCCAAACAACAAGGCGGGACATACACCGGAAAACAAACACCAATTGAACACCAATTAAAATCCAAAAGCAAACAAAACTAGATAAAACAGGAGAGAAAGGGCACATGAATAAAATCACATAAAACCAGGGAATGGTCAAGAATAGTAGGACCACAAAGGTACTAGGAATAGGAGCAGTCACTAAACCAAATCCAGAACAGGTCACAAATTAGACGAGCCATTGGAAAGATGTTTAAGTATGCTTAAAATGTGAGGCAGATTATTTCACCCACATCCCACCAAGATACAGCTTCGGTTGTGCTGGTAACACCAGTTAGCAATGTCCACCCTACGCAGGATCTTATAACGCCTGGCCTATTTTTGGATCGTAGACATGCCAAGATTGAATTTTTAAGAGCTTCCCTTGATTCATACTATGTTAGTTTTTCAACATCCGCGATCACAAAATGTCTTTTGTCCGTGACAAAATCTCTTAAGGTGTTGTCCAGATTCACAGTGATACCGTTCTTGCCAACTCACAAGTTCTTATTAGACCAAGAGTTGTATTCAACAGGGACAGTGCAGACAGAGCGTAGAGACGCTTGAATACGCCAGTCGGCTACCGTCGGTCAGTGGTCGAAGTGAGCGGTGCTCCTCTACTTTTTTTAATGAAGCGTTATCGTTCCTATACTTTTATTTTAAAAAGAAACCGTTCTGGAATGGGTTTGTTTTAAAATATAAGTGTAGGAAGAAGTTGAAACTTGCACTTTCACTGCAACGCACTTCACATTTCCTTATACAGCAGCTGCATGTGTTGTTTTTTTTTTATTGTGTGTGGGAGGGGTGCAGTGATGGGGTTTGTGGGGAGTGGGTGCAGGCCAGCAGGGAACATAGTTCCACTACTTCTTTTTGTACACTTCGACCACTGCCGTCGGCATTATTGATGACAGGGCTGAAGGATCAGATGTCACCTCACTCATGCTGACAGAATTACATTCCAAGCAGAACAAGGATGTCTGGCAACACTTATCCACCAGAACTTTAACAGTCCCTTGATGTTTCTAGGGTGGTCTCAATGTCCACCATTTTTAATAATATTTGATCAGTTTCATAGGTTTTATCAGTCTTATCCAGCAATGCTTGTTGTATGCTTGTGGTATGTGGTTATCAAAATACACTATCCAAGCCGAGAAGTCAGTTAAGTTTTCGCACAAGTTAAAATCTCGTATAATATTTTCTTTTACATGGCATCATTGCTGGGGCTAAGTTGCACAAATGGCATCATCAGTCTTCCCTTGGCTGGAAAGGGATGGTAAAGTACATTCCATGGTAGCCATATCAACTCTGTTCATTGAGATTTTAAGAGACCTGGCAATGGATACTGAACTTAGGGCCCAGGGGGGTAGCGTGTCATGCAGTGGATGGGATGCAGAATAACTCTTACATCAAATAATCAAACCAACTCAGTAAGATGGCAAAGTTAATTTAACTGTTTTAATATCAACTGTCTAAAACAAGGAGTTACCACGGACATCAACGGATGTCACACATCAATTTCTCTCTGCATTTCATACAAAATCATACTTATATAATACAAATTCGTCATACGTGACGTCATACTACATGGCAAATACGAAAAACCTATGGGGGTTGTGGTTGGCTCAAGGGGAACATCTAAGTATACTTTCTATAAGGGTTTGGGTTGTGATTGGGTCTCTACAGTCAGGTGGACAACTTATGCCCACCCCTAGTGCAAGTCATCTTCAACACATATTAGAGACATGGTACATCATTGGCTCTCATACTATATGGCCCTTTGTTATACGGCCCTCTACAATTGGTTGGCACGCTTGTCCCTTTCTGGAACATTCGGCTCACTAGCAGCATGTAAACAAAACCCCAGGTTCCAGGAGTTAGACTGGGATGAACCTCCCCGCCCAATGAAGATTGTCTTTGAACTTGGCATTGCAAAGTATCCTTGCCTCTGAGAATTTAAGGGAGTGTGAGCATGCTCCTGGAAATTATTTTTCCATCCTTGGCTCACGTGGCAGGAGACCAAGATTCGGCCCATTTTACAGCATGTAATTGTCTTAGACAAATAAAACTTGGCAGGCATGGTGTTCTTTCTTTGCACCTTAACAAGATATGATTCGGCTTCTCACGTTCTTCATTTCCAAGAACAGATAACCAGTTCTTGGCTGCTTCAGCCCTGACATCAGGCCAGATAGTCCTTCTGGAGTCTTCCACGGTCTTGGCTAATTATTTGCTACAACACAGCTTCGGCTCTTCTTCATGGGTTTAAGCTTACTAAAGTTGTGACAACGATGTCCAGCTTCTATATAATCGTGGCTCCACCTGCAGTCTATTTAGTACATACAGCCAGCTTCTATGATCACTTAGTCTACTTGCGTTACTCCGTCTGTACAGTTATTGAACGGCTTGTATTTTCTGCAGTACTCTTCACATGTGCAATCTTCATTTTGCATATGAAATCTTACTCGATTCTTTACCTCTCCATCAGATTCTATAGGGTCCATACACTCTTTTTCATCCAGTCTTCTTAGAGTGTCACTCTTATTCTTGTGAAGTCACCGACTCCTCTTTCTCAAATTTTTCATATTTCTTCAGGGACTTCCTACGTGAGATTGTCATCTCTTGGGGGATACATCTGAGAGTGTTTTCTTAACCAATACCTTTTCTTAAAGACTTCACACAGAATGGTCATAACCGTTGGTGTCAAACATAGCACGATTTCTGGCTTCCAGCATATAGGCGTCAAGGGGGCGGGATTTATCTGTAGGGGCACTTGGCTGCCCCTCTATAATACGACTGTCTTTTCCAAGGCCATGCCAGACTTAGGTGTATTCATACTATGATCAGGGTCATCCACATCATCTCTGCCTCAGTAGAATCCTTAAAACATATATTTTGCCCTAACTTACAAGATAAGTGCCAACTGAAAGAGCGGTGAAAGATTTTAGAACAATTGATGATGAAGCTCTTTGGGCTATGATTCCATTGGGCCCATGTAGCTCAATAACATTAGGAGCATTGAAACAGTTAAAGGACTGTGGCTTCATCAACCTTTAATACTTAATGGGGAAATGTGGAAGGGCACCTCTCCATTTATTTAATATTTCTTGTGGTTGCCTGTCGTGATACATATATTTTAACTCGGGGAAGTTGATAAAACAATCATCCAGATAATTTGTAATAGGATAGAATGCATTTTGAAATGATTAAGTTTTAAGAAGTGGTGAATTTGCCTGATAATGAAATGTTTTAATTCATTATGGCTTTTAGATATGTTGAGGTTTTATGTTATATAGGTTTAATTAAGTGGATTGCATTGGATTTTGATAAAGTGTGTGTCTAATGTTGTGAAAAGTAATTTTTTCAACTAAATGACACACACAAACATAATAATATGGCTGATTTGCATGTAAGGCTGCCTCCCTACAATTAGCTCAGGCTTGCTTAGGTGACAATGTGCATGGTGTCAGCACAGCAATGTCAGGTGCCATGCTTCTAAGGGCCCATTCTTAACTGTGCCTATCCTGACCACTGTCTAATTTGAACGTGAATACCAAGATCAAACAATGCCAGACTGAGCATGGGATAAGAGCGCGCATTGGTGGCCTTTTTGAGGATTACATGTCTAATGGCATGAAATGAGTTAGGCATGCGGCTGCATGTACAGGGCATCATGTCCCATACTGCCAATTGAATGGATAAAGAGCAGTGCACAGACACACACTTCTGCACTTAAAGGAGAGTCCAAAGGTCATGCTCATGTGCACACTCTCAGGTGCATAGGGGAAAGGGAGTCGAGGACTTGTCTATAACCCTACCCTCAAACAAGTGATTGTCTGTGGTGGCAAAGGCCTCTGACCATTTATTTCTTCAACTGGGGTCCGATATACATATACACCGTATCCAGTTACTTTCCCTGAAGCCTAGATGTCATGGTTAATGTCCCCAATGGAGAAGTTATGTGGGACCTATAGTGTCTTTATCACCTTGCCATTCATAATTAACTTAATTTGTACTGCTTTCCCTGCCCATGCTCCTCTGCTGCCAGTACATGATGTTGTAAGTCAAAGCTGTACATGTCCACAATAGATGCAACTAGGCAGTCGTTTGTCTTTGGTTGTCACTCACAATCCCATCACATACATCAATCATGTGCCCAGCAGGCCACTGCAGAAATGCTGATGTGGAATAAATGGTCAACAGAAACTTCATCATACAGATAAGTGTCCGTGCCTCTCACACTGATGACCTGCTCACTTGAATTGAGGCCACTGACTACCAGTGTTATGCGGATGACACCCAGCTCTCTTTCAGACCTCCCTCAGCCGCCTCTTCTCCTTAACTCATTCCTGACTGTCTGTCTCCTATCCAGGAGTGGTGTGCCACAAATGATCTCTGCCTTAATGCCAGTAAGATGGAGATCCTCCTCATTGGAACACCCGTTCCCTCCTTTATTCTCTCTCTCTGGCCGCTCACTCTTGGTCCTCTTCCTGCTCCTACCTCTGAGGCTAAGAACCTTGGGGTCATCTTCAACTCCACCCTCTCCTTCTTTCCTCACATCTGTGATATCTCTAAGAAGTCAAATTATAAGCGGCACCTCCTCAGAGGTATTCTTCCTTTCCTCACTTTCCCCCAGAAGCTCACTTTCTCCAGAGCTCTGGTTCACTCAAGGCTGGACTACTGCAACATCTTCCTGCATCCACTCTCTGTCCTCTACAACTAATCCAGAAGAGGACTGCAAGAACTGTCCTTGGCCTCAAGCCCAGGGATCAGTTCTCTCGAGCTCTGAAATCTCTTCACTGGCTCCCAGTGGCAGCAAGGATCAAGTTAAAGACCCTCTGCATTGTCAACAAGGCTTTCTGGGCCCTGGAAACACACTACCTGCAAAACTCTCTTCCTAAGTATCTCCCATCTCGAGCTCTCCCCTCATCTACCTCCAACTCTCTGAGGGTCAGTCACTTTTCCAAGCAGAGCTTTGGGGGCAGATCTCTCTCAAACTTGAGCAAAACCATCACTCGTTCCGGAAGCAACTCAAGACCTTCCTCTTTGCTTCAGCTTTCTCTCTTCCTCTCCCCTCCTGATTACCCATCAGTTCCCCGCACTGGTCACGTGGCCACCCTCTGAACTTGGGCCCAGGTCCCTGCCTGTCCAGTTGCACATTGCACTGCCTCTTGGCTCCCCAGCACTTGTGGTCTGTATCTGCAATCCTACAGGCCCCCTACCTCTGCACTTATTGGCCACCCATTGGCTGCACTTCCTGATTAACTGCACGTTTCCATTCCCCCATATTTGCACGTCTCCCCTTTCGCTCCCCTGTGCTTGCATGATCTGAATGACACAGGGCCTTGTAAGATTGTTATTTTATCCTCCCTCTGTTTACCCCTCCTTGTCTTGTCGCATCTACATACATTTCTGTACAGGCACGGTATAAATGCCATATCATATGATTCCATACCTCTTTGATTGGGTTCAGCTCCTCTATGTGGGGTTCATCCACCAGTTGTCTGGGCTGAGCACACATTCCTGCCCAACATTTCAGTGTTTCTTTTTTAAGATCTCGTGTGGGTGTATGTACCTCCTTGGAAGCATTATGTTCCACCTCATAGGCATTTATCTTATCAGCCACCTGCTACCAGAGATTCTCACGTTGTGTAACTGAAAGTGTACTGACAGCCAAATTATACATGTCCACATGATTATCCTCAAAATGTCTGTGATGATGCCCAGATCCTCATCCATGAAACTTTTTTCTTCGTTAGCGCCTCTAACTCATGGTGCTTTGTGCGGTTTGAGTAGTGCACACATCCACTGAGATTGTGTGACGGAAATGCAGTTCATAATCGAACGGATGCATGAACACAGCACATGCATAGTGTGTACAGTGTGCCTTGCAGAACTTATGAACTGAGGGCCTTTCCTTTGCCTGCTGCCTTTTAGTGTGCACCTTGCTGACAACTGTATCTGTTTCCTCTGCTCTGTACTACTTGCCATCTCTGAAAGACAACGCCTGCTGCCTGGTTGTCTGACATTATTGTCTGACCACTTGCACTGTCCAGGAGTGACTGTTGGACCACCATAGCTAGTCACCTCCCGCTGGAGCACTGTGCACCAGTGTACCATCAACTTCCCTTTCACACCTCATCTATCTCATCTGGACACCAACACCTCCAGCGGTCTGTTGCAATGCCTTAGTCCAAGAACACTCAGGACCCACTCTCACTCCTACGAGTCTCACCTCTAAAATGGCTGAAAGATCATCAGACCCCACCAAGGTGGTGGGGGTTTGGCTTGTCAACGTCTTTCTCAAGGGTGTTGGCATCCTGGGTGACCATATTCTGAGGCATTATGAGTCCCTCTTCAGTGATGAGAAGCGGGTAGGGGCCACAGCCCACTGAAGGATCGGGGAGATCATTACAGCTATCAACAAGATGGAGAGGGTGACAGTCTTTAGTGTGGACAATGTGAAGAAGCGTGTGAGGATCCAGAATCACAGGAAGGTGAAGGCAGTCATTGAGGCAGGATACAGTGTGACAGTCCACAATCAGGGGAATCCCTTACAGGTCGGGATCTTGAAAAAGGTGTACCAGTGTTTCATGCCCAGGTCTTTGACCTGCAGGCCTAATCCAAGTTGCTGGTAGGTATGCAAAGGGAACCAGGTCATGCATTCTCAGTATGACATGGATGAGATAGCATGAATGGGGAGGAGTCCGTATATCTACCACTAACAGGGATGTGACCAACAAATATGTTTTATTGTGGCTAATTTACACACAGGAACAAAGGTAAAGGACACATAAGGTTAGTGAAGCCACACAGGGCTTACAGAGATCCGGACAAGTAATGGATGCAACCTCTGCCAGCTGACAAAAGTGTGTGTACATGTCATTCTTAACATCTTCTGTGTACCTCTCCTGATCATCATTCATTTTCAAATGAGGCAGTTTTATGCATTCACAAGTGTAGGGTGTCATCCCCAAATCTGCACAGACTACATCTCTCTCTGTGTGATGGCTGCATGTGAAGGATGCAGGCTGTAGGGGGCTGTGGGAGGTGAATGTGACTGGAGTGTTGATTGACCTACAAGCCAATACATTGCAGGGCTGGGCATCTGATGCTTCAGATGCTCATGTCAGCAAGACACTTAATTCTCCCTTGCTGTGTCCATTTTGCCATAATGCAGATGAGGCATGACGTGTTTGCAAGGTATTAGGAAACATGGTGACATTTAGTGTCTGTCTGATTGAGGGTCCACAAGTCCCGCATCTGGGGGTGATTCTTGGCAAATGCATGTGAACTGCATACAGTTCTCCCAGAATGGCTGGGATGCTGATAGCAAGATGAACAGCCATGAGTCTGTGAATCTGAGGTAAATTCAGCATTTGTCTATGTATCATTCCCATTACAAGGTGTGTGAGACAGGCATCTGTTTCCACAAAATGCCATTTGCACTAATGTCTTCATGTCCACACGTCACAGTTTTCAATAGGCATGAGCATACGCATTCTTACTTTGATGCTTATCCGTGTCCTTCTACTGCAGTGTCTCAAGCGGCTGAAGAGAGTGCCTTCCCCTGAAAAGGAAGGGCAAGGCCCTTAGATGACACAGTAGAGCGCAGGCACTCTCCATGACATCGAGCTCCATGGAGGGGCATGTGCCTTGGGTTCTGAATTCCTCCCATGGCACAGCTGCTGAGGGTGAGGACATTGTTAACATCATTGTTATGGACACTTCAGCAGCAGTTCCCAGGAGACAGAGGAGCCACAGAGCCTGAACAACTCCATTGTGCTGTTACGGTTGGTTGTGGAGGGGAGGAAGAGGAGGACATTGAGGCTCTGCCCTCTTTGTCTGGTGGAGGATCGGAGGTGTATTTGCATGCTGCTGACATGGGCATGAGACAGGAAGACGTGCAGGACAACACAGAGATGACGGAACAGCCTCCTGTTCCAGGTTCATAATCTGCATGTTTATGCACTAACTCCTCTACCGAGACACTGCTGAGTTCATTGGCTGAAGAGACCATCTAGGCAACAGTGCTTCCCCTGATGGTGGGTGGATTACATGGGGCCAGTGCTCTCATTGATACTGTGCTTGCCACTCAACAGTAGGCTGCAAAGCATCACAGAGAGGTGATCATGCTCTTCCCTCACCTGGCAGAAGCACTGAGCTGTGATGGCCTCTTTGGACAGGCCACTTTGGTGGCCCCCTCCCACATCTCAATATCTGTGCCCAAGATTACGTCAAGTGACGCCTCAAGGTTAATAGCTCTGGTTCCACTGGTGATGTCCCACTGGGCCGTTTGGAAGTGCCTTTGTCTCGTGTGGAGGTCCATGCAGAGGTAGATAAGGTGGCATCCATGGATGGACTGCAGGGGTAGGAGCAGGCCTCTGTCTCTGAAATGGTGCCCACTAGAAGACAAGCTGTTGTGGCCCAAGAGACACTCTGGACAGTGGCAGGATTGGTTTCTCCATCTACGGTTGATCATCTTTGCAGAGGGAGAGCCAGTGCTTATGATGGATTGCCAGGCAGCAGTTGTCCCGTCAGAGAAGGTAGGAGATGCAAATGGAGATAGATCAGAGGGCACTATCAGATGTCAAAGGCAGGAGGACAGGCGAAGGGTGTGCAACAGGTGGCTGTTCTGTGTACACATATTAGGCAGCAGGAGAAGGAAAGGCGTGCAGCCCGGGCTGCAGCACATGCAGCAGTGATTGCTAAGGCAAAAGCAGAGGAAGGCATTACCCATACTTGGACTTCCATTTTGTCTTTCAGGGCTGCTAAAGAAATAAAGTCCGAAGGAGGCAGGCCCTAGAGAACATTCACATGAAGAGGGAAGCTCAAATTTGGGAGGGCAATGTGGTGGCAGCGTTGTCTTTGGCCCAGGCACTAGCAGAACTGGAGGAGAACAACAATTATTGAACCTTTATATTTTTGTGATGTTCATTGTTATTTAGGCGGTGCAGTTGAAAGTTTGTTTGGCCAGGTTCTATGTATTATTTTGTATATATATTTTAAAGATTGCAGATTTCTTTTTTCATTGCAGTTTTACATTTTCCATACAAATGAATGAGTTGCGATTTGAGCACGTGGTGAATATGACGACTTGATCATGATTGTGTGTCTGAGTGGGTTAGTGATCATGTCACAATTTGTTTTGCCCATAATCCTCATGTTCCATGCTCTGTGGCAGGAGTGTGACAAGGTTGAATGCAATACTCTGTGGGTCTATCAGGTAATTTACAATGTCCTGCAGGATATGTGTCCATGTTGGTATGCCTTAAGGGGCATGACCACAGTCTGTATATGAAGACTGTATTGTTAACAGGTGACATGTTCACAGTTCTCCCCGCTGGCACTGGCACAGGCTTTCTGTGCAAGCTGTATGGATTACCATACACACAGGTACGGATGTATTGTCCTATGACATCATGATGGGCTTTTGATATGCCTTCAGCACCTCGATTATATAGGGCTGTTGCTGTGGGGGCTCCATTGGCAATGGCTGTGTGCATTTGGGAGGACTCCCGCGCAGCCTGTGAGTGTAGCAGTGAGCACTTTTTGAGATGTCCAAGATTTTCTATGATGCGGAGTGCTACTTTGTTCCATATGATGTCTGTGATACATTGTCATTACAACCTCTCATATTTGGTGGTACATATCACATCCTGCACCCCATGCAGTGTTTGCAGCCCAAAAAAAACCTATGTGGATTTTGACGTGTGTGTCTCTGGCCCACATATATCTAGCATTACACTTTGCATTGTTTGCTATAAATGAAGGCAGTCGATTCCTGTAAATGGTTGGTGGGTGGTTGAGGAGGTAACGTGGCCAGTGACAAGGTTTTAGACATTTCTTGATATTTCTTTCATTTGTGTATTTATGGATGGCGGGCGTGGCTTCAGGAAGTAACAAACCACGTTCTCATTCATTTTGGGATGCCCACATATATTGGAGCAGATGGCAAGGGATCAGCGCATGGGTGGAGGGAAGTAACAATGGGGAGGAGGGAAATATGCTGCCATGTATCTTCATGCAACCAGGTCTTGCAACAGGGGACGAGATGAATCATTCTCAGGTTAGGTGAGAAGTGGAGGGTGTGTGGAGATAGTTGCTTGAGAACATTCCTGAGTGCTAGAAGTGGGGTGGCGAGTCAGATGTTGATGAGGAGGATGTTCCAGGGTCTGTGTCCATGGACAGAGAATGCCTGTACTGTAGTTCTTTCCTTCATGGCCAAGCAGAGTTCAAGTCTGCTCATGTCCTTGCTTCTGGTGGATTGTAGGGCTCAGAGGATTCATAGGTTAGCCACAATGTAGATTGGGTACTTGAAGAAAACAAGCTGGAAGGAGATGTGTGCTATTTATTTCGAAGGTGATATCTTGTTGAAGCGGGACCTAATCTAATGCTGTTCAATGAGGGTGTTTTTATCTGTTTTGCATAGCAGTACTTTGATGAATAATACAGCACCCTGAAGGACACTTTTCAGGTCTGTCAGGGTATTCCAGAAGGGCTCCCAGGAAGGCAATGGCTCCACCCAGGTGTGAGTCCTCCCTGCCTCTGTGCTGTTGACATTTCAAATGGAATCAGTTGTCCTGTAGATCCCGCAGTCAAAGCACCTTCACCTCAACACTGAAAACCAGAAAAATGCTTTCAATTTTCAACTAAGCAAGACTGGACCCCAACTACCTCAGCAACTACCGCCCCATCATGGATCTTCCATCGGTAGGTTTCATCCTTGAGGAAGCAGTAGCTATGCATGACCTCAGAAACATGAAGGCTAACATAACCTTTCAGTCCAAGTAATCTTGCTTTGTAGTCAGTTGCTGCACAGACACAACTACCATCTGTACAGTTGTTTAGCCAGTTTCTAATGGAATTGCCTTTCACTTCAGGGTGCATTATGTTGGGGTCACTCAGACTTAGCAGTCCATCTTTTAGGCATGCTTCAAGTTTATATAGTGAGTCGCTGAGTATGCTAGACTGACTCACAGAATGCCTTTGGCTGCAGGGTTTGTTGTTTGTTGTGGCATTGTGTATGATTGTGCTTCTCATTCAGTGCATTTGCCTATTCAGAGCTCGCTGCATTTGCCTGTTTAGCGCCTCTCATTCAGGCACAATGTAATGAAATGAAATTATATTTTATTTATATCACGATCGTACACAAGTGTTTCAGTGCACGACCAAGCAAAAAAGTAGGGGAACAAGAAGAAAAAACAGAAAAATAGCGGTCTTACTAGGCCCAGTGACATTTAAGAATGTGCAAGTGCATGGGAAAGGAAAATGGGGGGAAAGTGCATAGAAAGGGGGGGAGTGGAAAGTGTGAGGCATAGGAGAGAAAACATAAATAAATATTAAATAGAATACAAAATAAATAAGGGCGATAAACCATGGTAGTGCAGCCAGCAAGTGGCAGGTGAAAGTCAGTCAGAAAGGTATATCTGATAAGTGCAGAAGAAACGTGGGAGGGGGCTGTATGGGTACAGATACAGAACCCTAGTGCAGATGCTGGCCTGGAGGCAGTGCAGGAGGGTGGCAGGGTGAGCAGGTACCTGGGCCCCAAAGAACAGAGGGTGGCCAGGTGCACAATGCCAAGAGAAGAAACAGATCAACATGGGAGAAGGGGGGCAAAGGCAGAGGCAAAGATGAAGGTCTTGAGAAGTTTCCAGAACCGAAGATGTTTTCCCCCAAATTTCAAGGTGGCCGGGAGTCTGTTCCAAAGGGAGGCACCAGCCGAAGACAGAGATCTACCCCCATCTCTTTTTTTTGCAAAACGACTAACCCTGAGGGAGTTAGAAGTAGAGGAGCGAAGGGCTCGAGAGGGGAGGTATTTACGGAGGGATAGTTGAAGGTAATTTGGACCCAGGCCCCAAAATGCCTTGTGGACAATGCAGAGGGTTTTAGATTTAATCCTTGCATCCACTGGGAGCCATTGAAGGTTCAAGGTGCAGTGTGGAGCCAGCCTGGAGGAGTGTGTGGGCGTTACGTTTTGCCTTTGCACGGTTTGGCTTAGCACTTCATTTTCTGTGTGACTCAACTCGCCTCACAATAATTTTCCATAGCACAGTGTCCATTTTTCTACAAACATTTTGCACTGATTTTGCATTTTTTTTAAATCAGACTCTTCAAATTCCTGGTACCGCCAAGCTCTTGAACTGAGATATTTTGCCAACTGTTGCACCACTTGTGAAACAGGGAGTCCCCGCCACTTTTCTGGTACATGGGGTTGGAGATAGCTATAATGGCTGTTGTTGCCACAGGTACCCATTTCTTTTGCACAAAGGAGGGCCAAGATCCAGAGTGAAGCTGAGCTTTGGTGATTAATGTTGATTACTCCAGATGTGCAGAGTCATCGAAAAGGATTAAAAGAACTCCATCTGATCTATGCACCACAGAGAGTGCCAAATACATATCAGTAGTCATTGATAGCTAAAGCTGTGGCCTTTTCGCTTTTTCTTGAGAATGTTTTTGCAGATCATTTCATGGGATCAACCATACATTATTGAACTTATGGAGAGAAATGAAATCAGACAGATGCGGTAGCATATCCATTAATTTAATATCACTTTTACATTCATTTATTTGACTTAACAGACATTTCACCTCGCTCATTCTCCATATCAGGCCACATCAGCCTGTAGCCACCTATGAAACATTCCTATTGGCATTTACGGAGGAACATTTCACAGGTGTGCATTACAGCTATTGACTTTGTCAGTGTTTTCTTCTTGGGCACAATTGGAAATATACACAACATTGCTGACATTTTGCAGAGTGCATTTTGGAGTTAATGTGTTCACTGGAAATCTAAAAATTTGAGGCGTTGAGAAACCACAGTTATTTTTTCTATGCAACATACACAGGAGAAGTGTTTGGCTAAGCAAACAATTATACCTGCTAGCCTTGTACTGTTAATCGAAAGTGCTTTTCAAAAGAAATCTTCTTGCTATGATCTAATGAGTGGTGGTCCCTTTGTCAGAAGTGTTTTTGTATTACACAGAGAAATGGGTTTGCATTATTATAAATAAAAAGAACACAAGTCTAGGCCAATACTAATAATACACTAGTTAAAAGCTTATTTATGATATGCTGACATTAGAAAGTGTTTTGAATGTTATGAGGAAAAGCGATGATGCTTATTTTATCATTTGTCAAAATTCCAACTTCTTGAACCACTCACGTCAATTCGTAAGTGACCAATAACTAGATTGGCTTCAATTCAAATACGAACAACCAAGATTTTTTGTTTCAATGTACTTGTTGAATACATGAATGACATCATTATCTGTTAGAATGCAATTGGCTAACAGGACAACAGTGGTGGGACTCAGCCTTTAAAAGGAAGCTGATTTAGGAGCCAACAAGAGGTCCTACGATTTCACCAAAGGCCCAATATGGTGAAGGAGCAGAGCTTGGAGGGCACCGCTGACCCACAAGCCCTTGACCTGCCTGACTGAGAAAAGCAGGCAGCTTTACTGGGTAGGCCAAGACTGCATTTGTAGTCTTTGGGCCTAAAAGTGTCTCTTTGACAATTTCTCCAAATTCTGATTTGTAATGTGTGCTTCAATAGTTTGGAAGCAGAACCTATTTACAAAGGTGAACTGCCTTGCAAACAAGCAGCATTGAGCTTTAAGATGCCTTTTCCCAGCGACAGTAAACTGCTCATGGGGCTAAATATTGGCACTAGGACATGTTTTCCAAATTACGATTTTTAGACAAGCCATTTTCCCCATATTATGTTAATAAGCATTGACACATATATCTACCCAGAGGGTGACCACCCATTACAATATTTCTGTCTTATAGGAAGCCTGTCAGGTGCTCAAGGGTATACAGGCTATGATAAAAACCATTACAGTACAAATCCCCATCATTTTTCCACATTTCGTGAAATTATTAATGCCTTAACAAATCTCTTCATAGTGAGCAGCCTTTAATTTGTTCCGGACAATTCACATATCTGCATGTCTGTATTTACCAGTAATGTACTATCAAACTTTCGGAAATACCCCAAAACACTGCATCCATTTGTACGAATGGTGCCAAAGACCGAAAAAGGCCTGTACCATTCGTATGAAGTCGAAAATACCAAACACGAGGAGTGGGTTTGCGGGGGTTTCCCCCCTCTCTCCCTGTTCTGCATTTTCTGATTCGGGTGTTGTGGGGGAATAAAGTAAGAAAAAAAAGGAAAGGACCCTGCGGTGCCGGTTCCCAAGCATGTAAGTGAAGGCAACCGGTGTTGCAGGGAGTCGGCGGTACACAACGAGTACTACCACCAAAAGGTAAGTAAAAGGGCAGGGTAGAAGTGCATTTTTAGGGTCTGCTCGGGGAGGCATTTACTTTGGGTTGTTTGACAGTAACTGTCAAGTTAGCTATGGTCTTTTCGGCCGCAAACCTTTCTGTTACGGGCAATCAACCGAAATCCAAACTTTCCAGCACTAAATAGAATACTGGTCCTACTCAGGACAAACCCAACATCTCTGGCAAACTTTTCAGAGATGTCCATGTCTACTAAAGGTGCCCATCACTTTTCTTTTACTTACCTCTCACAATCCACATGGAAGCAGAATGCACATTCAGCATGTGGGGCTTTAAAGGGTCTGTTCTGCTAAATTTCAAAATTGAGAAATGTAAAATTGTACCTCTGATAAAGAGGTTGGGTTTGACACATTATGGGCTCATGCAAATGCTGTACAGGACTTTGGCAAATGCAAACAAGGCCAAGTAGTGACGCTTTAGTGCATTGTTATTCTCCTTTTTTCTGAAGAGATGCAGGTTAATGACACCCAATATGGGCAAGAAAAACCTGAATGTTTACATTTGTGAACACCCTGTATCTATTTTGCTGGTATTAAATGAGAAACACCAGCACCTCCTTAAAGTGACAAAATAAAGACACAGGCCCTACGTAGATTGTCCTAAAAAAACTTGATTCCCCTAAACCACCATAACATTTCTATTTTTGTAGCATGGACATTGTTTGAAGTTGCCATATCATAGTTAGCCTCTCAGGAGTACAATACAAATAAAGCTGATACAGACAAAATGTAATTGTCCTACATTTAAAGCCCAAAAAACACTTTGTGGTTCAAAATGTTTACTTTTTCCCCCTCTCTCATCCCTCCCATATTTCCTCTTCCCACCTCAGATTTCACTCTAAATCTTCTATTCTATGTCTTCTAATACAACAATTGCATTTTTACATTCTGCTGGTAACAAAAGGGCATTTTCGCCATGTTATATTTAAAACGTATTACTAAAGTGTACCTGCCTCAATGTCCACACCTGCTTCTTTGAAAACATGTCTGATTTGCAAACATATTAAGAAAAAATCTATTGGATATATTGTGTTCTAGTAGTTCATGTTGTTTTTATCCTTTATCCTTCCGCTTCTCTTATGTTTCTGATGCACCATACATCAGTGTCCTGCTCTTGGAAATACTTGACTCACTTATGAATACAAGTCTATAATTAATAATTTAACCACACAGATTTTCGCATTTAACGCCTTGATTGCTACTATAATTTATAACATATTTCTTAGAAAATCAGGCTGTACATTTTACACAAAAGGACCATGTGTTGGAACAATGCTTTCAAAATCATGCCTTCACATTTTAATCAAAATGCCATTTCTATTTCCTTAATTCTAAGAAATAAACAGTGTCGTTGAGGTCCATCTTTTTACTTGATGGCTCTTTTTTCCTTTCACTGAAGCATCATTTTCATTATTTATGTTATGACCCTTGAAATCAGCATGCTTAGATATCTCGTTGGTACTGGATGAGTTTTGCATTACTTTGGGGTTTCACTGGATGTATGTCTAGTTCACTTGCTGCCAATAAAACTTTTCTTTTAGTGCTCTGCCTACACATGGCCGCCACTAATTGTTCCTCCATTGCCTAGCATAGCACATAGTTTAACTCTGAGAACCTCAAAACATTTTTGGAAGAACCCGTGACTCAAATCTGATGAAAAGATGAAAACAGCAATCCTCTTTGTTGCATCAGATGGTTGTAAAATCTCTTTATGAATTCCCACATCCCCATCCATATAGCCACCATATAACCGGCCATAACATTGGGAAACAAACTCGTACCTAATAGCCTCAAACATTTAGACCCCTGTTGTCTCATGAGATATTCATGATATATGATTTGTATTTTATCTTTTGTTAAGATCTCGTGCTTTGTCAAATAGTATCTCCCCCTACTTTCTCCAGTCTTCATATTCTTTTCAAAAAAGCATGCTTGAATTCAGTATGTTATCCTGTGGACAAATGCATGTATCATCCCCCATTCATTTTTTTTTAACATATGTCATTCCACTATTTCTGAACTTGCACCCCCTCTTCTAAGTCGTGAATTGTCTTTTTTGGTGTTTGAGTGTGAATCCATTTCTTGTGCTTTAACCTTGTTTCATAGGATATTATCATCACTCACACACATGCTTAAAGGTCTTGCAGAACATGCCTTCATCCACTGTTTTACTAAAGTAACATCTGCCATTCTACCAGCTTAGCAAATCAATGGAGAATATAAAGGAACCTCCTAATCCCCACCTTTTCCTTCTCTTCAGAAACCCCAGTTTCCCCATGTTTAGACACGAAGGGCAGAGTTGTTGGCACCTTGTAACATTGGAGGTGGGATTTGGACCATGGTAGATTGACCGCCATATCTAAGTTTAATTTGACTGGATCCAAAGCGTCATCACACTGCCTGCCATTATGATCTGTGAATGGTGTGTACTTTGTGTTTGTACTGCATGAGTAGTGTGTCTCGGTAGGAGCTTACTGTTATTTTATTTGGGGATCTTGTCCTATCTAGTCTTTGGGCCAGGATAGCACGGTTTGGCAGAGTTTTCTCATGTTCTCTTTTATTTGTTTGGTGTCAGTACCATGCATGTTACATGGTTTGTAGTGCTATTTCTATGGTCATGTACATCCGAGATATTTGTAATCTTTAACAGTACATTTATATAGAACAGACAACAACATGTTATGTCTTCAGTACTGTCTATTGCTTTGTGTGGTAATGCAATGCTAGAGGTTGGGTTTCAATGTGCACGTGTTCTTAAATTGAGACACAAAGATTCTGACATTCTTTAAGCATATGTTATGGCATACATCTGCGACACCTATTTTCCCAAGCCCTGTTTCCAATCCACACTGCAGCGGGTTTTGGGGTGCTTCACTGTAAGACCTAAAAGCATGCTCCTCAATTATTTAGGTGGGAGGACGGTATGAGAGATCTGTACCCCCTGCCGCTTGCCTTCCATGATGTCCTAAGGCAGAGCACATGATGTATCCCATTTGAGTCTCTGTATGGATGGTTCTTTTACAAAAGATCTGCATATTCTGTCAACGAATGCTTGGAAGAGTGGCAGCTGGTCAATCCGACATATTGGGTGAAATCACTCCCAAGTGGTAGGCATGTCCTGCTTGCTGATCCGCATAAAGCAACCACAGGCAGCTAGAACAGAACCAGACACCTGATGTGACTATTAGCACATTGGCACATTGGTACTCTAATGTCAACAATAGGTCTGCAGCTAGTCCACATCCCACTCCTTCCTCCTTCCCAAAGTCCATTACTGCCTTGCCCACTAGATAGCAGTCACCAGGCTATTGTCAGCAGAAACACATTGCTGTCATAGTCTTCTCTCTTTTTCTACGCCATGAACGGTAGTCCAAAGAAAGAGGTTGCCATGGCACAGCTCAGCTAATATATTGCAAATCCCCTGAGAGGCTGGTCATTGCTGCAGCGTGTGTTCCTCATTCAGTGAATTGCAGAAATAGGTATGGTCTATGTCATTTGTGGTGGGAAGACAAGAAGAAAGACGTTTTGGTCAGGGCAAACATGTACATTGGATATGTTTGGGCTGTGGTGTGGGGCTTGTCACTGGGGCACAACATCTTTCTAGGCCTGCATTATTGACTTTGGTCCTTGGCCTCTAAGCAACTACCTCTGAACCTCTGCATCTCCCATGGTTGAGCGTGACTCCACAGTTCTGAGGGAATGCTTCTTGGACAGGGACAAGGTTATGAAAGGGTCGCCTCCTTGAATGGGTGAGAAGGATGTCATCATTCTTTAACTCTGTGTTGCCTTTGGCCCATACCTGAGGCGTAGGCTGATAACTACAGTTGCAAAAGGCTATTTCTCGTGAGAAGGAACACGAGGCACTCTTGCTATAGTTGTCAGTGAGGAAAAAATATTGGTGAGCAAGTGTGCAAAAATAAAAAAAACAGTTTATGGGAGGGAGTCATGACACCAATCAACAGAAGGAGCTCTGAGCCAATTGTTGGGGGCCAAGTGAAATACATATATTTTAAACCATCAAGGTTATGGTGGCTCTAAAAAAAATGTAAGAAAAGTTCTCGTTTACATGAAATGTGAGAGTAGAATATGTTGTTTCAATTAGCAAGCACATGTGTCATAGTGTCACCCAGTAATCATCTCTGGGAGTTCACCTCGAGTTCAGAGTCACTAATAAATGTATTGTTGCTATGCAAATCAGCTGGAAAGCATAATGTTTGCACCATGGAGGTAACATGTCTTTGTCATATAGAGCAGCCCTATTTTATATATAACTTTATCGGTCCAAGATAAGCAGCTCCCAAATGTGCAGACACATATCCTACGGTACTCTAAGATTTTAGGTAGATTTTTTTCATACATTTTTTAAACCCACCATAACTTTGATGATGTTGGGTAAGCATGCCAAAATGCTCCTACAACAAAGATGTCAGAATGCACCACACTGATGATCCCCAATGAGGGTTATATGCTTATGCGGTTGTTTGCATCCTTCTGAGCTGTTTGTCTTGGGATGGTAAAGCCCAATAGCCCAATGTGACTATATAATATATATATATATATATATATATATATATATATATATATATATATATATATATATATATATATATGTTTAAACAATTGGTGGCCTTGTTATTTGCTGACAGGAGCGTAACACGTATACTGGCTTTGCAGGGACCCTTACATAAAGTATTTCATCTGTACCCAGATTTATCCTAGAGATTAATTTGAGCTTCTCTTATAGGGCTTTGCACTGCTTGTTCGCCAAAAAAAGTGCATTAATATTCCAGACAGCTGAACTTTTAAAAGCGCATATAGATTAGTGCAACAAAATGAGTTCATAATTCAAAAAACTGTTCTTCAAACAGTTTATTGGAAGGTACCCAGGGGAGAATTTAGCAAGCGGCTAAGGGGCAAACGCCAATTGGGCCTCCTTGCCCTGCCTCTCCCACACCAAAGACAAACAGCGAGGTCTGTACACGTCCTTCTGATGGTAGTCAGTCAAAATCTCGAAACCAAAATATCGAATACAAAAAGACCGAAAAAAAAAATATCGAAAAAAAAAATATCGAATTTTTTATTTATTTATTTATATATGTTTTTGGGGTCAGGTAAGTAAAAAAAAGGGGTAAAATAAAAAAAAAATGAAAAAAAAGGGGGGTTGGGGGGGGAACCCCCCCATTTAAAAAAAAAACACATTGAAAAAAAAATTCGATATTTTATTTTTCAGCCTTTTGTATTCGAGATTTTGGTTTTCGAGATTTTGGTTTTCGATATTATCACTATAAACCCCTTCTGATATTTATCTTTTTAAAACCTCTGAGCACACTATCTAAAATGAGAAGCGATTAGTGATGAGAATTTGTAACTGGCAGTAACCATTGTCTGTGGCCATTATTTTTAGCTGCATATGGTTTTAATAAGCTACTTGAAATTTGATTTTGGGATAATTAGACATTTTTAGGAAGAGAGAGCAAGATGCAAGTTGTGTCATACAAGAAGTTTGTGAAGCATTTAATTTCACGTTATGTCTGTGGAAGATGGTTCTGTAGGTTCTCGCTATGTTGCATACTGCCCATTCCCCAATCAGTATGGGGAAAAATAGACACAATCACAATCTTGTTCATCAACATTTTTCTACAATGATTTAAATAATGTCTGGTTAGTTTATCTTGTTACTTGTGTTCTTTAAAACTCATCTCTATAAACAAGTATTATTGTTTGCCTTCAACTCAAACATTAGCACATATTTCTACCAACCTTTGCTGTGAATATATGTAATCAAGTACCTGCGTTACATACTATCCTCAAATCATGGCATCACTTGTCTACAGCGCGTTATGAATGACTCATCATATGATATCATAACCAAAACCAGTTCATTCAGTTTGCAGTGTTTGCTATTCCAATTCCAAAAAAGGTTCACCCAATGTTGCTCCATGTGTAATAATATGCATTAGCACCGTCTTCTAAGGGCTGGAATGGAGGGTAACGGCCCGGCAGCCTGAGTTATAGGCCCAAGCGAAGAAAGGGCCTTTAACGCAAGCCCAGGGACCTCACCCCCCACCCATTCCAACCCTTGGAACGGGGTGCTAAGGCTATTGGCGCCCTGGGTTACCAAAGCGGTAACCTGGGGTGTTAAAAAAAAGTATTTTCATTCAAAGAACGGGACGTGCGTGGCATCCCGTTCATTGGATGGAAATACTGGGCCAAGATGACAGCCATGGTTGTGGAAGGCGGGGCTCAATACAGAGCCTCTTTCCCATTTCCATGGCAGCCGCAACCCGAGAAGGGGGGAAGCTGCTGTGGTGGTGGCGGAAGGCGCCACCACCAAATCAGGTAAGTAGGGCGGGGGGGGGGGGGCTGGGATATGTTTTTTTTAAAAAGGGGAAAGGGTGGGTGGGTGTTGAGAAGATGGTGGACTACAGCAGGGGACGCAGCCTGTGGGTTCTGTGGAACACAGATTGAGATCAGAGGTTTCATCCCGCGATCTGCCTTATTGGCTGCGCCCTCCGCCCCGGGTGCTAATGGCCATTCATGTTCATCATAGATAGTGCAGTTGTATTTCATGAAAGTGTGTAATTCTGAGGATTGTGGTTACATTTTCAATTCCCGTTGCACTCTGGCTCTCTCTCCTTCATCCTATCATCACTCCCTCACACCCTCGACTCAATTACAAATGTGCCAGAGAAATACTACAAAATAAATACAAATTTGTGCTGCAAAATGTAATTTCTTAGGCCATATAATATCCCATTCTATGCTGCAGTATGCCGAGGGGGTCTATCTTTCACACCGGATATGTCTTTCATACCGGGCTTCTGATAAGAGTAGACACAGTGTTCAGGATGTCATCATCATCATCAAAGTTTATTCGGATTAAAAAGTCATAAACCACATATACATACAGCAATACATCAATACAAAAACAGAATAATCAGCAAACAATATAAAATCGGAATATGGGCCAGAAGTTTAAAACATAGAAAAAACATTCAGGATAAAACAGTGGGTTAGAAATTGCCCGACGCCAAGATTTTCTTAAAAATTTCAAGCAACCCCATGCAAGTGGTATTGTTTCTGCACGTAAAAGATAGATCAATGTAGGTAGGGCCTGTGTGAAATTTGTAGCTTTAAGCAAGAGAACAATAGTTTTCTTTCTGACATTATGATAAAGGGGACAGAATAATACAAAGTGCAACAGTTCTTCTTTTGCAGCACTACACACCGGGCAAACTGTTGACTGGTCCCGGGGTCCCGAGTTCTTAGTGACTGCTCTATGCCATAAAAGGTTAAATCGGGCCCTAGTCAGAGCCCAGCGACCTGTTGCTTTATAACTGTGCAAAAGATATGATTGGACACCAGCTGGGTCTGAAATTAACAAGTGTTTCCAATTAGATTTGATCCTGAGGCAAGATGTTTCCCTGCTGACTATAACTAAAGAACCAAACATCTGCTTATATTTGTTCGCGCCATCCAGTATTAAGAGAGGAGAAGGACACTGCAAACTTATAGTGTCTAATTGTAACAAGCACTGAGAGATACAACCTAGCCAAGGGATTTTGAGCCAGAATAAGCGCTGCATCAAGGCCTTGATGTTCATGAGCATCAATTTAGCTCTTGGATGTGACCAAAGTGCCAGCCAATGCGAAAGTGGAGCCATGTACTACTCATAACCTATGTACAGTGTACCAAGTTCAACATGTACAGCAAAATTCGGTTCTGAGCTAGGGAGAACCACAATATTTGTTTTAAAAAAACATTCTCTATTACTTCAATAGCAGTCATTTTTTTGTTGCCCGACAGTGCAGCGCTGTAATTCGTTGCTGCCTTGCTTTGTGCTCTATAAGCTTCCAAAATAAGCTTAATTAGCTGACCCTGGCACATATTCATAATGCGAGACAAACCCCCAGGGCCTGTCTCATTCGGAGACACTGTTTCTCTGTATGCAAGGCCCCCCGCCAATTGTCACTAAAGGGGATGCCCAGATAATCACATTTTTCAACACGTGGGATAATTTCACCGTTGCTCAGCATTCTTCACATTTTAACCTCCTTCCACTCCTTTTAGAACATGCCATCATTGCTGACTTTTTTGTGTTTGCATACAGTTTTAAGTCAGACATAAAGGCAGTGTAGGTGTCTATTAAATTTTACAAGGCGAGTGGGGTCTGTGCTATCAGGACCATATCATCAGAATAAACCAGTACAGGGAGGGGCGTCACACCCAAAATGGGGGAATCAGCCATCGTCTTAACTAGTGCATTGTATACAAAATAATAATATAAAGGGCAAATAGCACCGTGGCCACAACGCATCCTTGGCATACTCCGGAAGCCACCTCAAAGAAACCTGTACATTGCCCCTGTTCTCCAAACCTCACACAGGCTCTAGTATCCTCATGAATGATCTGTAACACCTTTACCAATTCAGCTGGACACGCCATGGACCCGAGCACTTGCCATAGTCTCACTCTATCGATTCTATCAAATGCTGTGCTGACGTCCATGAATGCCAGATAGATTGGTTCATCCCTTACGTAAATAGAGGATGCTCCAACCAAGTGCAGGTTGAGAGCTTGATCTTGCGTCCGCAGGCTTGGTTGAAAACCATATTGGATGTCTGAAAGGCGATCATTATCAGAGATCCACTGTTCCAAATGCTGCAATACTGCCCGTCCGAAAATCTCAAAAAGATGTGTTCAATAATGAAATAAGCCTACATGAGAGAGGGCTTTGTGGATCTCCCTTTTTGAGAAAAGAGTAGATTATAGCATTCTTCCAGGATTGTGGGTATTACCCCACGTTTAAAAAGGAATTAAAACATCTAGTCAAGTGCAGCCCATAGTTCTATTTCCTCCTTAATTTGATCAGCAGGGATTACATCTGTGCCAGGTGCCTGATCATGCAATTGTCGACTAACCGCATTTTGCACCTTTTTCACAGACAGACATAGTGTAGATAACCGCTGCAACATTTTCTAGAGAGTTCTTTCTTAACGTCAGACCACTTTGATACTGTGCGCCGATGACCTCTACCATGGTGCTAGCCTCAAGATACCATTCAGATTGTTCAGTGCTATCCTACACGATTAGTCAAACCAACTGTGCACAATACTTTTTCTATTTTTGAAATTGTGTTGGAATAATTCTGTTAAGGAATCCCATATTATTTGTGATGCATGAATAACGTCCACTGGTTGTACATCATCAGACAAAATACATGCAATGTGGTCCAAGTTTGGCTGGATCGCTTTATGCTGGGTTGAGACTGGATCACACTTAGCCCATTTTATCCTACGTTTGCACAGTGGGTTGATGTCCAAATGCGGGTACATAGTTACTGGCATCACAGTAGAAACCAAAGACAAGACCAACCTCAGAGGGAAGTGGTCACTATTAATCTCATCAATGACTTTGAAGTACACAATTAATGGCCAATGTTGGACATGAATACAAACGTAGTGAATTATAGATTTACCCTGGGAACCAACAAATGTGGTCTTACCCGGAACATCAGAGCGTACACGTCCATTCAATGAATGGTATCCCCAGTCCAGCAACCATGTACTCAACTGTAGACCCCTAGAGCACATTCTCTCATTGGACAGTTGAGGGCTAGGGAAACCGTGTGCAAAACCTTCACCAGGGTCTACATATAATTTGGGATCCCCATTCCTAACTTGGCATTAAAATCGCCTCCCAGAACCACCGTCGTTTGTTCACTCAGCTTGGACAGATAGCCTGACTCAAAAAAGTCCTTCAATGCCCCCAAAACGTCCTTATCAGAAACATGGGAGCTGCTATAATTGTTGACCAAAATCAGATCCTGACCATACTCAGATGAGGCTGAGACACATTGCAGTGTAGGGTTCTTCAACTCCCTCTCTGTTATATAATAATTAAGGGAGGATTTAATCAAAATTGCCATCCCCCATTGGCAGCGGCCTCTCATGCCCTCCCTCGCAGGATTGCAGATTGAAATATAACCATCCAAGCAAACAGGATTCAATGCCCACGTTTCCTGCAAGAAGATGATGTCACAAGACATCAAATAGGACACGACCTCCCTCCTTAATAGTTTAGACACTGCACTAGCAATGTTCCAGCAAAGGATTGTTGTGGTGGCCCTTACAGGGGCAACCCCACAATCCATACTCAAACAATTATTTTGCCTTGGTACTCCAACTGAACCATCTACCCCCAAAATTCCATCCCCAATATGAGTCAGTCAATCCAGCTCCTCAATACCAGCTAGGGTATCAAAATGATTTGCGGTAACAATTGCCCCCTCCCCTGTCCTGTCTCCTCCCTGACCCCTCCCTCGTGTACCACTCAGCACCCCCTCTCCGCTTTGGAGTCTCCAATTCCTGTTGTCGGATTGGTAGAGCAGAGAGGGATGGTTAAAAAGCAGTCAGCGGGAGAAAAGATCTTGTAACCAAAGCGGGCACCTTGGTCCGCCAAACTGGATAAGTGCAGAAACCAGGTAGTCCAGCATTGTCTGGGCTATCAATGAAACTATCACACAATCCCCCTCTATCCACTTAGGGGTCTTTCCAACCCAAGCCACCCTCCTTGCCATCAAAATACCCTTCGGATTAATCTTCATCACAGGTAAACGGGTATTAACCCATTGTGAAGATGTCTTTATCAGAGAGATAGTTTATTCTTCGACACCTTTTTCTAGGGGGGGGCAAGCCTGTTATTACTCCTACCAGGGGTGTTGCTTCAGGCGGGAGCTCAATAACTACTTGCTTCACACCCAACATGATGGTATTCCTGGGTAATTGGGGAATTCAGGTGAAGGAGGGTCTGAGATCCACACTGCTCAGCACTTGCCTGGGAGAGAAAACCTCATGCTCGCTTTTCCCCAGCTAAAATGCAGTATTGTATCAACATATACATTACACATGAATACCAAGATTGAGTTCAAAATACATTAAAGGCCATTACAATAAAAACCTGTTACAGACAATCAGACAGCACATAAACATTTAAAATATAAACAATTCAAATCTGCTGGTTGTGCAAATGGCAACTATGCAAAGTGTGTGCAAATAGCAAGAGAATGTGCAAAATCAGCTCCTCGAAGCTATAAGGATTAGACATTGAAGTGTTGCTGCAACCATAACAGAAGCTCACTAAAAGGTACTATTGAGTATGACCCATTATAAAGAATAAATTCACAAGCACTATTCAAATTATTGCACCATATGATTACTATATACCGTGTGAGTATGTTTCTTTTTTCAGCAATGGCAAAGAGTAAACAACTTAAGAACAACACCCCGCATCTCCACTTTTGGCAGCTTTGTCGTATTCATTTTTTGCAGCAAGTCAGTTACAAATTGTAGCCAAAAATCGTGTTAAAGACAAGACTAATGAAGTGTTAGAGCCCCACATGCAGCATAGCCATTCTCTAGGTGAATAAGTACTACCAAGATTAATTTTACCAAAGGCTGTCATTCTTTGATTTTCAAAATGATCACAGTAAACAACCAAATGTTTTAACATTTTAGTTTGAGATTGGCACAAGCAAAAGCCATAGGGCCTCATTATAAGGGTGGCAGTGACGGTATGAACGGTGCCGGTAAGGCACCGGCACCGTTCATACCATCCCGCCGCATTACGAGTTCTGCTCGTGGGTTCCTGACAGCCCTCCAGGTCTAACCTGGCGGGCTGTGCGGCACCCGCGAGCATACCTCGTAATTGCGCTGGCACCATTATCAATGCCCGTAATGAGGACAATAGACTCCCAAAGCATTGTAAAGGTTGTTTTTATGACACTTTTTAGTTTTCTCATAAGTGAGAATTTTATTTAATTTGAATCTTAGATAAAGATCACAGGTCTTCTCAAATGGGAATTTTATTAAATAAGACTGCCAAGGAGTTCTTTTAGTTGGAAAGTGTGCAATTTCTCTATAGGAAGAGTCATTACTTAAACTTTCAATCGTGCAACACCAATCTGATTCATAAAGCTTGTTTTTATGTACGCAGGTCTTAGATGGAGGTCCTCGGTGTTGCAGTCAATAAAGACTAATACATTTTTAATTTTGTGTTCATATGAATGCATAGAGATGGGATCGCCTTCCTTAAGCATGATGGAAAGATCTTCATATAAATATTTAGATGGAGGTGTGAGCATTTTTGCATAGTTATTCAGCACCCTCCACTTATACCTGGCCGAAAGGGATGATATTCCTAATTCGTGACAGAGAATGGCATTGGGTAGTGATTTGGTTAATTTTAGAACAGATTTCAAAATCCGGCCCTGAAGTTTGTTAAGAAAGGTATCGGCGAGACAGAGATCAAGTCCATACAACATTACAGCTTCGACTTTTAGAATATAAAAGTCGATTAAAGGTGAGATAGAAAATGTACAGTATTCCCTGTATATTAGTTTCATTTGTGCAATCAACGGATTAGCTTTAGAATTAAGCATAAATCTCCACATGGAAAGGGAAGAAGTATTGAACAAATTATACCCAAGATAGCGAATCGCAGGAGCACGTTCAATCCAAAGTCCATCTATGGACCAACTAAAGGAAGACTTTTTTCATGTTGTTAAAAATGACTATCATGGATTTGGAGGCGTTCAAGTGCGGATTTAAATCTTGGGCCTATTGTGCAAAAAGCTTCAGCTTGGCCGATAATCTAAAAGGAGTTCTATGAAATAAGAGCACGTCATCTGCAAAGGCAAGCCAATGCAGTTGTAATTTACAAAGTTTGATAGGAAAAGTTACATTTTGCTGCCAAAGCTTGTCAACATCACTCATATATAAGTTAAATAATGTTGAGGAAAGGTTGCACCCCTGCTGAACACCAACATAGGTGGGAATGGGCTCAGTAAGAGCACCATATTCATTAACTCCTACCATGTATGATGTATGTGAATGAAGTTTGGAAAGTAAAATAATAAGTTGGGGTGAGAAGCCGAGAGCAGACATTTTCCTCCAAACTATGTTACGGATTACACAGTCGAAAGCTGCAGACATATCAAGTGAAGCCAAGTAAACCGGGCCACTATTTACTATTTTACTCTTAGCTAGAACATGAGCTATGATGGTAGCATTGAGTGCGGTCCCCATATGCCTGCGGATTACGATCTGAAATTGAGACAAAGTGTTATGGCATTTCATATGCATTTTTAGTTCCTTTAACAAGATAGAAAAACACCTTCACTGAGGAATCAAGGAGAGCAATAGGCCAAACATTTCCGGCATCCAGTGTGCTGCCCTTTTTGTAAATTGGGACAATAATAGAAGTGAGCCAAGATTGCGGTACTGTGTTATGTAGGTAAATATTATCAAATTAGATTTTTAGAATTGAATGCTGTAGCCTGAGTCATGCTTTAAACACATGCCATGATACCATCAGGGCTAGGGGCTTTAGAATAGTTTAATTTCATTATTACCCATTCGACATCCGCTGTGGACCAGGGACAATGGGATGAAGTAAGTTTCATACAGCCTAAATGCGCCTCCTTGTTAAAATGAGCAGGCAATTTGAATGTATCAGTGAAGTAGGAGATCCATACTTCTGCAGTGATAGAGGTAGTTTGATTTTCGTTGCCTTTGGAAGACACTTTTCTCAGGTAAGCCCATACAGATCTGTTGTTATTGCGACACAGGTACAGGATCATTTTTTGATTGTCCAGAATGTGTAATTGCTGTTTAAAGTCTAAGAATTTGTTTCTGTGTTTGTTCCTGATCTGTTCTTTTCTGAGTAATTATGCTGCAATAGGAAGGTTGAGCACTTTAAGATCTCTTAGAGATTTATTTTTAAAGTGTTTAGATGACTGACTCTCCGAACTAAAGCTATGAACATGTTGGCTTTTAGTGATACCCTGCTTATGGGTCAGTTTGTGGAGTGAGGCTCTAATGATATCATTATTCCACTCTTCTACTTGCGGAGTACTTAACCCCAGATCCAAGGCAGGGGCAATCTTGAGACTCGTTCTGTATACCAGTGGGCCTCATTACGACCCAGGCGCTAATGGGTTAACGGCGCCGTAAAAGGCTGCGCCACCGTTAACCTAATAGCACCATGGTCTTCTGCCAGCGTCATAATGAGGCCCATTGATTTCATTTTATTGCACAGAAAGGAATTCCAACGCACAGAACAAAGGGGACAATCAATTTCCGAAATCGAGAGATTGTGAGAAGTGGAAAGTGTGAAACAAGTAACTTTTATGAACAGAAAAATAATCAGATGATCTCCTAGACCAGGGGATAAAGTGCCCAGAGGTTCACAAAGGTGTAGCAAATTGGAAGAAACAGCAAAGTAGTCAATACACGATGTATTGTTGCCTCTATGCCATCTACAAAGAAGACTAGAATCGCCCATATCTAAACTATGCATGTCGCAATGGCCAAGAAATTCCATCAATCTTTTACCTCGGGTAAGAGAAGAGGAGGCATAGCCATCAGCCATATCAGCTGTGGAAGAGTCAAGATGTGAATTGCAGCAGGAATTAAAATTGCCACGATAAGAATCTAAGAAGATAAAGCATCTTTAAACATTGCATCGAGCTGTGCAAACATCTGATTCAATGTTGTTCTAACAGAATTTCAATAAAGGCGTTATTAAGTATGGTTCAAGGTTTGCATCAGAGAAGGTTACCTCTATAGCCAAGACATCATCAAGCGTCACCTTCACCAATCTGGAAGTAATCTTTAAGTGATTATTCATTAGTATTGCAAGCCCACCATAAGGCCTACCAGCCTGCCCTTTATGTGCTGGCACTGAATATGTGGTAAAACCATTTATGTGAAATTCTTTAACACACATGGTTTCCTGACAAAGCATAATGGACAGCTGGTCATTGAGGAGATTCAAGTGTATCCAGGCATTTAGGTTCTTGAACCCACGCAAGTTCCAAGAGGCTACTGTAATATAAGTGTGGCTACAGAGCAGATATCAGACTGTTGCCAGCCTTAAGACTGTTTGCGAGCGGCTCAAGCCATGACCAGTCCTTTATTACGCATGAGAGAGATGTAAGCTCGGACAGAATAGCTTCATTGGGTAATATAGAGTTTGTATTTAGGGCAGCAAGGGTATCAACTACCTTGGAGGGAATATCAGATGTTTCGAGGAAAATTAAGGCATCTTCCTGCGAGGTAAACAGATGTAGAGTTAAGCCTAAAAGATTGAGATTGTCGTAATGTTCCCATACTAGTTTAGCAATACTGACAGAGTGAAAATGACATGTCAAGTGAAGGTTGTTGTCTATAGTAAGTGTGACACAATCAATGTCATTGGAGTTAAGAATTCTGAGTTAAGAAATATTGTTAAATGCTTGGAGAATAAAGGACCGATTCTGTCTGCGTTTAAAATTAATAGTAGGATCACTTATCCATCCTATAATATTAGATGTTTCATTGGTGAAGGTAGCAATAGAGAGTCCGTTATTTGATTCAGTACTCTTCTCATTTTTAGAGGGAGGTGCAATGTCCATAAGCCCCTCATTGGCAGGAACAGATATCAGTACATTATTCTTATTTTTTTGAGGGCAGCAGCGATTTAGGTGCATTGTCCAAAGGCCCCACAATAGCAGGAGCAGGTATCAGTTCGACATTCTTTTGGGACTCGATCAGTTCATAAGATGCCATTTTGTTAGTATCCGAATTTGAACTCGATTTTAGACTCTTTATAACTGGAAAAAAGTTATACAGTTCAGTTTGCTTATTGGCTATGGGAACTGCCGTTTCGGAAGCAGGTACATTTATTTCCTCCGTGATATTAGAAGGCAAAGGGTTAGGAGCTATCGTATCAGTGCTTGGAAGCAACTCAGTATCTACTTTTTTTTAGTTTTTTATTATTTTTATGAGGCTTGGTAATCACATCTTTATTTCTGAATGTGTCAGGCGATTCCTCTTTCAATTGTAGTGCTTCTTTGCTCTCTGTTTTATTGATTGGGGTCGAGTACAATATCATCATTAGAAAGGTTGCATAGGTTTTTGATATTAGAATTATGGTCTTTCAGTTTGGGTAAGGTAAGATTTTTAGATGTTCTTCCTGCCTCTTCTTTTAAGTTTTCTGTGCCCCTTTCTCCTATGTGCTCTGTTTTGAAGCTGCTTATCCCTCCGTGACAGAGGGTATTTTGACAAACTGTCAACATCAAATACACCCAGAAGCAGAGGGTCTGCAATATTATTATCACCAACAATCTTATCCTGTTCGATAAGATCAGTTAAGGCAGAAGGACTGTCTGTAACATCGCATGCAGATATGATTTCCAATGCTTTGTCCTGGGAACATGCACAACAGTTGGCTTGACTGAAATTGGCTGGGGTGTTTAGTAATTTAAGTGCAAGTTCTAAATGTGTAATTTTTTCAGCAATGCCCGTTATGTTAAATCTTAAGTCATGATCAAATAAAGTCTTTGCATCTTTGAGCTGAGCTTCAGAGTTTTTTAAAACGTGAGCATACGACCTAGGTACAAGACCATCCTGATCTTTTACATCAGTCGTTTGCGTAGCATTTGTACACACAGACACCCCTATAGTTTGGGATGAAGACGAAATTTGCAAACTAGTTGGGAACTTCCCACTAGTGCCTTTACGTGATTCAAAGGCATGTATGAAGCCTTCCAGTATGTTAAGCTTAGCTAAAACATCAGATAGAGACAGTTTCATCTCTCTTAGCTCATAGTGAGTAAGATCATGCCCTTTGTCCAGCAGACTGAGTTTACGAGTGAGGACCGGAAATGTAGATTCAAGATTATTTGGATGAAGGGATGTGATCACGTTACCCATGGATGTATTGGGAAAGGCTTCATTAATGCTTGGCGGCACCGACTTGGAATTTGAGTGGTTGACGTGCCCACGAGGAACCGGAGAGTTATCTCCATTACATTGAGTGTCATAGAATGTAGAAGCCTTTGGGGAGCTAGCCACTGGAGGAGATGAGTTAAGAGCGCTTGCAATGACATTCTTACAAACGCGTTCAGATTCATTGGGATCCCTGTGCCTGATATTAGGAAATGAACTCCGGTTCTTGCCGCAACCGGAGTGGAGGGACCAAGAGACAAGTGAATTATTTTCCCCAGCTAAGCCATAACAGTGGGCGCTAACATCGAAACGTCAGAAATAGATTTATTTAGGTAATCAACTGAAATTGTAGTCAGATAGGAATTATATGAAAAGTTCTCTTGATCACGTAAGTAATGATGAATAGCATAATCCGTATCCTGAGCCTCTTGCAGTGCAAAGGAATATGCATTACTAACAGAAATTGAGGGAGTGTGAATTTGTGCTTGACCAACTGTATGGACTGGTTCTTGGAAGGATTCAACATCTCTGGACACCTTACTGGTATCGTCAATAGGGGATTTTTGTATAGTAGGACACCTTGCCAGTGGCGCTATAGCTACAGGTCTAGTACTTACGTCATTAATCCTCGTAACCTCAGTTTGGTGCAGAGAGTAAGACGTGTTTTTTCACAATTTGTTCCTTGCACAACCGGCCACTTCTAAGGCCACCAACCATACTATGGCAGAACGAGTATGCAAGTACAGGGAGGATGAAAGTACTGGTGAGCCAAAATGAAGACTAGCGGGACCAACGCACTGAGGTAGTGCCTACACTTCCCACACAAAAGCAAATGCCGCTCTTCATTTGAGGTAAGCAAAGAGACATAAATTCAGAGACTTAAATATAAGTGGGAGGCAAAGTACAAAAAGATGAAATAAGTACAATGTATGCTATTCGATGCGTAAGTGACCCGGATACAAAGGATCCACAGATCGCTCGCCAGAATTACAAGAATTGGCAGAACAGTACTACGAAGAAACACTGCTTAGCTAACTACCAGAGTAAGCAAAGAATACTGACCAGATTTCTTGAGCTGGCACACAGTAGAATACCGTGTGAATGCGTCAGAATTCCGCTCGTTGAGTCACAGAAACAAAGATCAATCTGGCTTAGTACACGCCACAAGAGTCCAAATCACCATCCTGCGCAGGAGGGGAGGGTGATAAAATACTATGGTAATCCTTTAGCTAAAGGTCTTGTTAGCGTTGTGATGTTAGCAACAGACATAGGAAAACATTGACCCTGAGACAGAAGGTGCTAAAAAGCGCAACGTGATATAATAAAGGTCAAAAAGACTCACGGCCCACCGCCCCACGCCCAGCCAAACTGCCAAACTGGCACTTCGAGGCACTTCTGGTGAGCTCACGCTGATGGAAAAAGGTAGTGGCCATCTTGTATCTACGAGAAACAAAAAATATAAAGTATAAGATGGTTTAGTAAGCGGATTAAGAGTCCTAAATATAGCAGAAGCAAGGGAGTCCACAATCCAACCTTCCACGAGGCTTCTGTGATGAACGTGGTACATGGCTGAAGAAGAGAGTCCACTGCCAAACTGGCCCTTCAAGGCACTTCTGGTCCTTGCGTGCTGGTGCGTGCGCATGTGCCTTAATGTAGGGCTGATGGGAAAAGGGGCGTGGCAGGCTCGTAACTTCCACGGGGCTTCTGTGATGAATGTGTTATGTGGCTGAGGAAGAGAGTCCACTGCGAAACTGGCACTTCGAGGTACTTCTGGTCCTCGCGCGCTGGTGCATGCGCATGTGCCTTAATGCAGGACTGATGGGAAAAGGGGGATGGCCAGCTTGTAACTTCCACAAGGCTTCTGTGATGAATGTGGTACGCAGCTGAGGAAGAGAGTCCACTGCCAAACTGGCACTTCGAGGTTCTTCTGGTGCGCGTGCTTTCCACAGCTTTCATTTTTCATGCTGTCCTAAAGGCATTTTTTTTTGTGTGGATGGAAGGTGATAGAGTTAGGAGACTGATGAAAGATAAAGAGAGTAGCATATGGAAGGTGAGAGAAGTGTGGGGGGGGTTATGGATTGTAAAGAAAGAGTGAATGGAATAAAAGAACAGACGATTTTGAAAGGGGTGTAGGAAGGCATGTGAATTGGAAGGGGTGAGTGGATGGAAGGGGAGAAGACGTTTCTCATTTGAACAGATTGAGTGATCCTGGTCAAAACAATTTATGTCAGCAAAACCTGGTGAGGTGACCAAGATGATTGCGAGCCGGAGTCAGATCCCTAAACACAGAAATACAATAGTAGAAAAGACAGCTGAAAAGCAAGACACATTTGTTTCTCAAGGTTGCACTCACAACATCCATTATCTCCTCGCATCCTAAGATCTGAGTGCACAAGCCACACACCCAGGAATCTCTTTCAATCTTGTCCACTAGGCCGTTTGCCTTATATCTGGAAACTGACAGTATGCAACCATTAAACAGAGGTTATTTAATTAATTCCCAACATATATTTTGAGCTTGCTAAATCTTACATTGTGTTTTGCAATGAAATGCACTCCTAGATTAAAATTTGTACAAATATGAATGTTTTCATAGTTCCGCTTTATGGTTGTCCCAGCGTTATAGGTTTTTGAGAAAAGTATCATGAGAATCACCAAGTCTGAAATTGTAGTGTAATTAAAAGAGTGCTGAGGTGGGAATATGTGACCACTCTTCTTTTCTTATAGTGATTTTGTTAAAAAATGTGATCTTTTACACAAAATTACATTTATACATTTAGTGAGCAAAAAAGAGAAGTTAATACAGTTACTAAATTCATTATTATACATTTAGTTAAAAAAAAGAAAAAAGAAAAGTGAATAAATTCATTGTTACAATTGCTGCATTTTTAAATCTCATCAATGTCAATAAAAACAAGTATTATATACAATTGAAGCATATCTTAGCCAATATGCAGTTAAGCCTAAATTGTTTAAAATGTGTATTATTTTGTGTGTTAGGAATAATTTGGATCCCGCTGATATACAAAGCCATATGTCATCTAAATTTACAAAATTATTTTCCATGTAAAAGAAGCGTCCCAAAAACGTAGTTCTAACTAGTGTGAATGTTAGGTTTTCCACGAGCATATGTCTCAATGTTTTAATTGATCCCACCACATTACAGTGGGGGCATACATTTTCACCCTCGATTTTTTGTTGTGTACAGGCATATTTTACTTCCCAAGTCGGTAGTAAGTTTAAGCGCAATCTTAGGAATTCGGTTCTTGTATTTGGACATGGATGAGTTTCAAATAATTTGGGAGCTGGTCAAGTGGTTTATCAGTAATTGAAAAGGTTGAGTATAGTTTATAACTTCTTGTTCTTGAGATGCAATCTCTTTCTTTCAATGCCTTTTTTTCTACTCAATGGGTTACCCACCAACTCAGAGCGCTCTCTCTGCAGTTCAATCAAATCGTCATCTGCGAGCTCTAACATTTTATTCAGAAATGGTGATTTGTTTCTCCCTCAAACATTTTGACAGATTTCAGTATAACGAGTGTTGTACAGTGATATGATATTACCCACCAATGATAGGGCCCGCCAGTTAAACCAATATTCCAGTGATAAAAACCCATCTCAAAGGGTAAGGATGCCATGGGAAGGGAAGGAGGGAGTCCCAATACCTTCTTCCACAGACTACCCTCCAACCGCTCCCATGGGATGTTGTATGCCACTGAGTCAGTCCCCATGCCTTACAGAATCCTAGATATAACCTTGCCCACATAAAACTTGATGAGAGGTTTTACAGAGAATTTACTGAATTCCTTTAAGTTCCATTTCATTTGGATTGCCAACTGATCAATCTTAGTTTCAATGCTATTCACAAGGAGTATTCTGTTTGACAATTTAAAATGATTAAAACTAAGATCTTTTGCTCTTTCCATGGTCTCAATCTGTGTTTCATTAATAGTCCAAATGGTCCTTTTAGATATCTTTTTATTATTGCCAACAGTGATAACATTACATTTGTTGTTGTTTATACTCAGATTGTTGGCTATTGCATACTCTAACAATGCTCAAAGCAACCTCTCTAGCCCAACGGACGACCCATCTAATAGTGCCACGTCGTCCGTGTATGAGAGCCAAACGATAGAAAATCCTCCTTTCTTTGGACTGATTATGGCAGCATTTCCCAGGACCTGATTTAAGTCAGCTAAGTACAGATTATATAAGCATGGGGCCAGTACGCAGCCCTGACGAAGGCAGTTTGATGTGCATAAGTTCCATGTTTAAGAGCCCGCAGCATCAAGTCTCACCCTCACTGAGGTTCCTTTGTGAATTTCCTGTAATATGGCTAAAAGTGATGTGGGAATCACCCACTTCTTTAATTTACACCATAACAGATTCCGATTTCCAAGATCAAATGCTTTTGAAAAGTCTATGAGTGCAACATAAATTTGGTTTGGTATGCCTTTCACAATGTTCCCAGTACCGTCCTTGATCACTGACAATATAAGGCCATTAATCGTGGTGGATTAGCCCTTTCTAAATCCACATTGATTCCTTTTTAGAATTTTATTATCCCTGACCCATAGCTCCAATTTTTCCAGTATTAAATCTGAGAAAATGTTACTGTCACAGTTCAAGGCAATCGGCCAATAGTTGTTAGGGTTTGACTGATTGCCTTTCTTGAAAATAGGTACTATGATGGACTCTTTCCATGTCTTTGCTGTAGAGCATGTACCAAGAACATTATTAAATAAATATGTCAGTACCAATGACCAGGTGTCCACATTCGACTTAAGAATGCAATTTGTAAGTCCATTAGGTCCTGGGGCATTTGAATTGGATGATTTTAATATCAATCGCCTTAAGTCCTCCTGATCAAAGTCAATTTTCCATGGTCCACACTGTGTCCCACCCATGGTTGATTTGATTGGCTCATTGCACATTTCAGCCCAATATTCTCACCATTGACCTTCCCCTACTGAGTTACTTTGCAATTCTACCTACCCAAATGAATCCGAGTTAATCAGGGACCAGAAATTCCTAATGTTGATCTCAATGAGAGCTACAATCACCCTCTCACCATCCTCCTGAATTAACTGAAATTTCTGGTTCTGTAGCCAGTTCTTATAGACTGTTATCAAAGCCTTCCTGTTTTTAAAATACATTTCAGTATCCAATGTCTCCAGGCATAGTGCTGTAAGATCTGCTCTAAGTTTTTTCTTGCACTCCAATATTAAGGCGTTGAATACATGTACATGAGGAATGTTGCATTTCATGTTCTTTTTCTCTGTTAAACTCTCTCAAATAAAATCATGAAACATTTTACTGGTACACATTCTGTGTATGATTTCACTCCCAGCATCCTTAATCAAGTGCTCTCGCTTGCTTGTTAATTTGGCTGCCATGTAGGTAAACTGTCTAAGTTTATTCCCTACACTACTTATGGACAGCCCTTGTAACAGCTTCATGGATTGATTTTTAGCATATAATTCAAGTGTGGCGAACAATATATTGTGATCGCTCAGATGTGTGTTGATAATCTCAAATCTGTTACACCATTTATACGAACAAGATTATTACACAGTCAATGTTATATGTTTGAGAGCCCCTTTTCCATGTTGCCTTTTTTGCCAAATCCCCACATTACCATTGATTACCAGCAAGTCCAAGGCTTCCAACAACTGGGTCAATTTCTCACATGCTATATCGACATTGCTGCTAGGTATTTCAGAATCACGAATATATTCTGTATTGAAGTCACCTGCTAATATATATGGCAGTTCTCAGTAAGACACCAATCCTCCACATATCCCTCAGTGTGCTTTAGAAAGTCAACAATCTCCGTAACCTGTTCTTCGCAATATACATTTATGATCAAGAGCCTTTGATATGTTCCCTCCATTTTATAATTGGCCCTGATTACCAACATCCCACAGATAAAATTCAAAAGTATCTCTATGTGGTTACATTTTACAATTCGAAACGCACATAATAAACCTCCCGCTGGTCTTCCCACACCATGGTACTGGCCCAGTTGATGTATTGATTTGAAGCCATCTATCAAAATTGAGTTCAACAGCCATGTTTATTGTAATAAAACATTTATTATTGGCATCCCCCTTCGAGAAGGTTTTGTTTTCACTTTCATATTTCATGAAGTTATTATGCCCCCTTGTGTTCCAGACAACAACTCTCAACGGCTATCTTGTCAGAGATCACCGTCCCCAAACAATTCCTTCGCCAAATCACTTTTTAGCACTTCAAGTACCTTAGCCCAATTCCCCTGCAGTTCTCTTATGGATAGATTTCTCAGTTTTTCCTTTAATGACAGTGCCTGTGAAGATTCACCTCCTTTCAAATCATTCATGGCCTCTTTCTGTTTTAGTTCACTCCTGTATTCACTTTCTTTTAGAATATCCTTAATGTCTTTCCTTTCTTGATCAACCATGCATCCCAGATCTAAAAATTCTTCTCTTTCTTCCAAGATAGTTTTCCTCACAAGCATAGATTTTAGATGTAACTCAACTAAGTCTGTCCTTTTTTGAGACAGAACACTCACGACCTTAATATCATCTGATGATATACTCTACAGTTCAGGCAAGGCCTGTAACAGATTTAGAGCATTGCTTCGATCCATTATCCAATTTAAATTGATGTTAGGTCTTAATTCCATATACAGCTTAAATATCTCAGTGTCTTGCGGCTTTGACCCTCCAACCTTTTTATCCTCTTGTTCAAATTGTGTCTTTTTATTCATTGTGCATTTTTCTGCAGGCACAGATAGAAGAGCTTCCTTCATATTAAAGAGCTCCATTAGGCGCTCTCTATCTCTCTCCTCTATAGCCCCTCTTTCTTGCAACATAGAGGGGTCATTCTCTTCATCATCTATCCTCACTGCCCTCCCTTTCAAGCTTCCCCCAGTATCAAACCCCAAGCTCGTCTTGCTGCTATTGATCATGGATTTTGCCGGGGGTTCCCTCGAGGGCTGTCGTTTCTCTATTTTTCTTTAAAATTGCATTCCAAGTTCTAATCTCTTTTTTGTTATATCCATATATATATATATGTGCTTTTACTTCATCTTTAATATTCTCATATAGGTCCACTGCTGTACTAAGAACGGTATTAAGTGCTGAGATACATGGTGAAGAAAGCATAATGTGGTCATCGGCCTCCCTTAGATTTTGATGCAGATGCCTTGTATTTGCTTTATCTGTCTTGCTCACACTCATACACGTCATTTCGGCCAGTAGCTGTGAAGGTGAGCACATTGGCAGATCAGAGACCTCATATAAGGACTCTGACTCTTGATATCTGTGTTGAGGAACATGTTCAACTCCATTTTCAATTTTACAGGATTTCATATCTGTCTCTCCTTTGCTACTTACCAAGTCCCCAGTGCATACACCCACCCCCCCTCTAAAATGTTAGTATCTGTGATGTCTCCCGGGAACCCCGGGATGGCAGATGTAGATTGTCCCATTCCTCAGAGATCTGTGCTAGATCCGATTTGTTTATATAGTACGCACTAATTGTAAGATCCGTACCTGCTGTAACATTCAATAGGGATTTCAAATTTGCGGCAATATACCACTTTTTTCCACCTTCTGTTGTACAATCGATACAAACACTAGTGGTAGCAATAATATGGCCTGTTTTTCCTGATGGTCATTTAGCATTTTGTCTGACGTTCCTAAATCACAGCAGATTGACGTAGCAACTCATCTTCATTGATTTTTTACTTTAGCAACATATTGAAATGTGCATAATTGATCTTGCGCTTCCTTACTTAGTGTACGGCTGCTTGATGTTTTGGGGGCTACAGGTGTTTTCTGCAATACCTCCAAAATAGAAAGTGTCTGTTGTTTCCTTGTTAATGGTGGCATATTTTTGCAATTAATCTCCCGAAAACACAATAATGGTGGCCCTCCAAATCAGTTTCAACAGATATGGACAAATGAACAGAGTGTTATTTAGTTTCAAAATCATACTACACCCATAGGCGGTCAGCAAGGTGTGCATGTATTTTACAGTAAGCCGGTACAGTAAATAATGTCACACAAGCTTGAAACCACCACCTTATGGCAAGTGTTCCTCAACCAAGTTGAGATTGTCTCCCAGCTATTAGCCCTTAACAGCTATTAATTATCCTTAACAACAATCTATAGTATCAGATGTTCTTAAGACTGTTTGCTTCAGCCAAGCTGTGAATAATCCCTTATTGTTAGTCAAGAACAGCTATCTACATGCAATAATAGAATCAATTTGCCCTGCAGTTAGTTGTAGACAAAATCCAAGCTCAAAGGCATAAGGGCGCAGTCACTCAAATGTGGACCCAGACCGAGGGATGTGCTTGATTCAATGCTGGTTGACAATAAATGGCAAGTATTTTCCCACACTGAGTTCAAAGGCGTGAGCCCGCAGTCACTCGAGCGTGGCTCCAAGGCCTGAGTCAGTTATCCAGGTAATGTGGCTGCTTAATTACCAATTGTCAGTAGTTATTTAGATTTTCCCCACACCTAGTTCAAAGGCAATGTGCCTGCAGTCGCTCGATTGAAGAACCACGCAGTTGGTAAAGCACAGCTGCTCCCCAGCCAAGTTTTTCTGTGATGTGACCGTAAACAGGCTTTTTAGCAGCACCGTCCAAAGCAGCGCCCCACAATATGTGTGTCAAGTTCCAAATGGGTACATCGAAGTGTCGGATGTAACAAATACCTTAAGTCTCCACGATGCACACTCTATGTTCCGCTATCGAATTGTGATTGCAGAGTTCCACGTGAACATGGGAACACTCCGCCGAGGATCCGCCAAACACTGAGGTTTTATGGGCCCAGCTTCCTTTTCCAAGAAGCTGCAACTGCAGACAGACTCCAAGTCTAATGCAGTGTAGGACATAGTTCGTTGTAGGGTGAAAAGAAAGACTCACGGGAACACCCATCCTCACCCCGCCGAGGATCCGCCAAGTACTGGGTTTCTATGGGTCCAGCCCCCTTTTTCAAGAAGTAGCAACTGAAGACAGACACCATGGGATTCATTCCGAGGTGGGCGCAAAGGGATACCGGGCACCGTTAAGGACATCGGTGCCGGTAATCCTTTTGTGCCCTATTCCGAGGTCCCTTAGCGGGTCCCGCAATGGGTGCCTGGTTTTACCAGGTGCCCTTAGCGGGAGCCACTAAGGGACCAGAGAGCTAATAACGGTACCGCAATTTGCGGTACCGTTATTAGCTACTTCCCCATTCCCATTGAGTCCTATACGGGCTCAAATGGGAATGGGGAATGGATTTTTCAATGGGGCTTTACCGGTCCCTCCAGGGTCGGAATGGACCGGTAAGTCCCCATTGAACCAGGTCGGACCCGGACCTGGTATGAGAGGTAGTCATGGCGCAAATAGCGCCAATACTACCTCCATACTCGGAATGAGGCCCCAAGTCTGATGCAGTGTAGGACTCGTTTTAGCGCAAAGAGAAATACTCACAGGAACACTCAGCCTCACTCTGCTGAGGCCACGTCAAGCACTGGAGTTATATGGTATTATGGTCTTGCCTCCTTTTCCAAGAAGTAGCAACTGCAGACAGACTCCAAGTCTGATGCAGTGTAGGATTTAGCTTGTTGTAGCGCACAGCGAAAGACTCACAGCAACACTCAGCCTCACTCTTTCTTTGTTTGCTAACAGTTTATCTTTTCCTGACCTCGTTGAGTCAATGGTTTTAATATAGAAAAGTCCAGAGGGTGACCATTTTGGGTAGAAAAGAGGGTCAGACTTTCCATGGCAATGAATTTTAAGTTTAGCTAAAACTAATTTATGAAAAGGACACAACATAGAAATTCACATGTAAATTAAGGTCTCAAAATGGGGACTGTTCATTTCTAATCTGTGTCAGTTATGTTAATATAAGATGTGTCTAATCAATACTCCCAGCAGGGTGCTGGTAATGTTTAGCAGCGCTACGCCTCCTGAATAGGAAACAGTTTTGGCAGAGTTGTGTTTCATAAAGTGCCACGTTTGGCAAGGCTGCGATCACTGATGGGAGACATATTTCTTTGGCTGTAATCCTGAATCTGGTTTAGCAAAGCTCACTCCATTTGCAGGGAGGAACTGACAGAGATCTGCTTCCTACCATCAGTGGGCTGGCAGGCACATGCATGGGCCATGCATGGGCTTGTGTCCTTTTAGTGTCGGTGCTTCTGAGGGGTCTGCAACATGTTGCTCTCCAGATGACTTGGACTGCTACTCCCATGATCCATCACCAGTTATTATGTTGGATAGGGCTGATAGGAGCTGTAGTGAAAAACATCCAGGTCAGACCTGCTGGGAGCAACGGCCCTGGCAGGTATTCTCGTAGTATATTGGTGCAATAAGGGTGCCGGTACGTTGCTACCGACACCCATATTTCCGGACCACCAGACTTGTAATGAGCCCTGTCTCCTTCATTATCGTCAATGGGAGGATAACATTTCCTGAGTATTAGTGTCAAGCTTTCACAATCCATTAGTAAATGTTTGATTGTTTTCTAATAATTAATTTCCACGTATTCTGCATGTACAATTGTGCCTAGGGATATTCAGTCTGGCACCCATGATTTCAAGTGAATCTACCATGTTAAACTTTATTCTGATATATTTCCAGAGAGTATTATGTAGAGAATTTGTGTTTGATAGACTTTTAGTGCTGCGTGAAGCGCGTATCCCCCATGTCTATGTGTGAATGTTTTAAGTGCTCTAAAATGTTGAGATACCTGTACCTGTGTGTTCATCAATTCGGCATTTCATTCTAATTTCTCATCAATGATGATATCCAGATATTTATATGTTTGTTGAGGTTGCTGATGAAATCAACATGTATAAGCACCAGTTTGTTACATTTCAAATTCTTATATATATATATATATATATATATATATATATATATATATATATATATATATATATATATATATATATTTACATTGATCAACTATTTCAATGGGGTGGTCATCCAGAGTCCATTTGTGACCTTTAGATGGACACTTTTTCCCTGCTAAAAAGCCATGATGCTTTTTAGTGTAAGGTCAATATGAGAGGGCTCTTGGTTGTAAAGTGTGTTGCTAATATGTTTAACAATATTACAAAAAGAGGGATAAACCGGGATAAACAAGACCATGGTAGGTATACCCAGAACTTAGACATAAACTCATATAATATATATACGACCTATCAAATTGTTAGGAAAGATTCTCTTTACTGCACCTTTCCTTCCATCTTTATGGAACACCCACATGTTTTACTTTTATTTTTGATCCTGACATGTACTTTTTGCAGTACAGTGAAGCCTTACGCTTCACTGTACTGGCCTTTGCTCACATGTTATGGGGAAACTGATATGTCCTTCAGGCTATCAGTACTGGGCAACAGTGTTTCCCTTAGTCGGGTTACTATGTTGCTACTTGTGGTTACTTTTGTATCACTTGTGTTAACTTTTTATCATGGCACAAAGCAGCTTACACTGCAGTGCAATGGGGTGCATTTTTTTATTGCCCTAGACTAACACTCAAAGGATTTTTTGGTTACTCTAGATGTGCTTAAAAGATGGGCTGGTGGCAGCAGTGACTTATTCACACTTTTTGGGGAATTTCGTTTTAGCTCTACCGCGTTTAGCGTGTTTGGCTACTGGCTGTGGCTACTGGTCAAACATGGCCGTGCCACAAGGTTTTTCACCCATTCTTTTTGCATCTTGTTGTTTAACATTCTTTCTGGCCTCAGAGTCCAGGAAGATCCTTATAATGACTTCCAGTGCCAGGGAAAGCAGCAGCCTTTGGTGGGCTACTGGAGGGCTTTGTGTGTTTGCAGGCAGGATTTGGGCTGGCTCCTCTGACCCTAATCCACATCTTGGTTTCTGTGTGTCTGAGTGGTATGCATGAGTGTTCCCACCAGTGGTCCTGATTGGACCACTGTGGGGTGTGTGTGGGGGCTAGTTCTGCTATTGGCTAGTTGGAGTTTCGACTCCAACCTGGCTTTTACGATAAGAAGAGGACCCCTGCATGCATTCTTCAGAGCTCCTGGAGAAAGCCAAATATCCTGTCCAGCTGCGAGACCCGCGAAGAAACCCAAAACCTGACTGACGTAGGCCTGGCAACCAACTTCTGCTGCAGTCCCGGTGGAGCCCTGTCTTGCTCGTGATCTTCAGTAGGCCTGCGAAAGGTGCTATGACCTTTGGAGTGGAGGCACCATCCATTCCGGATGTCTACTCGATGCCCAACACAAAAACTGCTTTCGGAAGTGCCCTGGAACCGACCTGTTGCTGACCATCTTCGTTTTGGGCTACCAGATTAACTTTGTCGCCATTCCGAGTTTCTGCCTGTGCGCGGTGTGCACCGTCCGAAACCTGCTTTTCCGATATGAGTCCAATCCCTAGAGGGGTGCTGCATCATTTGTTTTTGCATTCTTTGACCAATATTCCTTGCACCAGCAAAAGATCCCAACCGGAGTCATTCTCAAACCTGCAACCTCTGGAAACCGAGGACCGGAGATTTTAGAGGGGAAAAGCAAGCCAGAAAACCCTTCCTTTGTTCTAAGGAAGACTTGGGAAGATTCAGAGTAAAGGGGGTAAGTTACAGCACTTTTAACCTACCCCTAAAGTCCCATTATAGCTAAACAGGCTTATATTAATCCTATTACTTACACTATTGGCTTTTGCCATTACTTGCCTTGGAAAGACTTCTGACTGTGGGGGTAATTTTGGACACTTGTATACATTGAACCCTAACTCTAAGAATCCATCACTGGACCCCAGAGGCCCTACCTACATTTTTTCTTGCATCCTAAATTCTGTGGAACTATATCCTGAACAATAGGGCACAAGGCCCCAGACAACTTAGAGTTGGACAATTTTTGCTAGGGATCATCTCTGTGAACCGTTAAATGTATGATACTTGCCTATTCATTCCTTTGCAGGAGCATTTGGACCTGTGAATGTATATATGTATTTATTTTGATGGTATTGGTAGATAAGTCTATCTGCTTGTATTCATTTTCTTATGGAGTATTTTTGGCCATCATTAAATAACTGTATTTGTATACATCCTGTCTAAGTGCAATTTGTGATTCCCATTGTGTGACCCCATTGTGGACCCTTTACACGCTCACACCTGTGAAGAATTTAGCCTAGACCAACTGTCACTGCTACGTAAACTGGTTTGTATACAGCTTCCCAGAGTTGTCCTTGTCACAATATAGGTTGGCCTTCTATGCATCTGTCCACTAGGCCAGAGTATAGAAAATCAGTCCTAACGCACATCTTTCTATTTATCATATGCACTCAATTCACTTATTTATCAAAACATTCTTTCTAACATTAAATCTGCACATAGAAATGTATAAATATATTTTCACGGAAACACCTGAGTTTAGGTGCAGTTAAGATGCACACATTTAATGCAACAAAACCTTTGAAATTCAACGGATGTGGGAAGTCATGACCAGCTTAACTCGCTGCGTTCCTGTTGTCCCCCATATTGCTAGGTCCCCCATAATACCCTTTCTTATGTCAATGTGAATCCCTTCTCTTATAACATGTAAGTGCTTATGCATTTTGCAACAGGAACGACTATGGCTACTGGGTTACTTTATGGAAAACATTTTGTAATATGGAGAGTGGCCACGGCTGAAGGCCATGGGTAGTGGGCACCAATGAAATCTAGTGGGCAACATGTCAAGGGGTCATGGCGAAATGCCATGGCAAGTGGGCCCACAAGAAACCAAGTTGTGTGGCCACAGCCAAAGGCCAAACATATTGGAGCAATGTGTAGACTGGCCACGGCTGAATGCCGTGAGCGCTGAGCATGGCCGACGGCATTGGCTAGTGGCACCAGAAGAAAGCTATGGAGGCAACATGTAGAGGGGCTGCGGCCAGAAGCCGGGCCAGTGGTCATGGGCGAACGCCATGGCTATTGATCTGGAAAGAAAGGTAGTGTTTTAAAAGATAGGCCCTGGCGAGTGGGCCCGAAAGACATGTATAGTTGGCCGTGGCCAGCTAGTGTGTCCGAAAGAAAGATATTGGGGCAGCATTTACAGTGGACATGTCACCTAGTAGACAACATGTCGAGGGGACACAGTGAAAGGCTGCAGCCACCAGTAAAGGCCAAAGGACATGGCTAGTGTGCCCAAAAGAAACATAGTGGTGTGGCCACGGCCGAAGGCCATTGCTAGTAGACCCGTTTAGAAAACCTATTGGAGACATATATTCAGCCGTCGCTAGCGGGACCGAAACAAAAGCTATTGGGTCAACATGTAAAGTGTCCATGGCCGAAGGACGGGGCCAATGGTAATGGGCCAAGGACATGGCTAATGATCAGGGAAGAAAGGCCCTTTTTAAAAGAAACAGTGCTCACTGGCCTATGGCCAGTATTGAGATGTAGATGTTGAGGTATGCCTAGAAATGATCTCTTAAACGTTTTGTACACACACACCTCTTGTGCATGGTCAGGTGGGATGTTAGCATTGGAATCTCTACTGATGTAGATCCAATGTATTTTTTCTTTTTTTACATGATGTACTTTATTTATGAACTTTTTCATTATACAAGAGAATTTTTGGGAAGGATTAGTGTTTAAGAAAGTATTCATTGTTTCATTTGTTGAGTTCCAGAATGGTTTGGAGAAATAGGGATATTGTGTAGGTGTATTTGTTATTTTGTCCGCTCAAGAAGGTAGACCATCTTTCTTCCATGTCCATTTGCTGCTCTGAGAGTTCGAAGAAGGCACCAAATTGTTTTCGTTGAGGAGAAAGGAGCGGGCATTCCATTATCATCCGATGTTGATCAATATACTGCGCAAGAAATTTCTCTACAGACTATAATAATACAATTGTTTTTTACAGTTGGAGGGGGTCATAGCTCTTTATGTGTCCCTTCCTTTTATGAAACTATTATCCCTGAAAGGACGAGTTAGTACTTTAAAAAAACAATCCAATAGTTAAGAACAGTGATTAAGAGGCTGGCCTACCCACAGAGTGGGTGCTAGAGGGACAGCCTTCATAGTGGGCCACCCCCTCGGGGTATAGAGCACCGCTTCTCAATCATAGGCGGAGGTGGCATCCCCGGGTTCAGCCACTTCCGGCTTTGAGCTGCGGGGATCAGTTATATGGTGGGGGGCTGCAGGGCTCTTTCACTTTGTTGCAGGGGCGGTCCTAGCAGGGGAGGAGCTTTGACACTGCAATTTCAGCCGTGGGCAGTACCCAACAACCGCACTCGAGCCAGGTTTGGGCGATGGGCACTGAGGCCCTTATAAACAGTTGAGACTCCTCGTCAACGAGATTCAGTGGTCCCGGAATATTACTTTGTGGCAGTTTATAACCATAGGCGGATGTCTGCTACTCTGCAAAACCGGAAGTAACAAGTATCACCCAGGGACAATAAAATGTATTGCAAGCCTGGCAAAACCAAAAGGGCTACCTTTGAAGTATAAGGAGATTTCATTACTTAGTGGCTGGGACCGCCACAAAATGTGTATGACTCCAATAAAATGTGATGTTGTGTTTTCAAAATATATGCAAATTGTCCTTGTGATTATTATGAAGAATGTAACCATTGCATCTATGTCTTAGGCCCTGGAGGAAGGCAGAGGGGCATAGTGTGTGATGGTCCCGCTAAGTGACTTCCTGTGGGGGCATCAATGTTGTCCAGTTTATCAAATAACCAAGTTTCTTTTAAGGAGACTGCACTGTAGTTTCTGGTGTTCTTGCTTCTACGATGTATGGCTCCTGCTCCATTAAATCTAGCACAGTTATTCTGTGAAGTCCCCTTCAAAGAAATACAGTTGTAAAGTGTGTGAATCCTAGGGTTGTTCCAAGATTTGCGGTTGAAGAGTATCCGGTAACCATTGGCAATAACTGCCTTCAGAAAGAGCATCTTTTCCAGTTTCAGGGAGTATTCAAATTCATCTGGTAGCAGACTTCTAAAGCAACAGTAAGGTTGGTTCACTTTACTTTTTCTACCTTCTCTCTCACTGCACTGCTGAATCTCTGGGAAGTGATCACTCTGTCCCACTGGCTTTCTTAGAGAGAACTCACCCTCAGGTTCGTTGGTCTGGGAGCAAGGATCTGCACAGCTTGTCCCCAATTTGCACAGTGTAATCCTGGGTCTCCCTTGCTGCATGGATTCTGATCCTCCCTCCCTGGTGCATGTTTTATTTGCTCTGCGCATGCTGTAGCTGTCCAGTGCTTGAATGCCTTGAGACCTCTGCGTGCATGTGTGCTTTTTAAATGCTTTGCAACTTGTCATCTTCCTTAGTGGTGACCAATCTATGTATGATGTGATGCTGCAGCTCCAACCCCCACGTGAACTATGGATGTGATTACTGCTGCTAACATTAGCCCCAGTGTTTTGCCTGGTGCTCCATGCATGCATTGTTCCTGCCCGTTCCTGTTCCTGCATGCTGATACTCCTTCTGGTGCATGCTTCCCACTTTTTTGCCATTTGGGGTAGTTTGTGTACTGTGCATAATGTCTTGGATGCTCCACAATGCTCTCTGTGCATTACTGTAGACACCTCACCAACTCACGGAATTCTCTCACCCTGCCAAATGCATGTTTGCACCAACACGGTGGCATGGGCAAACTGGAGACACCCACTACCTGATGCATGTGGAAAGACCAGGCTGGTATAACTACTTGCTAAAATGTATGGCTACTGCTCCATTAAATCTAGCGCAGGTGTGCTTGTGCTGTGAAGTCTCATGTAAAGGAGGGCAGCCCTGTAGACAAAGGTTGGTATAAGCTAGGATTGTCCAACTCCAGACCTCCAGGGCAAGGATCCTGACGGGTTTTCAGGCTATCCCTCATTAATATTCACGAGGACAAACTTGCATACACGTAGAATCATTATATGCAAATGTATCACATGAATATTAATGAGAGGCATCCTGAAATCCCGACATGGATTCGGCCCTCGAGGCCTGGTGATGGACAACCCTGGTATAAGCCCATTAAAGGTACGACCGCCATGGTTGGAGCTCTGTGTTAGGCAGAATCACATGCAGTACCCTTTGGGAACACTACACACAATTAAGACTACACGTATAAGTACAATTTCACCTTTGGTACAAGCCTGTACTACACAGTAATCTGGTAGCAGTGGCTGAGCAGCCAGACTTATCTCAAGAGTAAAGTGAGCAGTACAATAGGTGACACAAAGGACTAGCAATCACAGTGGTTCAAACAAACACTTACTCAAGGTTTCTTGGTAAAAGAATATTCATTTATTTACACAGTCAGTTGGAAAACATTCCACTAGTAATAGCAGCTCAATATCACAATCTAATATACTACAATACACAACCAATCAGTTTCTGAACAAGTTCAGCTCCCCTGAAGTGGGAGCAAAATGGCACTTCAGTTACTTTAAAAAGGGGTAAAAAGACAAGGTTAAAAGAATGATAGCACAGATACTTTGCAGAGGTAGGGCAAATAGTTTCAGTTCACTACAACCAGCAATTCAATAGGCCTGGGCCAAAGTCAATGGTTCAGAGTCTTGTATAGGATAGCATAGTTCTGGTAGTAAACGGTTAAGTCTTTGCCACAGTTCTTAGAAGAATTTGGTCAGACGAAAAGTTATATATTGGTTTAGGGAACAAGACTTCAAAGGTAGGAAAGTTTCACAAACTTTCACCACGGCCGAACAGAGTTCTGCACCGCACTTGCACCATACCTCGTAAGTGAAGATAAGCTGTAGCTGAGGCAATTGTTCATGGCAATTCCTGCAGATCTCTCTGTTCCTGAGCTTCAGTCATGGGGACAAGAAGGAGGACGTCGGGAGGTTCCTGCACTGTCCAGGGAAGAGGCCACAAGCTTGGCTAAATGTCAGTTTAAGGTATGATTGCCTTAAAGACCACAAACTGGTATCCTTCCCACTGGCTAGCCGGTTTTCAAAAGCACTCTGAAGAAAATTTGACTAGTATGGGGACAGTGTCCAGGCGGCTTACGAGTTAGTTCCCACTAAACTCAAGGGAAGAAGTTAACCTTGAAGGGCTTCTCTCTTGATGGAATTTTAGGCAAATTGGACCTGTCGTCTTCCTTCAGCTCGTCTTCGGTTCTTTCGTTCCAGTGGTCAACTCTGCTTTCCAAGTCCCAGAGACCTGCTTTTAAACAGTTTTCCCCCATTCATTCCAGCCTGGCTGTCACTCACACAGCAGGGTGGCTGTCCTTGCCATACAGCCAGCTGGCCAATCATGCCAGAGTGCATTTTGGTCTCCTGCGAGACTAAGCACAGGGAGTTTCGGGCACCTCCCTCACATCCTGTTCACCCCAGACACTCAGGCACCAGAGGAGGGCTTCAGCACTGGAGCCTGTCAAAGGCCAATGAACAAAGGAACCAAACCTGGTTTGGCACGCAGAGACAAACACAAGAAGGATCTTTCCAAAAAGAAATGGCAAAAAAAAGTTGACCAGAGTCTGTTTTTTATAGATAGGTGTTGGGCGCCATATTGAAAAACATGGCTGCACCGATTTTTAGCTACCGGTGTTTAGGGTCGGGAAAAATCGTGGTAGTTTGTTCTAAACCACTGCCACCAGCCATTTCAAGTGGGAAAGGGTAACATTTGACTGTTACATGAGTATTTAAACTCAGGGGATGCTAGGCAACCCCTCCAGCAATCTATACGAAGATAGTGTGTGCTGGGTCTGTAAATTTAAAAAGACTAGTAAAGTCAGCATGCTCTGGGAGACAGTAGTCCGTCCCAGTTAAGGTATTTAAACCTTGGGGTGTCTGAAAGACACCCCTGTGCCACTACACTGAAGGTGCTGTGTGACACACAAGAAAAAGATGATGCCTATGGAGTTGTTTTAAAATTCCATATCCAAAGAACATAAAAGTAAAACACACATCAAAATACACGAAAGAGTGGGAAAAAAGGCTCCCAAAATTTAAATCATAGAAATCCAGCAAAGTTGCTGGGGGTCTCAAAAGGTAAGGTAAGGGAATTTAGCACATTCTTGAGAATTCTCCCTAACACTCTGCCTGATGAACTACATTGCCCCGGTTTTTAAGGGCTGCGAGTGCACCAATTAAAATACATCTTTTCTGTTGCGCTCTGCTTTGCTTGTCCATACATGCAAAGAAGGCCTACTAAGAAGCACTTCAGTGTCCCATTGAACGTATTCAAGTCCCTCTAAGAAGTTCTGTTAGCGCCCTACCAAGCAGTAATTGTCCCAGGAGGATAGCTCAGCAGCAGCGTGCTCGACTTGGAAACAAGATGACACGGAGCAACACAGGTTCGATCCCTGGGTCCGTGCTTAGAAACCTCTGGGTATTAAGCACGTTATAAATAACCTATCATATCATATGTGTTCCATGGGGTTTGGCGTTGGAGGGCTGGGGGAGGTGTTGGGCTCTGAGAGATTTTCAACAGGAGGTTTGACTACTGCTACTAGAGCCAATGGAGCGCACGTGAAATAAAGAGCAGTAATGGGCCGTTGTGGGCTGGCTTTGACTTGGTGGCCCCTTTAAGTATTGTATGAAACCTACGCAGGACGCATAGAAACCAGAACAGCCATTGTGTTTGGTTCAACCCGCAGTTGCTGCACAAAAACATGCGGATGCAATGGTGTCACGGTCGTCATGAGACTAGTTGCTAATACAAATTGCAGCTGAGCACAAATCATATATCTTTCTGGTGCACCAGCTTTAAAGAACGTTTTCAAGCATTCATAATGTATCACTATTGCAGAGCAAACATCATCAGAAACGGAGAAAATTGTGCACGTCAGAATCATGCCCTGCAAGTGTAGTAACTCTGTGTAGCAATCCTGCTCACAAGTGTCAGTACTCTCCGGTCAAATGTGATGCTGCCCTTTTTAAAAGTATCAGTACTGCCCAATTGGAACTCTCACAGTCTACAGAGAAGTACTGGTATTGTGCCACTTAAGCTACTAGGCACTTGCTCAGATATTGTGGTATTGTCTCATTAAACTGTTGCAACGAAATGCTGCTACTACTCAGAAAAATATAAACGCTGAGAATACAATTTCCCTCTTAAAAGTGCAACAGCACATTACTGACAAATATGCCAGTGCTTTCGTATCAGAAGTATAGCAAGCCTCCTGCAGTGTGCCAGTGCTGTCTGATCGGAAAAATCACAGACCTGCTGAAAAAGGCTGGCTCTGCTCAAAAGTGAAGGTACACACCAGATCAAAGTGCAGGAAATGGCAGCATCATGGGCAGACCAGGAAGCTTTGGTGTGAGTGAGGATGAAGAGGAATATGCAGAAAGCTAATGAATCGGGCAACTACCGCTGACGGGAAAGGAAAAGGACATTGGACTGGAGCTTCTGGTTTTGGAAATGGAACTATAGTCCTCTGGAGTAGATGAGCAGATATGTCAGTGTGGCTTTAGTAAAGGTCTTTAGTAAAGGGCCAGTGTTCCAGAGAAGTGCTCAAGAGGGGGCAGACAGCACAAGACCCAGAGCCATGCCGCTACCCCAGCACAGTGTTACACACTCAGGGCCGAATTCTGAGCTGCATACAAAAATAGAAAAGTGTTCTACCATTCAGAATGAACACTTCCCTTAAAAGCACCATATTCTGTTAAAATGATAATGTGGCAGCCTATCATTAAAGCCGTTTTTTGCATGTGACTGATTTACTGCTTGACAACAGCCTTAGCAACCATTAGGAATGCGGGGCAGTCTCTGTGAGGGGATTCTCCTTTTAAAAGCACTGCTTTAGCATGTCAAAAAAAGAGTCCAACTACAGCACCAGTGAGGTGCCGTTAAACACTACAGCACACCTTTTCCCTTTTTGAAAATAGCATTTCTGAGACTGCAGCACCGCTTTCCTAGTTTAATGAAAGCTTAAGAAAATGTTCTTACATTAGAAAAGGTGCAGTCCTAAAGAATGCTCACAGTGCCACTGGTGCAGATGTTTCTATGAAAGCGATAGATTTAGCAACGTTTGCTGCTGGAAAGTACACCTCCCCTCCAATTCTTCCAGCCACCTTAGAATAATGGTGGTGCTAGAAACTGGAGGTGAAGGGGCCCCTAGGGGACCCTCGCGTAGTGGAAACAAGGCAAATCACCAGACACAAACTGATACGCCAGACACAAGGTTGTATTCCCAAAAGCTAGGGTTTATTGCAAAGCAAATAGTCTCAGTTGGCCAACTCGGTCTCACGCCCCGCAACGTGTGTCTCCAGACCTTGAGGGATGCAAGGGAGCAAATAACGTACATCAGTTACATATATACAAAATGGACATCCTGCAATCAGTCATGACATGTTCATTACGCCCATTGTACAGTTTCTTTGAACTGGGTCTGATGATTGACAGTTTCGACGAATATGACACCTTTGAACATCTATTTTATCAACAATATGCAACATTGCGAGTCTGGAGACACATTTCTTTGTTGAACAGAACACAGCGCTTCTGTTCTTGCGAGCAAGCTGCTTACGAGTGAAGAGTCGCATTCCAGGCCTTGCTATCTCCTATTTGCTATTCGTGTCCTGGGAGTCAGCACGCTCTGCTGAGCTTAGGAAAGGGGGGCCATAAGAAAAGCATAATTCAAGCCTTTAGCTGTTTCTTTCTAGCATTTCTACCATATTAACGAGACTAGCTGGCATCGTGAAATGATTAAATGCTGTGGTGCTCTTCCAAGGCAACATGCAGGAGGGGATTGGGCATTCCTCTCTGGGGCTGCCTACGTTATGTTTCAACGAATAACTCCCGGCCTCGCGGCCTTGCTCTTTCGCTTTGAACAACAAAGTAATCAGTGAAGCAAAATAAGCAAAATAAGCAGAATAAGCAGAATAAGCTTTCAGCTATGCAGTTTTGAACAAAAACCAATTAGCAAACGTTAGGGAAAAAAATGGCGATTCTAGTTACATCAAAAATGGCTGCACATTGGTCAAACTTATGAGTCTGTATTTCTGACATTCAGTACATGAGACGGTTGGTCTTTGGCCAATATGATACATTACCATTAATCGTGTGGTATCTAATTTCCTATACTGACAAACCCTCCTTTTGGCTGATTGCTAAACGCCTCATCCATACATTGCCCCCTCCTCTGATGAAGTGTCTGATATATCTGAATTTGAATTTGAACCTGAATCTTGCATACTGCTATATGCATCTTCATTCCCACCAATATTTATGGCCATGAATTCTTTTATCGCTTTCATTTCATGCATATCTTTATCATTTTGGCCATATGCTTGTTTTTGGGTTACCATATGCATAAACTCTTCACTTATCTCAGTGCAAACTAGGGGCAGACAGTGTATGCAACAACAGCAAGTCATAAACATTCTGAGCACTATTACTAGTATTGCAACTAACTTCCATCCCCAAGCATGTAATATCCCCCAGAACCAGGATCCTGCCTCCCAATTCCCATTTATGGTATGGAGATCAGAGTTTAGGATGTGTAACTTTTTTATCGCTTCATAAATCGTAGGGGAGGAGTCATCTACGAATACGCAGCACGCTGATCCCACAATTTTGCAAACTCCCCCATGATCAACCAGGATTACATCAAGAGCCATTCTATTTTGCAGCGTCATTAATCTTATTCCTTTCTCTTCCAGCGTCATGTTGTATAGTATAGCAGTTGTTATGTTTATTGTACTCTCTAACACTCAGGATAGTTTCCTTATGTTATAGGAATTTATGGCTTGGGCCAAAAATGGTACAAATGATTTTGCTAAGTCTTCTGTTCTTAAAGCATCTTCTGTGCTTCTTCGTAGCCTGGATCTGGATAACCTGGCTACATCTGCTGTCTCCAAGAGGAACACTCCCGGAAACAGTAGACCCAAATAACATGTGCCTCCCCAGTTTCTGGGTAACCAGGGATACGTTTTTTCTCAGCATATAAAATAAACAGGATCACCTACATACACTGGTTCTACTTCTCTTTTGAGAACCGCTGTATTCATACATTTAGTGAACGTTCCCACTGAATAGGAGCCCTTCTTCTTTAGACAAAAAGGGACAGTTTGTGGGCTATAATTCACTTTATAGGAAGGGGGCATTGCATCTTTATTTTCTTCTGTTCTCACACGGAACATGATTACTGATGTTTTGGATGGTGGAGACAATCTATCTCGTTGTGCAGGTTTTGGCATAGAGTTTTGGATTATCATTCGTGCTTTATGGAATATAGAACAACCTACGGGTATCATAATTATTTCCTCAAATTCATTCATGTTTGTTTTATCTAGTTGACCCGTATCACTCTTATTCCATTTCGCATAAAATAGTGCACTTAGTGATGCACTGCATGCAGAACTTAATGGTAATGGCTGCACATAAAAAACCTATTCCCTTTCCAGCGTGCTGCGGTATATGGGCGCATACCCAGAAATTATTGTTCTTTAACATTTCATGTGTCATGTTCATTATGAGCAATAAGGTATTATTCCCATATCCTTCTCTGTGCCTCTATTCCATTGGGGACAATGTGTATGTAATTACATGAACCAGGCTTTCAGTAGTGGAGATGTTAATTACTGGCAAGAGCATATTTAATGGGTGCGTTCCTTCTACGTACCATAGTATCAATGCTGTTATTATTGGCGCTAACATACTCATGACACATATTACTATCGTTAGGATCAGCATACAGTATTTTCGACAATGTGTTTTTTCTAACTTTTCAGTCTTTATACCCAATTTGTTATCAGCAGCGGTGCAGGAGGAGGTGAAAGCTTGTTCTGGCATTCTCTCTCTCACAGTCCTTCTTCCGCAGTGGTCACCGTGAATATCTCTCCTTGTGGCACTCTTCCGAATGTCAATGAATTTGATAAATGTCAACAGTTCATTCTGCCAGTTCTTAGATGCCTGGATTGCTTACTCGTTAGGCAAGATCATTATGCATTCGCATGTTTGCTCAAAAGGACTCCAGAGCAGTTATCAATTGCCTTTGTACCATGTGCGCCCCGCTTGTTCGTTCAGGTTCCGGACACATGGATTTTTATGATCGCATTGAGGAGCCGCGAGTCTTGAGTTTGCCGACTTGCACAACTCTCACGCTTCTCTCCTCTAGACCTCCAGTTCCTTCTCCATCCGTGATGGAAACCAGAGGCAATGATGAAAAAAAACAATGAAATGCAGCTTCGATCACTCCTTCTTCCGAAGCTGTAGATTGTACCGTTTAGCTCCTGGCACAGTATGGATAATGAATAGTGCTGGTGCACTCCCAGACTCAAACTCGGAGTCCTGCGGTGCAGTGACAGGTGGCTGTGAACGCTGCAGTGGTGATGCAAATTTTGTTTCAGGCTGTGGCACAATGGCAGATGCTGGTGGGCGCCAAAGTGGTACACGCTTTGTGTCGGCCCGCAGTGATGCAGATTCAGCTGGCCAATGTTGGAGCACTCTTTGCCCTTTCTCCTTTACAGCAATCTTTCCAGGCTTCGCTTCAAGCTTCACTTCAGGTTTAGGCAGATCCTGTAGTAAGGGACTGGCAACAGTTTCTTTCGATTCTGGAGCTGCTGTTTCTTTCTGGTTGTCTCGGTCAGGCAAGTCTTTGAGCAGCGGTGGGATCTTTTTAGCGTGTGTGGCATGAATCCACGCCTCCCTCCCATCCACTCGAATCGCCGTTTGTGTTGCCAGCAGTACTTGATAGGGGCTATGCCATCTGGGTGCTAACAATGATTTTCATTCTAAATTCTTAAGTAGCACCAAGTCTCCTGGCTCCAGCGCGTGCCCCGGACCAGTATACCTCACGGGTAAAGCCTCCTGCACCTGCTGATGAATCAAACAAAGTTTTTGTATTAAAAGGCCACAATAAGTACTAAGCACAGGATGCTCAACTTCGCAAAGCCGCTTAGGCCGAGGTGCGCACCAAACATTTGCCGGCCTCCCCATGACAATTTCATATGGGGAGAGCCCAGTTCTTGCCTATACTGACGTGCGCATGCACAATAGCGCTAATGGTAATGCGTCCACCCAACTCAACTTGCTTCCTGCACATATTTTACTGATCTTAGACTTTAAGATTCCGTTGTGACGTTCAATAAGACCGGCCGACATCGGATGTCTGGAATTGCTTATTGATCTGGAGACCTGCACAAATCTGTAATATTACTGCGCCCACAAAGTGTGGACCGTTATCTGACCATATGACATGGGGCAGGCCAAAACGGGAAAAGTATTCCTTTAACATTACTTTTGCCGTGCTCATTGCAGTGCAGTCTTTTAAGGGATATGCTTCCACCCATTTGCTGAATGCACATATTACCACTAGGACATATTTCAAGTTTTGGCATCTATCCATCTCTATGAAATCAAAATGGATTACCTCAAAAGGCATAGAGGGAGGGCCAAAACTTCCAGTTGGAGTCACTGTTCCCTTTCCTACATTGTGTTGTAAGCACGTGATGCAGTTCTGGACCAACCTTTCTGCATTCTTTTTTATGTTTACATTCTCCCATACCGTAGCTAGATGTTGGATTATTTTTTTGGCACAAATGTGGGTAGGGCTGTGAGCCATTGTGACCATTGCAATTACATAGGAATTTGGCAACATCCAGTTTTTAGTTCCCTTGTCCACCCAGCAAACCTCCAAATCTAATTCAGCAGAGCCCTCAGCCCACCCTTGTATCTCATCAGCAGTAGCTTCGGCCTGCATTTCTTTGACAGTGGCAATCCCATCTTCTATCATGCAAGGCACTTCCTCAGACTGTACTGTCATCAGTTTGGTATTTAAATCAGTGGCAGTTTGTTTCGCAATCCGGTCTGCAAATGCGTTTCCCTCTCCCACTTTACATGTCACTTTTTTATGCGCCTCGCATTTCACTATAGCTAGGTGCTTTGGAAATGTGAGTGCAGACAGCAATCGTACAATCAAGGGGCCATGTTGAATTCTGGCCCGATTTGATGTCAAGAAACCCCTCTCAGCCCAAAGTCGGCCAAAGTTATGAACCACACCAAAGGCGTACTGGCTATCAGTATATATGTTCACGTTCAAATTCTCAGAAATCTCACAGGCTCTGGTCAAGGCTATTATTTCTGTGGCTTGCGCCGAGTTGTAGGGGACTGTTTTGCTTTCTACAATGCTCTCTAGAGTAGTGATAGCGTGGGCGGCAGTTGATGTGCCATCAGGTAATTTAAAACAAGAGCCATCACAAAATAACTCTCCATCTGGCTCTTTCTGTGGGGTGTCACTTAAATCAACTCTTCCCTTCGTTTCATCCTCAGTAACCATTAAACAATCATGGGGAGGTGATTCGTTGTCACCAAGTTCTTCCGTGGGTAGTGGCATTAATTCTGCAGGATTCAAGGCGCTACACCTCGTAATTTGGATATGGGGCGCGAATAGGATGATTTCATATCTAGTCAGTCTAGCAGAGGTGAGGTGTTGCGTCTGTGTTCTATTTAATATAACGTCTATGGCATGTGGCACCATCAAAATTAAAGTGTGCCCCAGTACCATCCCTTCCGTTTGTTTCACTGACACAGCAGCTGCTGCAACAGCTTGCAAACATCATGGCAGTGCACGCGCCACAGGGTCCAGCGCGGAAGAAAAATAGCCGCATGGCCTATTTCTTCCACCTTGTTCCTGTGTCAAAACACCATCGGTTTCACAATTAACGCAAAGTTTCCAATCCACTGCCGGCAATAAGAAGCCATGCCTATTATGGCTCTGACTCCTTTCTGTGTTTTTGGAATAGGCATACCAGAAATGCTCTCTATTCGCTCTGGCGTTAGTCTTCTCCCTTCTTTCGAAAGTAAGTAACCCAAATAAGCCACTTCCTTTCGACAATACTGACATTTTTTCAAGCTGGCTTTGTGACCATGTACTGCTAAGTGTGTTAATAGTAAAATGGTACTTTCTCTACAAATCTCCTCGGTGTCTGCAGCGACCAACATATCGTCTATATATTGTAGCAATACACAACCTGTTGGTAGCTCTAGCATATCTAGTTGTTCCTTTAATGCCCTACTGTAAATACTAGGACTTTCCGTGTATCCTTGTGGAATGCGCGTGAATGTGAATGACTGTCCTCCTAAAGTGAATGCGAACAAGTATCTACTGTCCTTGTTCACTGGAATGCTAAAGAAAGCATTCTTTAAGTCAATCACGCTAAAGTATTCTGCCGATGAAGGTATCATTGTCAAAATCGTAGTGACGTCTGGCACTAAGGGAAATTGAGGGTCAACTACCTTGTTTAACACGCGCAGATCAATTATGAAACAATAGGGTACCTCATTATCTCCTTTCTTATGTACCGGAAGAATGGGGCTGTTACATGTACTACCTGAAATTTCCTCAATTACTCCCAATCTTACCAAATCTGAAACAATGCTTTTCAATCCTTTCTCTCCATCAGCTGAAATTTTGTACTGTGGAATACGCGGCAACGTGACCCCTTCTTTTCAAAATTACTTTTACTGGCTCTATCTTTAAACATCCCACATCATTGTCATTCATTGCCCATATATAGGTTGGCACCTTACTCAACTCTCCTGGCAAGGGTTTAGAAAAGAATTCAGATACCGGTGCATTCTGTGGCCAAATTGTCAAATACACACCATCGGGAGTGCAATGAATACTGCACCTAGTTTTTTCAATAAATTCAATCCCATGAGGTTTTCCCCACAATGTTCTGTTAAGAGAAACGGACAATGCTCAGTGAATGGACCTATCGTTACTGGGATTGATTGGGACACTGGATTAATTACTGGTGTACCTGCAAACCCTACAGAAATATTTGTTTGCCCTGACAACGGTATATCTGGAACCAAGTGAGGGTCTATTGAACACTTTTGCGCTCCTGTATCTACAAGAAAACAGTGCTCTTTATCCCAGACTCTCATCTCTACATAGGGTCCTTTCTGATTCACGGGAATAGACACTGCTTCCAACCCCTGTCTTGGGCTGTCCTATTGAGGGAATAACACATCGTCCGATGTGTAATAACTGCTATTACTGTAATACGCATTTTGTTGCGTATCAAAAATGTTCCCATCCCTTCCTCTAGCTCTCCCATTCTGGGTACTCCCATGTTGTTGGTTACCCTGGCCCTGATTCTGGTTGGTAGTGTTCTGATGGTAAGCTTGATTCTGACCTCCTTGGTTAATTTGGTGCTGCTGCATATTATTCCTATTCGGCCCATTTGCTCCTGGGTGCCCCCGGTGCTGTCTTCTCTGACCACCCCCATTTCTATTTTGCAAATGTGGGCATTGCGCTCTCCAGTGTCCTTCCTCTTTGCAATATGCACACTGATTCTGCCCCAACGGCCATGCATATTTGAATTACTCCTTCCTTGTGGGTTCCCTCTCCCTCTATTGTGTCCCGCTACTTGCTGAAGTAGCACTCTTGTCTTCAAATTTACTCTATCTTTTGCCTCTTTTTCATTCTCTGTATTTACCCTGTTCTCATAATACTGAGCCATATGTAATACTTCACCCAACGTTTTTGCTTGCCACGCACTTTCGGATGTCATTATCAGATTTTGAATTGGAAGTATTAACCCCCTCACATACTTGTCAACAAATAATCTTTTTCCCGCTTCTGAACTCACATCCCGCCTGCTAAAGTCTGTACATACTTCCTCAAACCTATTAAAATAATCTGTAGCTAACTCATCCTTGCCCTCCACACAGGCAGTTGACTTGTCCCATTGGATTCTTTTTTCCCGAACAATTTCTTTTAATTTCTGTATTATTCGTGCTGGTAATGTTACCATATTAGTCCTCGGCTTTCCCCCTACCTCTTTATTCCTATCCTCCTCTATTAAATCTGCCTAAGTGGCACCATAGGCCGTTATATCATCCACTTTTACTTATTTGCTTCCATATGTCTGGTGGCAGGATTACTGGGAATATTAAGTCTATGTCACCCATCGTAAGCACGGATGATTGCAGGCAGAACTCCACTTCTTTATAAAATCCCGCAGGATTCTTTCTTATATCAGGAATCATCTGTTTTATGTTGTTCACTTCCTGTCTGGAAAAGGGGACATGTACATATTGGGCTTTATAATGGGCTGGTGTTACCTGTGCTACTGTGGTGTCTGTGGCAGGAATCTCTACTTTTGGTACAAACGTAGGTGGAACTTCCCTCATTGGAAATGCCGCACTCACTGTCCCTCCCCCTTCTCTCATATGCAATAATATCCCCAAGTCAAGTGACAAGGCTGTTTCCTCTGTCCCTCGTTCTAGTGCCCTCTTATATATTGCCATTATTTCAGGGGGGCTGGCCTTCTTGTCCTTTATATCTTTGTCTATTAAATGTTCAGCCATCTCATGCAGTGCTTTTCTTTTCATGGGCATGGTATATTCATTGAATATGTCATGTATTTCCATTGCAGGAGTACTAGGATCCGACATCCATCTAAGCGCCTCCCGTACACATACTTTTAGTTTATCGCCTATCTGTATTGACGATGATGAATGACGCCGCTGTATGTGAGGCTCTACCGCTTCCTTCCTATTTCTCCTGATATCCCTGCTCCTATACCCCGGTGTGGTAAACATTTCAGCATATTCATTATCAAGTTCATATTTAAGCGCAAAAAGTCCATATACATTTTCCCTTATTTCTTCATCTCTTTCTCTACAAAGTGCTAATGCATTTAAATCTAGCAATCGTTGTGCCGGTAATTTCCCAATTAACTGTTTCCATCTTCCTACTAAATATTCACCCATGCATTCCAACACTACCTGTCTTTCATTGCTTCTTCGGAAATCATACATCGAGTCCAATGCTGCCGTCCCATCGTTCCCTTCTATATACATTCTGCTTGTACTTGCAACTCCCGCTTTCTATCCTTGCTGATCGCACTACGGGTCACTCTTGTGCATCTACTTTGTGCAGTCCCATCTCTCGCCCCCGTAGTTTCGAGTTCAATCACGGGCGGGACGGACGGGACTGTGTCTGTTTCTAGGGCGGGAGGTGCGGATGGGATAATAGGAACGGGAAGTGTCTGTTGCGATTCTGACTGGCTAATAGGAGGTGCTAAGTGTGCAGTCTGCGGTTGTGCTAGGATTTGAACAATTGGGAGGGGTCTGGGGGTTTGAGCAACATGAGGGGGCTGGACAGTGGTTCCTGATGTGCTTGTTTTATTTTCTGGTCTTGGACCCCACATTTTTTCTATCAAATCATCTCCTATATGCAATTCTCGTTGTGGGTATATTCTTTCTATGTTCAACTGTTCGCATCTACCTGTCCTTCTCAGACTCTCAGTCCACTCCTCCTCCTCCCCTTTTTCTTCCGCTATTTTAGTTTTTGATTTATGCCTGCCCGCATGTTTCTCTCTACTTCTCCAACGAAGCATAGCTTCCCTTCTCCAGTCCCTAAGGATATCAAATGCTGCGGGACGTGGTTTCTTTCTTATCAGTACCTTTTCCAAGTTATCTATTCTGTCAATCTCAAAACTCCCATTGTTCGGCCACTGAAAATCTTCTTGGTTTCTGGTGTGCTTATGCCAAATCTCACAGAACATTATCGCACCCGCACCATACTTCACATACATCTCAAACGCCGGCGTTCCCCCAGGTGGTGCAACTTGGCCAATTTCCAAAGATTGTCTACCCCAGCGGAAAAACCCTGCTGGGGTGGACAATACACCAGGCATGCTTTAACCTTACCGTCGGCTAATCAACCTTACACTGGGCGTTCGATTTTGCAAAGTCAACTCTCAACCAATATCAGGGCTATTTGGAATCGGGGTACGACTCACCTGATAAGTCAAATTGTCTTACAAATCACAATTCGTCCATATACTGATGCAACCAATGATGTTGTGTCTGCGTATCTTGGCTCTGCCTCTTTTCGGGACCCTCACCTCCTTGTTCTTTGGCCGAGCACGTCGATCAGGGATCAGATGTGTGCAGATCTGCAAAGGAGTCTCTCATCAATTATACAGGGCGCCCCGGACACCTTTTGATCCGCCTTTCTTATTTTACAATTTACACGATGGAACAAGTGGGGGAGGGTCTTTATTCGGGCGCCATCTTGAAGGGGCCCCTAGGGGAACCTCGTGTAGTGGAAGCAAGGCAAATCACCACACACGAACTGATACGCCAGACACGAGGTTGTATTCCCAAAAGCTAGGGTTTATTGCAAAGCAAATAGTCTCAGTTGGCATACTCAGTCTCACGCCCCGCGACGTGTGTCTCCGGACCTCGAGGGACGCAAGAGAGCAAATAACGTACATCAGTTACATATATACAAAGTGGACATCCTGCAATCAGTCATGACATGTTCATTACGCCCATTGTACAGTTTCTTTGAACTGGGTCTGATGATTGACAATTTCGACGAATATGACACCTTCGAACATCTATTTTATCAACAATATGCAACATTGCGAGTCTGGAGACATATTTCTTTGTTGAACAGAACACAGCGCTTCTGTTCTTGCAAGCAACCTGCTTACGGGGGAAGAGTCGCCTTCCAGGCCTTGCTATCTCCTATTTGCTATTCATGTCCTGGGAGTCAGCACGCTCTGCTGGGCTTAGCAAAGAGGGGCCGTAAGAAAAGCATAATTCAAGCCTTTAACTGTTTCTTTCTAGCATTTCTACCATATTAACGAGACTAGCTGGCATCAGTGATATGATTAAATGCTGTGTTGCTCTTCCAAGGCTACATGCACGAGGGGATTGGGCATTCCTCTCTGGGGCTACCTACGTTATGTTTCAATGAATAACTCCCGGCCTTGCGGCCTTGCTCTTTCGCTTTGAACAACAAAGTAATCAGTGAAGCAAAATAAGCAGAATAAGCAGAATAAGCTTTCTACTAAGCAGTTTTGAACAAAAAGCAATGAGCAAACGTTAGACAACAAAATGGCGATTCTAGTTACATCAAAAATGGCCGCACATTGGTCAAATTTATGAGTCTGTATTTCTGACATTCAGTACATGAGATGGTTGGTCTTCGGCCAATATGATACATTGCCATTAATCGTGTGGTATCTATTTTCCTAGACTGACAGAGGGAGAATGTCAGATTTCCACACTGCTTTTTTAACAACATCAGACTCGGGCTGCAGACAGTGAAAGGTTGACATTGGGACACTTTTTCTCAACCTGGTCTTAAGTATGGAAAAGGTTGTTAAAAGGGGTAACAACCTTTTCGGTACTTAAGACCTATTCTGAAGGTGGTGCATTCTTCCGAAGTTGGTAGGAATTTGCCACTTTCGGAATACATGTGGTGGTTGCTAGGATGGGTTGGAAACCAACCTAGCACCCACCACATTTGTTACCTGGCTTTTTAGAAGGGTATTCTTGTGGCACTTCTCCAGTTTTATATGTGCGCTAAAATCACACACATATACCGTACAATTTTGGTGCCGTTATACTGGAGGAGTGCCACAAGAAGCCTTGTGGCAGTGCAGGGTGTATATGAACACTTTCATATACACCAGAGCAACCAGCTTCAACATTGCAGAATACAACATTGAAGCTGCTTTCTTTGATATATATGAACACTTTCACATACACCAAAGCAAGCAGCTTCAACGTTGTATTCTGCAACGTTGAAGCTGCTTACTTTGGTGTGTAGGAAAGTGTTCATATAAACCCGTGTTCTCTGCAGCTTTTTTGTAAAATAACGAATATGTCGTTATTTTACGAAAATGCTGCAGAGATTTCAGGATTGTGCCTGTTATGACAAGAACGGGCGCAGATCTGAAGGTGCACTGTTGTGCACTACGAGGATGCCCAGGCCCACTTGGGAATACAGGTGGAGCCTGGGCGTCCTGATTTGGGGCAGTGAATCGTGCTCTTTAGCATGTTTACTGCGTCAAGTTAAGAATCGGGCCCTGAATGTGAGAAAGAGACTGGGGCATCAAGTGTGATGATGACGCTGTTTAATTATGTAATAATCATGCATTTTCTTGTCTTTAAATTAACCAGGTTGTAAACGTGTCTGCTCTCTCTGTGCATGCATACTCCCACTATGGGTATGGGTTAGCTCAAAAACTGACCTTCGGTGCTGGTCACCACCAATAAATGTGTGTACTGTGGGCATGAATACGTCTAGTCCATAATCTGTTTTTTAAAATATCTTTGTAATTTAGAAGCCGAAATAGAAAGAACTCTGGCAGTGTTTTTACGATAATGAAAAGTGATTTAAAGTGGAGGCTATCAGGAATATAAACAGTCACACGCTGGATGCTGGACTGCCATGCACTTGTTTATTTTATAATACTTAAAATCTACTCCCAATTAAATTGATTTATTTTAGTGTCACTGTCGGAAATTGCAAAATGCTTGAAAACACTGAGAACTGAATAATCAGTATGCATACAATGCAATGTGAAGGTGAGCCTTTTACGTGTACACAACATGGTCACCCCAATACACACACAACCCTGGCCCTATGTGATGCTGGAAATTCATTCTAGGGACAGGGCCTCCATGTCCTTGTCCTTTATGACTTATGAAAAGAGGAAGAACTGCAACACCAAGAGTCCCACATGAACTCCTGCACAGAAAACAAGACAGAACATACATGATCAAGGCATAAAGGACAAGGACATGAGGCCCTGTCCATCCAATGCATTTTCAGCATCACAGTCCCTCCCCACCCCCTAGACTGAGGTTAGGGTGGTCTAATCTCCCACAAAATTGACACCCTCATCCAGACGGTAAACATACCTTCTGGAAAGGCCATCCTCATTATCATGACTCTTCCCTGGTCTATGCTCAGTGGTGAAGTCTAGCCCTTGCAGGCTAACGGACCACCTGAGCAGTTTCGGGTTTTCACTCTTCATCTGCATAAGCCATTTTAAGGGTTTATGGACTGTTTGGTCCTTGAAGGTAGACCCCTTAAGGTAGGGCCTAACATGCCTAAGGCTCCAAACTATACTGAACCATTAATTTTCAATAGCCCACCTACGTTCCCTACCCTTGAGTTGTCTACTGATGAATATGATCGGATGTTCCCTCCCTTCATCATCTAACTGGGACAAGACAGCTCCAATTCCGGTGTTGCAGGCATCAGTTTGAACAATAAAGGGTTTGCTGTAATCAGGTGCACACAACAAAGGTGCCCTATAAAGACTTTCCTTCAAGCCAGTAAAGGCCTTCTGACAGTCTTCCATCCAATTATCCTTCCTCGGTTGTTTGGACGAAGTCAGAGCTGTCAGAGGGGCAGCTATCATTCCATAGTCCACCAAGAAGTTGCGATAATACCCAGGGTCTCACCTGGGTTTGAGTAGTGGGAGTCTCACAGTCATGTACATCCTGTACCTTACTGGGGAGAGGTTGGATTTGACCCCCTCCTACCTCTTGATCAAGATAAGAGACCTTCCCCTGAGCTATCTGGTACTTTGTGTCCCTGATAGTGAGGTTAGCCCTTTTCAAGGCATGCAACACCTTATCCAGGTGAGTCAAATGCTCCTCCCAGGTGGAACTAAGTAGGCCACACAAAAGGCCTCCAGCCCACTGAGCGCATGATTGATTCATCTGTGGAAGGTTGCAGGTGCATTTTTAAACCCAAAAGGCATGACTCCAAACTGGTAGAGCCCCGAAGGTGTTGAGAATGCAGTCTTTTCCTTGGGATGGTCCGTCAGAGCTATTTGCCAATAGCCTGAGGTATGGTCAAAGGTGCTCACAAATTTGGCAGCACATATGATGTCCATGAGCTCATCAGCCCTGGCCAATGGGTGCGTGTCAGTTTTGGTGATGGTATTGACCCCTCTGTAGTCCACAAAGAACCGCCAATCCTTGGTATCTGCCTGGGAACTTGCCTTGGGGACAAGGACCACAGGGCTCAACCAGGGACTGGTTGAGGGTTCAATAACACCCAGATCCAACATCTTGGTGACCTCAGCCTGGATGTGGTTCTTCACAGTGTCTGACATCCTGTAGCATCTGCTTTTGACAGACATGATGTCACCTTTGTCAGTTTCGTGGCTGCACCACGGGGTGAGGCCTGGTGTCAGCGAGAACAAAGGCGCATACAGCTGGAGCAAATCCCTGCAGGCCCCCTGCTGCTCTGGTGTCAGATCTGGAGAGAGATGCACTCCCTCCACTGAGCCATCCTGAGGTTTGCTATGCAGCAAATCAGGAAGGGGCTCACTCTCATCTTCTGGCTCTGAAGCTAGCAAGAGGAAGAAGACTTCTGCTTGCCTATGGAAGGCTTGAGCATGTTGACGTGGAATACCTGAGGGGCTACCCCAGGGACTTGCATGTCAACCAAATAATTGACTTTGCCCATCTTGGAGATGATCCTGAAGGATCCAGTCCACTAATCCGCCAAAGCTCAAATCTTGGTAGGCTCTATCACAAGGATCTCCTTTCCTGGAGTCCAATACACTTGTGATTCTTTGATGTCATGCCAATATGTGTTCAATTCCTGGCTTGCCTTAAGGTTCGTTGTCACTGGCCCATCATCTGTGTCATCCTCCATCTGAGGCCTAACACGTAGCCCACCACTTGCTTTGCAGGACCTGGACATGTGGCTTCCAAACCTTCTCTGATCAAGGCAAGGGCACCCTCACGTGATGTCCAAAGAGTAACTCGAAGGGGCTGAAACAAACACCCTCCTGAGGTAACTCTCTGTACGTGAATAGCAGGCATGGCAGGAGGAGATCCCATTTCCTCCTTAGGGGCTCTTCCAAACCACCCAGCATGCGCTTGAGCGTTTTATTAAATCTCTCAACCAGACCATTGGTCTGGGGGTGGTAAGAGGTGTAAAACTTGTAGGTTAACCCTTACTCTTTCCACATCATTTTCATGTAACTTGACATGAAGTTCGATCCTCTGTCAGAGGCAACCTCAGGGAATCCAACCCTGCTAAAAATGCCCAGGAGAGCCCTGACAACCGCCTTGGCAGTAAAAGTCCGAAGGGGTATAGCCTCAGGGTACCTGGTGGCATGATCTACCAAGACTAGGATGAACCGATGTCCACCTGAAGTGGGAGGGTCAAGGGGACCAACAATGTCGATGACCACCCTCTCAAATGGTGTGCCAGCCCCTGGCAACAGCTGCAGTAGGGCAAAGACACTGCCTCCAGTCTTGCCAGACAACTGACAAGTTGGGCAGGTCTTGCAGTGGAATTCCACTTCTACTCCCATCCGGGGCCAGTAGAAATGGGCAGAGAGCCTTTGCTTTATCTTCTTAGTACCAAAATGACCAGCTAAGGGCACCGCATGTGCCAGCTGCAGTAGTAAGGGCCTGTAAACCTGGGGTACCACCAACATCTTGAGGGCACCAGGTTCAGGCTTAGTGGGATCACTACAAAGGAGCTGACCCTCCCAATAAATCCGCAAAGACATAGCCACTTCTCCATGTACCTGGGCCAGGGCCTGTTTCTTCAGACCCTCGAGAGAGTGGCACTCTCTCTGACCCTTACAGAAGTTACCCCTAGAGAGCCCCCTTCAGCCAGCAGGCATTGAAGGTCGGGGTGATCCTCTGGGTTGAGCACCTCTCTCGCAGGAGGGTCTTCTGGTACTTCTCCCTCCGAAGTTGAGTCTTGGGTCACCACTGGATTCAGCCCGTCCGGGGCTTGAATCCCAGCAGATGCTGCTGAAGCAGCGGGAAGAGAGGGGGACCCCTTCACAGAAGTGGCCTTCTTAATCTTTCGTCTTCTTGCCTTGGGTTTCCCCATCGGCTTTGGAACCGGACATTCGGCCAGACCTGGTGCGACCTGTGATCAGGAAACTGCCATAGCAGTCATGGATAGACCCTCCACGATCATCCCCAAATCCACCAAATTATTGCCTAACCGAATGTTAGCAGGTACGTTGTCCTGAACCAGGACAGGAAGCTTTGCTGTCTTGTCTCCAATCGTAATGTTGACTAAGGCTACAGGTGATAATTTGGGAGGCCCACCAGCTAACCTGGTAGTTCGCAGAGGAGCCTTACATAGTCCTCTGGCTTGAGCAGGGTCCTGTGCACCACTGTCATGCTTGCCCCAGTGTCTCTTAAACCAGTAGAAGGCTGGGTATTCAGGAGGACACTTCTCAAAAACCTACGGGTGTTCTGTGGGATTGTCACCAGTACTTCCGCATACTGGTCCAAGGCCACAAGGGACACTAGGGAAATCTATACAGGAGCACTGAATGTGACACCTGCAGAGGAGGGGAGGACAGTGGCCTCCACCTCAGGCATGGCGTAAGGGTAGGTCAGGCTGACAGCCTGGATTCCAAGTGACTTACCTTTACACTTGGGGTCACCCTTCTTGTGGTCCTGCTCCCCACACTCCCAAGTGCCAGGAATGCAGGGTACGGTACTAGAGCCACTGGTAACCTGTGTTGCAGCAGGTGGCCCACTTCTCTTACTCCCACCCACATAGGACTTATCCCCACTAAGTTTTCTGGGTCTTATGAGAGGAAGGTTTTGGTTTACTTGACTGTGATTGCTTTTGGGACTCCTCAGTCTTCTGAGAGGTTCCCTTTTCTTTTTCCTAGTCCTTCTCAATGGAGTCCTTAGGGGACGCCCGGTGGGAGAACCCACTTGTCAGCCAGCCTAGCCAGCTTAAAGGGAGGGATCCAAAATTTTCTGTCAGCAACATATTGACGCAGCTCTGGTGAAAAGGCTTCCGAAAAATGCTCAAAAAACAAAAGGTGGGACAATTCAAGAAAGGTTTTCACCTTTTAACAATCAATCCACCCCATCATGTTCATGTGTGCAGCACTCACCCAGTCAAACCAAGACACATTCTCTTGGTTCTTAAATTCCCTGAACCTTTTAAGGTATTGGGTAGGTGTCTTGCCAAACGTGGCAATCAAAGCAGACTGCATGCACTCATACTGACCCTTCCTTCCACACTCAGTTTCAGAATACTGTCAAAACCAGTCTGAGATACTCTAACAAACACTTATCCCAATATCTTTTATCAACATCATGGATTCCACAAGCCATTTCAAATGCTTCAAGCCGTTGAAGGATATCAGAACCCTCCACATACACACCAACCAAATCTTTCATAAACTTGAGGGCAGGGGACCTGCCACTCTCAACTGGTTTCGCTGATGTCTCCACTCTAGCTCTCTCCAGCTGAATTTTCAGGAGCTCAGTGTCCCTATCTTTGTGTATCACTTGTTGTGCCAACTCCTCTTTCTTGTATTCAGCTTCTGTTTCCAATTTTTTTATATTGAAAGGCTAACTGTTCTTGTTGTAGCTCCAATTTTAAAAGTTCAATCTTCAGGGCTTCCCCCTGAAGAGCAGTGCTGGTTTCAGAAATAGAGGCAGCAGGAGTGGTGGCCCTCCCAGAAACAGATTCAGCAACAACCCCAGGGGCATGGACCTCAAATGTTGCACCCCCCCCTTCATCAAGAGCTTCACAATCAGTCTGGTAGTACACCAGGGCAGCTATCAACTCAACCCTAGACTTATCTTCAAGTTCTAACTCCCTGGCTTCACAAGCACTCTGAAGAGACTCTAAGCTCATCCTAGTCAATTTACCATTTGCAATAGATTCCATTGTGTGTAATGTAGTTGTCAGGTGCACAACTAAACCTCAAATTCATAAAGTGTAGATTTTTTGTAAGTGGCAAGGTTACACACTGATTCTTAAAACCATAAGCATCCCACCGTTGCCGCCAATGTAAAGACTGGAGGGGGGTTATCTGTACACCTGCTCTCTATGTGGCAGAGTCAAAGCACAGAGCACCCCAGCCAATATTCTCTATTTGGTAAAACGTGGGCGAGCAATAAAGGCTTAGCTCTCAGGAGGTGATTTGGGCTGGTTCTTAAGTACAGTGTAGACCCCAAGCACCCATAAAGGAATGTCCACACACTATGTTAGTGATAACACAGTCTTTATATAAATAAGGGTCACGTTACATACACAATCACGATAACACACTTTGTACTCTGGCAGTACTATGATGGCAAACATATGCAGGTCTACGTGGTACCACTCTTAACTATCGATTCCCTTGGAATGCATCAACTGCTAACAGCTCAAATGACATACAAATCAGATTATAAGATGAATCGATTATAGACCACAGAAAGAATGCAAGTTAAATTGTGCAATTGCAGAACACAGACTGCTGTTACCAAGAGACCGTTCTGTGTGAGGATCCCCCAACCTGGGCAACCTGTAAAGAAAGCGTATTGACAAGCCCAGTCCAGTTATGCTGATCTCGATTCCTTCTAAAGGTTCTACGACCCCAACGTAGCAGGTTTCGTAGAGTTTTTTAGAAGGAATTGAGACTAATTAAGCATAACTGGATTGGGCTTGTCAATAGACTTTATTTACAGGTTGCCCAGGTGGGGGGATCCTCACACAGAACGGTCTCTAGGTAACAGGAGTCTGTGTTCTGCCAATGCTCAATTTAACTTGCATTCTTTCTGTTGTCTATCATTGATTCATCTTATAATCTGATTTGTATGTCATTTGAGCTGTTAGCAGTTGATGCATTCTAAGGGAATTGATAGTTAAGAGTGGTACCACGTAGACCTGTATATGTTTGCCATCATAGTATTACCAGAGTACAAAGTGTGTTATCGTGATTGTGTATGTAACGTGACCCTTATTTATATAAAGACTGTGTTATCACTAACATAGTGTGTGGACATTCCTTTGTGGGTGCTTGGGGTCTACACTGTACTTAAGAACCAGCCCACATCACCTCCTGAGAGCTAAACCTTGATTGCTCGCCCACGTTTTACCAAATAGAGAATCTTGGCTGGTGTGTTCTGTGCCCTGACTCTGCCATATAGAGAGCAGGAGTACAGATAACCCCCTTCCAGTCTTTACCCCATACACCTATCTCGCCAAGTCCGTCCACCTGCCCTAGTACATTACCTTCCACGGTGACACAGACAATTACATTATCATTTCCATGCCCTGCATCACAGCTTTTTAAGTTGCTTTTACTCATGTCAAGGTGGGCTGTTATACTATATTTCTATTTCAGAACCAGTACTACTTTGACTGGCATTTTAAATGTGTATGGCAGTTATGGTCTAGGCATGGATTATACAACATACCAACAGAGGCAAATGAGTCTCATTCATATTCAAATGCATTTCACTTGATATTCTTTTCAGCTAAATCAAAAACCTGGTCTTTTTTTAACCGGGATGCAGCCTTATCTAATGGTACGCAGATGTGAGATCTAATCATGAAAAAACATATGCATTTGCTCAAGTCGATAGTGTCTCTGCAATGTTAGGCAGCAGATGCCTATCAGGTATCACACACTTGTTAAGAGATCTGAGATCGACACAGAGTCTCAGATTTCCATTTAATTTTGCTACTACGACCAAAGACGAGACCCATTCTGATGCTTCTATCATTTCAATTATTCCATCCCATTCAAGTTTTAGTAACTCTTCTTTTACTTTGTCTCTAATCATCATCAGAACATTTCTGACATTGTGCACCTCTTTTTTTTAACTTGATCTGATGAATGAATCCCTTCAAACAACCCACCTTCCTGCTGAACAATTGGGGCTTTTTTCATTTTTGCAGTCCATAACTGCCTCGCATGCCCTGGGATTGAGTTTGATTTCCAATTCCTTCTGTTGAAGCCATCTCAAAAGTGGAATAGATCCTCTCTCTGTAATGTACAATATTTTGGCATATAGTGCTCTATAAATAATATTTACATTCAATTCAAAATACATTTTTCCCGTGCTACTCCTCAGCAGATGCTGCTGAGGGAACATTGCATCTAGGAAACACAGTGTCAGTTCGTACTATACACATTTATGTGGAACACCGCTGCTCTGTTTCTACATCTGCTAGCTGCTTTATAATCAAGGAGGGACTGGTCCTTGCACAACCTAGCAGCCAGTGGCAATGAATCATGACAAATATCTATTTTTTTTAAACTAGTACTATTTATCAGTACGGTTCAGCCGCAGCTCTGCAGCGTTAGGTAGCTTGCACCATGCAGATACAATCAAGACCCTGAAGAAAATTCCCCCCACTGACAAGAGGGATTGAAACATGTAGGGCACATCTGAAAGGGGTCTTGATTTTGCACAATAAGAATATGAAGGAATTCAATAGACCCAACTACAATTATCAATGCTATTACCAACTAGTAGTAGGTTTCTTTAGAACGTTCATTGTGCTATTTATGGTGCTCAAGCTGCCTGGGCAAAATATGGTGTTCTAGCTTTCTGGGTAAACATGCACAGGATTGCATGTTTTGCACATGCATTGGTATTGTGATGTCTATCCAATATATTTGGTACCTGTTGAGTATTATTTGTACATATTGTCACCACAATGTTATGTTTTTTCACTGTGATTTCAACGAATTGTAATAAATATATTTGCATTTTTTTGAGGATTCTTTGCAATATCGAATCTAATGTCACAGGTATTTTTTCCACATGGACATAGAGAGGTTCAGTTATTCTCTGCAACTGAATTGGGTTGATTTACATTACATGACACTTTTTCTGAGGCCATCCTTCCCTTGAATTCAACATTTCACATAAACCACCTAACTATGCTTATCTTGGCTGCACTGTAGGCCACTGGTCTAATGTCTACCACAATCAATTCCTTACTTGGAAATCATCTTTGGTAGCAGAGTGTATTTGGCACCTGAATCAATCATCATCTCAAATTGTTGTCCTTTGAACCTCGCAATATCTGTGAGACCATCCAGGTCTTCCTCCTCATCTCCTAGAACAAAGACTGGTTCATCAGTGTATTCATACATTTTGTCAAAGACAATAATAGTTTGAGACCTGCAACATTTTGTCAGATGACCCTTCCTTTTGCACCTGGTGCATTTCACTTCTAAAGCTGGGCAGTTGGGACTGATTGCAAATTGACCTATGGAGTCATACCTAAAGCATCTTTTTTTGCACTGATACAATAGGTTTCGGCATTGAGGTGTGTTTGTCGCTTTGGTTGGCAGGTTTTGCTCTAGCTGCTCCTGTGGTTTTGTTGCACATAGAAATCGCAGCTACTTCATTCACTTTCCCTACTTTCTCTTCAGTTAGTTTGATTTGTAGAACTTTCTCCTCAAGTGCTTTGACACACTTAATAGTGTGTTCAACTTCCTTCACTGTTTGTAGCACTTCATCCGATGGTGGGTCTCCTTTGGACCATTGTTGCTCTCTAATCTTGCTATCTTTGCACTCAAGCATTAACTGGTCTCGCAACCTTTTGTCAGTCTTCTGACCAAAGTTGCAAGTTCTTGCAAGTCCTTTGAGAGACATAATGAATTGTTCTACAGACTCATCCTCCCCTTGCATTATTTTCCCAAATGTTTATCTTTCTTGTATGACACTTAATTTAGTTTCATATTGTTTATCCATTTTAGCAATACATTTCTCATATTCGTTTAGATACACTGATTTCTCTGGTAAGAGATCAGGAAGGTCATCATATTTCTCTTGGCCCGAGTGACAATGCACCAGTACAGATTTCTATCTCCATAGTTGGTGCCGAATACACTCACAGCATAATGCTCAAAGGATTTCTTCTAGCGTTTCCATGGTACTGGTGGTTCACGTGGATTCGGAATAAAAGTGATGGAAAAGATGTATTTTGTATCATCATTGCATTCTGATTGGTATCTTCACTGCTGTCTCCTGCACCCTCTATGCTGCCTGTGGTGTGATTGCAGGGAAAACCCAACCATCTGTTATTTGTGTTGCTGTTCCTGTGTTCGTAGTTCTACATTTGTGACACTCTTTTGCCCAGAAACTTTATATGCCTATAACTGCAGTGCACTTAAAGGGATGGTCTAGTAAAATGTTTTATTTAAAAAATAGATAGGCCACATAAAAAAAAAATACTAGCATCCTCCGTTTTAAAACTTCCTATGTAAAATGTTGAGCTATTCAAGCTCAAAATTCGAAAAAGCAAGCACAGGGGCGCAGCCATTTTGTGAAATGGAGGCCCTCCTGTGCTGGCTTTTGCTTTTGCGGCACTAATGAAGGAAAAGCCAGCCAGCTGTAGTAAACAAAGTCTACCGCTGGGTGGCTTTCCCTTCATTAGTGCCGGGACTCGGAGGACGCGGACCGGAGACCAGAGCAGGAAAGCTGCAGCTGAACCTCGGTAAGTGCTATTTATTTTTTTTTACAAAAAATAAGCACTAGTTGTGGTTTTTTTCTAAGTTTTCCGAGCCGAGGAGCCTGAGAAACTTGGAAAGAAAAACCGCAGCGTTTTCCGACACAATAACGTATTGATGTTTGCGGTCGCTTCAAAAGCGACCGCAAACATAAATACAACGTTTTTAAAGCTGCGGGTTTATTTCTAAGTTTGTTTTCCGGGCTCCTCCAGCCCGGAAAATTTAGAAAAAAAAACGCAGCTAGTGCTTATTTTTTGTAAAAAAAATAAATAGCACTTACCGAGATTCAGCTGCAGCTTTCCTGCTCTGGTCTCCGGTCCGCGTCCTCCGAGTCCCGGCACTAAAGAAGGGAAAGCCACCCAGCGGTAGACTTTGTTTACTACAGCTGGCTGGCTTTTCCTTCATTAGTGCCGCAAAAGCAAAAGCCAGCACAGGAGGGCCTCCATTTCACAAAATGGCTCCGCCCCTGTGCTTGCTTTTTCGAATTCTGAGCTTGAATAGCTCCAAATTTTACATAGGAAGTTTTAAAACGGAGGATGCTAGTATTTTTTTTTATGTGGCCTATCTATTTTTTAAATAAAAATTTTTACTAGACCATCCCTTTAAGGTGCTATTACGTATTTCCTTCTTTCTTTAAAGTACAGCCTTATTTTCAACTTCTTCCTCGTTGCATTACTGTTGCAGATAATCTAATTAAATCAGTTCCTTTGAAGCACAGTGCCACCTCCCGCCATGATATCACTCAGGGCAGTTGCTATGAAGCACAGCGTGACATTTTGCCACCCCAGTTTAGGCGTTGATAAGCACTGCAGATCTGTCCATCTTCGACAAACACTGTCTGAGCAACAGAACACAATGCCTCAGTGAGGAGAGCGCATAAAAGCACTATCTAAGGTGCTTTTCTCTAATGAGAGAAACGGCTTCACGGCCGTTTGGTCTCGCGCCGGTGAGGGAACCAGAAATTTGAGAAGTAACGGGATTGCGCAGGACTAAACAGAGGAGTCCTTCCTTTTCACAACTGCCGTTCCCTGTTCCAGATGAAGACAGCCATTGGTAGTGCATGGAACGCCAATGGTGTACCTCTTTGCCAATATTCTAATGACCTGCTCCACAAACGGATATGCTTCATCGTGTATGGATTCAATGCTAGGTTCGTTACATCCGCTTCATGTCATTTCTCCAACGTCTCTTTCAACTCTGCATTCCGATTCCAGCCCCACATACACATTGCATCTCTGCATTCCACCCCATATATGGCTGCCAGCATACTACAGAACCTGTACAGGCTCGCCTTTCACTGAACTCTCACGGCCTAGAGGTTCGTGATTTAGGAAGTTATGAATACTAGAGAGGGAACAACTTCCCTTATTGTGTGGACTTTTAACTTTCAACGTACTTTCTTAACCTGTCTGCAGTAGACAGCCCATTACAAACGTGAAGGCAACACTCAGAGCTTTATAAAACATGGTACACCTTTAAATAGTCTACAATGGGAGTTTAGAAAGCACCCACACGTGAGACCCACAATTCTAATACGCAGTTTAGCTACACTTATTTAACTCCATAAATGACTGGGATCTATCAAGAGTTCTGATCACCAGCAATCCAAATATTTTACAAATGTGTGACTTTCTTCAGCACGAGGTTATAATGGTTTCTCTCATATAAAAGATAGACGGGGAATAACATTTTGATGGAATGGCAAGGTCCCCCTAGCATGCTAGAGTGCTTATAACCACGTGAAACGGCAGCATATGTACTTGGTATTGATATACAAACTTAGAACGACACAGTAACCAACAGTGATGTACAACGTATGTCTAAATTGCTTCAAAGCTTGCTAAAAAAGTTACCACAGCCAATGTTATGCCGTTCCCTACCTGGGGGAAATAAATTGGAGGTCATACCTGGTGATAAAAATGACTTCATTAGTGCAGGCATGAAACCGTAGATGAGTGTGAAATCATAAACAATTTAACACCACACACGTAGGTAAAACCTGGACCCATATTAAAAGCTTACTACTGTAAGACAATAAAGAGTAAAGGGCAGTTCTGAGGAGAAATAAAATTATAATAGCATGGGCTCATTTTAAAACGGCGAATAACGCCCGAAGGCCTGTGCTCCGTCTCCTAAAACTACAATGAGTTTGTGTTATACCTCACCGCGCGCCTCGGGCGTGTAATTGTAGGCCAGCAATGCACACCTCTCTGTGTCTTGTTTCTTGTTGTTATAGTAACAGAGAACAGACCAGTTTTCCCATAATGCCGGGAACACTATCCATTAGGATATTATGACCAGACTGAAAGGTTTAGTGGTCAGGAATCGGATCAGAGTTCCACCAGATTATCGCTGGGCCTTTCATTTTACCATGACATGCTTGGAGACCTCTACGGTTGTAGTTCCCATGGGAACCCGACACTAAAATGACAAGTCACGCCAGGGAAAGGAAAACTGGCAACAAACGCGGATTAAAAAAAAAAAACGAAGAACAAAAAAAGAAATCGGGCAATATGTGCAGGGTTTATACCGCGGAGATGAGGCAAGCAATCTTTAATGTCCCTGAGGTGATGTACGAAAGGAGGACGTGCTAGTTCTCAGGACGTGAGCGGAGACAGAAGAATGCGCCTTCTGATATTATATGGCATGACATGGTGAACCATCATTCAGCAGCCACTGACACACACCCTGTCTGTCTGCCCCCTAGAGACGAAGCGTGCCAGTCCTATAATAGAAGACGTCCATTAAGTAATGCGACATCTGCACGGTATGTCCCCAGCAGGCGGCCTGCTTTCAAAATGGAAACCCTGGGACGCTCGCCGAAAAAGGCCTCTGTTTATCGCGCAGTCTAAAGGCTTAGCGCATCATTTAATTTACAAACACGTGAGATTTAGCTGCCAGAAAAAAAAAATGGTTTGTCATCCATCGTGTGTCATCATTGTTGAAATAACACTCTCTGGGCTGTAAAAAGCATTTTTTCTGAAGGACAGCTTGTGAATGATGAGTGGGTGTGGGAGCTGCCATCGCACAATAGGGGCCGAGTGCCAACGGACAGAAAGAGCAGCAGCAAATGATTGTGAACATGTCACACTAGGAGAAACCAGTAGCATAATGGAGAAACGTAACACCACTAAGGTGCCAAGAGACCCATGCCCGTCACAAATGATAACATATTGCCTGCACTTCTCTACACCCATAAATATGGCTTTTAGCAACCCTTTTCAATGTAGCAGTCATACTCAAAATATTGAGTCTTGGGCAGGCTCAGACTGGCCTATAAGGCAATAGGGCAATGCCTGAACCAGAAATGCAAAATTCTAGTGTGGGCCATTTTTTGGAGGTTAAAGTGGGCCGCTTATTTGGGCCATGTGGGCCAATTTGATACGTTACTTTATCATGCGGATAGTAGTTTTGACCAGTTGCAGAGGAGCATATGGACACATTATCCTTAACTCCCGCTCCCTCACTACCGTCAAACTGGAAAAGTAGGAGAAGGGCTCTGTATGGGATCCCATGTATTGTTCCTACACCGCATCGAGTGTACGAGAGATGATATGCGCTCAGACAGCCCTACCGAATGTACCCCTGCACTGAAAGTGTGGAAGAATGCCATATGGAAAGATGTCAGCATGCAAAATTGGACTTCATGGAGCGCTGAGTGAAGCCTGACGTGGATAAAGGAATGTCGTAAAGAAGATATATAAAGCCATTCTGGAACTATATGAAAATACTGAAGTGACGATGCAGCTGAAGTGACAAGAGAAACATGTACGAAATGAAAAAGCTATCCCAACTCTATACCTCAAATGGGACGCTATCCTTATTCGCGTCCATACCAATGGGATGCTATCCCTCATCACACGAGACACTATCCCTACTACACACGGGACGCTATCCCAACTACACACGGGACGCTATCCCTACTTCACAAGGGACACTATCCCTACTACACACGGAACGCTATCCCTACTCACAATGGGTCGCTGTCCCCTCTTCACCTGGAACGCTATCCCTACTAACAATGGGTTGTTATCCCACTTAAATTACAGGGTTATTTCACTTTGAAGCGCTAACTTCCTCCCTTGAAGGCGCTACCTTCATCTATTTTGGGGCTTTAATACTCCAATTCTTGCACATTTCAAACAGTGGTGACTTACTTCACCAAATGAACATTTAGCATTTCAATATCTTGTTACACAAAGATACATTTTGCATTCCTAAGACTTCATTCCGCCTTCTCGCGGCCTACTTTCTTTATGCGCAAGTCACTAGGCAACCTAACCCTAAAATTCCTCAAACTGTTAACACTAGCTCAATCTTTCTAAAGTGCTAGCACTGCTCACTCATTCAGCCCTACTCGCTCTCTCATACTCTATTGGCACCTATTAAGTTCTCATCGAATTAAGCTCAGTGTCCATAACAGTCCATCTTTACCTGAAATTCCTCAATAAATTAGGCTTCATCTTATTAAATATCTTTGTATTTGCATGAATACCCGCCATACATGCCCATCATACATAAATTACGGCATCCTACACTGGCACATACACTATTCACTACTATATTTCTTCCTACTTCACCCGTAACACCATATGCGCATAAACTTATATGAGAACATATAATGCTTCCTCTTGTATAACCATAAAAGGATATATCCATCTGCGTAGTATCTGGACGGCAAGCATACTTCGACACAGCAAACACCAAACAGCTGGTCATAGCGGATTTACAGCGTCTCATTCTGTGACCGTGCGTTACACACAAAGGCAGTCTCTCCTTCTCCCGAGCCCTCCACATTATCACTCTGCACTTCTTCTTGTGCCGCATGTCCTGCCAACGATGCTGGATTACCTCTGCCGATCTGACGTCTTCTTCCTGTTTGCGACATAAAGCATGTCTCGCAGACGAAGGTCCTTTCCTCTTTTTTACCTCTTTTTTTTAATGCTCCTCAGTTTCCTATTGCGATGCAATGCTAGTCCGTTTCTTCACTATGCACCGCCACTTTGGGCATTACTATTACATCAGCAAGGAACACCAGCACAGACCCTTACAATGACGCATGAGCTCTCGCCATCACCCGCTACTCATGACACAACGTCATCATTGTTCAGCTTGCTTGGGATGGATAAACATCTCCTGTTCCCAACCGTCATTCAGGCCTTCACGACGCATACCCTTAACGTAATGCCCAGCAGTCACAACCCGCTTACAAGATAACTTCTTTCAATATGGCAAACACACCGCGCTGGCACTTCTGGGTTTATATCAGGAGCTGGTCTCCTCCATCATTCTGCTCCTTGACACCCTGGGTGCTGCTTCCACCCCTGCACTGGGCATTTCTTCACCTGCTTCTCGCTCTGGGTAATGCTCCCACCCCTGGACTGGCCTTTTCTTTATGCCCTTGGTGATGCTGCTACCCCTGCAAAGCGCTCTTCTTCACTTTCTCAATGCCGTGGGTGCTGCTTCCACCCCTGCACTGGGCATTTCTTCCACTGCTTTCCGCCCTGGGTGCTGCTCTCACCCCTGCGCTGGGCATATCTTCCCTTGGGTGATGGGACTTACTTCTGTGTTGATGGGGCAAGTGGTTCCTTCTCTTCTCTTTCTGCACCCCCCTCATCAGTTTCTTCTTCTCCTTCACATGGGTTCGTGGTTATCCTCGTCACCAGTGTTAAAAAGCACCTTCGTTATTCTTCTTGTGTTTCTTCAGTCAGCTTTATTGCAAGTTACAGCAAGATGGTAATAACAGAACCACTGGGTCCCATCACCCAGGCTTAACTGACCTTGTCTAGAACACTCACACATCAATCAACACCAAACATTCCACATGACATCACCAGCTCTTCCATACAGGGACAAGCACTTTACAACACTGACCAATAAGTATAAATAACACAAGGTAGAAGCTTGCTATAGAGGAACATATTACGTGGCTAGAACAGCCATTATTGGAAAATGGACGCTGACTTGTGAAAAGATTCAATTCAACTACCTCAGAAGACGATTAGTGTTGCAGTGTCAGGAGACGGTGGAAGAGAATCCTCTTGTGCAAATCGAAGAGGAGTCTAGTTTGCTTGGCTTCAAGGATACTATTTTTAAGGAATAGCTGCAAAGCACGAAGGGAGGCAGATGGATAAGCCATGGACGAGACATATTTCTCTTAGATTGAAGAAGAAAACATCTGCAAAAGCAAGTATTGGACAATGAAAAGTGTATAAAGTCTATGCAAAGTAGAGTGAGCAAGTCACTAGAGGTCAAGAGGAGCAATGACACCCAATATAATTTAATTAAATAGCAGTAAATAAGAGGCTGAAATTGACACATTTGTGATCTCTTCATATGTGACTCAGAAGTTGAAAAAAATGGCTATTCATTAAGCCTTGAATGAAGATAGTGATGTACTTCCACTCCCTTCAATGTCCTAGAACAGAGAACAGGCTACAAGGTCAACTACAGATGGGAACCTTTGGCTCCTGGCCAGAGTGATGAGCGATGAAGGACTAATTGGGAAAGTTGGGAGTAATCTGACATGATTCAAGGATCTGGGTTTTGGTTTCCTTACATGCTGCTAACCGAGTCGAAAGTCCAAGGTTGGGTGAGAATGCCAATCAATCACTGGGTCTATAGGGCAACCTGCTATACAAGGTTGCATAGACCAATCCACAGCATTTTGTTTGCCATAATTAGCATTATATGTATTTTGAGGCAGTTCAACGGTTGTCCTACAGATAAGAAATTGCCAATGAAGTACTAACCCGAATATATTCTATAAGTAGACATGTTCCACTAATCCAATCCCTCCAGCTAGTATGTTTTATGGTTTGCCACGTAGGATGATGTCAAAGATAATACATATTGGGGTATAAGACCCCTGTTTAATCAATGTTGTGTGTGAGTGTGCAAGCATCAGTCTGATTTCTGCCAGATGACCCTGCTTTATTAAATTGAGAATAAAGTAGTACTTTGCCATATTCTTTGAGTCTGTCCAGTTTTTTCGTCTGAGATCTTTATTGGTAATTCCATCAAGCACAAGAGATGCTCAAGTGCAAGAGAAGACAGTGTTACCGAATACATATTCTTTAGAATGCACAATTTGCACCACATTTTATCATAAACCTCCCCCCTTGGGTACTACTCAAACAGTTTATCACAAAAGGTAAGAATTGCCATTTGCAACTGTGGACCACTTTTTTTCAAGACAGTTTTATGCCCCAGTCCGACCCTGGTCTTGGGCGACTTCCCATATGCAGAAACCAATATTAGGTGAACTCCATGCCAGCTGAAAATGGCTAGAAACATGCATCTCTAGAGCAAATCAACAACAATTCTTCGGCAGGCCATACGGATTAAGGGCCAATTCACAGAGAAACTTTGACTTACTCTTGACATAAACTGGGAGAAGGCTATTTGATTCCCATAAAAAGTATGAAAATCAAATGTGACTGGCTCCTAACTCACCACAAGTGAAGCAGTAGTAAGTTTGAGTCACAAAATGTTTTGTATTCTTTCTTAAATGTTTTTATTCACTGGTGTGGGTTTAGATGTGGTGGATTTTTTCTCTGACTTGGAATCAGTGGGTTGGTATGTAACTAAATTAAAGGTTGAGTGTCCAGTCACATTGCGTGCAGGCTTCGAGTAGACTCACTACTCTCTTTAATTTGAAACAGAAATAATTGCCATCACACAATTTGCACCAGGTTTAGTGGTTTAATCATTTGTATATTTTTCTTTCTCTCTCATTCCCCAAAAAATCTGCACCCACCTCCAACCACTTTTTCTCTCTATCTAGTATAAATTCTATTTGGTTTATTTGTTCAAATTGTTTTTGGTACAGTAAATGTCCGGCTTTGAAAAAGGCCATGGCCGAAACCCGTGTTAACTAAAGGACATACTAATGATTAAACCACTATACCTTGCACAAAAAGTGTAATGGCAATTTTTTCTGTTTCGTCCTTAAATGTACTTAACCTTGAAGCGGGCTATTTGATTCCCAAAATTACTCCTGAGTTGTTATAATTAAGTTATGACTAAGTTGTACTCACAAAGAAGTTAATATGAGCAATTTTGACTTAACCTTAATTTTAACCTGGAGAGGGTTATTTGATGGACAAAGATGTTACTTTGAGTAACTTTGATTTACTAGAAGTCACAACTACGTATAATTCATAGAGAATTTACTGTCAATCAAAAAGTCACTCTCCAGTTTAAAGGCAAGGATAAGTCAGAGTTACTCATAGTAATTCCTTTGTGAATTGAACTCTAAGGGGCCGATTCATGGAACAAATGTGCACCGAAATTTGTGGCGCAAGCTGGCGCAAGAGTGAAAAAGCAAGCGCACGTGCACACGTGCGATTCATGGAAGGCCCTGTGCTTGTTTTCCCCGGGATGTGCACCAAATCCGTGGGTAGCGCACTCAGGAGCACACGTCACTTGAACATCCCGAACGCCATGCACAACGTGCACTGCATGTAGTGCACACACCAAAAAGGGGGCGGAACATGCAGAATGGGGAAAAACGCGTGAAAAGGAAGGCGTAACTGGGGAAGTACTGCTGGGAAACACACAGAACACCCACACGTGCGCGAACAAAACATATTCATGGAATCGAATACGGGAAACCCGCGCACGTCAAAAGACATGCACAGGCGTATACACGTCCGCCACAAGAAGGCAGGCAGAAGCGTTCCCGTGCAGTATAAAAATGCGCTCAAACAACAAACACGTATACAGCTACGATGAATGTCCCATTTCTCGCAGCAATGATCGTGGGACACAGGAGGAGGGGAATAGCTAGGCTCTGAATTTATTTTCCCAGGACCAGCCTTTTTGGGATGCTTGATGACCAGGTATATGGCAGGTATAGGTTTCCACCTAGTATCATCCTAGACCTGTTCACTGAGTGGGAGGATGACCTCACATCACCCACCTTGTGCTCCCAAGCACTGAGCCCCTTGGAAAAGGTGCTCAATGTCCTGCATTTCTTGGCCACTGGGTCATTTCAGCGGACAACTGACATAGTTGGGGGCGTCTCACAGGCCACGCAGTCACGCTGCCTACACCAGGTGTTGGCAATCATGACTGCACGCCCCTCAGTCCGCAGGCACATATACATGCCCAAAACACCCACAGAAAGGCAGGCCGTGGTCCAGGACTTTTACAGGGTGGCACACTTCCCCAAAGTGCTCAGTGCCATAGATTGCACCCATGTGACCCTACGTCCACCTAGGGCCACTGAGTACATCTATCGAAACTGCAAGCACTGGTATTCCATCAACGTACAGGTTGGATGCAATGCCCATGGAATCATCACCTCTGTCTATGCAAACTATCCTCGGTCTACCCATGACAGTTTCATATACAGAATGTCCGCCCTGAGCCGGGACCTGGAAGCTGGGAAGCATGGTGACACATGGCTCATTGGTAAATACAAATGTCTGTGCACATGCGCATGTCACACACAGACAAATACACAAACCCAACTAATGACAACCATCCTCACCTCCCCAAGGGACAGTGCCTACCCTCTGAGCAACCACATGATGATGTCAATACGGAACCTCACCACACCACCCCAGGTAAGATACAACGCTGCCCATATTGCAACCAGGGGCATAGTGGAGCGCACATTCAGAGTGCTCAAGTCACGCTTCCGCTCCCTTGACCGCTCTGGCGGGCAGCTACTATATGCACCCCCAGTAGTGTGCAGGATCATTGTGGCAGCATGTGTCCTGCACAATGTTGCAACACGGCAGGGCGTACCGGTGGACATGGTGGTGCCCCCACATCCCCAACCACAGCCACAGGCGCTGCCCATGGGAGGGGAAAGGGCTCATGGCGAGGCAGCCTGGACCCAGCTTGTGGCCACATTTTTCACCTAAACTCCCACCCCTGCGGAGTGCACACAGGCCTGGCACATACCAGGTGACAATCAATGATGACAAAGAGACAGTCAACTGTCACAACCTTACCACCCTGAGAATGTTGCCACGGAAGTGCTACATTGTGTGCATCTCTAGCTACTTAAACATAACCAATCCTGTGTGACCAAAAGGAACACATGCAAGGTGTATATCACACCACCCCCCTGCAAAACAGGCCATGACAATCACTGGTATGTCTCCCCAACCCTCCCAAACCACATCACCCTTGTCTGCCACACCATGACATGGCATGCAACAGCAAAAGAGCAAACCGAAAGCCCAACACATGACCAATTAGATATGAAGTGACACGTGATAAATGGAAAGATGCCTGAGACAATTACACATGACATAGAATCAGATGAAATGACTGACCAACAACCTCCCACACATACAAAGTCACACACAAATGCATGCCAACAGCGGTACCATCAACAAAAGACAGATGCCTGTTGGCATGCACATTGGTGAAGCCAAATCTGCAAATCCCTAACCCGTGTGCTGTGTGTGTGTCTCCTGCAACACACTTCTCAGAACACAGCACAGTGAGCAACCATTGTGTTGGGAATACACCTTGAGCATCATATAAAAAGTACAAACAACAGAAATTACCTATTGATGCATGTACACAATCACCAAATGGTAAGTGATCATGCGCTGCAGGGACAAAGCATGCCAGAGAAGGCAATCTGTGTGCACGTGTGGGCATGGAAGGGTGGTTGTACATGTGGTGGAGCATTGTGTAAGTGTGTGTGTCGTGTGTGTGTCAGTAGGGACATGCACTCAATGAATGCATGTGAAATCAAGTGAACCTCAGTGTCCTGTACACATCACATGTGAACATTGGCCATGTGTACACTCCGGTATGTCAAACTACAACAATCCCCAGACACCTGAAAAGTAAACCCAACACAGGAACATCCATTGACCAGCAGAACACATCATGTACATAGTACCCCACAATGAGAATGTCAGAGAGTGCCCAAACACTGTAGCCCAAGCGTACTGTCCGACAACAAAAGACCCTCCCTCATTTACTCATCACCATGACCTTCAGAAGAACTGTGTCTGGGGTCTGTTGCCTTCTTCCTTCTAGTCTACCTGGCTTCGGGATCCCCCTGCCCCTTGGTTTCCTTGTTCTACCTTGCGTGTAAATAGGGTCCAGCCATCTCAGAGGCCACTTTGACTGGTAAAAATACCATATCGCAGAGAACTCCAAGTAGCCAAACCCCCAAATCAGGGTAAAAGCATGTAGCCACCAAAAAACCCTGTAAGAGTCTCCAGTAGATGACTTGAAGTCGCTGAATATGGCCAAGAACATGTCCAAGCAGATTGATAGAAGAACTATCAATGTAGCACAGTTGAACAATGGTTCAATAGGATGGGTAGCATTTTCAGAACACAATAATCAATGAGGTTGCAACAACTGATGGGTAGTATCACAGCTCCGGTCTCCAGGCGCAGGAGTGACACGAACCAACCACCCCCTTCGCGGTCTGGGCGCCTGCAAGGTAAACTTTACATAGACCTCCGAGACCCCAGCAGCGAAAGAGGGTTAGGGATCCGTTGTTTGGATAGGCATCGGTATTCAGGATAACCGGAAAGAGGGTCAGGAGAGGGGAGGTGGGTGGGCAAGGGAAAGTAGGCAAATGACAAAATACAACTATTGGCAATTACACATACTCAATCAGAGAAACCATGTTCTTCATGCACATTGTAAAAAATGGCTCAAAGGTGTTATCTCTGGGGTGAGTGCTGGCCTCCTGCCTGCACACTCTCAGGTCCGATAACAGGAGCAGTTCAATGCTGCAAAGAGAGCGTGAGTTACTATTCTGTGTGTGCTTTCCACACACACATAACACCATTCATGCCTCAAACTTAGTGACTCCTCCCCAAACAAGCACTCTTCTCTGCTGCTTTGTTCGTATACTTTTGCTTGCCCCTGTGATGGTTCATGCACGTTGCCCTGCGGTAAATGGAAGACCATGTGTTAAGAATCACACATGATAGAATGGTCCTTGGGTGAGCTGCTAGATGCGTGTGGTGAGGTGCAACTTCAATACAAGTCACGTCCTGCCAGCCGCAGAGTTCTATACGTAGCGCACGTGGCAATTTGCATATGCTAATGATATGCACTACACTCGAGTTTGTGCATCGCTGTGTGCCCCCCCTTGCGCTGTATTAGTTTGTTTGCGGCTAGGAACGCTACTGCGCTTATAACTAAGCTTCTATGGAGCAGGGTGCACTTGAGGATATGGGCAACGCCCCCTGCATGTGCCCCTGACAACTTGGAAAGCTTTTTGGCATTTGCTCCTCAGTGCATCTTAGCTATACTGTGCGCATCTTCCCCAACGCCTGGCCAAGGTCACCAGCACTGTCGCTACTTAGCTTGCATGTGTGAGGGGCCTGGAGGAAGGTTGGCTGGGGCATGGCACCTCGTGTTGCTCACCTTGCTTGGAGATCCTGGAAACACGTCTACTTCAGTTGGATGTCTGAGCACAAGCCCCATGCTTCTGCTTGCGTGCGCAGGTGCACGTGTGCCCCACCCAACGTGGCAAGGGTTTAGTAGTTCTTGGCCCGGTGTCTGCTGGGAAAGGTAGTCTGGAGGCTCCTTATCCTGCAGAAAGTACATACAAGGCTTTAATAAGGCTGGACAGTTTATTGTGTGTGTTTTCATGCTGCTTGTTACTGGGCCATGTCTGAGACCTACATCTGACCTCCTGCACAACCCCAAGTTCTGTACCCTGACTGGTAGAGCTGGAACTTGAGTAGAAAATAACCAAGGAGGCTGGCACAACTGGATGGTTGAGCTGAAACCCAATAAATCCTTGATAGCATGAACTGAGAAAGGCAGAGAGAGCACAAGTCTGGAAAGGCACAGAGAATGCAAGATAGCCGGAAACAGCTGACAGCAAGTTAAGAGCCACAACAGTTGAATAGAATTGGCAAAAGGCAACACTCAACATAAAAGCATTGATGTAATATATGAAAGACAGGAGGAGCGACAGAGAGATGCATTTGAACAGAAGTGTACTGATGCAAACCGAGGCAGTGTACGAGTAGGTCGAAATAACTGCCCGAGAGACAGGCGGACAGATCTGCAACAAGGACAGTAGCAGGAAGAAGAACAGGGACTAAAGGCACCAGAGTGTGAAAAACAATTAAAAGAGCTGTAGTCCAGTAAGAAAACTGTGCCGTCAGGCAGCATCAAAGCCGTAGAGGGAAGACAGACACAATGTGCCATCCAAACAGAATGGAGCGTAGTAGTAGTATAGGCGGACATCTCAGGTGAGGACTGGACCGTGAGTTGTGCCTCTTGGGTCATATCCCTAATGCATCCTCCTTTGCCACAATCCCCAGGGGCAGTACTCAACATGTACCAACTTGACATTGTCACCACCCGGCTCCCTCTCACCAACAGTGTGAGTTTGACAGCTAAAGGGTGCAGGCTACCGTCTACAGCATGAAGTGCATCAAGCACGTATACATGCAAAAAATTAACATACATCCCAATCAACATCAATAAATGGACAGTTCAATAATGTACTCACCAAAATTGATTGTAGACATGCTGTGGAGAAAACATCCATAATCCCCAATAGGGGTGTTAACACAAGTGGCACAGCAGCAGACAGGCCACACATATGACAAAAGTCCAATGCCCTTGTGTAAATGGTTGTAACACCGAACCATCATTGCGAGCCCATGGATAGGGGAAGCAGGAGTGGCATATATGAGTCAGGACCCCAAGCTGCAAACACATACATGAGACAAGCTTGAATGGGCCCAGCTGGAACAGACAGTGGATGCTTTCAAAAGCCACAAAGCACCACACCGTCACATGAATGCACAATAGACAAACAATTTGAAACTATATCAACTAATTAAACTAACTATAAAAATAAAAAATGGCCACATACGACCTGGGGGGGGTACCCAGGAGGGGGGAGGTACAGGGTGCACCTCAACACCCACATGCGATGATGTTGAGATTTAAAAAAAAAACTCCATGGGCTCAACGCCTGGGCGGCCCGACCTGTGTGGGAGATAACTCGTCGTCCTGCTCACCCTCTGACTCAAAAGGTGGACGTGGCACAGTACCCTGACCACGCCTATGCGCAGCTTACCCCTCGTCGGCAGCAAGTCTGCAGGACTGCTAAGCCAGGCCTTTTTGGCGATGACACATAGGTCAGCATGTAGCACCTCACGTGATACGCGTGCTTCCTCTTGGAAGGTAGCACGTGTAACACAGAGTTCTTCCTGCATGGCCTGGCATGACATCTCGAGTACCTCTCGGCAAGCACATAGCTCAGCAGAGATGGTATTCTCAAGCTGCTCAAACCTCTCCTCTGACCGCTGCCTCTGGGTCATGTTGAGCACAACCAGAGTAGATCTGAGGGATCGATGGTCATCCCTCAGGGCCTCCCTGTGTGCCTCTGTGTGAGCAGAAAGTGCTTGATGCAGAGACACCATTTCAGCCTGGCGTGCCCTGTCTGAGGCCACCATGCCCGGCCTTAGCGAGCGGGCCATGGACTGTGCTGCCAGCTGCTGGAGATCCACCTGCCTAGCAGGGGGGAGCACGGATTGGGCCACACGTTCCATGCTCTGAGTGATCTAATCATTTGCTGCCCCCTGTTGTTCAGAATTGGCAACCATTGCTTGCTCCCACTCAGTATACCCCCGTGGCGCACGGCCAGAGCGTTACTGGGCTTGACACCCACGGGGCCCAAGGAGCTGCGGACCTCATTGGGTTGGCACTGCTGGCGGCTGCAGAACTACATCCCTCCATTGACGTGATGTCCCAGGCACATCAGCAACTTGTGTGGAGTGTGACCATGCATCCCAATTCACCAGAGGCGGAGGTTCCAACATCGTCTGGCCCCTCAGTGCAGGTGTCGTGGACAGAGGATCGTCCACATCAGAATCACTCACCGTCGATGAATGGACATGACATGCATCCAACTCAACATTGTTGTCAGAGTGATCATCCTATCTAGACCCATTGGCAGCCCTGGACACGATGGTCTGCAGCACAAGTGGGTTCTCGTGGCCTACCACCCCACGAACCCCACTTGTGCTGGGTTGCTGATGTGATAGCAACCCCGTGTCAGGATTGACATCACCATCCTCTGGCTCCATTGCGTCATCATCTGTAATGTGGAAAAAAAAACATGAGTACACATGTCAGAAGCACATAACCCACAAACACATAGACATCACATCGACAACCAACTCATGAAGCAGACATGTCACACACAAATGAAATTCCAGCATGCATCCAGTGGCATTGATATGCAAACACATCCCAAAAGTAGAAATGGATGTATATAAATAGCAAAGCCTACACATGTACAGAATGTAGTATATCACCTCCATCACACACCACCTCTGTCAGGCACATGTCACAGGCAGAAATGACAGATGGCAACAAAGAGATGGCACATACCATAAGCATGTCTGAACTGCAAAATGGCCACAGCTGCAAATGAATCCAAACACACAATGACACACATAATATGCATGTACACATGCATTACTAATCCATCATCACCAAATAAACAATCAATCAATCAATCAATCAATATAGCTTCATCCATCTGCAACTTGGCCCGTACTGGGCGTCATGGGCCATGTAGATATAGTGAATGTCCCGAGCAAAGTAAGGGCCCGCAACCAGGCATGAGGGGCTATAATGCCCAGTACGGTCCAAGCTGCCGGCCATGAAGCCTCCAGAACACCCCTCAGGGCCTGATTGAGCACATTGTGCTTTGATTGAGCCCTAAAACATTATTCAGTGTGTCAAATGATCACAGCCAGGCCCCACCAGATTAGCTAAGTGGGCCTGGGCGTACATATACCACACCACAGTGCACGTTCAGGATTGTGCCAGTTGAACATAACAGGCGCAATGCTGAAATTGCAGCAGCATTAACGTTAATCAACTACATTTTAGTCATACAACAAAAAAGCTGCAGAAGACACATGTGTAAATGAACACTTTCACACACACATAAGTGAGTAGTCACAATGTTGCACTACACAACGTTGAAGCTGCTTGCATATGTACATGTGAAAGTGTTCAAAAACACCTGTTTCCCCATACACCTGTATTGTGAACATGAACAGCAACCAATACAGCAAAGCAAGCAGCTACAACGCTGCTTGCTTTGATGTATGTGAAAGTGTACACATACACACGTGCAGGCAGCTCCACAGTCATTACAACCCTATTGGCAGGCTACAGTCAGTCTGCGGTCTATACTGGTTAGTATAGGCCGCAGATTGACCTATCAACTTTGCTAAACACCCACTAGTGTGTTTCAATACTGAGTACATTTGTCACAGGATGCACCTGTGACTTTGCCTTTCATGACAGTGAAGGGATGACAATCTGACCATACATGCCAGGTCACTTTCACATTGCATCAGTTAGTAGGCATGTAGAACGGTGTGACATGGCTCAGAAGTGGGTTGGTGCAGTGCAGAGCATGTGCACGTTACTGACTATCTATATCAACAAGTACGTTATGATGTCAAACAATAAACAAGAAGGCAGTGTAAGTGCAAGGTCAGGCATCACATGCAATGTGTATGCAATGGGTTGCATTGATACAAGCACCCCCACCCCTCAGTGAAAATGCAGGGAGGCATTGCATGACAGTGAAAGGTTGACCAGAGGACTGTGTATTGGCAGACAGTGTTGAGTACCGTCAATTGCATCATCTAAGTCAACTGACAACACAGCCAATGAGAATGGGACAGTGAGAAGGACACATGATGAAGCCTCTGTAGTGCACCCATTTGTGCAGAAGGCCCTACACCAGATTGACAGAGTCAGGGGGCCTGAGACAGGGGGAGGCCTGTGCCCCACACAGACTATAACAACCTAAACATGTGCGTGATGCCTGACTGAGCCACAGTGAGCATGGAATGGATGATGAAATGCAATTAAATTTATGTCATCCTGGACACCTGCTACAATGATCATCCTGCAAAGGACACATAGGGCCATGCATGTAATGCACATGGAGCATGAATGGGCACTCATGTCCCTGAAGAGCATCTGCCACCTGCAGAGTCCGAGTGAGACACCCTGCATCAAGGACATAGGGTATACCCCACAGTATGTGTCTGGCAGGTTGGCAGGGGGAAGTGTGCATGTACACAGGAGCGTTGAACAGGCAATTGCAGTAGTCCAACATGTTACCCACCAGTGCAAGGGTGTAATAGTGGTGAAGGGGGGTGGAGGCGCAAGGGAGCATGCCTACGTGGAGTACCAGCATGCAGGCAGAAAACACATGCATGTCAGTCATGCAGTGACATAGTCCGAGTGCTGAGTGGAACGACACCCCAGGCTACATGCAGAAGGGCCAGTGAGCTGGAACATAGACCGGAGGGGCAGTCGGGTGACCAGCATGTGAGTAGGGTGCAAGTTTGGTGATGAGGACAGTCCCTGTCTGCACTACATGTCCAGCATGCTGCACAGCAGGCATGCATTAGAGAACATGTTACCCACCAGTGCAAGGGTGTAATAGTGGTGAAGGGGGGTGGAGGCGCAAGGGAGCATGCCTACGTGGAGTACCAGCATGCAGGCAGAAAACACATGCATGTCAGTCATGCAGTGACATAGTCCGAGTGCTGAGTGGAACGACACCCCAGGCTACATGCAGAAGGGCCAGTGAGCTGGAACATAGACCGGAGGGGCAGTCGGGTGACCAGCATGTGAGTAGGGTGCAAGTGTGGTGATGAGGACAGTCCCTGTCTGCACTACATGTCCAGCATGCTGCACAGCAGGCATGCATTAGAGAACCATGTACACATAGCATGTATTGGCAGTCAAGCACAACACATCGCACAAGAAAACCACACATGGCCTGGACAAGCACTCAAAAACACTCACTGGACGGGGCGTCAAAATCCAGCATATCTCCCACTCCTTCATACAATTCTGCCGGTATGAACTCTGCAGCGATCAACTCGTGTGGAGTGAGTTCTTTCTCCTGAGGTGGTGGCCCACCGCCAGTCACTCCAGTCAAGGCATAATTGGAGGCACGCTTTAGCTTAGCACAGCGTCGGAGGTCATCCCAACGCTTTTTGCACTCCTGAACTGTGCGCACCTCATGTCCAAATGCACTAACACTCTCCGCAACACGCTTCCAGTGGTCCCAACGCTGGGCAGCCGTAGTGTGACAATTTGGGCCCACTAGCATATCACGGTCATGTTCCGACACGTAGCCCACAAGGAAGTCCAGTTCCTGCTTGCAGAAAGGCTTCTTCCTCAACGTGCCGGAGGCGGAAGCCGTGTGTGGCGTCCCAGCCTCATGTGCAGGTGCAACCTTCCTCCTCTTGGGCAGTGATCCGGACCCTGACTGGCAAATGCCGCCCTGATCAGTAGGGGCAATGGCGCTGGTGAATTGAACTGAGGGAGTGGCAGGTAGAACATGTGTACTGATTGGACGCAGTGCATGTTGAGGTGTGCCAGGAGTGTGCAGCTTGGACATATGTCTGAAAAGGACCATTTATGGATGTGCATGTGGAGGGACATGACCATGCTGCAGGTGAGTCCTGTCATGTGTGATGCACATCAATGATGTATGTGTTCCAAAGCATGATGCATAACTACATGTGGAGATGCACACATGTTAGTATTTCTGTGTATGTACTATGGCATGGTTGGGGTGTGACACATGGATGCTGGTTCTACCTTCATGTATGTGCACGGCATACAGGTGTGTGTGTGTATTTGACATGTGTGCAACTGTGATACGCCATGGATGCATGTGACACAGACATGTAGGAACCTGATTGGCAGATGTGACATAGTTGCCGATGATTGCACTGTGACAGGTGGTGGAGATGTAAAGATGCATGTCTGTCTGTTGGCATGTGTGCATGTGTTCGGCACTCCCCATGTTGCTTGTGACGTCATGCCAACCTTCAGATGTTCATGCTGTTGTGTGTGTATGGATGCTGCTGCTTGATGCACAATTCCTGTTTATTTGTGCATGTGTGTGGGTTCAAATTACATGAGTGTTGGGGAGTGTGATGCCATCTGTGAAGTTTAACACTGCCACTCATGTGCAACTGTCATGTGTGTATCCGACCATTGTACAGTGCCCTGATGCCTGTGTTCTGTCTCTCCCTGTCTGCAGCGTAGACTGATGAAGAGGGCAGAGATGGTGCTGTGGAGCACTGCGGCAGGGATCCCACCACCAGCCGGAGATGCAAAGCCTAGCTCTCCACCCACATAGTCATCTCTTCCGGGAGTGAGGAGTATGCTGTCGCGTCCATGGCCGCAGCTGCTGAGGGAAGGTCCAAGAGGCGGAGGTTGGAGGTGGACTCCTCGGCAGTAGTAGGGGCAGCTGAGTCCCCACAGGGGCCTATGGAGGAAGATGGCACAGAGTCATCCAGGTTGGTGAGGGGTTCGGTTGAGGAGGAGGCTGTGGAAGGCCCACGCACAGGGCCTGGAGGGGGGATTCCACTGGTGCTAGTGGTGCAGTCCAGGGCCAGGGACAGAAGGCAACACAGGTCGCTGCAGAGGTGCCTGTGTGTAATCCTGTCCCAGATCCTGTGACTGCATCATCCCACACCAGCAGGGATGCCTTCGCCCAGCAGGGTGGGGATGCGCAAACAACAATTGGCCTTCCTCTCCCTGCGGACGTGGCAATCCATGACTGGATTGAGCCTGTCCTAGCTGGGGGGAGTCGGAGGTCCAGCAGGGGTGGCCACCCCACCAACTGGACCCCAGCAAGAGGAGGAAGTGCAGGCATCGTCAGGCTGGGCACATGCACGGCAGCAGCAGGCCCGGGGTGGGAGCGATGATGGCTCAGGGGCCATCAACATCACACGGGCAGGCATTGGCCGCAGGGCAGGAGGACCCTGGATTGAGAGTGTCTTCCATGTGGCAGCGGTTGGGCCAGCAGATAGATGTGGAGATGCGGAGAGGCGGCGGGCGGAGGAGGCACAGCTCACTATGGTCAGGGCAGAGAACTCCATGCGCAGGGCATTGAGGTCGGTTGAGTGCCTCGGGGCAACTCGCAGGGTAGGGCTGTCACATGGTGTGGTGAGGTGAGGACCGGGGCAGCGGTGGCACCGTCGCAAACCGGAGACACGAGAAATCTCCCATTGAGTATGTGTGGAGGAAACCAAATAGGGTTCATTATTATGACAGCAAATCAACTACAGCAAAGTTATGTTTCTGTACTGAAGACAAGCTCACTCCAGATTTACAATTTTGTCAAATGCATAAGTATATGTAAGATGGCGTGACGATATGTGGTGCGTGACGCCAGCTTTAGGAAACGCCCTACTCCCTTTTTGCACATTAAAACACACATCATACATTTTTGAACTGGAGAGGCCTAGATGTCTGTACCAATTATGTGGGATTGACAGAGCACAGTGCACAGTGAGGGAGCCCAAACCAAACAAGGAGTGCTTGAGATGGTTTCTTGCCCCAAAATTGTTTTGAAACAAATGAAAATTTTGCATTTGACAGCACTTTCTTGAAAACTTTGGTTAAAAAGCCATAGAGTTTGCTATTGGTTTTGTATGGTAGCACATGGAAAAAAAACAATAGATGTAAGTCACGAACAATGCACAGGAGCGTTTTCCATTGCATTTCATGCCACCTTTGCCCACAGCATATGCCAGTATGAAATTTTGTTCGTATTGGCTGTTCCCATACATGTCTATGCAGGATGCACCAATATGGGCCAGTATTACTATATAAGGACTCACAGCCAGTACAGAATAACATGCCACGAAAAGTATATCCAGACTGGCTGTACCCCATAAGTGTTATTACTGGCTAGAGTGGCCAACATTCAATGTAGGCCAGTCTAGCCACCGATAACACTTATGTTTTCTTTACCTAGGCCTGGCTGAAGATGAGTTGGGCCCATTTCAATATAACGGTTGGGGGCCCAAAATTGCTTACAGCAGGAAACAGACGGAGGTACATGTTGGGTGCCTACATTATAATGGAGACAGAAAAACACAGCCAGCAGTTAATAGTTGCTGATTATTACAAGACGGCCAGCCAGCACGGAGCTGAAACACTAAATGCCCATTGAAAATCTTTAAATCGCCTTTGACAGGAGTTGGCTGATGTGAAGGAACCAGTGTTAAAAGGCAACAAGGTGATAACATTTTTGTATACCCCAGGGAAGTGACAACTGAAAGGGCTCCAGCAAATGCAGCTGTAATGCGAGCATTTCAAAGCGCTAATTTTAAGTCCCAGAAAGAAAGCAACATATAAAGAGGAATATATTGCTGTGTTACAAGACTGATGACTGGCAACATGGAGGCAGTTGCTGGTGTCCCCCAAAGTCACTTTCATCTGAAAGAGCTGAAAGGCCTCGGCGAGACAGCCAGCTAGCAGTGAGCTGAAACACTAAATGCCCACTGAAAATCTTTGAATCCTCCTTTGTGAGCAAGTGGCTGATGTGGAGGAACCGGTGTCAAAAGGCAACAAGATCATACATATGTGTACCCCAGGGAAGTAACGGCCGGAAGAGCTTCATCAATCGCTGCTTGTAAGGCAAGCATTTAAAAGTGCTAATTTCAAGCCCCGGAATAAAATTACTATATTGCTGTGTTACAAGACTTATGACTGGCAACATGGGGGCATTTGCTGTGGTCCCCCGAGGACCCTTTCAACTGAAAAGTCTGAAAGGCCCTGAGGCTGTCCCCAGCTCTACCCTTATGTTTGCTTTACCCTTGATACATGGCTAATTCAGGGGTGGGGACTGGCACATAAAACTCTTTCAGCCACCAGTCACACAACTCCTTGCATGCATACATAAAAACAAACATCATTGTCACTAACATATATGCACACATACATACACACACAGTTAATTTAAATACACATATATATACACACACAAACACACATTTCATTAAAAAAAACACTTACCTCCATAAAGGAACCCAGCAGCACCCCTAAATGTAGTGTCCCCCTGGGCAAGCATAATTAGGTGTGGGGGCTGGCACACACATATATATATAACACAGTCACCTGCGCATTCACCCACCAGTCACACAACTCCTTGCATGCACGCATGCATAACAATAAACACACCATTGACACCAACAAACACAGTTAATTAAAATACACAAACACATATATATATACACAGACACTTAATTTTTAAACAAAACACCTTATCTCCATGCACCCTTCTTCATTCAAGCTTGCGCAACCACGGCGGTCCGGATGGCCCTCCCTCCTCTTCAGCACGTAGACACAATCCCTGACAGGAGAGGAGGCCTCTCCTGTCAGTCAGCAAGTTCATGCTGCAGGTCACCGCATCGTGAACATGACAGGAGAGGCCTTCTCCCCTGTCATTCAGTGTGCCTGAGCTGCCAGCACAGTAATAAGAGGCAGTGGAGCTCACTTCTGAGCCCCGCCATTTCTCATTTCTCAGTTCAAACAAAAGCAATGTGCATGGGACAGGACCCTGCTGAGAGGCAGGCAGCACCGTCCTCCGTGTAAATTAAGAACACAGGTGGACTGTGCTGCCTTCCACTCCTGTGCAGGGGGGGTGCCGCGAGAGCTAGCTCCCAAGAGCTAGGCCTGGGGCAGATTGCCCCCCTGCACCCTCCTTGTGACGGCCCTGTCGCAGGAAGTTGGAGGAGGCCATGGCTGCATCCCTGCGAGACCTCGAGGCCAGGGAAGAGGCCCGCCTCCGGAACATCGACATGGAGTTTGATGATGCCCAGGCCCGGAACATCAAAAAGTGAGCCGTATGACTTGCCCGCCGCCTTTGTACATAGTTCTTTAGGGATATGTTTCCCTTGTTTTATCTTTTTTTTTGGAGTTCATGGACTTTGCTCCACTTTATGTGTATCATTATGTGGATCATGAACCCTTTGGACTTCCATTGTATATAGTTCCGGACTTGCACATACTTTCAATCTTTGGACATTGCATGGATCAATGTTTTTAAAAAAAAATTATGTACTTTATATGGGCATTGGCAATTGACCACTTCTCTTTTTTCCTGTTGTTGATTTTTGTTTTACATTGGATTTTTCCATTGAGTCGGGGCCTGCTGGCAGGTACCCGTCAATGGTGGATGGGTGGGCTGGGGGACATGAGTCGGGGCCTACTGACAGGTACCCGTCACTGGGGTTGGGGGGCGGGGACATGGGTCGGGGCTTGCTGGCAGGTGCCCGTAAATGGTGGGGGGGCGGCTGGGGTGGGGGACATGAGTCAGGGCTTGCTGGCAGGTGCCCGTCAATGGTGGGTGGGGTGGGGGACATGAGTCGGGGCCTGCTGGCAGGTGCCCGTCACTGGGGGTGGGGTAGGGGACATGTGTCGGGGCTCCCAAGTGCATGGTGCCATGTGGCCTGCCTGCGGGGCATGGTGTGGGGTGATGGGCTGCCTGCGGGGCATGGCCAGAGGTGTGGGGTGGTCCCCTGTAGTGTGGGCGGCCTGCTGGGCTTGCCCAGGGGTAATGGGCTGCCTGCGAGGCATGGTATAGGGTGATGGGCTGGGCATGCCCCACAGGCAGCCCATCACCCCAGTCCATGCAACACAGGCAGCCCATCATCCCAGTAAATGGCCTTCAGGCAGCCCATCACCCCAGTCCATGCCACGCAGGCAACCCATCACCCCAGTCCATGCGCCGCAGGCAGCCCATCACCCCTCAGCATGCCCCGCAAGCAGCCCATCACCCCAGTCCATGCCCCGCAGGAAGAGGGGTCACCCCATTCCATGGCCAGCAGGCAGCCCATCACCCCAGTCCATGCCCCGCAGGCAGCCCATCACCCATGGGCATTCCCCACAGACAGCCCATCATCCCAGTACATGCCCCGCAGGCAGCCCATCACCCTAGTCCATGGCCAGCAGGCAGCCCATCACCCCAGTCCATGCCCCGCAGGCAGCCCATCACCCCTGGGAATGCCCCGCAGGCAGCTCATCACCCGAGTACATGGCCCGCAGGCAGCCCATCACCCCTGGGCATGCCCCGCAGGCAACCCATCACCCCAGTCCATGCCCCACAGGCAGCCCATCACCCCAGTCCATGACCCGCAGGCAGCCCATACACCATCCCCATGCCCCACAGGTAGCCTACACCACAGGGGGGACATTTTACCTGACGCAGCGGGGTATGCATATTCCCAGGAGTGCGCAGGGAGTTTTACACATGAGTTCACTGGCGCGAGCGGGGTACGCGAATTCCGAGGGGTGCGTGGGGAGTTTTACACACGATTTCGCTAGCGCAAGTAAGGCACGCATATTTGGAATGGTGCGCAGGGAGTTTTACACGTGATTTCACTAGCGCGAGCGAGGTACACATATTCCGAGGGGTGTGCAGGGAGTTTTACATGCGATTTTGTTAGCGCGAGCGGGGTACGTGTATTCGGAGGGGTGCGCGGGGAGTTTTGCATGCGATTTCACTAACGCGAGCATGGTACGCGTATTCCAAGGGGTGCACAGGGAGTTTTCCATGCAATTTCGTGGTTGGGGGGCTGTATGCTGGTCCACTGGCCTTTGCGCCATGTACTGGATTGGGGCGATGTTTTTGGCGCATGGGGCGGGTTGGGGGCATAACTGGCGCTGCTGCAGGGTTGCTGCGCCACTCTGCGCCACGGCTCGTTATGGATGTAAGTATCCATGAATACGCTGTGCGCTAAAATGGGTTTTGGCGCATGTGGCTGGCGCAGACTGCTGCACGCGCACTATGTGCGCCAGCCGCGTGCGCCACTTGTGCACTAAATTCTATGAATTACACTCTAAAAGTTTAGGGAGAAATGCAAACTGTTCTGAGAGAATGCCAAAATCAAGCAACACTTTCCCTGCATGCATGATGCACATTTCATCTGAAGTGGCATAACTAACGGAAGCACAGTGCACATTTCTGATGACATCGCTGATGTGCAAAGAGAAACTCTGTGAGTCAAGATGGGACTATTTCAAATGTCAAGATCACTACAAGGTGACTGGCCTTAGGTGTGGCTATGGCTGAACTACTGTTTTGTGGTGCATGCCGTGCTGCATCAGAATTCTGGAATGCCCTATACCGATGGGGCCCTGCTGCATGGGCATGCCAAGATGGACCCCGACCAAACAAGTCCAGATTTAACCAGCCATTAGCCTGAATAAAACTGAGCTTTTTTCTGTGTTCTTTAGTGGGTCTGACCGAGACTCACAGCCTATGGGGGAAGAACTGAGGGAACCCTCCAACACCGTTGCAATGGTTTAGAAGAGGGACACCACCACAGACATTTCCACCAGGCACAACAGCTAGGCAGTTTAGACTCACTGTCCTTTTATAATGTTTCACATTAGTCCCAGTGGAGTGGGATTACTTCGCTGTACTCTCACTCTAACTGGGCTTTCCTGACCAATGGAGAAATGAGGAGGAGACTCAATATTGCATTATCTGTATCTAGAAATGTTAGGTTGTTTTATATGTATAAGTGTGGAGTAAGGCTGGATTTTGCAAATGCTTAGGGACCCATATTAAGTTTGGCGGTATTCTACCAATGATTTCCACATGTGGTAACTAGCATTTCTGGAAGTGGAAATTTGAGGGCCTACACAGGATTGTCTGCATTCACCACCAGCACTAAAGTGGTTACCTCACAAGAAAACGGGTGATTTTAAAATGCTGCTTCTGGCATTTACCCAAAAAATGCATGTCACGTTTTCAATATGTAGTAAAAATGCATTTCCTTCCGTGTTTGGAGGATGGAAAAGGATATGGTGTGAATTACCGCTATACTCTGTGCAGAAACGAAGAGGGACCCAGTTCCCAGCCCATTCCTCAATATGAATTGTTGAATGACAGAGGGGAAAACCATATTACAACAACCTGACCTTGAATTGTTGCAAATGGAGTTAATGCAATTTAAGGTAGACCTGCTCCAGATTGAAACCTCTGTCTATGATAACACGCCACATGGGGAAAATGTAAAAAAAATAGCACCCTGGCAGGGGGTTGGCGGTTGGGATTGTTCAGGTGGCCTCCCAGCAAATCAGGAAGCTTAGAATGGGGGCTATACCTCATGGCAAAGCCCAGGTTCTGAATCTCCTCTGAAGCGGGAGGCCGCCGTCTTCCCTGCCAGGTTGCAGGTAAGTGCTCCCCGCCTCCCTTCCCCCACTCTCCAACATCAATTTCCACCACCCTTGACCCCTCTCCTACTGCCCCCTCGTACCCCATTTACCTACCGCTTCCATGTCCCTCACCGGCACCAGGAACACTGAGTGTTCCTGGCTCTTCACCTGTCACGGCAATGGCCCTCATGAAATGAGAGAAGGGACTATGTGTAGATCCTTTCTCCCTGTCCATGGTGGCCATCTTGCCTTGTGTTGTTTTTCAATTTGAGAAACGGCATTCGTGCCATTTCTCAAATCGAAAAAACAACTATTAGCATCCCGTAAAAGCATTCTGGGATGCTAAAAGCAGTAACCACCTCTGGGTGGGAGCTTTAGCAGGTCTGGTAATGCCCTGGGCCTAATGTTAAGTCCCTCACTTCGCTCAGGCCTGTAACTCGGCCCTAGGGCATTACCTGACCTGATAATGACCCTGTCAATCGAGGATCACTGCTTAAATATAACTTTCATACAGTTTGAACGATAACAAATCCACGCATGAATGCAATCAATAATCTGCAAGAATTCGTTGTAGTACAATAATGTTATTTTTGTTTTACTTTCTTGTAAACAAACTTATGTATCTGCCTAACATGTTTCACTCTTTTTTAGGCAATGATGGAACTTCTACATGAGTCGGGAGGAAAGTAGGGAGTAGAGGAGAAAAAAATAAATAAACGCAAATTAATTTGGAGCAATGGAATGTCTGTGATTATGGAAACATGACTGGAACATATTGTTGAGCGAAAAAAGGTGGGACACCTTTTGTCTAAATGCTGACTTCCGCAGAAATGAACAATCTTCTCTAGGTCCTCATTAGTATTATTGTGGATTTGAGGTAGGTTAAAAAATAACAATTATACCTACCTCAGTTGGTGGATTTATAGGAGTGATACATACTGAGAAAAGGAATTAAATGGGCATAGAGAATGCATCTCTGTTAAAATATTGCATGAGGAAAGGCCAATATCATTCACATATACACTCGCACCTGGAGTGGTGGTTGATGTCAAAGCAGGAATCCGTATCATCTTGCTAGAGCATGACTGGTGGCACAACGTGTGTAGTCTCTTCCAAAAATGAATGTGTGGGTCAGCACTCCCTCAAATGATGAAGAATGACTATGGCTAATATCCTTTCTCTTATTGTAACACTAGTGTACAGGCCTGTGTACACAGGCTAAAGTGCAGGTTTTCATTCAAACAATAGGACCGCTATATATCCTGAAGCCTACAGCTCCCTCTAGTGGTGACAACAGGCACAGCTATGCAAATTGGACCGCTGAATATCCTAAGGCAACAGCTCCCTCTTGCAGAGCATTCAGTGCAATCGGGCAGCCTCTACTACGCATGCCGGCATCAGACAAACAGACAGCAGGCCTTTTATTATATTGTAGATGTTTTATTTTATTTGTAAGTGAATTATGTGATGTGTGATGACTCCCGTGGTCTACAAACATTACATACATGTGCCTCATAGTATTTCCTGTGTGCCTAAAGGATAGACGGGCTTCTGATGCCTTTCCATTGATGCCACAGTGTTATCATCCCCTAAAAGAAACACATATGTATGTAAAATATGGGAGGCACTAAAGAAATCTGTTCTCTATGTTTAGTTCCAAAATTGGAAAATAACCCCAGTTTGTTCCAAAATTTGAAAATAACCCCAGTTTTTTACCAAAGAAATCAGTAGGAGTGTAAGGGATTACAGAAGTTCCAAGCAAACTACAAAGCCAGTCTGTAATGTGGAAGTTATAAAAAAAAAAGGACTTGGTAAATCGGGACCTCATCACGCAAAGCGTGGGTCATTACTACCAGTTTATAATTATATACGAGTACTTTTATGGTGCTTTATAAAAAAAAAAATGTTACTTCTTGTTTTGCATGCTTCGTTGATATTAAACTGATTGTACCAACGGGTAGAGTGGGGGATTTTTTCGGGTGGGAGTCTGGGGGCGGGGAGGGGGTTGAAAATAATTGTGTGATTGATCTTAACAAAATTCCAGAAGTGGAATAAGTTTAAATTGAATTTACATCGCGAGATGAGATAATGTTTGCCAGCTTGTTTCTGAGAACTCAGGTAGTGAAAGGTTCACAATGTTTGATTGCTGTGAATCAAGATTTCTTTAATATGCTCCCATTTTAAATCTACAAACTTCACATTAATTAATACATGATGTTGAATTATATAGGCTTTACTTTGCCCTGACACTGTAACATGCTTTCCCTTACTAGACATGTATGTTTTATCGACTGGAATGGTGTGTACCATTACTACATGAAGAAAATGCACAGAAGGTCAATAATGACCTTCCCGTGTCATGAATGAGAAGTGAGAATGTGGGCATCTCAGATCCACACATTATTACGCCCTTTCGGGTTCCCCGTCCCCTTCTCAGTTTAGTCCTTTATGATGAAGGGATGGGCTAGGACAGATTGTCCAACTCCAGGCCTCAAGGGCCGGAATCCTGAAGGTTTTTATTTAGGATATCCCTCATTAATATTCATGAGTAAAATGGTATACATTTAGAATCATTGCATGCAAATGTACTTCATGAATATTAATTAGGGGGGATCATGACAATCTGACATGTTCTGGCCCTCGAGGCCTGGAGTTGGGCAACCCTGGGCTAGGGTATTACTTCAGTTAACGGCAACATATGTTTACCTTGCTGGACAAGACAGTACATATGTATCTGCACCTTTTCGATTTAAAACGACCAGTATCTGGTGGTCGATTTGATCCTCTTGTGATGAAGTATTTCTCGAACACTGCATGAGATATAGTATACACCCCACAACCTCATAATAAGGGCACAGTAAAAACATGATTTTTTTTGTGACACATCTTATCACAGTTACTAGCATAACAGAGACTTGTCGGGGCAGGAGCGTTTCATTTCAGAGTGGCACCATGTCAGTTGTGAGTAACTCACGCTATTGGGACATTGGTCTTTAAGTTATTGAACATGTTAATACCTGTCTTATACCATTTTACAGAGACAGTAACATGAATTTAGAAAGAAAATACAGGCTATTTACAGATGAATCTCCCGCTCTTTCTTGGGGACTCATCTGCCTGGCCCATGCAAACCCTGGAGCGGGGAGTGCTGTTCAGGGGCCAACCGCCCCATTCTGGAGGAGTCAAATCCAGAGTCCAGGAAAAACCTTAACGCTCCCTTCAGTTACAGAGTGCATTTGAGGGGGCACTGCTGGTTTGGTTGTGTTGTGGGGAAAAAAAACTTTTAGCTTGGGTATAGTAACCCAGTTGTTAATGCGCAATGACTTTGTACGAGGGGGTGGTCATGTCCTCAAATGTTTGAAAACTGCAATGATTTGTTGCAGTGATTATTCAAAACCTCTAAGGTTTAGTAGTCGTACATCTCAACAAGCATGATTTACTAAAAAGAGGTAATAATCCAACTACTGGAAATAAACTACTGTTGCCTTTATTTTGATTAGGCCACACATGTAGGTATTGAAATGGAGAGCAAATAAACAAATAAACAAATGAACAAAAACTTTACGTTAAATCAATAACAGTTTATTCAAGTGTTCTTTACACATAGATTTCAAAAGGTGCATGTATAATTTGTAACAGGCGGACACTGAGTAGCACACTTTCAGGTGAGTAGAAAGCAGAGTTCTTTCCTGTACACAATTTGGCTAAGTATTACTTCATATTAGTCAAGAGCAATGTACTAGACAGATAAACAATGTTGTGAGAGAATCAAAGCAGGTTGCTTTGTGACCAAAAACCTTAAAAATAGGGTCTGCTTTAGACTGGTTTGGAAGGGATAACCAAAAAACTGGCCGACGTCAACATAAAGGTAGTGGTGATTATTGGATTCATAGTTCATAGTGGATTCAACAGGAAAATGATGACCTTGGACATTTCGGCTGAAAGGTGTTGCAGCCTTCTTCTGGTGCCGGGTGTAAGCAGGTCTCCCTATAGGTAAAAACAATATGAAGACATATTGAGAAATGGTCCAGATAGTGGATCATACCTAAAGTAGATTGGAGAGAGGAATCTCTGTGAAAGGATGTTCTAAGGGGTGGGCCTAAGACCCTATACACTAACCTTGGTAACTAATTGAAGAATTCAAATTGGTGGTATGCACAGCTTGCAGGAAGGCATTCTCCAAAAATAGGGTGCTGGGTCAAGCTGTGGAGGCCTATAAATACAGAAAGAGAGGGATGGAGGCCCCGGCCAGCTGTGGCATGGAGAAGGGAGCCTACAGATGAAAACTAGATAAGAGCAAAGTGAGTACCTTGATGATAGAATGGTGCAGCATACTTCTGCTGAACCTTGGTGGAGCGGATCCTCTAAGTGGAGGTCATGCAAGCGCCAGCCGGTGCGTCTGGAGCGTGAAAATATACACACACACACACAGAGGCAAGCGCCCTGTCACAAGTTGGCGTGAAGAGGGAGCTGTTGTGAAAGCAAGTGCAAGGAATGGGTCCTGGATAGGACCAGACACTGACCTTTATAAATGCGGTACGGGCGCACTGTGTCCGGCGAAAAAGGGAACTCGCGTTCGTCTGTGTTCAGGGACCGGAGCTGTGTAGCTAACTGCAGGTGCGCATGTGCAGTGAATTAGTGTCTCAATGCCGCGGCTCGGCTACGTTTCCACGGCGTCCATGACGCTGGCAGGCCTCGTAGGAGAAAGAGGCAGCTCTGGGCATTGGCCTGGCTGCACCGGTATTGTAGGAGACCATACTGTGATCATGTGTTGTCTGGAATGGTGGGTTCCCTGCGGGAGGATGGGGTTAAAATGGAGGTGCATTCTGATTGGTGGAAGCATAGCTTTGACTCTTTCAAATGGTGGGTGATTGACAAGGTACCAGATTCCTCTAACAGCACCAATGCCCTCAACTTCAAAGAGGCCTGGTGGATATTCAAATTACAAACCACCACTAAAGGACCAAGTACATCACTGGCACAGGTACATCGATGATGTCATTTTCATCTGGACAGGAGAATTAAGTCAACTCCTAGTGTTTTGGGAATGGTTAAACTCTTGCAATGCAGACATACAGTTTACCATTGATTACATCAAGTCAAAAAATCCCTTTTTGGATCTCACCATTCAACATCTCAATGGAAAATTAGCCTGTGATCTCCATCGTAAGACGACAGATAAAAATACTCTTCTACACCATACCAGTAATCACCCGATGCATACCAAACAGAATCTGCCATATGGCCAATATCTACGGATACGCAGAAATTGCACATTGCGAGAGGATTTCCGCACACATGCCAAAATGTTGTCCAAAAGGCTACAAGAAAGAGGTTATCCAAAAAGACTTCGGCAAAAAGAGCCCTAAATACCAACAGGGAACTACTCTTGCAGCCTAAAGAAACCTTATCAGAGTTGGGGGTTGATCGGCTCATCTGTGTAGTCACACATGGTAAACACACAGCCAAGATTAAAAGAATCATTCAGAAGTATTGGCATATTGCCAAACTTAATCTACCAGAGGACCAACCACCAGGATTTGCATATAAAAGGGACAAAAACCTTAAAGATCATTTGGTGCATTCCCTTTTTCAAGCGGAACCCCAACAAGCAGGACAAAGAACATTACGGCCAATACAGGGGCACCACCCCTGTGGGAATTGTGTGGCTTGCCAATTCATGAGTAAAATGAAAACCTTCAAAATTGGTAACAGGGAATGGGTGTTGAAAGACTTCACCAACTGAAAGATCTCCCAAGTTATTTACTGCATAGAATGCCCATGCGGGTTAAGGTACGTAGGTCAGACAATGAGATCAGTGCATCTAAGGATCTCGGAACACAGATGCAAAATTTGGTGCAAAACATTGGGCCTCATTACGACCCTGGCGGAGCGGGTTAAACGGTGCCGTAAAAGGCTGCGGCGCTGTTCAACCCGTTCCGCCACATCACAAGGTCCCCTCGCGGGACATGTTAAGCACGCCTGGGAAAACCAGGCGTGCATACCGGGTCCCGCGAGGGGAAGAGGGAGCAAACAACGGTTCATCTCGTAATGGCCCGTTGTTTACTCCCTCTCCCATTCCCATTGAGCCCTCTGGGGGCTGAATGGGAATGGGGATGAACTGTGTCCGTGTCCTCGAGTGAGGAATTAGCGGGCCATCCGAACTCGGAATGGTCCGGTAAGTCCTCATTCCGAGGACACGGATGCGGTTTTGCCGGCAGCCATGCCGCCAATAGCGGCATGGCTACCGGCATACCTCGTAATGAGGCCCATTGTCAGCATGCTTGGTAACACACTTTGTAGAAGCCAGGCACTCACCTAATGACATTAAATGGTGGGTACTAGAGAAAATAAAGGGTGGAGCTGATTTAACACGTAGTCTATTACACAAAGAATCCAGATGGATTCACCGATTAGACTCTTACGGTATTACCCAAATTGTTATAATATATATATATAGGGGTTTTGGGGGGTTTGGCGTTAGGTGGGGGTTGTGGGGGGTTTCCCCCCACATATATGTTACAATTGACCTTCACAATTAGGTCAATTGTGAAAAGGTCAATTGTAATTCGAACAGTTGTAAAACGAACAATTCGTATACAGCCACTTTTACCACCAGGGATTGAATGACATTTTTCAACCAGTGGTGCACTAAAAGGTCCTCAATTGCAAGAGTTTTAGGATTCTACAGGCCAGTATACGAATTCCAGACTCTACGAACTGTGGTTTGGCCCACTGATACAGGCACGGGACACATCCACATGACACATCCACATGAGACTGGCACATAACACGCTCACAAGGGAGTACACTACCCAGATGCATTGTTCACAGACAGCATCTGTATTTAGACACCTTGTACCTTTCATTCCTAAACAGGGCCAGCACATTATGACTCTGTCCTTCTTTTCCTTTGTCTCTTTTTTCTTCCTTTGCACTCTAGATTGGCCCTGGGCAGCGCCATGCAATTTGGTTGCATTACATATGCCCATTACGAAGAATACGGCATTTACATAATTCACATGAAAACCGATATAGGCACCAAGCACGTCTACAAGGAAGTGCACTTTTGAGCATGCACTACACAGAGGAGGCATCTCTCCAGATCGATTTACCCCTCTTCATTTTACATGGGGTGAGCACATTATGTCCTGTACCCGTTCTCTGAATAGCAGCTCCACTTTAATTGGCCTGCAGCACACATGCCTCTAATACAAACAACACAGCGTTCTAAAGCTCACAAGTAAGCCCAAGCTACACAACGCTACTGACTTCGAAAGACACCTACCCGTAGCGAGTGGCCTAATGGCAACAGCCCTGTCACCAAGACAACAGCACACAACAGGACACGTAGACTTTCCCGTGACGGGACTTCCGGGGTCACGTGCGCCAATCAGGTCATTACACCCAAGCCTGTAACTCCATAGTTACGAGCTACCCGACTCAGAGAGACGCTGTAAACCTCCAGATCCAGACACATATGACTGCATCTGCTTTCCGCCGGCACCTCGAAGGGTGGACACAGGCAAGCAGTATTTCACAGCCCCTGCAACGCTCCATGAATCCCCCACCCCCGGTACACGCATGGAGCCAACCACTGTGTAGAGAGTTCGAGTCTTCACATGGGATGCGGGCTGCATTGAGAGTAATGATATTTTAGCAGAAGATCATTCGGCTTTCTTTCTTTTTAAAAAAAGTGATTGGCACCATATTCAAACAAAATGCACTCAATTCACCTGGACAATAATGACGGGCTGCATTGAGAGTAATGATGCTTTAGCAGAACATCATTCGGCTTCCTTGAAAAAATGTGCTAGGCACCATTTTCACACACAATGCACTCAATCCACCCGGACAATAATGACGAGCTGCATTGAGAGTAATGATACTTTAGCAGAATATCATTCGGCATTCTCTTTAACAAACATGTGATTGGCACCATATTCACACACAATGCACTTTATTAACCCGGACAATAATGATGGTCTCGTGTCTTACAGGCCCGCAGAGCGGAGGGGATCACACCGGAACGACCAAGGGATTCCGGGGACATTGCGACCGGACAGTCTTCCACGTGCAGGTACTAGTTTGACCTGTATTCCTTGTTCACTCCACGCATTTTCCACACCAGCAGGTGCAGCTAATACATAATTTTACATGGGTTTGCTTGCTTGTTGTTGTTTTTTAACTGTAGGCGTTCACCACTGGACCACTCCATAGCTGGAGACAATGTTTGCACCGCTTGGGATGTGTTTCCAGCCACCTTTCCAGGCCCCCTTACTTTAACTTAAGCCTGGACCCTCTACCAGGTAAAATGGCACCCTTATATTTCTCACTTCTTAAACCACACTATCTGGTGGGTTTTAACCGGAGTTTCTTGGTCTCTTTTGTCTCATCCCCACAGAGACAAGAGTCACCATAATTAGGAAAGGGACTCTGGACCACCCATCTCCGAATTTTTGGAATATTGAGGTGTAACGGCAGCCGCGCACTAGGTCGAAGGACAGCTCAAGACTCCAGACCAAACACGACCCAAGACTTGGGATGAAATGATCGGCAGGTAAAACCAATACCGATACATTAGAGGTCTCATTCACACTGTATTAAGTCAGACATGTACCGAATAACTGTGAGAGAGGTAATTAAACACCACCTCTACTTTCCTTTTCTTTTTCATATCTACACAGGGTTTTCAAATAAGACGCCCTGATGAAGGCGGACAAACGAACAAAGTTGAAGGACCGCCGAAATGTGAAAAGCTACGTTGAGAACCAAGCCCCAAGTAGGCAAAGAATTCTTTTACTATCCAAGACCCAGATACATGGCTAAATTAAAGCCCCAGAACAAAGAATATTTTTCTTTTTGGAACTGTCACTAACTTTGGCCTCATTTTCCGAACAGAGTAATTACAAGGAAAAGATATAGGGAGCCTCTTTCTAAACACCCACCATAGGGTGTCAAATTAGGGAATTGAATACAAGTTTTTCTCTTTCAAAATTCACTTTCAAATGTCACACTTTGAAATTTTAATTATTGTTTGTCAGATTGTTGAATGTCTTTTGTGATGAAGCACGAAGATAAATGCTTTTCCTTTGATTATGATATGTTTATTATGGAATACATCTATGTTGAACACTGAGTAATTTTTGTATTAATGTTTTTTATTTTTTGAACAACATGAATTAAAAAGCACATGTTATCTGAAAATGTTTTCTCTCTCCAACTAGCTCAATTATTCTAGGATGTTCAGAAGTATTCAATTAGATGATTGATGCAACCTAAGTGTCACCTGGAAAGTAATAACTGAGTGATCACCCCGTAATTCTTTTCCGTACAGATTATTTTTGATGCAGGGTGGGATATATCTTTATGTATATATATGAGCCGCGGCATTGAGACACTACTTCACTGCGCATGCGCACCTGCAGTTAGCTACAAAGCTCCGGTCCCTGAACACAGACGAACGCGAGTTCCCTTTTTCGCCTGGACCCAGTACGCCCGAACTGCATTTATAAAGGTCAGTGTCTGGTCCTATCCAGGACCCACTCCTTGCACTTGCTTTCACAACGGCTCCCTCTTCACGCCGACTTGTGACAGGGCGCTTGCCTCTGTGTGTGTGTGTGTATATGTTCACGCTCCAGACGCACTGGCTGGTGCTTGCATGACCTCCACTTAGAGGATCTGCACCACCAAGGTTCAGCAGAACTATGCTGCACCATTCGATCATCAAGGTACTCACTTTGCTCTTATCTAGTATTCACCTGTAGGCTCCATTCTCTATGCCACAGCTGACCGGGACCTCCATCCCTCTCTTTCTGTATTTAAAGGCCTCCACAGCTTGTCCCACCACCCTGTTTTTGGAGAATGCCTTCCCGCAAGCTGTGCATACCACCATTTTGAATTTTTCAATTAGTACGCAAGGTTAGTGTATAGGGTCTCAGGCCCACCCCTTAGAATATCCTTTCACGGAGTTTCCTCCCTCCAATCTACTTTAGGTATGATCCACTCTCAGGACCATTTCTCAATATGTCTTTATATTGTTTTTACCCATAGGGAGACCTGCTTACATCCGGCCCCAGAAGAAGGCTGCAACGCCTTTCAGCCTAAAACGTCCAAGGTCATCATGTTCCTGTTGAAACCCCTATGAACTATGACCCCAATAATCACCAGTACCTTTAGGGTGACATTGACCAGTTTTTTGGTTATCCCTTCCAAACCAGTCTACAGCAGACCCTATTTTCTTAAGGTTTTTGGTCACAAAACAACCTGCTTTGATTCTCTCACGATATTGTTTATCTGTCTAGTACATTGCTCTTGACTAATATGAAGTAATACTTAGCCAAATTGTGTACAGGGGAGACCACACCACACAACTGCTCATGTGTGGTTTAAACACACTACACAACTTCTTATTGTGTTGTTGAATTCTGAATGTATTTCTACAGGACGCTTTAGAACTCTGCTTTCTACTCACCTGAAAGTGTGCTACTCAGTGTCCGCCTGTTACAAATTGTACATGCACCTTTTGAAATCTATGTGTAAAGAACACTTGAATAACATGTTATTGATTTAACGTAAAGTGTTTGTTCATTTGTGTATTTGTTTATTTGCTTTCCATTTTACTACCTACATGTGTGGCCTAATCAAAATAAAGGCGACAGTAGTTTCTTCCAGTAGTTGGATTATTAACTCTTTTTAGTAATTCATACTTGTTGAGATGTATTACTACCAAACCATGGAGGTTTTGAATAATCACTGCAACAAATCACTGCAGTTTGCAAACATTTGAGGACAGGACCACCCCCTCGTTCAAAATACTAGTTCAGCCTCTCCGTCCTGCCCAACCTCAGGCTGTCCTTTTTGTTACTAAGTTCATGCGCAATGAGCCATGCTCTAATGATGAGGTCATGGGGAATATACCTCATGTAGTGTTCCAGGAAAATTGCATTATGAGGTCTAACTCGACCTGCACATACCGGTAATTTTTACCTAAACCCAATAGGTGTAGAAGACACATGTTATTGTCTTGTCCAGGTTTTGCTTCCCAGTCTTGCGTGGCCCACTGGCCATGTTGGCTGGGGTACGGTACACTCAAAATAAATAGACAACACTCCTGAACCTTCCCATGAATTAGGAGGGCCTAAAGCAGCCAGTCCTTGCTGCTGTGCTTTGCGTTGCTCTCAAGGCACCAAGAATCAGGGGCAAGTGTAGACGAAACAGGTAAGCATTTCTTTTTATTAAAAAAAAAGTGTAGCTGTATGCATACACACACATATGTGAATGATTGTGTATATGTGTGAGTGCTGGTGTAATGCTTTTGATTGTGCGTGTGAAAGATTCAATTCATTGCTGAATGTGCAAGTGAATGAATGAATGGATGAATGCTGCTGGTTGCATGAGTGTCCGAATAGGGAATATATGCAAGTGAATGTTCTTTTTCTTTTTTTAGTCAGAGTGAATGTTGGAATGCATTAATGTGAGGTGCTATATGGGTGCATGACTGATTGCATGATGAATCCCTCACCCCCACATATACATACTGACTCTGGGAGTGCACCATGTATATGTGTAAGTGTGTAATCTTTAGAATGTGCTTGTGAATCAATGAAGATGCGTATGAAAGTGTATGAATGCTGTTAATTGAGTGAGTGTATGAATGGGGAATTTATGTAATTGAATTTTCTTTTCCTTTTTTTAATTAGAGTGACTTTTTGAATGCATGCACGTAAGTGGATGTGTCAGTGCGTGGCTGCTTGTGTGATGAATGGGTTTGAATGTGTATCTAGCAATGTTCCCTCTAATCCATGCACATTTTTGCACTTGCCCAGCTTCCTTCTGAGTGCCGCTCAGATGAATTTTAGCAGTGCACACAGACAATTCCCACCTTCTCAATAATTAATAAGGCGCAATCCACAGCAGTTACCTGACATTTGTTTACTCTTAATGAAGCGAAATTATAGTAACCAGGCCTGATATTCTGGTCTATTAGCCTATTTGCATTACCATATTAGCAAGCGTGACCTTAAACACCTAAATACAGAATACATCCCCAAGAGGTTAAAAAATATATGAAAAAGTGGCTTCAAGAACAGATCTTCATTTTATTTTATTTATTTATTTTGAAGCTTATATAGCGCGGCAAGCCCAAAGGATCTGGGCGCTTTCTTACAGAATGTAGTAGACGTTACAGTAGTTGCACAAAACACGAATGCTATATTACAAAATGTAGTAGACATTACAGTAGTAGATCTAACTGATAGATGCCTGCACACATAAAACAAACAACCTTCCCTCCCCACCTATAATTCTGATACTTGTCGCTACCACACTTATTATACCTTAAGACCATAACTTCTGCCCCAGGCCCCGTTTAGATATTGCCAGACAACATTGACTCTGCCTATCTTGGCCTTATGAAAGGTTACCAGACTTGTATATATATTCACTTGTTTGTTGTAATATGAATAACATTTTAGCACCAGAATGTGTTACTCGTGGTGCCTTAGCAGAAGCATCACACACAATATGTGACTCAGCTGTCAGCTCAAATATTGGATACTGCTTGTAAGTAAAAAGGATACTTTATGCTTATTAAAAGATGTTTGTTCCCCTTAGAATTCCTCTTGAGATCAGGCAGTAATATTATTAGAGTTCCTACCAATGCCACTGTTCTACTGGTCACTGATTTGTAAATATCAATGAAGATTTGTAGGTAGAATCAAGGGGAAGGCTCCTAAATGTTTATTTCCCATTTCTGTTGGGCACATTTTCCTTTTTTTAGGGAGTAAAAATGGGCAGCGTGTAAGTCTTTTAGCTGTAAGACTGGTTTTGAGTAAGTGTCACAGGTCTGTTCCCAGGACAAGGAAATGTGGATGAAAAACAGAGGCACAGGAACTCTGTTCATCACATTCTGTGGTGAAGTTATTGTAATGTGATTATCATCCTTTACGCAAATTATGAGAAGCTGCTAGAATTTAATTACTTAATTAAAATGGCAGTTTTCATGCCCTTTTACCATCAGCAATTATTGTATCGTATACAATTTATTTGCCAGCCACATCAGTTATAAGTGGTATTTGTTTTTTTGCAATACAGATGAATGTTTTGTTCCACTAGCATAAAACACTTTCTGCATTGTCTCTGAGCAAAGTCGACAAATGAATAGCCATAACTAACACTATTATACTAAGCATTCAATGCTTTTTGTGCATACTCATTTCTCTCTGTGCAAGAGTACATTTCATAGGTGGTGTGGCAGATCCTGAAGTCTTAGACTAGTTCATGAGCTCTCTTTATAATCGCATATGAATTTTCCTTTTAGCCTACATCTTTGGAGAAAGTGCTCTAAAATACACCTTTTACACAGATGTGTAAAGTATTGCAGTGGTTGCAAAGGGGAAATTCCCTTCAAAACTCTCTTTGAAATGATAACTCACTAATTGGGAATGCTCACAAAGTTGTTCATCTCGTTAGTCAGTTGCGCACATGGAAATTAATTTGTGCAGGAAAGCCAACCATCTCTGTATTTACAAAAAAATAATTAGAGGGAACATTGACTGCTAGTATACACTTAATGAAAGCACGTTCTATAATGATACAATATCATACAAGTTTGCTAATAAAAATTTCAAGAAATTAGCACATTTGTATAGTATTTTATCAATATAGAATATGTGTTTCCATTAAATGTATATTAGTATCAAACGTTTGATCACATATTAGTCAGTATACATTACATATTTGCATGGGAAGTATATATGACTGGCACATGAGAAATGCAGCATAGTGATAATAGTGCAAAGAGCTAAAACACATAAATAATATACTCACAGTATTTAGACGCAGTAGTATTTTTCTTCTGTCATTCGATATTTTCATAAGGTTCCTGGGAGATTGGCACTGGTGTCACTTCTCTTTTCACTGCCCTTTCTTTAATCCATTTTTCGTTTATTTTCACTTCCTGTTTTTAAGCCAAACACTCAAAGGTCCTTTTCCCTTTTCCATATTTACCAAATCCTGACAGAGCTGCCTTTTCCATTGAGCATCTGCTTTTCAGCACTGCACATCCTTGCAATTCCTCCAGCCTCGCTATGTCTGCCACACTCCTCTAACCAACTTTTCACATTGCCACGCCACTTCCTTGTTCTAGCTTCTTAACCATTGCCCCATTCCACTGCATCCAGCAACCCAGAATGAGCACGGTTGTGTCTCTTTCTATTCTCATGCACTGTTGCTTTCAACTTGTTTTTTTTAATGTGCGTATGCCCATCCCACCCTCATTTTTTGCCAAAGTACTTTTTATTCAACCCTTTCTTTTTTCCTCATATAGACTACCATTGCCCCCTTTACACATGGCGGCACCACTATGCTTTTACCTACTAAATCTAATGAAAATTAGGGAACTATGTGTGCTTTCCATTTTCTCATGCTGCATTCTCTTCTTATGAATAAACAAGACAAAAGGATTAGGAAAATCAACAACTGTGTCTGTGTATAGAAGGAATGTAGAACATCCATATCTAAAAATGTATATAAATATAACAATTCTGTATTCATTAAATATTAAAAAACAGTGGTTGGCTAAAATACATACACAGACATACACAGTAGAAAATTAAATATAAACAATCAAAGAAGTGTCCAAGAATGCAAAAAAGTGACTTCTACATTCTCACGGTTGGAAAGGTTGTAATATACACAAGCTGAACAGTATATGTAAAGTTTTATAAAGATCTACCAGAGTTATAATGACTCCATGTAATGCCTCTCGGTTTTACATCTGCCTTTGCAATTTAGCACAGACCAACAACGCTCAACATGTTTCTGTTCATCATCCCAAGAAAGTGAACATTCCTCAGGAGCTGTATAGTAGGGTCACTAATAAAGCATATAGTCTTTCAATATAAATCCCTTAATTCACTCTGGAAGAAACCCAGAGCTAGCGTCTCTTGCAGAAACATTCTCTTCTTATGCCACACCTTTCTGAGAATGTTTTTCGAATGTGTTCCCTATAAAAACACCACATCTCATGGCTTCAAATGTCTCAGGCTATGGGAGAATGTCCCATAGCCTGATACATTTGAAGCCATGAGATGTGGTGTTTTTATGGCACTCTTTGTGAACATGCTCCTTTGCCCCTAGCACATTCTGTTCATCCTCCCACACCCTCTGCACCTTTCTCCATATCCTCCTGCCATCTAATAATTATGTGCCCTGAGCCGGAAAGCGTGTACACAATGGAGCTCACTTTCATTAGCTATTCCTGTTTCAATGAATGACATTATGTTTATTTCTTAATAATTACATATTTGATTTAGCTGGTTCAGTGGAACCCATTAAAGAGAGCATTTTTGTAGCAGGAGTATTTGCATCCTGAGATGCTGGTCATACAACTTCATGGTGGTCCTAGTCAAATCAAGTTTACAGACACCAGTTTGTGATAGCAAAAGTGTGGTAACATGTAGGTGGTACTGACATTAAGCAGCTGTCTGTTCAGATATGTTTTTTTTACATACTTACATTGTAAATGCTTACAATAGGGAACACAGAAGCAATGTAATTTGGCCTGAGTAAAGTGCCAAAACTAGGATTACAACACAGGTCTTTATGTTCCAGGGCCAGCCGCTAAGTCACATGACCTCATCTCATCTTGCATCCCAAACCCTTCCTCTTTTCCGAATAATAGCCTTCAATCACGCCTGCTAACGATGTCTTGAACCATGTAAACTTGACGCTGTGTCTTTTCCTAATGTGTGTAGTACTTTGGTGAAAGGGTATATACAGCATAAATAAATAAATAAATTCACTCATTTTAGTGCTGTCACTCAAAGGCTTCCTTTACTTCAACACGCGGTAATGATATTGAACACAATGATTTTTCTGCCTGCGCCTCAGAATCGAACCATATTTGCCCATATCTCCATGTATGTACTGCCCGCTCTGGTCTGATCACTGGACTATATGGGATGGCATACTGAAAGTAAGCCGTCCGTGTTTATTTTGCTTCCACGGAAGTTCACAGTACTCAAAATGGCTTCCCCTTGGGAAGTTGAATGAAATATGATTTCCACGCAACTTTTCGATGGTGAACTGACTGAAAGGTTTGATGTCATACATCTGGTCAGCAGCTTCAGGCACACGCAATGTCTAGTTCAGTAGACGTGTTCCTCTGCGAGTAATAATGCACACCTCTGAGTAAGTACCTGTATATAATGGACATTATATTTTTTTGGAGCGCTGCCCTGGCTGCAGATCTAGCACGTGCATGACGACAACAGTCAAGGGTATTGTGAAAACAGTCACATCAAGCAGCGTTGATATAACCTATGAAAGCGTGCTTTCGGATCATGTAAAAAAGATTAACTTTTCACTTGCCTGTGGGAAGAAACATTGTGGCCCTGGGAGCTTGCAACCCAAAAATGTTTTTTGAATTAAAAAGGTGTCATTTTTGCAAAACTGTTTCCTTTCTCAAGAGAAATGTTTCTTTCATCTGTGTTCTTCCCTCTCAATGGCTTCTGGCGAAACATTTCTAAATCAAAGGGTGCTTGTTATTACATAATCTGTCATCCGGGTTTGTACGGTTCTCTGAAACCCGAACCGCAGGCCTTTCACCTCTCAGAAGAAACATCTGTTGTGGGTTGTGTTCACTCCAGCACTTCTAGTCGGGCACAGTTTCACGCAACCTAGTGGTCGATAGCAACTGGCCTGGAGGAAGTGCTAGTGGAGGGTGATCTGTCAGCCTCAGAAATGCCAACACTCCCTCTGGTTGATCCCAATCCATACCATTAGCTATGAAGATATCTTCTGGGAGTAATCTGATAAGAGCAGACATATGGACAATCGTTCTGATAGATTCCAATCTTTTCCATTTGGTTTGGAGAAAGGGCTTCAGGCAGGTACTTGACCCGGAGCAGAAACAAGTGCACTCCATTATGCAAATGTACCTAATTCTGCAATTGATAGCACGCAGGAGATACTCTGATATCTATAGACTGAAAGTCATGTAGGCACACTGGGCAGCATGATTGTGCACCATATATAAATATGGTGCCTGGTGTATTTTCTATTGGAGGAGGGTAAATGTTTCCCACACATATGTGGGAGTGACCGAGCATAGTGATGGAGGCACAACCAACTAAGGGTGGTTAAGGGGGTTCCCCCCTAAGAAAAATATAAAAATAATGAGCTACAACAACACACTTTCCAGGGAACAATTTCCCAAAACACACATAGTTTTCAATCTGTTTTGTAGGGTAAAACATACAAAATGGGAATAGAGGCTAAGTCAATAACAGTGCAGCGGAACATTGTGCAGTGCATTTTTGTGATGCCTTTGCCCACAATGTATACCAGTAAAAACACCTTTTCATACTGACTGTTCCAATGCATGCCCATATTGGCTGCACCAATTTATTTCAGTATTAACATATAATAAAATATTCTTGCTTTCTTTGCCTATCATGCCAGTAATTATACAATACGAAAACATGTCCATGCCGGCTCAGCAATTTTATATCAGAATCCCCATGTAAGAACATAATCCTGTTAGATTTGCCAGAAAAAATATCCAGAGCCACAATAAAAAAACTTTTCCTAACTGTCTGCACCAATGTAGGTCAATAGATCAGGAACACTCTCATGTTTCTTTACCCTTGATGCCATTAAAAAATACCATGCCACAGTAAGAACAAATAATTACTGAATGACTGCACCAATATAGCTTAGTGTGGTCACATAAGACCAGTCAACCTGTTGGCTTTGCTAGTGATGCCTGTAAAAATGACATGCCCAAGTAAGAAAATACATCCAGAATGGTGCACCAATGTAGGGCAGTATGTGCATGTAACAACACTCATTAAACTGTCTTTACCCTTGATGGCAGTAAAGAAATGAAAAGAATGTCATCATGCTGAACGTAGAGCCCTTTGGGGATAGTGCATGCAATGGATGGGGAAGCAGAATAACTCTGACACCAAATAATTGAACCAACTCAGGAAGATGGAAAGGTTGCTGTTTTAATATCAATTATCTAAAACAGGGAGTTACGGACATCAATGGACGTTCGCTCAAGCTCTCAATACATTGAACATAAAAACACATTTATATACTAAAAATTCATCATATGTGATGTCATACTACGTGGCAAATGAGAAAAACCTACAAGGGGTTGTGATAGGCTCAAGGGGAACATCTAAGTATACTTTCTATAAGGGGTGGGATTGTGATTGGATATCTACTGCCAGGTGGACAATTTATGCCTACCTCTAAAACATGTCATCTTCAACACTATTAAGTACACAGTATATCATTGGCTCTCAAACTTTAAAGCCCTTTGTTATATGCCCCCTATTATTGGTTGGTATGCTCGTGCCATGGCTGGAACATCCAGTTCACTTAGCAGCATGTAAGCTCATACCAAGGTGCCAGGAGGTGGACTTGACTTTACCTCCCCACCCAATTAGACCAACGTCTCTCATCACCCATGCCTTCTGCCATGAAGATTGTCTTTGAACTTGACCTTGAAGAGTTTTCTTGTCTCTGGGAATATAACGGAGTGGAAGCATGCACTATAGTTGTTCTAGGACTCCAAGCTCAACTCTATTTCCATCCTTGGCTCACGTGACAGGAGACCACGATTTGGTACATTTTGCAGCATTTAAATGTCTTAAATGAATAAAACTTGGCACGCTTGGTGTTCTTTCTTTGCACCTTAACAGCTTCTCACGTTCACTGCCTTTGAGAATAGATAACCAGCTTTGGCTTGCTTCAGCGTTGGTACCAGACCAGACAGCCTCGCCATTCGGAGCCACGATCTCAGCTAATTCTTGCTTAAACATAATTCTCGGCCTTTCCTCTCCATGGTCCGATCTTACTAAATTCATGACACCGATGTCCAGCTTCTATATAATGGCGTCTTTGTCTTCAGTCTATTTACTATGGATAGCCAGCTTCTAAGATTACTTAATCTACTTGCGTTACAACATCGATACAGTTATTGAATGGCTTGCATTTTCTGCAGTGCTCCTAACACATGCAATCTTCTTCTCACATATGTAAGTTTACTCAATTCTTTACTTCATCATCAGTTTCTATAAGGTCCAGGCATTCTCTTCAGCCAGTATTCTTAGGGTGTCACGCTCGTCTTTCGTGACGTCACCAGCTTCTCTTTCATTCCTTTTCCTATTCCTTCAGGGAGTTCTTCCCTCAGATTATCGTCTCTTCAGGAATACATCTGATAGGGTATTCTCAGTGGGTATCTTCTTTCGAATATTCGCCGTGGTATGGTCACAACTGCTGGTGTCAGGCATGGCACAATCTCAGTCTTCCAACATTCAGGAGGCGTTGGGGGGTGGGATTTCCTGCAGAGGCACACAGCTGCTCCTCTTCAATGCAGTAACACATTATGACCAGACTGGCAGCAGCAATGTAGTCCTCCCACCCCTAAATCAGAGGTCCACTTCATGTTCCAGTGCATATGCAAGTTCATACATTCATGCAGAGAACACTGTCATTCATATGTACATCCCTAAAACATAAGTTCTCCCATTCACCTGGGCACCCATTCAAAAACATCCATACACTCTTTTACATGTGTATCCAAATAACAAAAACTCTCTTACTCACAAGCACTCCCAAACAACAGCCACTACAGCCACTATGTCATGCACTTGCACACTTACCGACACAACCCCTCGCGTACACCCATGCACACATTCACACATACAAGCATACATACATTTTGTTAATTTACTGCAACCCCAGTCTGGACTCCAGATGCTCCTTAGCCTCACACCACTTTTTCCTTTCCTCCCAGCTCACCCTCCCCACCCCTGAGGCCAGGCCACCTCCAGTACACCACCCACCTTCTCGGTTATCTGACCTATGAAGCGTGTTTCAGTTGAGGCATTCACCACCACTTTCTCACTCCCCCTGCCCCTTTGGCGGACTCACAACCTGACACAGCCCTTTCCATGCTCCACTCTGCTTTATATGATACTCTTGATGTTCTTAACCCTGTCATGAGGATCCGCCTGAAGCCCAAAGCCAAGTGCAACTCCTGGTATGACTCAGACCTTGTCAGCCTCAAACGCAAGTGCAGGGTGGCTGAGAGGAAATGGGGTGCTTCCGGTACATCCTCTGACAAACTGGCCTGCAACCGGCTCTCTGTCTGCACCAAGAAGAGAGCTCACATCCAAGCCTGCGTCTCTGTGGCATCTAAATACTAGGCCAAAACTATTTAAAATATGCAATGAACTGGCCAATCCTGCTGCAGTCACTATCTCTCCTGTCCCCTCCCAGGCCCTCTGCACGGCTCTGGTTTCTCATTTCATCTCTAAAACTCAGGACATCCTGTCCTCTCTCTCTTCCTCTCCCCCTCCTCCCTCTACTCCCTGCTCTTCCTCTGGCCCTTGTAGGGGAGGAATGGCCACGAGGCCCTCCTCACCTGCAGCTCCCTCCCCAGGTGAGGACCATGACTCGGTGGGCGCCCCCTCATGCCACCCGGGCCCAGGTGGAGGAGGGTTCACCCGCCGACGACATTGCCCACACGCACCCCGTCTTTGCATTTACCAAAATTAAGTTAGGCCTAGACGCCATCTTGCCTAGCAAACATGGTGTGAGTTCAGCACACTGTAACGAGGCCCCCACCTTTGGAGGGCCTTTCATGCATCTCTGTCGCCTCAGCAGCCCTGACAGATCCGCTGCGAGCGCGTTCCCATGAGAAAGTCGGAGATGAGCTAAACCCGAGACGCCAACACGGCAACATTATATTAGTAACAATGTGATATTGCACCCCGTATGACCCGGACCACAAGGCCGGGGTAGCGAGGAAAAAAGCTGAAGCATCATTATCTGAAGAAGGTAGAAAACAATTCAAGTATTGGTATTAATGAACTACCTCTGTTTAAAACGTGAATAAGCCATAAAAATGTAACGTTATATGATATCCCTCCAGGTCTGGACTAATGCTGCTATAACCACGGAGAAAGATGTTGACCAAACGTGTAACCTCTATCTGTAAAAGTGTTTTTCAATAGTATGTAGAAACTTGAACTCATATATGTTTTTCAATGCACCCAAAGCGGCGAGCATCAATCTCTGTAGGCCATAACCTAGATATCTCTCGTATAACGTCTAATGTACATACAATATGCACACAATGTAGTGAATTTAATGTTAGCTAATGAAAAGGTACTGGAACCGACTGTATTAAAGAAATGTGTAACGAAATTGAAATATATATATATATGTGTCTAAATAACGTCAAAATAAGGCAGATCAGTATAGAACTTCTGCATTTACTGATCGGCAACGCACGAGGAAAATACCTTTGTGGATATATGCAAGGCCATTCCCTCTCCCACCCCACCAAGCCTGCCAGATAAAAAAGCTAAGACTTGTGCCGCGCTCCCTCACCTCCCCCAACCAAGCTGGCGCTACTTCAGAGAGTCAGAGGCCCCGGCGCCGCAACCAAGGCCACAGCCCACCACCTGTGTTATTTACAGCACGGTAATAAACCCACGGATGAACCCACTGATCTACCAGCACCCTCTCATAAATCCCACGAACCCCCCAAGAATCCTGACCCCGTGTAAGGACGACCCCCATCATTTGGACAAGACACAGAGACCCATCTATATAATCACTTCTAACGCAGCAGACAGACATGTATCATTCGGCCCAGGCCCCAGAGCCCCGTCCCGCGACCTAAAATACCGGTCAATAGGACACAGGTAAATCTCACCCCCACCGACGACCACCAGACCTCTCACAAGGTGCATTCCTCATGTGTTGTGTTTATTTTTATAAGATAAGCTGCTGAAGCAATTTATCAATGAACTTAAATGTCATTTTCTGAATAACTGCAGTGTGCATGGCCTAGGGCAAATGAGACAGGAAAGGTATTCGTCATTGTCACAGGCTGCCCCAGCACATCAACACCGCACGGATGACCTCAAGCCGGCCTGCCAGGCCCAACCCAACCCACGAGGCTGACCAGTGACGTCGTCCCGCCAGGACCAACCCCGCTGCAGCAACACCTATAGTTAGTTGATGCCACCCAATCCCAATTGACTTGTGCCCCCTATAGTGTTTAGGTGCTGATGACGTTTTTTGTATTAGAAATACGCCTGTCTTTGCTATTGTCAGGCAGAGCGCTCTCGTAGGTTGCAGAGTTCTTTGCATGCCTTATCCTTGGATAAACTCCCACTTACGCTCACCCGCACTCTGTCTTGGTCTTATTCCCACTACGGGAGAGTCCCTTATTGTCTCTCGTTGCGGGGAGGATCGTGCTGAATAGGGGGCGCTTCCCTTCAGTGGTGACCCCGATAGCGTGATATCTCCAAGCTATTTTTCCTAACTCCTTCTTAACGACCCCCTTGTGGCACGAGAATCTCCGGTCGAGAAGGGATACGCACGGTGAGCCGTCTCCGGGAGGCCGCCCGCCAACGGCGACCGGCACAATAAGAAGTGCGCACTCAATGAGAAAGGGTACGGGATCCCGATTGGAAAAAAATCCCCTTTGAGTGCCGCTCGCCGGAGCCAGGGGCTGACCGTTGAGTTACCGGTGACGCCGCCTGGACGGACCCAGTTTCGGAGAGTATCGGTTCAAGACGGGCACGTGAGTACCGAGTGCGAGTGATCGTCAAGGGGAAAAGAAGGGGAATTGGGAACAAAAGAACGGGGACAGGTAGAGGAGAAGAATATCGGGGGTCTACTACAGACGGGTCTTGAAACTTTCTCTATTCTTTCTTTTGCATATGGCCATTAGGAGTAAGAAATAAGTGACGTGGTAGAAGTGACGGGAACCTAGCTCCGAGAGGGGGTGGAAGGCGGCGCCGCATAGTACTATCTAGACTAGTACTGGGAATATATGAAGAAGTGAGAAATAAGTTATTGGTGTCTAGCAAAAGGAGACACCGGGAATATTTTTTAGTGATTGTGCTCTCTCTCTCTATTTTTTCTTTTTCCATTTCCACGGGGTAGGGGGCGAAAACGAGAAGGGTATAAAGAAGTTAAAACATCCTAAAAAGTGGGGACTCAGTAGTGGCACGTACAGACGTGAACACAGTAACCGTAGCAGGAAAACAGGGACAGCTGGCTAGGGAGGAAAGGGAGGAGAAAGACAAAAGTGTGAGTGGAAAGTATTGCGAAGGGTGCGCGCACCGTACGAGTGTTAGAGACGGATGAGTGGCCGCGAGGTGGTGTCAGAGAGTGTGGCCATAACCAGTGCTTAATTAATTACAAGTGAGATCACATAAGAGTGCCTGGGAATGGGAAAGAGATGAGATATGGTGAGTGAGGAGAGATTTGTGCAGTGAATAACAGTGGGTGATAATTTTGAGAGGTCCGCTCTTGTCTGTGCCATAAAGGTATACATACGCATATTTGCACCTAATAAAAAGTAACGAAAGCAAACGCGGTAGCGCTAGCGATTTAAAGTATGGGGGCTGAAACTCCCTTGTCACACATTTGCAAGAGCTTGCCGGGATATGCTGAACGCATAAATAAATATCATGATCAATGGTTAACAGAATTGAAAGGGGAGGGGTTGCCCCAGATTTGGCCAGAAGGAGGGTCTTTTGACAAAAGCGTTCTTGATATGGTATGTACATGTATTCGCCTCAAGTATAAGGGAAAACAATGGCAGAACAGGAAGGAGATATTAGATCTTTGGAGATTGTTTGAGGAAGTACCCCCACCCAAAGCTCCAGCTCCAAATATTGATTTACCCTCCACCACAGACAATCCACTACTGATCCCGCGAGAAGAAAAGGAACAGTTAAGTACAGAACAGCCTGCGGAAGTGGTTATGTTGTACCCAATATTACCTAAACCAGCCCCTGCAGCAGGATATAGCGACCCGATTTATGTGCCTCCCCCTTCGACCAGCACGCCACAAAGACCAACTGCACCCCCACCGTACGAAAACACCAGAGAGCGCGCCCAGGGAGGCACACAGAGGGTGGACATAGAGAAGTTAACGAGTGACTTAGAGTCGAGGCTTACGGTGGCAAGAGATGAACTCTCAAGAATAAAAGACATATGCGAACGCACAGCATGCGCCCCCACACAATCAGGACGCACCTCTAGAGCGTCGAGCGAAAGCAGACAAATTGAGGAGGGATGGAAAAAGGGGGAAATATTGTTCAGAATTGAGGAAGAACCGACCAGGATAATAGAAGTAGGGACAGCAGAAGGAAGCATTTGTGATGTCTCGCGAGAGAGAGGGATCAGAGAGGATTTGTTATGTGATGTCAGAGGAAGGGGGGATGAGAGTGATAGATTGAGCATGGCAGTAGGAGGAGACGGCGAGGAGCTAGATGGTGCATGTTCACTGGGGACTATAGAAGATGAATGGATGGGACGACTAAGAAATAGGGTGGGGAAGATGGCGTCATTAGAGTCAGCAGTGACTAAGGAAAAGGAAGCTGCAACGGCAAAAGGGAAATTACAACTCCCGTTACTCCACAGGGGGGGTGGGAGGCCAAACTACATACCGTGGGCTCAGATGGACAAGGCTAATTTAATGAAATTACTACCACAGCTGTCAGGAGGGGCAAGCAAGTGGATATATGCATTTGAGAAACATACCGCTGGTATACCGCTGGCAGTAGGCGATGTGAAAAGCCTACTAGTGTCCGCAGTAGGGGATCAGGCAGACAGAGTATGGGCTAAAGCGGGTTTTCCAGCTGTGACTTTAGAGTGTGACCGCCATGATGGGGCTTCTTTTAACACCGTGCGGGCAAGGGTGTGGGACGCACTGCGGGAAACCTTCCCAGATACCCCTGATTTGCAGTCAGTAATGCAATGTACCATGAATGACGGGGAGGACGCTATGGATTACATTCTTCGGGTGCAGGAGATGTGGAGAGCGGAAACGGGTACGCCCTGGCACCAATCCACGTCTCTATTTTACTTCATCATTAAGAGAGGGCTCCCAAAGGAAGTGCAAAAGGCACTAGATAAAATAGCAGGTGTTGAGGCAAAAGGCTGGCCGGAGATCCAAAGCATAATAGTACACCATTGTAAACGGATCAAAGAAAGAGAGAGGGAAGTAGCACAGAAAAGGTTGGCGGATGAGGCGAAGCTGGTGCAATCAAAATTGGTGAAGGTCGCAGCAGCGGTAGCGGGACTCCCACTCGTACGGGAGGGAGAGGAAGGAGAGGAGGGGCAAATAGCAATACAAGGAAGAATAGCAGCGAATTGGGCAGGACAAGGGCAACGACAGTGGACAGAGCAGGAGCAGAACGGAGGTCCAACGTGGCAAGAGTGGGCCCCAAGAGGAGGAAGAGGTGGGTACAGGGGTCGAAGAGGAGGACAAGGGTATGGAGGAATGGGAGGAAATGGGTGGCAGGGTCCCAGAGGTCCACAGGGGAGCTGTTGGAATTGTGGGAGGTGGGGGCATTACTCAAGAGAATGTAGGAGCAGACAAAACAACGGTTTCCAAGAGATAGAACAGTACGGACACCCCCATCCAGGAAGCCCCTACGGCCTCCCCATGGGACAATACCAGCAACCAGACAATGCAGTACAAAGGAGTAACGCACAACTACACGGACATCAGTACCGAACACAAACCAGCCCACAGAACAATGACAATGTGCACTACACGCCTGGTAACACCTTCGCCACAGTAGCTAACGGGGCACCCGCCCCTGCACCTTACAGTGGAGTGTCAGTAGTTTCGGGGAACATTTTCGATCAAGGGGGGGCAATGAGACACCCCGCATAGGACAGCCCACAGAGAGCACTTGCGTGTCCAGTACTGTCTACGACCCACAATGCATCAGAGGAACCATTGATAGGAGCGCAGATAGGAGACAAGCAATTCATATTCATGGTGGATTCGGGAGCGGAGAAATCATGCATTAGAGAGGGCCGGTTCCCGTTATCTAATAGAACGTTAGAGACGCAGGGGTTCTCTGGGGCTGTAATTGAAGTTCCTTACACAGAGGTGTTGGATGTGACAGTGGGGGGTAAAACAGTGAAGGCACCCTTACTGTACTATGAAAACTCTCCCATCAACTTACTGGGGAGAGATCTCTTGAGCAAACTAAACATGACAATATCATTCACAGGGAGCGGTATCGTATGTTCAACACCAGGCATATGCCCCCTCCGTATATTAGCAGTAATACACGGCCACACAATCATGAAAGAGATCAGAGGGGTACCAAGGAATGAGGAGATGTTTGTTGAAGGTATGAGAACATTGGCTCTCATAGTACCAGAACTAAAAAGGGTGGAGTGGAGGATCCCAGCAGAATTCCTTTTTCGTCCCATAGCAAGCCCTGACACTGCTCTTGGGACAGTACTATCGTTGGATTTGCATGCCATACATGTAGCAGCAAACAGAATATGTGTGATCGGTATTGACATGGAAGGGTGTGAGTGGCGGACAGTATTGTGTACAAATGCAAATATCCCGCTGAGAGAGCTCTCGGACGAGGAGCTATTTTCTGACACTGAGGGAGATGGTGAAGTAGTGATGGAACTGGCAATGCCCTGCGACATTGTAGTTACAGCCAGACAAACTAAAGTTGAACTAATGGCGGTAGTAGGAGCACCGCACACATTTTTTGATGAAGACATGAGTTCAGTACCTGCTAACTTATGGACTAATGGCCCCCACGATGTAGGGTTGCTGCATGAAGTTCAGCCCGTGGTGATAAAAGTAAAACAGGGAGCAATACTACCCCGGGTGAAACAATATCCACTGTCGCGAGAAGCAGAAGAAGGGATCAGAGAGACAATAGAAGCACTGCTAGCACAGGGTATAATAGTGCCCTCAAACTCCCCATGCAACACATGCATTTACCCAATCAAAAAAGCGAAGGGGGGTTCATGGAGGATGATACAAGATTTACGCCCACTGAACGATGTGGTAATGAAGGAGTTCCCTTTAGTCCCGAACCCGGCGACAATACTGTGCAACATTCCAAAAGCAGCATCACACTTCACAGTAATTGACTTAAAAAATGCATTTTTTTCGATTCCCTTAGCAGAAGAGAGCAGGTACTTGACAGCATTTACATTGGGAGGAAGGAGGTTCGAACACTGCAGACTACCACAAGGATATTGCGAGAGCCCAAGCATATTTAACAGGGTACTACATGAAGATCTGGGGAACTTGTCTGTAGAAAGCACAGTGATCCAGTACGTTGATGATTTATTGGTTTGTGCACAGGATGAGGAAGAGTGTAGACAGGACTCGATAACACTATTGACATTATTGGCCAATAAGGGGTACAAGGTGGACAAGGGGAAATTGCAATACTGTCTGACAGAGGTCCTATACTTGGGTCAGTTGATATCGAAGGATGGCAAGCGAATTATACCAGACAGGGCACAGGCGATTAGAACAATTGGAGAGCCCAAAACAGTAAAAGAGATGCAGAAATTTCTGGGTATGTGTAACTATTGCCGAGCATGGATATTGGACTATGCGGCGTACACAAGGCCCTTGCTACAGGCACTGAAAGAAGCACAACAAGAACACAAACACATAGAATGGACGGAGGTGATGAACACAGCATTTAACTCACTAAAAGAGCTGATATCAAGCGCTCCAGTACTAGCAAACCCAGATTATGGGCGCGATTTCTTCTTATTTTCACACTGCAAAGGAACACTGATGACAGCAGTACTGACACAGAAAACATCTTTAGGGCACAAACCACTCGCTTACTATAGCGGCACCCTAGACGCAGTAATGCAAGGTCATTTCGCGTGCGAGCAATCCCTAGCTGCAGCCGCATTCGCAATTGAGAAAAGTGCCACGATAGTGATGGGCTGCCCAGTGACACTGTTTGTGGAACACTCACTTTTTGCAATATTAGAGCGAACAAAGAGCACATTGACAACACAACGCGCCACAGCATATGAGATAATACTGTCCAGCGCTAACATCCATATAGTTAGATGTAAAACAGTGAACCCAGCCACATTCATCACAGAGGCATGCACCGTAGAGGACATGCAAAACCACAACTGCGCCACATACACAGGTGACGAAAGTAAGGATCCAGTGATTTTTGAAAATGCCCTGACCGAGGGTGAGGTGTATTTTGTGGACGGGTCAGCATCAATCGACATGGAGACAGGAGAAAAGCATGTGGGTATGGCAGTGGTACGATTAGAGGAAGATGAATATGAGATACTAGTACAACACCGCCTCCCATCACACTATTCAGCGCAAGCAGCAGAACTAATAGCGCTAATAGAAGCATTGCATGCCGCCAAGGGGTGCGCAGTGACCATATATACAGACTCAGCATACATGACAACAACAGTTCACGGTGGGTTGGCCCGGTGGGGGCGGAGAGGGTTCCGACGAGCAGACGGAACGCCAGTCCAGCATGCAGAATTATTGAAAGAACTGATTGAGGCCCTGCAAGACCCCACGGCAGTGGCCATCGTAAAATGTCAAGCTCATACCACCAATACAGATTTTGTATCTTTGGGGAACGCGGCAGCAGACGCCGCTGCCAAAGCAGCTTCATATCTACAAAAAGGTGAAATAGGAGAGTACATGTTGCACCACACAGCAAGCCAAGAGGTCCCCACAGGATACAACATGATGTCCACACAGGAGATAATAGAGCTGCAAGAGGGAGCTAGTGCAGAGGAAAAATTGCTGTGGACTAAGAGAGGATGCGGCAAATCACCGACTGATTTATTGTGGCGACAAGAGAGTTCAGGAAAAGTGGTAATGCCAATTACGTTGTTAGAAATAGCATTTCAACAACTACACTTTCCCGCACATAACACGAAGAAACACATACTGGCAGAGATACAAGAAGATTGGTTTGCACCGTGCCTCCAGGAACACGTCACAAGGTTAGCCCTAGAATGCACGACATGTCAAATTTACAACTCAGGTATGACCTTGCGTACACTAAGGGGTACGATACCAAAACCAAGTGGCCCATTCAGAGAGCTCCACATTGATTATGTAGACATGGGAGAAAGGTGTAACGGAGCTCGATACATGATTGTGGTTGTATGTCCATTTTCGAGGTGGGTGGAGGCAGGCCCTTGTGCCCGCCCTGACGCGAAGGGCGCCGCGAAGTTCCTAGTGCGGGAAGTGTTTCCGCGCTGGGGAATTTGCGACGTTATTCGCTCAGATAACGGGACGCATTTTGTTAATGAATTATTTAAAGAAGTGACTACATTATTGGGAATAAAGCACAAATTATGTTCGATTTATCATCCTCAAAGTAATGGCGTCGTAGAAAAGATAAATGGCCTGTTAAAAAGCAGATTATCAAAACTTTGTTTTTCCCTTAAAAAGACTTGGATGTACTGCCTGCCTTTGGCCTTGTTTGAACTACGAAACCAACCAAGTAAGGATCACCATTTGTCCCCACACGAGATCGTCACGGGAAGAAGAATGCACACAGCGCATTCGCCTCTCCGTGAGCGTTCTGATGCACACAGAAGCGCAGCTATATTGGGGGAGGAGTTCACAGAATACCTGCGAAAACTGACACGGGCAGCGCGCGTAATTGCAAAGCAACTAGCCCCCCCCTCGACAAGAGAGGAGGGGAACACGACTGAACCAAACAGGTTGCCTGAAACACCACTACAGCTAATGCCTGGTGATTTTATATATGTTAGAAGTTTTGTGCGAAGGTGGAACGCACCGCGTTTTCATGGCCCCTATGAGGTAGTGTTTTGCACGCCTACAGCAGTAAAGGTTAAGGGCCTACGATATTGGGTGCATTTGACAGACGTACGTAAAGCGTACAGCGCTGCGGAGAGTGAGGTGCAGGACGAGGGACAGGCAACAGCGGACGATGAAGTTGTGCGGAATGAATGATTGGAATTTTGTGTGCTTTATGAGATGAACAGTGAACACAATCAGCGCGCAACAAATGTCCTGGACTAAAACATTTACATATGTATATGTAAATTTTCTTTTTATTACAATTTTTGAAAGTTTTGCGTGGGGTTCTTTTTTCCCCTCCTGTGCTTTTTAAAATGTTTTTTTTTATTATTGTTGTTTTTAAAATGTCATGTTTTTTTTATTATTATTATTTATATATGTATAGTAAGGTACGAATAATAATGATTGAAAGGCTACCTTGTCTGTCAACACACCCCCTCCCTCACCCAACCCTATATTTTATCACCGAAACGTTACAACGTGGAAATGTTTACATGTTTGTACTTAATGAACTCTTGTGTCTCAAACAGGATTTATCATGGCATCGAATGGGCAGCCTGCAACTAATAGATATGTTAGATTTAGAGAAATGTTAGTGGCTAGATTAATGTATTCATTTGAATGTGGTTTATCAATGTGTGCTATCGTGTTCTTCATCTCAATGTTTTGTCTGGTATTACACTGGATTATAGCGTTCATCTCTACCGAGATGAACGAGGGGGGAGGGGGGAACAACACCACCCTTGCCCCTGGAACGAAAACAATTCCGACTGTAAGTATCAAAGAAGGTGATTTCTTGATCTGGGATGGATCACACTTTGTGTGGGGATACTATACTACACCACCCACTGCTGTCCTCTCACAATCGAGAACCAAAAATGTAAATAATGACACAATGTCCCAACCTGGAACATACAACAACCGCACGATCCCTCCCGCCCCAATTTCAAACAACGATCTCTTGTTTATTAAGGAGGATGGAAGAGTGATTATGATGACAGAACACAAGTCCCTATATGAAGAATTAGAAAAGGGGGGTGGGAGGGAGGAAGGGAGCCCTGGTTCTTCACCTACTATAACGAGAAGGTACAGAAGAAGGGAGAAAAGTAGGCGGAGAAGAGAGACTGGTGGAAAGGGGTATGATGAGTATTACGGGCTAGGGTTAGACAAAATGGAAGACCCACGACACCCTCACCAAGCAAATAAATGGTATGCAGATATGAGCACAACAGCCAAACAGACAACCAATGAGAGCTGTTATGTCTGCTCACTTATCCCCCATGCATCAGGCACACCTAAAGTATTGTTGCCACGAGAATTGCCCATTGTGGATGCCCAATGTCTCCTTCATCTCACGCTGTGTAGAATAAAGAACACCTTCCAAGCACACGATGTCTCTTTCAGAATGCTACAGAACAACAAAACGTGCTATTCGCAGGCGTCTGGAGTGATCTGTCTTAAAGAACCTTTCTTTGCAATACAAGGGACACTGTTTTCCGAAAACAAATGGAAAGACGAAGAAGTGCTGTGCAAGGCAGAAGCACTGAAAGGTGTCCAACCGGACAAGTTGCGGTGGATGGAAAGAACGTGCTTGCCAATATGGAAGGAACACATCCCTAAACTAACATGGGTAACAGCAATGGAGAAACCCTTCAAGCTACAAAGTGAAATACAAAACGAACTATGTTTCAAGGGAGAAGGAAAAATGGCAATGGGAACGAACAAGAACTGTAACAAAACTCTCACCATCCCAGATATGAAAAAAGGAACAGCAGCACTAATGGACACCTACTGGGTATGCGGAAACAAGGCGTACCTGCACCTTCCCCAATCATGGAGTGGCAGCTGCTCAATGGCCACTTTGCACTCAACACTAATGGTGATTCCAGAAAGCCATATTGACAGAAGCAACATGATGAACCAGAATGCAGCTTCTCCAACTACACAAGCGCACCTTTATGTCCTGTCCTCCGGAGGGAAGGAAGAAGAGCTCTCCAGGAACAAGCGAGCCTCGAACTACATATCACAAGCATCATCTGATTTATTGGCACAGATCCCAGACAAGTATCGCCTATTCAGCTCCGTGGAAACATTCTTTGCTTCGCTAGTATCAAGTGTCCAAGCAAGAGCAAATGCAAAATGGCTCCAGATCACACGGTGGGAACTGATCCAGTTGGCCAATGATACTGAAGAAGGGTTCAACATAATAAAGGTGGAACTACGAGCTCTGCGATTAATGACCATGCAGAACAGGTATGTTCTAGACCTGTTAACAGCAATCGATGGAGGTGTTTGCCGAAAAATAGGAAGTGCGTGCTGCACGTTCGTACCTTCCGAAGATGCAGAAAATGGGTCCCTGTCCCACGTTATTGAAGCAGTACATAACCTGGGCGAGAAGATGAAAATGGAAGGTGGAGCTGAGGATAGCTCGTGGTTCGACAATATCTTCTCTTGGGTTCCCTCATGGCTTGGAGTGACAATGAAGTTCCTGATACCAATAGTGGTGATCATCCTTGTGATGTTCTGCCTGTGCCAGGTGGGCCTCCGATGTTGTGCTAATGCAGTTCCTAACGGTGCAATGATGATGGTGACAATGGGCAACTCCGGTGGTACAATTAAAGCAACACAAGAAGTACATGTGCAGACAGGGGCAGACAACACCCCCAGGTACCAGTTAGTGCCTATGTGCCGTGATAAGTACATAGTAGATAAACTATGGCACACCACTATCAAAGAACCCCGAGACGTAGAACTGGAATGGTATGAGGAGGTCTGGGTGGATCTGGAAGAAACTGGCGACTGTATATATTTAACATGTACACCAGACGAGTATGCTAGGAGAGGTGAGAGCTTAAGGGGGGTGTGCAGAGCATGGATGCCTATAAAAGGAACCCCTGCATGGGATGGTGCAGTGTTAGAGGAACAAGAATGTAGAAGATTGGAAGAGCTAAAGAAATTCGTTACTTTAAGTAACGAAAGGGGGGAAATGTAGGGGAGGAATGGCCACGAGGCCCTCCTCACCTGCAGCTCCCTCCCCAGGTGAGGACCATGACTCGGTGGGCGCCCCCTCATGCCACCCGGGCCCAGGTGGAGGAGGGTTCACCCGCCGACGACATTGCCCACACGCACCCCGTCTTTGCATTTACCAAAATTAAGTTAGGCCTAGACGCCATCTTGCCTAGCAAACATGGTGTGAGTTCAGCACACTGTAACGAGGCCCCCACCTTTGGAGGGCCTTTCATGCATCTCTGTCGCCTCAGTAGCCCTGACAGATCCGCTGCGAGCGCGTTCCCATGAGAAAGTCGGAGATGAGCTAAACCCGAGACGCCAACACGGCAACATTATATTAGTAACAATGTGATATTGCACCCCGTATGACCCGGACCACAAGGCCGGGGTAGCGAGGAAAAAAGCTGAAGCATCATTATCTGAAGAAGGTAGAAAACAATTCAAGTATTGGTATTAATGAACTACCTCTGTTTAAAACGTGAATAAGCCATAAAAATGTAACGTTATATGATATCCCTCCAGGTCTGGACTAATGCTGCTATAACCACGGAGAAAGATGTTGACCAAACGTGTAACCTCTATCTGTAAAAGTGTTTTTCAATAGTATGTAGAAACTTGAACTCATATATGTTTTTCAATGCACCCAAAGCGGCGAGCATCAATCTCTGTAGGCCATAACCTAGATATCTCTCGTATAACGTCTAATGTACATACAATATGCACACAATGTAGTGAATTTAATGTTAGCTAATGAAAAGGTACTGGAACCGACTGTATTAAAGAAATGTGTAACGAAATTGAAATATATATATATATGTGTCTAAATAACGTCAAAATAAGGCAGATCAGTATAGAACTTCTGCATTTACTGATCGGCAACGCACGAGGAAAATACCTTTGTGGATATATGCAAGGCCATTCCCTCTCCCACCCCACCAAGCCTGCCAGATAAAAAAGCTAAGACTTGTGCCGCGCTCCCTCACCTCCCCCAACCAAGCTGGCGCTACTTCAGAGAGTCAGAGGCCCCGGCGCCGCAACCAAGGCCACAGCCCACCACCTGTGTTATTTACAGCACGGTAATAAACCCACGGATGAACCCACTGATCTACCAGCACCCTCTCATAAATCCCACGAACCCCCCAAGAATCCTGACCCCGTGTAAGGACGACCCCCATCATTTGGACAAGACACAGAGACCCATCTATATAATCACTTCTAACGCAGCAGACAGACATGTATCATTCGGCCCAGGCCCCAGAGCCCCGTCCCGCGACCTAAAATACCGGTCAATAGGACACAGGTAAATCTCACCCCCACCGACGACCACCAGACCTCTCACAAGGTGCATTCCTCATGTGTTGTGTTTATTTTTATAAGATAAGCTGCTGAAGCAATTTATCAATGAACTTAAATGTCATTTTCTGAATAACTGCAGTGTGCATGGCCTAGGGCAAATGAGACAGGAAAGGTATTCGTCATTGTCACAGGCTGCCCCAGCACATCAACACCGCACGGATGACCTCAAGCCGGCCTGCCAGGCCCAACCCAACCCACGAGGCTGACCAGTGACGTCGTCCCGCCAGGACCAACCCCGCTGCAGCAACACCTATAGTTAGTTGATGCCACCCAATCCCAATTGACTTGTGCCCCCTATAGTGTTTAGGTGCTGATGACGTTTTTTGTATTAGAAATACGCCTGTCTTTGCTATTGTCAGGCAGAGCGCTCTCGTAGGTTGCAGAGTTCTTTGCATGCCTTATCCTTGGATAAACTCCCACTTACGCTCACCCGCACTCTGTCTTGGTCTTATTCCCACTACGGGAGAGTCCCTTATTGTCTCTCGTTGCGGGGAGGATCGTGCTGAATAGGGGGCGCTTCCCTTCACCCTTCTTCAGCCACTGAAGAAGGGCCAGAGGAAGAGCAGGGAGTAGAGGGAGGAGGGGGAGAGGAAGCGAGAGAGGACAGGATGCCCTGATGTCCTGATGTCTCCTCCCTCCTTCTCTGAAGTTCCCCTTTATTCCCCAGACAAGGTTTCTAGACAAGTCTGATCTATGAAAATCACATCAAAACAAGTTCACCCCTGTTCCTCCAAAATCATCAAGGACCACATTGACACCCCGGCCCATGCTCTGGCTGACTTCTGCCACCACTCCTTCACCACTTGAGTCTTCCCTTCCCCTCTGAAGAACTCCCTTGTGCACCCTCTTTTTAAGAAACCCTCTGCTGACGCGTTCTGCCCAGCTAACTATCGCCCATCTCCATTGCTCCTTTCCTGGGCAAACTCCTGGAAAAGCTGGCCATCTCCCAGGTTAATCTTCATACTGAATCTGTTGGTTGTCTTCATAACCATCAATCTGGCTTCAGAGCTGCCAGAAGCATGGAACCTGTTCTGCTGAACATCTGTGAAGACCTACTCTCCAAACTTGATTTCAACACCCCATGTGTCCTTATCTTACATGCCATCCTGCACAGCCGTATCCGTGATAATCTGGGTATCACCGATCAGGCCCTGGCTTGGCTGTCATCTTTCCTCTGTGATCGACCATCCCAGGTGCAACTTGAGTCCTACCTCTCCTCTATATCTATCTCTACCTGTGGTGTTCCCCAGGGGTCTAACCTCTCTCCCTGGCAGTTCAACCAATACCTGGAACTTCTTGCTGACCGCATTGGCGTTCTCTACCCCAACTTTCAGTGCTGTGCGGATGACACTCAGCTTCATTTTCAGGCTCCCTTCAGCCACCACTTCGCCTTTTCTCATCTCTGACTGTCTGTCTGCTATCCAGGAGTGGTGTACCGCCAATGATTTCTGCCTTAATGCCAGGAGGACTGAGATTCTCCTCATCGGCGCACCCGCTCCCTCCTTTCCTGTCACTCTCTGGCCGTCCTCTCTTGGCCCTCTTCCTGCTCCCACCTGCGAGGCGAAAAACATTGGGTCATCTTCGACTCCACACTCTCCTTCTCTCCTCACATCTCTGACGTCTCTAAGAAGCCACACTACCAGCTGCACCTTGACACCTGACGTCCGTACTTACCCTTGCACCTGCCACCAGCTGACCACACTACTTATTATTGTTCTTATGTGCTGTTTTTATTTATTTACTGTTATCCTATGTACTGCACTTCCCCTCCCCCTTCCCCCTTGCACTTTTCCCCATACCCCTCCCCTGCACTTGCTGCAAAATCAATGTCACCTTGCTTAGTAAGATTGTTGTCTCTGACTTCCCTCTGTTCCCCATCCCTTGCCTCGTCGCGCCTTGAAACACTTGTGTATAGGCGCATTATAAATGCCATATCATATCATATCATAAGGCTCCCATGTTGGTGCTCCAGCACCTGCGCAGCACACAACAGGAAGCAGGGAGATCTTCCTGGCTCCTGAAAATGCACAGTGGAACTACAGCATATCCATCTTCCTCACAGTGGGCCACTGAAAATGCTGGAGGGCTGAATTATGCAGTGCACACCATTGTCCCTGCTGTACCACAGACTGCATTCCCAATCGCCAATGCAAGGTTGGGCAAGCCATACATCTCCGGCCTTGCTTGGCCCATTGGGAATGTGCATTAGCATACTGGCATATCAGTTAAAGCCAATCCAGGAGTGCCTCCTTAGCTTCTTTGTGCAGCTGAGTGAGCGCTCAGTGTTTTTACTGCAGTGACTTGCCGCCTCCATAATGGTTGGTGGAACAGCAGCCTGTTGCCCATTATGGATGAGTCGTCGCTGGTATTCTAATAGCAAACATTGTGTTTTACATGCCAACATGTTGCCTAATGAATCCACAATTGAAAAAAATCGAAAAAAAAAAGAAGATAAAGGAGTGTTCATACATTCTCAGTTTTAGTGCATTAGAGATACAAATAAATGTCACAAAAATCATACAATTTGCAATATACATTTACATTAATGAAACATAAAAATAAGTTTAAATCAAGATTAAAATCTCCAATCTAAAAATGTAATGACGATAAACACATTAGCCCATCCAACTGCCCCTCCTACAACCTACATGTAACATTCGTTCTGGTGGCCCTAGGCATACAATTGTGCATCAAAATGAAAAATGGGACACATTCTAGGAAGCATGTTGCTGCAATGAGCAGTGCCAGCATTGGGCGTGGGAGTGCTGAGGGCACACGCGGGTGGACTCAGCCCCCACCAGCTAAAATGAGAAACATTGTCTTCTTTGAATTTATGAATTAGAGCTAGCCACTGGGATCAAAACCGCAGTCGTCAGGTTTGCAAACTGAACACTTCACCACTGCACTATATAACGAAAATCAGCAAAACAACTAAAGGTGAAATGCCCCATTTTGGTATTGCAAGTTCCAGGGAAAACATTTGTATTGTTTCTTGGAGTTTAAAAAAGTAACACGTTTTAATATTTTCAAAAACACTATTAGAAGGAAATATTCTCTCTTGGTTTTGTGTGTGTGTTGATTTTATGAAAAGCAAACGCATTTTTCCTGTGCAATTTGGGTGGTTTTGCAAAGCCAATTTAATCAAATGTTCATATTTCACCTTGATATGCTAATTTCTGGCAATGTCACATTCCATTGCGTTTCTTGATGAGTTCCCCCAATTTCATTTTTAGGACATAAGCCCTGCGGCTCGCTCCAACCGCAAGAGATTGTCACATTTCTCAGTGAACTTCAACAATCATTAATGTGATAGCCCAGCAGCAGCAGCAAACACAGTGGCAGAGGACAGAATAGACCCCCCCAGTGCTCTTCAAAATATGTGGTTTGCTCCCCTGGGGGGCTTGTAGCTTCTCAAAGGAGCATGAATCCCACAGTGTGAAGCACCAGCTGAACCATTTAGGCTTATCTGCATGTCAGCTAAGCCTCCATGCACATTACCTCCAGCGTGTAGAGGAGGAGCCAAATGCCTTTACCAGAAGCTGTTGGGTATTTTGTGTAGATTTGGGGCCTAGCTGTATTTTCTTACCGCCAAAAATAAAAGTCATTTAGCAATAATCACTCCTTACATTTAGATTGGGTTGGTATTATGGTAGTATAGTGGTGAGCATTATTTCAGTACACAGATATATTTAGTTGGTGTGCATTTTTACTTGTGGGCATGATTTCTTTGTTTTATTTGTGGCCCCAACATCCAGATCCCCTTATTTTTGTTTAGATTGTTCGTGTGATAACTAGAGAGACCTCAGGCCTACATTTCAGAAACACCACATTTTCATATGGAGTGCCACCTTGGGCTGTTCTCACTGATTTATCTACACCAGCGAGTTAAATCATGTGGTATATAACTAATTTATTTACATTAGAGAACTATATCCAAAAGTCTCTCTTTCTGCTGACTCATTTACCTGCAGAAGACTATTCCATTATGTCCCACTCAAATGTCACACACACATATACTGAGTGGACCATGCACACAGCTATTTCACTGCCAAGAATGATATTTAGCTACCTTGTTCTTTCTGTTTTATCTACATGAAAATTGACAAATGCACTGTCTAAAATCTTCCCCATATTACCAGTGCTATAATGATAGATGCACCAAGAAAAGAAAAAATAAAATAAAATATATAAAAACACACTACCCGTCTGTTTTCATATATTTTAGTGTATTATAAACAATTGCATTTCAACACCATCTTACCCTTTTTACAGAAATAACTGGAAGTTTCACAGCAGTAGAAATATTCACTTTACTTTATCTGTAACAAAATGAAAAGGAATACAGCAAGAGAACACTCAATTTGCAACATTAGACATGTTGATTAAATCCAGGAATTTCCTCTTCTACTCTGCCTGAATAGGTTTCGCACATGCACACCGCCCCCGCACTCTGCAATATATTTACCGAGCTTGTGCTGCATGCAAATTCCTCAGGCTGTTTGCCTTCTGGAAATGGTTCAGTGCCCCCTCTTAATTAAATCACCCCAGCGAGGACGTGCATCTGCCGTCACTCAAGCCAGGGCTTATTGACTGGAATTGCCCAACCTGTGTAGCAGTGCACTGGGACCTTCTTCTCAATCAGGAAACTCCCCAGCCACTCCAGCCGAGTCTTTCTCCCAGCTGTGCCAAATGCCTTCTCCCTTTCTTTCTCTCCGAGATTCATCAGAAAAGCTCTGTTACAGCCTACAAAACGAGTTCAACCAATAAAAAGTCTATCATGTCCTACCCTCCTTCTCTTGAACAATGGCTTACTTTTACAGCAAGCAACTGTAACAAAACTGATTTCCTGCTTATTTGAGTTTTTGCTTCCTGCAAATACTGTGGACAGAGAGAGAAAAAATAAATAAATCTGCAAACAGTCTAGTGTGAGTTTCAGCCTGCCTCATTTTGCACTGGAGAACACATTACAATATTAAAAGTTAGAATTATGTTAGTACGGTTAATGGTGTTAATTCATTAATCGTCTAATGTGTCTCCTGCAACAGAGGCATTTTAAATGAGAAAAGAAAAAAAATGTGCATTTTACATGTAAATAAAATTGTTTGCATTTTAGATGTAGAAATCGTTTTTGACTGAATAGCCTGTCTTCATATACATATCCATGTCACACTGGCAATTCATCATGCCTTGCTGTACCACAATATAGCAATGCATTAAACCCATGCAGTGGAACTGCATACAAATGCTAAATAAAATAGTCTTACATATTCCCTCCTTTTTTTTGTGAAAATTCAGCTATAATCCAAGCCAATTGGGAAAAAAAAACAACTTGCTCTTTTTCTTCTTTTAAAATGTATGCGTATTGGGATATCTTTCTCTCCCTGTTGTAGTTACTAACATTAGCAACATTTTCATTTTTATTGATAACACCATCAACCATCCACCCATGATTAGGACCAGGACAGCTAAACCCACTATTGAACGTTCCCCCCATGTTCCCCAATTAAACCATTCCACTTCCATTATACCCAAGTTACTAACTGTAATATTGTTTTTTCTTAGATTCATTTTCATTACATGTTTCTCTTTATGATTCAATAAAAACTCCACATCTGGGTCTATTGGAAATGCATCCCTTTGAAAAAATTCAATATTTTCTACTTGGCTTTCCCAAATATCATTTGTCACGTGAAACAATGTTAACCCTCCAATTGACACAATTGTATCCTTTGGAACCTGTAAGTAAAAAACATTATATTTCACCTGTTTAACCACATATGTTCCATGATTCAAGTGCACTACTGTCATGTTTTTTAAACATGTGCTGACCAACCATTTACCTCTGAACATCTTAGCCTGTGCCAGTTCTTCACTCCCCATATTGCTAATGATCACTTCACATCCTTCTGATATACTTGGGTCAGATTTCAAACCACAAATAGCATCTGTGGCATCAGGAACAAACGGTTTACCTGGGCACATATAATTTTGTTCTTTAAATTTGACACACGTTTCCAAGTCTGGTATCAAGTAAACTTCAGGCTCCCATGACTGGAATGCCACCACTTCTGGAGTCTTAATCTTAATAAATTTGTCCTCTTGCCAAAACCCCACGTTGTGTACCCACTTGGTTTGATAAATAAGTTCAGGAGCTACATATGGGATGCATAGTAAGAAACCAATCTCCAACCTTTCCAAGTCCACATATAATGGCATTGCATTACCCATTTCAAATGCAATTTTTACCTGTGCCACATCAATTTCCCTCCTGGTCAACCTTTCTATCATTTGATGAATAATATCCTGTGAAATAAAATACAAGGGAATATGTCCTTGAATCAATTATGAAATTGCAGTTTGAACTTCTCTCATATAATTCGTTAATAGCCTATCAACAGGACTCATTATATTTAATATTTCATTTAAGGTTCTGTCATGCTTAATAATTAGCTTAGTCGCCTGTTGCATCACATCCGCTTGTTCATTCAGTACAATTGCAGTTTCATTTATGAATCTTATTTGTTCATCCAATCCTCCTCTAATCCCATCTAATGTTTTTTGTATTATTTCTAGGTCAACACTCAGTTGTTGTGCTTTAGCACTCAGCGTTCCTACTGAAATGGCATTGGCTGTTGATATTGTGGTACCTATTATGGCTCCAACTATAGACATTACCAATGAGATCGCGAGCATCACCGCTCCCCTTTTTCCTCTCCTCTTCTTAATGTCTGCTGAATTCACAAATGTTTTTTCCAATTGCATCAATATGTCTCTTATTGACTGCTTAGCGTCCTCTTTTCTTGTTTCCAACCACTCTTTAGTCTGTTCAACCTTAATTCCAGTATGGTTCAAATGTTTTTCAATCAAAATCTCAGGATTCAATGGTACGTAGATATTCTGGAAAATCATCCTCCTATCGCTCATGATGAATCCTGGTGCCTCTTCTACCACGATACCAGATGCTGGTCCAGGCTCAATGACAACCGGTGCTTCTGAATTTTTGAAGTTCCCTCCGAATATCATCATCATTAACCATATTGCTGGTGTCATCTTCAATGCCGATTGCTTTGCAGCCTTGGTCTTAGCCCCCTTCCGGGGCTTCTCGGGAATCCGTCCATGTGGGCTCCAGGACTCCATCGTCTCCTGTGACCTCCGGTACAAATATGTTAATATTCTAAATCAAATAGAAAAGAAACAAATTAAATATATAGCACAATACTAATTTCACCCTTTTGCCAAAAATAAAACATGCTTTGTGAAACATTTCGCCCTTTTTCTTTCACCTTCTGAAATTAAGCACAGGTTAAAAAGAAAACAATCATACATAAAACAGCATTCAATATTTAATACATTTTCATTCTGCACACCAACTCCATAAACTTCAGCTTCTTATTTTTTTCTTTCATATAGACATATATTACAGTGTTTATGTGCCATTATAATAATCAACCATCTTTATTTAACTTCTCTGTCGCTACCTTCTGTCTGGACCCATTTATTTCACTTTTTATGTTCAAGGGACTTTATCTGTTTCTACACGCTCAAGGCGTTTAGCTTCATGTCTGGGATGGCATGGCTTAATCTGATTAACATGCACAAACTGTTCTGTTTCTGTTTCACCTTCAGTCTTTAAAATGTTATAAACTACAGGAGAGATCTTATCTATAATTCGGAATGGCCCCTGCCAGGCTGCTAGGAATTTGGAATTTTTCTGTTTACTTTTTCCAAAATGAAATGTATACACCTGATCCCCTACACAATATTCCTTTACTGTTGACTTTTTATCATAATATGATTTGGCACTGTTAGCAGCCCTTTCTAGATTTCTCTGTACAAAAGCAAATGCATGTTGTAAATGCTTCCTCAGTTCATCAATTTATTCATGAACTGTGGATGCACTCACAAGTGTCTGCTCATGTGTTCTGTATAGCAGGTGTTGTGGCAACAACATTTTCCTACCTGTCAAGACCTCATGGGGGCTAATACCTGTTGCTTTGGCAGGAGTTGATCTGATTGCCATCAAAACCAAAGGTAAACGTAAATCCCAGCTGGAACCTGCCTCTTCCACAAATTTCTTTAATATGTCCATAACAGACCTATTGCCCCGTTCAACTCCACCTGAAGAAGCCGCCCGATATGCAATATGTAGTTTTCTTTTCACACCCACTATTTGCCATACCTTACTCATTAGAGCACTAGTGAAATGACTTCCTCTGTCTGATTCAATTCTTTGTGGCAACCCGAACCTTGAAAACACATGATTCACTTGCAATGTGGCTGCTGTTTGCGCACTACAATCTGGTGCAGGAATACACTCAATCCATTTCGACATCAAACACACCACACTTAAAATGTAACGGTTCCCTCTGCTCGACCTCTTCACAGGCCCTACATAGTCTATTTGCAAATCTGACCATGGAAGAGTTAGGCCTCTTTTCATTAATGGGGCTCTATGCATTGGTGAAGCAGGTTTAAATTGGGCGCATACTAGACATCCTCTAGTATATAATTCTACATCTTGGGACATATGTGGCCAATAAGCATAATCTTATAGTATTTCCAAGGTTTGCTGTGAACCTCTGTGGCCTGCAGTTATAGCATCATGTGCATGGTGTAGCATTAACCCTCTGAATGAAAGGGGTACCACCCATTGTATCTGTCCTGTTATGGACTCTCTAACCATGAGTCCATCCTGTAATGTAATTCGTTTTTTATTTTTTAATAGCACCCTCAATTCTTCTTTTCACACACAATCATTTTCTGTTAAAGGATTTTGTTCAGGATCAAGCAAATGATTATAATAGATTCCCAACATTCGATCATTCTTTTGTGCCTCAATCAAATCTTGGTCTGGTGTATTGTAACTCCATTGTATCACTGGTTGCTCTGTCTCCTTTGGTGCTTTAGAACGTGTTACTGCATCAATCTGTATTTCACCCAGTAAATGTTCAATAGGTAGTAATTCTCCCATCACAGCCCAAATTTTAGCCAGGTGATCTGCCTTATCATTTCCCTCCTTATCCTCTACTGGAGTTTTTAAATGCCCACAAATTTTTCTCCAGTATATTGTCAAATCATTTTCTGACACCAATCTATCTATGGCTTGTATCATTTTCCCATGTTTAGGTGGCTTTTTGTTGTATGTAATCATGCCTCTCTCTTTCCATCCAGGTAAATATTCCACGAAACTATTTCGTGCATAGTCAGAATCAATCACTAGGACAATTTCACTGAATTTATTATCAACTGCAGTAGCAATTGCTTTATAAATGGCTTCCAATTCTGCTACTTGACTGCTCCTAGCTCCAATTCTCATCCCTATGCTGGGAATGCCTTCACATTTCAACCAGACATTTCCTATTCCTGACACTAATTGTTTATTACTGTCATTTTCAATGTGAAAAGCACAACCATCAACATATACAGTTGGCAACTCCTTGCATGTCTTTTCATCAAAAGCTTTGTGTGATGATTGTTCGAATTCCCGTAAATTAGGTTCCACTTCTAGTTCGTTTGATACTTGTTCCGCTGCACAGTCATGTAAATCTGCTAAACCCTGAGCGATTGGGCTCTTTTTATTTTGTCCATATTTCACTTCTACAGGAAAGCCCTGTAATGCCAGCGTCCATGAAGTGATTCTGGACTGCGCTAGATTACCTGACCTAATTCTTTTACTCTCTAAAAATTGCAAAGGTTGATGATTTGTTTCAATAATCACCTTTTCTCAGTGAACAATGGGGCGGAAATGCTGTAGCGCCCACAAAGTGGTTAATAGGGCTTTTTCACATTCATTAAATTTCATTTCAACTTGGGAAAATGCCTTACTTGCATAGGCAATGGTTTTGTGATTCAAATCATGTTTTTGATATCATACTGCTGACATACAATGTTCAGAGAAACCTATTTCTATAAAGAAATCCCTATCCTTTATGGGGTATGCTAAACATGGTGCCTTTACAAGACATTCCTTCAAATGGGCTACTTCCTCAGACTGCTCTTTCTCCCATTTTCAGGGCGTATTTAGTTTTAGCAGTTTAGTCAATGGTTGAGTGATTTCAGCATAATTTTCAATGAACTTTCTGTTATAGCCTGTCATTCCTAATAAACTTTTCACCCCTTTCACATTTGTAGGGTCTTTTAGTTTTTGTATGTCCTCTATTTTCTTCTTTTGTGGATTTACTCCATGTTCAGTTACTTCATGGCCTAGAAAATTCACTTTTTTCTTGCACCATTGTGCTTTTTGTAAAGATACTTGGCGCCTGCTTTCTGCAATAGGCCAAGAACATGTCTTATTTCATCAAAATGTTTTTTTAAGCTTTCATTTTTTATCAGGACATCATCCACCTAAACTATGGTTCCTCTTTCCGCTGCATCAGGCATGGCCTTCCTCAAAAATATTCCAAATTCACTCCCACTATTAACGTACCCGAAGGGAGTTCTAACCCATGCGTATTGAGTCCTGTCAAATGTAAAGGAAAATAAATTCTGTATCTCCTCTGCCAATGGCACGCACCAATATCCAGAGGTGAGATCAAACGTGGTAAACACTTTTGAACCATGTACCTGAGCTAGGCCCTGATCAATGAATGGCAGTGGCCATCTGGGCACTGGTACTCTTTAATTTACCTCCGTCAAATCTGCACATAGCCGCCATTGACCATTTGGCTTTAACACACCTAAAATGGGCGTGTTGGATGTGCTATGGATAGTTCTGATGATTCCTCGCGATTCTAAATTTTTAATAATCTCTGCCAATGATTCTAAACATGCCAGCGGTAGTCTATACTGGCATACAAATACAGGACTTCTGCTACACCCTTGCGGAAGTGTGGCCACATGTAAATTAGTTAGCCCGCAATCATAAGCGTCTTTAGCAAATACATCTTTAAATTCCATAAATATCTTCCTCAATTCATTTCTATCCTCATCGTTGTCACACGCATCCGCTAATAAGATCTGCTCTTCTACCATTTTGGAAAATTCTGGAAAATGTTCTGGTAGGGGAATCTCGGCGCTTTCCTCTAGCTGTGTGGCTGTGTCTCTTTGTAAAGCTGCCACTTTTACATGTTTTGGCATGTCAGCTTCCATTTCAATGGGCTGATTTTTCATTTCATTTTCACTTAAGTCAAATGTTACACAATTCTCTTGATAACAGCACACTGTCTCACTTGAATCATAAGGGTACACAGAATGAATTTTACATATTCCTTTGGGCTGAGAGTCCAGGTATTCTGGCAACTCACCCTTGGCATCTACATACTTTTCAGGGATATTTCCAATCACCATGTTATTTAGATCTGCAGTATAATGTGATTTTTGTATGGCCATTCCTAATGGGGAATTTTCCTCTAAATGAATATCTTGGCAACTTTTATTATTAATCAGAATTTTTACAGACCCTTCACCAATAACTACCAATGGAATGTATTCATAATCCAGGCCTTGCTGTTTTATGGATTCATTCAGGCACACAAATGCATCAGAATCTTTCATCTGCTGTCCATTTTTGCATGTCAGTGTTATTGCAAACTGTTTGGTAAATTCAGGGATAATAGTATCTTTCCTCATTTGTAATTCAATTGCATAAGGGACCAGTTGTGCACAGTGATAAACCCTTCTTTTGTCTTCAAATTCAGGTACAGACCCACCTAGGCGTGACCATATTTTTTGATTAAGAAAATCTAACACCGTACACATTCTGTGCATGATGTCATTGCCCATGTAAAAGTCATTTTGTGCTCCACTCACTATCCATACATTATGGTAAATTGTTTTCTGCCCAATACTAATTTTCAGCATGCATCTTCCTGCAATTCGGTTTTCAAAGTCTGGACTTTCCAACCCAGAACCATACTGGTTTTTAATCCTAAATTTCGGGATCTTCTCCCTCTCCATTATTTTTTGCCACAATTTCTCATTAATGAAGCTCCTTTCCTGTTCAAGCACTAAAGTGGCTTTTATTGTTTTAAAACAGTCACTTATACCAGCATGAACCCATGGTTGCTCATCTTCCATGTGTATTTCAGCAAGAGTGGTGATGTGTTTTTCTGAACCTACTTTGGGAGCAGTATCCTGTTTGTATGTCTTTTCCTTTAAATAAAAACATAAGGTGTGCTCATCTATGGCAGTCTGCCATTTTTTCCTTGGGTCCAAGTATATTTGTACAGGTAGTTTTTCTTTGTCGCTCTGCATTTTGTCTTGACACATTAATATAACAGTGACACTAGGTATGCAACTATTCTGGAGATACACCTCTACTGCATCATTTGTTTTGGCAACGGTGTGACATTCATTTATGTTGCTGTTTTGTGATTTTAGTTTCTTAGGTCTCAATGGTTTTTTGGTTAAGGACCACAGCACTCCATTTACCCCATCTATGAGAGGAGACAATCTTTTCAGGCAATCTGTCCCCATCAGAAATGGAATTTCACAAAGAGATGTGATTAATACCTCTTGTTTCATTCTGTGTTTTCCTATTTTTATGTCAACCTCAGTTATACCGATAATGGGCACCTCCTCCCCGTTAAAGTTATGCACTGGACCTTGATTTTCCTTCACCGTGATCTGATTCTGCGGGGATCTCCCTTCATTGATACTCTTTACCAGCTCCTTAGACATGATTGTGGCCTGTGCGCCAGTGTCAATCATTGCAAATGTTTGGCATTTTTCTTCTACAGTGATGGGAGCATAATACCTGTCTTCAACTTCCTCTAACACACATAAGAAGTGTGAATTCTTACTGATTTCGGGGCTCACCTTTCTCAGGCCTTTTTCACTTTTGGCTAAACACATTGGTAAATGGAAAGACATTTTTCCCTCCTTTTTGTCCATTTCTGCGCGATAGACTTTATTCATTTCTCCATGTTCAGAGGTTTTTTGGAGTGTGGCCACTGTTCGCCTATCCATCCAGGTATCATCAGGGGCCACATTACAACCCTCCAACTGAACATGTGTAACAACATCATTCAGCAATCTGTCATTGTTTAATTCTGTGCATTTGTGATCATTTAGTGTGGTACCAGCCCTTTCAGCCTCTTCAAAAATATGTGGCTCAAAGAATTCTTCAGGTGATTGACCTGCACCCTCCTTTTGAGTATTTCCTTTTTCTGTCTGTGTTTGGTTATTGTTCTGAGTGTCCAGGGAAGAAATTATAGCATCCCCACTTACTCCCTCTTTACTGGTATTCCCCATGCATGAGTCATTTTTCTTAAATCTGTCTCTTTGTTCTTTTGGAGTTTCAGGTTTTCATATTTCATTTGTACAAATCTTCAATGTTTGATTTAGCTCTAGGTTAAACCGTACCTCTCTTTTAGAAGTATTTTCACTTTCTGTTACATGTTAATTCACTGGCATTTTCACTTTTAAATCATTAGACATCTCAGAGTCATTATGCGAAATTACATCAGAGCAATCTGTCTTTTCGGCGCTGTATGTATCCTGAGTACTTAGTCACTTTTCAGAAGCTCCCCGGTCATTGCTATGGCCATCTGCCCCCTCCTTTGATGGCTGTTTTTGTACTGTACAGAGCCTTCATATTTGTTCAGCCAACATCTTCACTTGGGCCTCGAGACACTGGAATCTTTCCATCTCTCTAGAATCCTCTCTCTGTGGCCTAGATTGATATTGGTTGTTTTCTCCCTGATTGGATCTATTCTGATACCTCTCAGGTGAGTGATTTCTATTGGGATGGTTTCTGAACTCTTGATTAATTTGTGGAGGGGAGCGGGGTGCGTCCATCCTTTGGTTATAGTCCCCTGGTGGGGAATCATTGTACTGCCGTGGGGTGTAATTCATGTTCTGTCTCATGTCCTGTCTCTCATGTTGTGGGTACTGGCTCCTATGTTGAATCCCATTATCAGCAAATCGATCCACATATCGGGGTCTATCCTGATTACCATATATCATGGTGTTGGGATCAAATTTGTTCTGTGTCCCCAATGTCTGGTAGGGACCATCATTTCTTTGATCTTGATTTTGTCTCTGGTTATTGTTCATATTGGACATGTCAGGCCGATAGCCTGCCCGGGGCCTATCTCCTAAATGCCTAGGGCTGATGGAGCTCTCCCTATTACTAGGATCATGTGATTGAAACATTGGTGCAGAGTGTCATGACCTTTGTTGATTAATCCTTTGTTCAGGTGCCGAATTATTTTTACCTAGACTTTGAGCAGACTCAAGGGACATTTTGGCTGACCTGATTTCCATCACTGTTGCTGAGGGTTCTTTAGATTTAGGTCTAGTATCTTTCATTTTATCACTTTCTCTACCCTAACAATAGAGTACCTCATATAGTTTTGTGCTTTGATGCACAATCCACTCAAGGGACTTGTCACAATCAAATTCACGGACCAATTGAGATATGATTTCTTTCTGTAGCCCATAGAAATAGGCAGTTTTAAATTCATTAGAATTGGGGTCAAAAGATACATCAAAGCGAGAAAATGCTCTTTTTAAGTCTTGCAAAAACTGGTGAGGGGATGTATTAGGCCCAGCAGTGATTGTGTAATCAACTTTCTTTGCCTCCTGTAATGACTGGAAAGGAGAAAAATGACACCTAATTTCTTTTTCAAACTCCGCCCATGTCATATTCTGCTGTTCATTTAATCCCCTTATAATGCTGGCCGTCGGAGCATCTAAAGTTAAATGAAAATACTGCCTGTACTGTTCCTTAGGGATCTGGAGGGCTTCAAAGATGTCATGAACTGCTTCTAAGTGATTCTCAATGCAGCACTCTCCTCCCTTTTTAAAGGGTTTTGATCAGGGCTTTAATAGATTTCATTATCTTTATGGGGCCACTGGTTGCAATGCATGGAATTACACTACCTGGTGACTCAACCCTGGTTCCAGGTGTATGGGATTGGTGGCGGGCCCCAATGGGAGTATCAAATCCCCCAAGAGCGCTGCAACCAAGTTCAGTCACCGGCCCAGTCACTGGAGCACTAGCTCTTTGGGTAGAAATAGAATTCACCTCCACTCCATTGAATGTAGTACCCTGCCGCCTCTCCTGGGACCTGGGAATGCACATTTGCTGTTCTAAGTCCTTACACTTTTTAAGGAGCCTGTCTGCTTCGTTTTGCAAATAGTTGTTTTCACTCATTTTATTAATTACCTCCTGCATGTCGCACATTTGCATTTGGCATTCATTAAATTCCGTATTTCGCTTGTCTCTTTCTTGAAGCATTTTAATCACCTGTTGTTCTACATTTTGGAGGTCACTTCCTTTTTCAAAATGTTCTTTTTGTAAAACTTGCATCTCTGAAACCACCTCATCTTCATCTTGTCTAATGTGGTCCACTAATGCTTTTAAGTGTACCAATTCTTGCTCACTGTCCTCAAACTGTTTCTTGCTTTTGGACAATTGAGCATCAAAATCTCTGCATTTTAACTGTATGTCTTTTTGGCATACATCCAACTCTGTTCTTAACATTTCCTCTTTCTTACTTGCCCCATCTAAGTCAGTCTTTAACCTGTTAATTAGCTGGGTATCATTTTCCTGCATTCGCAGGGACCTATTCAAAATAAACCAGATCTTGGCGCATAGCCGTATTAGACAATCTTTCTCTGCATTTTTATCGGCTGCATTCAATAACCTTGTAAGGCCGACCTGAATTATGCTGCCTTCTGCAAAAATATTGTCTAGTTTTTCTTTCTGTACCTCACCCTGAATGCGGTCATGCAATTCTGAGGTACTATTCGATGTCCACGTCCCATGTGCAAATAACTTTGCCTCTAAATATTGCACTAGGTCTGAGAATGTGGTTTCCCTTTGTGACATTCTGAAATTCGTTTTTAGTGACACACTGCTATTATGAAATGGATTCCCTTTTATGTACAGATGGCAGTCTGAGGCACACTTTCCACGCCCAGAAGGTGCTCTGTGATCACTTTCCCGGCCTGCAACGCACCATAAATATGTTGGGTATTTTGTGTAGATTTGGGGCCTAGTGGTATTTTCTTACCGCCAAAAATAAAAGTAATTTAGCAATAATCACTCCTTACAATTAGATGGGTTGGTATTATGGTAGTATAGTGGTGAACATTATTTCAGTACACAGATATATTTAGTTGGTGTGCATTTTTAATTGTGGGCATGATTTCTTTGTTTTATTTGTGGCCCCAACATCCAGATCCCCTTATTTTTGTTTAGATTGTTCGTGTGATCACTAGAGAGACCTCAGGCCTACATTTCAGAAACACCACATTTTCATATGGAGTGCCACCTTGGGCTGTTCTCACTGATTTATCTACACCAGCGAGTTAAATCATGTGGTATATCACTAATTTATTTACATTAGTGAACTATATCCAGAAGTCTCTCTTTCTGCTGACTCATTTACCTCCAGCAGACTATTCCATTATGTCCCACTCAAATGTCACACACACATATACTGAGTGGAACCATGCACACGGCTATATCACTGCCAAGTCTGATTTTTAGCTACCTTGTTCTTTCTGTTTTATCTACATGCAAATTGACAAATGCACTGTCTAAAATCTTCCCCATATTACCAGTGCTATAATGATAGATGCACCAAGAAAAGAAAAAATAAAATAAAATATATAAAAACACACTACCCGTCTGTTTTCAGATATTTTAGTGTATTATAAACAATTGCATTTCAACACCATCTTACCCTTTTTACAGAAATAACTGGAAGTTTCACAGCAGTAGAAATATTCACTTTACTTTATCTGTAACAAAATTAAAAGGAATACAGCAAGAGAACACTCAATTTGCAACATTAGACATGTTGATTAAATCCAGGAATTTCCTCTTCTACTCTGCCTGAATAGGTTTCGCACACACACACTGCCCCCGCACTCTGCAATATATTTACCGAGCTTGTGCTGCATGCGAATTCCTCAGGTTGGTGGCCTTCTGGAAATGGCTCAGTGTCCCCTCTTAAATCCCCCCAGCGAGGACATGCATCTGCCGTCACTGAAGCCAGGGCTTATTGACTGGAATTTCCCAACCTGTGTAGCAGTGCACTGGGACCTTCTTCTCAGCCACACCAGCCGAGTCTTTCTCCCAGCTGTGCCAAATGCCTTCTCCCTTTCTTTCTCTCCAATATTCATCAGAAAAGCTCTGTTACAGCCTACAAAATGAGTTCAACCAATAACATTCTATCATGTCCTACCCTCCTTCTCTTGAACAATGGCTTACTTTTACAGCAAGCAACTGTAACAAAACTGATTTCCTGCTTATTCGAGTTTTTGCTTCCTGCAAATACTGTGGACAGAGCACAGAGAGAGAGAAAAAAAAATCTGCACACAGTCTATTGTGAGTTTCAGCCTGCCTCATTTTGCACTGGAGAACACATTACAATATTAAAAGTTAGAATTATGTTAGTACGGTTAATGGTGTTAATTCATTAAACCTCTAATGTGTCTCCTGCAACAGAGGCATTTCAGATGAGAAAAGAAAAAAAAATTGCATTTTACATGTAAAAAAAAATTGTTTGCATTTGAGATGTAGAAATCGTTTTTGACTGAATAGCCTGTCTTCATATACATATCCATGTCACACTGGCAACACATGCCTTGCTGTACCACAATATAGCAATGCATTAAACCCATGCAGTGGCACTGCATACAAATGCTAAATAAAATAGTCTTACAAGTCCCACCCCTATTCGGCCTATATGTTGGAAGCCGGAAATTGCAACATGCATAACGCTGATAATGGTACCTATTCCGCGAAAGATCTTCAAAACAAGGTATCCATTGAGAAAGCCTTATAAAATGTACCCGTAGAGAGATGACGGTCTTCTGAGAGAGAGCCCGAAGAAGTGTGAAGCAGTGAACAAAAGAGGATGGTGACGGCACAAAAGATGGGAGTGACACACTGAGAAGTTGATCAGAGAAGAGAATGCATAAACCTTATGGAATATGATGACGAAATAAAGAATGGAGTAACCTTTTATGTGTGAAATGAAGGTTGCACATTCGAAGAACACTGAAGAAAATATAAATCTCTTTATAACTGCACAGATGCTGCAACGCAAGTAGACTAATAATCATGAAGGCTGGCTATACATAGTGAATAGACTGCAGGCAGTGCCGCCAATATATATACATGTATAGAATCTGGATATTTGATGTTGCAACTTTATTAAGCCAAGACCCATGAAAGATAAGGGCTGAAAATATGGTGCAGGAGAGAAAACAGCTGAAAATCGAGGAAGTATCGAGAAGGCAGTCTGGCACAGTGTCAAGTGTTGGGGCAGCCAAGAACTGGTTATCGATTGAAGGAGATCCAAAGAACGTGAGAAGCGAGGTGAGCTCCTGTTAAGCCACGACGGAAAGACACTATGGGTGCCAAGTTTTATTAATTTAATATCATTAAATGCAAAGAAGGAGCTCAAACACAGTCTCATTTCACATGGGATAGATGGAACATGGGCAGCAGCACTGAGACTTGAAGATAAGAACGTGCTTGCACTCCCTTCTATTCTCAGGAGCAGGGATACTTTGCAAGGCCAAGTTCAAAGACAATTTGATTATCAGACGGCATGCGTGATGATTGATGATGGGCTGATTTGGTGGGGAGGCATGGCCAAGTCCACCCACAAGCACCTGGGGTACCAGCTTCCGTGAAGCTAGCAAGTCAAATATTCCAGAACAGTACACGCATGCCAACCAATTATAGACAGCAATATATTGAAGAGCCCTATAGTTTGAGAGCCAATGGTGTGTCGTGTATCGAACAAATGTTGAGGATGACTTGCACAAGGGGTCGTCATACATTGTCCACCTGACTATAGAGATCCAGACCCCTGCAGAAAGTATACTTATATGTTCCCCGTAGACCAACCACAATCCTAAATAAGTTATCTTAGTTTGCCACGTAGTATGACATCATGTATGAGTTATTACTATAAAAGTGATTTTTTTTATGTGATTCATTGACATTATGCTGTAAGACGTCCATTAATGTGTGTTGTGCTCCCTTTTTTAGATAACTGAGAATAAAACAGATTACCTTTGCCAACTTCCTGAGTCAGTCTTGTTATTGGTGTAAGAGTTATTCTGCATTCCCATCCATGTAACAACACGCTACCTCATTTACAAGGGCCTAACGGCACAAGCAAATGGGCACCATAATGGGAATAAGCACAGCCTGAAAGAAAGTTTCATGCTGTGTTTATTTCTGGGTTACCGAAGTCAACGGCAGGTTCCCCTGAAAGGGGAACAATGGCTGTGACAACTGTAGCTGTTACTGAGTGAACACAAAATGGAAGGGTTAGAAAACAAACTAGAAAGGGGCTGAAAAGAGATGAAAGAGCAGAATAGGATAACGGTGAAGTGACAAAGTCAGTGCTGGCACTATGCAAGTGCAGCATGTGCAGCTTCACCTGGCCTCCCACTCATAGGGCCCCGCATAGAAGCAGACCCTCAATCTCCCTTGGAGAAAGAGGGTCATCCTCTGGGAATCTCCAGCACTGCAGTCAGTGGCGGATCCAGCCATCATGAGGCCGCATGACCCTTCTCAGCCAGGCTTAGATTTTCGCACAATGTAAGTGCACATCAAAACAGGGTGGGACTTTCTTTCTCATGTGTGTTTACATTGTGAAATAAGTCATGACAGGCCCAGAAGGGTCCCAATCCCAGCCCATGCAGGTTCATAGATCAGACTGATTGCTATTCTTATGCAAGGTCACATTCAGCATCCTAAACTGAGCTGCCTGTGGCTTATTAATGACCTGCAACATTCTCCTTTCTCTTATCCAGCACACCATCCAGCTTTATTTCTTGATCTAAGTCAGCTAAGACATCATCCTACGTGACAAACAGTAAAAACCTATTGGGTTGAAGGATTGGTTAAGGGAACATATATACCTATAGTTCATATAAATGTTAGTATTTTCATTGGCTGCCCCTTATCTGGTAGGCACGCCTTGAACAACCTCTAACTACGTAAAATACAGATAATAGCATTATGTGCTCTAGCACCTTGAAGCGTCTTTTGTACTACATGGAATTACCAATAAATATCTCAGACCAAATAACAGGATAGACTCAAAGAAAATGGCAAAGTACTACTTTATTCTCAATTTAATAAAGCAGGGTCAACTGGTAGACATCGGACTGATGCTTGCACACTCACACACAACCTTCATTACAGAGAGGTCTCATACCCCAATATGTGTCTTCTATGATGTCATCCTATGTGGCAAACTATAAAACTTATTAGTGGGAGGGATTGGTTAGGGAAACATGCCCTACTTATAGAATACATAGGGTTAAGAAGACCATTGGTTATCTCTTATCTGTCAGGCACTACCTCTAAATACATATAATACTGATTATACCGAACAAAATGACATCAGATTCGTCTATGAAACATTGTATAGTAGGTTGCCCCATAGACCAACTGGCTTGTTGGCATTCCCACCCAACCTTGGACTTTCAGCTTGGCTAGGAGCATGTAAGTGAAACGAAACTCAGGTGCTTGAATCATGTCAGATTACTCCCCATTTTCTCAATTAGCCCATCATCTCTCATCGGTCTGACCAGGAGCCAAAGTTTTCCGTCTGTAATTGACCTTGTAGCCTGCTCTCTGTTCTGGGACATTCAACAGAGTGTAAGCACATCACTATTTTCATCTGCAGCTTAATGAATAACCCTTGTTTTTGACTTCCGATTCACATGTGAAGAGACCACGAATGTGTCCATTTCAGCCTCTTATTTACTGCCATTTTATTTAATTATACTGAGTGTCATTGCTCTTCTTGGCCTCTAGTGACTTGCTCACTGTGCCTTGTTTAGACTTTATACACTTTTCATTGTCTGATACGTGGCTCTTGCAGATGTTTTCTTCTTTTTCAAGCTAAGAGAAATATAACTCGTCCATGGCTTATCCATCTGCCTCCCTTTGTGCTTTGCAGCTATTCCTTAAAAATAGCATCCTTGATTCCAAGCAAACATAGACTCCTCTTTGTTTTGTACACAGAGCTGTTCTTCCAGTGTCTCCTGAATCTACAACCCTAATCGGTTTCTGAGGTAGCTGAATTAAATATTAACACGAGCCGGTGTCCATTTTCAAATTATGTACATCCAAGTCACGTTATATATTCCTCTATAGCAAGCTTCTAGGTGTCTCATCTACCTTACGTTACTGTGTATTAGTAAGCAAGTTAGTTTATCATTTGGTCAGCAAGTTAGTTTATCATTTTTGCATTCATGATTACTTTATCATCTTGTACATGTCTCTCTTACCACTTCAGTTACATATTTACTCTTCAGTGTGTTCATATTGTTTCAGTATGTCCTTGTATATCTTCTTTATGACTTTGCTCTGCCCACGTCAGAATTCACTCAGCACTACATGATATTCAATAGTGCATGCTGACATCCTTCCACACTTTCAGTGTGGGGGTACATTCAATACGGTTGTCTGAGTGGATATCATTTTTCATACAATAGATGCAGTATAGGCATAACATATCGAGTCCCATATTGGGGAGTTCTGCTAATCCAGTATGACGGTGGTGAGGGGGCAGGAGTTAGGGATAATGCGCTCAACTGCTCATCTACAATAATACCAGCAGTGGATAGGCTTCTGCAACAATGCATGGTCCACCATTACATAGACCCTCATGATTGGTTAGCACTCTCTTCCATCCTTGGACATTCAGCTCGTTAGCAGCACGAGAGCACCAAAACCCAGGTGCAGGGGAACAATGTCATACAATTGCCTTTCTCATCTATCTAGCCTACTCTCTCATCTGTTAGACCCTAAGACAAGGCTTCCTCTTTGTAGCTGGCCTTGCTGGCTGTTCTCTTCCTTTGAACTTTAAAGGGAGTGAAGGTACATTGCTATCTTTGTCTGGAGCTTTATGAATAGGCCTTATCTTCTGATCTTACACCACCTGTGAAGAGACCATTATTTTGTACATTCTGTCCTTTCATTTAGTGCTATTTGATTCAATTATTATGGGTGCTATTACTCCTCTTGGTCTCTGGAGACTAGAGTGCTCCATCCTGCATGTGCTTTCTGTATCTTTGATTGTTCAATATTTGGCACTCAGAAAGATTCACCCTTTTACTTAATCTGAGAGAAATATGTCTTACGTACATGGCTTATCCTCTTTGACTCCTTTTGTGTCTTGCAGTAGCTTCTTGCTGTGGCATCCTTGATCCTGAGCCAAGCAAATAGCTTTGTTCTTGCACAAATCTGTATTCCAGCACCTGTCAGCTATGCCGCGTTGGTCTCTCTCTCGAGGCTTCTCAGTTACTATCATATGATGCTGATATCCATTTTCTCGACATACTGATTTACTCACGTTAAATTTCCTACTTTAGCAAGCTTCTAAATTGTCTTATCTACCTTGCTTTTTACTACATTGCTTGTCACTCATTTTCTATGTGTATTTGATTTTCTTTGTACTCGCATTCATGTTTACTTCATTGCTTCAATTACATCTTCATTATTTTGGATATCCATACATCAGGTTTAGTGTGCCCATGTGTCTTCTCTTGTCTGTGGCGTCACTTCTCTTTCAGTCAGATTTTACTTTTAGCTCTTCTATATCCAGTGGTGTCTGCAAGCTCAGGTCTGCCTCATCCGTTCAGGGGTACCTTCAATATGATTGTCTAGACGCAACACATCTCTCATACCTTTGATGTGGTATTGGGATGATACCAGGTCTCAAACACAGTGCTTTCTTGCTACCCTTTCAATATGATGGAGGTGAGGGGGGTGGGCTCTATAGATGTGTACATATGCCTCTCTACATATGTGTTCAAGTGGTTAAACTGTGCATCGGTTAACATCCCAGCTTCACTGTTCAACCACAGTGTGTAATCCTGGGCAAACAGTGTAATCCCCTGTAGTATAAAGAACTGGCCTCAGCAGAGCAATCATTAAGTTTGTTCTCATTTTGCTGCCTGTCATCAAAGTGGCATTTAGCCTCCAGAGTACTGCCCAACAGAGGATGCCCCTTTATGCTATGTTATTGCATCGTGTATAGAAAATAGTCTACCATATAAAAGCAATTTTATATGTGTGTGAGTTGGGATAAAGGGGCAGGCAGATGACAAGAAAGTACCTGTATACTCTTTGTGCCATAAATCAATATGCGTGCAGCAATTAAAGCCATTGGGTTAATGTGTCTACTGCTGAGATCTATGTTTAAACTGCTGGTGACAGGTTCTAATCCCCTCACGTTTCATCCTTCCGAGTTCAGGTTGGTTGGATTGATGTAATTTCCTGTAATGTCACTTCCTGTGGTATTATATGTAAATTAATGGACTCCATAATATATTTGCTGCACTTGACTCCACAATTCCTCGAGCCGATCCTGGGCAGAGGCCCCATATAGGAATCAGTAGCACATACAGAGCTGAAGGGAGAAACAGAACCAAAAGGGTGAAATACGACAGCCACATACATGTAAGGGATGAAGGACAGAGGCGGGATAGATCAAGACAGATGGAAAGAGAGACAGAATGAGAGGTCAAGGTATACCGAAAGCCAGACTAGGAAAGCTGTGAGAGAGACAGGGCGAGAGTAGCACACAGAGAGAGACAGATGAAACTGAAAAGCTGGGAAATTATGAATGATAGAGGAGATATAATGAGTAAAAGCAAACACAAGACAAGAGAATGACAGTGAGGGAAGCAAGAAATGTAATGAGTGAAGGGAAGTGAGAGGAGGAAATATAGAGGAAGAGAACGAGAGAAAGAAAGAACCATATAGCAGGATGGATATCTAGAGAGGGAGGGAGAGAGGGAGAGAGAGAAAGAGAGAGAGATAGAGAGAAAAAGAGAGAGAGAGAGAGAGAGAGAGAGAGATGGAGAGAGAGAGAGAGAGAGAGAGAGAGGGAGTAAGAGACAGGCATGGAGCTATAGAATTTGCCCATGTGGTTTATAACTGTCAGTCCAGGCTTTTGAGTACTGGAAGTTTGTTTTGCTGAGAAACACCAGGACTGGATGACTTACTCATGGATAGCATGGGGCAACGTCAGTGCTCTGAAGAAGGGGATTCAGAGAGACAAAATAAAACATTGCAGGTGAAAATAGAGCAGACCAAACGGAGGAGAAAGGAGAGACAGAATTGGGGGAGGGAGAAAAGAGACATTAAAAGGGAGTAAGAGTAAAAGAGAGAGCAAATGAGAGAGGGTAAGAAAGAGAATGTGAGGGAGGGCGATCGAAGAGTCTGTACTAAAGAAAGAGTGAGTGAAGAGACAGAATGGAAGTGAGAGAGAACCAGGAGACTGCATGAGAGGGACAGAAAAGAGAATAGTGGGAAAAAAAACTAAACAAAATATAAAGTCAGGATGGGATGAAAAGAAGTGATACAGAAGGAATAGGAAGGAGCGACAAAGAAAAAGGACACTAAATAGTAAGGGAATGAAGGAGACCATTGATCAAGAATGCAATAGCGAATATGAGAACACAAAAGGGTGTGTGAAAGAGTAAGAGTACAGACCAGATGTCCAAAGCAGCGAGAGAGGGAAGGGTGAACAGGGGTGAGACAGAAAGAACAGGAAGGAGGGTGAAGAATTTAGAGATAGGGGATAGAGAGCAGGGAAAGGCAAGTGATGAGGAAGAAAAGAAATCAGTGCAAATTAAGAATACAAAACGAAAAAGACATACATTCTGAGGTTGCCTGTTCCATGCTGTGTGAATTCCATCTTCAGTCATCAGGTTTTGGATCTTTTACATTGGAAACATGTGCCCCCTCCCACCAACCTACAATGAAACAATCTGAGACAATTGGTTCTATTATCTAGCTTAAACCCCTTTTCAGTCCCCCTGCTGCAGAAGCAGACTATTCAGTTCTCGTGGTATCCTCATTTGTATTCATGTTCACCTTCCTAGCAAACCGAATGTCATCTTGGCCTCAATGGGATACCCGCCAAAAACATCCACGTTTGTCCTCCCCTTCAAGAATAAATAGGTTCAGTAGTATGCATTACAGTGGGTGAAGATGGCATCTTGGCATGCCGTCACCCACAGCCCACCCCAGATAATGGGCTTCTCGGCATACCACATGCCTCCCTTTCCACATGCCTGCTAACCCCATGACCGGAACTAGGTGGGTGGGGGTCAGATGTAAAAATGTTTCTTCAAAGAGGGTTGGCATAAAACAAGTGTGAAGACCGCTGCCCTGTGATGAAGCTAAAGGCTTAACTCCTGGGCTCAACTTTTAAATGGCCCACACCTCCCACAATTAGCCTCCTTGTGAAACTAAATAGCCTCTGAATTGCGGTGTAAAATGCTTATAATGGGCCAACAGAAGTTGAAATAGCTATTCAGGATCATGAGCTCAAAAGATGGGGGACTGAACAGCGCAATTGGTTTAATGGCCACTAGCTTTCAAAACTGCCATCCAGCCCCCAAACATTTGAGTGTGGCTTCGCCCTTGCTTGCTGCTAAACTAAATGTAAAAACTTAAATACCACAAATACTGGTGTGTGCTCCACCTTCCCCCTCAATAGCTTAAGCCACCACTGCATAATGGCTATTCTCCTTACACTGATGAGAGGCACCAGTAACAGGTAACAGGTGTCCTCTTCAACATCCATAGACAATTCCACAGAAAGTAAGACAGATGACCTGGGACCCAAGCCAGTGTCCAGCTACCTATGACTGACACATAAAGGGACAGACATAGACTAGTTAAGAGAAGCAGGAGAGTGATCTTGAGAAGCAGATGAGAAGACAGATTACTCCCTTCCAGATAAGCCACCTCGGCCCGACAGTAAAGATACTGGCTGCAGGCAAGAGTGTCCCGACAAGGAGAAGGGAAGCATATAGGAGCAAATGGGCAGCCAACGTGGGTGGTGGTGTGTGTGTGAGAGAGAGAATGACAGTGAGAGAGACCGGTTTCCATAGAAATTGAAGACAAAAACTAGATTTATTGACATCATTCAAAGAAAGCTGATTGGCTGTGACAAACCACTCTGGTACCTTTTATCACTGGTGTGAGGGGGCAGGTGACACAACCAATGATATGATATGATATGGCATTTATAAAGCACCTGTACACAAGTGTTTATACAACCAATAAGGTTACTCAGATTGCGGTATGGCTCTCTCAATAATGGCCCACATTCTGAGCAAAATGAAAGCTGCTGTGGTTAACTCTCCCTCTGCTCACTTTCCTAGACCACATGAACACTTTACTGGTGCTTTCTGCCTCCTCAGCACCACTGCCAAGGAGGTAGAAAGCAGCATCACTACATTCCCATCAGGAAATAAAAAAGGGGCTCTTCCGAGAGCTCATGTTCGTATTTTCCTGGAGGGGTTTTTGTGCGTAAATGCTTAACAAGGCCTTTTCTCACAAAAAAAGTAAGTATATCCGTGGACATCATGTCAGGGTGCGAATGGCATTAATGGCTGCTTGAGTGGGTGGACATAGTCGATAATGGACCAAAACCCTTCTACGTCTACCTGCCCATAACGTTGAGTCTGTACACCATGGCGACCGTGTACACCTCATCAAAACATCAGTAGTCAGATTTGCTAGAATTACAGGAGATGCAAAGATATCTGCAGTGATAACACTTTCACAGGTGTAGGTATTGTTAACGTCACTATTTATTTATTTTATTAATTGGTTATTTACAATATGCCTATACAGCAAATGGTATTTCACTATGCAGATTATGTATTTTCATTATTTCATTAGAATTGAAAGCACCCACAATGTGCATTTCATTCCTTTTTTTTAATTAAAGTGTCATTTTGTTTAAAAGTAAAATACATAAACCTTTAGCACTAGCTACATTCACATTTCACCACTTTATACATTCCAATACATTATTGTGGGCAACTCAAACAGCTGGTTTCCGTCAGAAAGCGAATCTAAATTTCCACGCACAGTTAAAACCTTCATTATGCAGCGATAGGACACGGTGGAACGTACAAATCCCGAGGATCAGCTCCCCGGGTCTTGTCAGATACTCAGCCCTGCCGATAATTTGTACAACAGGAAGGCTCCAAGATTAGGCGGGACCTGTCAGTAAACACCAAATCCTTTGATTACATGTGGTCAAAGGGCACCCTTCGGCATGGCTGCGAGGCTGCCCCCGCCTTCCTCTGTGAGTTATGTCACTCGGTGGACTCACCGTCTGACACTTCCTGTGTGCACAGGACAGATTAGAGGGATGTGTCAACAACGCAGGCATGAGTGCTGGGGGCATGAGACGTGCGAGGGATCCTTCCAGGGTGCTCCCTAGTCACCGCTGCAGTGCCTCCGTCAGTTAAGTCACGCAGCCAGGCTCAGTCTCTGTAATGGGAGCCTAGTGATTAGTTACTCTCTGACAGACTTGCTGCGCAGTTACGCCTGGGGCGCTTGACGTGCCTGAGGCATGTTGTAGGAGCTACATTACAGTGATTTGTGTGACATCGAGTTGATATGTGCTTCCTGTGATGGGTCCCCACAAACATGTTACATCAACTCTTACAGGTAAAGCACATGGCATTATACATTAGCAAAAGTGAAATAGCTAATGTTGTGCCCTGTAGTCTGGATGCGCTGTGGGGAAATAGGCATAGCATGGTGTATTCACTAACTAAACCTTAATCCGTACGTTTTGACCTCTCAGGAGGATAGCTCAGGGGCAACGTGCCTGACCTGCAAAACGATGCGCAGCAACATAGGTCTCCACCACGGTCCGCGCCTAGAAACCTCTGGGTAATAAGCGTGTTAAAAATAACCAACTATATGATTAACAAACAAACAAAATCTATAGAATTCTAAATTGCTAACATTTCGAATTTTACACAAAACTAGAATGATATTCAAGCATCCTCAAATACATTTGAAAGTCTGTAGTCTTCCCAGGGGTATACAGAAAGCACATTATTAAACAGGGGCTGCCTTTTATGAGTGTTTATCTCGGAGAGGCTGCGCCTTTAACGAAAGACAATGACGTTACGATTCACACACCAGTGCCGTTCATCTATCTAGTCAGTGTCATGGGTCGTTGGTAGTTTCATTGGTCTTTTCTCTTCAGCCCTCATGCCCCAACCCCAGAATGAGGGGTTACACTTTAATGCCCGTCTTAACACAAATTTTGTGATCCGCAGGATTTGGCTTTACTGTCAGGTGGAGCTGATGCATGTAACGTAACATCTAGCCCTTCTGCCCCTGCTGACAAAAAATGCATTCATGCTAGCATGACATTTTCATGCTGGCATTGATGTATTGGATTCCCATGGCATTTTTCCTACTTTTAGCAGGTGCTAAAAGCAGACTGATCTCAAAGAGTACACCTGCTTTTAGCTCCTGCAAAAAAGCAGACAGATTTCATAAGAAACCATTCTACATGCCTCCCAAAACGCTTATGACAAGCACTGCCATAAACTATTCACAACTACAAACACTTGACATTATGGACCCGATTCATGGAATAGTGCGCAGAGATCCCGCAATGCCTGCATGCAGAGAACGACTCTGTGCGAGCCTGCGTGCAGCGTTTTTTCTGCCCGCTCCAACTATTCATGGAATTGTTTGTGCAAAGTAACAGTATACGCAAGTCGCGCCCCGAACGCTTCCCCCACGCAAAGCAAAAACAGCCAGAAACAGCTACCTTTGTCTGCTCCCCAGGTGCGATTTCAAGCAGCATTAAAACAGTGCATGGGGTTCCCGGCAAGCAGGCCTGCATCTCGTCAATCCTCCAAGGAGGTCCCCCGTAACTATTACCAGCACACCGACAACATGTGCACGATTTATCGTAACGCAGGTAAAACTCGTAAAATCTGCGTGCGAACCCCCGTAAATCGTTTCTGTACTCCTCTACACTCCATATGCGCACCCCTGAGTTAGATCGGAACCCCGGCTGCGTACACGCACCACTAAATCTGACACCTGATCTTACTTCTGTGCAGTGAATCCTATGCACATGTATCTGTAAGCCTGCCTTCGGGGTGGAGTACAGAATGACGCTTTGTGTGGCTATTTCCATGCTGAGAGGTTGCACAGTCAGATCTGTTAATATGTATCATTCCGCACAATAGTGGGCGTGCAATGGACTGCCTACGGACATCCCTCATTATGCCTACATTTTTCTTTGTTCTTCCTCATTTCACGATCTCCGCCTCCTTCTCTGCCCTCTGTACAAGCCACTCCCACGCTCTGTGTGGTGTCACACGCAAGGCCCTCGGCTGCTTGCAGAGATGTACTGACCCTGCGCGACATCCGCGAAAACTACGAAAGAGATTTTGCATGCTGTTTGGAGCACAAAGTGCCCATTTACCACTCAAATAATTCCATGAATCAGGGCCTATCCCTCTATCGGCAGTGCCTACGGACTGCACATGCTCTTATTAGCATAAGGTTTCCCCCTTGATTTCCAGAGTGGTCAGACTGGGAAAATTTAATCAGGACATTTCTGGGACTTAGGGGGGCTAGTACTTACTGCCCTCTCCCTCAAATGAAGACATACATATATGCCTTGTGACAAATTGATACCACATTTCTAGGGTGTAAATGTATATCCTAAGTGTTCTTAAATGAGAAAACCTTATGGCTAAACTAGCAGGGTTACCCACCCTGTTATAAGGGACAGACCCTTTCACTAGCACAACCCCTATATTGCCCTCGGGAACAATAGGAATAGCTTGAGGAACTGTTAACTCTGCCATGGCAACCCAGACAACCTACTCACAAGCTTCACATATTCTTCTGCCTCCACATCTCTTTTTCATGGTTGGGGCAATTGGGTTAGCCAATGTGTAGTGAAGGGACAGGATCACTGTCTAGAGCCATAACTATACAGTGGTGCAATGCTCTGCTAATACTCCCTAAGTGCACAGGCAGGTGTCAGAATTTTTTAACAAAGCTCTTCATCGCTGGGGACTTAAACCACACTCTGGGCCCCAACACAAGATGTGTGGGGTGTTTCTGTTAGAAAGGCCACTCTGGGTGCTGGAAGCAGTGCCACTGGCCCGGGGTTGTGCTTTCAATGTCAATGCTTTCTACAGATGCCTCTCTTCCTGCCTTTGCCTTCCTGGGCTCCATGGATAAGGCAATGCCTTGCAAAAACAGAACCCGTTGGAGGAGCTCACACACACATTCCCACACTCTGCTATTAGGTTGCTTACTGACGGGAGTAGCCTGACATACTTCCCTCGGGGGAACAACTTCAGAAGCAGCCAGTGGCAATCTCCGGACTGTCACAGGCAGTAGCACAGCAGCAGTATGTTTTATTTCAAACCACCTTCTACTGACATCCAGATTAACTGACAATATGTTTTGTTACCTCAGAGGCCCTCTCAATGAATAGTACAACGCTCTGTAATGTAATGAATCTAATTACTTTACTTTCCATAGATATAATAAATATATATATATATATATATATTGAGTGCTTCTTACACAAGTGGGAGGAATTGAATATTCTGGATGAGGATGACTCAAAATACCTTTTCAACCAAACTCCTGTTATACCCACAATTTACTTCCTACTGAAAATCCACAAAAACCCCACCTGCCCCCCGGGAAGACCCATTGTTACTCTAAATGGTGCATCACTGGAAAACATGTCGAAGTATGTTGATCAAACACTATTGCCCTTGGTATTCACGCTACCTTCATATTTACACGATACCAAAGACTTTCTCAGTAAAATTGAAGGAATTATCTGGGAAAAAGAATTCATGTTTGCAACACTGGACGTAGTATCGCTCTACACCTCCATTCAACATACCGCCGGAAAAAAAGCATGCAAATACTTCCTTGACAGTAGATCGTTGAACTATTTAAGTCATGGACAAATGATTATGGAGATGATAGACCTATGTCTAACTAATAACGTCTTTCTCTTTGACAATATCTACTATAACCAATTGCGTGGAACAGCGATGGGAACAAGCTTTGCACCGGCTTACGCGAATTTGACAATGGGATGGTGGGAAAAATGTGTTGTCTGGACCGATGCTAACACTAAGTATACTAACCAAAGTAGTCCTCTGGCTACAGATGACTTATTCATCCTATGGAATGGAAAAGAAAAGGATTGGTTTGACTTTGTAACTTGAATCTTAAATTTACAGAGACTCATAGTCACAAATCCTTAATTTTTCTCTATGTACTGGTGAAAACTGACTGCAAAGAAATCAGTACAGGACTTCATCGAAAACCAACAAGCTCCGACATGCCATTATTTGCGAGCAGCAATCACCCTACTCAATTAAAATGGATTATACCATACGGAGAGTTTGTCAGGATTCACGGCAATTGCAGCAAATTAGATTGTTTCAACAGAGAATGCAAGATCACAGCTCGCAATTCTGCCAAACAAAGATACCCTAAGGCAATCATCGAGAAAGCTTACACTAAAGCACAAAACCTAGATCGAACAGCATTGCTCTCTACCAATCGAACATCTGAAAAGATTGTGGAACCTGACGATGTAAGATTTATTCTCACGTATGGCTCACATGCTAAGATAATAAGGAGAATACTACACAAACATTGGCATGTCTTAACGACAGATGAAGTCCTATTTCCATTCATGGATGAACGAGTCAACATAATTTATAGAAAATCTTTCTCCATTAAAGACACATTAGTCAACAGCTTTAAGTCCCCAAAGACAGAAACCAATGCTACATCCAAGTGGCTGAATAAAAAGAACACTGGCTTCTCCAAATGCACCAAGTGCAAATCATGCCATTTTGCTCTGAATAAAACAAACTTTGTACATCCAATATTAGGAAATATACAGAATTGAGGACTGGCTACCCCTCTCTAAGTCCTACCATGCTAGGCCGAGTAACCTATAGAATCCTATTGAGCAGAACAAGTCACTTATCAATTAGTGCCAATTATGCACATACACACAACACAGAGCAAGCGAGAGGAACCATCTTATTCAAAAATTAAAATACAGTCACAAGATAACATCTTATATATTAATTTATTCAGTATCAAAAGACCAATCACAGGTAGTTAAAAAAGGGAAAACACGGCGAGAGGTGCAGCACACATATAAGAGTAAATATTAAACATCACTAACTACTTCTCGCTTGTTTCAAAAGCAAAAACAAAATATTTACAAAATATTTCATGTGGGGTTCAGCATCTTAGTCATAACCACTCTGTTAATTTAGGTGGTTTACCGATACAAGACTATCTACTTGGGCAAGTCTATTGTCATGTGTCGACATGTTTCGGCCGTCTCAGCATATGAAACACTATCCATAGTGTCTATACAGACAATAAATTGTGGGCCTCCTTCAGGACAGACAGATTTCTTTTCAGATGGTGAGCCTCTTTTCCAAATCCCCGTTGTAAGGTGAGTACAATATCTTGGTAGTACTAGAGCTTATTCCTAGGAACATTTAGTAATAATGCGAGTGAATCACTATTTCCAGGTGTTCGTAAATCACCTCCCGGCCTGTCGTTAGAATTTGCAGGCTTGAATGAGCTGTAATTTCACCTCATCCGGTACCCAAAAACATGGAGAGAAAAACGTGGGTGGGTGCCGATGTGAATGCACTCTAAAGTTCCACAGATGGCCGCGTAGCTATCATCGGACGTCGCAACACGATTGTGAGACAAGGCGTCTTATTCGCCAACCCTGGAATGGGGATAGTTTCCTCCTTCTGCACAGGCACGGTCGTGTGATATCAACCATAGGCCATAATATTGAGGTGAAAACCAAAATAACATGTAATACAGAATTCGTTGTATATGTACTGCTTTGTTCATGCAATCTGTGGTATGTGGGAAGCACCATTGGCAAACTGAAATTGAGAATATTGCAGCACATGCGGGCCATAAAAACATAGATGCTTCCTACCCCATGGCAGTACACTTTAGAGATCAACATCTGAGCAAATTGGACAGTTTTAGATTTTTTGGAGTACACCATAATAAGCTTAATCCACATGGAGGGAACTGCGAGCTGGAATTACGTCAGATGGAGACACGATTTATCTTAGATTTCCAAACCCAAAAACCAGGAGGGCATAACTTGGATGAAGAACTGTATACATTCGTTGTAACATAAATTTCGTCCTCTGCCTTAGTCTCGACAGTCTCTTGAAGTTAGCAATATAAGAATATACCCTCTGCTGAAATTTGATAGTTGAGCTTGTTTTAACTTTTTTGATTTTTTATGTGTCTTAACTTTCGAAGTAACAGTGAGAACTGCACAGCTTTTAGTCTTGATTCAAACCACATTCTCCCCGTTTTTCTTTTATGTGCTCTTATTTATATTGCCCAAACCCTGGTTTTATATTGCATATTTTATACTGGCCGCAAGTACTATTGGATGTTTACAGCACTGAGCACTTTAGTATCTTTTTTACCTCGCTATCACATAAGATAATTGTAATTTCCAAGTAAATATTTACAAAATCCTATTCATAATTAGTGAGGAACAAAGTTCAAGATATCAACAAAGCACTTTGCACTATGCACTTTAGGTTTTTAAAGGTGAATTGATTGAGAGTTATGTTACAGCACTATGCACTTTATAATCTTGAACCTGAAAAAGATCAAAGGATCGGAATGCTATGTCTCCTCACATTTGGCAAATAGGAAATGTATTGGTGATAGTGTGAAATAGTTTTTATCATTTTATGATGCCAGTATTGAATTGTAAATCCAGGCCTTGATTGGAAAAAAATTTGTAAGTGCACAGTGAGCAGGCTTTGACTCTAATTAATAAAAATTAGAGTCACTATAAAACTTAAATTATTGCGTAAATAAACATAAAAATAAAAACCTGTCACTGTGCACTGAGCGCCTCCAAAATATTAATGTGACATCTCCAAATATATAAAGGACTAGCTTAAATGCATTAAGAGTGTGTGTTAACACATTCCAATATGGCCATATGCATTCAACACAGAATGTTTATGGGACATTGTAAGAGTTGAAAGAGAAAAGGGACAACATGTGCTGGGCAGATCCATAGAGATTGAGCCCTTCTGTATATAAAAGCATGGTGCAGTTTTCTGTTGCTGGATATGGAACAAGAACTTTGGCGAATGATGGATTGATTTATTTTACGGAGATTTATGCTGGCGTCCTGACCCCTTTGAGTGCTGTCCCTGTGTGGAAAAGTACATTTACTTCTCCTTGTTCTTCAAAAGATATATATATATATATATATATATATATATATATATATATATATATATATATATATATATATGCAATGACCGCCCTATAGTCAAGGGGAGTCGAAGACGCATAGGAACCCCTCAAAATTCTATTCTTAATAACCTTAGATTCGAATACCGGATTTGGCCAAAATTTCGAAGGTGATTCAAAGTCTGCAGGCCCCCCCAGACTGTAATGTTTTGTAAATACCCGTTAAAAGATGAAAAGGTTATTAAGGATCAAAGTTTTTTTTCTCCATAAGTGCGGCCTACTTCACATTAATTTTCCCTTAGGCAAAAAAGGTCAATTTATGCCAAAGCGTACAACCTAAACCACTGGACAGATTTGGACCAGGTCTGAAACAACTTTGGCACAAAGCGTTGACTTGCAATGCTTTTGTGGTTTAGGGTTATTTGTGCAGTGGTTATTTAAAAATTTGACGGTGCCCCCTTTCCCACAAAAATTATAGTTATATATCCCATGGTGCATTGCAGGATCATGGTTTTCAGAAATAAAATGACTGCCATCTTGTTTTTCTCTCGACGCGAGCGATATCCGGGCGCTATAGCCGAGGTAAAGGAAAACGAAAACGAAGTAAAAAGCTATTTGTAGGTCAAGAAATATACAAATGTTGTCAGGGTAGAGGTGGAGGATAGCCAAAGGGCACTGAGTGAAATTTGGGAGTTGGTGGGGGCATAGGGACCAAGTTTGCAGCACAAAGCTTTCTGTAGTCTCGGCTATAGCTGTGAATAGTAAACATCTCGATGCAAACTGCGTCACAGAAGCAGCGTGTGTTCTGGGGTGAAAGGGAGAAGGCAGAGGAGGCCGTTAGGGGAGTGGGAGGAGCTGGCAGAGATGAAGGGGGCAATTGGTGAGGGCCTGAGTGGGCAGGAAAACATTTTGTTTTCTGCCATTTTGATGATATTCGTGGTTATATTCGAGGCTTCAGAAGACTACAGATAGCCGCGGGTATATGTAGTTCGGTATGCGCGACTATATAGTTTGGGGTATCAGTGTTTTATTTTATTTTTTTAATGTTTTTTGTTTAGGTATAGTCTTGTCGTGGGTCTAAATCTCTGGCTATGGCTAAAGGCCATGGTCAGAGATTTGGTAGGTATTAGAGAGTCTTTTTTATTTTGCATGTGTGTTTTCAGACTTTTGAGCATGTGAAACTGTAAGTGATTTCAACGTAGCACTCCACCTAAATCAATGACTAGTACGGGATGCCCAATGGAAACCCTTATTTATATATTTTTATGTCAAAAGTTCTTTTATTTCTGGATGATGTACCCTTATATAACGCCCCTCTCTTTGAATCCCCCCGGCCTCACTGAGCCAAGAAGTAGGTTTGTTTTGCAAATTAAAAGATTTATTGGATGGTTTGAACAATATGACCAATATCGGAATATCACACTTATGAATATTTATGGAATGATCAGCAATGGGTAATATGACAATATCAACAATCTCTTTAATAAATTAGGAGTAGGAATAGGAAGATTAATGTAGCAGAGAATAACTTTGTGCAGTTAAAGAAAAGCAATGATAGGAAAGAATGCAACACAGAAATAAAACTTGATGTATAAATTCAAACAAAGACAATGTGATCACTCTTTCCCCCTGATACTTCTCACTCCCCCCAATGTGCAATATGAAGAGATGGAATGAGGGCACACAGCTTTCAGGATTAACACTCAAAAATTGCAATTTCAATCCTGATTCCCCCCAGCAAGCTTAGAGAGAAAAGTAATGATTTTAAAACAGGTCAATTGCTTTGAATTGTGGTTTGAAATGAATAGGAAAATGCTAAAATGGAATTTAATTTGCTAAATGGGATTCAGAACTAGTGAGATTTGCTTTGGATTGGCTCCGGTATACACTAGCAATGATTGTAGAATGATTAGCAGATAGGAAATTAAATTCAGAAGTTGAAAGCAAGAAATAGCTGTTTTTACATGTGGTGAAATTGAGCCAAATGCGAAATCGCGGCAAACTTTTCAGTGCACGAAAAACACGATTACGGCAAAACGATAAGGAATGCGGTTCTTAGTTCATTTGAAAGCTGAGGATGTTTGCATCAAAATGACATTTAAATATTGTTCCTAGCACATACGGTTGAGAAGTTACAGAGGTTTTAGTGAAGGTCGATTTTTCTCCAAAGAGTCAAGATTTCAAAATGAAAGATGCACTGTTGAAGATTTGGAACAAAGATTTCTTAACACTATGGAGTTTATAGAGCCACAAACTACACGGACAGCACAGCCTCCGATCCAGTGGTGCCTCCGGAAGGTTTCTATCTGCCTGAGACGATTGCCTTTCTCCAGAAAATATATATTAGCGCCAAGATGATTATCGCTACACCTATCACAGGATTATGTGGCTAAGAGAAAGATTGAAGATAGACAAAAGAGATTCAATAATGCAGTTATGGATATGTTGGAATGAGTTGGATGGGATTACTTAATACTAAGAGATGACAATGGACATTTCTATGGTAAATACTCACTACCATGGCTTTGGAAAGGAATGGGCCCGTCAAAGATCTGGTCAAAGGTTTGGACCGGACTTCGCTCACCACCGGACAGGATTCAGGACACCTGGACTCTGCTCTCAGCAAGGCACTCTGGTCTGCACGGCCTCCTGGACTGGATCTGATGGGTTCTGGGTTACAGCTCTGCTAGACTGATCTGGATCCTGGGTTCTAGCAAGGGTTCTTGGCCAGAGGTAGCCGACACAGCACAGCCAGGCTGTTGAATGGTTTAGGCCCCGTGGAAGTTTAGGGGCTAAAATCAGGTTGCAAGATTTTTAAAGGCCTGCTGAAAAGGGTTCAGCTTTTTGGGTTAGGCCTCTGCTTCAGGGTCCTGGAGTCTGGTTCTGGAGTCTAGAGATGCGCTCTGGAGTCTGGATTCTTCCTGCAGAGTGCTTTGCCGGTAGATCAGTGATGAGTGGAAGTGTGTGTGTCTGGGTCCTCAACAGTGGCTATTTATTCATCTTCCAAAGGGGTGGGGAGGCTGATTATACTATGCCAAACCCTCTAAGGATCTGATAGATCAAAGAATACCCCCTCTCCTGATTTGAGAAGGGAACAGTGTGTCATGATGTGTCATCGTGTGTCAGAGTGACACAGTGTTTAGGGTCCAGAAAAAATCCCTCCCCTTTATTTTTACCCAGAAAATCTATTTTTCCACAAAAACATATTTCCAAGATGCACAACTTGTAAATAAACATAATTACATGACAGATTGACTAAAGTACGTTTCTGTCCAAATCTTATCTTCCTACGAGTTTTGGTTCACAAATGACAATTTTATCGCGCTTTTGGGCGGTTACTCAGTGCCAGTTCTGTACCAATTTTTACACATACATGCACATACCATCTGGGCATATTTCTGGAAATGTTCATGTTCCTAACATAATCACAATTGCTAGAATATGAACTTTTTCATTGTTCAGTCTCCGAATGTCGCACAGGTTCCAGATAAGTTTTACATTGTGACCAAACTTTTCATTTTAATAACCTATAAATCCCATATTTTTACCAGTTCAGTACAATTTGCTATAAGTCTTTTCCACAAACATACAGTTACTTCAGTTTCAAATCCACATTTTCAGTCTGGCCAGCCTCCAAGGCTTGGCTGAGCCAGAGAGTCACACAGGCTTGTCTTCCTGGGCAGTTGGTGTCAGTCACACCCGAATTAGCATTTTCTTTCAGTTCAAGGAACCCATTTTCTCTTTCCCAGAACAGCAGAGGAAGTCTCCTCCCCTTCGTTAGCATCCCCATGAGATATTCTCTCCTTTTTGTAGGAATGAACAGGGTGGTGTGTTCTCAGTAGGGAAAAACCTCTTTGAAGTTTTAGCTGAATCAGGTTACCTTATAGTCAATTGTGACAATGTTCCTTGTGAAAAATTACAGTTACAGATTTAAAATAAGCAAATATATCTTCAATTCCAGTATTTTTCAACATGAAAATCAATGTGTGGCACCCTATATTGCATTTGATGGAAGTCCCTTCTTTGGCATATTTAGCTTTTGAGACACAAGTTTCACCTGACAGATTTAGAGATCGGCAGTGTCTGACAGAGGCGACATATATTGTACCCATTTTTGACATATTTCTTTCCAGCAAGCATCCTTAAAATGGATTTTGTTCTGATAAAATATACTTCTGCTGACATTATATTTATGAGTATTCTTGAAGTAGAATGATGTTCAACACCCAACAAGGAGGTTGGATCTTATGGGTGGTTTGGAACCGTGACTTTTGCAAATTTTGACAGCCAAGAAAAATGGATTTCCACTCAGCTCTGTGTTTCTCTGTGGGCAGCCAAATGATGGGTTTTGGCAGTGGTCTCCTGTGTTACCACTGACATAGGCAAAAGTGGATGGCGGCCTATTTTGCAGATTTTCCCTGCGCACTTCTGGGTGATTTTTAGCATGCATAATGCTTTCCAGCGGCCATTCTGATGTTCCTGATGCAAGTAGCGCACAGGAATGTTGCAGGGCCTGGACTAGTGGGGGAAAACATCCCACAAGCCTTTGTATAGAAATTGAAGAAAGTAGTTTAAGAAAATTAATATGAAAAGGAGGAATTGTAGTGTAGTTTTAGATGCACAATAGAATGTATTTTAGGGTGTGTATTTTCAATTATGGTTTTATATTGTGTGGCTGTGGAATGTTAGCCTACCGAGTTTATTTTTATGTATGTTTATTATTTTTCAGTTATTTCATACAAGTACATGAGGATTGTTGTTCTGTACTGATTATTCAAGTTGTATAGTAGTATAAAAGTTAAAGTTAGTACCCTTCTCAACTAACCTTTGGTAACTGCGGCTATGCTAAAAGTCAATTAACTGTAGCTGCAGGTATAATATAAAAATGTTTTTTGGTATTATGTTTTTGTATTTGTGTATTTATATATGATAAGTTGTGCTTAAAAGGACTGTTTGGGGGAACACTCAGTGTAGAACTTTAGCACATCAGGAGTACGGTTTTGATGTTATCAAGGAACACTACATTTCCTTCATTGGTTAGGTGTATTCTGCCACACCTATAGAACTTGGCCATGTAGAACTGTATGATATGGCATTTATAACGCGCCTATACACAAGTGTTTCAAGGCGTGATAAGGCAAGGGAGGACAGACAATGATCCTACTAGGCCAGGTGTCATTCAGATCGTGCAAGTGCATGGGAAGGGGCAGGGACAGTGCAGTACATGGAAATAGATAATAACAATAACTAAGTAACGGCCAGCATGTGGCAAGTGCAGGGTAAGTGCAGACATCAGGTGTCAAGGGCTGGTAGGGGGACTGTAGGGAAACAGAAACAGTCCCCAAGTGCAGGGTTTGCCAGGTGGGCAATGCAGGTGTGTGATGAAGGTGGGGGAGGGACCTGGGCCCGAGATCAGAGGTTGTCCAGGTAGCCAGTGAGTTCCGGTTACAGCCAGGAGGTCAGCAGAGCAGAGAAGGAGAAAATGCAGAAGCAAAGAGAAAGGTTTTGAGGTGCTTCCAGAACCGGAGATGGTTCTCCTCAAGTTTAAGGGAGGCAGGGAGGCTGTTCCAGAGGGAGGCATCAGCCAAGGAAAGAGATCTACCACCGACTTGTTGCTTGGAGAATCGACTGACCCTGAGGGAGTTGAAGGCGGACGAACGAAGAGCTTGAGAAGGAAGATATTTAGGAAGAGAGAGTTGAAGGTATTGAGGCACCAGGCCCCACAAGGTCTTGTGGACGATGCAGAGGATTTTGAACTTAATCCTTGCAGCCACTGGGAGCCAGAGCAGAGATTTCAGTCCTAGAGAGATACCATCCCTGGGCTTCAGGCCAAGGACAAGTCTCGCAATCCTGTTCTGGATGAGTGCAGAGGGCGAAGAGCAGAAGCAGGCAGATTTAGAAAGAGGTTGTTGCAATAGTCCAGCCTGGAGAGAACCAGAGCTCTGGAGACAGTGAGCTTCTGGGGGAAGCAGAGGAAAGGAAGAATACCTCTGAGGAGGTGCAGCTGGTAGTGTGACTTCTTAGAGACATCAGACATGTGACGAGAAAAGGAGAGTGTGGAGGCGAAGATGACCCCAAGCTTTTGTTGTTTTGTTGTTCGAAATCCATAATTGGTTGTGGTCTCTCATGAATGCTGAAGCTGCTTTATTAACATTTTTCCAGGATTTCTCAATTTCACCATTACATTTGTTCATCCATCTCCATGTTTGCCTCTGTGTTAGATTGGAAAAGATGAAGATGGTGTGAGGAAATAGTTCCATTAGTTTTTTCATGTCTTGTTTCATCATTAAAGTAAGGGACCCCCTCGTACGTTCCACAAATCATTGCCTCGACAATGAATTAGTATGACTTCTGGGTGCCCTGTAGTTCTCAGACTTAACCATTTTGAAAAAATGTGGAACCAACAGCCAACTGTCTCCAATCAGTGACGCAGTTTTGAAAGCAGTTATGATATCTGCAGTATTTGTTTGTTTGCAGGAAAATGATTCCTTCTTTGAATTTGTAGTAGTTTGTATGAGTAGGGTATGTATGATGTGTGTGTGTGTTGTACTTTGTAATTGGTGGATGGTGCTATTTTTAGTATTCGCGGCTAATGAACAGCCACCCAGCATGCAGCATTGCTAGTTGTGGGTAGACCCCTCCACATTGCAGCAGGGCTATATTAGAGCAAGTGACACGTCATGTATTTGTGGACATGTGGTAGTCGCGGCTATCCAACATTTTGGGTGGGTAGGCACGTTATAATCATTGAGTGTTTTGTTGGATTATAAGAGACTAGGGGAGTGACAGATGATTATGAGGAGTAGAGGGGAGCTGGTAGGCATGTTGGGGACAATTTTGGGAGTTGGTGTAGTGGAAATGCAATTTTGAAATCAAAGTTTTTGCGGATAACCGCGGCTATCAACAGACGTGAAAGAGGTTCTCTTGTATATACTACTCTGTGTTTCATTTGTTGCGGCTTGAGCAGCGGGTATATTTAAAGCTACGTCTATAAATGTACATTTAAAGAAAGAAAGAGAGGGGACACAGGTCCTTGCTCGTGCGCTCGAACTTACCCATGAAAAAAAGAAAGAAAGAGCGGGAGAGAGAGAGAGAGAAAGAGAGAGAGAGAGAGAGAGAGAGAGATAGAGAGAGAGAGATAAAGAAAGAAAGACAGATAGAGTATGGGTGGGTAAAAGAGAGCACCCTTTGTGTAAAAGTGCTGTTTAGTGCAGGTGTGCTGCGGAGATACTGGCACAAAGTGGCCAAAATGGAGGTGTTTGATGTGTCCCAGTAGACAATTGCTCAAGGGCACTGGGCATAAAAAGTCACTGCATTGTGCTTAGGGGTGCTCTCTGGACATAAGATAGGTGGATCCAGTAACAGAGCTCCTTAACTTTCACAGCAAGGTGAGTGGAGAAGATGACCTGATATTGCCCGTTATACCTGGGATGCTCCACCTGCAGATGAAGTTCTGAACAAAAAGATCAGGTCGCCTTGAAGTAACGCTTGAGAGGGCGAGGAATCTGATGGTGAAGCAGCCACGGTACCTGGTGTTTCCTCTGATTGGGGTGGTGCAATCTGTCAAGAGACAAGTTTAATGGCCCATGTTAGGGTGGTCAAGTAGCTGTTAAATTCTTCTCCTAACACAGATGCTGCCCTTTGCGCGTCTGATGTTCTCGTAACAGGAGACAGGGGTATATTCATACAATGAACAGTGACCACCTCATCAGGTGACAAATGGTCGTCTTTGCAAAGCTGTCTGTGCAAACTGAAAAGCGCCAATGGCAAGCAGTGGACCCAGTTTTTGTTCAAGATGGTGAATAGTTTGGACAGTTTACTCTTCAGCAGGCTGTTTTTCCTCTCTACAGCACTGTTGGCATGCGGGTGGTAAATGGTGCACATTTGATGTTTAATACCAAGCAGTGCTGCAATCTCTTTGAACAATTTGTTAAAAAAGTGTGTGCCATTATCTGATCTCAATACATCGCGCACACCCCACCTAGGAAAAACCTCATGCACTAAATATGGCATCTGGATGTGCACAAGGGCCCACCTCTACCCACCGGAAGAAGGGACAGACAACAACGATCAAGCATTGGGAGCCGTTGCACCGCTTGACCCATATCCGCATAGTCGATATGCAATTCGCGGAACAGCCCAGCAGGGCAAGGCAGAGTGCCTCATATTGTTCGCAATGTCATCCCGATGCTATAGCTCTGACATGTGGTGCAGTGAATACCAAAGCTAGTCAAGTGCCCCTGAAGGTTTGGGACAAACCAGTGTTCCTGGATGTCCACAGTGATGTGCTGCTTAGAGACATGCGATGGAAGATAAAGCTGGTTAAATGCTATTATTAATAACTTGTCTGTAGCATAACTGCTTTTTCTGTCACATCCTGTCTCCATAACAAATCCATGGGTGATTTTTAGCACCCTCTTATTTACTACCTTTGCTTTTCCTCCTCGGGGTCCCGTCCCTGTAACTCAATTATCCGTGCAGTTGATAGTGTATTATATGGGAAGGGGGATGTTCTACATTTGGTGTTAACACAATATATTCTGCTTTTAGAGGTGCCGGAAGATATGCTGCTATTTTAGTTACTGCATCCATGGCTGTGTTTCAGAGGGGGACATCATCTGTGTTATTGGTGCGGGCGGTGCATTTTACGGCCGCTACTGTGGATGGTTGTGATAGTGCAAAAATTAGCCTATCTAGTAACGCGGTATGCTTAACTCAGAACCCGTCTGCTCTCCTGAACTCCCTCCTCTTCCATCATTCATGACCGGCATGCACTGTTATAGTGACAAATGCCAAATTGGAATATATGGTTATGTGGCAACCTTGTGAGGCTTGTAACACTTCTTTGAGCTGAAAAATGCCTTACCAATCTCTTTGCACTAATGTCTCATATTCACCATCCACTAGGCGCACCACAGCCACCCCAGTGTGTCTCAAACCAGTGCCCTGGTCTATTTTCGCTGCCCCATTAACAAAACAGACCCACCCACTAGTAGGCTGTCTTTTGCGATGGGAATGTCATCTTCCTCCCCCTCATAAGATACCACAGTCATGCAGGGCCATGTATTGGTCAGTGCACATTTCAGTCAAAAACGTAGCAGGATTTACTCTTTCACATCTTACAAAGTGCATTTTTGGGCTGGACAAAATGATCTCATAGGCAGACACTCTTTGTGTTGTCAAAGTGGATTTTGATCTTTCAAGGATAGCAAACTGCATTCTCTACGTATGAGGTGACGGAGCACCCCATTACTATGGTGGGGCTTTTTTGTCAATCACAAACGGTGCAGCAGCAAGAGCCTGCTCGCATGCAAATTGTCCCTGCATTACTGAGTCTAAAATGGCACCGTAGTAAGCCAGTGGCTTGTGGCACATTGTTCTCATTTGTGTTAGTGCTGCAGTCATAAGTTGATGGTTGGAATGAGAAAATGGAAAAAATTATTGTGTATTTTCTGCGATGGCTAGAACTGGGTCAGTAGATATTACAATTTTGAGTAACATCAAAAGTGGTGAGCAGGTCTTCTGTCCATACAATCTCATTATTCATCTTTTAGGTCTCCTTAAGGCCCTAGAAATTTTGCATCTCCTTCACTGTGGTGGGCTGTGTGGAGGCGCATACAGATGCAGCACGATCAGGTATTATTATTTTTCCATTCACAGGTGCAATACTTCCTGAAGACAGTACTGTAATTTGGCCTTGTCAACCTTGTACCCCTTGCAGGCCAAGAGCTATAAAAGTATTATCTAATCTTTTCTGCACTGGTGTTCGCTGTCACTGAACACCAGCAGATCGTCCATGAACTGGATGATTGTGCTGGGCACCTGAATATTTCCATAATATGAATGGAGTATTCTTCTAAAAAAAGGTTTGGGGGAATTGCAGTACCCTTGAGGCAATCTTGCCTGTTCAAATCTCATCCTCCCGTGGCTAAACGCACTGAGGTATTGTGAGTCGGTGTGCAGTAGAATGGAATTGAAAGCATTTTAGAGATCTACCATAGTAAAGTGGGTCGCTTCCTTGGGGATATTACAAAGTATTGTCGGAGGGTTTACAACTACAGTAATTTCGGCCTGTGCTATGTGAGTTCGGGGGTGCATATCCTGGATCATCCTCCAACTGTTCCCTTTGCCTTTTTTATAGGGTAGATAGCCATGTTGCCTGGGGGTGGTGGATGGTATTTTTATTCCCTGGTTTAATAGGGCATTGATGGTGTCCCTAATCCCTTCCTCTGCCTCCTTTGATAAAGGGTAGAGTCTCACTTGCGGCAGGAAAGCACCTAGCTTCAATGTTATTCGCACCGGGGTCACTCCTTGTAACAGTGCTACGTCATGGGCATTTGTGGTCTAGATCTTCGTCAATGAAGTGGGGCGGGGCTGCAAGGGCCATGAGTGGGCATTGAACCTTCCAATATTGTACCATAATTTCACTCGGATACAAATAGCCAATACAATTTCACCATCGTCTGGTCTGTCTTCTAACAACTCGGCATCAGTTTCCTCCCTCAGAGGCACTGTAAAATCAGTAAACAGTACCGTGCACCACTCGCACCCATCGGGTCTGTTCCTATGAAAAAAAATATTTTTGCTGAAACCACCAGACCGTGCAAATCTAGGGACAGTCCCGCTCCTGCCACTTACTGGGGGGACACCACAGGGCAGAAAATTAAATCAGCCGGCTCTCGCCAGCAACCTTTGCCATTTGGGGCACCACCTCAATTAGCACTGTAATACTGTACATGAACATGTCTTGGTTCACGGGAATCATTCGACCCACCACCTCTCCCCCTCTTGTATATATTATAAGCATTGCTCTCACTGTGCACATCTCTGGGGTGGCACACACTATCCTACAGTCTGTAAAGGAGATAGTAATGTTCAATTTGCTGAGTAGGTCACGGCCCAACAAATTTACTAGGGATGTTTCAGAATACAACAGAGGAACCCGCACCACCTTCCCCCCTATTTTGATGTCAACCTCTTTAGTGTATGTAATCATGGTGACAGCCCAAGTCAAGCCCTGAATGTCAAGATTTTCACCTTATTGCTGGAAGTTTAACTCACTGATGCATGATTTAGTGCCACCTGTGTCAACCATGAAGATGAAGTGTTTGTTTATCTCAGCAACCACCAAGGGTTTCTTGTCAGGGTCACCAATCATGGATAGTAAGTGGCACGCAGACAGGGTAGGTGTTTGTAACGGGGAATGAAAAAGGGTTGCCTCCCATGACATTGGTTCGCCGGTAAGGTGCAATTTTGCCGCTGGGTTCGGCATCATTTGCAGGTATGTGTCCTCCGTGGCCTTTTACTGCGGAGTTAGGAACACTCCATCTTTTGGACATGTGAGTAGCAACGCCACATATTACGGCAACGCTGGGAGCATGAGAGAACATTGAAATGACCAAGAAACTGTTCTGATCACCAGAGATGGATGCTTTGCAGTATATTTGAAGTCTGATAGCGGCTAATTACAAAAAAGCCTTATGAGACTTATGAAAACAAGATTGAGCAATTTAGAGATTCATAGAAGGCCTGTGAAAGCGCACACATTTTGAAATGGAGAGGCACTCCTAGAATGATGCGCAAAAGAAGCGTTGAGAAATAATGAAGCATTCCAGCTTAAATTGGGAGGCCATTATTGACAAATAATAAGTATGAAATGTTAACTAGCTTAAAGTTCACTTATCCTGAAGAAGACGCAGAACAACACCTGGAAAGAAATAGCTAGTTGTTGTTAAGGTCGAAACTATTGATTAAGGGAAACCCTATGAGAAAGTATTTAACATTTATGACACCTATAGTTCATTTAGGACACCTATAGTTGATTGTTATATGTGAACCAAGAGCAATAATATTAAGGAGATTGTTAATAAGGAAGTTGGATAGACTTTCTGCGAACTGGTCTATATAGACCTTTATTTGTAGAAACCCACAAGCTGCCCAGCCACATATGTAAAAACAACTAATTGCAGCGATAAAATCTGTGCAGGGTGAAAGGATAATGATGCTTTCACACTGCTAAGATTTTATTGCTGCAATTGGTTGTTTTTCTTTAGTCATATCTATCGTCCCACTGTCACACCTAGCCGATCACAAAATCATTAATCTGCCAACTCCTTCTGAACTTCCTGACATGTATAAACTAGAAATGGTTTGCTGTGTCTTTTCAACTTAATTTGTCTTACAACTGAACATACACAATAATCTCTGGTTCCGCTATGCAACACTCCCCTACGAAGACTCAGGCTTTTGACATTGCTTTAACATTTAGCTGGCTACAGCATTTTCCCTGAATTAACTATATATGCTCTAGTGTGCTTAACTAGGCTTTTTCTTAAAGCTGCAATGCTCCTTCTGCAGGACACATTTGTTCAGCATTTATTTGCTATCTACCGAGGCCTGGTGCATGGTGCATGCCTGGCACATAACATTTCTATGGGTACTCTACAACCCCATCCCTACCTATTAGCCATGCTGGGCCCTACTTGTGTAGTGAGACCCTACCTTGGTACACACCTCCCTGTCACCTAGTCTATTCTTTATTTAAACGCACAATAATTGTGCAAGCTAGCACCTCATCCGTCTCATACTTGTGTAGTGAAACAAACTATTCTTTGTGCCAGCTGCATTTCCAAGAGGATTTAAACTGCAGTTTCAAATATGTCCTTTCTGGTTTTGTAATTCCGTTTTTTCTGAGAAAGGCATGGGAGCACATGCTCTCTATTTAACAATTGCCCAACTACAGAAGCACCTCAAGAGCTTCCTCTTTGTGTGTGCCTCCTCTCTTCCTCTACCTTGCTGATCTCCTGTCGGATACTTGCACTGGTCACCTGGCAACCCTCTGAAGTCAGGCCCTGGTCCCTGCCTGTCCAGTTGCAAACCCACACTGCCTCCTGGCACCCCCTGCACTTGTGGTCTGTATCTGTAACCCTACAGTCCAATCTCCTGCACTTATTAGACACTTGTTTTCTGCAATTCTAACACTTGCACGTGCCACCCATTGGCTGCACTACTTGTTGTTTCCTGATTCCTTGTCAGCAGTTTTTCATCCTAGCAGCCCCCCCCTTCCGTCACTTCTCCCCTCCCCGCTCCCTGCATTTGCGCAATCTGAGTGTCACCAGGCCTAGTAAGATTCTTGTTTTTGTCCTCCCTCTATTTCCCCTCCATTGCCTTGTCGTATCTTGAAACACTTGTGTATTGGCGCATTATAAATGCCATATCATATCATATCATCCCCTATTGAGGGGGCCGCCCATGTATAGGGTCACCCCAAGCAGCCTCACAGGTTTTCACCTTATGTAATGACTACACTGACTATGCCAGGCACCCTTTTAACCTGCGGCACATCTCCAATATGGCAGAATGTTCGGCGGCAGCAGAGATCTTTGCTGATACATTTCTATTTTGAGAAATAAATACATGTTATCCTTGCAAGCAGTGTCTTGCACCTTTTTCCCTATGGGTTGTATTTTTTCTGGTGTGAGTGTGCAGGGGCGTGCCTTCATTTGGTGACCTCACAGGCCCCCCGTGCTGACTGAGGCTTCCAGGCCGTGTTTACGAATGGTATGCACCCCCCTGCAGTGACTATTCAGACACGTCATTTCCAGAGGTGTGCAGGAGCTATTTTACAGAATTCCTGCCAGCTCTTTGAAGTGGGGCATGGCTCCGGGGAGAGTGCATGCCATTGTTGGGACCCCGTGACAGAGTAGTTTGTGAAAACGCATATGTAAGCATACACTTGCAAGTGATAACAAGTAGGGGAGCAGTGTGTGTGTGTGTGAAAAACAGGGATTGTGCGAATAATGCAAGGGTGTTTTTGATTGTGCGGTAAAGGAGTTTTTTGTGTTTTTTTATCACCAAGAATTTTTAAGAAGAACAATAAGGAGGGAAAATAAAGGATTGTAGTGAGCCTTCACGAGTGAGGGGAGATGATGGTACCATTTGTTTTGTGACATGGAGGTAAACAAGTAGGTGTTCTGCATAATTAGCGGGCTTGGATATGGTAGTGTTTATTGTTTTAGTTTGTTATTTTAGCCTGTTGTTTTAGTGTATTTGGATTTTTAATTGTAAGGAGTGGAGGCCAAAAGTGGGTTGTTGGTGGTATGATATTTTAATTGTATTGAGTGAGTGTAGTATGGTTGTGGGTGTCTGTGAAAGGAAAGGGAGAGAACTTTGACTAGGGTCGAAGGGGAGAAGGCGACAGGAGACTGGTATTGACTCTGACAACTGCAGCGTGCACAGCATGCAAGCTTAAGCCTAGGAAGTCTGAACATGTTAGTTGCTAAATGGGAGGAGGGACACCATTAGAATATGTGTATACTGCACTGCCATTGTACAGGGACAAGATTCAGAAGTACCACAAGCAGTGGGTGTTAGAGAAACAATGGGGGATGCCCTGTTCCTGGCCAGAGCAGGGCACCAATATAAAGGAGGTGCTAGAACACATATGCACATTCTTAGCAGCGAAGTATAAAGGCACACAGCTGCAGAAGAGGAAAGAGATTTTAGATCTTTGGAAAATGATTGAGGATGAGGGAGGGGTGCAACGAATTCATGGAGGAGCAATCAGAACAGAGGGGGGCGGCACCCTAGTAGAACATAATGGATTATATCTGTTAGTGGCTCGCCCAGCAATAGGATACACTAACCCGACCTATGTGCCCACCCCAGCCACTGCCCCATCACCCCAAACATCCCTACCCCAACTACCACCCCACCTCAAGACTCTAAGGAGAAAAAGGAATTGGGGGAGGCACTGAAAGCAGTGTGGGTAGAGCTGGCACGATTAAGAACAGCGCATACAGACGAAAGGGTAAACAGGAGTGGACTAGATTAATGTAGGGCCAGGGACATTTTATTTAGATTAGACAGTACGGCAATAAAGGATGTGCCTGTTCAGGCAAAGGAGGGTGAGGGTGGGCGAGCAGGGAGCATGGGATATGTGACAGTGAGGTCTGATAGAGAAATGGACAGAGAGTTGAGAGAAGAAATATGGAACACATAAGAGGATGGTGATGAAGAAGAAGGAGTTCAGGCACCAGATATACCACTGCAGGTGGAGAGCTTGTGGAACGAGAGGTTAAGGAACAGGTATGGCCGAGTGGCAGTGGCAATGAAAAATGGAAGTGCAGGATGGAAAAAGGCGAAAGGGGTGGGCACACAGATGCCACTATTACACAAGGGCCCGGGGAGAGTACATTACGTGCCCTGGGCACAAATGGATAAAAATAATTTGATTAAAGCACTCCCATCCCTCACTGCAGATGCTGGGAAATGGACTTGCACATTTGGAAAACAGATGGCAGGCATCCCTTTAGTGGTGAGGGATATGAAAAGCTTGTTGGTAGCAATTGTTGGTGATCAGGCCGGGGATGTATATGCGACCATGCACACAATGGGGCATCTTTGAACAACCTCAGGGAACAAGTGTGGGATGTGATAATGTGAGAGTACCCCCAACACCACAGACTTACAGTCCATAATGCAGTATACTATGGGTGATGATGAGGACCCTATGCAATACATTATCAAGGTTCAGGAGATGTGGAGGGTGGAGATGGGGGACCAGTGGGACCTATCAGTTCCTCTTTTCTATTTTGTTATAAAACGGGGCTTACCCAAAGATGTGCAGAAGGCACTCAATAAGATAGTGGGCATTGAGACGAAGGGGTGGGCGGAGATTGAGATGATAGTAATACATCATTTTAAAAGAAGAAATGGAGCGCGAAAAGGAAGCAGCACAACGGATACAGGCAGAAGTAGCGAAAATGGTACAGAAAGAGTTAGCTTAAATAGCAGTAGAAGGGACAGCACCCATGCCCACATCAGCGCAGACGGAAACAACAGGGAACATACATGCGGTTACGGATGCGAGAATTGCTGCATTTTGGACCAGAGAAGGAGGAACACAAGGACAGTTGGTATGAGGGTCTCAACACCCCTGCCCCGAGTGGCAGCAAGGAGATTACCAGCGGGGGAGAGGTGGGTTTAGTGGGCCAAATGGGAGATTCGGAGGGTTTGGAGGTATGGGACCTTGAAGTGCCAGCATGGGGCCCTTGCAATGTTGGAGCTGTGGGAAATGGGGTCATTTTGGCATATTCATAATTTCCTCCTTGACCCTCAGGTGCACAAATACAAAACCCACAAGCTGCCCAGCCACATATGTCCCCGGTCAATGCTGTATTAGACAGGTATGATGTCCTGAGAACGAGGAACAGCCTTAATCTAGTGTTCCTTACAGAAAGGTTGGGTATGGAGGAGAGAGACTACACCTGCATACTTTAATTAATCATCATTGAATTTTATGTTTTAATACATAAAAAGTTTTTAGAAAAATATTCCATAAAATACAATACAATCTAATATCCTTCATCATAATACGTATCAAACCATGGATCATCAGTTTCATCAATAAGAACCATGTTCCTACAAATAAAGGTCTATATAGACCAGTTCGCAGAAAGTCTATCCAACTTCCTTATTAACAATCTCCTTAATATTATTGCTCTTGGTTCACATATAACAATCAACTATAGGTGTCCTAAATGAACTATAGATGTCATAAATGTTAAATACTTTCTCACAGGGTTTCCCTTAATCAATAGTTTCGACCTTAACAACAACTAGCTATTTCTTTCCAGGTGTTGTTCTGCGTCTTCTTCAGGATAAGTGAACTATAAGCCAGTTAACATTTCATACTTATTATTTGTCAATAATGGCCTCTCAATTTAAGCTGGAATGCTTCATTATTTCTCAACGCTTCTTATGCACATCATTCTAGGAGTGCCTCTCCATTTCAAAATGTGTGCGCTTTCACAGGCCTTCTATGAATCTCTAAATTGCTGTTTGCTTATAGTCACAAAATTATTCATAAATGTGTCAAGAACAGGATGGTGATCACTGTTGCAAACAGGGCCTTGAAACTCGGCGACCATGGCAAGAGATAACATAGGCTGTTTGATTGAATTAAAACAAGGTGATACACTTGCTCTCTCTCTCGCTTACCTACATAAACATGTCATAATGCAGCCAGTTCATGGATAGTGTGACCGCATTCTAACTGATGAGTACATGTCATTTTCACCGCAGAAGTAATTTAGGGCCTACCACAAATTTTGAAATATGATGAGGTAGCACATTTGTATGGGAAGGTTCATGGTTGCGATCTTAGATAACAATTGTCCAATCCCTAGTTGTGCACATATAGGATTCCATATGTAGCTTAGTAGAAAGAGCCAATGACCAGGAGCTGTAGGTTTTCATAACTCAGCGATCATGATGACATTAGAATGACTCATTTGTACTATATAAACTCCTGTTGTCTGTTCCAAATGTTGGAGAATGTTGGCGTGAGAGCATGCCTTTTAATCTTACTTTGTTCCCCAGTCTATTGCAATAAACTGGGTTACCTTGCATTTGGCATACCACAATCACTCTATATTGTCTCTGTTTTGATGAATACCAGTTAGAGGGCAATTTTGCTTTGTGCCCTCTTTTCACTTCCGGAACCGGAGATGGTTCTGCTCAAGTTTCAGAGAGACAGGGAGGCTGTTTCAGAGGGAGGCACCAGTTGATGAATGATATCTCCCCCCAACTCGGTGCTTGGACATGCAACTGACCCTCAAGGAGTTGGAGATGGAAGAGCAAAGAGATTGAGTAGGAAGGTATTTCAGTAGAGAGAGTTGGAGGTATTGCAGTCCCAAGCCCCAGAAAGCCTTGTGGACAATGCATAGGGTATTGAACTTGATCCTTGTCACCACCTGAGCCAATGAAGAGATTTCAGTGCTGGAGAGATACGATCCGTGGGATTGAGGTCAAGGACAAGTCTAAAAGTCCTGTTCTGGATGAGATGTAGAGGACGGATATTAAAGGCAGGTAGATTTAGAAAGAGGCTGTTGCAGTAGTCCAGCCTGGAGACAACTGGAGGTCTGGAGACAGTGAGCTTGTGGGGTAAAGGAAGGAAAGGAAGAATACCTCTGAGGAGGTGCAGCTAGTAGTTTGACTTCTTAGAGTTGTCAGAGATATGAGGAGAGAAGGAGAGTGTGGTGTCAAAGATGACACTGAGGTTCTTAGCTTCACAGGTAGGAGAAGGAAGAGGACCCAGAGAGGGTGGTCAGAGAGTGACAGGAAAGGAAGGTGCTGGTGAGCCGATGAGGAGGATTTCCATCTTACTTGCATTAAGGCAGATATCAAAAAGTCCTGGGTGGTCTCACAAGTTAGGGAGATTTAGCACTAAACTGAAAATCTTACCTAACACATGCACCGCTAGAACCTAAGGGCAGTCTCCAGGTGCTCGTGAACCTCTGCAAGATGAGAGGGTGGGGTGTGTTAGTGAGTATTAGATAGGTTAAGAACCAGGAGAAACTGTAATATGTGTACGTTGTTTTGCGTATGGGAATTGGTTGAGAGGCCCTGCTTGTTGTAACCATAAGGGTAGGACTCAGTGCCTCAGATGTGTTGTAGTATTTGTGTTGGGTTTGTGGGTCACATGAGGTTAGGGTGGGGTTGTGGTCATGCACACTGGTTAGTTGTATCCATAGGTGGATCTTGAAATATGTTGTTGTGCTTTGCAGTGTCAATGGATTTATGGGCTATATGCATTGGTATGTTCCCTCTAAAATTATGTCCAGAGTCTCAGGGGGTTTTTGAGTGTGAGCATTGGAGTAGTTCTAGGTGCTTCTATGTTCAGCTAGACCCTTCCTCTCTTCAGATAGTTGCCTCAATATAGTCAGCGCCAGAATAGGATCAAGACCTGACTGCTGCAATTCCCTCTTTGCAGGCATCTCGGCCAACAACCTCAGAAAGATGCAGGCTATACAGAATAATGCACTAAGAGCAGCCTTGAACATCCCCAAATTGGAGGATATCACAGTAGCAAGAAAGAAAGCCCACTGGCTCCCTGTTCACAAAAGGATTTTCTTTCAAATACTCTCCATCATGCAGAGATACCTGTCCAATGATGCCCCACCCTACCTTGCACAAACATTCTCGAAAGCTGTCTCCTCTAGACCAATGAGGCTGCCTATGCTCATCGTCTCAGCCAACCTCAAAACAAACAAGCCAAAGTAGGAGGCTCTAGCTTCACTGCCACTGCTGCCAAACATTGGAACCATCTCCCTCCTTCCGTGAGAGCTGATCATTCCTACTGGACCTTGCGCAATTCACTAAATAGGCAATATGACCCGAGCGGCGGGGGCATTACCGACTCAAGTAATGCCCCGGGGCCCATAGTTAACGAAGGCCCCGGGGCATTACCTCAGTTGGTAATGCCCCCGCCGCGACAGTCATATAGCTTTTAGTACCCAGTCCCGCATTATGTGCATGACCAGGGCACTAAAAGCATTTTTTTCTGTCCCGAAACGCTGCGCGTTTCGGGACAGGAAAAAAAAAACGACCAAGAAAATGGCCACCATGCAAAGGGAAAACGGAGTCCGTTTTCCCTTTCCAATGGCGGCCATCGGGAGCGGACGCGCTGGGAACACTATAAAAGCCAGCCCAACCCCAAGGTGCACGCTTCATGTTAATCTGCATTTGCATGCAGCGTAACGCTCACCGCAGCCAGGGATAAGCAGCACTTATCTTGGAAATCCAGTCTCCTGTCCATACGCTTACCCCCTGAAGTCAGCTTTCACCTGCATTCTTCACTGCTGAGCCTGGCATCTATTCTTCATAATCCGGAATGCAGAACTTCAGCTCTGGGCACCGCAGCAAGACATCTTCTTCACCCTCCGACACGCAGACTTCGGCTCTGGGCTCCGCAGCACAACATCTTCTTCTTCCAAGAAGGCAGACCCTGTAAAAGGACTAAAGGCAAGGTTAGACAGACAAACCTGCAGTTTAAGGTTGCGCTTGCAAAATTCTTCACGCTTGTCCTGAAAAGCTCACTTACCTGCTGCCGGACCGCCGCAGAATCTCCACTCCACATCTGGAGCCATTTCGGGCTCTGTTGCTCTGCTGGACCGCAATTACACCTATTTGGGAGAAAGATAGACATTATTACAGAGCTGACAACACAGGCTGTGAAGAAGACAATACCAATACGTCAAGACAAACAGAAAACAGAAAGACACTTACCAGAAAGGCATGGAATCGTCGCAGCTGCACTGGACACCACGTACAAAGGACCATTGAAGGAACTCGGTCCTCATTCTACATGCGCCCTGCAAGAACTAGCAGGACGGAGAGTTTACAATTAATAATCTACAGGTGAGCCTTAATGAAACGATGCACGCTCACCACTCTATGGGAGGAAGGGTTTGAGAGGGAATTCACTCACAGGCCAGCAAACTTACACCCTCTCATATCTATGTAGGAACGGTGTTCCAAATCATCGCAGCTGCCCACAGCCTATTTGTTAGGGGAGAAAGCAGATCGGGGGGTCCTACTTCCAGGGAGGGTTGCAATTGTGCCCAAACATCCCCGCAGAGACCAGGTGAACCCAAGTTGGACCTGGGAAGGTCGGTCAGAGAGAAAGGAGGTCAGCCAGGCTAGGGCCTGATCAGCGATACCTGGGTAATCACAGAGCCGGTTGAGCAGGATGGCATGGTTGACAGTATCGAATGCAGAAGAAAGATCGAGGAGGATGAGGATGGAAGGATGGATAGTGTCAAGGTTTGAGAGCAGGTCTTCATGGATGTTCAAGAAAGCAGTTTCCATGCTTCTGGCTGCTCTGAAGCTATACTGATGGTCAGGGAGACAACCGACAGATTCAGTGTGAAGGTTAAGCTTGGAGATGGCCAGCTTTTCCAAGAGTTTGTCCATGAAAGGAGTAATGGAGATCGGGCGATATTTAGCCAGACAGGAGGGGTCGGCTAAGGGTTTTGTAAGAAAAGGGTGCACAAGGGAGTGCTTCAGTGGGAAGGGAAGGTTCCAGTGGTTAAAGAGTGGTTGCAGAAGTCGCCGAGGCTGGAGCGAGGGCATCAATATAGTCCTTGGTGGTTTTGGATGAAGAGGGAAGAACCTGTTTTGACAAGACTTTCATAGATCAGACTTGTCTAGAAACATTGCCAGATGTGAACAAACAAAAGGAACAGAAGGGAGGAGGAGAGGCGGCCACAGGAATGCCAGAAGTGGAGGAAAAAGTAGAGAGAGAAGGAGAAGAAGAAGAGAGGGTGGACAGGATGTCCTGGGTTTTGGAGATGAAATGTGAAGCCACAGCTGTGCAGAGGGCCTGTGAGGGGAAAGGAGAAGTAGAAACTGCAGCAGGATTGTCCAGCTCCAGATTTTAACGAGTTTGGCCGAGTTGTTAGATGCCACAGAGACACGGCTTGGATGTGAGCTTTCTTGTTAGTGTGGTCAGAGAATGGATACTGCTTTTGGAGCAGGCGGCAGGCAAGTTTATCAGAGGGTGCACATGATGTGCGCCATTTCCTCACAGTCACCCTACACTTGCGTTTAAGGGTGACGAGGTCTGAGTCATACCAAGAGTTAAACTTGGCTTTGGGCATCAAGCGGATCCTCATGACAGGGGAAAGTACATCAAGAGTGTCGGAGATAGAAGAATGAAATTTGGAAAGGGCTGTGTAAGGATGTGAGTCAGCCAGAGGTGCAGGAGGGGGAGAGAAAGTGGTGGCGAAAGTCTCAAATGACACACGCTTCATTGGTCAGATGACCGAGAAGGTGGGCAGCAGTGCTGGAATTCGCTTGGCCTGAGGAGTAGAGAGAGATGAGAGGAGAGGAGAAAGTTGTCACTCCAGGAAAGAGGAGTGGTGAGAGGGTTATAGAGGGTGAGATCTGAGGAGATCAGAACAACTAAGGTGTGCCCTGCAGAGTGTGTCGGGCCAGAGGGAAGAATAGAGAGAGCAAGAGATTCACAGATTCACAGAGGTTGTGAAAGAGTCCAGAGAAGCGACAGGAAGCATCCAGGTGGATGTTGAGGTCTCTGAGGAGGAGGAGTTGAGTGGTAGAGGCAAGGAGGGAGGAGGAGACGTCCACCCACTCGGAGAGGAAGGAGGTTACCTGGTCAGGCGGCCGGTCGATAGTAGCCACAGTAGGAGAATGGCCAAGAGAGAGAAAGAGCCTGCAGACCAGGCATTCAAAGAAGGAGTAGACCTGCATGGGAATGATAGAGGCAGTTATCCACTCGGGGAAGATCAAGGCTACGCCCCCAATGGCATGGTTGGATCTGGGGGTGGAGAGGATCTTGTAGCCATCTTGTAGGTGAGTGTCAAAACTCCTGACAGATCTGGACGTGAACCATGTCTAGGTCAGACCGAAAACATCAAGGTCAAGTTCTTCCAGGAGACGGCAAATGTCGGAGGAGTGTTTGACAGCTGAGCAAGAGTTGAGAGTGGCAATATGGAGAAGATTGCCACCCTTGAAAGACTTCCTTGGAGGGGTACAGGTCAGAGGTACTCCCTGTAGAAATCTATATGGAGACCGAGGGTCGGCAGAAGAGGCAGGAGGAGAGGGCAAGGTAGCCAAGGAGGAGGATGAAGATGCCAGAGAGGTGGCAGGTGGGGAGGCAACAGGGCAGCCAGAGCAGAAGTAGAGGAAGCCAAAGAGGTGGCAGAGGGTGGAAGCAGAGGAGCCAGAGAAGGGACGGAATGGTCAGCAGAAGAAGAAAGGAAATTGATGAGGCGCAGGAAGCGTCTGTCAAAAAGGAGCAGTTTGGCTTGAGGGCCTTGGACCAAGATGGTGCCATTTAGGTAAACATTAATAATGGTGTTAGAAGAGTGAAAGGGGGTCAGGAGGACCTCCCACTGGGTGCCACCATTAATGGGAGAGGAGGAAAAAGGAGAGAGCACAGACACCATATGTAGAGTCCATAGGTATGGCAAAAGAATAACAAAGAGTATGTCAGTGAGGGTCTGTCTGGAGGAAACGCTGGTGTAGGTATCAGCAATAGCGAGGCCTAGGTTGAGACCAGGATATCCCTTTTGAACTTCTTCCTATCATTCCTAGTACGAAGGACAGTATAGCCAATGGAGAAGCAATTAGAGAAGATAGGAGAGACAGATAGACCACCATAGAGGATCAGACGGAGGGTAGAGGGAGAAAGGGGGGAAAAGGGGAGTGAGGGGTGGGGAAGCAAGATGAGGGGAGGAGACACTAGGGGGTAGACACAAGAGAAGGGTTGCAAGCAGACGAGACAAGAACAAGAAAAGAACACATACATTTCAATTCATGATGGGCTTGATGAGACAAAAAAGAAGAACAGGCATGTAGCTGTGAGTAACAAACCAGTTCACAGAGTAAGAACGAGGGAACCTAAAGGAAAGAAGGAACACAACAGGGGTGGCAGCATTATGATGTGAGAGAACAACCAGGCAGAGGGAGGGATAAGTAACAGAACAATGATCGAGGGAACCTAAAGGAGGAGAGTGAAAAACATACAGAAGTAGGCAGTACAGGTATACAGCAGTCAAAGATAGCAGACGCAAGCACAGAGCAATAGGGGCCTTAGAAGAAGAAAAAACAGCAGAGCACATAGTAGTAACAATGGGGTAAGGGAAGGGGCTAGAATGGGGAAAAGAGCAGGAGGGAGTAGGGTAGGGGCCCACAGGGGAAACAGGGACACGCAGAGGATGCGTAGGTGTGAGCGCAGCAAAGATGTAAGGGGCATGGATCACACACGCTCAAAGATTGCGAGGAAACCACACGGGCAGAGGATGCATAGGTGTGGGCGCAGCCATGGATGGAAGGTGCGTGGAGCACACGCGATCATGGATTGTGAGAGAACCACGTGGGCAGAGGATGCACTGGTGCAAACATATTCAAGGATGGAAGGGGCGCGGAGCACACGTGATCAAGGATTGCAAGGGAACCACGCAGGCTGAGGACACGAGCGTAGCCAAGGATGGAAGGGGCATGGAGCACACGCGATCAAGGCCAGCATTCACATCCATCGTCATACACAAGAGTGCTGCCAAGCTCGTCATCTGCAGAAAAACAGGGCCTAGCAAGCAATTAGTTACTTTGAAAACAATGCTACTCTATCACTGTAATTGTGCCTGGCAGACACAGAGATGGGCCCAGGGAGAGAGCCAAGGTCATACCAACTTGCATACTTCACTCACTCCCATATGTGCCAGCAGCTTCCAAGGTCCTTCACTGTCGTTTTCAGCTATCATTTCATCCCTGACTGGCATCTTGCAGCACAAATCACATGACCCACATGTGAAAGCAAGATAGCTTTGCTTTCTGATCTTTTTGGTCCATCGATTGCCTAACAGCTTTATGGTCAGGGGTCTGGATGTGGCTGGCACCGTGGTATGTCGGGTCATGGGATTTATTTATTTATTTATTAAATTTATATAGCGCGCAGGCAGCCCAGGGGCATTGTGGCACTGTTACTTGCAGGAAGACTTAGTTACAATGTGAGCAGGTTGTGCCTTGGGTTACAGTAAGGCAGTGACCTGTGATCAGATATATCACATAATACATCAAAGTATCAAGGGATCAAAGTAAAGGAGTGATGCAACTCTGGCACAGGGGTGTTGGGGCTGAGGGGCCATGCCCCCTTTGCATGGCCTTGCAGAGCACATTCTTTGCAGCGCGCAAAGGCCTACAGCCTCTAAAACAATGGAAGTCTTGTAACCACACTTGTGGTGTCTGTACCACTAATGAAGTCCTAATGCTAACACGTTTGGTACTTTTGCCTCGCTTGGGCCTAGGTTTCAAAATGGCTGTCTATAACTAAGATGCCGGTCACACTCAACTCTATTGTATAGCTCCTAATGCATGCACTATACAATAGCTCACTTTCCTGTGAGCACACCCACATCCCCCCGGCACTCTCGAAATGCAGTCTATCATTTGTCTCTCATTCAGAATTGCCTAGGGGGGTGGGAAGACTCTCTCTCCTTCCCAACAGTGCCTAGCAAATTTAATCAATAGTGCATGTATGTGGGTTACCACAGTAAACTTCAAATCACAAGGCATAATCACAGGTCATGGTAGACAATTCCAAGCAGAAATATGTGATGGGATTTAGCGGATTCCCCTTTTAGCCAATCTGTTTTAGCATCAGATGTGTACTGGCCTACAGGGAACTCTTAGAGATTTTGAGGTAGGGCTCTGCATCATGGGCCTTTATTTCTAAATGATCAATGGAAAAGAGGAGGTGCTTGTGCAAAATGTGCAATATAGAGCCACTTGTTGGTTCCCAGTCCACCCCTTGTTAGCATTTCTATGTTTAGCTGGACTTTGATGTAGGGATTAAAACATGAATGAAAAGGCCACTGCCCTGTGGGGTGATTTAAGGTAATGTAATGGAGGCCTGTGTCAACAAGAAGAATGGCTTTCCCTGCCTGATCCTAAAACAACAAATATATGTATATAGAAAATAAATAAATCAGAACTTTAAAATAACATGACAAAAGCCCTTAAAGATGGAGCACTTTGTTGCATGTATACCTTCAGAAATGTATGATTTTAGATAGGCATTTCCATTCTTTAGTATTTAGCACCATATACGTCATTGAAGCACCACCTAGTAGCTACAACTAAAAAAAGAACTCATGTTCGCAGACTTCGGTCTTCTTACAAAACTGTCTTCAACTCCGAAATATAATGAACGTGGAAGGAGCAGGACCTTTCCAGTCCACAGGGCCTGCTTATTGAACATGAGCAAGTTTGCAGTGAGCATTCCAAGCAGGGACTTCTTCTTATTATTATTCTTTCTTCTTCTCCTTCCTATTCTTCTTCTTCTCCTCCTTCTTCTTCCTTCTCCTCCTTCTTCTTATTCTTTTCCTTCTTCTTCCAGCAGTCCTTTTCTAATTTCTAATGTCTCTGCTATCCTTGCAGAACAGCGCTGTAAGAGGCAGGTTATTCATGAATTCCTTCATTCATAGATCTGCAAATGTACATTCTCTAGCAGGAGGAGGGTGGCCTATGCACAGATGTGAACCAGGGCTCTCAACCCAGACATATAAGACGAAGTAGCAATACTTTGAGATGGATGGGGATGCAGAAGAGACTCAGGCATCAATAATCAAACTAACTCAGAAAGTTGGAAAATCAAAGCTGTTTTATTTCCAATTGTCTAAAACGGGGAGTTACCACGAACATCGACAATTTGTTCGATCTTCTCGCTCTCTCTCAACAAATCTTATAAAAAAGCATCTTATATAGTAAAAAGCCGTTATTGCTGATGTCATCCTACGTGGCAAACTAAAAAAAAGCTACTGGAGAAAATTATTGGGTCTAAGAGAACATCTAGGTATACGTTCTATACTGGTCTAAGAGAGTGATAGGGTTTCTAATATCAGGTGGGGCAACTAAGCCCTCCCCTCAAACAGGTCACTATGAATATCATCAAATACACAACGTCGTATTGATTACACAAACTATAGTGCTCTTTACTACGTGGCCCTCTTTAATTGGTTGGCTTCCTTACATCCGTCAATACTTTTCCACATATGCCAGCAGCATGCAGGCTGGCCTCCAGGTGCTGGTGGGTTTGTCTTGATCGTAGCTTCCCACCAATTAGTATACTATGCATCATCACACAGCTGTCTGCCAGTCAATTAGCCCTTTGAAGATTGGCCTTGAGTTTGTTCTTCATGCCTGAGAATAAAAGGGAGTATAGCATACTCTATCACCTGGCATAGGCATAGCATGTCATGATTGTCCATTTTCAGCTCTCCATGTGAGTGAAGTCCATGGTTTTGAGCCTTTGGTACATTTAAAATACTATTATTTAATGAACCTCTGACGTCTTCATTGTTTTTGTGCCCGTCTTCTGAACAGGAGTTTGCTCTTTGACACTTTTGTAGCTACTGTCTGATCATTACAGCCCAGAGCGGCTTTGGCTTCTTGGGGCTGGACCAGCCCCGCCCGCCCTTCTATGATTCACTTCTGTAATTTGATTGCTTTTCTGCTGCGACACACCGGAAAAGCCTTTGTTTTTCTGGTCCAGCTCGGCTAAAATGCGTAGTGGAATCATCCATAGTTCACTCACTCCTCTCTCTCTGTTACACGGTAGTGGGCGTGTAGTTATGGTTAAGTTGCTAATCCCATAAGAAGAGCAGTTTTGGGCCGCTTATAACTTTGCTCCCGCTGGACGAATCCTCACTAAACTGTGAAAAAAAAGTATATGGTCCACTCTGAATTTTTTTGCAAAGTTTGGTGAGGTTTGGTCCAGGAGGGAAAAGTTATAGGGGGGGGTCCCAAAATTTCATTTTTTCCCATAGACTGAATGGGGGAAAAACTTTGTGCACGGCTACAGATCAAACCGCTGGACGGATTTTCACCAAATTTGCAACAGGAGCAGCAGTTTGGTCCCAAAAATGTGCTTTTGTAAATTTGGTGAAAATCTGTCCAGTACTTTTTTTTTAAACGATCAAAAAGTAGGTCTAAAAAAATTTGTGATAGCTATGTCCTCTCCACGGTCACACTTCCCTGTTTGCTCCGCGGACAAGATAACGATTGGCTAATCAGGCGCGTCATGACCGTGGACATGTGACGTGTTCACTCATTGGATGGTGAAGAATGTGAAGTGCACCAGATTGTTCCGATGCATCCGCCATCTTTGATTCGTGTTTTGATGTCCGCGGACATCGCCGCAAAAACATATAAAAAACAGAACATTGCACTTGTTAAACTTATCAAATACTGTCTCGGAAGGTGAGGGTTGAGGAGGCTGGGATGGGATGTGGCAGCAAGAAGTAAGAAAGTGGTGTTTGTTGTCACAAAAATTATACCGTACATTTGGAGGTGTTCCTCAATATAATGTGCATAAAGTACAGGCGAAGGACTAATGTGTCTGTGTTACAATGTATTTAAAATAATATTGGAGTCAGACTGGCACCCCCTAGAGTTTAAAGTACAGGCAAAGGAGTAATGTGCCTGTGTTACAATGTATTTAATATAATATTGGAGTCAGACTGGCGCCCTCTAGAGTTTGGCATCTGAGGCAGCCACCTGCAGTGTTTGATGGAAAGAGCGGCTCTGCACGTGTATGCGAGTACCAGTTCTCATGAATGAGTTGAGCCATGTTGTTGCAAAGTGAGAATGTATTTGGATTCTGAGTGAAGGTCACCAGCTTTGATTTTTTGGTTGCAAGCTAAGGAAGCCCACGCATCGGACAGAAACTATAAGGGCCAATTGTTTTTTGACCTTGAGGGAAAGGGAATATTCAGTAAGAATGCAGGGAGAGGTGGTTTGGAATAATGAACATTTGATAAGGTTATGCATTCCAAAAGTTTGTGAGGAACATGTAAAATCAGTTAATGACGATTCTTTGGTGCAAGCTCATTGAGCATTGCAGTCTGAGTTACACAAAGACAATGGAGACGGTGAATATCATGTAGGTTTGCTTTTGACGACTGTACACCAGAACAAGCTTTCATTTATTATTATCTGAAAATTAATTTTGGTAATGTAACTGAAGTACTATCTTTCTGTGTGGTTGTCATTTTTTTGTGGTTATGGGGAGTGCAAAATCTATGTAGACTATCACTAGATTCACCCAGGTTCAACGCTAATATTTCTTTAAAATGTCATGTATGACCATATCGATTTGTGTATCAGTTTCTACGTTCTTTTTGTCTTTTTGGAGATTGTTTGTGTGTTTGCTAATCGTTAGTTTAAACTGTATGCCGAATTAAGAAATCAATAGATGTATTGTAATAAAGGTTGGGTATTGATACATATTTTCTGTTATGTTTTCCAAATAGCTACATGCTGCCTTACTGTGATTGCCATGGATTCCAGATGCCTACTGATGGCTTCTTCATTCGCCAGGTGCACGTAGTCGTCAACGGCTGGATCACCGTGACTTTTTTGTGGGACGATCGCCCAGGGCCCATGTGTCCATACGTTGCACTAGCGATTAGGAGTAACATAACATCTTTTATGGTGGTCTAGGCCCAAGTTCATGCCGACGCCCTGGAATTCACTGTGCGACCCAAGCGGTTCCTTTATCGAAAACAAAACTTTGTGTATGAGAAAAGAACAATGTGTGCCTCACGATTAACGTTTTCGATCACGAGCGAAGAAACAAATTTGCAATTTGATTGAATATGGGAATAGTCGGATGTTCTTGGCGAGTTTATTTTGAAGTAAAAGTACTTTACAAATTGTACAGTGTTATTGTTTCCTTTTAAAGACCGGTTTAATATTTCGAATTGTGACGTGCTATGTTGTTAGTCGATGTGTGTTGATTTTCGGGTTCTGCATCACGGCACGTAAGTGATTATGCCGCATTTGGCTACGCTAAAGAGGAACATCAGCGAGAAAGGTGTTCAATATCACTAGGGTTGGTTATGTGAGGGTCAAGGGTGGAGCATATGATTTAGTGACATCAGGGTAGTTTACCTTAGGCAGATGCAGCAATGGATAAGAATAGCACAAGATGGATGTGCCCTGCTGTCACATTTTGTATGTTTATAACAGAGGAAAAATGAGGTAAGGTGCATTGGAAATGTTTGCCATAGATCAACATATGTACAAAAATACATGGTTGGGCCCTCGGGATAATAATATTTTCTGAGCGTTGCACTTGTGAAACTTATGCAATAATGTTTGGGGAGGTGAGGGTAATGATGATGGCTGGGATATTTCTGATGTGAATTCGAATGAGTTTACAAATTTTGCTGGGATTTTGTTCACACCTTATATGACAAATCATTTGTGTATTCTTTTGACAGTTTTGAAAAAATAAAACGTGGGTGGATTTCCAGCAAATTTGTGTAAGGCTCATTGGCAACGATCGAAAAGCATGGTTTTGCAAATGTGGCAGTGTTTCCTTATTTGGCATAATGTAGTTTTAAAAAATAACGGTATAGCTTTAGTGACTGAGGAGTAGGCTGTAGCCATGGGCAGTGGCCAGAATGTCGGGGTCATGGTATAAGGTCATGATCCAGACAATGTGGCTACTGGCCATGATCGGAAGGGACAAAACATAGGATTAAAGTGGCCATGTCCACCTGGGAATGGCTTTGTGGTAAAGTTATTCGAAATTAGGATACATTTGAAAGGGAAGAAAATTGTGCTGGTGGTAATATGGGCACAGGGTTTTGTTTTTGCCTTTTGCAGGCTGCCATGGAAAGCGAAGAGGGGCCCTGCATGGAACCCCTGCCTTCCCTTTCCATGGTTGCAATCTTGTAAAAGGGTTTTCCTTGCTAAACCGGGATGCCAAAGGTATAGGACGAAAAATCCTCTTTTTTAGTAGCACGGGTTACAGTTTTGGAAACCTAGCCTGCTAATGGCATTCATACCCCATTTTAGGGGCTGGAATGGGGGGGCAATGGTCCGGAGACCTCATTATCCACTCTCGCTTTGATTGGGCTGATAACTTGGGCTGCTGGACCTTTATCCACCGTTCCAGTCCCTGGAATGGAGGATGACCACCACAATATTCCCATTAGCATACCACAAAATGCAAATGGAAATGTTGGAAAATCATATTGCGTCTATGTATTTTACTGAGAAATATAAAGTATATGGAGTCTACGAGGGTTTTTTTTAGTTCTATTTTTTAACTGTGAAAGGTGGTTCCTAAAGGAACATTTATTTTGTTTTTGAATGGCTTTTTTTGGCAGGAGAGGTAAGAACAAAAGTTGGGGAGGGAACTGAGGGAAGAGGCACCAAACACTAATATAGAGGGCCAGGTGGACGGGGGAAAATGTTGCGCGTGTGTTATTTCTAAGGTAGGGCGCAGTGTTTCTCATTCTCCTTGTTTGCAGCAGTGGTGGTGTCTAATGGAGAGAAGGAGTGGCCTTAGCTGATGTCATTTTAAGATAAATAGCAGTTTTGCTAAAAGGTTTGCTAAAAGTATGTACTGTGTACTAGATTGTTAATGGCTGAGTACGAATAGGTGTTGGATAACACCTCTTCTTGGCAATACTGCAATTTCTCCTTGTCCAGTTGATATCCTTTCTCTGCTAGAATAATCATTAGCTGAACTGAATCATGTCTGCACTCTTCCTCTGAGGTGCTGCAGACTAAAATGTCATCCACGTATTGCAACACAGCAATTTTCAAATCAAGATTACTCAAGTCCATCTGCAGGACTCTATTGAAAGTCAATGGGGACTCACAGTACCCATGAGGTAATCTTGTGCTTTTTTACTTAGTCTGTCTGAACGTAAATGGCATCAGATCTTGAGAATATTTATGCAATGGGATTGAGAAAAACGCATTTTTTTGTGTCAATCACTATGAAATAACATGCCTCAACAGGGATACTACATAAGATCATCGCTGGGTTAGGAACTAGAGGAAACTCAGCCTCTACAATCTGATTAATTGGGTGCATATCCTGAATTAAACATCACAACCCTCTTTAGATTCTTTAATTGGATACACTGTGGTATTACATGGTGACTCTGACATCACTTAGATGCCTTGATCCATCATGGCGGATATCGTCTTGAAAATACCCTTGTCTGCCTCTCGAGACATGGGATACTGTCGTGCTCGAGGCAAAATTGCTCCTGGCTTCAGTTTAATCTTAACTTCTGCAACCCCTTTCAATAGGCCTACATCATAAGGGCCTGTGGTCCATAATGAAGCTGGCACTTTCACCATGTCTTCGTCAAAAAATGCAGGACGTTGCCATACTATCATCATCTTCTGAGAAACCTTGTGTCTTATTGCTCTGACACAATAAGTGATACTCATTTCAAATACTACTTTGTCAACTGAAGGGTGGTCCCTAAACATATCCTTATCAGTGACGTCAATCAATCTGTAACCCTCTCCAATGGCAATCACTGTGCTCCATCGTCTGCCTTCATGATCAACTCCATCAAGCATAGCTATTTCTCCTCGCACTATAGCTGCTTGTAACTCTAAGGGAACCATGCGTCCCCCCTCTTCATCCATAGGTATCCTTGGCCTGAATAAAAACTCATCAGGTATTATAACAGTCTTACCCACTAAACCAGGTAGCCATGTTAACAGAATGCGTACCCCATAGTGAAAGACCTCTGGTTCTAATGGTACCCCTCGTATGGCCATTTGCCCCGTGAATGCCATGATAAATTCACTTACATTTAAATAATGCATTCCTGGCATTGAACACACTATTCCTTCTTTGGTAAATGAAAACGTCATGTTTAACTTTGTCATTAAATATCGACCTAGTATATTAACTGGTGTCTGCCTTGACTACAATAAATGGACGGGTATATTGCATTCTTCTACAGAGACTAGCAATCTCTCAGTGAAATTAACTCTACTTTTAGCTCCTGTGAAACCATGAGCATGCATGAGTGTGTTGCACCTGTGTCTACCAAAAAAGAAAAAGATTTGCCTCCTATAGTGACGTCAACCCTTGGTTCCTCTTGAGCATTGGGAGTCACAGATAGCACTGAACACATCAAGTCACCCAGTGAGCTGTCCTATTGTGGGTAGATGCTTATTCCCGTGCCCGTGAAAGGATTCCCTCCCTCGACAGTGACACCCCCTATCCTAGGAGTCATTAACTGTCCTGTGTTTGGGCCCTGCTGTATCTGCATGGGTGTGCTGTGACTGCCCTTTTGGTGGATTGCATGGCATCTGCTGTGGTTGCAATGCCTGTTGTATTCTCGGTGCTTGCGCTTGCTGCATCTGATTTTGGGCAAACCCGTCCCTACTTTGTTGGCTATATTCAGGCGGATAAGTGGTCCCCCCTCTTGAGAACTGTCCATTTTGCACACACCCTTGGCTCCCACACAAATGCTTGCTAAGTGCCCTTTCATTCCGCATGTCCAACATACAGGAGGAAGCCTCCTAATTTGCCCTCCCTGCATGCCTTGGCTATCATTCTGCATATCCTGAAACCCACCTAGATTATTCTGGACATTTCCCTGATTATTTGGGCAACCTCTTCCTCAGAATCCTCCCCTACCCTGTGGTCCGAACCCATTATTAACTTGATCAAACTGCCTTTGGTTTTTCACCTGCGGCATGCCTGCTGCTTGCTGCGATCCTGGCCCTTCTCCACTAGTCAACATTGCCCCTTCTATGGCGTATTTTGACAATTTCTTCTGCACTAACTTTGCATCTTCACCTTTTCTACCATCATCTTTCCTTCGATTTTTCTCCTGCAACAGTTGGCAATAATGCGCAATGGTCTGCTGTATTTCTGACCATGGTTTTGCCTCCATACCCACCAATTTCTTGAGCTGTTTCTGTACATGATCTGGCAGCCCTTGACATATTATATGGTAGAATAAAGGTATAGATTTCCCCCACAGTTCCCGTGTTTCCAAACTCCATTCCTCCTGAAAACTCTGAATGTAAACAAGAGGATCTTCCCCTTCCTTTATCTTTCGTGCCATTATAGCTCCCATATCTGACGTATCTGGATATTGCACTCTAACCGTTTTCCAGACTGCCGCTCTACAGTTATTAAATGGCACTCTGTCATGAGCCGTGCTCTGTGCGGTAACACTAGAGTATCCAGCTCACACAAAGTGTCATCAGCTCACTCCCCAAGGATAGTGGCTAAAAGACTTTTAATATCTCCTATAGCTAACGCGTTTCCTCCTGTCATTTTCTCCAACCCATGTATCCATTTCCCAACAGTGGAAGTTAAACTCGGTAGTTTACACCTTAAATTATCCTTATCCATCTGTGGCCATGGTGTATACTGCAGTTGGGCCCCTCCTTTCTCTAACAAAGGAAACTGTGAGATCCCAAACTCACATTCATCCCCCATCATTTGTCGGTCCATAGCAGCGACAATGGTTCTGCACCTCCTTCTTCCTGGTAGCGACCTTAAACTGCTCACATAAGGTGGCGAGTCCCCCCAGTCACTATGGGATCACTCTCTGGGTCGATCTAGCCGTGCCAGAGGTTCTGACGCCTGGGATTTAGGTAGATCTAGATGTGTCCATCTTACTTCTCTGTCCATCAGAGAAAATCCTTCAGGGCCACATGTGTCATCTCCCTCCTCCCCATGGAAGGTTTCTCTGTCCTCATCTGACATATCCTGTCCCCAACTCGTGTGACTTCCCTCCTTCTCATCTCTTTTCAGAGTTAGCCTGTCCAAAGTCAACACTTTATGCTCGAGACTGTACGAACTTCCCTCCTTGCCTTGCCGATCGACTTTTCCCTTTCCTTTCGGTTCTTTCTTGGCCCTCATCTCATGATAGACTTTTATCGATTTTGTCCCCAATGCTTCTTTTATCAAACTCATCCTCTAGATTTGCTCTAGACAGACCTGGTATTGGCTCAGGTGTTGGGAAGAATTCTTCTATGTCCTCCCATGCTACTACTGGATTGGGCTTCATTAATTCTTTCTCTGTGCGATCAATGTTGCATGCCCTTTGCCTTCTCTTGCGTTCTATTTCTTCTTCAAGTTCTCTTTGTTCCCTTGCTTCTTCTCTTACCCTTTCCTCTTCCTGTCTTTACACCTTCTCTCTTCTCTCGTTTGCCCAGCACATCTCTTTGTCTCTACAGCTCTGCATTCCTTTATCTCTTCATTTCTGTTCTTCCTCTTCCTCTCTCTTTTTTCTAGCTTATCCTGTTCTTTAATTGCTCTCTGCTTGTTATCATATTTCCTTTGCGCCTTTGCCCATTCCTGCTTTTTTAGCTGCTCATCTTGATACAGCTGTTCCTGTCTTTGTCTATCCTTTCGTTTAGCCCCATCTCCTTTCAATTGTTCCTCCGGTTCTCTGTCTTTTTTTATCTTGTTTGTCTTGATCTTCCCTTTGCCTTATTTCCTCAATGCTCTTCCCATCAAGTTTGAGCAAAATCTGACCACCCATCCATTCGTTCTGTATGAGAGCCATTTCGTCAGCCTTATCTTTCTCTTCATTCCATCTCTTTATTTCCCACACTATATCTAAGGATGCACTTGGTCGATCACTTCTCTCCTTGTCACGTGGTACTTTAGGAATCACATCCCTTTCTGAAGTCTTTTCTGGACTTTCGTTGCTGCTATGCACAGGAGACTCATATGCTGGATTGCTGTACCCTATTGCTGCCTTAAGCTCTCTTAATGGGTACAGTCTGTCATCCTTCGTACTATCGCTATTTATTTCAGGTGTGGGGTGGAGCAAAAGGCTCCTCACCCCCCTCTTTGCACTGGTTAAGCATCCAGTCCTCAGGTGGTGGATCTTCCCTTTCCTCCTGGTACATTTCCCAGAACTGTAAGGTCGCTAACCACTTTTCCAGCTTTTTTCCCGTGTATGCTGCGTGCATATATGTCATCATGTGTTGCAAAACTGCTTTTGATAGTGATCCACTTGTGGCCATGGCATGAACATCTTATTTGGCGTGCCCATTCCACACTGCACTTCTTAAGCTTGGGTTTGTGTTTTGGCAACTGCTTGCATAGATGTATGAGTGGAGTAATATCCTACATTTTGACTCATCACACTTGACTGTCAATACTCACCACTGTTTTTACACCCTATGAATACGTTTCAGAAAAATAACACAATATGAGCATGCACCAACAGTCGCAGCTCCAAGCCTTTTATATCATGTTCTATTTCAATCTACTTATTCACTAAACATCATCAGTTCAATTAATAAAATAATTAATTAATTTTCAAATCTCTGTGCTTTCTTTCCACGTCTTAAATCTTTCACTATCTCTTCATCACGTACACATTATACAACACAGAAAACAAATAGATGAACTGACAGACTTGGCCGGCCTATGTATATCTCAGTCTATGCTCCTCATGACTACTTCTCCATTCATGCTTTTCATGATTATCCTTGCCCCTAATTAAATATTCTGACTGAGTGTGAGTGTTCCCTTTAGACAAACTTTAAATTGTCCGCGGTCTATGTCATCCACTTTCGGGACTCTGGATATGATCCCTTCTAACGTCCCCATGATGCAGGATTTTGGGCTTAACTTAACTGTGATGCTCCTCATCTCACAGTCCTTAATTGCTTGACAATCCTCGTCTCAAGTCAATTACTTAATAACTCGATGCTCATCATCTCAAGCTATTTACCTATTAACTTCATGTTCATCGTCTCAAGTTATTTACCCCAAACACCCTCCATTACTTATTTCCCCTTATCACTCTCTCCACTCAATACCCATTCATGTTTTGCCACCTCACTCAGTCTACTCACCATTCGCGTTTTCAACTTCTGACTCTCGGGATCGTCACCTCCTGAACCAGCCGCTTCATCCTTACATCCACTCAGCTTCATGTAGAAATTGGGAGGGGATTCTGTATGAAACTGATGGACGTCCGACATTACCGGGACCCCAGAGCTTACTAGGTCAATGGTTCTTTAACCATCATCTCTCTCCTACCACATGAACCAGGGTTCTCGACCCAGCCCTTTAAGACGAGGTAGCAATACTTTGAGATGGATGGGGATGCAGAAGATACTCAAACATCAATAATCAAACTAACTCAGGAAGTTGACAAATCAAAGCTGTTTTATTTGCAATTGTCTCAAGCGGGTAGTTCAACGAACATAAACAATTTGTTCGATCTTCTCGCTCTCTCTCAACAAATCTTTTAAAAAAGCATCTTATATAGTAAAAACTTGTCATTGCTGAAATCCGCCTACGTGGCAAACTACAAAAACCGACTGGAGAAAGTGATTGGGTCTAAGGGAACATCTAGGTATATATTCCATACTGGTCTAAGAGAGTAATAGGGTTTCTAATATCAGGTGGGGCAACTAAGCCATCCCCTCAGATAGGTCACTATGGACATCATCAAATACACAACGTCATATTGGTTACACAAACTTTAGGGCTCTTTACTATGTGGCCCTCTATAATAGGCACCCTTACATCCGTCAGTACTTTTCCACATCCACCAGCAGCACGCAGGCTGGGCTCCAGGTGCTGGTGGGTTGATTTTGACAATAGCTTGTCAACAATTAGTATTCTATCCATCATCACACTGCTGTCTGCTAGTCAATAAGCCCTTTGCAGATTGACCTTGAGTGTGTTCTTCATGCCTGACAATAAAAGGGAGTACCGTCTCATCACTCCGGCCCAGAATGCTTTGGCGGCTTGGGGCTGGTCCAGCCTCATCCTTCTTTGATTCACTTCTGTAATTCGATTACTTTTCAGTTGTGACAGTCTGGAAAAGCCTTCCTTTTTCGGGTGCAACTCTGCTAAAATGCCTAGTGGATTTGTCCATAGTTCACTCACTCCTCTATAAATATATATATTGGTGCATGCTGCAATCTATTCACTACATAGCTAGCCTTAAGACTACTTTGTCTACTTGCGTTTCTTTGCATTTATACATGTGTGAAATGATTTGATATCTTCATCGTTTTTGTAACATAACCTTCTTCATCTCGATCCCGAAATGTTACTGGTCTTGATACTTTCTTGATGCCTATAGAATATCTATGTTCTCTTGTATCTGCATCTCTCCTGGGTGCGTCAGTCTTGCTTCGTGTGACATCACCAATCTGCTCCTTTGCTCACTTTTTCACACTTCTTCTGGTATTTAATTCAAATGGCCGTCATATTGTCATGTATGCAGGTATGGCTTTCTTAATGTGAACCTTGCTTCCAGGATTCTCCTAGCTATCGATATCTTCACTGGTACTGCACGTGTTTCACATTCTGGTTCCCAGCATATAGGCTACATGGGAACGATGCTGAGGTGGGGGTACTTGGCTTCTTCTCTACAGATGGTCTGATTATCAGACACAAATCTCCATTGAGGCATAAACAGACATCTCTTCACCCACCGTCAGAGTGGGTTGGGCCCATAATTGGCAATTTTATAGTTTTTACAGCTCATTTGTTCAGATAACGAATACATATATAGCATGTAGTCTAAAGCAAAATGTACAATATGCCCAATAAGATCACACCATACTTCCTACTATGGCAAGCTTAATATTAAATTACATTTATGAGTAGCTATTGGGCAACTTTTTTTTTCTTTTTTGAAATGAACAATTAACATTCCACAAGGGAAAGCACACGGCGATGATTACTCATAGTCTGGCTGAAGTGAGAGCTGCAGCAGCAGTGTGCTGGGGGTGGACAGGTGGAGGCAGGTACTGTAAGATGACGCCTGTGTTTATTAAACATATTTTTCATCCGAATGTGTTTTTCAGCCCCTGTAGCACCTCAGCACTGAGCAGGGTGGATTCAGCAGCCAGACACCCACAATATGATTCAAACCAAGATGCAACCACAGCAGACAAACACCTCCGTAAGTCAAGCCGTGCAGCACATTTTTGCCACGTGAGTCAGACAGGTATAAACAGAAACGCCAAGGCAGGTCTAATCATTATTATGACCATCGTAGGCTGAAAACAACAGCAACAGCTAGAAAGAGCTGAGGAGACTGTGCATGTTTAAGAAGTACTCACTCTCAACAGGCAAGAGCAAAAGGCATGCAGGTATGGCGCTGATAAGAACGGGAAGGGAACTGTTGTTCACAGCATCCCCTATCAGAGGCAATGCCATGCTGTCAAAAACGTATTCACACTTTAAATTAATTTAGCCTGAGCTCAACTCCTGCACGTGTCTGATCCCAACTCCCACATGTGTCTGATTTCAACTTCCGTGTCTGGGTGCTTTGAAACACAATTTACTTGATGTATAAGCGCTTTACAAATGTGCAATACAATAAAATAAATCTCTACTCCCACCTATGTCTGATCCCTACTCCCATTTGTGTCTGATTCCAACTCCCACATGTCTCATCCCTACTACCATTTGTGTCTCATCCCAACTCCCACATGCGTCTGATCCCTACTCACAGCTATGTCTGACCCCTAGCCCCACATTTTGTCTCAATTCAACTGTCAATAGGTCCTACTTCCCCCTTCTGCTTACTTGATTACTTCCATTACTTCTCTGATTCCCCAACATTGGGTATGATTTTGGCACAGGTTTATTTATTTATTTACAACACACCAAAAACCTGCAGACATCAGGGCACACAAGTAGACGCAAGACAGAACATAAGCAACAGGATTAAGAAAGGCAGAATACAACAAGCTAGTAGGCAAGGGCCTATTAAAACAAGAAGGTTTTCAAATGCTTCCGAAATAGAGCAAGGTTACGTTCCTGGCGTAAATTCAAAGTTATTGAATTCCAAGCCATTGTAGCCAGACTGGAAAACGATATGACGTTGCTATTGGCCCGTCTTCTTCTTTGGCATGCAAGAAGGCATGCACTAGTGGACCTTAAAACTCTTCAAGACTCATGTCTGGTCAGCCTCTCCTTGAGACAGACAGGGGCATCACTGTGTACACATTAGTGACTCAAAATGATTATTTTAAACTGCATCTCTGTATCTACAGGAAGCCTGGGCAGTTATTTTCTTATTTCTGATATATAAGATTTCCGGGACCGGTTTTTAGCAGCACGGGTGGCATCGTTTTGAATAACATGCAGCTTGTGAGTACGACTATTGTTGTCGCCCCTGAGAAGAGCATTGCAATCGTCAATTCCTCTGAATGTTGTGGCACGTGCGAGAGTAAGGCAGTTTCGTTCCGAAAGAAAAGGTTGTATCTGCCTAAGAAGCTTAAGGGCATAGTGAGAATTTTTAGAATTGTGATTGACATGTGATTCCGCACCAAATGATGCTTCCCGTTTACCCTGGCTTCTGACTTTTTATGTGAAGGTCCTTTTTAGGGGCTTGATGTGGTTGTAATTTGACAGTCTTGTAAAGTGCAACCTCTGTTGGCTGGCCTCTTGGCCGCATGTACTGTAAGAAAGAGGGAAGGGTTGGAGTTAGCCAGGGGAAGAGCCAGAGGCAAAATGTCAAATCTGTGATGTCCAGGAGTGCAGACAAGAGAGAGGAGTCCTTGTCTGCTGGTAAAATGATATTGAGTTAGGCTATGCCACAGGAAGTACGTGTTGCCATAGGCGAACCCCAGGTGGATGTTGGAATCCTACTTATGTTGCTTGCCAACCGAGTTCCCCCCGGCATGCATGGACATGTTATGTCTGCTAATCTGCCTCACTTTCATATACCATTCTGTAGCTCAAAAAGTGGTGTTACTGCTCTCTACGCATGCCCATAGGATGAGCTACTGAATCGCTGGCATCCATATATAGACCTCCCGGCATACTTCTACTGCTCACCATTCATTTGACATATTCCATTTTAGGTACAAGGGTAACCTAACTGTGATGACATGTGTGCAGGACATGCGAAAAGCAGCAGTTCTGTCCTGTCTTATAAAATGCCCACTGCATCCAGGAAAAATGACTAAATAATGCAGGGTTAAATTGCCACTCCTGATGCTAGTAGCACCAAAGGTAAGCAGCAGTATATTCTTAATGTACATGACTGCTAAGACCTAACGCATACACCGGAGAATAGGGTTCATTTTAGAAATGCAGCCTCATGGTAAACATATCTTGTCACGTGTATGTATCTGTCATACACATTAGCAATGTCATAGAAGCCTCATCATGTTATAACAGACACATGGCAACATAAGGCACCTGATCGCAAAAGCAGGCTCCTGTGCTGAATACTGCACCCAAGTTATGGGCAAATTCACGTTTATCCTTTTAATGTGCACACGTGAAAATATAATGCCCCGTGTTACTCTTCACTGGAATGTCCAATGCCCTTGCATACCTGGTGGCAGTGTGTCATCGTCACACAAAGTGGACGGTAGACCGAGCAATACATACATCCATATTCTATCATAGGAGTATATGGCACTGTACAGAGAAAGGATATCATGATGAATTTTGATTTTACTCTTTTTTGTTTTGCTACCAATCCTTGTCTCACTCTCATTGTCTGATCAGAATGTAAGGACCCTTTGACCAGGGCACACACCTACCCTGAGGGGGGCAGTGTTCCTGGAAGTACTTCCCTAGATTGGGAACAGCAGTCAAGGGATACCGTAGTGTTCATGTATTGGACACCAGTGTCCTTTAAAGCACAAGGGCATTACCCTTGTGGATGTTTTTGTGCAGCATTTAATCAAGAGGAAAGTTAGTCTTTTGTGAATCAGCAAACGGCATTCGACGCCCCTATTTAGGTTCTCATGGGCCTGTTAAGGCTGATGAGCGTGAACAGAAATCCAGCCAGGTTATCCGTATTTGAGGTAGTCCCTGCTGATTGAGCATTTCCGAGCTGCTCACCACATCAAGATGTCTGAGCCTGGAATATTCTCCTGCATGGAGAAGTGTAAAGCAGAACTGATTCCCTGTGTTTGGCCTTCTAAAAGAGATTAAATTAGTAGACCTGTTACTAGGTTTTCCTTCCACAGGCAATTTAAGAATTCTCCAAGTGTGAGAGAGGGTATGTCCACATGGGGTCCCTTGCTCGCTGCGCCATAGGGAACCAAGCTGCACCTCACTGATGAGGCCCAACAAGGCTGAAACATATTTGGCGTTGCTTGTGTTTCCATGCAGAGGGGACCTGGACTAGCAGTTCGGGTTGGGCTGCTCTCATTGGTGGCAGTACCTGACTGATTTGCATATGGCTGGACCCCTTTTGCAATGACGCAGACAGGCTAAAAATCAGTGGTGTGGAATGTTGCCCAGAGCAGTGCCGGTGGTCCAGATTTATTCAAAACCTTCCACCAATCACATTTAGGTAATAGTTTGTCCACCTGTGTGAGAGAGGGTATGTCCACATGGGGTCCCTTGCTCGCTGCGCCATAGGGAACCAAGCTGCACCTCACTGATGAGGCCCAACAAGGCTGAAATATATTTGGCGTTGCTTGTGTTTCCATGCAGAAGGGGACCTGGCCTAGCAGTTCGGGTTGGGCTGCTCTCATTGGTGGCAGTACCTGACTGATTTGCATATGGCTGGACCCCTTTTGCAATGACGCAGACAGGCTAAAAATCAGTGGTGTGGAATGTTGCCCAGAGCAGTGCCGGTGGTCCAGATTTATTCAAAACCTTCCACCAATCACATTTAGGTAATAGTTTGTCCACCTGTGTGAGAGAGGGTATGTCCACATGGGGTCCCTTGCTCGCTGCGCCATAGGGAACCAAGCTGCACCTCACTGATGAGGCCCAACAAGGCTGAAATATATTTGGCGTTGCTTGTGTTTCCATGCAGAAGGGGACCTGGCCTAGCAGTTCGGGTTGGGCTGCTCTCATTGGTGGCAGTACCTGACTGATTTGCATATGGCTGGACCCCTTTTGCAATGACGCAGACAGGCTAAAAATCAGTGGTGTGGAATGTTGCCCAGAGCAGTGCCGGTGGTCCAGATTTATTCAAAACCTTCCACCAATCACATTTAGGTAATAGTTTGTCCACCTGTGTGAGAGAGGGTATGCCCAGACGTGGGTCCCTTGCAGTGCAGGAGGTTCAGATTTATTCAAAACATGCTGATTTATTTTGTCTTTATTTTATTTTTTTAATGTAATACTTGCGCTCATTTGGCGCTTGGCTTTTCTGGTCAGCTACTAAATGTCAGCATTTAGCAGCTGACCTTGCCACTCCTTGGTACACGTGTCCGGGACAGATCATTCTTCGTAAATGCAAAACATTTACGGGCACAGTACCTTTCAATGTGCCGCATTTTCAAAGCATGATCTTTTTGTATTTTTGGCCAGCTGCTAAATGCACGTATTTAGCAGCTGGCCATGCCACCCATTGGGATAAACTTCCCGGGAGCGGCGGATCATTCTTTGCAAATGCAACACGTTCTGGTTTCTCCCCTATAGAGCTTCCTCGCCTGTGCCTTGCATGTGATCCATTTTTTTTGTTTGTCAGTGCCCTAATGCGTACGGGTCCAAGGTTTGCACTCTATAAATGTTTAAAGTAAAGGAAAGGAAAGTTAACAGACACAGTACCTATCAACGTGCTGCATTTGCAAAGGATTATGCTTTTGAATTTGGCGTGAGGGAGTTTAGACGCGGCTGCAATGTCAAACACATCCAAACGTCCCTTGTGTAAAATAGCCCATGCCAGAAAGGCCATTGTGGCAAAGTACCACGCCAAACCGGCCTGTGGCGAAACAGTGGCACCAAAAGAAGGTGTACCGCTTGAGCAGATGTACTCTGTATCATCAAAGCAGTTAAGCCTTGTTGTTTAGTTCTGCCTACAAAGTAATAAAGCAAGTAAACAAATTCGAATTTTGAAAAATTAGTAAAGTTGCCACTTTTTGGCCCTTGTGCAGATTTGTTATTTTCTGGCAAATGCATTCAATAAACTGCTGCTTCATCTTACCGAGCCAGAACAGTCTTGTGATTTAGACATGCCTCCAAGCTCTGCCTCCCTGGATTCTCATCCTAGATACAGCCTCCACCTGCTTCTGTGATCTTCAGTGGTTTCCCTATACTGCCCTTCAATGCAGCCATTTATATATTCTAAAGGCCAGTTTACCAAAAGTGTCTAAACCATCCCAATTTCATTGCTAGTCAATACTGAATTGTGGGCATGCTTGTCTTAACCATGTCAGTCAATGCTGACTAGTGGGTTTGTTGGACTTAATCTCAAATTTTGATCTGTGGATCTGAATGGGAGCCTCTGTTTCTCATAGAATGAAACAGACTCTTGCAAAATGTATCCTGAACATAATGTCAACAATGGGGGTCATTACGACCCTGGCGTTAAGGGTTTAACGGCGCTGTAAAAGGTGTCGGTGCCGTTAAACCCTTAACGCCTGATTACGAGGTCCCTTTGCGGGACCCGACCTTAACGGCTGGTTTTACCAGCCATTAAAGTAGGGTGCCGCAAAGGGACCTCGGTGCTAATTACGGTACTGCAGTTTGTGGTACTGTACTTAGCGCCTTCCTCAGTCCCATTGAGCCCTATGGGGCGAAAATGGGAATGGGGAAGGGCCATGGTGAATGGGGAATTACTGCCCCGCCAAACTTGGAATGGGGCGGTATTTCCCCATTCCACCATGGCGGACTCGTTACAACACCGGCACCAACCATGGTGCTAATAGCGCCATGGTTTAGGTCCGGGGTTGTAATGAGGGCCAATATGTTGAAGGCCTAACAGGAGTTGTGCCTTCCCACAGCATGCTTTTATCTACCCATCTATAAAAGCTGCCCTAAATTGTGGCAACCGTTTCTTATAGAGTAGCATTGATTTTTCAAAATTCACTCTGCCCATCTTGGACAAAGGTTAAATACACATTTCTCAGTATAATAACAACCAATTAGTAACTGCTTCATAAGACTGACACCCATGACTAGGTACATTTTTCCTCCATGCCATCAGATTAACAATATGTCCAATTCTCAAATATGCGGTTAATGTGGATCTTGTATAATGGGCAATTTTCAGCTCATTCTTCAAGTTCTTTCAGATGGTTATATACCATATTATTCTGAAGACTCAGTATGCAGTGAATTATTTAAAAAATAATACATTGTACCTCATACCAAGTGTGGTAGTCCAGAAATAAGGGTGCCGCTAGTAATGTATGGGCACCCTTTCCTGTCTGCCAGACTACGAGATTGCCTGAGGGGGCCGCATCTCCCAGCAGGTCTGACCTGCCGAGAGTACCGGCCCCTGCATGCATTGTTTTCACGGAAGCACCGGCACTGTTAGCAGCGGAAATTGGTACTTACAGGTTCCGCCCCCTTATATCTGGGCCGCCACCTGTAATATCCCAGTGGAACCGGGATCAGGCAGTGGAAACAGTGTTACAAGGGTGGCAGCAACCCGCTGGTAGAACCAGCGATTTACCTCTAACCTCATAATGAGGCATATTGTGTTTTGTTAAAAGGGGATCAGACTATTTTGATGCTGTGTGTACTTAGTTATGATAAAGGTGCAGATATCTGTTCAGCGTGCATATCAAGGTGTGCGTTTTACATCAACATAAAACACAGAGAAGTGTTTTCACGTCACTAAATACTTTCATTTTCTTTCTTTAACTTTATTCGGCCATGAGGCCATCAAAGTACATACTTCGTAAACAATACAATGCAAAAGTGAAAAATAAGAAAAAAGGGAAAACATTAACATGAACAAGATGAATCAAAGTCAATGTCTCCTCTCTTCATGTAAAACCACGTTTTGAAAAGTCCCAAAGTCACACCAGTTGCCTTCGTACAACTGTTTGTTGCTTTTCATATGCTCCTGTCCTACAACAATTCCCCTTGAGCCATTTCCCCAATGGTGACACATTCGCCAGTGATAGCACAGGATTATGGGGCTGTAATGCAGCAAGGGGGTTCATATTATTATCCAGGTAGGTGCTGATTGAGATTCTGCTGTTGGGTAGTAGAGAACCTTCCATATTAATAACCAAAATAGCTTTGGCTGTACTCTTATCCCGGAATTCTACCTGGATAAGGTCATAGGAACTCTCTGCCTTGTAATGCAGTTTGGTATGGTATGAAATGGCCTTCCAGGACACGAATAGGCAACCGCATGTAGTGTGGAGCCAATATAAGCTTTTATTAATCAGAGCTTCCCTAGATTCTTGCTGTTTGCAGGATAACTTGGGGACCTAATGCACATATACCATACCGCCCTTTGGGCCTTGCCCAGATTGCACTCTGTGGGCCCTAGGGTGGGCAGTATTTGAAGTGTAATTGAGTGCTGCATAACTGATCCCAGGAGTTGGCTTTTCATTAAATATGTTAGTACCAGGTGCCTGATAAGCCTCCAAGGGTAGAGCCGGCTTAGACAGTTGGGCAGCTTGGTTTGGTGGTTTTAAAGTCGACAGAGGGTGCCAGTTGGAGCTAAACACACCAGGGTGGTCGTAGTCTTTTCAGACACATCAGGATCACTGCCAGCACAAGAGTGTCCTGCACCAATTGTCCTCAGGGTCACTGTAATTTTTGTGGAGTCCACATTACGATTACCTGACAGCTCACATGGTTGGTTGGCATCCCACTAGTCCCATTGGGGGACCCCCTCATGCTCTCCCTCTCCCCTGTCCCTCGATAAGGATCATAAGTAACCTCTTAACATCTCTGAGATCAGCCAAAAAAAAACTGCATTCACATCCACATGATGAGGTAACTCCCCCAGCGACAGGGACATCTATATGATGGGTGAGCGTATCAGGTAGTATGAGGGTTTGTGAATGGCTGAAACATAACAAAGGGCTGTTCTCAGGATGATTCTTGCTTTGGTGGTTAGGACATATGGGTAGGGTATAGATAGCAGGCATCATGTCATTAACTGGGCATTGTAGGGCTTCCACACCATTGACTTCCATTGAAGCCTTTGGGGCTAAAACCCCTTCATTTCTGGACACGATTCTGACGAATTGAGGCTTGAGTTGGGGCCCCATGAAATTAGGGGCATAATGTCCTTAACCTTTCGGACCTGGGGGTCGTTGAGTCGCTAATTAGAGATTTTCTTAGTTTTGCCCCTCCTTCCGGGAGCAGATTTGAGTGGGGGACAATAAAACAGTTCAGATTGCAGCGGCTCCTAAGAGAACATGGATAGTAGGTTGCTTGTGTCTGTGTCAAGCACATTGCAAGGGGTATCAATAGAGATGGTGTCAGGTCTGATTGGGTGCAATGTGTTTAGCAACAATACCACACTGGCAAAGTGATTGCTGCTCCTCCTTTGCCGCCTTCTGCTCCATCACACTGGATGGCTTAAAACGTGTCCAGAGATCTCAGGGCCAATTATGCTGAGCTTACTAGTACTTGGTTCCTCCCAGATCAAAGAGATGGGGTGACCTCACGACCGTTACCACCCTCAGAGCCCCTCCCCATGATTATGATCTCCCAGGTAATGTTGGGGGCATAAATCCACACTTCAGCCCCTTCTAGGGCCTCAAAGTCTTTGCTGTTGTTTACTTTAATGTCCTGCTGCACAGGGTCACAAACCACTAGTCTATTACAGTTACTTTGGCCCAAATCGGGGGGCACCCTTTCCTTGTTGCCCATGATTTCACCCCTGCTGGCCTCATGATTTATGCCCAAAAACTGGTTAATTTCCTGAATCAGAAAATAGGTTTCCCCCCTTAAATCTCAACTGGCTCAAATGTGCTCTCTTTTGGGGGCAAGTGCCCACCACCAGTTGCTGTTTAACAGTCACATTTTTCCAATTCGTTTTTCATAGCTCTTCCGCCTTGGTAATGCTGTGGCACTATAACACCAAATTGTGCAGACTGACAGTCATGTTAGAGCGGTCATGGCTTCTCACGGCCTCCAAGTGATACTTCCATCATTTGAGCGCCAACATTTTCCAAGTTCCTTCTCTCTTCCTGCCCCTGCCGAACACTCTGCAGGATGCCAAACTCCTGCACCCACCCCCCAGACTTCACCCTGCAGGCAGGGGGAGGACAGGTGTCTGATAAGGGGGAGGGGGCGTGGCCACTGCTGCAGGTCCTCCCTGGAGCCTGGAAACAAGATGGCGAACTCCTGTGTCCTTTCCTCCGCAGGCTTCACACTGCAGTGGAGGCCGGGTCTGATAAGGAGGAGGGGGGCGTGGCCACTGCTGCAGCTTCTCCCTGGAGCCTGGAAACAAGATGGCAAACTCCCGCACCAGCCCCCCCCCCCCACGTCAGCTTCACTGTGCGGTCGGAGGCCAGGTCGTATAAGGAGGAGGGAGCACGGCCACTGCTGTAGCTTCTCCCTGGATCCTGGAAGCAAGACGGCAAACCCCCGTGCCCTTTCCACCACGGGCTTCCACTTTATGATATGTGAAGAGTGGAATACATTATAAATTATAACATTGTGAGACATTGAGGGCCTGATCCACAGAAGGTTTCCCCATGGGATTGCACCATTATAAAACACGTCTGTGAATCAGACCCTATATGCTTATTGAAGCATGAATAAAAATGTATTTAAACATAACAGATATACAGCAATAAGGGTGACCGAGAAGGTTTCATATTTGTGCGGTATGTGTTGTAATTGTTGTTTCTGTCAAAGCCAATTGTCACAAATTCACATATGGTTTTGTGTCTCTCTATGTGTTGCAGCTAACATGTATTACAAGTTAATGTTAAAGAATCCACATGTGCTGGCATCTGTGTTATAGCTAAAATGTGAGAAACACAGTAGCAATAAATTCACATATGCTGTGTGTCAATTGTGTGCCTAAAATGTGTCAACCCCCATAGTATAGGCTTAACTAGCTTTCATTGGTGTGTGCATTGTTCATCATAGGCTTATGCATGCCGTATACATGCTTGCTTTTGTACTTCAGGAGCCAGATGATAGTAAAGAGTGCCTAAAGGAAGGGTGCCTACATTCCAAAGTAGGGTGAGCCCGGGTTTACCTTTAATTACTAGGAGCTGTTATTTTTATCCAGTTGACTTATGATGGTCAATTACTGTAGAGTGCTGCTTCCTACCTGAATTGCAGCTGGTGTTTGCTCCTTCGCCACCATTTAGATAACATTGGATTGGGGTTGGTACGCTAAGACTATGCCAATGGGCATGGGAATCTGGATCAACCTATTCATGATTGCCATCTGTCTTTATCTTCACATACCTCTGGCCCCATCATCACCTAATATGGAGATCCTTTCACTCTCAGCTTCCTATCCAGCCTCTTTGGCCATTTAATATAGTATCTTTGGTCCAATATATTGGCCTACCGGCGCCTGGTGCTTGCTGCTTAGTGATAGGAGCATGCTATAAGTAATGAAAATAATGGTAAGAGAAGGGAGGAAAGAAGTGTGGGATGTGGAACAAAGATGTAAGAGTGAGAGATCAGGAACACAGGAGTAAGGTAAAACACATGAATCAGGTAATAAGGGCAATGTGTAGGTAAGGAGCAAAGCAAGGCAGGAGGGGTGGAGGGCACCACAGATGACAAGACATAGAAATGATCATAAAGAAGAAGAAGGAACCAAAACAGAAAAAAGAAAAGTGATAAGTGGTTAGTGGAGAAAGAAAGGAAAGGAGAGTGGGAAGAAGGAATGCTATATTTTTGAAGAGCTGTCGGGTTGGATGGCGAAGGAAGATAGGATTGGAAGGATGGATGACAAGAAGGAAGAATGGGTAAAGACAGTAAATGAGGGTGGTAAGGCGTAAAAAGGTGTAGTGTTGGGTGTCCTGACCCACGTTTGAGCTATCATGCTGCACCATTTGGTGCTGTGGGCTTAGAAAATCCAAGATGGCCAAAAAGCCCACAATTGCGCCAGAATCCAGGAGAACCACGCAGTTTGTGCACACTAAAATGGTTGCCTAACTTGCCACCCACCAGTGCGAGCAGGATGGGCCGGGGTGCCATGAGTGAAATGTGTGCCGAAGGAAAAACCGCACTTTAAAATCAACTTTTGTTTCTCTGAATGCCAGCTCAAAATGCCTATTTTCAAACATTGCAACACATCCAGAAATCTCACTGAACACCAGTGGACATCTGGCAGAATAAAGTATGTGTGCATACTAAGTCTGGGAAGTTGAAGAGCCCCAAAACAATGTTCATAACAAGACTGGCTGAGCTCTGCAGGTCTGCAGCAGCCTAACTGAAACTGGATTTAAAACTACTGTGAGATGTTTTTACCCATGCATCCAAGCCCTACCTCAAAAACTGTGCAGTACTGGCATTGAAAACATCATGATGGCCAGAGATTCCCAGAAAATGCCCAGGGAAGTGCATGAAGAATAGGCTGCCACCCATTTTGCCGATGTTATGGGCACAGAAGGGCACTGCCTAAAACCACCATTGGACTACCCACACAGTAGTCTGAAACCATTGGGAATGGCAATGCTGATTGCCAAAAGCAACCTAGAATTGTGTGGAACTCATTTTCTTAAATCCCAAAAATGGGTGCAGTACCAGTACTCACCACTATCAGAAAGCCGTCGTTTTAAAACAACACCAGATTTTTTTTATATGTGTAAAACTGAATAGATGAACCCAAAGCATGCCAAAGAAAGACTTACTGAGATGTGGATCCAATGTAAAGTGATATTCTGAAGTGACTTGAAGGTTTATAACAAGACTGGCTGAACTGTGGATTTCAGCAGTTTAAGTAAATTTGGACTGGAAGACACTAAAAACCTAAATGTTTAAAAGAAATGAGTGACCTACTTTTGAGTGTCACATAGGTTGCAATTGTTTAAATGTCATAGTTTAAACTTAGAATCAGCATTTTAGCTGCATATGTAAAATTGGTAGTTTTATTTGAATGCAGAAAACTGGGTAACTAAAAGTGACATTAGCTGGGGCTTGGCTTAAGGAACTGAATTCTGCCCACCAGCTACCCCCGACAGGAGTTGAGACTTGCACAAAAGCTGTGTTCCCAGGCCTAGCTGCCTTTTTGCTGCTCCCACCAAAAGGGATATGACACTTCTCTGATTGAATTACCTGGGCTCTGCAGGAAATTGAACAAAGCCCTGTCCTGACTCAGGCAAATGTTTTATTATGGAGGCCATAAATGGCTTCCTCTTGAACAATGGGCCTTCCAGGGCCCAAGCAGATGGTTTATTGCAGGGGTAATAAAAATGGCTTCCTCTTGGCAGAAACTGGGAGGGGGAAAACTGGAGACAGAGGCTGAGCTTGAAGAAAGTGGAAAAACTGGTTTCTGTACCATGTGACCTGAAAAGACACACCCCTGTAGCCAGAATATGGTTTTAGAAAAAGATGAATAACTCATAGTACGGACTTGTCATAATTATGTAAATGATACCATAATTCTTGTGATTTTTCTGCCCACATTTTAAGAGGTTTTTAGAACCGGTGGCATGATCTGGGGGCAAACTAGCAGTTAAGAGGGTATTACTTAAAATGTCTGCATGTGAAAAGTCTGATACTTCATCAATTAATGCCTGCATGCCTTGCACACATTTGGGTAAATTTGAGTAAGAATCTGATATTGGTAACTTGACCAAAAAGTGAAATATGTTGCCATTTCTGAATGCAAGCTCCCAGGAAGAGCAGATTTTGAACAGGGGATACCTCCTGTTATATGTGATGGGTGCATGTAATTTTAAACAAATGTGTACCTGTGCAAATATGTCTTTTGGGTCAAAATATAGATTGTGTGTAAAGTTGACAGGGGTGGGTTCTCTGTACCATAAACAGACCTCATCATGATGACACTTCATTTCATTCCCCCAATCAAGGGGAAGAAGATGAAGTGGCCAATGACAAGTGGAGAGGGGTAGAGCCTAGTGATGCTGCACACACGCCCATTTTCAAAACACATAAAAGCAGACAGTCAGGACAGATAGGGACATTCTATTCCATCTGCTGCGGGACGCTCTGCCGGGAAAATCCATACTTTACCTCCATCAACCTCCAGAGAGCCAACATAGAGACTTCAATCTATCCACCTTCAGAGACCAAGACTTTACTTCAGAATGTGTAGCAGAGAGGTCAACTACAAGCTAAATCCCACTTTAGCAGGCCTCGAATCATTGCCATTATCACAGCCAGGTGAGCTGTTTGAATTCTTTGCAAGAACTCTTGCCATTTGCCAGAGAGCAGTGTTGTATCCAGAGAGAGACCAGCTGAACCGGAGACCGCTGTATCCGGACCCACAGACCTGATCAGAACCAGAGACCCAGACCAGACCAGCAGAGGAGAGCTGACCCAGACCGCTGTGCGCAGAGACCGTCCGTGGCGAGTGAAGAAAACCTGACCAGATCCGTGGCGAGGCCCATTCTATTTCTAAATATATTGTGAGTACATAGCAGAACTGTGCAGAACCAATCTCTTAGTTAAAATAATATAATCCAAGCTATTTTAATCTAAGTAGAACTTCCTGCTAACTGTCACCTGTCATTTGCAAAACTGTCACCTGTCATTTTCTAGTTGCTAGCTGTCACTTGTCACTTTGAACTTTAAAATTTCAAATCTAAAAAACTACCTTTATTTAATCGTTCATAACTCCGTATCCACTCACCCTGAACCTCAAGAGGGAATTAAAAGCATTTTAGCATATTTTTCACTTCATTGCCAGCACATATAAAAGCATTTTGGGCTTGCGTTTCCAACTGCTGTAGTGTAAGCTTGCTGGGGTGAACTGAATTACATTTGATTGCATTTATGAGAACTGTGTGCTTTCCTTCCATTTCCTTGCATTGCATAAAGGGGGGAGGGGATTGCCAGAGAAAAGTGATTACATTGTTTTGTTGAAATCATATTGAGTATTTTCTGTATTGCATTTTCATTCAACATTACATCCATCTGAACTTATATCAAGCATTCTCTACCACCTTATTCTTCTGTTCCTATTCACAAGTGTGCTAGTGCCAGACTATCCATTATTGATTACTGCTCAGATTAAGTGTGATATTCAATTATTAATTTATTATAAAGCGTGATATATATATATTGTTTAAATTCTCAAATAAACATTTTAACTTGCAAAACAGAACTACTTCTTGGCTCAGTGGGGTCAGGGGGATTCCAAGAGAGGGGTGTTATATAGGGGTAGTCATCCAGAACGCATGAACTGGACATAAAGATATATCAATAAGGGTTTCCATTCAGTATCCCAGACTAGGCATTGACTTAGCTGTAGTATTGAATTGAATCCTCTTACACTACCAAAAATCGAAAATGTTTAAATTAACTGAGTGACCTACTTTTGAGTGTCACATAGTTTGTCACTGTTGAAATGTCATAGTTTTGAACTTAGAATCAGCATTCTAGCTGTATATGTAAAAATTGTCTTGACTTAAACTGGGGAACAAAAAGTGACATTTTATCTGAAACCTGGCTTAATGAAACTGAATTCTGCCTGACATCTACCCCCACAGGAGTTAAAACCTGCTCAGCCACTCTTCCCCTTGCCAAAAGGAGTTGTCACCTCTCTGATTAGATTAGGGGTGGAGCAGCTACAGGGAGTTGAACAAAGGCCTGTCCTGGGCCCAGGCAGATGGTTTATTAGGGTGGCCGTAAAATAGCTTCCTCTTGGCAGAAGCTGGGAGGGGAAGGGTCTCTGAGCTTGGCAGAAACTGGATAAACTGGTTTCTACACCATGTGACCTGAAAAGACACACCCCTGTTGGCCAGAATATGATTCTAAGAAAGATGTATAACTCATGGTGCGGACTTGTCAAAATTATTTAAATGATACCATAATTCTTGTGATTTTTCTGTGCACATTTTAAGACACGTTGGGAATTTGTGTGATGTTCTGGGGCAAAACCCCGCTATTTATGGATACTACAGACTCTGTGTTTAAGCTAGAGACATGGGAATTTACTGGAGTATGTATGGACAGGCTGTGTATATGTGTATAATTTTTAATGAAGAACCAAGGTTGCATAACCCACTAAAATCGAAAATGTTGCCGTTTCTGAATGCAAGCCCTCAGGAAGAGCAGATTTGGGACAGAGACTACCTCATGTGATAGGTAATATGTACATGCAATGACAAACCACTATGTATTTGAGAAATGTGTATTTTGATCAAATATAGATTTGTGGGCAAACTGACCAGGGGAGGATCCTCTGACCAATAAAACCTACAGCATCACTCTGACTCAAAGTTCCTTCCCCAATCATGGGAGAGGGGAGAATTGGACCAATGGGCAGTTGGGAGAGGGGCTGGCTAGTGATGCTGCACACACACCCACTTTCAAAAGACATAAAAAGAGCCACTGGAAGCTAGAGAGGACATTCAATTCCATTTGCTGCGGAGCATGCGGACCGACGACTTCACATCCAGAGATCCAGACTTCAAATCCATCAATCTCCAGAACCTGTAGCAGTGCTGTACCCAGAGAAAGCAGAGCAGTATCCAGAACCAGAGGCCAGAGATCCAGAGTGACCCAGACCGCTGTTAGCAGAACCAGAGAGCTGACCCAGATCACTGTGAAGTGCCGAGACCAGAACCGGAGTCCAGTCCAAAACCTGACCAGATCCGTGGGGAGGCCTTATTCAAGAATATATTGTGAGTACCGAGCAGAACTGTGCAGAACCAATCTCTTAGTTAAAATAATCTAATCCAAACTATTTTAATCTAACGAGAACTGTCTCCTGTCACCTGTCATTTGCAAAGCTGTCACCTGTCATTTCTAGCTGCAAGCTGTAACCTGTCGCTTTGAACTTTTAAAATTTCAAATCCGAAAAACTACCTTTATTTAATCGTCCATATCTCTGGAACCGTTTGGGCTAGGAACTTGGTATAACTTTCCTCTGAAAGCTTAGAATCTCAGTTTCCCAACGAGCCTACTTCCTACTCCTTATACTTTCTCCGTAATCACGATTCTCGCGCCCGCGAATTTTGCCACGATTTGCGATTTGGCCCGATTTCTTTACTTGTAAAAAGATAGCTGCTTTTGCCTGAACTACTAAATTTCGTTTGCCTCTTAAGAACCATCCCTGAATCATTGCTAGAGTGAGCCTGGACTAATATTAACTAGATACCACTCACCCTGAACCCCCTGAAGGGAATTAAAAGCATTTTCAGCATATTTCTCACTGCATTGTCACCATATTCAAAGCACTTGGGTCTGTGTTTCAAAACTCCTATCTGTTGTATAAGCTGCTGGGGGGGAATTGAACTGAATTCTATTTGATTGCATTCCTAAGAACTGAGTCCCATTCCATTCATCTGCTTACATTGCATAAAGGGGGGGGGGGGTGAATTGTCCAAGAAAGTGATTACATTGTCTTTTGCTGAAATCCTATCAAGTTATTTTCTGTACTGCATTTCATTCCACATTGCATCCATTTGAAACCATAAAAGTATTGTTGCTATCGTATCCATCCTATAACCACTCATCATTGATTATAAAGAAGTGTGCTAGTGCCGGACTATCCATTATTGATTACTGCTCAGATTAAGTGTGATATTCAATTATTAATTTATTATAAAGTGTGATATATATATATATATATATTGTTTATATTATCAAATAAACCTTTTAAACTTGCAAAACAGAACTACTTCTTGGCTCAGTGGGGTCAGGGGGATTCCAAGAGAGGGATGTTATATAGGGGTAGTCATCCAGAACTCATGAACTGGACGTAAAGATATATCAATAAGGGTTTCCATTCAGTATCCCAGACTAGGCATTGACTTAGATGTAGTGTTGAATTGAATCCTCTTACAAATTGGGGGCTCGAGCCGGACATTTGGGTTAGATCTATCACTTGTGCAGATTAATACAGCGTGCCAGCTGACCAGATACACATATCCGGTCGGATCACCACGCTGTGTTACGCTGTAAAGCACTCCTCAAAGGAACGCTCTAAGGAAAAGGTCTGTTTTGCAAAAATAAAATACAAACTTCTGTAAGTCAGGACAGAGACAAATCTCTAGAATGACGACCTTAGTAGACATGAAAATAGCCAGAGAGCACTTCTTACATAAATTATTTGTGAGAGGTGAGTGGACTAACCAGGACCGCATGGTCTGGTTGCAGGCCATCACGCAACAGGTCACTGAAACAGGGTCAGATAAATGGAGAGATCAGGGTCCCTTACATGTGGCCCTGAGTGAACTATACATGGCTCCTAAAGCTAAGGATGAACAAGACAAGATGGTTAGGATAGCGGCATACCTGTACCTATATATGGGAGACATGCAGGATAAATGTACTGAAAGCCAAGATCTGGCGAATAAGCGACAGATGGCGTTAGAGAAGGTCCAATCTGACCTGGTCTCTTCTGAGCAGAGGCTGCAGGGGAGCCAGGAGTCAGAAAATGATAGTAGGCAGTATATCATTAAAATAAAAGAGGACATGGATATACTGCAACAGGAAAAGACAGACCAGGATACCAGAATTCTGGTTTTGCAGAAGGAACGCCAAGACAGTTTGGACTCCCTACTGCAGAGCCAGAAAAAGCTGGAGCAACAGATCAATTTCAACAGGGCATGCACAGAGCAAGTAGCCACCCTGCAAATCCAACTAGACAGAGAGAAAGAGGAGAGCAATAAACTGATCCTGAAAGACCTGGCTACCCAGGCAGAGCTTGATCAGGAGCGCCAGAAAGCTGGTGCCTTCCAAAGGCAAAGGGACGACCTGGCGTCACAAATTCAAGCTCTTGGTCAGGAAAGGGACACCTTAGGCCAGGAAGTCTGCCACTTAAGGAGAAAAATGGAAGAAAATCACCTGGCCCACCAGGGACTGGGTGACCTCCAAAAAGAACACCAGGACTTGCTAGAGCACACCAGGAGGGTGGAGGAGGCTCTGGCAAGACAGGAGCAGGCCAATAGGGATACAGCTCAGGAGGTAACCCTCCTGCAGCAAAGACTGGCCCAGTGCTCCAGGACCAATCAGGAAACGCAGAGAGAGAATGAGGCTCTCTGCCAGCACAATGATAGGCTCCAACAACAGGTAGCGATGCAGGAGGACTGATAGAGTCTAGTAAGGCCTTAACTGAGGAACTGAAGGCGCAGGCTCTTGCATTGCAACAGGGAACAGGGGCGGATAGAGGCCAGGTTCGCTGGGAAAGGGAAACTCCTGAGCATAACCTCAGGAGCCCTAGTACCAGAGGCCTTTATCTCTCTCAGTCCCTGGACTCTGCCACCCCCATGTCCCCTGGCGCACATGAGCACCGGGCCACAGGGATGGCAGATTACTATCCAGCCAGAAGCATGGGGCTCATAGGCCAGTACCTCCCAGGAATGGATGGGCGGGCATCCGGGTATGGGCACCCAAGCACAGTGCAATTTAGTGGGGAACCCCAGGAGAATAGGCCCATTAAGGGCATCCTGAAAACCTCTGCCAGTTAGGTCAGTGGGGGGGGGTACCCATCAAATCCTGGCAGCAAAGAGGAATCTGAAGACTCCTCTGAACGGTACAGGACACAGGAGACCAGGTCCCCACATTCTGCCAGCCATTCCCAGGCTCGCAGAATCCAGGAAAACCTGGAAGATCAGACAGGAACCTCTGGGAGCAGTGCCTCTGAGTCAGAGGATGAATGGACCAGGGTTACCCGAACCAAAAAGGCCAATGAGGCAAAAAGGGCCTTGCTTAAGGACCCATTGAAGCAAATAAAGGCAATAAGGAGTGTCATCACGCCTTATCATAAGAACGCCAAGTATTCCGTATGGGAACATTCGGAGCTCTATGAGCAAATGATGGAGACTTTCCATTTGAAGGACAGCAGTAGCTGCATCCAGTACGTCAAATGGACATTCTCTCCAGAATACTCCAGTTTCTTTGCGGGGCTGGAGGACCAAAATCATTTAAGATGGTCCACCTATAAGGCGGCCATCTTGAAACATTTTTCTGTTCACAGAAATTCTCAAGAGGCTCGCAAGGCAGCCTACAATTTGCAATGCGGGGAGGATCAGGCCCCACAAGAATTCGTGCAAGAACTGAAACGTGCCTGTGCGCAGACCACCAGAAGGGTGCTCACAGACAGCAGAGAATTTGTCAATACATTTTTCCATGCCTTGCCCAAATATATAATGACCCAGCTCGTGAGAGATTTTCATGAGAAAAGATCTTTAGACTGGGTCATTGAACAGGCTACCCGGATCTATGAGGTGCAGAAGCCCATAGAAAATAAAAGCAATACCCAGAAAAATCCCAAAACCAACAGCACCCCTGCTGCTGCTAAGGTGGCAGAGGTAAGGGTCACCCCCGTTTTGCAATTGGATATGGGGGGGCCTAAAAACCTACCTGCACCTAATAATTCACAGCCCAGAAAGCCCTCGGGCCAGTCACAGACAGGGAGTCGAGGAGGTAGTCCCACAAATGGGGTCCCCCGCTCCCCTGACTATGTAAGTCCCCGCTATAAGGGAAACCGACCAATCCTGGGTTATGTGTGGACTCCTCCAGCCCAAGGGGGGGATCCGGCCAAGCACCTAACCCAGGGAACTTCCCTCCTAACTTCCCCCAGGAGGGCAGAAATTCTCCAAATCCCGGGCAGAACTTTTTCCCCAGGTATCCACCCAATTTCCAGCCCCAAAATCATCCATCCTTCTTTCCCCAATTCCCTGAGCCCAGACAACCTAATCCGGGAGAGGGGAGGCCAAGGGTGGAGGGGTACCAAAATCTTCCCAACCAGGGGTACTACCAGAGAAGGGATAGCTACCCTTCCCGGGATCAGCCCAGGGGAGAAAATAGAGCCCCGTATCAGCCTGAGCGGGTTTCCCAGTTAGAGCGCCAGGTCCAAAATATGGCACGGGATCTGGGTCACATACTGAGGGCTCAACAGAACCCTCAGATGAGCGTGCCACCGCAGAATGCCCCAAACTCTGGACCTGGTGCTCCAGAACAATGACGGGGGCAGCACCCCGATAACACACCGGCTCCCAGGGAGGAGGCACAAGGGGAAGGGGGGTGTAAAACCTTGGAGGAAGCTTCCTTCCCAACTTGTAAACAGCCCCTGGAAAACCATGAACCGGAAACAAAATCTCCTGCCCCTGAAAGCCTGCCTCCCAAGGAGCAGAGGGGGGGTAGGAGAAACAAAGGACCCAAACAGACCCACTTTGTGGAGGAGGTACAGGTCTTCCAATTTGAGGGAGAGGGATCCTCAGAAGATCCTGGGAAAAGGATCTTCTCCTTCAGAGATGGGGGAACTCATCCCAAGGAAAAATGGGTCCCAAGGGATTCCAATCCAGACTGGGGAGATATGGAGACTGAGCTACCGCCGCCCATCATCTCATCCCAGAACCCACAATACCAAAATCCCCTGGTTCAAACCCATCCTGGTGACTGCCTCCAAAAAGGGTGGGGCGGCCCAGAACCGGTACCAGGGGAACCCATAATGGCTCTGATCTCCAGTTGCCAACTTTTGCTTTCAGATTCCCAAGACTCTCCACAGAATTCTGCCCAAATCTCTTCACTAGCAATGTCCAAAACCAGAAAGTTAGCCCACCAGTTGTCCAAAAATGTGCATTATCTGTGCCCCCTTGAGGAGAAGGAGGGAAGATACTATGCCCCGGTACAAGTACAGGGGCAGGGTACAATTTTGGCACCGGTGGACACTGGATCCCAAGCTACCCTTCTGTCCAAAAGGGCCTTTGAGGAACTAAACGCAGGAAGGGGGGAGAATTACCGAATTCCTCTCACCTCTCTTCCTGGACAACTGCAGAACTTTGACGGGAAGGAAATTCCCGTTGAGGGGACTGCAGACTTGGACATTAATATTGGGCGACACAAGGTGAAACACCCGGTCATAGTAGTGACTCCAGAGGGCACCCCTTGTTTACTAGGGAATGACCTCCTGAGAAGGTTGTCACCCCTAGTAGATTGTGTAAACAAGGTCCTCTGGACCCAGACTAGCCGACCAATATAATTAAAACAGAGTGTCAACCATGTTAGTTTAAACGGCACCTGCCACATGGTTGAACAAAAATCTGACCAAGTAGAATTTCACTTCCAGAACAACCAGATTCCAGACGTGACAGTAATAGCAGTAGGACAACAGACTGGTGATGGGGGGTCCTCTCTATTTCTGAAAATCAACCTTCCTTCCAGTTTAAGGTGGTATTCCGCACTGGAAGGAAACACTCTGAGATTCTTTACTAATCCACAATCAGAAACTCCCACTCCTATAGTCCAGAAAGATGTGAAATCAGCTCAGAGCCTGGCTGATATTCAGCAAATTGGAGAGCAGTTGTTCATCCCTGTTCAGTTAAATGATGGGAAGGACTCTGTTCTCGCTCGAGTGTATGTGAACAACGGTAAGAGCTTCATCAGCGAAGCCATGTTCCGCCAACTCCCAAAAGATCCAGCCATTCCCACATTCAAACTGATAGACAAATGGGAAATGGACCTGGAAGCACCTAATTCCAAACAGCTCCTGCCAAGCAGGTGTATGCTCAAAATCTCCATTGGCAACAAGAGCATAGTCCATAATTGTTGGGTCGTGCGAGACGCCACTGCCGCCTTTTTCGTAGGCAGTGACATTCTCAATCGCTTTGCCATTAGTTTGGACCTAATAAACTTCAAAGCTTGGTCCCGATTAGCGGACAATCCCATGGGCTTTGATGATCCAGAAAAAGCATTTAGGTCAGCTCAATTGCTACCTTATGCAGTTGAAATTCAGATTAAAGAGGAAGTCACCATCCCAGAAAGGACCCGACAATTCTCCCTGGAAGTGAAAGTTAAAAGAGGACAACATTTGAAAAACCCTGATGCTTATATACATCTAAATGCTTCTCTCCAACAGCAAGGGTTGGGGGTAAACCCAACTCCATTAGTCAATATAGAACATGACACCATTCCAATAGAGGTGGACAACAGCGACTTAAACAGTATTACTCTAGCCGCAGGCACCATTATTGGAATGGCGGTTGATGACCGACATTTTTCCATCGATTTAGGAAATTAACTGTTAGGACCAATCCCCAGGGACTGTTTTGACAGTGACAGTGAGGACAATACAACACCAGACAGGATTTTTACCCGGCATGGGGGGAACTTCCTGGTGTACACTTCTTGCCCTTATGGTAAGGAAGATGTGACTTGTGACTTCAGGAGGGATGAGGTGATTTTCCAGGTCCATGAGGGCTGCCTTTCCCACCTGAAGCCTCCATTCCAAATCAGCACTCTGACCAGGGACTTCTCCACCCAGCTGGAGGAGGCCGCTGAGATAGCCAAACCAGAAGTCTTTCCAGGCTTCAGGCAGATGGTGGAAGAGAGAGTCAACCTAGCTGATGCCTGTGTGACTCTGGAACAAAAGCAAAAGTTGAAACAAGTTTTCTTGGATTTCCAAGATCTCTTTGCGGTAGACTCATATGACTGTGGTCGCACCGACATCCAATACAACAACAATTCCCACGGACCCTGGAATGACTCCAGTGTTTGTGAAGCAATATCGCTTGCCTCTCGCATCAATGGAGTCCCTTACTGAAATAATTAAGAACCTTGAGTCCTGGGGAATAATCCATCCAATACACAGCACCTTCAATAATCCGGTGCTGGGAATATTGAAGCCAAACGGCCAGTGGAGACTCTGCGCCGACCTTAGGGAGCTCAACAAACGGGTCCTTACTTCCCGATGGCCTCTGCCCTCCATTGACCAAGGGCTGGCCCAGATCCAGGGGTCACAGGTATTCACTGCAATAGACCTGACCAATGGATACTGGACTGTGCCTGTCAGTAGGGAGGACCAATACAAGCTGGCTTTTACGTTTGGGGGCCAGCAGTACACATGGACCCGGACTCCCTTCGGATACCTCAACTCCGCCAATGAATTCAACATTTTCCAACACAAGGCCATGCCCGACCTGGGTGCAAGGGGTAACCTGGATTATGTAGATGATGTCCTCATCAAAAGTTCATCTGTGGAGGAACACATAGCAGAGATCCGCTATGTTCTGACCCAGTTGAGGGCCGCCGGAGCAAAACTTTCCTTTCAGAAAGCACAGTGGTGTAGAACCCGTGTTAATTTCTTGGGGCATGAGATTGCTCCTCAGGATCTCTGTCCCCAGGAAAAGAAGGTGGAAGCACTCCAAAAACTGAAAGACCCCACAACTTTGCGGGAACTACGGAGCCCCTTGGACTGACTAATTACAGCAGAAAGTTCATTGAGGGCTACGCAGAGATCACCAGACCCCTGATTCATCTCCTGAAGGGGGGGGTCAAGTGGGAATGGGGTCCAGAACAAGCCGAGGCGGTAAAACAACTCAAAAGAAGCCTCTCACAAGCGCCTTGCCTAGCTTACCCTGTCAGAAACAAGGAGTTCTTCCTGGAGACAGGGTTCTCTAATACGTGCTTGACCGCAGTATTATACCAAAAGCATGACAAGGTCAATAAAGTAATCTCCTATGCGAGCAAAACTTTATCCTCTGTGGAGGAAAAATTCAACGAGTGTGAGAAGGCACTCCTGGCAACGGTGTGGGCATTGAAGAATTACCGCCCGTTTATCCAGGGGGAACACATCATAGTGGAGACTCCACACCAGCCTCTGCAATATCTCCAAAGGGACAGAATCCGGGCCGGGAATGTGAGTAATTCCCGAATTAATTCCTGGATTCTGTCAATGCAAGGCTTTCCTGTGGAGGTCAGATATGGCCAAAACAAGAAGAGTCCCCTCGCGCAAGGTCTGGCTGACTTGCATGATTGTGCCAGAGAAAACTGTCTCAAGGACGAAAGTCTAAAAATCAAGGACAACACGGAGGTATACCTTAATTCCCCACACAAAGTCTTTGAAGAGGACAAGTGTGAGGGAATGCCCACTGTCTATGTGGATGGATGCTCTTACCATGTTGACAACAACGGGGAGAAAGAACTGGTGGCCGGCGTAGGGAATGCATGGGTGAATGAGTCCCCAGAACCCTCCGCTGGATACAAAATTGGTCCCCGAAGTAGTCAGGTGGCAGAATTGATGGCTTTGCATCAGGCCATCCTCACTGCTGTCCAGCATCAACTCCACGAACTGGTCATAATCACAGATTCGGATTATGTACGGAACGGGTTCGTGGAGCACCTGGTTAATTGGAAAACCAGAGGCATGTTATGTGCTAACAACAAACCCTTGAAACATGGGAAGTTGATCCAAAACATTGATGATCTGGTCACCTCGAAGGGAATGACCATCTATTGGAAGAAGATCAAGGGTCATTCCAAAGTAGAGGGACCAGACAAAACTGGAAATGACTTATCTGATCAGCTGGCCAAAACCGGGGCCATCCAAGGGGATCTAATTGAGATTGAGTCCCTGTTGGGGGAAATCCAGGTCACTGCTATCACTAGGTCCCAGACAAATGCTCACAACGACCTTTCAATTGCACAATGGAGTAAGGAGACCCCTGATGCTGATTTAATTACAGCTCAGAAGGGGGATCCAATTATTGGTAAGTTTTACCAACACCTTGAGGACCCTGAGAACTTTCCCCTGACGTATACCGATTACATTGGGAAAGAGGACCTAAGAGTGTTGATGAAATGTCCAAAAATGTTCCGGATCCAAGACGGTTTGTTGGTAAGGAAATCCCAAGCTGGCCATGATCAGTGGGTGGTTCCTACCTCCTTCCGAAGCCTGATGTTAAGTCACGCCCACGATGCGGCTACAGCCGGTCATAGGGGGTTTCATACAACACTGGAAATCTCAAGAGAGGTGGCATACTGGCCACACATGGGCCAGGACCTCAACCAATATTTGAAGGGTTGTCTTGTGTGTGCACAATTTCAGCCAACATCCCTCACACACCGGGCGCCTCTCCAAAAGAGGGGAATGACACTCCCATGGTCAGATTTACAAATCGACTTCGTAGGCCCTGTGCTTCGCTCGACTAGAGGAAACAAGTACATGTTGACCGTTACATGCTTGTTTACCAAGTGGGTGGAATGTCTCCCAGCCCCAAATTGCAAGGCAGAAACTGCAGCTGCCCTGATGATTAACCACATCTTTTCCCGTTTTGGTCTCCCGCAAAGGATTGAGTCAGACAGGGGTAGCCACTTCACCAGTGAAGTGATGACAAAGATGTGGGAGATACTGGGGGTTAAAAGGAAGCTACATATTGCTTACAGGCCAGCTTCTTCTGGAGCAGTGGAACTCTAGAACCGGACAATTGTGAGCATCTTAAAAAAGTTTGTGGCAGATTCTGGGCCAAGTTGGGATATCCGATTACCTCTGGTCCTAATGGCCATCAGATCTACCCCTTCATCTGCAACCAAAATGTCACCATTCGAGTTGATGACTGGGCGCAAGATGGTGCTTCCTCAGCATTTGCTCTACAGAACCCAAGAGCAAACGTTGATAAATGCCTCCACAACTCATGAGTATGTGGAGAATTTAAGGAAACACCTTCAACATGCTTTTGCCTATGCTCAGCGGAATCTAGAAAGATCAGCTGAGAGTATGAAGACCCACTATGGCCTGAAAACTTACAGGAAGGAATATCAAGTGGGGGACCGGGTCTATTTATACAATTTCCAAAGGAACCAGGCCAAACAGCGAACATTCTTGCCTACATGGAAGGGACCGTTTGAAATTATAAACAAGATCTCCCCTGTGGCCTACAAGATCTGCATCCCCAAAGGCGGTTTGGCAGATGGGGAAGACAAGTGGGTCCACATAAACCAGTTGAAGTGTTGCCATCCCAGGCACACTTTGCAGCAACTGGAGGAGTCCTCGGTAATCCCAGAGGGTACCGCTCCAGAGTAATTCAATTCCAACCCTAAAAGATCCTACATATAGCCTATCAAATTCTCAAGTTTATGTGTTCCTGCCTCTTAATTTAAAAAAATGTGCATGTTCATATCTGTTGAGTTCTAAAATACATATGCCGCCCCACTATATCAATGGTGAGGGAGAAATGTCCATGAATAGGTATTGCCGCTCTTCCTTTGTCATCCTAGGAGAAAGAAAACCTGGAGACTGGCCAAGGAGGACGATCCGGAGACTGGGAGGACGATCCGAGGGGCCCAGGGTACCGCCCAATATTCCCATCAGGACCGGCGAGGAGAACCGATCGATCAGTACCGGATGGAGGAAAAGATGCTGAACTGTGCCATTTGCAGAATTGGAAGAAGATTATGCGGACAGACCAGTGCGTGGGTCAAAGCCCTTGTGCACCCGACTCCCCATCGACTCAAATTCAAAGGGCAGTCACGTGGGGGGGCTTTGTTGGGTGTCCTGACCCACATTTGAGCTATCATGCTGCAACATTTGGTGCTGTGGGCTTAGAAAATCCAAGATGGCCAAAAAGCCCACAAGTGCGCCAGAATCCAGGAGAACCACGCAGTTTGTGCACACTAAAATGGTTGCCTAACTTGCCACCCACCAGTGCGAGCAGGATGGGCCGGGGTGCCATGAGTGAAATGTGTGCCAAAGGAAAAACCGCACTTTAAAATCACCTTTTGTTTGTCTGAATGCCAGCTCAAAATGCCTATTTTCAAACATTGCAACACATCCAAAAATCTCACTGAACGCCAGCGGACATCTGGCAGAATGAAGTATGTGTGCATACTAAGTCTGGGAAGTTGAAGAGCCCCAAAACAATGTTCATAACAAGACTGGCTGAGCTCTGCAGGTCTGCAGCAGCCTAACTGAAACTGGATTTAAAACTACCAAAAATCGAAAATGTTTAAATTAACTGAGTGACCTACTTTTGAGTGTCACATAGTTTGTCACTGTTGAAATGTCATAGTTTTGAACTTAGAATCAGCATTCTAGCTGCATATGTAAAAATTGTCTTGACTTAAACTGGGGAACAAAAAGTGACATTTTATCTGAAACCTGGCTTAATGAAACTGAATTCTGCCTGACATCTATATAATGGTTGTGTTCACAGGGATGAATCCCTCCTGATACAAAGAAGTCCTCCGTATGTACGAGTGTGAACTTCAGCACCTTTATGCATTATGCAGTGACTTATGAGCTATCTATATAGCCTGGATTCGATAAAGGCAGCTCTGCCGAAACACGTGTCATCCACAAAGGCTCTAACATCACAAAAATAAACAGGAATTGATTAATCATCACTACTTGCCATTCCATTATTTTTCGGCGCACTATCAAGGGATAGCTCAACACAACCATTATATATTGTCACAAACGGAGTGGAGGGACTCTAAGTCTCCGTAGGAGCTAAACCTGGTGCGACGCAAGATCTTTAACATCACCTCAACTCTCATGGACAAACCCTTTTAATTTAACGGGGCGCGTAGGTACTGCAGCAGGTGTCATCACAAACAGTCCCTCACCAAGAATGCACTGCCTGACATCTACCCTCACAGGAGTTAAAACCTGCTCAGCCACTCTTCCCCTTGCCAAAAGGAGTTGTCACCTCTCTGATTAGATTAGGGGTGGAGCAGCTACAGGGAGTTGAACAAAGGCCTGTCCTGGGCCCAGGCAGATGGTTTATTAGGGTGGCCGTAAAATAGCTTCCTCTTGGCAGAAGCTGGGAGGGGCAGGGTCTCTGAGCTTGGCAGAAACTGGATAAACTGGTTTCTACACCATGTGACCTGAAAAGACACACCCCTGTTGGCCAGAATATGATTCTAAGAAAGATGTATAACTCATGGTGCGGACTTGTCAAAATTATTTAAATGATACCATAATTCTTGTGAATTTTCTGTGCACATTTTAAGACGCGTTGGGAATTTGTGTGATGTTCTGGGGCAAAACCCCGCTATTTATGGATACTACAGACTCTGTGTTTAAGCTAGAGACATGGGAATTTACTGGAGTATGTATGGACAGGCTGTGTATATGTGTATAATTTTTAATGAAGAACCAAGGTTGCATAACCCACTAAAATCGAAAATGTTGCCGTTTCTGAATGCAAGCCCTCAGGAAGAGCAGATTTGGGACAGAGACTACCTCATGTGATAGGTAATATGTACATGCAATGACAAACCACTATGTATTTGAGAAATGTGTATTTTGATCAAATATAGATTTGTGGGCAAACTGATCAGGGGAGGATCCTCTGACCCATAAAACCTACAGCATCACTCTGACTCACAGTTCCTTCCCCAATCATGGGAGAGGGGAGAATTGGACCAATGGGCAGTTGAGAGAGGGGCTGGCTAGTGATGCTGCACACACACCCACTTTCAAAAGACATAAAAAGAGCCACTGGAAGCTAGAGAGGACATTCAATTCCATTTGCTGCGGAGCATGCGGACCGACGACTTCACATCCAGAGATCCAGACTTCAAATCCATCAATCTCCAGAACCTGTAGCAGTACCCAGAAAGCAGAGCAGTACCCAGAAAGCAGAGCTGACCCAGACCGCTGTTAGCAGAACCAGAGAGCTGACCCAGATCACTGTGAAGTGCCGAGACCAGAACCGGAGTCCAGTCCAAAACCTGACCAGATCCGTGGGGAGGCCTAATTCAAGAATATATTGTGAGTTGTGAGTACCGAGCAGAACTGTGCAGAACCAATCTCTTAGTTAAAATAATCTAGTCCAAACTATTTTAATCTAACCAGAACTGCCTCCTAACTGTCACCTGTCATTTGCAAAGCTGTCACCTGTCATTTCTAGCTGCAAGCTGTAACCTGTCGCTTTGAACTTTTAAAATTTCAAATCCGAAAAACTACCTTTATTTAATTGTCCGTATCTCTGGAACCGTTTGGAACTTGGTTTAACTTTCCTCTGAAAGCTTAGAATCTCAATTACTCAACGAGCCTAGAACCGACTTCCTACTGCTTATACATTCTCCGTAATCACGATTCTCGCACCCGCGAATTTTGCCGCGATTTGCGATTTGGCCCGATTTCTTTACTTGTAAAAAGATAGCTGCTTTTGCCTGAACTACTAAATTTCGTTTGCCTCTTAAGAACCATCCCTGAATCATTTTTCGAGTGAGCCTGGACTAATATTAACTAGATACCACTCACCCTGAACCCCCTGAAGGGAATTAAAAGCATTTTCAGCATATTTCTCACTGCATTGTCACCATATTCAAAGCACTTGGGTCTGTGTTTCAAAACTCCTATCTGTTGTATAAGCTGCTGGGGGGGAATTGAACTGAATTCTATTTGATTGCATTCCTAAAAACTGAGTCCCATTCTATTCATCTCCTTACATTGCATAAAGGGGGGGGTGAATTGTCCAAGAAAGTGATTACATTGTCTTTTGCTGAAATCCTATCAAGTTATTTTCTGTACTGCATTTCATTCCACATTGCATCCATTTGAAACCATAAAAGTATTGTTGCTATCGTATCCATCCTATAACCACTCATCATTGATTATAAAGAAGTGTCCTAGTGCCGGACTATCCATTATTGATTACTGCTCAGATTAAGTGTGATATTCAATTATTAATTTATTATAAAGTGTGATATATATATATATATATTGTTTAAAATATCAAATAAACCTTTTAAACTTGCAAAACAGAACTACTTCTTCTTGGCTCAGTGGGGTCAGGGGGATTCCAAGAGAGGGGTGTTATATAGGGGTAGTCATCCAGAACTCATGAACTGGACGTAAAGATATATCAATAAGGGTTTCCATTCAGTATCCCAGACTAGGCATTGACTTAGCTGTAGTGTTGAATTGAATCCTCTTACAGTAGGAGTGATGGAATGTGTGTAAGAGAAGCAGAGTGAGTTGGATCAAGAAAGAGAGTAAAGGGAAGCAGAGAAGGGAGGGAAGGAAGGAAGGAAGGAAGGAAGGAAGGAAGGAAGGAAGGAAGGAAGGAAGGGAGGGAGGGAGGGAGGAAGGAAGGAAGGAAGGAAGGAAGGAAGGAAGGAAGGAAGGAAGGAAGGAAGGAAGGAAGGAAGGAAGGAAGGAAGGAAGGAAGGAAGGAAGGAAGGAAGGAAGGAAGGAAGGAAGGAAGGAAGGAAGGGAAGGGAAGGGAAGGGAAGGGAAGGGAAGGGAAGGAGGGAGGGAAGGAAGGAAGGAAGGAAGGAAGGAAGGAAGGAAGGAAGGAAGGAAGGAAGGAAGGAAGGAAGGAAGGAAGGAAGGAAGGAAGGAAGGAAGGAAGGAAGGAAGGAAGGAAGGAAGGAAGGAAGGAAGGAAGGAAGGAAGGAAGGAAGGAAGGAGGGAGGGAAGGAGGGGGGAGGGAGGGAGGGAGGGAGGGAGGGAGGAGAAAAAGCGTTGCTCTCTCTAAAATAACTCTATATAACATCCACAAACATCAACTCTAAAACCTTGAGCACACAACTGGATGTAAACACTAATAAACAGACAGACATGTACAATCAACCTCCAAACATGTAAACAGAACCCTCAACCTTTCTATTCCACCCTTGTTGTTCTAGGATTCCCTCCATAATAGATGCTAATTTCTAACATACATCCATGCCCCTCAATCCTATAGATACATAGTTAACACCCACACACATCAACTCTTATGCCGTATGCAAACGTCACCAACCCAAAAAGAGCAAACATCTGGATGCAAACACTAACACACAGGCAAACATGCATAATCCACCTCTACACATAGACACAACACCCTCAACTTCTCTATTCCACCCTTGTTGTTCTATGATTTACACACCATGTCACATTACACACAAACACATGCATACTTTTACGTGTCACAGATGGCTTCAATAACTGAAAGACATGAATTTTCCAGTATTTCATGATCAATATCAAAGACTTGATTAACATTTGGCAGGCTATACTACCGAGTTACCTAGTCTCTCCCTCATCCTTCCCATTGTCTCCCTCCACTCTAGCCAGGTGTCCCTACTCCCCAACATTATGTGCTGAAAGACGAGAGACAGGCAACTCCTACTGAATGTTTCCAACCAGGTTTTTCAATTCAGGACTATAGGCCAGAGCCTTTTCTACTTTATCCTCTTCAAGAGCTTATAATTGTTCCCTACTCTGCTTGTTCCCCAAAGTGCGCTTCCATAATGTTAGCATGGCACTTCCATAGTCCCTCTCTCTCTTGCTCTATCCCTCTCTCTCGTGCTGCCTCTTTCTCTCTCTTATCTCCTCTCCCTGACCCTTCTGCTCACCTTTCGTCTACACTTTATTTGTTCCTGTTTATTCTCTCTCCCTCTCTCCCCTTGATCTTCGTGTGTCCTCCAGCTTCATCTCTGTGCTATCCTACCTCCCTCTAGACATCCTCTTCTCTGCCTCTCCTGCTTGCTATTCCCCTTACTCTCTCTCTCTCTCCTTCCTCCTTCAGATCTTCTCACATTCCACCCTCACTTCCCTCTCCTTTCTATCTCCTCCCAAAAGGATACCACTTCATTCATTCTGTTCTCCAATCTCCCACAAAACACCTACTTCCTCTCTCCTACTGCTCTCCTCTCTTTTTCTCTCAGGTTCTCACTCTTTCACTTTGTACCACTCTCACCTTTTACTCTGTATCACTCTCACATTCCAGTATCTACATTCGCTCCACTCACACTACTTTCACACTCTCTCCTCTCTGTTTCAAAGCGCCCACAGGGCAGGGAGGGAGGTAGAGTGGGAACAACATTACAACACTACAACACAATATTTGAGAGCAGACGGGGAAGAGAGAGGGGACAAACCTATTATGCTTTGTGAGTACTCAGAATGTGCTAGTGCAGAATGAAAAGGGAAGAGGGGGTTAGGACTGGGGAGTCCGCGCCCGTGGTTGAGCCATGGACAAAGTGCTAGAATGTTGAGTGCTACACGGCCTGGGCCGCAAGGGTTGCAAATGCGAATCTCCAGAGCAAAGAGTATGCAGATGCAAAGTGCTGTGGAAAGACAGGAGCTCGGAAAAATTGGTGTGGGAGGTCAAGGTCCTGATGAAGCATAAGGGCCAAGGACACTGATTCAGCAACTGTGAGATTAGCAGAGGAGAGAAGGAGGGAAGGAGGAGGAAAAGAGGAAAGTCTTAAGGAGCTTCCGGAATTTAAGAAGATCCTGCACAAGGCGCAGGGAGGTGGGAAGGCTGTTCCAAAGGAGGGAGCCCGCAGAGGAAAGTGAGTGACCCCCTGCCCTCTGCTTAGTAAAACACTTTGCACACAAGGAGTGGTGCCAGAGGAGCAAAGTAGTGTAGAGGGAGAGTATTTAGAGAGATAGAGTTAAAGATATTGAGGACCCTGAGCACTTTGCACACAAGGAGTGGTGCCAGAGGAGCAAAGTAGTGTAGAGGGAGAGTATTTAGAGAGATAGAGTTAAAGATATTGAGGACCCTGAGCCCAGGCATCCTTGTGGATGATGCAGAGGGATTTGCATTTAATATGTGAACCAACCGAGAGCCAGTGCAGGAGACATGCAGTCCCAGGGTTTAAGGCCAATGATAAATCCTGTTGCCCTGTTCTGGATAAGCTGGAGGGGTCACAGAGTGGAAGAAGGAAGGTTCAGGAGGAGGCTGTTACAGTAGACAAGTCTAGAGAGAATGAGGGCTTCAGTCACATTGAGCCGCTGAGGGAAGGTGAGAAAAGGTAGAATCTCTTTGAGACTGAAGAGCTGATAGTTGGATTTCTTGCCAGTGTCCTGAGTGTGAGGGAGGAAGGAAAGAGAGCAGTCAAAAATGACTCCAAGGTTTCTGGCGTCCAATCTCTCTTATACACATTCCCTTACCTAAAATCTCATCCAACTTATCCACAATCTCCTTAGCACTCCACTCCACTCCACCTTCTGCTTTCAGCCACTTGGTCACTGTCTGCTCTCAGCCACCTGGTCTCTCAGTCCACCAAATCTCCCACTGACCTAGCTCGAACATCCTTCATTCATGGATCTGACTATGTGACTTTTAAAGTCCTTCCTTTCCTAGTTTACTTCTCCTCCCCCTTCCCATTGGTCCTTGCTGTCAGAGATCTGCTTTGACCAATCTTTTCCTTTCCTTTCTTCCATGAGCAGGGTTTTTCACGGCAAAATATTTAAAGTCCCTTCTTGGCACCACCCCCTTTTCATTCAGCGATGTTCGCTCCATTTGTCTGGTTGGGTGTTGTTTGATTTCACTGCATTGGTGTCTCTCCCACAGCCTGATGACGTCTGCAGGTTGCTGAGTGATGTGGTGATCATTGGTGGAGTGGGACTCACAGCCATCATCTATGTTCTCTCCTTTGCCTCGTTCTGGTGTGGTTGTGTTGATTCCTGGATGCTGTAGTCCTGAAAAGAAAGACAAAAGGCTGAGGCCAGAAAAAAGTCTTAATGGCAAGGTGTAAAATGCAGTGGTACCAATAGTTTTACAGCACAAGTCACGCTGAGGGGTTTAGGGATGTGGGTACCCCCAGCTCCCTCACCCCACCTCTAAAGTAGGGTCAGCTCTGGTATACAACCTAGTAGGTCGCCCACCCCACATACAGACAGAGTGGTCCCTGCTCATTCTTCACAGTGTCAAGACTCTCAACCTGTCACACACTTTACACGCTCATAAACACAACATGCACAACCATGTACCTTCAAACTTTCATTTTCTATTCCTGCAGCCACTTTTGCGATACACCCCAAACGAATATGGTATTAGGCATCAGAGGGCTCCTGATAATCGGCAAGTCAACTCTCTGGGTAGATAGATATGGCTCATTGTATTTCTTGTTTAGCCAGGTTTTCTCCATATTTTTACTATACAACCTGCAGTGAAAGGAAATGTATTTAAAGCAGTTACACTCTTGAAAGTCGGAGCACGTTAGTTACCGCAGTGAAGGGAACACAGTGTAGTTATCAATGTCAAAGCACTAACCATCCATCATTTACAAGGAGTGAAAGGAACGCACATATGGTAAACAGAAGTACTCCTCTGCTTACGCTGGACAACTCAAGCCTCACGTGCAAATGCTGCAGCTGACCAGAAGTGTGTATATGGTGCATTGTTTGCTAATATTTTACTGTTAGGGTGAGTGCTGTGTGGTAACAGCACCAAGTACAGGGTGCTTATGGGTTGCATTCTTGAATCACTTTCACAAATAGATTGGTCAACTATAAACAGGCTGTGTTTATTTCTTATATTCCCAGGATGCTCTCGGTTTTTATGCAAAGAAGAGATGCGACCACACTGGTTCTTTGTATATCTCTCCCCTTTCACAAAAGAGATGTGTTTACTGAATAGAGGCGTTTTTCTCACCGAATGAAACTGGGTGAGAGTGATTTAGTCAGGAAGAGATCTATTTACTAGATGCAGACTGGATGTAAATACGTCATTCTGAGTGGCTCATCATACATGTTTGCAGGTTCTTGTGGTGTACTGGTTGGGACCTAAGCCACCTGCCACTTTTAGGCCATGTTCTTATTCGTGCAACTCTTAGGTAACCGCCCCCCACGATTTCGAATCCCACTTAAAGCAGGGCCACTGACGCATGCCGTGACCTGTGCATTATCTAAAGTGCTCTTACAAGTGGAATTAACGAAGTTGCTTTACTCGGCAGAGTTGCATAAATATCCATTTAGGAAAACAATATCGAAAATGGACTAATTTCATGTTATAAATTTCGGAAAAAATTGCGTTTCAAAGTGAATTAACTAGAACACGGAAGTCAGAGCAGGGCATCCGCAGCATATTTGTTGTCAAAGATGTCATAGCTCTTCAAGAATTGTAAGTCGATGGCGAGTGGCAGGAGAATGGCAGAGTTAGGTGGTTGGTGGAGGATGGGGGGCACATATCTGGCAAGAGGGGAGGGCTGTTGGTTTGCATTGCTAGCTATTAAGAAGCTGTGGTCCCTTTGAAGGATTTCTAGCATTCCAAATCCAACCGGACCTATAGTAACCAATGAATCATGCGAACAGTTTCCAGCCACAACACTCTACCACCTGCAGGCATTCTGAAGATAATTTGTTTAATTACTGTTTTAAAAACACCCAGTCCTTTCATGTGTGTCCATTTGAATGTTTCTGTGAGAGGTCGGATTTTGCAGAATTTTCAAAACTCATAGTGCATATGTAACATATCAACCAGGCCTGAAGATTAGATTAACAGATTTCTGTTTTACGCATCAAATACACTTCAAGACTGAATGGAGACATGGACGTCATTTGGGGGCCCCCATCGGTAGCAGCTGCTGGCCCTGGTGACTTCCCTGTCACCTCTGGTCCTGCCTCTGTAACCCCTTGAAGAGGCAGACCTAAAAATAGGCCTTGTTACACCCACTCCACTCTCATCAGGGAGACAGAGAAATGCGTGGTGCACATCGTTTATGGGCCCCATCTCTTTCATCGTCGATGTACCGCTGAAATTTTCTGAGAAGCGTTATTCACTCAAGACAGCCATTCAGACATACCCTAATGATGTTACTGAGGACACGGGTAATTGTTGTTGTCAGTTTTGTGTTATTGTGAAGGATTCCTGCTTCCAGGCATTAGCTAGGTTAAGGGTGAAAAAAGAAAAAAGACCATAAAAAGTATACCTGTTTCTAAGCGCCAGCTTAGCTTACGAATAAAAAAGACAAAAGACAATAAAAAGTATACCTGTTCTCAGGGCAGTCAGCTTAGTTTGTGGATGTAAAAGACAAAAGACAAAACAAGTATACCTGTTTTTTAGGCAGTTCGCTTGGTTTACAGATGCCTTATGTATGGATCCTTGTGTCTAGGTGCTAGCATAGCTTGCTTAGGTCGCGGAAAGTGGTTTCTTAATTTATCTCATGGAGAAGTATTCCTATGTGTTGCGGTATAGAAGAAGAACCAAATGATTTTGGTATTCCCTCTGACTTGAAGGACAGGAAGATGGCCGTGTGTTATGTGTTTGTGTTGTTGTGTTTTGGGATGTTGTTATACTCAAGAGTTCACTTGAAATATTGGGATGTTTGCCTTGAGTGTGTGACATCGCATTCAAAGTTGTTGAATAGGACATGGTTTGTTCAGATAAGAGTGAAGGCCCGTAGTGGGGCACAGATGTGGGGGTAAGATAAAAGAGGAAAACAAGATTAAAGAGAAATACTTGGAAATAGAAGATGATGTTTTCTAGCTTGATGAGGTTATGTTTGGAATGCCATTGGAAAGGGGAATGCCATTTGGGGCGGACTCGAAGAGCATGTGAAGGAAGTGTGGTTCAGACTTTAAGGGCAGAGAATATAGTGTTGGTGGTGAGCGGAGTGTGCTCTTGTTCATGGTGGTGAGCCAAAGAGGCTGGTGAAACATGTTGGGGATTGTTATGGTTTTTGAGAATGAATTGAGAATTGACAACTATTGTGAAATATATAAATTGACAAAGTGTTGAAATGTTTCAAAAATCCCAACTTGATGTCGAATAAGTATCGGCAGTCAGAAAGTGACATGTCCCCATGGGGGATACACCCTGTAAGCATTTGTGCAAGTCCCTTCCGTGGTATCAAGACAAAAAACACAAATATAGCACAGAATGTACTCATGATACAGAGGGCAAAATGGCAAAGCCTTGTACTCGGGAGAGCAGTCTTTCCAAATATGTGCTGCAACATATGACTACATATTTACATGCTGCCTATAAAGGGAAGAAATGAAGTATCAGATTAGTGCTATTGGAGCTATGGAAAATGTTTCGCAACAGGGAAGAGGACCCACCCATGAAAGAGTGAATGCTGAATCAGAGTGATGCGGGGGGCGAAGCACTCATGGCTCCTCCTCCCCCTCCTCAAACCACAGTCCCCCCAACAGAAAGTTAGGGATTTTAATCTTTGAAGGAATTGAAAACAGCAGCAGGATATACCAACCCTGTTTATGCCCCAAAGACAAGCAGGAGTACAACCGGGGAGAGAACAATTTGGTGGACAGAGTAACAAGGAAATGATAGGAGAAAAGCATTTTAAGGAGGCTTAATTATGATGATGAAGGGGGAGAGGACAGCAACAACAGCTCTAGAAACATAGGATCAGACGAGGATCAAGGGGAAAGTGATGATGATGAAGGCAGAGGCTTAGCCGCCCATTCAGGGAAGTAAGCCCTGACAGGGACACACTTTGGCGTGGAGAGGAAGACATTTAGAAAAGCAAGGTAGACCCTGAAGGACGCCTTGCGAGTCCCAAAGGTAGATCGCATAGCGCAGATGAATTTACTCGATATGCGCAGTGCCGGGACGGAAAAGAGCGAGTATGATGAGAACATTTATAGACACAAAAGACATAGGGAAGCACCACAGGCGAGTACAGTGTACACAGTTCCCGTCACTAGAAAAGGGTGGCAGACAACCACAATACATACCATGACAACAGATGGACAAGGATAATCTGAGGTGCAAGTTGCCCTCATTGATAGCAGGAAGCAGGGAAATCGATTTATGAGTTAGAAAGACTGACGGCAAAGACAACACTGGCAGTTAGTGACATGAACAGCTTACGCTCATCCATTCTTGGGGAGGTTACCGACGACATTTGGAAACAGATATGGTATCCGAGAGTGATGGCACCGAACGTGGCACATGATGGCACACTGTTTAATAACTGCAGATCAGCCGAATGGCAAGCTTTGAGTTTACAATACCCAGACACATCTGACATAAGTGTGATTATGTGTTAGGCTGAAGACCCACTTCAGTATATTCAGGAGATACAAGAACTTTAGTGTCTCAAGACGAGGGAACCATGGGATAAAACAGTTGGATTATTCTATCATATATTAAGCAACGGGCTACCAGAGCAGGTACAGAAGCATACTAAAGACATTAGTGAGAATGGTTAGTGAAACCAGGGACAGAAATTCTGCTAACTATAGTGCATTATTGCAGGAGAGTCATGAGGAAAGGAAGCGGGAATAGAGCGAAATTAGTGCAGAAGAAGCTATCAAAATATACAATGGAAGGGGCAATATTGACGAGTGGAGAGAAGGCAGTTATTCAGAACACACACAATCGACAAAAGGGAAGAGGGTTTGGACACCCAATGCAGCAGGGTGGAGACAGATTCAATGGAGGGCAGCGGAGACCCATGGGAGGTCCACCACAATGTTGGACGTGTGGTAGGATGGGTCACATAGCACGACTGTATAGAACCAGAGATGGGGCACAGCGTAATGGGGGCATGACATACCAGCCAGCATATCAGATGAAACAACCTGACCATTATGCCCAAAATCACACGCAGACACAGAATTATGTGCCGTAATGGGAGGTCCACCACAATGTTGGACGTGTGGTAGGATGGGTCACATAGCACGACTGTATAGAACCAGAGATGGGGCACAGCGTAATGGGGGCATGACATACCAGCCAGCATATCAGATGAAACAACCTGACCATTATGCCCAAAATCACACGCAGACACAGAATTATGTGCTGCAAATGGCGTTTACACAAGGTGCACCAGTACAGTCATAAAAGCCCACGGTGTACACACCACAAACACAAGAACACCTGCAACCACCACAACCAGCCAAGCAAGCATGAGTACAGCAGAACATTGTAGCCACGAGACACACAGAATCTACGATACAGACTCCCATATGGAGAAAAGAGGGAGCAACCGTGGTGGGGGTAAGCTCTTCACAGCAACAGGGATGACTCTATACCCACAATATGACAGCCCACAGACAGACCTGATGTGTTTGATCCTATCCGTTACACCCAACCCGAATGAGGAACCACATGTGGGGATGATCATAGGTGACAAGACATTTTTCTTTCTTGTAGATATAGGGGCAACAAGATCCTGTATTAGGCAAGGGAGATACCCAATGTCGGGCATTGCCATGAATGCGCAGTGATTCTCTGGAGCTATAGATTTGGTTCCATTCAATGACAAACTTCCGATCTCCATGGGGGAACACGACTTTGCCATGCCATTTTTTATATTCCTGACAAACACCGGTCAACATAATGGATAGGAACATGATAAGCACAATTAACATGACCATTTTGTTCACCGACATAGCATGCTCAACTCCAGGAATTCACCACATGAATGTACAAGAGTCCATTCACGCATTTTGCAGGCAAACTGTACAGAGGGCAGTGCTGCTTCACCCCAAGTTATTTCAATATGGGTGTGAAGTGCTATTAGCATGGCTTCCAGGGATACAGGGCAAACTGCTTCATTTACCCTACAAGATTTTATCCTGATCAGAGGTCCCCTTGGACGAGAAGGAAGGACAAGTATTCCCACTAGAAATAGAGATGGTTATGTTGAAGGACGAGAGGATGGTACTGCACGGGACCGATGATACAGGATGGGTGTGGAGAGCAGCAATCGTAGTAGGAGACTGGCACAGACTAACTGACTTGATAGATGAGGAATTGTTTTGAGATAACTATTCAGACCTTGAGACAGTGTTTATTATGAGCATTAGCTATTGGTTGAGAATTCAGTACAGGGAAGTGCCACAGAGAATGGCCTTGTTGAAAAAGACTATGCACACAATTGATCAGGGTGACCAAACAATATCACCACATCCATACATTCAGGAAATCATAGAGCTCATGCCACTCTTATAAAGTTTTAGTTAATGAATTTTGCTTAAAATAAAACAAATGATTTAATATATAGAGTCAAAACAAATCACTGTTCAATAGTAAGAAAGATATAGCAACTATACAAATAGTTGATAAACTGAACAGACACAGTGGTCAGAAACATTTAGTGTAAGAATGCCATCAACAACACAATCCCTTTCAGTTTTATGGGGACCCGTACAATCTGGTACATAAAAAGTTGATTTAAACATCTGAGAATTGTGGCATTAAAAACTGGGGGAAGGAATATCGACATAGATGATTTTCAAACATGAAAAGCTGCAATAGTGACCTTGAATGTGGGTGGCCTTCATCAGGACAAACAAGGGAGTATGGTGGTTGAGCAATGAATGTGTAGTCCTGTCTTGCACTGCCTACAGAAAGAACAGAAAAAAAATGTGTAAGGATGGGTGTGATCGTTTGGGTCAGTGATCGAGTATTTTATTCTAGCTTTAAATGTTGCTTATTGTGAATGAAGAAAGCAGCCCCTGTGAATGGGATTGGTGTTTTTACCATGTTCAATTAGTTCGGCACAGTCTGGTGGGACTCAACTTCAAACCTTATGGTGGGTTCCGATCAAGAAGCACCAATAGAAATTCGAGGTTTGATCTTGTTCATGTAGATATTACTGAAAGATACCAATGATGTCCTTGTTGGTGTTTCCAAAGAAAACAAGTAACCACCCATTAGTGTTCATACCGGAGTGGTTCATTTGTGATAAAAACAGGGAAGTAATAAGCTAGCCCTGTGCCCGGATTAGAGCGAACCCAACCCGAGAATGAAGAATAACTGGATATCCAACTAACAGTAGTCGTTTTTAGTGATTATCGTGACTGGTATTTATCTTAGAGTGATCTGTAGATGTCAATTGGGATCTATGTGATTATTGCGATGGCTGAAAATGACGACTTTTGTTTTAACCCTTTACACCCCCCGCAACACCCCCATATTAATATTATACTCTAAACCCCCCCACATATATATGTTGTGGAAGGGGGGATAAAAAAAAAAATGTCTGCATTTTCGGCTGTCGCAATTCCCAGGTCGACATTTTTGTATGATTCCTTCAATTGCCTATTACACTGCTCAGGTAATGGTGTTGATAACCATTAGCCACGAGCGTTGGGATGTCTGTGGCACCAAAGCATAAGTGACCTGTTGCTCACAGAAAAAAACCCTGATCCTAGTGCCAGTGTGCCCAAAGAGGGCTGAGAGGGTGACTGGAGAGCCACCGCAAAGCTTCCATAGACGGCTGCTGACAGCCGTGGAGCCACAGCGAAATGTTATCAGCAGCGTGCAGTGGCCGTCTATGTGGACTCTACCATTACATTGGGTATGCACGATCCTGAAGAATTCCAATCTTGTTGCCTAGGTTACGGAGGCATCGTAATTCTGAAGTATGATGCTTAGACAGCCATGGCTTTTCAAATTCAGTGAACACGGCCTGCTGCAATTCGGATATCTGGACAGAATCACAGATCCACGGGATCTTTTATGTAGAGGTAAGACCCCGATCATAGTCCGATTATTACATAGCTATGGGTCCCATCCTCAAGAGACATCTTTTAGATAGCTAGACGCTGACTACACACAGCTGATAACATTTCAAAAGGCAATTGACATCTACAGATTACTCTAGATAAATACTGGTGACATTAGTTGGATACCCTGTGATTTTTCATTCTCGGGTTGTGTTTGTTCTAATGGGTGGTTACTTGTGTTCTTTGGAAATACCACCAAGGACACCATTGTTATCTTTCAGTAATATCTGCATGAAGAAGTTCAAGCCTCGAATTTCTATCAGTGCTTCTTGATCGGAACCCACTGTAACGTTTTAAGTGGAGTCCCGCCAGACCATGCCGAACTAGTTGAACACGGTAAGAACACCAACCCTTTCCACAGGGGCTGGATTCCTCATTCACAATAAGCAACATTTGATGCTATTTAATGCTAGAATAAAATACTCTATCGCTGACACAAATGATCACACCCATCCATACAAATATGTTCTCTGTTCTTTCTCTAGGCAGAGGAAGACAGGACTACACATTCATTGCTCCACCACCATACTTCCTTGTTTTTCCTAATGAAGGCCACCCGAATTGAAGCTCACTACTTCAGCTTTTCATAACCGAATCACATATGTGTCGACATTCCTTGCCACAGTGTTTAATGCCAACACTGTCACCATTCTCAGTTGTTCAAATCAACTTTTTATGAACCAGATTGTACGGTCCCATAAAACTGCATGGGATTGCATTGTTGTATGTCAGTTTTGCACTACATGTTTTTGAGCACTATGTCTGTTCAGTTTATCAACTACTTGTATAGTTGCTATATACTTCATCATGTTGAACATTGATTTGTTTTGAGTCTATGAAAACCAAAAATCATTTGCTAAAACTGTATAAGAGTGGCATGAGCTCTATGATTTCTTGAATGTATGGATGTGGTGATTTTGTTTGGTTGCCCTGATCAATTGTGTGTATACTATTTAACTCACCTGAATAGATCAGGGAATTGCCAGGAGCCCTATTGATTACACTTGTTGAAAATGACACCACTGCCATTTCTCGATGAAGATTTTATGGACCAACGGCCTGTATGACGTTTGCTTATTAAAAGTAGTAGGAGCTGTTAAAATCAAGGTTAAGTCAGGGGCTATCTTACCAACGGTGAAACAGTATCCTTTGTCCAGGTAGGCAGAGAAAGGCATTTTTGAGACAATCTCTGTTTTAGTGCAGCAAGGGATCTTGATGCCTTCAGAATCACAACATGACGGTGTACCCCGTGAAGAAGGCGACAGGGGGTCATGGTGTTTTATTCAGGACTTGCGCTCCTTAAACCAAATTGTTTAAGCAGAATTTCAGTTACTTCCTAATCCAGTGCCAATACTATGTAGCATTATCTCAGAAGCTATCACAGGAGCTGACATTTCTATATAGAAATAAAAAGTTGGAAAAAATGAGACTTCCTCACGGGTACTTTGAATCACCAACCATATTTAATAGGGTCCTCCAAAAGGACTTGGGAAACATACATCTGGTCAGCATGGTCATTCTGTATGTAGACAATATCCTGGTCTGTAGCAGATCTGAATGACAGTGCCGGTAAGACTCAGTACTGCTGCTAACAGTGTTAGCAGAAAAGGGCTACAAGGTGGATAAGGCGAAACTGCAGTTTTACCAAAGAGAGGTGTTGTACATTGGACAGCTAATATCACAAGAAGGTACAAAGGTAACTCCAGAAAGAGCAGAGGCAATCTTTAGAGCACCACTGCTACGAACTGAAAGATAGATGGAGACATTCTTAGGTTTCTGTAATTAATGCAGGGCTTGGGTGTTGGACTACAGCACATAAACAAGACATAATTTAAGCAGGCTCAGAGAGGCTAGAGGGGGAACGGAAGCTTAACATGGCCACAGGAGATGACTGAAGCATTTGAGGAGTTGAAAGGGGCAATATGCACAGCCCCAGTGTTAGGGATTCCTGATTACACTAAATAATTCTATTTGTTTTCACACTCCAATGGGGAAGTGATGACGGCGGTGCTCACACAGAAAATTACCTTAGGGCACAAATCAATGGTTTATTATAATGGATATTTAGACCCAGTAATGAGAGGACATTACCCTTGCAAACAAGAATTGTCTGCTGCTGAATTTTCAGTAGAGAAGTCTGTGAGTATCACAATGGGTTGTAGTACTACACTTTACAAGGAACATGCCATTTTTGTTATCCTTGAAAAGCTCAAGAGCACATTGACCACGCAAAGAGCATCTGGATATGAGGTAATCATCTCAAATCCAGGGATAAGAATAGTGAGGTTCAGAATTGTAAACCAAACAACATTTATAGCGGTTCTAGTACAGGAGGGAGACTATGAACACGACTGCACTACCTACACAAAACAATATAACTATATCCATACAGCAGGAGAGAATGCCCTCAAAGGAGGGGAAGTGCTCTTCATTGACAGCTTTATTGGCAGGTCTTCAAATATAGACCAGGTGACAAGGCAAAAGCATACTGGGAAGGCAATAGTAAAAAATAAAATCGGATGGGACAGTCGAAGTAGTATTGAGCACAAGATTGTCATCACACTTTTCAGAGCAAGTGGCAGAATTAGTAGCTCTTATAATGGAATTAGAAGTGCATGAAGATGAGGAGATCACTGTCTCTCACTCTGTCTCCCCCTACGTGATGTCTACATTACATGTTGGGCTGTCGCAGTGGAAAAGGAGGGGCTATTGATGTGCTGACGGCACACCAGTGGAGCATGTGCTCCTATTGGCCAGACTCCTAGACGTACTACAATTCCCATCGGCCATAGCAGTCATTAAGTGCCAAGCACACATGAGGGGGGAGGACCTAATCTCCCACAGCAAAGAAGCTGCAGACACAGAAGCAAAGCGAGCAGCATATTTTACAGAAATAAATGAGCGTGATACCCCGTCTAACACACACATACACATGCATAACATGATATTGAGAGAAGGGCATAGTTCATTTCCTGTTACCCAAATAGTAGAGATTCAGGGGCAAGCACTGATAGAAGAGAAGGAGTTGTGGGTAAGGAGAGGATGTTCAGTATCCCCTAAAGATGCATTATGGCAACAGAAGACCACAGGAAAACTGGGGATTCCCACAGCATTGTTGCAGATTGCACTCACACTGTCACACTACCCCACTCACCTTAGTAAGGATGCTTTTGCTGCACATATTAGGGAAGATTGGTTCTGTCCCAACCTGGCGGAATATATCACCACTTTTATGGATACATGCAAAGCATGCAAAATGTTTAATGTGGGTCACAAGCTGGATGTAGTGCGAGGGGCAATACCGCTCCCTGATTGGCCTTTACAACATCGCCATGTAAATTATGTGGACATGCTGCATGTATGTCAAAAGTATAAATACTTGATTGTAGTTGCATGCCCTTTCTCTTGCTGGATCGAAGCTGATCTATGCTCACACCCGGATGCCATAAGGGCTGCGAAAGTCCTCATCAGAGAGGTGTTGCCACAATGGTGGGTGTGCAAGGACCTGGGTTCAGACAATGGGCCTCATTTCATAAATTAAACTTTTAAACACATTGCAGCCCTGCTGGGGATTAAGAATACATTTTCCTACACATATCACCCGCAAGTGAATGGGAGTTGTGATCGCCTCATTGGCTTGCTGAAATAAAAGATAGCCAAAATAAAAAACAACATTAAAGAAGGGCTGGTTACACTGCCTGCCCTTAGCCTTGTCTGCATTGCATAATCAACCTGTATCAACCCACCATTTTACTCCTCATGAGATGGTGGCAGGACGACACATGCGACTCCCCCATGCTCCTCCCACGATAGTGTTGACAGATGCCCAAAGTACAGCCACTGTCTTAGGTGATGCAATTCACAAATATCTTGCTTTAATGATGGTTAGTGCTTCTTTTATCTCTCGATAGCTCCAATCTCGGTGGGGAAGTCAAAGAAGGATGAGGGAGATGATGCACCCATAACAGACTCTGTACTGCTTAAGAAAACACCTCCTAATCCAGGGGACCAAGTCTACCTATGTAATTTTGTCCAGTCCTGGCACAAGCCCAGGTTAGAGGGCCCCTATTCCGTAGAACAAGCAACAGATAAAACTGTCAAGCTTGTGGGGAACAAGGCGTGGAACTATCTCGGAGATGTCAAGCCCTGCAGAGGTGAGACCCCCTTGGCCCATAACATAGACAATTTGATGCAAGAAGAAGAGCAAGCGGAAGAAAAAACCCTTCAACATATAGAGACCCAGTCAAAGACTAGAAGTAGGTAAGAAAAATCTGAAAAGTTAGATTAGGTACACTTTCCTTTCCTCACTTTAGATATTCATTGTGAAAGTTTGGACTGATTTAGGCTCATGATTTTATACCTGCACACACTTTTGATAAGCACTTTTCAAAACTTGTAGCTTCACTCAGACAAATGATACCACCTATAGTGTTCTGTCATGCTTTTCTTCTTTATGTGGCACACACCCATCCCATGTTAACTCGAGACGATACACCCGTCATTACACTGCTTAATAGTGCCAAGCTGCAGTCTGTCTGGGAGCGATTGTTATTTCTGCACTGGTTCAGTATTACCGAAGGAGAGCTTAACTAACACAAAAAACTGTAGTTTTGCATGTCATGATCACAGGCCACGCTACGGGCTAGGTGGGGATAAGGACTCTGTGTCAGCTACAACCTCTACTGGGAAGGGAAAGCTGGACAACATTGATGCGCTGTTGGTGCTCTCCTCAGCGCTCTTTTCCAGCAGTCACTTAGCAGTTCAGGCATGCTTTAGACTGTAGCGCCTTTTCCAAGATGGCTGCCCTCTTTAAAGTTACCGGACTATCCCAAAATGGCCACAGGAAGGCCCATGGTCCTCTAACTAGCAGCCGATGCTAGTCTTTTGTTGGAAGCCTGGCCTATTTAAGCCATTCCCGGAGCTCTTCTTTGCTTCACATTGCACTGACTACTCAGCAGGATGCTTACCGCAGGCTCATCTTCCTGAACCGACATCAGGCAGCCCACTCCCAGCAAAGACAGCACTTACCTGATCCAGACCCCTCCGTCTCCAGTTTCATTCCCAACTGGCAGAGCACTGCGGTTTCTGTCTCCTGTTTCCTTGCCGCTACGCCAGCACCTGAGGGAAAGGAAACAACAACAGCATTACTTAACCATGTGGCAAGGATTCTGCCTGTACTTGAAGGAAAAGCAAAGGTCAGAAAAGAAATCAGCACAAGGCTAACAAATGGAAAGGAAAGGGCAGCCAAAGCTGAGAAAGGCATGAAGAGAAAGCAGCACACAAGACAGGTGAAATGCTAAGTAAGGCAGCCCAAGCTGAGAAATGCATTAAAACAAAGCAATGCACAAGACAGGCAAAACGCGAAATAAAAGGCAGCCGAAGATGAGAAACGACAGTAAAACCGAAGCACAGAGCTGGCAATGGACAGGAAAGATAGCATCTCTCAGTGAGAGAAGCACAGAAAGAAAAAATAACTTTGCAAGAAATACAAAGGGGCACAATCAGCGCTTGCAGCACACCAACTGCGCCAAGCAGTCACAGCAGGCCTGGACTAGCAACCACCAGTGAAGAAACTGGAAAACTGGTGAAACCGGCTTCCACATCACCCTCACACTTTCTAGTGAGTCCAATCTTCCCTGGGAGGGGGGAACAGGACACCGGGGGGGATCATGGCCAGAGAAACCCTGACATCTGACACTTTTGTAGGTGTGGACCCAGCGCACGCGCAGACCCCGATTCAGCCCACTTCTCAGCAGAGTGCACGAAGCACTCAACCAGAGGGTACCATTAGCCCCATCTCTTCCTCTCTAAGCTCGGAGGGGGTTGTTTTCAACCCTAAACATACGATCTTTGGGTGGTAAGTGGTGAGGGCCTATCATCGGAGGGTCTAGGTGCTCCCACAGAGACAAGGTAAGCGTTACATGCATTTCATCGATTTTCTCAAATGGTCTCATGGTCTTGCAGGACATGGAAGCTGCAGCAAGATCCATTGTGTTGATATTTTCTGTTGTCTGCTGTCTTTACTTCTTTGCCCTCTTTACATTACAGAAGGCTGTATTGTGTCCTGCACATGCTTTGATACCTACTAACACAACCCCAGTTCCTGCTCTTACTGAAGCCGCATCTGGGTAGGTAACCAGCACTGCCCGAGAAGCAAAAAAGACTCAGGCGAAGTGCAGATAGCTGATTTGGCCTACGTGTCCAACAACATGTGGTATGTACATGACCAAGGTGTTGAGAGAGACAATGAAGGAGAGCTGAAATGTGTGCTTTCTCTTTCCATATACCATTACTACTTCCAGAGCATTCATAACAGCAGAAATACTGACAGCCAGAGCACAGTGCCTCATGCACCTATATCTTTGCACAATCAAAGGCTGATTACAAGGAAGGTGGGCCATTCTAAGATGGATGTTGAAGAAGACGTTCCTGCATAAAGACAGCTATATCACGACCCAGAAAATTATAGATGACTATTGGAGCACTGACAAGACAATAGAGTACATTCCTGATGACCCAAACAGGAGAAGCCCGAAAAGTGACACAAAAGGAGTTACAATGTCTAAAGACAAGACAAAGAGAGATGGGGGGGAATGCCAGGATGATGGGAACGCCAGGATGCTGGGAATTGCTGGGAAAGGCCTCAACTACTAGTATATAGGCACATATTTACAGAAGGATGGAAGGAAGGGATTGAAGGAAGCAAAGCAAAGCAAAGGAAATCCGTAGAAGTGGTGCAGAAAGAAAATGACGATCGCCTCAAGGGGTGGGCAGCGAGTGCAAAACCGCTCACTTGGGTAGACAATGAAGCAGGTCCCTTGCCAATCATACCACTTGAGAATGCTTCCTTGTGTTTCCAGAATCATGGTCCAGTAAAGGTTTGAGAGAGCAAAGGTTGCAAACGAATATCAAAGATACCAGGCATGATGGTCAGAACTAGAGTGCTAATTGATCACTACTGGGCCTGTGGAACCCAGGCGTACATGTAATTACCACCAAACTGGTGAAGGATATGCTCTCTGGTGTAACTTAACACACCAGAATTGCTTGTGCCTCAGAAAGATATACAAGTAGACAGATTCCCCAAAATGAATGAACACCAAAGGAAGAGAAGGTCTGCAGAGCTAATGAGAGTAAAGAGAGGAAATTATGTGTCAACAAAGATGGAGGATGCACCAGGCGTAATTCTACCAGAGCACAGATTATTCAGCAGGACAGGGATATTATTTCTGTCAATTGTTCAGGAGTTCCGGCCAATGTTAATGTCAAATGGCTCCAAATCACCAGGTGGGAACTGTTGCAGACAATATGTTCGACTGTCAAGGGATTCAATGCTATCAAAGAAGAGTTGAGAGCTGTTAGGATGATGACCCTACAGAACAGATATGTTTGGGATTGTCTCACGGCTGTGGAAGGAGGCGTTTGTACCAAGTTTGGACCTTTTTGCTACACGTACATGCCATCCCACAATGGAGAGAATGAGACACTAACCGAGGTGATCATACAATTATCAGACCTGCACGCTGGAATGGAGGCAATGACAAGCCCAGTAGAAGAAGATGGAGATTGGCTGACATACATCCTTTCCTGGATAAAATCATGGATGCCTAAGTGCTGATACCAGCTTTAGTGTCCATGTATGCGATTTCTTTGAAAATATTTCACCTATTAGAGAATTCACTGAATCCATTTCAATGAAAAACAAAATCTACTTTTTCTACATTTTTTATAAATGCGGCAGAGACCCTCCACACCCCCCCTGACCACTCCCTACCCTAACATATACCCTTACCCCACACCTCACCAATCATGCATTACACATATACCATTTCCCCTACCATTTTTGGTGAAATGTATTCAGCGAAATCTCATTAGGTGAAATATTATTTGAAGAAGTCTATGGTAATGCCTTACTGCTAGTATTATTTGTCTTCTTTGTTAGTCGATTAGCTATAGCACAGTGTAAGAAGACCACTGAGAAACTGATAGGGATGAAGATCATGCTAGACATAGACCCAAAAGCGAACAATGTCACACAGACATTTGAAGTACTACAGTCACACTTGAAACAATATCCTCCTCTGTTCCCACCAGGCACCAAGTTCACGTATCCTCCAGATCCACACAATTACCTGGGTAAATGGGTGTGGTGTAGTCACGACAGAAATTGCTGCTATATGCCTTAGAGCCTAGACGAACAACTGAAGTACGACACTTGGTAGGCATGGCAAATGTATGGGTTCCAAAACCCAGAGCGAAAGGTTAGCTCAAGTAGCGGCCCACTCCGCTCAACCCTTGTACATCAACAGCCCTCCCAACACTGACAGGCATAACCACTTTCTCAACTTATGCACCAGCCCTGGTTACATCCTGTCCAATAGACCCCACACCCTCGCTGACCCCCCTGCGATGTGTCCTCCTCAACACTAGATCCCTACAAGCGCACATGCAAGAGATCTTTGACCTCATTTCAGATCAGAACCTGGATATCCTAGCACTCACCAAAACATAGGCCAACCCATTTTCCAGCCCCATCCTGTCGATAGCTATTCCCACAGGTTACTCTATGCTACATAATGACAGACCACTTAAAAAGGGAGGAGGAGTTGCTCTCATGTTTAAGGACTCACTCCCACTGCATGCCATTAACTTCATCGTCCCCTCCAACTGTGAACTCCTCTCAGCTAAACTCACCTGCTCATACACCACCTCAACCACCATCCACTTCCTCTACGGACCTCCAGGCCCCATCCTGTCCTTCGATGATGACCTAACCCTGCTCATCTCCCCTAAACTCAAGCCCTCTTCCCACCACCTACTCCAAAGGGAACTTCAATCTGGGATTCAATGATCCAACTGACCATGATGCAACCATCAATGCCCAATCACTACAAGCCGTAGTTGCATTCAACACATCTCTCAACCCACCCACACACATGGCCACATCCTGGACTGGATTGTGGACAAGAACAGCAACATCAATGCCCTGTCCCGTCCCCCCTGCCCTTGCTCCGACCACCACACTATCCTCTTCTCCATCTCCACCCCTCTGCTCCCTCTGCTCTGCCCAAACCACCAGCCATCCCTGCCACTATCCCTTCTCTCTGCTTTCGCAGCCTCACCTGTGACTGTCTCTTCCCCTCCCCGTCCATCCTATCCAACCCATGTCAGAAACCTCTACCCTAATGGAGCATTATAATTCTCTGCTAGACACAGCAATCAACCACTTAGCTCTCCTTAAAACCACAAAAGCCAAGAACTTGGCACACCTAACTCCTTGTTCTCCCCCGACCTCCGCTCCGCTAGAGCCTCTAAAAGAGTGTGGAAGCTTTGTGGCACAAAGACCCAAACACACTTAACAAAACATGCCTCTCCAGCACATCTCTTCAATACAAACAAGCCACTCTAGCCTCCAAAGCAGCATCCTAAAATGATAGAATCTCCAAAGCCACCTCCAGCTCCTGCAAGCTCTTCTCCATCCTCAAAAAATTAGAGGCCCCTGTCTCGCCACCCAAAACCATCCTTAAGGATGACGCCTGGTGCAACTGTATCCAAAACACACTCCTGGGCAAAATCGCAAAACTCCAAGACTAAATAAGACTCAAACAACAAGCATTGCCTCCGCTGGCCCTTGAACCCATGCCCAGCCTCCACACATCCAATGCTGCTTCCAGCATCCTGCCCTTTCACTTCCAACTGATGGATACTACCACCCTCGCCAACATTTTCAGAGGCCTCAAGCCTTCCTGCTGAAGGGTGATACTTGCTCAGCCTCCTTAGTTATGGAGTGCGCACAACCCCTACTCCGGCTCATCTCCACCATTATCAACACCTCTTTTGACCCCTGTATCATCCCCACCACACTCAAAGAATCATGGGTGTCCCCACTCCAAAATAAAAAAACTTCCCTTGACCCAGCTACCCCTACTAACTACCACCCAATCACCACAGTCCCGTTCTTCCTCAAAATCATGGACAGAGTTGTCTATCTAAAAATCCAATCCTTCCTAGAAACACACCACGTACTAGGCTCTAGACAATCAGGCTTCCACCTCAAACATAGCACCAAAACGACCCTCTTAGGCCTAAAACACAAACTTGACATAGCCATTGTCCAGGGCTTCCTCTCACTCCTCTTACTACTTGACCTCTCTGCTGCCTTCGACCTTGTCGATCATGACATTTTATGCAACGCCCTATCTACTTCGGCACACATTTCACCAGGCGCTACCAAATGGGTTGCATCCTTCCGAGCCAACAGATCAATCAGCATCTTCGCAGGTGAGGCCTCCGCCCTTTCCACTCCCACATCCTGTGCCGTTCCCCAAGTCTCATGTGCATCACCCACGCTGTACAACGTATATACCAAATCTCTCTTCGACCACCTAGATGCCCTTGGTATCTCATATACCAACTATGCAGATGATACACAAATCCTCATACCCCTCTCTGGAGATTAAACTACAGACACACTCAGCATTAATGCCATCTATGAAACAATCCAGGCCTGGATGGCAGCACACAGCCTCTGCCTCAACGATGACAAGACTGCGCTCCTCATTGTTGGCCCAGCATCATGCCTGGCCAAATTAGACCATGACTACAAGACATTCACCATTGATGGACACAAGATCCCAGTAGCAACGTCCATCAGAACCCTTGGCATCTTTCTCGACTCCTCGGCCAACCATGATCCGTCACGTTGACCTTGTGGCTGCCTCCTCAGGATACACAATCAAATTAATCAAAATTAGCAAACCATTCCTCTCTAAACAGAACTGTCTAGAAATGTCACAAGCCCTCATAGGTTCCAAATTAGACTATTCTAATGCCCTAGTATGTGAAACCTCAGAAAATAATATACCCAAACTCCAAACCACCGAAAACAGCACCCTGTGTGCAGCACTAGACATTGATAGGCATGCCCACATCTCGGAAGCCAGAGAATCAGCTCATTGGCTCCCAGTCAAGTACAACATAAAATTCAAGACCCTCTCTATCACCTTCAAATGAATTACCAACGAGGTTCCACAATATCTCACAGACACCATCAAAAACACTTGTCTTCTAGACCCACCAGGTCTGCCTACAAACACTTCCTCCTCACTCCTACTTACAACAGGAAAATAGCAGGGGGTGCCAGCTTCCTCGCTCGGGCCCCAATGCTCTGGAATGATCTACTGCCTCACTTACAAAATGAACCTTTGTATCATGTCTTCAGGAAACACCTCAAAACCTTGTTATTCAACTAATATATGACGTTCATGCAGCTTGCCTCCACTTTGTTTGGTACACCCCAACTCCCCTGTACCCATTGCCTAGATGCCTGTGGGTTTTGTGTGCTTCTATAAATCTACTCAATAAATAAATAAAATAAATAAAACCCCATCTGAGCAGAGAGATGGGTAGTGTGGTCGAATTATCGACCAGAGGGAGGATTGAAGAGGTACACATAAATGTAGCCCTTGTTACACCCACCCCACTCTCATCACAGAAACAGGGAAATGAGTGGGCACATTGTTTATGGTCCGATCTATTCCATCATCAATATACCGCAAGTGTGAGAAGAGCTATTCACTGAGACAGCCATTCAGACCATACCCTAATGATGTAACTGATGTTATAAACTTGTAATCAATGGAAAAGGTCGACTGATCGAGATCATGCATAAGCTGTTGATGTCATGGCTGATATCATGATGTATATGCATTAGACATGAAGCATATGAGCATCCCTGCATGAGGTTTTGCAGACACTTAGGCCACATTTCTCTTAGAGACAAAGAATATGCTCATGACTCACATAGTTAGAGGACTGAAACACGTATACCTTTAGTTACGTAGGAACTGCAAGATGCAGAAGAATACATATGAATGGTTTGCCAACGCTTACACGCATCTAACATGAACAGCCACACGAATAAAGATGGAAGCGATAAGTACATTGGAGTGAATGGGGAAAGCAGGATGAACTCAAGAACACAAAGAGAGGCTGACAGGTTGATCCTACTGTAGGATGCAGACCAGGCATCCAGCAAGGACACTGCGCACATTCTCGCCAAGGACACTGAGAGAAGGATGGTTCCAAGTTGACATGAGGATAGGGCACCTGCAAGGAATACAAGCTGAAAATCCTCATAATTGCAAGCAGGAGAGCCCTATTTCATGGTCCTCACACATGTGACCTGAATCTATGAGACATATCCTATTCATTTGAGCCACCTGGAGAATGCTGTTCACCTCGAACCTGAGGCAAAGAGATACAAAAGCAATACAGGTTCAAAGCTGAATGTTCTGTCTCAGGGCCTAGGAGATCGGAGATGGTAACTTATTGGGAACCATTAGCACCTTTGGGGTCATTCCCACTAACTTGAATAGTTGCACTTGGCCTGGTAACTGTCCAAAATGCCAAGGCTGAGAAGACCCTTTCTCTCCAATCCCTAACCACCTAAGCTTACACTATGTTGTATCTGCCAATCATCTTGATTTGAATATGGTCTTTCGCCTTTTGTAATGGCTTGGCAGGCAAAGAACGATGGTATGGAGGGTTGCCCAGGTCAATGCCAGAGGTTAAGATTAATTCTAAACCTTCCAGCCATCACCTCTTTTGTTTTGCTGTAGTTACCCTCAGTGGGACGGGTATGCCCAGATGTGGGTCCTGTGCCTGCTGGATCTAGAGACCCAAGCTACTCCTCACTGATGAGGCCCAAAAAGGCCAAAACATGTTTTGGGATGCTTGTGGTCTCGTGCAGAAGCGACATGACCAAGCAATTCAGGCTGGACTGCCCCTTTTGAGGTGGGACCAAACCTGATAACATATGGTCTTTTCCCTTTTCTAATGGCTTGCCAGGCAAAGAACAATGGTCTGGAGGGTTGCCCAGAGCAACACCAGAGGTTAAGATCAATTCTAAACCTTCCAGCCATCACTTCTTTTGTTTTGCTGAAGTAATTCTGAGAGGTAAGGGTATGTCCAGACAAAGGTCCCGTACCTGCTGGGCCTACAGACCCAAGCCACTCCTCACTGATGAGGCCCAACAAGGTCAAAACATTATTTTATTTATTTATTCACAAAAAATGTTTGGGGATACTTATGGTGTCGTGCAGAAGGGATGTGACAAAGCAGTTCGCCCTGGACAGCCCCTTTTAGGGTGGTACCAAGCTTAATTTGCATATAGTATTTCCCCCTTTGTAATGGCTTGTCAAGCAAAGAACAATGGTCTGGAAGGTTGCCCAGGGGATGTCTGGAAGTCATTATTTTGTATTCTAATGAGATCATAGATTGTTAATGCTGCTGTCTACTGTATTGCTAATACTTCCTGATCTGGACATAGTTTATAATCCAGTCTGTAAATTATACTTGTTATGAAATGGTCTTAAACACGACGGATAAACTGCACCTTGTGAACATGGTGTGTAAGATTTGCATGTGAAGTTGTGAGGTCACATCTGGGATGAGGGAATTGTATAGTGAAGACACTTTGTAGTGGTAGTGGGGTGGCAAAATTACCTTTCGACTAGAGTGTTAAAAAGCCTGGCACTGGCCCTGACTCTGCTCGGTGCCCCTCCTCCACCGTGTGTTAGCACGAATATGGGCCAGAGCAGAAAATGGAGGTGGAAAAGCAACACGTCTTTCTTTTTTGCCTCCCTTTTCCACACCATCTGGGGCACAATGTCCCCCTATACCTATATGTACTTATTCCCCTTGACCTTTAAAGCAGGAGCCTAGCAGGTCAACCACAGAACACTGTAAAATGGAGGACTACGGGTACAATAACAAGGAAGAGTTCAAGGTCAAAATTGGAGGACACTATTATATCTGCCTTCTTTAATGGAGGAGGTAGCAGGACAATGATCACGGGAAGAGACGTGCACAAGGCGACCACTGCTCAGCAAGGTGAGCGATTTGTTAAACGCGAATGCTGTGAATATTCATCCTGGTTGCAGTGTGCCTTAGTTGAGTGATGCAATTTACGCTGCCGTGGCTTAGCAGCTAATATGGCGAATAGCACCCAGAATACCAATGTGTGACTGTAAAGTGCAGATCAAAAACTATGCAAAATGGATGCCTTTACCCAATATGCTCTCGATCGCCTTTAATTTAGATATTTGCCAAAAACATGTTTGCATGGCGGAGTGTCAGGTCCTTTTTGTAATGCAGCCTTATGCGGTTAAATATGTTTTTCTGAACTGTTCAGGGCCCCATCAAAGCTGTTACTCAAATAACTTTACTCCACTTTTACACCAGCAAACTCAAACTGTCCCAAACTGAAAATAAAACAATTTCTTTAGAAAATGCGATGGTAACCAAGGACGATATCACACACATCAAATAACTCAATTTTAAGTAAATTTCAAAATCTTACAAAATAAATCTTAATCATCAACAGAGTTAATTTACAGCACATTAATAACATTGAACCATTTAAGTACCAGCATCGACATCAGGCCCACAACTGCGACTCGGGTTCTGGCGTCCTTTGCATTATACACAACACCTCTTTTATCACGTGTGTATTCACTCAGTTCATTTGTTCATTAATTCATACATTTTCCCATCCACTTGGACAAGAGGAGTGGCTCTTCATTCTATGAATATTATTTGACCACATGTGAGGATTGGGCCGGAGTCTTTTAAATGTATTCTAGTCACTGAAAGGAAATCTCTCAGCCCAGTTTTAAAGCAATTATGTGTGGACCTTCCATGTTCCCCTATGTGAATCCCAAGTAGTAGGAGAGCCTGGCCCTTGTATTTATTGTGATGTAAGTACCAGCTGTGTTCATTGGACTTGCCTATGTCTGTGTAAGTTATATGAACATGCACCTTCACAAACGATGTAATGCAAAGAGTGTGATATTGTGTAGTGCGTATAAACATGTAGCTTACAAAAATCGATAGGACGCTCCTTCAGATTTCTTCATTTGCTCGTGTCAAGAAGTTTAAAAAGATTTCAATGGTAAGTGCCGCCTTCATTTAAAATAATACACATTGATATTTTGTGGGCTGAGTCCTTTCTATCATATGTATTGCAAACGGATATGAGCCACAACATTTTCAGGTATGTCATATTCTAAAAGGCAAAATTTAAATAAAGTCTAAGGAAACAAGAAAACATAATAATTATCATTATCTATTTCCTTAGTTCACTCTGAAAAGGTTAATTATGGCAGGGTATATACACAGATGTTACTGGACTAGCCTTTTACATTGTACTGTGCACAACAAAGGGAAAATGTGAATGTGTTCAATTTACACTTGATTTTTGTGCTGTTTTGTGTCTTTGTATCTACTCTTGGTAGACTATGAGACTATTTATTTATATATTTATTGAATTGTTTGTAAGTGCTACAGACTGCCTTGCAGCCAACTTTAAGTGCGTACCCACCGGATAGGCAATGCGAAGGTGAAAGGTGAGGCTTCAAGTCAAACAACCTTTGTAACTGTCCTTTCCCCTGATAGTTATGTCATATTCGAAGAAGTGTTCCAGTAAGCATGAGGGGGGATAGTTCCTGCAAAACTGAAACCTGTAGCTTTTCTGTAGGCTCACCCAGGTTACACATTTCAGGTTTTCCCTGAAGTTCCACCTATGAGGCTCTACTGGGTTCCACATTGCAGCTAATATAAACACAGGCGATTAGAAACTAGGGACAGTTGAGGGTTGGCATTTGAGGATGCAGGGGTGGGTCAGGCTTGTTAGAGAAGGGATATGTAGGATAGTTAGGTTACTGTAGAAGGGCCTAGGTATAGTTAGAGAATTAGGGTGGAATTTTCTTTTGGGATAAACTTGAGAGCCCATCATTTGTGTGATGATAGGGATGTGACCTGCGGATGGAGGGCCGTTTAACCCAAGGGTATTTTGTTGGGCTAGAAGAGAAAATCACTGAGAACCCTGCATATTTTGTAAGTTGAGGGGAGGACCGAAACACATAGAACGGCTTGTCTATTTTGTAGGCAAAGGAGAAGGGTCAAACAGTGGGAACCGTATGTGCAATTACTAAGTATAGATGACGGCAACATCTGTGAAATTCCCAGGTGCAATTTGTAGGAGAAAGAAACAGCCAAAGCACTGAGACTATGCCCATTTTGTATCTGCTGGAGCCCAAAGCCCAGAGAAACCCAAATGGATTAACTAGGCAGAGAAGGCCATGCACTGAGAACAAACCCATGTGCATTTATTGAAGGGAGGAGTGAATTAAATTAACATGCCTGAAGATACTGGAGGACCCACATTTATTTTATTTTTATTTAGTAATTGATTTATTTCTAAAGCGCTACAACATAGCCCTCTGTCAGAGAACACACTCGCATGAAACTAAAAAGAGTTGGAGGGGGAGGGTTAAGCATGAGTGAGGAATGTATCTATAGGGTGTTTGTCACCTGATACAGCAGCAACTGTTTGTTTTGGAGCTACCTAGATGGTACATGTGGCCAAACTGGTCTATCGATAGCCACACATGTCTCTTCATTTGCAAAGCACAGATGCTGTTTGAAAAGAATTTGGTGTATCAGAATAAAATGTAATTGTGAATTCAGCACCTTTGCAAAAACATCAGGTGTCAGTGTATTTGAGTTTCGGAAGAAGAGGAAGTGAGCCGCCACCAAGTGAGGCAAAAGAAAGAGGTGACATGATACCAGGTTAGCGACATAGAGAGCAATCCATGGGTGAAAAAGAAGAGGTGATTCCTGAAGAATTCCCTCAGCCAATATCATTGGAAACATGATAATTAAGAACATAACAAAGATTATAGTCCATCGCCTGATTCAAGACCTCTTCTTTTCCAATACCACACAAATAGAGGGAGACAAGAGACAGAACGGTAGGGTGCAGGCAAAGCCAACCCATGCAATTGTCTAGTGCACAAACTTTACATGTGAAGAAAGTATCAGACTCTCCCCCGTGTGCCACTGTGTCATCATTTACAAAAATCACATACACGCAAATAAACATATGCATACAATATTAGTATAACTTTGCAGTCAGCCAGTCAGTGACATCAACAGCACAGCCTCCTCAGTCAGCAGCACCCATACAACATCCACCTTAAACTACAGCTAGAAGAAACACAAGAAGAAGGAACAGTTAGTGCCGGTCTTACCCCTCCGTTCCCCCATGGCTCCATAGGTTTCCTTTTACTACCCTCATGCAAAGTCCTCTAGAAGAGGATAGGGTGTTGCAGGATCATGCACTTCTCTGTGTCATCGATCATTTGCTCATCATCGAGCTCCATCCAACTGACAGAGGTCAGGCAATGCCTGCCTTTCTCATCACTGTGTCTCACCAGTTTTGCACACATGGTACCACATCATGAATTCTATCACACCAACATGAGGCTGTGCTGCTAGTGGTGGTAAAGTAGCAATGGCAGTCCATGATTGTGTGTGGGAGCGAGGGGCCAATGGGCCCCTCTCTACCGTCACTTCTCAGGACCGAACCTGGACCAAGTGCCTCTAAGTGGTGGGTACGCCCCTTGCCCTTATGCGATACTAACTTTTGGTTAGATTCGCGTAGATGGGACCTCCGAGCAGGACACAGGGCATCCATTTTCTGTACCCCCTTTCGACTCCATCTTGGTAACTAGGCCTCACTGTGATAGTACAAAATGCATCTCTCCCCTTTGCCGCCGCAGCCTGGAGCACATAGCCCCCACCCTCGTCCACACACCAACTGGAAAACTCTGCGACTCCATTCTCACGCTGAGGCCGGAGCTGCTTGCAACAAATAATGAATGTAACACATCCCATTTCCTGTGAGATCACTGTCCTGCATGTGAACCGACATGAGCCAAGCACAGAGCTCGTCCATCTCCACAAAGTGTCCTTGCCCTCTTACCCTCGCCAATCGAAACTTATTAGCATTCTAACCCTGTGTCCTTGCAAGGCATCCCTTTCATGTGCCAGACTGCCAATCTCGCTATGAAGCCCACCCGACAGACCCCCCAAGCTAACATTAGACCCTGGTGCAGTATATCGTGCACAGTACTAACAAATGCCACATACCTGAGATTCTTGTGAGACTAACCCTATAGTTCAATGACAGTATTATAGTGTTCAAGGCTCTTAAGCCTGTGACCTGTGTAACCCAAATGTGTAGATGGTGTAAGCCCTTGAGTGATTTGTATAACGACATGATACACTACTAAGAGTCTTTTGATCAACTGTTATTTAGTGCATGCATTATTCAGAATGTATTTTCTTAGCTTAGATAGTGACCACTGTGTTGCACAGCGACCTGACCTTCACCCATCCGGAGCACAATGTCTGACGTCAATCCTCCCACCAACCAAGCAACCAACCCGGAGGAAGAGATGATGCCCACACCTAAGTCACCACCACGGCTGACCAATCCTGGTCCAACGTAGCATCATATGTCAAAAATGTAGATGTACTATATAAATGTGTTATAACTTTGATGTGGTCAGAGCGCTCTCAAAGATCTAGATAAAACTTCCTTGGAACTCTCGCAGCCTGCGCTTTTGTGCCTTATTCCCTGTCCAGGGAGTGTCTGTCTTATTCATTTTTACACGTGTTAGACAGGGTGGGCACTAACATTTGGTGACCCCCTGCGATGTGATCGGAGAGGTGCCTCGAGGCCGGCGCCGAGCGGCGAGATCCGGGTCGCCCCCCAGCAAAACCATCACCTCCACGGTCGACCAGCCTGCGCGCACTACGAAGAAGGGTCAAGGGTTCCCGGTTGACGAATACCCAACTGAAAAACTGCTCGCCGAGGCGGGCCACGGCTTGGTTGGGGTGCGAGCCTGACTGGGGTCAGACTGCGAGCGGCGATCCTCGGGTCACCTGACTGAACACATGAGTGCCGGTTGCAAAGGTTACGAAGGAAAGGTAAGTGGGAAATAGGGGGACAGGTGGTAACGGGTAGCAGGGAAGAGTAGTGCCTGTGCGAGTGATGATGAGGCTTTTCTGATCTATCCTTTATATGGCCATTAGGTTTTGGTAAGAAGTGAAGAGAAAAAGAGAAGTGGTATCCTAGCCCGAACGGGGTAGAAGGCGGCACCATGTAGCATTGTCTCGTCCAGTGCAGAATAAATAAGTGAAGTTACAGAGAAAATAGTAGGAGTCTCGTATATTGAGTAGACTCGGAGTAGTTATTTAGAACATTCTTTTTCTGGGTACGAAAGAATTCTTGGAAAAGAGAAAGAGGGTGTAAGAGGTGGGGAGTGAATGATAAGAGTAGGTGAAACGGGAAACGGAGTGGGAAAAAAGGGAGCGACGGGGAAAAAAACGCGCACAGGTAGTGCATGTGCAAAATAAGTGTTATATGTGCTTTTATGTTCTGTCCGTTTTTTGTCAAGGATATCCAAGTACTGTGGTTAATTTGTGGTTAAAGTGGCAAACTATGCAACAATTAACTGTTGAATTTGAACATGCAATAACTAAAAGGTTAACGTTGAAAGGGGGGATGATATTATATATATCTTGATACATATATACATACAAATGACAAGTAATTGACAAAGTTCGTGATATATTATCCAACTGGTGAAGAAGTGATTAAGTGGAAAGGGAGGTCAAAAGGTAAGTATAGACAGAGGAAGGGAAGGGAACACATCATATGGGATGAATAACACCACTAGCACATATTTGTCAGCACCTTCCCTTATACAGTGAGAAAATACAAAAATATCATGATCAATGGTTGACGGAGATAAAAGGACACAGTGTGACACCAATCTGGCCAGAAGGTGGGCCATTCGACAAAAGAGTATTAGATCTCGTGTCTACACACTTGTTAGCAAGGTATAAGGGGAAACAATTGCAAAACAGAAGGGAAGTACTAGACCTATGGCAAATGTTTGAGGAAGTTGCACCTGCAGCAGAGGTAAGCAAGGAGAAGGGGAGTGCACAACCACTACAGCTGAAGGCGATACAACCAAAATATACCCTCTAATGTCCAGACCAGCAGTAGGATATAGTGAGCCCCTGTACGTACCAGCATGTCCAATTCCTACACCTACAACAGGAGCAGTTGCCACAGCACCACCCCCTTATGATAAAGGAGGGTTGTATGGCCCAACAAGCGCACCCCCCGTGATTTTAGCACATATCAATGGAGAATTAGACCGCCAGCTAGCGCATGCACAGACAGAGATAACGCAGCTATGAGCATTGTGCGATAGGAGCCAGATGCTGCCAGGAGGAGGAGAGGTGCCACCATTATCTATAGCGGATCTAACACCAACATTAAGCACAGCAGGAGAAGTGGTGCAAGCGATCTCAGAGCCAGCATGGTCAGTATCATCACTAGGAACACGCGTACCACAAGGACAAGAGAAGGAGTGGCCGTCATGGGAGTTCCTATTCCATCTAAATGACAAACCCGTGAGGATTATACGCCCACCTACCCCAGAAAGTGAGAGAGGAGAAGGATGTGAAGGGAACAATGAACAGGTATCAAAAATAGAAGAAGTATGGAGTGACTTAGACGAGTATGAAGAGGCAGCTGCCGAGACAGGGTCCCCACAGCCAAACCGCCGGTACCCAGAGATCACCACTATGGCAGGGTAGCTTAAGGCAGCGAGAGGGAAATATGATGGTAAGTAAGACAAAGGGCCTCATTAGGACCCAGGCGGTAAGGGGTTTACGGCGGCGTAAACAGCGCCGACCCTTACCGCCTGATTTCGAGGTCCCTTAGCGCCATGGAGGTTTTAACACCTGCTTTTAGCAGGTGTTAAAATCCATGGCGCTAAGGGACCTTGTTGTTAATTACGTAATTTACGGTGGCGTAATTAACGCCTTCCCCACTCCCATTATGCCCTATGGGGCAAAAATGGGAATGGGGAAGGGTAAATGGGTTAATGGGGACTTACCGCCTCACTCACCTCGGAATGGGGCGGTAAGTCCGCCAACCACCATGGCGTAAACATAGTATACGCCATGGTGGTAAAGGTACGACCCAGGCGGTAACTTACCGCCTGGGTCGTAATAAGGCCCAAAGAAAGGTGCGGTAAGTAAGATAGGGAAGAAACACAAGTTGCAAATGCCATTGATACATAAAGGAGCAGGTAGGCCACATTACATTCCGTGGGCACAAATGGACAAAAACAACTTGCTAAAGGTTCTCCCCCCACTGTCGGAAGGGGCTGGGAAGTGGATACACGCCTTTCAGAAAAACACAGCGGGAGTGCCGCTAGAAATAGGGGATGTAAAGAGCTTATTAGTGTCAGCAATCGGTGACCAAGCAGACGCAGTGTGGGAAAGAGCCGGATTCCCTGGAGTAACGATGAGTTGTGATCGCCACGATGGGTCAGCGTTCAATAATGTTCGAGCACAGGTATGGGATGCATTGAGGCGCATGTTTCCAGATATTCCGGATTTACATTTAGTGATGCAGTGTACAATGGAGGAGAACAAGGATCCTACGCAATTCATACTACAGGTACAGGATTTATGGAGAAGTGAAACTGGCACGGCGTGGAACCAGTCCACCGCCTTGTTTTATTTTATCATCAAGAAGGGGCTCCCGAAGGAGGTGCAGAAGGCCTTGGACAAAATAGCTGGCATAGAAGCCAAGGGCTGGCCTGAAATACAGAGTATAATAGTGCACCACTGCAGGAGGATCAAAGAAAGAGAAAAGGAGATAGCACAAAAAAGGCTGGCAGACGAGGCGAAGCTGGTACAGAACAAATTAGTGAAGGTCGCTGCCTTCAACGCCAGCGCAACCACAGACCGAGAAAACGAGGGGGGCGAAGGAGCAGGGAACAGGCCAGCAACAATAGCAGCACTACGGGCTACAGGAGGGCAGGACAGTGGAACGGAGAAGAGCAATACGGTGGACAACAGTGGCAAGACCGACCGGCAAGAGGAAGAGGTGCGTACCGTGGCCAGAGAGGGGGGTTTGGAGGTATGGGAAATAGGGGATTTGGCGGCCAAGGAATGAGAGGCGGACCACAAGGGTCATGCTGGAACTCTGGGAGATGGGGACACTACTCTAGAGATTGTAGAATGTGGCCTTCAGGGTATTTCCAGGGGCAACAGCCCATGGAGAACGAACAAGGTTGGGGGTGTCCGCACCAGGTAGCCCCTACAGACTACCAATGGGAAGTGGGAGACAACAAGACTACTGCTATAACGAACCTCAGGTACAGCGAGGACAGCAACTACCACCACAACCAATGGTAAGGCAAAATGCAGTGGGAAGTGCGACCAGTAATTGTTATGCAACATCTGTGAACGGTGCACCTGCACCGTACCGCGGCATGACAGTGATCGGAGATAATGTCTTCTCCATGCCAGGGCAAGAAAGACATTCAGATTAGGACAGCCCACAGAGAACACTTGCGTGTCCAGTCCTATCCACCACCCTATATGCAGAAGAGGAACCACTAGTTGGGGCAGAGATAGGAAATAAGCAGTTTATCTTCATGGTAGACTCATGAGCAGAGAAATCATGCCTTATGGAAGGGCGGTTTCCGCTATCAGGCAGGAATTTAGAGACGCAGAGGTTCTCTGGCGCTATTTTAAAAGTTTCTTACACTAAAGATCTTGATATAACGGTGGGGGGTAAAACCGTGCGCGCACCCTTACTGTACCATGAAGAGGCACCAATAAATCTGCTGGGTAGAGATTTGTTAAGCAAATTGAATATGACTATCTGTTTTACAGAACAAGGAATAGTGTGCTCAACACCGGGAGTGTGCCCAGTACGAGCAATGTTGATGATCAGCACAGTGATGAATGAAGTTGTGGTGCGAGGGGTACCCATTGATATAAGCATGTTCATATATGGTATCAAGGTTTTGGCACGGGTGGTGCCAGAGATAACGAGAAAAGAATGGAGAACACCATCAAATTTCATATTCCGCCCAATTGCACACACAGACATTGTACCAGGCACGATAATGTCCATAGACTTTGAGGCAGTTCAAGAATCCAGTAAACGTATTGTGGTCATAGGACTGGACGCGGAGGGGTGCGAGTGGAGGACTGTGTTATGCATAGACCCAAATGTAATGCTACGAGACATAACAGATGAGGAATTGTTCACCGATGGTGAGGATGATGGAGAAATAATAATGGAAATAAGCATACCATGTGATATTATGGTTCAATACAGAGAGGTACATAACCCATTGATGGCCAGCTTTAAAGCTTCACTGACTATCTTTGAGGAAGACATGACCAAGATAGCACCTGAAATTTGGACTACTGGGCCCCACGATGTAGTGCTGCTGCATGAAGTGACACCAATAAAAATAAAACTCAAACCAGGTGCAATGCTGCCGAGAGTAAAACAATATCCCATATCAAAAGAAGCGGAGGAGGGAATTAAAGAAACGATAAATGCACTCCTGAAACAAGGCATTATAGTACCATCAACCTCCCCATGCAATACAGCGATTTTTCCGATCAAAAAAGCAAAGGAAGGGGCATGGAGGATGATCCAGGATTTCCGTCCACTCAATGACGTCATTCAAAAAGAGTTCCCTCTAGTCCCTAACCCGGCATCAATACTATGTAGTGTGCCAAAAGAATCAACATGTTTTACTGTATTTGATTTTAAAAACGCCTTCTTCTCAATACTCCTTGACCCAGGATCCCGATACCTGACAGCATTCACATTAGGGAGCAACAGGTATGAACATTGCAGACTCCCACAGGGATATTGCGAAAGCCCCAGCATTTTTAACAGGGTATTGCGGGAAGACATTGGAAACATAGATGTAGAGAGCACCATCATTCAATATGTAGATGATTTGCTCATCTGTAGCCATACAGAAGAAAAGTGTTGAGAAGACTCGATAACACTACTGAATGTGCTAGCTGCCAAAGGATACAAGGTAGACAAAGGGAAATTGCAATACTGCCTTGCCGAGGTTGTATACCTCGGACAGCTGATATCAAAAGATGGGAAGCGAATACTCCCAGACCGAGCAGCTGCTATACGCAACATAATAATAACAAAAACTGTGAAAGACATGCAAACATTTCTTGGCATTTTTAATTATCGCCGAGCTTGGATCCTTGCTTATGCGGCATACACACGCCCCTTACTACAAGCATTAAAAGAAGCACAGAAGAATAGGGCGACAATAAAATGGACGCAGGAAATGATACAGTACTCGGAATTAAAAGACCTTATCGCAGACGCCTCAGTCCTCGCGAACCCCGATTATGAGAGGGAATTTTTCTTGTTTTCCCACTGCAATGGGACACTGATGACAGCAGTACTAACACAGAAGACATCACTAAGTCACAAACCATTGGCTTACTACAGTGGGACACTAGATCCAGTAATGCAAGGTCATTTTGCGTGTGAACAGGCCCTCACAGCTGCGGCCTTCGCGATTTAAAAAAGCGCCACCATTGTCATGGGATGTTCGGTAACGCTATATGCGGAGCATTCCTTGTTCGCCATCATTGAGCGAACAAAATCAACACTAACCACCCAACGAGCAACAGCGTATGAAGTAATAATCTCAAGCCCCAACGTACACGTTGTGTGGGTTAAAACAGTAAACTCCGCAACATTTATTACAGAGCCATGCACGACAGAGGACATACAAGAACACGATTGTGCCACGTATGAGGGGGAAGGTGACGATATCCCTAAAGCAAGTGAGAATGCCCTACAGGAGGGAGAAATACACTTCATAGATGGGTCAGCATCAATAGACCCCGAGACAGGAGAAAAACACGTCGGAATGGCGGTAGTGCGCATGGAGGAAGATGAATATGAGACAATTGTGCAAAAGCTCCTTCCATCCCATTATTCAGCACAGGCGGCAGAATTAACTGCATTGATTGAAGCACTGCGCACTGCTAAAGGCTGTGCAGTGACAATATACTCAGACTCAGCCTATGCAACTACCACAGTGCACTCAGGGCTCTCATGGTGGGGTAGAAGGGGATTCAGGAGGGCAGATGGTTCTCCAGTACAGCATGCAAAATTGTTAAATGAACTAATAGATGCATTAGCAGTACCATCAGTAGTGGCAGTGGTGAAGTGCCATGCCCATACCAACAACACAGACGCAATCTCATTGGGAAACGCGGCAGCCGACACAGCCGCGAAGGAGGCCTTGTATTTCAATATGACACCAACACTTGAGTGCATCACAAAAGCAACTATGATAGACCCACGAGAAGAAGCATACAATAATACCCCAATAGCACAGAGAATAGAGTTACAAAAACGTGCATCCGAAGAGGAGCAAGAGCTGTGGAGCAAACGAGGATGTACACAATAAGCCACAGATCTCATTTGGAGACAAGAGACGACAGGGAAGGTTGTAATGCCCATAGAGTTACTGGAGATAGCATTCCAGCAGTTGCATTTCCCCGGCCATATAGCAAAACAATATATTGCTGCAGACATCTGGTTTGTCCTCAACTTACAAGAGCACGTGTCAAAATTCATTGTAGAATGTATAACATGCCAAACATATAATTCTGGAATGACATTAAGAACACTGCGTGGCACTTTGCCCCGACCAATAGGACCATTTAGAGAGCTCCACATAGATTATGTTGATATGGGAGAGCGGTGTAACGGAGCAAGATATTTGATTGTGGTGGTGTGTCCCTTTTCAAGGTGGGTGGAAGCGGGCCGATGTCCCCACCCAGACGCAAAATACGTGGCCAAATTCCTTGTGCGGGAGGTGTTTTCGCGATGGGGGATATGCAACGTCATTAGATCAGATAATGGCACGCATTTTGTGAATGACCTCTTTAAGGAAGTGACATCACTTTTGGGGGTGAAGCACAAATTATGCTCGATTTATCACCCAATGGCGAATGGGATGGTAGAAAAGATCAACAGGCTACTAAAGAGTAAGTTGTCTAAATTGTGTAACACATTGAAGAAGAACTGGATTTACTGCTTGCCCCTAGCACTGTTCCATCTCAGGACGCAGCCGTGCAAAGACCACCACCTAGGCCACCACGAAATTGTGACTGAGAGGCGAATACACACACCAGTATCCCCAATCAGAAGAGCCTCAGATGCGCACAGGGCTGCCACAGTGCTGGGGGAAGAGTTCAAGGAATACCTAACTCAGTTAACGCGCAGTACGCAGCATAACCCGACAAATAGCACCGCCTTTTACTGAAAATGTGATGACTGATACTACTACACCGGCCGCAGACAGTTTAAGCTGGCCATTAATGCCAGGGGCACATGTATATGTCTGCAGCTTTGTGAGAAGGTGGAACACACCCTGGTTTCATGGCCCCTACGAAGTCATTTATAGTACCCCCACCGCGCTGAAAGTGAAGGGATTGAAGTATTGAGTGCACTTATCCGATGTGAGGAGGGCACACAGTAGTACAATCCCCCCAGAGGAGCAAGACAACGCCACTGGGACCACAAACGAAGTCGTAGGAAAATAACAAAAGAGTCTGTAAAAGAACATGCAGAGATAAAAATGATGATATGTATTTTGTTCTGCACAACTTGCTTCCTCCTTCCTTCTTTCCTGCCTCTTCCCCACTCTCTTCTTCAATTGGTCAAGCATACTAACTAACCTCACCTATCTCTCCCTCTCTATATTCCACCTTTATTTTTTAATGGCTATCTCTACAGTAAAAGAACATGAACAAAAGAGTAACAGAACACGCCTGACTGAAAATAATGATTAAATGTGAAGTTGAACAAGACTGTAAATAATTGTATATATCGCCCCTCCAGGTGAACAATGGCCCAACGACCCAAGATCGGAGAAAGCAAATTAATGTTAGATAGCAATAGGGTCGCCATTAGGGCTAAAAGGTTCAGTGACGTTGAATGCATTTTGAAGTGTGCTGCAATTTTTATGTTGGTAATGGTGTTTTTTGCAGCATGGTACTACACCCTTTTATCTCTTTTTGATGACATGCAAGGGGGGGCGGGGCTTACTTGATAAATGAAGGATCACAAATGATATGGACTGGGGTAAGGACAATATGGCAGGAGTCCCATGGACTTAATGTTAACAAAACAGATGGAATGCACCCCTCAGAGTACATTACTGTGGAATCAACAAGCGTGTCAATGTTACGTTTCAATGTAAACACGAGTGATGCTTATGGATATAACGTATATGATGGAGATTATTATTGGACAAAGTATTTAATTAACACTAGTATTAATGCACAAACAATCATACACTCTACCTCGCACAAAATTGCTGCTACTGATGATGATACATATGCCATATTGAATAGTAATGACACAACATGGGCTGGGATGTTTCCGATACATTACAAAAGGGTGAAAAACAATGATCAGGAAGGGAGGAGGTGGAGGAAAAGGGGGACGGGAGGGAAAAGATACGACATCTATCATGACCTGGGATTAGATGAAATAGAAGAGCCCCGCCACCCTGATCAATTGAATAAATGGTATTCTGACATGAGTGCCACGGCGAAGCAAGCAACAAATGAGAGTTGCTATGTCTGCTCACTCATCCCGCACGCATCAGGAACACCTAAAATGTTAGTACCGCAGGAAGTGCGCTTGTCCGAGGCCCAACGTTTGATTCATCTGGTTATATGCAGAATAAAGAGCACATTCCAGGCGCACACTGTCACATTGGAAATGCTGGAGAACAAGAAAACATGCACAAGCCGACGCCAAGGAGTAGTTTGCCTCGAAGAACCATTTCTTGTCATCAAGGGGACACGATTTGCAGACAATAAATGGCACGAAGAAACAATACAATGCAAAGCAGAAGCGCTTCGAGGCCTACCAAATGACACTTTCCAATGGATAAAAGGGGCATGTAACCACATCTGGTCACAACACGTCGCAAAGCTAACATGGGTCACAGGACTAGAAAAACTTATCAAAATACAAAAAGAAGTGCCACATGAACTGTGTTTCCGCGGGGAAGGAAAAGTGAACATGGGGGAAGCAAGGAAATGTCACAAGACGGTAATAATTCCCAACATGAAGAAAGGCACAGCTGCACTAATGGACATGTATTGGGTTTGCGCCAAACAAGCTTACCTGCACCTCCCCGCATCGTGGAAAGGAACTTGTGCTTTAGCAACCCTCCACACAGCCCTGATGGTGATACCGGAGAGCCACATCCAAGGGGCAACAGAGCAATCGGCTGGCATACCGGCAGCAGAGCAATGGGCTGGCATATCGGCAGCAGGGCAATCGGCTGAACCATCGACAGCGCCCCAACTAACACTAACAGAAGGTCCAGCATATGAACTATTGTCAGAATATGAGTTAAAGAAAAGATTGACACGAAGTAAAAGATCCTCCAATTACATCTCATCCGAATCATCAAAACTACTTGCTGAGATCCCTAGAAATACAAGCTCTTTTCATCAGCAGAGACATTCTTTGCCCAACTTCTCGCCCCTGAACTGCAAGCATGAGCAAACGCCAAATGGTTGCAGATCGTGCGCTGGGAGCTCATTCAATTGGCTAACGACATTGAAGAGGGGTTCAACATGATAAAGATAGAACTCCATCCGTTGCGCCTAATGACAATGCAAAATCGATATGTCCTTGATCTCGTCACGGCGATGGACGGTGGTGTTTGCCGAAAAATTGGGGGGGGCGTGTTGCACATTCGTGCCAACTGAAGACGCTGATAATGGGACACTCTCCCATGTGATACGCGCAGTACACAACCTAGAGGAGAGGATGAGAGCTGAAGGAGGAGCAGAGGAAAGTACATGGTTCGACAATTTGTTCAGCTGGATACCATCATGGGTAAATGTGGCAATGAAAATACTGGTCCCCATCATCGTTTTTGTGCTCTTGTTCTTTTGTGTGTGCCAACTGGGACTGCGGTGTTGTGAGAAAAGCATGCCAACCTCGTCTATGATGATGGTGACAATGGGCCGACCGACAATGGTAACTACCATGATAGATGCACAAATGCAAACAGGGGAGTACACCACACCACAGTACAGAATGACAGCAATTTACAGGCAATATGGGGACATAGTGGATAATTTGCATTACACAACAATAAAGGATCCAAGAGAGTTGCAATGGTACCAAGAAGTATGGGTAGATCTAGATGGGGATGGAGGTATTTAGTCAATGTGTACCCGAGATGAATATGCCAGTAGAGGGAACAGCCTAAGAAGTGTCTGCAGAGCTTGGATGCCCATAAAAGGTACCCCTGCGTGGGACGAGGCGGTGGCAGAGGTTTAGTACTACCGAAGGGAAAATGAAAAGAATAAAAAGTAGAAGAATTTGTTACTTTAGATGTAACGAAAGGGGGGAGTGTGTGGGAGTGAGGGGCCTATGGGCCCCTCTCTACCGTCACTTATCAGTACCGAACTTGGACCAAGTGCCTCTAAGTGGTGGGTACGCCCCTTGCCCTTATGCAATACTAACTTTTGGTTAGATTTGCATAGATGGGACCACCGAGCAGGACACAGGGCATCCATTTTCTGTACCCCCTTTCGACTCCATCTTGGTAACTAGGCCTCTCTGCGATAGTACAAAACGCATCTCTCCCCTTTGCCGCCGCTGCAGCCTTGAGCACATAGCCCCCACCCTCGTCCCCACACCAACTGGAAAACTCTGCGACTCCATTCTCACGCTGAGGCCGGAGCTGCTTGCAACAAATAATGAATGTAACACATCCCTTTTCCTATGAGATCACTCTCCTGCATGTGAACCGACATGAGCCAAGCACAGATCTCGTCCATCTCCACAAAAGTGTCCTTGCCCTTTTACCCTCGCCAATCGAAACTTATTATCATTCTAACCCTGTGTCCTTGCAAGGCATCCCTTTCATGTGACAGACTGCCAAACTTGCTATGAAGCCCACCCGACAGACCCCCCACAGCTAACATTAGACCCCGGTGCAGTATATCGTGCCCAGTACTAACAAATGCCACATACCTGAGATTCTTGTGAGACTAACCCTATAGTTCAATGACAGTATTATAGCAGTCAAGGCTCTTAAACCTGTGACCTGTGTAACCCAAATGTGTAGATGGTGTAAGCCCTTGAGTGATTTGTATAACGACATGATACACTACTAAGAGTCTTTTGATCAACTGTTATTTAGTGCATGCATTATTCAGAATGTATTTTCTTAGCTTAGATAGTGACCACCGTGTTTCACAGCGACCTGACCTTCACCCATCCGGAGCACAATGTCTGACGTCAATCCTCCCGCCAACCAAGCAACCAACCCGGAGGAAGAGATGCTGCCCACACCTAAGTCACCACCACGGCTGACCAATCCTGGTCCAACGTAGCATCATATGTCAAAAATGTAGATGTACTACATAAATGTGTTATAACTTTGATGTGGTCGGAGCACTCTCAGAGATCTATATAAACCTTCCTTGGAACTCTCGCAGCCTGCGCTTTTGTGCCTTATTCCCTGTCCAGGGAGTGTCTGTCTAATTCATTTTTACACTTGTTAGACAGGGTGGGCACTAACATTTGCACTAATAATTGTGCCACCACCTAGAGTGATTATGTATCAAAGAGGTTCCCAAGAAACTCTTACTTGGGTTACCCCATTGAACTGTGTTCTGATAGAGGTTGCATATTTCAATGCCTGCCCCCCCCCCAAAAGTAACACCAACCAGCCACCTGAAGTAGTAACACACCCATGACCAGTTAGGTGGAAAGATCATGGATGACAATGGCTCTGACCTGATATCACCCTTTTAAAGAAAGCCTGATCCCACCCTTCCCCATGTGCACAGGCAAGCGATGGTGCTGTGGCCTCAGTTTCCAACTGCTGAGTGATTTGTTACAAGTCAATCTCTTGCTTGTCAACCTGGTGCTTTTCAGTCTTCTGTACCGCCAAAATCTCCTCCTTCTCAACCTCCAGAACGTTTTACACTTTCAACTCTGTGTCAAACTTTTCCCTGCTGTTTCTGGAGTAGCCCCTCCTCCCTGGTCAGAGTATTCACACACCTGCACATACTCGTCTAGTGACACATGCAGACAACACCACCTGCTCAAAATTGATAGTCACATCCTCTTCATCACCACCATCGACCCCTCCCCAAAGATTATCTCCCTTTCTCCAATACAATCGTCTCCTACTGAACCACAGCAATTATCCCTTGCAAACCACCATCCACCCCTACTCACCCACCATCTCCCCCTCCTCAACAATTGGTTCCCCTTCTCAAAAATCCTCATCCCTCAAATATTGTCTTCCCCTTTTCACGCCCCATCTCAACGTCCATCCACCCTTCTCCTCACACTCCTGATCTATCTCAACATCATACATGGAGACTGAAAAGTAGCCCTGCTCCGAATCTTGTCTCCCGGCCACTGCCTCCAAACATAATGTTGCTTAAGGTCTCACTGTGCAAACCCCAAATGTGCCTAATATATTCAAGGTGTCAAAATGCAAAATACAACACAAGTGACAAAGGCAAATAAAGGTTTTCTCACAAGAGTGGGATAGGGTTTTTGAAAGGCACTAACAGTAGGGAGGATGACTGTCACTGAGCAGGAAGACGTCTCTGGTTCAAATTCAAAGGTTCCTCTATAAACACAGAAAACGAATGGAAAAGAAGGTAGGAAAGGAACTTCTTTTGTTTTTTTTAATATTTTTTTTAAAATAAGAGGGAGCTTAAGCAACACACACAGACAGACAAAAGTTGATAAAACAGAGATTAACAAAACACCAAAAATACCACTAACAAATAACAATCACCTAATAGTCTCCAAACTGTCCTAACGCAACAAAAGCACTCCAACATGCCTCCAAAATCACGAATGTGTGACCATCCAATCCTGTCCACTCTCAAAGTAAAACAAGTCCCACAAAGAAAGCAGAAAGCAAGCTGTGCCTTTTAATGGACCTCAAGTCTGTTTTAGAATGGATCAGGGCCTCTGATTGTCTGGAAAACTCCTGTCTCGAATCTCAGGCCTTGCAATGGGACAGTGGGCCTCAAACCCAGCCTTAAAACCTGACCCGGAGATAGATCATCAGAAAATCCAACAGAAACCTGTGCGGTGGGTTGAACAAACCATAAAAGCTTGACTTTCAGACAGGACACATTTTTAGAAGTTTCAGCACCTCTAGTGGCCAGCGTAACTGTCTCTGAATTGTGAGGTTCAGTCCATTGGCAGAGAGGTGGATGGTTTCAGAATTATTGGCATACGTTTTAAGGCTGTGCCTCAAACTACTGTGCTGAAACTGGAAGCACCTGAAAGCAGACGTATTCCAGCATTAAGTGCTGCTTTATGACTGCCAAATATATACTTCCAGAAGGATGCCAAGGTTTTGTTAGATCTCCCACATCCAGGTCTGGCTCCATTGACGTACTCTGGAGATCTTGTTGGGGTTTCCCTCCTATTATGGATGTTCCTCAATTAGTCTGATTCCGAACCTCATACTAGTTCTTGTGGATGAAAAGATGTATGAAAAGGTGATGTGTTAGGCAATGGTCAGGCATGGAGAGTTGAGAAGGACCCCTGCTCACTCCTTGGCCCATTATAGCTAAGGTAGTTGTGCATAATGAAATATTACAAAACAGGTGGATATTGGTTCATGGGTCTTCTGAGTATACTGAACTAAACTTGGCTCTCTGGCAAGCCTTTGGGTATCTTAGAAGACCTTTGGGGATAGTTTTGGTGCTTTGAGAGACTGAGAACTGCATGAGAGAGTATACATTCTTCATTGAGTTATCTTTATAAATCATATTTTTGTAAATCTCCTTGTCTCGCTTCAGCACACATAGTGAATATGTACATTATTTCTGCTCACTTAATTTTCCACCTTTACGGCACAACATCCTTTATGCTGGAAATTGTGAAATGTAACCCCTCACTTTCTTTTGCTGACTCCTATATCAATGTTTCTCCTGGGGAGGCAGTCACTGATATTCTCATTTATTTCTACAGACCAGAATCTTGGAAAGTCCACATGCCCAATACGTTGTCGCCTGCTGGATTCATAGAGCTACATGGTAGACAAAGATTTGAAGCTGTAACTTTCAGAACACCTTCCCACATGGCCTAAATCTTATCATAAATACTTGGACAAATGGCACTATCATGGCACAGGGCAGTCACAAGAGCCTAAATATATTAGTGTCTTGCCTGCCTCTCTTTCCTTCAGATCTCCCTACCTGAATGCCTACTCCAAAATCTCCAACCCAACCCTCTGACTTACCGCTTTCCTTTCTTCCTCCAATAATTCCTCTTGTCTTCCCCTCCTCTGTGTAACTTGCTTCTTCCATAGATTTTAAACCATCAACTCAACATAGCCCACTTGGACGACCTTTAGAAGGCTTCACCTTTAGGAGCTTGTCCTTCTCTTGCCAGACTACATAAATGCCAACCTTGCTGGAGCCTTGCAACCCATAAGGCTCACCCAACAATCAAGCATGTGAATAACATCCACGACTTGCAGGATGACCATAACATTTGCTTCCTTGCTTTGATGGGGACCTGGTTCTCAAGAAACAATACAACAATGACTGACACATCTCTACCTGAAGCTTATAAAATGCAGGTAAGCAACTACAAGAAAAAGGTCAGAGGTGGTGTCATCACGATTTCCCGTTCATCTAACCCTTCCCTTGTGACCTGCTCATGTGCTATCTCTTCCTTTTGTGCATCTGTTATGTAAATGATAAATCATTGCCAGCACTCTCATAATGATCATTATGTGTCTGTCTTTGAGTGATATCTCACAGTTTTATGGTGAATGGGCAGATGTTATTGCTAACCTAGAGATTATGTCAAAAATGGTCCTTGCCCAAGTCGACTATATCTGCCTAGACTGTCCCACCAACAGCCACTCTCTAACTTTCTACCAATCATGTGACTTCTTGTTTATGAAGATCTGGGCATCTGGCATAACCCAACAAGGTGTTATACTGCCATCACATTGTGTTCACCTGCCTCCTGTCCTGACCACTCTCCTGTCGTGGTCTGACCACAATCGTCTCCATTACATCTTGGAAGATCTTTGAACCCTCCACTTGTCACACAATCTGTCTTTGAGTCAACTGTCATCAGACCAGAGAAGCTGCTTTCACCCTTCTTTATTGTCAGACACTTTTGTGTTTCTGGTCTTCTTGAAAATATATTGGGCCTCATAATGGGTCTGGCGGTAGCTGTGCCAGTGCTATCGGTGGGTTGCCGCTGACCCATAAATATTTACTGGCACCTGACTTCCTGGCGCGACCGGAAGATTACAACCCTAGCAACCCGGAAAGTCAGGCGCCGGTAAAATGTAAGTACCCCTTCTAATAGAATCCCGTAGCACTCTATTGGAGTGGGGACATGGAAGCACCGGCACCGTTGCTAACCGTTGGACCTTTCTGGATCTAGCCTGAAGTTGATCCCATCCACAGGCAGCATGCGCAAAATGAAACCTGGTCCCTTTTCATCAAATTCTACTGCTCAGTCCTGTGAAGTCCCTCAGTTGTGTCATGGATCCTCAACATGTATCACAAACAGCTTGACTATATCATCTAACCACATAGATCCACCTTTCATGCATATGATACACAACTGCTCTCAATGTCCCAAGATGTTTTGCTGAAGATCTCAGGCTGTGTTCTCCATATCCATGAATGGATGATTTATAATTGCCTCTGCTTCAATGTTCCAAAGACTGGAAGAATCTACTTTGACAGTTCCTTTTCCCCTCGTTCCCCTTCATTTGGCGACATTCCTTGGGTGCACACCAAACATATTTCCCTCAGCAAGGAACTTGGGCATTGTCTGAATACCATCTTTATTTGGAATTAGTACCATCAACACACACACCATAAATATAAAAACAATACCAGATAAATACACATTTGGAAAAAAACAACATAAAGCAGATAGAATCATCTACATATCTCAGGAGGTTGCTTCATCTATAACATTGAAAACTCTCCTTAGCCATTATAATTATAATTGTTCTTTTATAACGTGCTTAATATCCTCGAGTGGCTTCTAAGCACAGGATCGGGAACCTGTGTTGTGCTACGTTGTCTTGCTTCCAAGACAAATGCATTGCCCCCTCGCTATGCTTCCTCCAGTGGCCTATGAATGTACTTAGCAATTAAATGGGCCACCGCTAGCCCACCATTAGTTATGCAAAAATGTAATGAATCGGCAGACCTCCGAATTCCATTTAGTCTAACAATGGGTAGTACGTCTCTTAAGGCATCATTGGGCCTCATTACGAGGCAGGCGGTAGCCGTGCCCTTATTAAGGGGACGGTTGCCGCAGGTAATTATTTTTTTCCGGAGCCCAGAAAAGGACAATAACCGGGTCATGCCGACCTTGGCAGACCCAGTAATTGCCCTTTTCTGGGCTCCAGAAAACAATATTCCCCATTCCCATCTGAGCCCCAGAGGGCTCAATGGGAATGGGGAGGATGCTAACAACGTCTGGTCTGCTAGTGGGTCCCGCTCTGCACGTCTGGTCTGGGCAGGCGTGAAGAGTGGGACCCGCTGCAGACCTCGTAATGTGGCGGCCCAGAATGAAATGAATTGTGCCGGTCCCTTACCGGCACCGTTCATTCCGTGGCCGCCACACTCCTAATGAGGCCCATTGTTTTTTATAATCTTCTCTGATTTACCCCACACACTCGTGAACCACCCACAATGAAATCCCATTTTCAGCTCCCTATTCTGACATGTATCCTTCCCCTCAAAGCATGTCTCAAAGAATCCAGGTCAGCTCTTGCATGGTCTTTTCAAGCAATAGCCTCCTGTTCAGTCTCCTTAATAATCTCTCTCAACAATGGCAAACTATCCAGAAAACAGATGCCAGGCATTTCTGGTCTTTTGCCACAGGACCACATTACCCCAGCTCTCCTGTCTTTGCCCTGGCATCTGGTCAAAGTGTGCATCCGTTTCAAGACACTTTGATTCATCCCCAGGGCTGATTGGTCCTGTCTAACGAAGACAGACTATGAAGAGCATGATTGCATATTTTAGGAAAACTCGAGTCTAGGAGGTAGCGCTCTGGAGGGAGCAGGATAATTTAATCAGAATTCACTTCTTATGTCCATCAGAGCATTAGAGAGCTATCGGCACTTCTGGAAAATAATGAAAAACCTCCTATACGAGGAATCGTTTGCAAATCTAATCTGTCCATTCTGTGCTGATTCTTTTGGGCTTGCTGTATGCACTTACTGTCTTCGATATTCCATGCCTGGCACTTCCAGGGATCCATTTTGTGCACTTACTTGGGCTATTATCCCTCTTCCCTGTCCTTACACTTCACTGATCTGAATGTGTTCAAAGTCAGTGGGCCTCATTATGAGGTTGGTGCTAGTCATGGCGCTATTAGCGCCATGACTAGCACCAATAACGGGACCGTGTCCGCCCTCGTTCAGTGGGGACTTACCGGTCCAGTCCGACCTTGGTGGGACCGTTAAGTCTCCATTGTAAAAGCCATTCCCCATTCCCATTTGAGCCCCATAGGGCTCAATGGGAAGGGGGAAGGCATCAATAACGGTACCGCAAATTGCGGTACCGTTAGTGACCCCGTTATCCCTTAACGGGTCCCGTCCATAACGCCATAGTGCCCGGTATCCCTCTGCGCCCACCTCAGAATGAGGCCCAGTGTCCTGTTCGCTTTCCCTTTCTTCGAAGGCACTGTGAAGCAACTCTAACCCATGGGCGGCACCTCATATAACTCCAATAAATAAATAATTCAGTTGTCATGCATATGTACTACTTATCCAGCAAGAGTTTGGCAGTTAGCATTCTGCCTCCTGAGAGAAACCATACTTTAGATTCAACAGATCTCGTTAATTGAAGCCAAATATGAGGTTGACTCATTCTATCACACACGAGCGGGCGACAGTCCCTGAAGCTAGACCTTAAAAAAGAAAAATGTGTTAACTGCACGGGAGGCCCTCTACATTTGCACCTTTATACACCTGGTTCCTCTCGAAGCAATGTTGGTCATTTGCACAAGTAAAGCTTGTTGTTTCTTGCAATTCATCATCGCTGCCTACGGTTTACATTAGAGAAATACATATCAAATCGTTTGTGATGGAAACCAAGGCATTTATGCCTGCATGAGAATGAAATGCTGGCATAAAGGCATTAGGTTTTTGCATACAAGAGTGTAGAGGGCAGTAATATCCGGTGCGACCATTCTGGGCCCCAGCTGCGACTGCAAAAAACAGATCATGCCATGGAGTGCTAAAAGTCATGTGAAAGCAAGCATAACGCTTTTATTCCTGCTTTTTTCAAAACGTATTGCACTGAGATAAGATAATGTCGTGCTTAGTGATAAGTTTCCTTCTGAGTGTAAAATCCTCTCACAGAACTGCCCTGATAAACCATGAGGAGTGGCTGTTATTTGCTTAGATCTCTTTTGCAACCACATGATTACAAAAGTATCACTTGGTCAGAACATCTCCTTATCCACTACACCTCTCCTCCAGAGAATGTCCATGTATTTCTACTTGTCTATCGCCCTCCAAACTCTCTGGTTCAGGGCCTGATTCATAGAAAAAGTGCAAAGTACCCGCAAGTACTCAGGGCCTGATGCACAGATGTGTTTTATAATGCGTAATCCCATTGGAAAATACTCTGTGAATCAAAAACCAGTGCCAAATAAGTACCTTTGCATCTACATTTGCCCTACCACCCAGCACCCCGGCAAAACTGTGCACGGTCGCCCCATAAATCAAGACTGCACCTCAGTGAAACAGTGTGCAGTCCCCACATAAGTCAAGGCTGCACCCTAACGAAACTGCGTGCGGTCCCCCTGTAAGTCAAGGCTGCACCACTGCAAAACTTTGTACGATCCTCCATAAGTCAAGGCTGCACCCCCCGAAACTGAATGTGATCCCTGTACGTCAAGGCAGCACCCCATCAAAACTGTGCGTGGTCCTCCGATAAGTAAAGGCTGCACCTCGGCAAAAATGCTGACTGACAGCCCTATCTATAATGCACCCAAACTGCTGGCCTACACCCCTAAATCACTGCATCCCCGTCAAGCTATGCCCCAACCCCTAGTCAGCCCCCTCAAGTCCAGACAATCCTACCACCCCCACTGACCTCTGCACCAAGCCCCAGGGAGCCCTCTTAAGTCCTCACACCACCCACCACCCCCACTGATCTCCGATCCAAGCCCCAGGCAGCCCCCTTAAGTCCTGACACCACCCCCACTGACCTCTGCCCAAAGCCACAGGCAGCCCCCTCAAGTCCTGACACCGTACACCACCCCCCACAATCCCCAGGCAACCCCCTCAAGTCCTGACACCACTCACCAGTAACTCTGACGTCTGCTACAACTACCAGGCAGCCCCCTGCTAGTACACCTCCCTCCCCTCACGCCTGTGACCTCCCCAGTCACCTCCATCCATCACCCCTGGCAGCCCCCTGGCAGTCTTCCCCCTCCAGTCCAATGTGGAGCTGCAACATACCTCAACTTCTCTGGCTTGCCTCCAACATGAAGTATACCTGCCACAAATCCTCCTCCAACACAATCAACTGGGAGCACTTCTGTTGAATCCAGAATTGGAGAATCTTCTATCACTGGTAGACTATAATCAGCTGCACCTCAACAGGACAGCACACTGTTGCACCACCTACACTGTGCCCCCCCCCCTGTACATGTGACACAGTAATGCAATGCAATGCGGCATATGTATAGTGCCTTTGTGTCATTGCAATGGCCTCAAAGCACTGCAAGTAAATGCCCCTGGAGGATAGAAGTACAAGGAATCACAGATTGGACATAATTATAAAACATTCCTGGGTAAAGGTACCAAAGTCCCTGCCAGTGACCAAAGCAGAACAGGTCTGTGTATGGGTGATGGGAAGCCTGTCTGAGAGTGTGCAACTCAGGGAGACAGGAAAGGTGTGCTGCTAGACTGAACAATCAATCATGGAACTCCGCTGCATTCCAGTCATAGGTGATGCATGCTAGTAGAGTAGATAGTTGCGTGATTGCCAATGTGTGTGGGTGGGTGACCACGATGTAAGAGTGACACATACATCTACCATCGACTACACAAGTGATGTGTCCAGCCCACCCATTAACATTGAGGCCACATCTAACACTCACAATGCCAAATACCCACAACAGAGAATGAAGTGTGGGCACATACACATTGTCAAGCAAGTGACAATGGAAGACCCAAACATCAGTGAACAGGAAAGGAAATCAATGTACAACACACTCCACATCCAGTAGTGAATGAGGCAAATGAGATGACACCAGATGTAACACAGAAAAAAAACATGTGGATTATGTGTCAATACACATGAACAAGTGACTATCCATTACCAATGAGAGACTGCATACCTCATTATGAGACATCACAACAACAATACCGGTATATAGACCATTAGACACACAACAAAAGCCTTCACTCCACAACACCAACAGACTGACACCAAACATGCAGTGCCCATGCACATGGAATGGAATCAAATAATCATCCTGTGCCCCCTCAAACTGTCTGATGGCCCCACTCCTACATGTCCAGCACATGCGCACATCTCCCCCACAAACATCACAGTAACAACATGACATACACAGTGAGACCCCAATCCTTATGACCGACACCGAACACATGCACTGGGAAAACATCAAATAGGTAAATGTGCAGACAGGCAAAGAGACTGCAAGAAGCATGGAATGAACTGATTCAAAACCTGTATCAAAATATAACTCTATACAATAAAATGAAGGGAAGAATACATTTGTCCAGAGATAAACAATTAATAAAAGTAAAAAATGAAACCAAATCCTGATGAACTATACATACTAAGGCAGTGGACTAGTTCTCTCTAATTCTGACAATGCATCGACCAGGGCAGAGTCACATTCTAGGTCCTCCTCCTTTAGGCAGGCCTTCATTGTTGACTGGAGTGCTTGCAGGATGGCCACCATCTGCTGCTTGGCTTTCTATGCCGACCTGCAAGAAGCCTCCAGAATGGAAGCCTACCTCCTTGCCCACCTCAGTGCCACCTCATACCTGGCCACCATCACAGCCCCTTCCCTTGTCCACTGCTTCTCTGCCCCCAGCTGCCTCTGGTATTGACGGAACACCAATGATAATGCCTGCACCCCCTTTGTTCCTCCTGACTCACTGGTTCCAATTGCCTTCACAGGGTGGACATCCCTGATAAAGTCTGCGTGTTCATGGTCACCACCTGATGCTGCCGGGCAGAGTGCAAGCTACGGAGGTACGGCCTCCAAATTGATCGCTGTGGTCGGAGGTGTACGGCACCTGCACTGCCCTGACCTGACCTTCCATTGCCTGTGCCTCTTTTAGTGTCTGGATATGCACAGTGACCACCTCATCTACCTTCTCAGGGACTCCCACTTTGGGCAGGGATGATGGCTCAACCAGACAGGCAGGGAGGTGGTGGTCCATTACACATATTGTGAGTGTCAATGGATCAGTGCAAGTGTTCCTTTGTCCTTGCCATGTCTCCTCACTCATGTATGCAAGCCATGTGACTCTGACCAGCCATTTACCTTACGGGGGGCCAATGTTGAAATTATGGTTAGGGATATCATGGCAATTTTTAGGCCTGCATAAAACTGGTGGCCTCAGATGGGCAGGTCTCACGTCCACATATTTCCACATGACAATGTTTGTGTTGTGCATAAGATGACTGATGATGCACAGACCTCCATCCTTCCACTGAGGTATTTCACTGCCACTCATGTCCTGGTGTATGTATGTACCCTCGCTCACGCAGACCATGCCACGTTGCGCTGCCTGATAAATATATATGTTTTATTGTTGTATTGTTAGTTTACATAAAACCTTATACAACAGTTCACACACAAAAAAAATATACATTTCATTTTATAAAACAAACATACAAAGATATAAAATGAAGACAATGCTAAAATGCCATACAATGGAAAAAGAAAAGATTTCATCAAAATCACAAACATTATCATAAAATCTTGAAAATATCTCTCCCAGCCATAATTTTTTTTTTCTTTACTCTCTTTTTTCCTTTACCTTGTTGTTTTCATTGCCGTTATTCCACCGTAAAGACATTACAGATTAAATTCTTTGTTTTGTATCTCCTATTCCTCCGTTATATTTTGGAGCAGTAAATTCAATGCAAGAATTAAGGAAATATTTACACCACACATACAGCGACTCCAAAACAAATTGATAGATATTTCAAAATCCCCATTGAATCTATCTTTGAGATAGAGAGCTCGTTTAGACCCAAAGTGGGTACATGTTAAGACAAGGTGCTTAAGGGTTTCTAACATTTTAGTCTCTCCACAGAAACGACATGTATGGCTGAGTTGGTTTGAATTACGCACCTTTTCTTTATGTATCCAGTGATGTATTCTTTCTAAAGTCGGCATCTGATTGAGTCTAAACCGCATAAATATTACTCTCGCCCTATGGCAAGGGAATCTTTGTGAGTAAAGGGGAATGCATTCCTTTCGTTGCCCGAAATTAGCATATTTCTTATATGTTGCATAGGACTCTACGCCATTTACTATATCCACCCAATCTGCCCTAAATAAAAGTCTCTTGACTAGTCCTGGTCATTGAACCAGGTCATCTAAGCAAAGACCTAGAGTATCTAACAGAGAATTCATTCTATCACTGAATCCCCTGATAGATTTCACTGACCCGGACTCATTGACCTTATTTAACAACTCATATAGGGTGTTAGCGGGTGGATCATTCATTTTTCTAAATAAGGATAATTGTCTCCACAAATATCTAGCTTTGAGTGAGATAAGACATAGCTCATGACGAATAATGGCGTTAGGGGTTTCCATAGATAGGCCCATTACTTCTTTCCACATTTTCCCCTGGACCACATTCAAATATGAGCCCATATCATGGGTACAGATGTCCAGACCATACAAAAGAACAGGCTCACATTTCGCAAGATAGAAACGTCTTATTGGTAAGAGCGAAAATGTGCATATCCTAGCACTCAGAAATTTCATTTGAGTCTTTAATTTAGATGCTTTTTCTACAATACTCAATTTCCACATCTGTAGGCTAGATTTATTAGAAAACGTATACCCTAGGTATGTTATAGCCTGGACCTGTTCCACCAGATCATCTCCCATCTTCCAGATGTATGATTTGACAATTCTCTTCTTAGAAACTACAATCGTTCGGGATTTCGATGCATTAGGGGAAAGATTGTTCATCATTGCATATTGATTGAAAATATTCATCTTTCTACGAAGGCCACGTGGGGTACGGTCAAAAAGAATAAAGTCATCCACAAAGGCCATCCACTCGATAACCAAACTCCCCAACCTTACCGGAGCAATGGAAGGACCCTGCCACATGTCCTCCACATCGCTAACGTACAGGTTGAAGAGCGTGGGTTCAAGTCAGCAGTCCTGCTGGACCCCAACCTTAGTATCAATGGCATCGGAAAGAGAACCTTCTTGGGTTAAGCGCACCCTGACCGAGGTATTCCTTTGTAACAGAGCCAAGAGTTGGACAATCTTACGTGGAAAATTAATTGCTAGCATGTTAGTCCACAGTCTTGCTCTGATAACCCCGTCGAAAGCATTAGAAAGGTCCAAGGATGCCATAAAAACTTCACCCATGTTGGATTGATGGACTGAATCTCTTAAATGGGCCAACCTATTCCCATTCAGGTCTGTTCCTAAGCCTTCTCTAAAGCCAACCTGAAATTTGCTAAAGCAAGCATTCCTTCTAATCACTTTATTAAGGTCCCTTAAAAGTACATTTCCAAAGACCTTACTAGCTGCATCTAAAAGCACTATTGGTCTATAATTCTGGGGGTTGAGAACGTCCCCTTTTTTTAATATAGGGACAATAATGCTTTGGGCCCAAGATTTAGGGATAGTATGATATTTGAAAATCTCATCAAATATGGGTTTGAGCAACTCTGCCCACATTTCAGGGGCCACCTTTATGACAAAAGGGGGAATACCATCAGGGCCCGGCGCTCTGGGTGGTTTGAGTTTATTAATAGCCCACATAATATCCTCAATATCCCACAGACAATCACCCATCACAGGTGGACCTAAGTCCAAATCCTGTTCCCTAGAGAAGGCAGAAGGCAAGGCAAACTTTTCCTTATAGAAGGAACACCACGCCTCCGCTTGGATGGGCCAATCAAGTCTGTCTTTTACAGGCATAAGTGTAGTATTGACAGTTGCCCAAAATTTTACATCTCTGCCCTTGCAGCGGTTATACATCATTGATTGGTGTGCTTCAAGATAATGATCCATTCTCAAGGACTTAATCAAATTTTTGTGTTTCAGGATAATTTTTTTCTTTCTAAGCTGTAGTTCAGAAAAGGAAATGGGTAATTTCTTCAAGGCTTTAATTTCGCTATATTTAGTACGCTTAGAGCTTTGGATTCTAGGGTCACCTGCCCTCCCCCTTGGTTTCAACACCTCCGTATCACTAGTCCTACTAATTTTATAAACACATGACATTATAATGTTATAGTAGGATCCCCCCAAATCAATGTCCTCTTCCCTACTAATTTGATGCAACACTAGGGACAGGTTCTCCAAAACCAAAGTAATTAATTTCACAATCATTTTCTTATTCCATGCAATCCTTCTCCCATTATTTTCAGCCTTTAGGCCCAAAAGCATAGGATTAATGTGGTTACCAGCATTGGGAATTGAAAGAGAAAAACATAAGGGAATGTGGTCACCCAACTCTACCTCCATAAGTGTCAGTTTTCCACAGACTTGCTTCCAACTATTCGATACATAGAAAAAGTCAATTCTGGAGCTATTACTTACTCTTTTCCAGGTATATTTAGGTAAATTCCAATCCAAGGCATGATCTAAAAGACCCAAATCCCAATGGTCAAGGTAGTTATCCCACCATATACCTATTTTAAGATTGGGGTGAAGAGATCTAGGAATCACCCCTCTTTCATTTAACATAGAGCCCTCAGCACAGGCCGAATTAAAGTCACCTCCTAAAATAATACGATTTTCTAACCCCTTCTCGAACCAACCTCCCAGAATTACATCGAGAGAGTCTTCCACTACTTCAATGGTCACCTTTAGTGGGTTCCAGTATAGATTTAACAGGAGGATCGGCTCTACATTATTCTCTGATGAAAGAAAAATGCCCAAAAGCCAATCACTCCCAAAAATCACATCACCATGGAACCCTAAGTTATGATCTATGGCAGTAATCAAGCCGCCACTAGGCCTACCAGCCAGCCCCCTTGATGCTAATGAAGAAAAAGTGTAAAAACCTTCTATATACATTTCAGACAACATCATAGTTTCCTGGAAAAAGTAAATACGGGGGCAGGTGTAGTTTTCCCTTTTGTTCAAAAACATATTCAAGTGTAATCCCCCACAAGAATTCCAGGAAATCACATCAATATTAGAGCTGTTAGGAGCACCCATTACCCTGCCTAAGTGTCTCTAATGTTTTAAGCGCTGGTTGCAACCATGACCAATCCTGACCACTATTAAAGATGCTGGACATTAAAGCCAACCCCGGACTGGAATTTTCTACTTTATTCTTACCCAATTGTGTGGTGTGTTGAGTTTGGGTATTATCCAGTTCCTTATATTGAAGGAAATTGTCGGCCTCTTTGTCATCTGCTAATATAGATAGATCATAGCCCAAAGAGTTGAGGTTTTTTTCTTGAGCACGTACCATATCTGCTACCATCACTGAATGAAAACAGCTTACCCTTCTATGGTTATTGTGATTGGGTAGAGAGATAGCGTCTATATCATCTGTTGTTATTGCTCATAATAAGGGAATTTTTTTGAACATATTTAAGAGATGTGTTCTGTTTAAACTAGCCTGAGAATCTGTTTTATTATTGTTAATCCAACCCAAAATGTTCCCTGTATAGATCTTAGAAGGGGGCTGGGACAGAGTAGATTGCTTCTTAATGTTATCAACAGAAGATTTACTCGATGCATTTCCTTGAGAATCCTGGATTATAAAAGATTGTGTATCTAGGGGGTTTTCCCCCATATTATTAAGGGTTAAGCCACTCCTGCTCTCAACCATAGCAATCGGCCCATTGAGGGAGGGGATGCTAGAACATACTACCAGTGTTATTACTTGAGCAATAGTAGGGAAGTTAATTTGTTGTGTACCTATAGATGTTCTAGCATGTTTGGTACTGGTTATTTTACCAAACGCTGTCATCTTTGTTTGTTTGGTTTGTGGGCACTCTTGCCCAAATTTCAATAAATTACTCTCATCCATGTTAGGGTCGATATTTCTTTCTACCCTAGCTAAAGAGTCTTTATTCATGGGCTCGCCCTGGACCTGACTCTCTTCCCTGTTAGGGCCCTTATGTACCCCACTATCCTCCCGCTCTTTCTGAACCAAGATGCTTCTGATTGCTTTGAGATTCAAATTTCTACCTTTGATTTTAGTATTGGGCATATTTTCGTTTTTTTTAAGCATCCTAACTTGCTTTTTTGCCTTTTTACGTTTACACACCGGGGATTGGGGCACCTCATTTATATCATAGTCAGAACTATTAACAGGGCCTGTTTCATCGGTATTCGTCATGGTAACAGTTTCTAAAGCTTGTCCTACTAATTTTTCCTCTCTATGCTTTGTCTTTTGTTTACATTTTTGCCCCTTTTTTTGGAGGAGTATGTTGAATAATTATTGTGTCCTCACTAGGGGTGTACCGAAATTCGGCTTCGAGTAATTATTCGGCCGAATTCCGGCTGAAATTAACTATTCGGCCTCTGGCCGAATAATTAATTAATTATTACTCGAAGCCGAATAGGTTCCCCTTTGCGTTTTGTCAACTCTCCTCTGTCCCGATTTCCTCTGCCTTTGCTTTTTGTACATTGGCAGAAGAAGAACCCACGGCCAATGATGTTCTGAAAGGCAATTTACTTTCAGTTAGCACTGGAAGCAGGCACGCTGTCGCGTATTGCGGGCGGAAACCCAGGAGGTCCCAGCCCATCCAATTATAGCACAGGGAGCGAGCGAGCGTTCCGTCTGTGGCACTTTGGCTCTCGAGATTCAGCCATGTCTGGGGTTAATGGCCACTTAAATAATGGTGTGTGCACCAGAGGCCCCCCTTTAGCCTCCATAGACCAACAAAACTCTTGGTACATCGAGGTAAGCACCAAACAGTCATGCGCATCAGAAAAACAGCTGATAGAAAACGCTGTACAGTACAGAGCGTGAGGAGTTCTGTGGATGTTATTTCAACATTGGAATGCGTCGCTGGCTGCTTCCCTGTTTGCTTTCTGTGGCACAGATGAGGAGTGGGGGCAGGGGATGTGTACCAGCGAGGAGGTGGGAAAGTTAAAGGGGGGCCGCCTGTCACATATTCAAATCATTTCCCAAACTGCATGACAATGTGTGCATGCTGGGGGCTAATGGGGTCGGGGAGGGAGTAGCCTCTGAATTCTTGTCCAGACATACCGGTGGCAGGGCTGCAGCTGTCTCCCAGGCTCTCTGGTTTCTCTGGTTTCACTGCCATTAACACTTCCATGGCAGCCGAGAGCAGCTATTATATTCCAAGGAGGCACCCTCTGGAGCAGAGAGGGCCTCCCGCTGTACCCAGGGCTCGGGCACTTTGTTGAGGAGCCATCGAATTCCCCAACGCAAAGACTGCTAGAGAGGAGCTGTAATGGCTTAAGAAAGCACGGCAGTGATGTGCTCTTTAATCCTATCCCTGGAGGACGGCACACTGCAATTCTTTCTCTTTCCTCTCTCTTTTTTCTTTCTTTCTTTCTCTGTTTCTTTCTCTTTTTTCTTTCTTTCTTTCTTTCCTTCTCTGTTTCTTTCTCTCTTTGTTTCTTTCTCTGTTTCTTTCTTTCCTTCTCTGTGTCTTTCATTCCTTCTGTTTCTTTCTCTTTTTTCTTTCTTTCTTTCTCTTTTTTCTTTCTCTCTTTCCTTCTCTCTTTCCTTCTCTCTTTCTTTCTTTCTTTCTTTCTTTCTTTCTTTCTTTCTTTCTTTCTTTCTTTCTTTCTTTCTTTCTTTCTTTCTTTCTTTCTTTCTCTTTCTTCAGGGTCCTCCCCTTCTAAAGCTTAGTTACAGCGCTTAGCTAGAGCTATGATCCATTTACAAGCATGTTTTGCACTGAAGCCCTGTAAAACAAGCATTGGCAAAGCCAACAGTTTTGGCTTGTTAGGCATACCTTGACACAGTGGTAATCTACTATTCGGTAACTATTCGGCTCCGGCAGAATACTTTGGTCTTCTATTCGGCATTCGGCCGAATAGTAAATTTACTATTCGGTACACCCCTAGTCCTCACTACTAATATTCAGACATTCCCCCTCCATTGCTATTTCTCTCCCATGCTCCTAAGCACTAAGGTTTCCCAAATCCTGTTCTTGAGTAAGCCCTTCTGTTGCCTTAGTAATAATGTCCAAAAGGACCGAAGGACTATCTGGACAGCTCAGTTCCTTTCCATAATTTCTATTACTAGATTTATTAACTCCTTGGCCCGGGAGATCTAGATCCCCTATCCCTTTATTTGAAGAGGGAGGGCGATCCCCTGTAAGCATAACTTCCAACAAAGTGTGATTTTAGCATCCATGGTACCTAGTATCTTGTTCCTTTCTATATTTATCCAATAGACTCTGTTGTTTAATATTCTGTTCATTAATGGTTTTACCCTCCACTATGCCCTCCAGAAACGCCAAACGAGTCACCAGTTGGTTAAAAGCCGCTTTTTGCCCTACCATAGAGCCACAGAGAATGTCTTGTGACTCACTCATGGTTTTCAAAGCCAGATTCAAGCTAATATGTAAGTTAGATAGGAGTGGTAGGAGATAGTCTCCTCTATCCTTCCTACCTAAATCAGGTATTTCCTGTTTATCCTTAGCTGCAGTGCGACTTTCTGATATAATTTGATGGGGATCAGTAGCTCTATCCACTTTTTTAGTTCAAAGGTACCCTTCCTTATCTGTTTGAGTATAGGCTATCTTCCTGTGTATGAGTGTTTTGGGTATCTCTAGAGCAGGTCTGATAGGGGGTTGTTGGCTACCCTCTTGTTTCCCCATTGTAGAAGTATTTCTAAATTGTGAGAGTGCACCACTCGGCGTACCCTCTGATAAGCTCCTCACCCCCTTATCTTTAGATGAGAATCTACCTACTGGTATCTCTAAATCAATAATTTCTTTTAGCAAATCACCCGTTGCATCTGCCATAAGAAAAAAAAGAGTCATCCAAATCACTCTCCCCAATGGGTTGATTAAGATTATGCTTGAAACGAATAGGGGTCACTTTAAATTGTTCTCCCCAACCAGCAAGCTTAGTGTTCCCCAACTGGGTAGAATCGAAGGTACACTGCATCTTATCCTGATTATCCTTTCCAAAAATAAATATTGCTAGCGAGATATGAGTGGACTGCTTAGTTCCAAACGGGTATTTTCCCTATTATTTCCCCCCATATTCAATGTTAATGAATCTGAGCCTTGAATTTCCCCAGCTTGCATTCTTCCATTTATAATCATCTTCTGAAGAGGAGTGGAGGCATGATAACGGACCACCCTTTTAGTACCAATTAAACTTTGTTGAAGACATTCTTCGTCTGTAAATTCCTGCCTAGAAACCAACATGTCCCTATGAGCCCCAGTGGCCTCTATATCTAATATATCTAAATTTCCCTCAGTAGGAGTTTCAACCTCCAAGGTTGCGGGATCAGTAGAAGGATATCCCTTTAAGCTCCCTTCAAATCTATCGTTGACATTTTCATTATTGTTTTCAACGGATACATTTGAGGCAGCCAAATTTTCCATATGATCTGTATTAATGGGCGCCACACAATGTATCGGAGAGCCCAATTGGACTTCTACTATCTTGGTCTCTTTACTCTCGACAGTTTCAAACCCGCTTCTAAGTGCAGGCATAATTAAGTGAATTGATTGTAAAGAAACACTCCCTTTGGATAGTACAGAAGAATAGAGGAGAGTACGACTCGCAGCCACTTAAAAGTAAGAAGGGGAAAAAAAACAAAAAACTATTATATATAAAATGGCTGGGAAAGAATTCAATTAAAATTTGTATGACATTCAACAATTTTCTAATATCAGTATAACATCAAATTTAAAAGAATTATGTATAATATGTTTGCACTGCCTTGGGAACGCCTGATGGCTTGAGGAGCAGCCTTAGTCCGTCTCTCCTCCCCAATGTCCAACTAAAAACAACAATAGTCCCAATGTATTTCCTCCTTAAAAATTAGGTCACAAGATTCCCTCCAGAAACCAAGGCCACCCAGAGCCAAACAGCAGCAAAACAGTTCACCAAATATAAAATGCAATGCCCTTTACTCCGCAATCGGGCTTAACGCCGCAAGGGTGACTGTGGCCGGCTTTTACTGATGAAAAAAGTCACGTGATACAATACGTGACTGCCAATAGGCTCCGCCCGCTCCTCTGAGTGAGCGCAAGGCAGCAAGAGTCTAGGAGACTCGCAGTGCTGGAATCAGTACGGTAGGCGCTCACACACGTTCCTTCAAGCAGTTTAAGTACAATTAAAGCAAAGAATCCTCGCCGCTCGGGCGACTGTGGCCGGCTTTTACTGATGAAAAAAGTCACGTGATACAACACTTGACCACCAATAGGCTCCGCCCCCTCCTGAGAGCGAGCGCAAGGCAGAAAGAGTCTAGGAGACTCGCAGTGCTGGAATCAGTAAGGTAGGCGCTCACACACGTTCCTTCAAGCAGTTTAAGTACAATTAAAGAAAAGAATCCTCGCCCCTCGGGCGACTGTGGCCGGCTTTTACTGATGAAAAAAGTCACGTGATACAACACTTGACCGCCAATAAACTCCGCCCCCTCCTGAGAGCGAGCGCAAGGCAGCAAGAGTCTTGGAGACTCGCAGTGCTGGAATCAGTACGGTAGGCGCTCACACACGTTCCTTCAAGCAGTTTAAGTACAAATAAAGCAAAGAATCCTCGCCGCTCGGGCGACTGTGGCCGGCTTTTACTGATGAAAAAAGGCACGTGATACAACACGTGACCGCCAATGGGCTCCGCCCCTTACTGAGAGCGAGCGCAAGGCAGCAAGAGTCTAGGAGACTCGCAGTGCTGGAATCACTACGGTAGACGCTCATACACGTTCCTTCAAGCAGTTTAAGTACAATTAAAGCAAAGAATCCTCTGATATGCCTGGCCATGACTGCTCATGTCAGCGAATGCCAATAATCTGTGACATATAGTTCAAAGTGTGGCAAGTCACGATGTGTGATCTATGTGTGTCCGGCCATTTTGTTTCTGTAAGCATTAAAATGCACATATGCATGTTTGGCGAGGTACTCATGACTCAAAATGTTGTTTGTTGTCTGTCTATCAGCAGGTGGTGATGCAGTGAATACAGAAGAGGAGGTTGTACATCAATCCACCAGTCAAAGCCATGGTGTCGTAATCCGTGAACATCCATAGGTGCTACAGACAATCCTCACTTGTGTATTTCATTCTTCGGACTCTTCTGACTCGGCAAGTGAGTTTTCAGAACCAGGTGTGAAGGACTCATTGAGGGACATGGAGGGTGCTCCAATGGGCAGGTCAGATGGTGCTATTGAGTGTGAGGAGGTGAGCCAGACTTCACAGGTAAAGTCAGTGGTAAAACCCACTTCTGAAGTGGTTATGGCTGAAAGATCACCCTCACAGGAGTTGGGTTCAGATTCTGGGACTGCAGTCTAATGGAGGGTTGCAGACCTGCAGCCAGAGAGAGGGGCTCCATTGTGATGGCCTGGATCACAGTATCCCACTGACCTCAGGCCTGCACATGTGGTGAACATATGCATGCAGGAGAGACAGTGTGGAAGCATCAGATGTTGCATGCAGCCATCTGGCATGGTGACAAGCCGCATGACATTTCCGGGGAAATGTGTCACATGGCCAGGGAAATGCATTGCATGGCCAAGAACATCTCCAAACCAGCTGCCCGGGACATGCTGATGTCCCTGCAACTCTCAGGGACATCAGCAGCAACTGTTTTCTAGCCTGGAGAAGAAACTGCATACTGAGATGTGGCCCTCAAGGCTCTCCCACAAACTGGGCCTGGAGACCAGCATCAGGGGCCGACGGCCTGATCTGAAGTGTCTGCAGGACTCCCTGCATGTAGATGCAGCAGCACATAGAGAAGTCCTGATGCAAGAGATGGGACTCCAACCGCTCTGAGGTGGAGAGCTTGAGGGCTTCACTGCATGAGGAATGTTCAGCCACAAGGACCCAGCTCCATGAAGAGATGGATGCCTTGAGGCAGACACTTTACCAGCATATTGATGCGTCAGGAGTGAGTGCACATGCGGAATCTGTGGCCACTCGGAAGGAAGTTCATTGTGACCTCACCGCCATTGGGATGCTGGTGCATGCAACTGTATCACGGGTGGCCCTAGCCAATGAAGACCAGGTGTTGGCACTGCATGGATAGGATGCACCACCACCCTGCCAGCATCTGATGATCCACTGAAGGATGGCAGTCCCAGTTCACTCACACCACCTCAACCACCTGTGCCCTGATGTTCATGGAGGTTTTTTTTAATGTGTTTTGTTTGACTATTTTCTATCCACTCATGTGGACATGTATATAAACCTTCGCCATCCTCCCTCCAGGGTGGACATACCCCCCCAACCCCATTCCAAGATGGGCATTTATTTATTTTTTATAAACCTGTCTGGGGTGGTCTCATTTTTCTTTTGTTACACCCCTGTTTGGGATGGACACATTGGACTCCTTTTTCGGGCCCCTGTCCAGGATGAATGCATTTTTGCCTTTTGACCCCTGTCCGGGATGGACATATTTTGTCTTTTTTCTTTTCAAACTTGAGAGATGTATTGTTGCCCTCTCAAGGACTTATGAATGAGGAACTGGATGTGCAGCCATGCACAGTGGTGTCAACCGCCATGCTTCACTTGACTGCAACGGGTTCGCATATGCAGGTGAGGTTCTGTGAAAATATTGTGTTACATATGTGCAGTATGCATGTTTTACTCCTATAACTGATCAAATCCAATGTCTCATGTGGTTGCAGGGATCCTGATTCATCCAGTGACTGCACTCATTCGGAAGTCCACCCAGGACCCTTACACTTCCATAGTCCCCATTCCCTCTGATGGGCACTTTCCCTCCATTCACAAATGCGGAGGTACAGTGTCTGCTGGAGCTGATGAGGAAATCACATCAGGGCAGCTAGGCAGGTAAGGTTGTGTACTGTCAATCATGTCAATGGCTATTTCAGTGTGCACCTCGATGTTGGCATGCAGTGTCGCATGTAGGGTTTTGACGTGTCAAGTAGTTTTGGGATGGTGACTGTCAGTGCAGATCGGAGTTAGTCCACATGTTTGTGTGTGTATATCCCCTTGAACATCCATGCATGTGCATTGGTTTTCTGGTTTCACATCTCCTCATTCTCTTTTATCCCTCACATCTAGGACCTTGCCAAGAAGGCCCATTTTCAACTTCAGCTTCTCAGAGGCATTCTCCCTTTCCTTACATTTCCCCAGAAGCTCAATGTCTCCATAGCTCTGGTTCTCTCTATGCTGGACTATTGTAACCGCCTCTTCCTTAATCTACATTCCTCTTCTCACTGCCCCTCCAACTAATCCAGGATAGGGCTGCAAGACTTATCCTTGGCCTCAAGGCCAGGGACTGTATTTCTCCAGCCCTAAAATCTCTCCACTGGCTGCGAGGATCAAATATAAATCCCACTGCATCATCCATAATGCTATCTGGGGCCGGGGACCACACTATCTGCAACTCACTCTCACTAAGTACTCTCCTTCTAGATCTCTTCGATTCTCTGGCTCCAAATCTCTGCTGGTCAAAAGCTTGTCTAAGCAGAGAGCCCGTGGTTGCTCCCTTTCCTCAGCTGGCTCCCTGATTTGGAACAGCCTCCCTCTCTCAGTCCGTCTAGAACCGGATCTCCTCAAGTTCCGCAAGCTTCTCAGGACTTACCTTTTCTCCTCTTCCTCCCCTCTCTCCCTCCCATGCTAACTCCCCAACAGCCACTGAGATTGATGGCTTGTGCCCTTAAAAGTCCTATTGGGTCCTGGCCTTCGCCCAATCGCCTACAGAAGCTGCACCCCTTGCACTTGCATTTGCACCCTTACTGGCCTGTGGTGTTCCTCAGGTCTGCACTTATTGTATTGGCAGCTGACCTCCCTCTTACCAGGTGGTCACTTCCTGGCACTTACCTGTTGCTGCTGCTATGGGCAATCTGGCACTTCCCCCCCAATGAGGGGCCCTTCCTGCACCTACCTCTGCCCCCTTTCTCCTCTCTCTCTGCAGTTGCACGCTATAAATGTCACAATGCCTAGTAGGACCGCTTATGTCATTTATTTTTCATTGCCATTTCCTTCCATTGTCATATTTTGCTTCCTTCTTCCCTTCCCTGTTGTTTTGTGGCACACTGAAACACTATTCTAGCTGTGTAGAGGCCTTATAAATGCCCAATAAATAAATAAATACATTAGCCCTTGTTTTTCTTATTCTTGGTGCAGACATTAGAAAAATCTGAAGAGCCTATGCCACTGCTTTCTCTGGCATTAGGTTCAAAAGTTAGAGGGATGGACAGCACTGCGTAAAACCTTTAGCTTTTAACACGGAAATCAAAGTCTAGCGATTTACGCAATCATATTTCCGGAAAAACAAAGTAGAAAGGATTCCCCTATGTTAGAGCAGAATGGGCATTCTTTAGCACGCTCCATTGCACGCTGCCTCTTTACTAAGATGGCGCTGATCGGCGGCAGGCCAAACCTAAGGTAAAATAACCATTTTCCATCGATGGGTTTAGAAATCCATGTTAAATAGCTCTCCATCATAGTGACATAAGTAATGAGCTATATGTATCGTTTTCTGTAATGTCGCACTTGCTCTGACCTTACTAAGTTTTGTCCTCATGATTGCGGCAGTTCTCCTACATTTTCTTTTGAAATAGTGTTAGGCAGGGTAAGCAAAAAGCAATGCAATTGATTGATTTGGGATCCTGCCGAGTGTTCTCAATCCATGGTATTTTAGAGCAGAAGTCCCTTAAGCAGATGTCTATTAAAATTATTCTGAAAATGAGCGCCCTGGGATAGACCACAAAAGAAAAACCAAAGCCTGCGGACCTCAATTTCACGTTGTCAGCGATAAAACCCTGGGTCATCTCATGTTAATCTGTAAAAGAAGTGGCTGATTTGGAGAGAGCCAGAATACGTTTAAAACCCCAACCCTGACTCTAGATTTGGGTATATAGCATGAAACACCGCACATCGGCACCATATAATTAATGTGCTCGTGGCTGTGTAAAATACACATGCTGCACCGCCTTGATGGAGTGCCTTTCCACGTAGTTTATCGTCTGTGAAAGAGCACTATTTGCCTTCTCCATATGTGTATTCCGCTTTTCCGTATGAGTGAAAACTCTCAAATCTTTGGTAAAAAAACGCACCAAGACCAGTGGCTTTCCAGAAAATGTGGGACCTCCTTCAAGTCATGCTGAGGGCCACCCCCATTCTGGACCTGCCTGGAGCACTACACATGTGTACTATTCCTGATGATCATGCTGCTGCCGGGGCGCGCTGCGCACTGCACTAGGTGAAAGTGATAAACATATGTTTTAATCAAACCTTAAATCTTTCACCTACCACAGAAAAATGGAGGGCATGCTTGGCTCTAGGCACCCAAATGTACCAGACAAATGTGTGCATGGGCAGTAATATTATGCACAGTACTAATACCATAAGAAACCATGTTCATCCTTGCAAGACTGCAGCAGGGGCGACACACCACCATGCTTCTGTTTGTCCGAGCAGAAGCACCTGGCAGTCTTCTGTAACCTGATTGGTCTAGTTCCACATCTAATGGAAAGTCAGCTTCTAGCCAGGAGGCGAAGCCTGGCCCAGTTACAAGGCACTGTTCTAAGGCTGATGGCCCTGTCTTTCCCTGTGATGTTGGACAGAGGAGGATGTGCTTTTAGTACCCTGGTACCCTCATGTACTATCCGACCTGCCTTTGCAACAGTGGACCGAGATCCACATCAAGATGGCTGCCGAAACCACACACCACCTTGCCTGCCTCTGTTCATCTGAGCAGAAGCACCGGGCAGCCTTCTGCAGCCCTATTGGTCTAGCCCCACATCTAATGGAAAGCCGGTTTCTAGCCCGGAAGCAAAGCCGGACCCAGTTATAAGGCCCTGTTCTAAAGGCTGATGGCCCTGTCTTTCCCTGTGATGTTGGACCGAGGAGCATGTACCTTTACTACCAAGACACCCTCATGTACTATCCGACCTGCCTTTTCAACAGTGGACCAAGATCCACATCAAGATGGCCACCGGAGCGACACAACACCTTCCCTGCCTCTGTTAGTCCGAGCAGAAGGACCTGGCAGCCTTCTGCAACCCGATTTGTCTAGCCCCACGTCTAATGGAATGTCGGCTTCTAGCCGGGAGGTGAAGCCTGCTCCAGTTACAAGGCCTGTTCTAAGGCTGATGGCCCTGTCTTTCCCTGTCTTTCCCTGTCTTGCCTGGATGCTGGATGCAGATCTGACAGAGGTAAGATCTGACCAATCCTGCACATTCACCAGAACGTATAGCAATTATCCCCTACCACCATCTGTTGCCCACCTAAACACCTCCCTGCCTTTATGTCTTCTGTGGGGTTCGGTGTCATTCAGTTGAATACTCTAGCGCTACACTTGATCACTCACATCCATTTAACGATCATCTCCGACCCTTTATGCATCCTGCTTACGATCCTCTCACCCCTGTAACCTCTGATTACTGCTGCTTCTGAACTATCTTCCCTACGTTTACACTGACCATGACCACTATGTTATTGGCCCCCTGAACCTGCACAACTGTTGATGTATTAACGCTGATTGTTCTAATCTATGCCGCCTCCTTGTGCTTTTGCATAAAAGTGAATTTTAGCCATGTCTCTGATCCTGCCCATCTAGCACTTCTGCTGCTTCTATGCTGTAGACCTCAAGGTTAGAACTTGCCAATGCATACTTGCACATATCCTGGCCCTTCATGTTTGTATGCCTGATGTAGCTCCCATAACAGGATGTGAGGCGTAGCCAGTATGCTTACTCCTGCTACCGAATGTACCAACCCACCCAGCCCTGCGTTGTGTCTGATTGTACCTGCCTGTAACTACCGAATGTGATCCACCCAGCCCTGCGCTGTGCCTGATTGTACTTGCCCGTAACTACCTAATAAGACCCACCCAGCACTGTGCTGTGCCTACATTTTATTTGCCTGTAACTATGTAATGTGACCCAACCAGCACTGTGCTGTGCAGGAATTTTACTTGCCTGTAACTACCTAATGTGACCCACCAAGCCCTGTGCTTGCGCCAGAATTTATTTTGCCTGTAACTACCGAAAGTGACACACCCAGCCAGCCCTCCGCTGTGCCTGATTGTACTTGCCCGTAACTACCTAATATAACCCACCCAGCCCTGTGCAGTGCCCGAAATGTATTTGCTTGTAACTAACAAATGTGACCTACGCAGCCCTGCACTGTGCCTGATTGTACTTGCCTGTAACTACCTAATATAACCCACCCAGCCCTGTGCTGTGCCGCAAATGTATTTGCCCTGTAACTCGAAAGTGACCCACCCAGCCCTACACTGAGCCTGAATTCTACTTGCTTCTAACTAACTAATGTTACCCACTCAGCAATGCGCTGAACCTGAATTCTACTTGCCTGTAACAACCTAATGTGACCCACCTAGCCTTGTGCTCTGCCTGATTTTTACTTGCATGTAACTACCTAATGTGACCCACCCAGCCCTGCGCTCTGCCTGAATTCGACTTGCCTGTAACTAACTATCATGACCCACTCAGCAATGCACTGAACCTGAATTCTACTTGCCTGTAACAACCTAATGTAACCCACCTAGCCCTGTGCTCTGCCTGATTTTTACTTGCCTGTAACTACCTAATGTAACCCACCAAGCCCTGCGCTGTGCCTGCATTTTACCTACCTGTGACGACCAAATGTGACCATGCACTTTCTGTAACTAGCGCCTAGATGCCTCTGGGTTTTGTGCACTGAAATAAATGTAAAAATAAATAAATAAAATAAATAAATATTTCAGTATCCCCATGCACACATATTCTCTTGTTGGATTTGCCCTTAATGCCACAGGAATCTCCTCCCACTGGAAGAAGAGGTTATTGCAGACTGCACAGATGTTGACTTTGCCTTAAACACCAGTAAATCATGCAATGTTACAGTAAGGCAACATTTCCTTGTGTGGCTGCTGCACAATGCCTCCACCCACCATTTAAGAACACACATCATAGTGGTCTTGCCTACCATGCCACAGAAAATATCCAGTCCGCCTGTCCTTTTGTGCTATAAACACTGCACCACAAACACCCCTCCATGTAATAACGTTCCTCAAGTTGACTTTGCCTAGAAATGCCAGTAAAACATGAAAGAAAACATCCTTGTTCCAATGCCAGGCCCCAACCTTGCACGTACACATGTTTACCCATTAACCCATCAGTAACTCGCCCAGTGATGGCTGGTGAAGTTTTAAATTGAAGGTTTTAAATTGAAGGGGCATAAAGATTCCCCCAAAATATGACTGACGTCAGAAAGAAATCATTTCCATTAAGGGAAAGCATAACTGAAATAATGGGGTGCATTACGAGTCCGGCAGTAACCGTGCCAGTAAAACCCTCCAGACCTGTAGTGATTTACCAGCGCTGGACTTGCCGGATTAACCCAGGGCAGTAGGTTGTCCAGTAAATTCAGATACAGCAATTCTGTTAATCCCCGTTCCAGTGGAGTCCCGTGTAACGGTGCCGGTGCTTCCGTGAAAGTCTGCTGGCGGATTCTCCTCGAAGGCCAAAACCGAACACAGGGCATGTTATCCCAATGTAATAACCACAGTACAGACAACATGGCTTTGGGAATCTTCATGAGCCCTAACCTCTCCCTATTGGCCATGTGCGCCGCTGCAGAGAGATCCATGAAGGTCATGTATACTTGGTTGCCTTCAAGAAAATAATGAGACCATAGCCACACCTACAGCTTTGGGACAGCATTCCAGGCAGCCTCTACTACATCTTAGTGACAGCGTATTTCACAGTCATGGTCTTCACAAGAAACATACATGCATGCTCCTATTTTCTGCAGTGTGAGCCAGCACTGGACACATTAGCTGCAATATGTTGGACAGACCATGCCCCCTAGTTGGTAGCATTGTAGCAAAGCGGATCCAGGGCCACTGATACACCCCCGTAAACTCCCTCCGTTAAATATTATCAGGTGCACCATTTTGTGGGGAACACTACTATGCCCCCGTCCCTGAAGTAGCGTCCTGCACTTAATAGCATGGGGTGCACCATATAACAAAATGTTTAGTTTAAAAAGGGCTTATTTTGGAGGTGGAGACTTAGGGCCTCATCACAAATTGAGCAGTAGCTCTTAAATGCTGCGGTAACTGTGCTACCACCGCATTGACTGCTCCGCCCAATCTCGAGTTCAGCGTGTTTTCCCCCAGCTCATACCTGGGGGTAAAAACGCTGGAAAAATGCCAATTTTCAGGAAAATTACTGCCGACGGTAATTGCACCGAAAATTCCCAATGGGGAGTAACGTTTAGCACCCAACCCGTATTCCAGCGGTAATACCATTGGATGGGTGGGCGCTAACACAAATAAAGTTGGGTGGTATCACAGTCTGGATACCGCCCAACTCGTGATGAGACCCTTAGTTTAAATGGCACTATTTACATTTGCAAAGTTCACCTGTTCATAAGTAAGCAAACTGTCTAATTGAGAAATGACTGTTTTTTAAAAAAAATTATAATGCAGGTGGAGACCCCCAAAAACCCTCTCCCTCCTACCTTGAATATTACCGTTACCCCAACCCAAACCCATATTTTAGTAAAATGTTCCCAAAATTTGAATTAATTCAGGGGGGGGAAACGGTCATTTCTCCATTTGTTATTTTTTGCCGATTATTTCTGCAGATCCTTCTGCATTGCCTTGTGCTGCTCAATGTAGGGAAGTGCCCTTTTGACTCACCATAGCACAGTCCTTTGGGACCGCTATATGCAGTGCTGAATTGCTGCATTATAAGTCACTGCTTCAAAAAGCAGTAATATGGGAATACAGCTTTACAAATATGTATTTAAAAAAGATGGGGGATCCAGAAATGTTTTCAAAATGTTGTAGAAGATGAAACAAACCTTAACATAAACACGTGAAAACACATACAATCTAACTAGCTGAAGTGCTGACGACCATCAGAAAAGTGACACTTCCTGTTGATCTATCATGATAAAGAGTCTTTGCTTACCATTGCAAGTCAATAACACACCTTGTGCAGTTTATCGCACTGTCTGTGCACCCAATGGTTCAGTGCAATAAAGATTTGAGATTCAGTGCATCACAACACCACAGCAAAGTTGTATGTTGTGTTACCAAACGTTTTAATAGATGACAGTTGTGAACAGGAGCTGGAACAAAAGCCCCCTTCTGCCCACATAGAAATAAATACACCTCTTCTTATATAGCTCCACTAGAATCCTCCAGGACAAGATGCATGAGTATAGATGGCATCACTTCTAAGCAGATCACTATGTTGATAACATTTTAATGGTTTAAAGATGTGGGAGTTACTTACATAATGTTGAAGGCATATCTTTTAGTGAAGAGCCTCTTGATGTCACCACTAGTGCCTGGGACCAGATCACCACAATGTACCTGTTGGATCTTTGGTCTCTAACTTTTTGTGCTGCTTTGTCCGTTAGCTATGTATAACTTTGAAAAGCGACAATTTAAAATGAGTAATAGTAAGTATTACAATTTTGGAGCAGGGTACTAACAAGGGTGGGCAAATGTGGTAGCTGACAGAAACTGGCGTCGGAGGAACAGCTGGGCTGGAGGTAGGCGCCATAGAGCAAAATGCTGGGAGCTGAGCAGCCCAAGAGCTTGGTAACTACCAAAAGGTATTAGTGACCTAGTGAGCATAGTGGTCCAAGAAAAGTCCCAGAAATCTAAATGAGCATTGAACTCTAAGACAGCCAAAGGAGCTGAGTGGCCCGCCAGATGCTAGTGACCCAAGAGAGCTGCGAAGACCAAGAGGGTTGAGCAGCCCAAGACCTCTGGGAGCAGTAAGAGAGCTGAGGAGGCCAAGAGAACTGAGAACCATTAAGCCGCTGACATCATCAATGGGGCTAAGCAGGACAAAAGAACTAAGTGGCCCAAAATAGAGATGGGGCCCAAGAGAGTTGAGAAGGGCTAGAGAGCAGAGTGGCGAATGACAACAGAGTGATAGATAAGAGCTGAGAGAGCTAAGAGACCTTAGCAGCTGAGAAGGGCTGAAGAGACATTAAGGCGAGGTGAGCAGTGTCCAGTCAAAATTTTGAATACATAATTTCGAAATGCAATACTTTTGAAACAAAAGGATCGGGAAAAAAAATTGAATGCTTTTTTTAATGTATTTTTTGGTGGGTTTCGTATAGGAAAAATGAGTGTTTTTTCCCCAAAAAACGGGTGTTTGGGGGGACCCCCGCCCCAAAAAAAAGTACCTTCGAATTTTGTTTTTTTGTTTTATTGATCCTTTTGTTTCGAAAGTATTTGCATTTCGAAACTATGTATTCGAAACTTTGACTATGAACCGAGCCGAGCACCAGAGCATTGCTGAAGGTGTGGATCCAACCAGAGGGTGTGAATATCTATTGTCGGCTGGCAGAGTGAACAATGTGGTATATCTTTAAGTTCATATCTTTAAGTTCATAGTCGGCTCTACACCCTGGTAGTGAGCTCAGCAATATATCCCTGAAGAAATGAGCCAGGCACTATGTCCATGAGGAATGGTATTTGCCGTCCATCCCTGGGGAAGTAAGCTGCATTGATATCCCTGGAAGTGAGCTGGGTATTATATACCTGGGAAATTACAAAAAGTGTGCTAAACACTATATCTCTGAGGCTGTTTGCAGTTACTAATATGCATGCTGGGTGATATATCCTTGAGCGTTTGTTTAGATAGGCAAGATGCATGCTGGGTGCTAAATGTCTGAGTCTGTCAAGAAAAAAAACACTGAAACCGTGTTCAAAACAGGGAACCAGAGGGAGACCATATCCCTAACCAGATAGGAAGAGCCTGGCAGATTATTATCTATTCAAATCCTAAACCTTTACTTTATTTGTTTTTGCTTTGTTTTTTGCATTTATTTACAACGCACATAAGCCATAGGTATCTAGGCGCTAGTTTCATTGTGTAAGGGTAGGTTATTTACAACAGGCTTTTTTAAATTTATTTTTCCAGCGCGGGTCCGGGATTCAAACCTGTGTTTGCTCAGCGTGATCTTGCTTCCAAGGCCCGCGCGAGGATTGCTTTATATAGTCCAGAGAGGAGAACATCATTTTCTTTGATCACAAACCACTAAGTTCTATAAGCATTTACCCCAATACCCATCCTGAAAACAATGAAGTAAATGGAACGTACATCACATGCTGTTTGTTCTGTTGGTCCACAAGAGTTACTAGGAACCGGTTTTCAAAGTCAAACAGCAGACAAGAAGATAATTCCAATCCTTCACTTTCACCTGCTCTTAGGGGGTGATGGTGCACCAGCCATACAAAGGGAACGCAAAAATGGAACGTAATGGGAAAAGGGTGGAGAGCTGGGAAAGGATCCCTGGGAAGACCGCTTGTGAACAAAATGTTCTATAACATCCATGCATTAGGTTCACAGGCAGGGGAGTTGCTAGGTCTGGAAAAGACCTGGGGCTACGCTGATGTCGGAACTGTTGGGACTGGGGGCTAGCAAGTCTTTTGGCTGTAGCTCCTGAGATTCTATCCGGGGCTACAACCAAAAGATCAGGGGCTATAGCCCTCTTAGCCCCCCCTAGCAACGCCCCTGTTCACAAGAATCAAAACCCATGAAAGTAGTAACTAAACTAGGCTGGTTTGCCTGCCAATCCAGGGGTTTGCTTGCGAAAACCGACATCTTGGATAAAGCACGGGGGTGAATCCACCAGCATGTAGAGGCAGAGGTCCACACTGTTGATAGGACGGGAAGTGTCAGCTGCATCAGTTCCACGATGTTTGCTCGAGAATATTGGATTGAGTCCCATTTGCTTGAATTTGAATTTTTACACACGTCACTGTAAAAAAGCAGGGGAGACCGCAGCAAACCCTCACCCACATACCCCAACCCTAATATACACCTAAACCTAACCCCTATTTTTGCGGCAAAACGTGTAAAAAGACAGAAGAGCACACGTGACTCGAACAAATGGGCATGCGAGCAAATAGGCAAGCACAGCTGGATCATCTGCAGCGGACCCTAAACATCAATGACGTCCATGTCAGAGAAGGGGGAAGTGAGTCAGCAATAGTCAAGATGAAAGTTATCACTTAAGCATTCTTTATGCATACACAATGCTTGTACACGTGCCCAACTTAAGTCTTTGGTGTATATAAATCTCCAGCATTTCCTTAGCCATATCCATCTAATTATAGGGTATTCCACAGTTAAATTGGGCAATGTTCATATGTTGATTTGAGAACGCCAAGTCCATGCTTCATGCTGCTTATCATCTGCATTGTACACAATGCTTGCACACGATTCTGGTAGGTTTCAGTAAATGCTTTAAGCAGATATGAAGTAAGGGTGGACCTTTTGGTTCCCCACATTTATTGTATGGGGGGGACCACATCTGTTTGCACTTTTGTGCAAAAAGGTTTCCTGCATTCAATGTTCCTCATTCGCACCACACAGTGAAAACGGGGTGAACAAAACAAAGGTGATTTCCGGCTTACCACTTCCTTGTTCTACTACATTGACGGAAACGTGTAAATGCCCCCTGGAGTTAACGATTGCAGGATGCATTTATAATGGTATCCTATGGAATCTGCCTGCTTTTACCAGGTGGTAATTTCAGGTGGATTCCACGGAATCTACTGCAACAGTATGAATATCCATGCAGACGGTAAGGCACCTACATTTGTACGGCCGAGTGGGAAATTAAGGCGGCATCATGGTATATCCGTCCCGCTCCTCAACTCCATCTTACAAATGCACAAAAAATGAAGTGGACCAATTTTCTAATTGGCAAATAAATGCCCTTTAAACTCTGAAAGGTTTAATAATGGTCAAGTAAATGGTCATCGAGGAGATCCTCAAATGCCTATGCAATCTTCAGAATGTTAGTAAGCAATTCCAGAAATGTTTATTTTTAGTCTGGCAACTGAAAAGGAAATGTTAAAGGTTTCAAATATTCAGACTCTTCAAGATGTCTAACCAGATGCTCAAGACGTTTCCTGTATTGTCAAATGTGACGAACTGCATAGGACCCAAATACCACATTACCTTTTTCAATACAAATTGCCAGCAAGTAAGATAAACCAGGTCCACCCTAACAGTGGAGTAACTTTGTTGAAAATGTTGGGGGGGACATGACATCTGAAGAAAGGGTGCCCCAGCTAAATGAATGGAGACAAAATGGTGTGCCCCCCCTAAAATTACGCCCATGCAACCTAAGAGATTTTGGTGCCTGGGCACAGAAACATTTTGGGCCCCTCCTTCAAAACCAAAGTAATTAGCGATCTAGAATCCCTGGTCGTCCCCCATACCTCCCTGCAATGTCCACAACTGAAAGCTTTATATGCAGCGATCAAAAACAGAAACATGGCTACTTTCTTCAAGGCTCCTTAACACCAGCATCCTTCCAGGAATCAGTATAATAAACAAGTGGCATTTTAAGGACAAAATGGCAGGTCATAGCAAGGGTAGCTGTGTTTTAGCACAAATAGAAAACCTAATTTAACATGAGCATCCATGAGGAAGGTAAATAAGCAGGGCAGAGAAAAGTAGCTGCATGGAAATAATACACATATTTCAACCTTGGCATAGAACCCAGATTATCAGTCTCACGGAATGTGCATAGAACAGCTCAAGCACGTATATAAGAGACACATTAAAAGCAATTAGAAACGTACATGTCCCTAAGTATGGATAGTGGATATGGATTATAAACTACTAGGAAGATGCACATATCCATAGGTAGACCAAGATCAGAAGAGGGTCATGCCTTTCAAGGGGTGTTGCCATTAGTGACCAAAGAAGCGAATGCCGTCTCCAATATATTCATGGTCCCTATTTAGGCAATATGACCCAAGGAGGGGGGGGTATTATTGTCCCGGGAGGGCAGCTCAGTGGCAACGTGCTCGCCTTGGAAGCAAGACGACACGAAGCAACACAGGTTCAATCCCCGGGTCCATGCTTAAAAACGTCTTGGTATTTAAGCGCGTTATAAATATGCAACTTAGACAACAACAAAACAAAAAAACATTCTGTAACAGCGCCTTGATGCCCCTGGGCTGTGTGAGCACTTTAAAAAATGCAAATAAATAAAAAATAAAATTACCAGTCGGTAAGTTAAATTAGAAGCCTGATCTAAGTGAGGGCCTTCACGGAGCCCCGGGGGCATTACCCGAATGGTATTTACCCCCCTCTGAGGGTTATATTGCCATTAGTACCCCAGCATGTCATACTGGGGTACTAATTGCAATTTTTCAGGAGTCAAGAAACAGCACTGCAACTGTTTCTCAACTCCAGAAAAAGAAAAGCACAGAAAATGGCCACTGGAGATCGGGAGTAGGGACTACATATAGTCCCTCCTTCCTTTCCATGGCGGCCTTTGAACCTTATGTAAAAAAACATAAACAAAAGAAATGGCTGCAGCAGTGATTCAGGGCCTTGTCCTTCTGGTAAGGCCCGGGCGAGGGCCAATGAGCTTGCTTTTTTCAAGCTCATTGTCCCTCCCTGGGTACTAATATTATATATGAAGCCACACTATAGTCTGTTGAAGCATAAGTGAGGCGTTTATTAAAAGCATATCTTGAGAACTAAATCACTCTGAGAAGCTTGAAATATTTAAGGACTACATTTTCACAGGTTGAGCACTATGAGATTAAATGAGTGATCTGGGATCACACAATTTTATTAAGAAGTAACGCTGTAGTTTGAGCCGAGTCTGCAGTTTATGCATTTGACCACATTGCTTGCCAGCTCTTGCAGAGAAAGGCACAAACATGTGTGAATGTTTTAATATGATATGTAATTTATAACGCGCCTATACACAAGTGTTTTAAGGCGCAATGAGGCAAGGGTGTGGAAACAGAGGGAAGACAGACAGCGATCCTACTAGGCCAGGTGTCATTCAGATTGCGCAAGTGCATGGGAAGGGGAAAGAGGAAAGTGCGGAGGGGGAGGAGAGAGGGGAAAGTGCAGTGCATGGGATAATAAAATAGATAACAAAGTAAAAGAATGGCCAGCAGGTGGCTAGTGCAAGGGAAGTGCAGACAACAGGTGTCAAGTGTTAGTAGTGGGACTGTAGGGATCAAGAAAACTGTCCCCAAGTGTGGGGGTTGCCAGGAAGGTGGTGCAGGAGTGCGACTGGAGAGGGAGGAGGGCTGGGCATGAGATCAGAGGGTGGCCAGGTAACCAGTGCTGTTTCAGTATCAGCCAGGAAGTCAGCAGGGGAGAAAAGGCGAAAAAACTGAAGCAAAGAGAAAGGTTTTGAGGTGCTTCCAGAACCGTAGATAATTCTCCTCAAGTTTCAGGAAGGCAGGGAGGCTGTTCCAGAGGGAGGCCTCAGCCGTAGAAAGAGATCTACCACCAACTCGTTGCTTGGAGTAGTGTCTAACCCAGAGGGATTTGGAGGCGGATGAGCGAAGAGCTCGAGAAGGAAGATGTTTAGGAAGAATAATGCCTTGTTTTGTAGACCTGACTTGGATAAAACCCTCTGATAACATGATATGGAAAAGGAGAATGATTATAGCATTGTTTTTCCATCATCAAGAAACCAGAATGGTAATTGATGTGAGCCTAACACAATCTCATCTGGGTTTCATTACTGTATTTTAAAGCTTTAAATAACCCAACACAAAGATTTGCAGACAATAACCGTATTGTAGGCCTGAAAAATCGGTATGGCTCCCTCCTGTCCAGGAACCATTCCACTAAAATAGCATACATGAAAAGAAATAGTAGGCAATGGGCTAAACTATGACACCAGCACATGATAAGGCAAAGTGTGGGGTGCATTTACAGGCCCTAACAGAAATCCTTCACCTAAAAACTGCATTTAAACATTGCCACCCAAAAACGCCTGAGCTCTGCATCCAGCATTGAACATTGCAACTCAAAGAATGGATCTGCAATTGTTTTGTTCCATTTTGAATGATCAGAAGTCGAACCTTTTACCAAGAACGGCTCTGCATGTACTTTTCTTTCATCTGAATAATATGAAGTCATAACTGCATTCAAAACAACCCTCTGTTTACTTTATTCCATCTGAATGCCAAAAAGTTAGGCAATACATTCCAAAAACAGCCTTGTCTTACTGTTTATTCACAAGAGGGGCAAGGATTTCACATTGCAACTGACACAGCTTTGTTGTCCATTTCATGTGGACGGCAGCACTTTGAAACACTGCAAATGAATGAAAAACAGCTTGGTTTTATTTTTCTTCCCTTATCAAATCAAAAAGCCCTGTGCAGGAGGCTTACCCCTGCGTGTCCATGGATCAATAGGCAATGCAGACCCACTCAAAAGGAGAAATCAAATTAATCCTATGGCCTACAGAACTGCATTTAAACTTTAAATGAAATACAGCTTTCAACACGTGTGAAGGAACATAAAGAAAGTAAATGTTTAAAAGCCCACATAACACAGGAGATTTTGCTTGCACAAGAAATGTCAGTGTGGGTGGGGGTTTGGCTGCATATGTACATTTGCTTGCACAAGACTTCAATCACCTTGAGGCCCAGCAGACCAGTAAAACCAGTTTTGGGCTCAATTGAAAGCCTGGCCTCGCACTGGAAGTCACATTAATCAGTGAATCATTCCGAAATTACATGTGATGTGGCAGAGGGCATGTTGATCCTCTGTTCTACCAGACTCAAAGGCAGCCCTGGCAGAAAAGGCAAAGAGAGCAAGCGTGGCCAGTGTTGCACCAAGAAGTGCAAGTTCCTTTTGCATCCACTTCCCAGGACAAACTGACATACTTCAAAGGGGTCAATAAAAGTCCTTTGTTGAAAGCTGAGCCAGGGGGGAGACATTTGGATGGAGGGGGGGGGGGTGAAGCAATGTCTACCCATCTGTGACAGTGCCTCAAAATTGACTTTAAAGGTGTTATGCATTTTAGGCATTTTCCCCAGCACTAAAAACAAGAGATAATGTGGTTTTAGGATATTTTTCTATGTGATTTCCAGGCGGATTTTCAGAGACTAAATGCATGCTTCTAGGACTTTGTGAACTGAAATGGCCAGTCAGGACTTGTTTCTGGCTGATTTTAAAATGGGACAAATTTGACAGTCGGTGTAAAGATGGGGATGTACATTCTGAACATGTTGAATTATTTGCAGAATTGTGACTGCTATGTATTTCATGAAAAGCACAAAAATGTGCCAAAGGGCTATGCTACCTCGCACAGAGTTGGTGATTAGACAGTCTAATTCCATGTGGCCCACTGAAACCGCCTATCTACTTCTTATGGCGGTGACTAGTATACATTTGAAGTTATGATGCCTAACTCAGTTTTGCTAAAAAGTGGACCTGAGGAACAAGGAACTGTCATGAATGTCAACTGGACAGATGGTGACCCCTCCCCTTGAACCAATTATGCCAGGGGGTGGGGAAAGGAATGGTTGGCTCTCCTATCCCAGGGTAGGAACATTTATAGAACACTTCCCCCAGATTGTAAAATAAATGATGTCATTTTGGGGTATATAAGTGGGGACTGTACTAGACACAGGATCAGATCAGACACCCAAACAAGAGTCCAGGGAGACAGGAGGAGAGGATGGAGGCAGCTGATCCCATCCAAGAGAGTGCAGAGACCAGACCCCTTGCCTAGCTGCCCAGCTGATCCCATCCAGGAGAGCACAGTGACTGGATCCCTTGCCCTAGTTCTCCCGAGAGTCCTGAGATGCAGCCTGGCTGTCCAGAATCCCATCCAGGAGAATGCGGAGACCAGACCCCTTCCCTAGTCCAGAGGGCCCTGAGATCCTGCTGACTTTCCAGAATCCTAAGTCAAGACTTACTTTGTAAGTAGCAAATAACCCTATTCCCCAATTGCATACCCCTCTCTTTTGTGACATAAAACCCATAGAAAATCCTATTGAAAATCCCTTTGAAAGTCCAAATTGCTAGTATAAGTCCTTCACCTTTCCATAGAAGAATCTGTATTAGCCTGTGTATGTTAGCGCATTCGTTTGATATATTTTTCAGTTGTCTGTATAAATCCTTAGCATTATTTGGAAGTAAATCAATGAATTCCCCTATAAGGAAATTCACGGTGTAAACTGGTTGAAATTTGAAATTAACCTTCTTGTGCTTCGTGCCTTTCTTTAATAACTATAGTCTTTGAAATCTAGTCTCTAAGAAGTAGTCCCGTTGTCACTGAAAACCGAATTTGACTGTGTTTTGTGTGACTTACCCCATGAACTCTTAACTTGCACCTGTCCTATTGAAACCCCAAACTGTAGTTCCATTAAGAGCAATCCATTGTGCCGAGCATCTTACCTGTTGTGTGCCTTTGTCCCTGTCCTTGAAACCCTTTCCGATTTTGACAGCTAAGCCCCTTTTCTTAGTTGCCTGTCATCATAAATCCTGTGTAAAAACGAAATTCCATTGCTGTGTTTGTTTTTGTCTTGCATTGCTTTCTTCCCAAAAATTGATTTTCCTACACTGTCTCCACATTGCCCTGGTGTGCTGAGTAGTAGGCTTTAGGCTTCCTTACCTCCTAAAGTGTAGCAACACAAATTTCCTTTCTAGCTGTCCCACCGCAGTTGTGAGCTGCTGTGCGAGTAACAAGCAAATCCGATTCTGCCGCTTTGTTCCTAAATTGGATTTTCATTTTCTTTTCTGACTTCGGATCTTGGGGTGGGGGGCTGTATTCCGAATCAAGATTTTTCTTTCTTTATCCTTACTCCCTGCCAGTGTTTTCCATCTAAAGGGAATTAAGTTAGCTGATGTTTGGGGGTGAGTGTTGCAGGGGGAGTGCTTAACCTTAGTGCAATCACCTGTTTTAAACCATTTTTCCTGTTTCCCATTAAAGATTTATGAGAATTGTGTTAGGATTTTGAACCAATTGTTCCGTGGGAAACATTGCATTATGTGCCACAATATTGGTGGATGCTGTAATTTGTATTTTGAAAATGTTTCCTTTTTCCATTAAATAATACATTAATGAATATCTTACACACCGGGCTGGTTCCTAGTCCATTGTGACACGGGGTGTTTGTAAAGGAGGGTGCGAGATGGGTTGGAGGCCTATTCAAAACAAATCTGTGGTTTATTAAAGATAAAAAGTGTTTTTATTGTGCGCCACATTCATTGGCAGGGGAATGAGTCCCTGGCTGGAGTGTGCCATGTTCTAACACTGTGACAAAATGTGTTTCAAAGAGGCTAGCACAGTATTACAACATGAGATTAGGTGATTTGCCCAGGATCACAGCATCATCTAGTAGCAAAGCATTTGATTTTCAACACGTTGTTTACAAAGTCTCAAATTTAATTATTTTGTCACCTCTCCCATCTAGCACTTTATAATCTACATTGGCGGTAACTGTCGAGTTCAGACGACATTCGTTTAAAGGAACCAAACGCTCGACCTGCAGAGAACTAGCAATATTCGGGGGAGGTATGTTGTCGAGTAGCACAGTAGAAAAGGCTACCTTTTGAACCATTTTGGAACTCAACTTTGGTTACATAATCAATACATTTCCCAGAGAAAGGTGAACATGATATATGAGCTGTGCTGTAGTAAATGCACAAACTGTTTCTATTTTTATTTTATTTTTTATTGTAGTTCGACTTTTCAAAAAACTATATTTATGCAAAAACATGAATTCAATATCTCAAATCATGTGCAAGATATATATGGTTCACGGTTAAAAAGAATAAGAAAGAAAAAAAAGGACAATAAAGAATTAATTCAACATCGAATTAGAAGCAGAAAAGCAAAAAGAAAAAAAAGAATATAGCAACCGCAAACCTATTATTCATTGCCTTTTCAGAAGTTAATCATAGAGCTGCTCCCAGTTATTCATATACTTTCAGCAAATTCCACATTTTCAGTAACTTCACCACTTCACTGGTGAGGAAACCTTCCTGGCCAAAAGCAGTGAATTTCCACCCACCAGTTGTGAGGTGCAAATCTTGCTAACCTTTGTATTCTTTGCTCTAAGTTTCCTGAACACTTACTCATCAGGTGTCTAAGAGTTTGAATCTCTAGACTATCACATTTCTGGCAAATGGGGGTAGGTGTTTCTACAGCGTCCCTGAGGTGCAGGATTTCCAAGGTGGGCAATAGATTTAGACGCAAACTGAGACATTCCTGTCTAATGGTGGGGCCTGGGCATTTCTTCAAGTATGTTGGTAATGAGTTTCTGGGTTTATCTGTGAGGGTAATTGAGGAGCATATCTTGGATTTTCTCATAATTGCAAAGGTTCAAATCCAGTCCATCCTTTTCATTTGTTCTTTTAGTTTCAAGGGATTTTGGATCAGAATGTCTTCGATTCTTTCTGATTCTGCTAAGATGTTAACACAGATCCTTTTCAGATTATACAAGTACGAGTTCTTTTGGCCTCGTAGGGCAGACAGGACCTCTTGGTATAGAGAGAGGGAAAGGCAAAATCAGCCAAGATAGAGAAACCCACTTCCATTCTAGGTGAGCTCTTAACGATTGCAAGCCTAGCTCATATCTCAGGATTGCAATAGGTACGCAATTGGGGAGGTTCAAAACTCTTCTCCACAAAATACCCTCAAGTCTATCCCAATCAATATAGTGTGATTGGGGATTTGTGTCGAAGCCAAAAAGTAAGGCTGGTATAATTTTGCATTATAATATTTAACAATCGGGAGAATGGAAAATGTGCAACATTTCTTGTATGTTCTTTTCCTTTGGGATCCAAATTGAGGTATCTTAGTGTCCAGACTGGATTTGGCAAGCCCCTTGGTAGGGAAGGATCTAACCACGGATCACAAATATGTTGTTTCTTTAGCTATCGGTACCACATGGTTATCTAAACGCCAATTAAAGGCCATGGTTACTCTCAATGGGTGCTTAAAAATCACGATTTTAGATTTGTCAGGATTTATCTTTAAGTTGTTTAAGTCCACGTATTTCTGAAATGCAGAAAGCAATCTCTGCAAGCCGATCTGGGTGCAATCTAATAGCACAATATCGTCAGCAAAGGCGAGACAGTTGATCTTTAAACTGCCCAATTTAGGGATCGCCAATGCCGAATCCAGAATCCATTTTACTAGGTCAGCTATATAAAAGTTAAATAAGAAAGGGGCTACCTGGCACCCCTGTTGCATGCCCCTGTTGGTTACAAACTGTTTCTATTGCAGTGGAAACATAATACATTCCAGGATTAATTAATACGATCTGAACATAATTGTCAACAGCCAAACAGCAAGGCCAGAGTGCTACCAGAGCACTATACAATATAATTTGTTTATGTTTTGGACACTGACTTCTTTTTTATCAGTCAGTCATGTGAGGCCCTCCCTCTCCCCAGCCTGCCCTTAAGGTGCCCGGGTCATGAGCCCATTTTGCCCTCCCTTAAAGACTTTGCTGATTTAAATTTCCCTTGCAATGATTGTGCAAGCAAAGCCATAGAACATCATATACAGTGAGAGTCACACATCTCGAGAGGAGGACCAGATAAATTACTAGTGTGCAGGCAGAGAGTAAATCATGAGGGGTACCTAAGCACAACAGGTGCTATGTCAAACAGAGATGAACCACCAACCATCAGTGTAGAGCAGACGCCAAAGAAGCATGAACCAGAAGCTGCACTGAGAGACAAGTGAAAGGCCAGACCCAGCATATGGGAACTGCCATCAGGTGTGAGATGCTCGGGTGGAACGTGAATGCAATCTTCTCTGAGTTACCAGTGCTGATATAGACCAAGTGATGATGATGAAATGCAAGCTGCTATGAGAGACCAATGCTAGATTAGCCAACCAAAGGCAAACGTGACCTCTTTAGGGAGGTTAGAGGGAAGATGCGACACCTGTTGAAAAAGGCTTAAGCGATGTCTTATGAAATAAAATAGAAACCATGCAGAGCCTAAACAAATCATAGTAATGACGGGTAGCCTAAACCAAGCAGAGCAACAGCTGGTTGTGGAGTAGCTCACATAAAGTATAATAAGGTTTGACCAATCTTGGCTGAGCAGGGAAGGCAAATAGCACGATGGAAACACAGAGTTCAATTTCAACTAAAATTAGAACATTTCTGCCATCTTTGAAACTCAGTAAACATGACAAAGATACTGCGCCAACATTCAAATAGGTCTCCAGGACCAGAAAGTATACCGACCGATCTTTTCTCTGCTGAAATAGATCTCTGGGCTCCCATTCTGACAATTGGTGTTAATGCCATTACGACCAGGGGAGCAATACCTTCTTCCTGGTTCCCAGCAATAATTCAATATATATTTAAGAAGAGCCAAAGAAACGAACCAGATTCAAAGAGACCAATTTCACTCTTGGACTCTCTTTTTAAAATATTTGGACGTGTCTTTTTGGTGAGGATTGAGAGTTGGGGGCGGAATCAAAAAACATTTTTCCCCCAGTACAGCTGGGATTTAGACCAGGGTTGGATAACTGTGAGCAATCGCTTGATCTATACCTGGTGGTGGCTCACTCACTGTATGTGAAAACGGAGCCAATCTACCTGACTTTCATGGACCTGAGCACTGCCTTTGATAAAGTAAATGGAATCAAGTTATGGAATGTGCTCAGGTCCATGAATTGTCCATTGAAATTGTTGATCTTTTAACAAAGCTCCATCAAGATACACAAGTATGTGTAAGAAGTGGGAAAGATGTATGTTTCACTGATTTCTTTCCAGTGGAGGCAGGACTGCACCAGGGCTGTGTCCTGGCACCCCAATGTTTTAGTCTATAAATAAATGGTCTCTGTAAATTCTTACTGCACTCAATCATGGACGTTCCGAGAATGGTGAATGGAGTACCGCGCCTCTGGCGTACACGGATAACACTGTTTTGATTGCACATACACCACGAGCACTTCAGAAGCTTGTAGATGATTATACAGATTTCACGGAGGAGCTTTACCTCAAGGTGAATGCCCAAAAATGAGCAGTTAGGGTGTTCTATAAAGGAAGACAAGCACCCACATTGTCACCTATGATAATGGAATCTTTATTCCAATTGCTAGAGAATTCAAATATTTGGGGGTACGTTTTTCCTCGAATTTCTCCCCAGATGCACATATTAAAACGCAAGTCTCGAGGTTTAAGCAAGCCCTACGGGGACTGCTTCATTTTATGTCAATGTTCAAGGCAAAACCGTTGAAATAATTTTAAAATTGTATCAAAGCAAATCTGCTTCATTAGCCTATTCCAGAATGGCACTTTGGGGGTAGATGTACACTTAGTCAATACAGGTAATAGAGAATGATGTCTTCAAGCACATTCTGGGACTCCCACATACTGCCTCTAACTATCAAGTCCATTAGGAAGGGGTTGTGTCTTTACCAATGACACTCTTTCAACACAACCTCTTCTCCGACTCTGGAGGAATGAAAAAGCTACCTTAATGCATGAACTGATTAGGTTTTTGGTTAGGTTTTTAGTGTTAACAGATACTGTGGTTACAATGCATAAAAGCCAAACTCGCCAAAATTGATGCTGCTCTATACTTCCATGCACCATACACTATAACTGCTTGGGCTGTAACTGTTTACAAACTAGATCTAGATCTTATCTGCAGGAACAAAGAGAAGCGTATGAGTTGTGTAAAGGCATGTAGCCAGAACTGTACCTAGTGTCCAAAGATGTCTGTTATGGGCTGTCAAACAAGCTCAGAGAATCCTGCTCACTAGGGCTCGATTTAGCTGTCTTGCCTTAATAGCCGTAATCGCGCTTTGGAAAGGCACTAGTGGTAGTGAAAATCATACATGATTAATATGTAACATGCCATCGGAGGACCTGGCCCATTTTTTGTTCTTCTGCCGTAAGTTGAAATAAGATCTTGGACCATAAATCCATTATTGCGTGAATCACAGTTTGTTCAGCTACGTCCAGCATTACTTTATCTTTTGTGGGCAGATACTCCCATAGTGGGATGGGCACTTCTACCGTAGTTACATGCAGATTTGTATAAAAGAAACGTTTTAATTATTCTTAAATGTCAATATGTAAGACATCCCTCTATATGTTTTGTGGTTGTTGGAGGGAATGATCTCATTGTTTTTTTTTTATGGAGTATTCTTATTTTTATTGTTTTATATTCTTTCTTTATGCATTCATATTTTTATAGACATGTTTATATTTACCGAAATAAACTCTATTTGATTAATTGATTGGTAAACATACTGGGGGAATTTTTGAATGTATAGTGTATTCTGGGACTTGGAGTCATACTCTCAGAGAAGGCCAAAGAACATACATTGTGAGAGAACGTGATTACATAAGAGAACATCAACATTGACATGGCATTATGTAAATTGAAGCAGAGATATCAAAATTTCCAACATATATTGAAAAAGAAGAGATGATATCAGAGCGATATCTCATTGACATATATTTGTAAATGTTAGAAAAGGGACAAATCATCTAACATTTAATGGGATTTTGCAAGGAAATAATCTTAAGTACACAAAGAATGGTTACTGTATTTTGGGAACAGAAGTATGGAAGCAAGACAGGAATTCACATAACAGTGCACTACGGGAAATAGAGAAGTGGCAAACTGTCAAAAAGAAAGAAAAATTATCACGCTATATTTTAGCAAACTGAGTACAAGTAGCAGCAACACATCCAAAGGGCACTGTGTGCAAAATTCATTATTGATGATGGATTCTGGAAAATAAAATACAAGTAGCCGAAGGCCCATCAGACCCTGTGTGTTAAACAAAAACTATTGCCACTGTTTTATAGAAAAGGGAGGAACCACTGCCTCTTTATTGTGGGAATCTAAAAGTACGAAAAGGTACCAGAGAAATCAGAAGGCATAAAGCAAGACACTGCAATATATGTTGGGTTGTGAAAGTGAACATGTCAAGGCAGTCCAGAGTAAGGTCAAGAATTAAATATCTTATTCCTAACAAGTGTTTATTACTTAAAAAGTATGTGTGGTTCCTTGCATCTTCTTTAGGATAATTTGTTACACAAAGGAATTTCATGTGCAATAATAATGCAGTTTTCTCTTGCAAAAATAGGGTAAACATCTGTAACTGACTAAAGCTCTACTACTCCATGTAGTTCAATGTGACCACTCAGATCCAGTGGTAACATTTTTCTATTCGAAGGGCTTGATGAGGGTCTAAGGATAGCCTTCCTGATCATTTGTTTGCTGATGTCTTTGAAGATCTATAACCGGCTGACCATCCAGTAACTGCTGTTGTGGACATTTCCAAACTAGGAGGCACACACTTTTCGCTTGTCTGATTGGATGCCTTGCAGTTCTGCAAGCTGTTAAATGTTTATTTTCTTCCCTCTATGGTGGATACAGTCCTGCGGTGTTGCCGTCGGAGATCACCCCTAAGGTGCTGCTCAGTACGACTAGCCACAGTACTGTAGATAGGGGGAGACATTTTCAGTTGCAAGCCTGTAGCCAGGCATAAAAAGTCACTTGCCCCCCCCCCTAGGTCTTACGATACACACAGGACACCATTTCTTACTTGCCATGATTGAATTATCACCAGCTGCTGTTGAGTGCATATTTTGAAGCCTACTCTATAGCAAAACCTGCTGCTACAGTAGTGTAGTGGGGATTGTAAAAAAGATACTCTTTATGTATACTGTTTGTTGGTATTTATTTAATTGTACTGGTAGATGTATATCCCACAACATCCTAGAAGGTATCAAGTAATAAACTGTGGAGGATAAAACATTAGACTAGAAAGAGAAATAATGCATGTTTAGCTTTGTCTCAAACCTTGTTAGACGGACGCCACCAGGAAGATCATACTGGTCATAGACAAATGACCAGTTATGATGCAAAGCCAGACCACAGAACCTGCAGTAATAGTCTGTGAACTGATTCGAACATGAGAACAGGGTGCTGGGAAAGCAGGACTAAAGGTTATTAAGGCAAGTTCCGCAGAAAGCAGAACATCTATGTTGGAGGTCAAGCATTAGATCCAACGTGTGCCAGAGAGAAATCTGGGAGATGGAATGAACCACAAGGTAGAGTGCAGAGTCTGGTAACAAACTGATAGGTTGTGCATTTTTGGTACAAATAAGATTATTTCATGATACATGGATCCCAATATTCCTGTAATGAAGCCTGTGAACTATGCCTGCCAATGTAACTTATGTATCACTGTCTGACCTGTGTGTGTGATGGAGTGAGTGAATTACTATCCCTAGCTAGTTGCTTGCCACTTAAAATGTGGTCCTTTGGGCATGCATTCACCATTGATAAGGATGATTGGCATTTCTCTAACTACTTCAGTTTTGCAGAACATGCCCACTAATGCATTTGCTCTGTAGCAGAGCAGAGCTCTAACTTTCCTGTGATCTCCAGGTGGTGCTTGCAAGAAACAGGTGAGATGTTGTCATTCATCCCAGTCGTTAGTCCTACTTACTGAGTGCAACCTCACAGACACAGGACAGTCTGGTTCACCACTCTGTGCATGCACTGGAACTGCCTATGGATCTATCTGCAAAATAGCGGGGCCCCCTTAAACAGCCTACAGGAGAGACAGTTGAAACACCAACTTATGTCTGCAGGAAGACACAATATATTCTGTTTGGCCCGAGGAGCCTTAAGCGTTGTAACTCATGGGATTTATAGGCATACACAGTCCTTTGTCTTTCTATAGACAAAGGATTCCTGACAGTACATGCACTGCATAGTAGACCTGTGATGTTCATATCTGCTCACTGAAGCTGTGAAAGATGCTCATTCTTGTGCTCAGTTCCTCCCAGACACATGGCGGACCACAACACACCACCCATTATGGCAAGGCTCTGGTTGGCTGCCCTGATGATAAGTACATGTGTTTTTAACAACCCCATTCAGAAGCATCTGAATCTGCTATGAAATGTGTTGCATGGTGCCTTTCTTGTTCTGCTTGAATGTTGCTGAGAGATGCTGTGTCTGAAGTGGGGTTGTGATGTCCTTCCGAACGCTGTTAGAGTAGAGCCTGCGTGAGTGTTCGTTAGTGTCGGTAACAGCTTGTCTGCTGAGGAGTGGTTGTTCTGGCTTTGATTTATGTGTAACAGCAACTGAAAAGCTATGAATGAAGCTGTACATCTGCTATATAGTTGTCTACGAGGTACTAGATCCCTCTCCCCCTCAAACTGAATACAGCTAAAATGATAGGCTGATCAATGGTTCCAGTATTGCAACAATCAGTATTGTAGTGCTTTTTGGAATTATAAAATGCATATAGGGAGACATATATTTTTGGGGTCAGGATGACTCAGGAAGTGAAGGGTACCTCAGATATTACACGCACATCATGAATATGTAAAAATATATTCCGGAAGCTGGAAAGAAAATTAGTTATGCTCAAAAATAAATTTGTTTGCTGTTTGGTAGAGAGGCTGAGCAGACTCAGATAGTTTCTAAGATGGATGCCAAATACAAAATGGCATCTTACAAGCAGGTGTTCAAAGGCCTGAATCATATAGAATGATGAATCTTCTTTGGCAAGGAAAGCAGACAATGATTGATAGTAGATCAGATAAAGGCATGGGCAAGCTACCAATTAGACAGAACAGCTACTTACTAAGCAACAAATAAGATTAGCTCATGAGGTTTCCCACAGTATGAGCTGCCAAGTAAATTTGGCAGGACCTTTAGAAGCAGATAAGAGCTGTTTATTGGAAGGAGTTTAAAGATGTGTTATTATGTTTAGCATAGACTGGAATGAGCTTATCAGTCCATGTGTCAGTCATTCGGAGTGTGCCAAGATGAGCTAATGTGGCTTGGTGAGTGATAGATAAGCCAACCAATCAAAGACAAGAAGGGGTTTATTTTTGGCTGAAGGGACCAATCAGATATGTATTCTGAAATTGTATGAAGTATCGCATCATTCTCAAAAGTCCTATAGAAGGCAAGCTGATTGTAGGAGCCCTGTGTACTACCAGTGTATCTTTCTGAACTCGTATTGAAGATGACTGTGAACTTGCATCGTGCGTCCGTTCCTTTGTTCTTGTTCCAGTGCCAGAGTCCACAGATGTCCAGGCTGATGAGGTGCAGAGGGTCCCCCTTTACTCATGGCGACCGTACGAATGGACCCTAAAGATCTTTCAGGGACAAGAACCCAGGCTTCATGCTGATATGCTGACAGAGGTGGGGAGATGCCCGGGGAAAGTGACAGGGTAAGTGAATGAATTGGTAGTGTGCCCTAATTTTGCCAGAGGGGTTGTTCCCATGGCTGTCAACATTTGATGATGGCACACTTTGAATATGTGGATTATGCTGTGTATTGTGGGGGACAGAGACAAAGGAAGAAAAAATAAAATCGTGTTTTATGTCAATAAATTAAGGGGTTTGTGGTACGTTAAAAAAGGTAACGGGTGTTGTTTAGTATATAACGAGGAGTGTTAAAGATATAAAGCGAAGAGAGTTTGAAGAGCCCAGTTTCCTAGCTCACAGAGCTTTAGAAGGATTCATTTCAAAACCCAAGTGGGTAAAATTATGTGGCACATAAACAGGTTTTTGAGAGGAAATGACTCACTCCTATCAGGGTATATTTAGGGGCAGGGATAAAGGATTAATGTAAAAAAGTCGACTAGTCTGTCTGTCTGTTACGTGTCTGTTTTAAATTAAGGTGTCAAAAAGCGACAATGAGTTGTACAAAATTGAGATAAAAGTCAAGAAATTACATTATTTATTTAGGGGAGGTTTTTTGCACCAACGCAGAGATAGACATAAACTAGTGAATAAGGCAGAGGTTTGAGCAAACCATTGATGGGTGCGCTCATATGGGCTGTCTGAAATGCTATGGAGAAAAAAACAGGCAAAATAATGAATTGCTGTCAAAAATTGTGGTTCCTTTGCACCCTTGAAGCGGGCGGGTGACAGTAGCTACAGGGTTAATTGTTATGTACCTACATAAATGACATTCTTAAAAAGTGAAAAACCTTTGAATGATAGAAAACTTCCAAGCGCATAATATCAACGAAGAACAGATAATATAACCTACCTAGTCCTCTTTCCCTGCGTTCTCTGAACTGGACATATCAGAGGCTATTCAGCTGATCCTATACCGCTTACATTACTTAAAGATATCTCAGGTGAAGTAATCTCCCATATCACGGCGGCAGTCAATACGTCATTCTCTGAGGGTTCTATCCCCAGTCCATTGAAACATGCTCTGCTTATACCTCTGTTTTGGAATCCGCAAGATGCTTTGACACCTTCCAATCGGGCTTTTACCCTGGAAGGGGCACTGAGTCGGTGCTAAATTCTGTACTTGACGATCTTGCTCACCTGGTTGACTAGGGTTGAGTGGGAGCAGTACTGTTGTTGGATCTATTTGCAGTTTTCGACATTGTTGATCAAACCATACTTATTTCTCGTCTGTCGGAAGTTGGGATATCTGGCAAGGTCTTAAACTGGTTCTCTGCCTTTCTGGCTGATCGCTCTCAGTCCATCTCCCTTTCCCCTTTTTGCTCTGAACCGGTGTGACTTACTTGTGGGTTTCCTCAAGGATCTGCACTTTCCCCTATAGTTTTCAATATATATATATATTAGATGCCTCCTCCTTCTCATTCGCTTCCATGGATTTAGATTTCACTCGTATGCTGATGGCACCCAGCTGTTGGTTCGTCTTGATCTTACTCGTTCCAACACTGCTGCCCGGCTGAGGAGCTGCCTGGAGGACCTGGGAGTATGGATGGCACTAAACTCACTCAAACTAATAGGGAACAAGACAGAAGTCTTGGTGGTGGGCATTACTTGCCCTCTCTCTTTTTAGACCCCAGACCTCTGGCCTACCTCTCTTGGCCCGTTTCCCCTTCTGTCCACTACTGTGAAAAATCTCGGAGGTTAAGCTCTCCTCCTCCCTATCCATGGCTGATCAGGCTGCTGCTGTCAGTAAATCTGGCCATTTTAAGCTCTGTGTATTGAGGAAAGTTCTCCCCTTTATCCCTATCCAATTCCATGCTCCTGTGGTTGCTGCTCTAGTTTTGAGAACAGTTGATTACTGTAACTCACTCTATCTTGGTCAACCGGTCTATATTGTAAATAGACTTCAGCTGCTTCAAAATGCTGCTGCTAGAGCAGTTTTCCGCCCCCCCCCCCCCCTCGTACCCACATGACACCTGTGCTCAGAAAATTGCACTGGAATTCCTGTGGAGAAGCGGATCCTGTTCAAATCACTCTGTATTGTCCACTGCGCCTTCTATAAAGAAGGGGCTGATAATCTCCATGATAAATTCACCCAATATGTACCCTCACGCACCCTATGTTCCCAGTCTGCCTTACTGCTTTTGGTTCCTCGTATTAGGCTGGCTAGGATAGGGGGATGCGCTTTCTTGGTGGTGGCTGCAAGGTCCTGGAATAAACTCTTGTTCACGCTGCGTGCGACTACTGATCACCCCTCTTTCTGGCGTTGTCTTAAAATGCTGCTCTTCTAGTCCCCTTCTGCTCCTCCTCTACTCTTAGCGCCATGGTGCCCCCGGGTGTACGTGCGCTTTACAAGTTAGTGTAACATAACATAACATAACATAACATAACATAACATAACAAGACAGGCAACTACGCACTAAGAAACATTTTTTTTTCTAAATTGTAACAGAAAACCGAGACCTGATTCCATTCCTGCTTGGAAAAGTGAAACTAATGTGATATATGACATGATTTAAAAGTAACATTTTGCAGAGATATGACCACTTTTATGTGCGATACGCAGCTAACAAAGGCTAGCGCTGGCAGTGCACAATGAAGATTTTTGGTTAAAACCATGCTGAGAATAGTTAAAATCTCTTGTTCAAGGCTGAAAGATAACAGTTGGCAGAGTCAGGATAATATATAATATCTTGAGTGCCTTTGGAATGTGGCAAACCTTTGCTACCACAGGAACAAGGAATTTTCCAAAACCAAGCACTGATGTGCAAGAGCAATTCCTAGCACGTTTAGCCCTGCAAGTGCACACCACCCCAAGCCCAACCAAGGGGCAATCTATTTCTCTATTTGGAAGCCACACTAGCTCTCTATTTACAGAAGGAGCATTATATCTGAAGGGCCCATGTATCTTGTCCTGGTTTATGTGTGAGTGAAAATAGTGACATTTCTTTCTGAATGGTAATTGGCACATATGTAGTATCAGGAAATTATCTCTATAAAGTTCCCCTGCACTGGCTAGCCCATACAGCAAGTCTGTTGAGTCAGAAAACCCCAGTAGGTGGGCAATCTACCCTTTCGAGTAATGATGAGGTATGTCATGATGACGGAAGATCTGTGGTTCATTGTTGCCACCAAGTTGGTCTCTCTGAAAGGCGATAGAGTCCAAACTGAGCCTGGTGGTGGTAGTGTCAGGACATTCATTATCACCCCACTGGGTGACTGACTGTAGGAGTGAATGACTAACATCTATCACCCAATCTAACATCCTGAATCCCACAGACCTCTACAGTAGAACCCTCCAACTTCCTCTCTGTCTTAGTAATCATGCATCACACTAATCAACCACTCACAATATCACCCATTCTTGCCATCTCACCATACCACTGCCCTGGCCCACATACATGTGGCATACTATGGCTTGCAGAACACCAACACCCACCAAAGCCCTAATGCATATGCAAGGCAAAGCACAATATACATTTGTGCCTGTACAGTTGATCTAAGAGCAGCCACGCATATGCACATATGCTCCCACTAGCCAAACCCATAAACCAGAAGTTATACCAGCACCAACGGGCCATGCAAATTACAAAGGTTGTGCCAAAGCACAAGCCAGCAACATAATAAATGCCCAGACTGCCCTTGAGGACTGGATCAGCCCATTCCTTTCAATGTAATGAAACAGCAGCCGGTGGAGCAGTGGCAGGCTTCCGGGTCATACATTCAATGTTTAAACAAATAATGCTAATCGCCAGCATCCTTTAGTAGCCTTCAGTAAGCTCAGAACACTCACTTGTCATTGCCTTGCTTGCTGGAGTGAATTCCTGAGGATGGCACCAAGCTTCTACTGTTTCAAATACCAACACAAGTGGGCAAGCCACTGAACAAGGAAAACAGAGCTGGGACTATAAACCTATATGCATACAGCGCTCACTTGCTGGGACTATAAACCCATATACATATAGTGCTCCCTTGTTGGGACTATAAACCCATATACATACAGCGCTCCCTTGCTGGGCCTATAAACCTATATACATACAGCACTGCCTTACTGGGACTATAAACCCATATACATACAGCGCTCCCTTGCTGGGACTACAAAGCCAAATACAAAAAGCGCTCCCTTGCTGGGACTATGCACCCATATACATACAGCGCTCCCTTGCTGGGACTATAAACCCATACACACACAGTACACGCTTGCTGGGACTATAAACCCTTTACACATACAGTGCACCCTTGCTGGGACTATACACCCATATACACACAGCGCTCCCTTGCTGGGACTATAAACCCATATAAATATAGTGCTCACTTGCTGGGACTATAAACCCATATACATACAGCGCTCCCTTTCTGGGACTATGCACCCATATACATACAGCACTGCCTTACTGGGACTATAAACCCATATACATACAGCGCTCCCTTGCTGGGACTATAAAGCCATATACAAAAAGCGCTCCCTTGCTGGGACTATGCACCCATATACATACAGCGATCCCTTGCTGGGACTATAAACCCATACACACACAGTACACGCTTGCTGGGACTATAAACCCATACACATACAGTGCTCCCTTGCTGGGACTATAAACCCTTTACACATACAGCGCTCCCTTGCTGGGATTATAAACCCATACACATACAGTACACGCTTGCTGGGACTATAAACCCATACACATACAGTGCTCCCTTGCTGGGACTATAAACCCTTTACACATACAGGGCACCATTGCTGGGACTATAAACCCATATACATAGAGTGCTCCTTTACTAAGACTAGAGTATATTTTGACTTTGATCTTAAACTTGCCCCATACAGTTAATGTTAAATAAATAATCCTAACCCCCTGATCTAAAAAAAGAGATATGTATTGCAATTAGCTCAAAACATTTTATTTAATGATGTGTGCACAAGAAAGTTTATCAAAAATAAAATTCCTAGGCAAGTTATGACACTATGTATGACCAACCCAAAAGACAGAATATACATTTAGAAAAATAAAACCTGATGTAAAAAACTTCAAGAGAATTAAAAATTAAATCGTCCTAGTTCTAACTAACTAATTTATTCATATGTTCATGGCAAATTCTCTGTCATGGATATTAGCACACGTCCTATAGATATAGTCCAGAATGTATTTTGTGCTTCCAGTCTAGTCACGTGATACATCTTATAACACTACATCGTATGGTCAGCATATCAAATGTTTTGCTGTGTAGTGAATTTTGTAACGCCTTTATCAGGATGAATAAAAAAGGTATCGATCCTTTACACATGTCACACATGTGCTCCTTCATTAGGCCACTAATGGGAGTAAAACAATCATCACTACTAATAGGCGTTACACATTTCCTTATTTACTGAGTGAGTTGCATACATCGCATAGAGGAAAGTCGGGACAAAGTAAACAAAAAGCAACTAGTTAAATTAACAAAGCTCCATTAGTTAGGGAAAGTGTGACGCAAAAGGAAATATAAGAAACCCAAAAAGGGGTATTTCTTGAAGTGCGTGAGTTTTCCCAGGGTTAATAGGGTTAATAATAAGTACAACAATCTCAATGGCAAAGTCTGAAGTTTTGTTAAATATAGTCATTCTGAGAGGGGGAAGACAGTGATAGAGGGAGTGGTGGACAAGAGGCCAGTGAGGTGGCTGGGGGTGATGGGCCAGAGACGGAGTACTGGGCGTTGGGCCAAAGAGGGAGTGTCTGGTGGAAAAAGGGAGCGAGCAACAGATTGTGAGGGATTGTGCGAGGGAGAGCCCACTAGCCTTGGAGAAAGGATGTGAGATGCAAAACATTGCAGGCACAATAGGGAGACTCAGGCAAAGAGATACAGAGGAAGCATGGAGGACCAGAGAGTGCAAGGGGAAATGGAGAGGGTAAGGTGTGAGATGGAACCCTGGATGGGAGCGTGTCTGGGGAGTAAGAGTTGTGACTTGGCAGTATGACAATGCTAGTGAGGATCAGCATGATCGGTGGAGTGAGAGGTTTGGAGGTGTAAATTGTGGGGAATTGATGTGTGAGGGGTATTGGCGAGAAAATAGACACTAACATCAAACAAAAAAGGAAGGGCAAAAACACTGTTATTTCAACCCTGTATTATCTGGGACTCCTATTAAATTGATAGCAAAGACAACACACAATTTGCTCCATATAATGACAACCTGGCTCTCTTAATCCCTTAAGTGCCAAGGACGTGAGAGGTTTGGAGGTGTAAATTGTGGAGAATTGATGTGTGAGGGGTATTGGTGAGAAAATAGACACTAACATCAAACAAAAAAGGAAGGGCAAAAAACACTGTTATTTCAATCCTAGATCATCTGGGACTCCGATTAAATTGATAGCAAAGACAACATACAAATTGGTCCATATAATGACAACCTAGCTCTCTTAATCCCTTAAGTGCCAAGGACGAGACTGCTCGTCCTAGGTGCATGGGAAATGGGAAATCCCATTAACATCATTTTTCTTGGCATTTAAGTCTTGCACACACTTCTGCTTTCTTGCACTTTGTCTCTTACATCCTGTTTCGCTCACACCCTGCAGTCAATAAAAATGTGCCACCAGATTGGCATAAAAGTATAATTTCTCGCTGCAAAATGTACCTTTTTTATGGCATAAAATGTTCAATTTCATGATGCAATATCCTGGAGGTTCTGCTTTGTGGTGATAAGGTTATTTCTATGAGAGCCGCCTGGGGAGTTATGTTCTCGATGTACCGTGGGATTTCCAGTGCTATATCAGCAGCTTTCTAATCTCTGCAAGGCAGCTTTTTGTTTTACAAAGCTGGGAAATACCAGGGTAAAGAAGTGGTGCAAAATTAGATATCCAGCAAATTTAGTTCCATATCATCAGAAACAGCGGAGCAGTGTCAAGAATATGTACTCTGGACAAGGATGGAGAAAGTACAACAGGGTCATGGTGAAAGAGTTGATTGGATAAATCAGTAGATGTGACCTTGCTATCAGGTCTAGCTGCCACTTTTGTTCTGGGTAGAGTGCGAAGGGAATGGCTGAGGAACAAAAAGCAACAACATTTAATATGAAAGTGATTGGACTAAGCAAAAGGAACAGAAGACGAAGCAGACACAACTGAGGCGAGGGACATAAGAAGATCAAGATTATTGCCCACATTGTCAGTGTAGACACAGATATGTTGGATCAACTATAGTCCAGAAAGAAAATCACTGAGAGTTGAAGCAGTGTGATCAAAAGAAAATTAGTTGCCCCAGAGTAAGCAGAAGTCACAGAAAAACATTGATAGAGCGGGAGAGCACATTATGAGAAATACATTTGCACACAAATTGCAAAACAAATGATTTCATTGGAGGAATACTAATGATAAACTCAAAGTAAACAATGCCAGTAGAAAAAGAGGGAACCCAGGATCAGAGGTGTGGCTCAAGGGGACAAAATGGAGTGAATCACAGAAGAATTCCAGCTGAGCATAAAGAGAACCACCAAGCCACCACTAGAACGTTCAGGGCAGTCAACACCGGGTAGGGAATAACGAGAAGGGAGAAGCAAATCAGGACATGGATTAGAAAAAGTGTTAACCAGGACTTGGTTGAAAAAAGATAATCAAGAAAATAGTAAAGTGGAATATCAGAGCCCACATCACTGGCAGCAGCACAACCTTAGTTCAGAATCATCCATTCATTAAAGGGATCGAAAGAGGGCCTGGGGCGAGGTGCTGCCAGGAATCCAGAGAAGAGATGTGTTGTTTGAAGGGTGCATTAAGTGCTTTTTCTGGAGTATAAATGATAAAAATGAAAGAAATCCACATGATGCGGCATGATGAGAACAGAAATGGGTTGGTCACACATTGTAGCAGGAGACAGGAGGGCTCAGATGGACAGTGAGGAAAGAGAATAGAACGTTTAGAAATGCAAGTCAAAAGTGAGTCTGAAGACGAAGGTGCCCACGCCCCAACTAGACCCTTAAGAAGCAATGTAGAAGGTGTGGGAGTGCCCTGAAGAGACATCACAGACTGAATAATGAGCCACCGTGAGCTGTCACACAGTAGAGCGTAACTAGTAGAAAACACTGATAAGGACTCATAGGGTGATAACCGTCCATGGGCTGAGCAGCAACATCCGCCAGGTAGTGCTGAGAAGATAGAGGAGGCAACAGCAGAAGATGAGCACAGACATTTAGGAAGAGCCAACTGAATGATATACAGAGGATCCGATCATCTACTGTTGTCGTTTGACCTAAAGAATCACAACATAAATGTAATGGGCAGAAGACTGCTCATGGATCTTGTGCCCCACTGAAGCCCAGGAGCTTTGAGGACAACACAGAGTGGTAAAAACGGGCAGTGGCACTGGACACAAGATTTGAAGAACATGGAACGACAGTCACCCGGTAAGTATAGTCACATGATGTTACTTTGTGATCCCTCATTTATATAGGGCATAGGCTGTGGTGACAGACTGGATGAAAAATGACCAGAAAAAATAAAGAAACAGCAGGGAAAATCAGAGTGTGAAGATGACGAAGCAGTATTATTAAAAAAGTAACTGCGTGCCGCTCTGCTTGAAACTCTTCCTGCGTGCTTATAGGCAGGCACAGTAAGATAGTATAATGCAACTTGGTTCATGAGGCAGGGCTTCAACAAATGCAGAGGACAGATGCAGAGGTCAATGGGCCAGATTCTTAAAGTTTTTGTTTTTGTTGGCGCAAGTGAGGAAATGCTCCAGAGCAAATTAGAAACAATGTTGGGCCCCTTATTGCCAAATCCTGATCTCACACGTTGCCCCAGAGCTCTGGTCGCTCTATCAGTCCAGGTACCGGTCTGTGCTTCACCATGCCTTTGTCTGAGTCTTATAAAGGGTCTAGTGTGAGACGAGGTGCTGTATACAGAGGGGAAGAGTAGGCACCCACGTGTTGTTCACGTCTCAGCTCCCAATGGCCCACTAAAACACAAGTGGCCAGATTACAAAAACTTTGCACGTTCAAGTGCAAAGTTGCACAATATTAGCACTGGGGCAAAGTAGTGCCATATTTCTATAAACACTGGCACATATTAGAAAACCATTTCACCATGACAAGTGCAGCTGAGCATGGTATAAGCACTAGTGAATCAAAGATACATTTATTGATGAATGTATCCACCAGGGCAAGTTTTGTTCTAGTGCTAATACTTTTCCGTATAAGCACAGGGCAAACTTTCCCCTGTCACAAAAATGCAGTGAAAATGTATCTTTTTTTATACCATGCAAAATGGCACCGGTCATGGTGTAATGGGTTTTTAATATGTCCAAGTATTTTAGACATAGGGCAAACTTTGCCCTAGTGCTAATGCCATGCAATTTTGCACTTGCATTGGTGCAAAGTTTCTGTAATCTGGCCCATAATCTGTACGCCTGTAGATTGTTTCTGAATAAGGATCCACTCAAAAGGGAGTCAAACTGGGACAGTAGGTCCTCTCGATGCAAAGCGCTGAACTTGGCCATCTGGAAACCTGTACATTTCCCTGGAGGTCTTATGTCGATGAATTAGGTGTGTGGGGTTAAAACCACAATCTTGGATAAGGTTGGGATCATCTGAGAGTGGACTGTATATTGTATCCGTTCCACCTTCTCCTATTGAGATTCAGTAGCCCACTTCTGCTTCAAGAGTGTAGGTGGTACATTCCAGTGAATTTGAGGACATTTTGCCAACTTGCTCAGAGCTCTGTTTTCAGAGAATGGTTACTGATGGAGATAAGAAAAAGCTCAAAAACGTTTTCTCATACAGGTATGAGGTGTAGTTAATTTGGCGGATTGAGAAGCTGGTCGTACCCATGTGAGATGAAATGCAAGAAATTAAAATGTGTTGTGGTGGCAGAAGGCCTGAGGGGAGAAACAGCATGAGTCATTTCCAAATTAGAAACAAGCATTGGCAAAGCCAACAGTTTTGGCTTTTTTATAAATATTAGGCATTGATCAGACATTGATATAAGATGTTCAGGTACCTGCGCCATTTTGCACCTGCTACCATCAATGAACAGTTACTACCACTCTGGCAGTGCTTGACAAGTATCGTTCCCATGCCAACACAAACCCCCAAACTGTTGGCATTGCCAGTGCTTGTTGAAGTTTAATCTGTTTAAAGGAATTGATGGTTGAGCTGGGAGGTTACATAGGAAGTTTCAGGGAATTAGAGGGTAAGCTGGCAGTAAACAAAGGAAGTTGCAGCTCATTCATGCGAGTGGACACTCTGCAGGTACTTAACCGATGCCCTCAATGTAGAAAGGACTAATATGCTATAGGAATAGGACAGATTTTTGCCAAATGAGAAGACCACACCCAAGAGTAGTAGGACATGTTGAAATGTAAGCAAAGATCTAAAGACATTGGTGGAGAGCAGACTTTGAGCTGTCTTTCTAAATGAACTGTCACACTACAGGATGCACATGAGTGAATTTAGGGGCTGACAGGCTTGCCCAGTCTGGGAGAGGGAAGTCGTGGGTGTTCCAGTTAAGCCTGTGTGTGTCTGTGTTGGGGAGGAGGGAGGATGTTTGTAGTGGGGTAGGGAGGTGGAAGGGGCAGGGGAGCATGTGAGTGTGTTTGCTATAATATTGTCACAGCCTGTTATCATAGGTTCCTTAGAGACAGGCAGTAACATCATACGTGCCAGTATGAAATAATATCACAGTGGTCTCTGTAAAAATATTGCAGCAGCACTTCTTGTAGAATGGCATAATAGCAAAGGCTGTTACTAGATGTCCCTGCAGAGCAAGTACAGGCATTCAATATAGACTGCAATACCAAAAGTCCTAGCAAGTTTCAATGAACAAACCATCAAAACCTACGAGTTACACAAGAATCATCAGTGTAAGAATGGTACTAATTGCCCCTCTTTGTAGATGTATAGTCTGATATTTGTCAAAGCGAGCACTAAATTATACTCTTTAATTGTACCATTGTGCTTAACTGCCTTTAAGCTCCTTGCCAGGGGTGACTGTGTATTTATTTTCCTACCAATGCCCCTTTGAAGTGGAGGGAAGTTGAGGGAAATGACGGCGTGAAATGGTCTTAACACTGAATGCATAGAGCCCCCTACGTGTGTGGACGGGATACATGTGCCTGATTATTTTTGTTTTTGTTTGTCACACCCTGTTTTTCAAATGCTGGATCATGAAGGATTAACGAAATAAAACGCATTAATAACTAGGAAGCTGAAAATGAAAAGTGTGGGTGTTGTATTGTGTCCGGTGTGTGCGTGTGTCTCATTTGTGGAAAGTCGAGATGGTTTGGAACATTAAACAGCATTTTGCGACAGAGTGCAACTGCCCACGGATAGCACCCAGAGACCAAACATATGATAACAGCGCTCAACAAGAATCGGATGCAATAACATTGCATAGAATAATTAACATACAGACAACAGCCGCTTCTCCCACTAATGGGCTTTCTGCAATCCCTTCAGAATTCCATCCTCCATCACAGCACAGCAAGAGTGATGGAATGCTGAAAGTAAATGGCTGCCCTCTGTACAGAAACACAGACTGCAGAACCAATGACATCCTCCTGACATCATTAACTGCACAGCCAATAAGGTCATGTTTACATTAGGAGACACTTGAACACCACCCACAAATCAGTACATTGACAATTTGACAGCCATTTTATAAAACATGCATCTTTAACACAACTTCTTTATTTGGAAAACCAAATACATTAACATATGGAACATAACCTAAAAGATGCAGTTAATATTTTAAAAAGCATCAATCAAGTCAAACAACTTTAAAATAACATTAAAAGATGATGGGTGCCATTTTGGAAGAATAAATGGCTGACAAATCCACCACACAGTAGTAATTGAGCCAACGAGTGCAAGGGGTGGTGTTACTGGAAGGAAATGGTGGGAATGGGAGGAAATTCCTATACATTTCACTTAGCAATGGGTGTTAAATGGGTGGGACACATAGTCAAACTACTATGTATCCATCCTCATATGTCAAACTGCATTGAAAAGCACTTCACCAAATTTGCATCCATAGCCCTGTTTCAAGCTCTCTTGTTAAAGTTCTTATTTTAATGAGACTAGTTTCAGCTTTATAGGTAGTGCTTTCAGTGCCACCTAATAGCCAGAACTAAAAACAACACAGGGACTTATCAACCCCACTTTCTTCCATTGACCCATGTACAAACTCTCAAAACGCTAACTGTTGGTTGATTGGTGGGGCTGTGCAGAACATCTCAGAAATAAATAAGCTGGATGTGTGACCTCTACAATTCTAACATTCCACTACCCTTTGCACTTTTCTAGAAACATTACTCATTCCCTTTTTCTTCTCGTTCTGTAGTTCCAATAGTTGCAAAACCTTGCCTTTTATAGTGCTACAACTCTGCACAGCTTCTGCTTAATTCATGGTTTTATTTTGCTTCAGAAACCTTACAGCATTACCGTCACATGTTCATAACGCCACTTTCCTTTCACGATTCCGTGCCCAATGCAAATATCATTTTATTTCAACTACTATTGGCTGAAGATAGATGATGTGTACCGAAAAGCAATGACTGTGAGCTTCATCCTTCCACCCTGTTCACCTTCTTCCACGAGTAGGAAGCTTTGCCATAGATTTACCAGGAACAACCTATTCAAAACAGCATTTCACATTGTTGCGCAATCCCTCAGGACTGCCCAATGCATTAATGTCCTTGAGTAAAGTATGGGATTCAATGCACCGATGTCATAGTTGCAAGACGAAGTGGGAGGGGGGGGCGGGTCAGCTTGCACTGGACAATAGGAAACACTAGACGTCCCTGTTCAGCCAATCCTCAATCATGATAGGATGCCACCTGGCAGCATAAACAATAACATTCTAGCCAGTGCCTGTGACACAGACTCTGTACCATGGTGGGGCTCCTTCCAGAGTCACAAGTCTAGGTGTAAAAGGCTCGCGCACACACACACACGCACACACACACACCACCCCCCCCCAAAGCCAGCCCATCATTTAAAATGGCAAATGGGGTTCACAGGTTTAAATGAGCCTTACGTGCTCTCATCTATTACTAGTGTGACATACTTTTCTGTGGAATGGTGTAGCAGTGTTCGTGTAACAATAACACGTTTATTTGGTGAAAAAATGAATTGTGATGAACTCAACGGCACACGTTTGGTGATCATTTTTTTCAACGCGCATAATGTAATACAAAATAGAAGCATGCACATGAAACAAATTAATCTGATTTCAAATGATATATTTAATCGTTTCAGAAAAGCAGAAACAACAAAATGTGATTATATCATGCTGTACATATTTTGTTTGTCCTGGCATGTTTTGGTTTGCCTGGAAGACAACTCGCTGAGTCTGTGAAATGGGTAAGTCTTAAAGACTTGATTAATGAGCCTTCAGTGTAGATTAATTTCAAGTTACTAAGACTTTGTCATCACAATTAATTGGAGCATGCATGCCAGAGACTGGACCTCAAGACTACGAGCTGATTCTTGCATTACAGTGACGGGAGCAATACATATTCACGAGTATACATCAGTTGTCCTGGTATTTTAAATCTTTGGTACCAGATCCCAAGGAATGCAGCCAGAAAAACATGTTTCACACTCACAAGCACTTCTACAGGTCGACAAAGAAGCTCATCTGTGTGTGCCTGGCATGACCCAGTGAAGTGACATAGAGACAAGCATTGGTAGGACCACACAGAAGGGCACCCAAGGCTCTATGCAGAGGCAATAGCCCTCTCACACACGTCCTGGTGTCTGTTTTGTGGTCACTGATATTCAAACCCTTCCAGACTGGCTGTTACAGGGCAGAAGAAGACAACAAACAGCATTGCCTCGATTGACAACTTCCTAGTCCTCCGCCCCAGATCTGGGGCCCTACATGGTGAAGGATTCTGGAATATCTACAGCACTGTGCACTTGAGCAGTTTGTCACAGAGATAAAGTGAGCTTGAATTCGTTGTGCAGCAAAGTCTAAAGCCCCTAAATAGAGAACTAAGGCTTGCAGCCGTCGACTTTAGAACCCAGAGAATATGAGGCATACCCTACAACTAAGAGAACCTGGAGACATAGGAAGGGAAGAGCCATTAGAGTGTAAGCTGAGAATTGATGCATTCGTTTTGAAACGTTTGAACAGTACAGTGAACTGCCTGTCTTTGAGGTGGTTCCCAATGCTTTTTCTTCTGCCCTTGACACAGATAATGTATTGCTCACTCATTTCACTTCATCAACTCTGGAATTAAGGAATACTTGATACTCATAGGGCTGGAGTGGAGTGTGAACGCCCTGCAAGATATAAGGTGGCGTATGCGTTGTTATTGACATATGCATTGTTATAGTGTTTCCAGTTCCTGGATGGACACCTCAGGCAAGTTTCTTCCATCTTCTGCCACGTGTAACCCAGAGGGCAACTCTCATTACCCAAACCCTTTCCTTGCTGGAGCTTATAGGCAGGGTTGCCGCCCTTGGACGGGCTGATTTGGTCCAGCATGGGGCCTGGATTATGTTAAGGATTCCAATCGGGCGTCACACACTGGACCAGGACACTTGGTCTTAGCCTGGGATGTGGTGCTCAATAGGAATGCTTTTTCTTTAATTTCAACATATTCAAATTGAGCCGGTACCCAATCCATCTCACACCCCCTTCTACAAATACCACAATTGACCATGAACCAGGCCGGTTGGTGAAAATACAATATTTATTTATTTTTAAAATTCACAAAAATCACATAAATTTAAATTTTAATATTGGCCAGCAATCACCAATTGGGTGATGATGACCATGGGAATGGAAGCAATGCACTTGGTTAACCTTCGACATGAACATATCCAAAGCACAATTGAATAGGAGCACTTTTTGAATTATGATAGATAGCACCCAAGTTAAGGTTTCCCCCTGCAATGTTCCCTCAACCCACAAATAATCGAATTCTGAATGGATAGAAAGAAGCAGCAGGTAGTCAGGTATTTTAAACCATTTGCAAAGTCCTAAAATGACACTTGCATTTTGACAAATAATTAATTATATGTGTATTTAAATAATGATATACCTATGTTTTATCACAGTATTAGGGCCGTTATATCACTATCGAAGTGTGCACTGCAAGTGTGGTTGCTGTTTGGCTGGGCTTGCTGCTCCTCTGAGGATTTAATTCAGTGTGTATGCGCAAGAGGAAGACAGAGGCATTTGTGCGAGGCGAAACTTACACGGACATTCAGCACATATTCATGCCGGCTGATCCCACCCACCTGACACTCTGACAGCCTATTTGACTGTGGCCTGCACGCGGCCGTGCGCGCGCACCAGAAGTCTGCACCGCAAGTGTGGTTGCTGTTTGGCTGTTCGGGTGTCTCGGGGCTGAGGGCGGTCCAAAGTTTGACTAATTGGTAACAGCATTTTCAATCTGTCAATTGTGTCAATTTTGAATAGATTATTTTGTTGTTGTTAATACTCAGACATTCAAAGGGTGGGTGCGTTTCCATCAAAAAGGCACTGATTTTGGCTAAAACCTTGACTGGCAGAAAATGAAGAGGAATAAAATCCCTTTGATTAGGAAGGAGCCAACGGCTGACTTTTTTAAGCCAGTCAATACACAACGAGCAAGCCTGGAGTGGGCTGCGGCGCTCCCACTTCCTCTACCTTGTGCGGAGGTGGAGGAGCTCCTGCAGTGGGCCCAGGACTGCTTGGTCGTGTTAAAAAATACTAACAACAAAATGTACATGTCTCAACCTTTATTTTTGGAAGACCTGACTATGGGTCATTCGAAAAATATTCCAAATTGTCCTGAGCTTACAGATGGTATTCAACCATTAAGTGGTCTCAGCTTTGATAATCCCTATAGTGATACACCAGAAATGTTTCTAGCAGAGGACCTACACCCAGAGTCTTCATTCGATATACAAGGTGCTGACGGGGAGGTCAGGGAAGGGGGGTGGGGAGTGGGCAGCTGTCTACAATGCTGGGCATCTTTAACAGAGTAATCTTGAATGAACTGCGTAAACAGACGAAGTCCTGATAAAGATAGCCAAGGACATAGCAGGGCTACCCTCCTGCCCAGCAGACACCCTGTTGTTAACCTTGCATGGGTCGGAATTAGAGACCCAGCCAGGGAACTCAGACTTAAGGTCTGTGGATGTGGCGAGAACTCCAAGGAAAGTTCCATCCCTAGCAAACTCCGGGAGGCTTGTGCTAATATAATTCCAACTATTGATACTATTATTCTGGTGGAGTCACAGAAGGAAGTAATAGATTTGAACAATAGTATGGCGGACCAAGAAGGGGGTGCACCGGTGCCAGTGGAAGGGCCTACCAAAGCAAAAAATAAATATGTGAAGAAACAGGAGAAAAGATTACTAAAACAAAAACAAAAAAATCTGACCTAAAATACAAATCATCCAGAAAATGTCTGAGGGATAAGGGCCTCAAACACTAAATTGAGGAGGAAAGCAGGGCCACAGTGGCACAGAGTGCTCCCCCTATGAGTGTATGAGTCCTCCCAAGGGGAGGGTCGAATTGATAAGGATGCCTGAAACTGAACACTCATATGATCAGGCTACTCAGAGTGAATTGAAAATCCAATTTTTCAGCCAATTACAGCTATAACACCTCTCTAGAGCGAATCCTGTGTGCCTTGCTTAAATTATTTTAGGGCTCCATGGTCTGCACTTGGAGTGCCTATATTGTGGCTGAATCAATATATGAACCAAATAAGTAAAGAAAGAAGTTGGTGCTCTTATTCTCAGAAACAACAATAGTCAGTGATGTAAAAAAATCAATTTATGTCATGTATTTTTATCATACATTCATCATCCTTTAGGCATTGGTTAATCTCCCAACACGTGTTTCCCCATAACTTTAGCTATGGTTCCTCAGGAGAGATTTCTAAATAAACAAAAAAGAACACAATATTTTTTCTATATAAATATTCAAAAATATTCTCTATTTTTAGTTAGCAGTCACATAGAACAAGCATAACACATGTGTCATATCTATATAGAAGAGGACAACTCACCCTTATTATTTTTTTCCTTGTTTTCTCAATCTTGTTTGGTGTTATTGGTTGTTTATTTTTATCTTTCACTTATACGAGAAAATTCTGATTTTCATTCTGATATCTGAAAAAATGTATGCACAGAGATACTATATTATGTTTTGATCAAAATGACCTCACTTCTATGCAAGTATAGTGAGCACTGAGCTATTCCCAATTTCAGTGCTTCAGATTGCATTTAATAGTTATTTTGGTTGCATGTAAGATGCCATTTGTCAAGTTTAAAATTGTGTTAAAGAACTAATAATTTGCCAAGTTTAACAAGATCTAGCCTGTAGTAGCCATTAGTGTTAAGGAACTAATGATTTAAGGCATACCAAAATCCTGAATTCAAAAAATGGTGTGGATGGGGTTTACAGCCTCTAACAACAGGACTAGCTTCTTACCTGCGTGATACCAAACATGTGATACAGCAAATGGAGTGCGTCCCTTGGGAGACGGATTACCTATTTGTGACTCTGTATGTTATGTCATTGTACACCAGCATCCAACACACCAAGGGACTGGAAACAACAGATTTTTTTCTAAAAACACAATCTATTTAATTTCTTAATCAAAACAACATGATCTTAGAGATGCTAAATTTTTTTCTATCAAACAACATCTTTTTGTTTAATAAGACCATCTACAGACAAGAACAGGGGACGGCCATGGGTGCCAAATTTGCCACTGTATATGCAAATCTATTCATGGGCCATTTCGAACTGAATCCTGCTTGGCAGTACCAAGCATTTAATGAAAACAAAATTGTGTATTGGGGCTGCTACATCGATGATATACTTGTAACATGGAATGGGAACAAATTGAGTCTCAAAAACTATATTTCCTACCTTAACGATAACAAGTACAACATCAAATTCACAGAAAAAATGAGTACCAAAGAAATAGAATTTCTAGACTTACTATTATACACAGATGGGGAAAAGATACTAACGGATCTATACATCAAACCAACAGCAGTTAACAACAAGCTACATGCACAGTGCAACCACGTAAAACACACCATAAAGAACATACCATATGGAGAGATACTTAGAGTCAAACGTAACTGTAGTCTGGACATAGAGTATCAAAAACATCTAACTGAGTTAAAAGAAAATTTCGTACAGAGAGGATATAATAAAGATTCCTTAAATCATGCCATAAGGAAAGCAGAGAAAGTAACAAGAACTAGTCTCCTAAAGGAAAAACAAAAAACTGGAAAGAAAGAAATGAAAATGCATTTCATTACAACATTCAGCAGTGAAATCACCAGTGTAAAGAAAATACTCAACAAACATTGGAACATTTTACAAATAGACGACACGTTGAATACCTTTATCGAAGAGAAACCTACAATGGTGTACAGAAAGGCACCAACTTTAAAGAAAAAACTGAGTCCTAGTCACCTAAAGAATCCAATGAAAAACAATCTCAGTGAATTTTTGAAAGTGCCGGCACCAACGGGATCATATAAATGCAGCAAGTGCACCATCTGTCCTCAAATGCTTAATGGTACCAAACAATTTAAACTACCAAATGGGAAAATGCAAGACATAAAACAATTCATAAATTGCAGAAGCAAATACGTAATTTATGTAATTCAATATATCTGTGAAAAGAAATACATAGGCAGTATAATAAGGGAACTCAAGACACGTATATTGGAACATTCAGAGCAATCAAGAATGGAGATGCCAGATATCCAATGGCTACTCATTTCACCAAAGAACACCGTCAATCAGATTTCAAGGACATCAGATTTTTTTGGAATTGAAAAAATAGATCTACCAGAAAGAGGATGAGACAGAGAACTATTATTACGGAGAATAGAATCGAAATGGATCTATATTATGGACACATGCCATACTGGACTCAACACGGAACCTGAGATGGCATATTGGCTCTAAATATAAAAACCTGCACGATTAAATTAGATATTCAAAGAAAAAAAGGAAGAACATCTTTTGAATATATAAAAATCTCTCTTTCATTACACCGTTAACATGCAATAGCAGTTACTTGCAGGTGAGACTGCAACAATAATTGAGGTTCTACGTATATTCTGTACTCTCTACTAACTCTTACATCATGTTATTGCTTAAGTTTACTCTCTTTTTCATTTTTCTATGTATTGTGTACATTCTATTCTTTTTGTTCCAGAGAGTATACTGACTTTATATGTTCATCTTTTGGATATATATATATATATAATATTTTATTTTCAAATATTGTGATGTTAAAAAATGTAAAAAGCCGCTAACCAAAGTCAGCAGTGTCTGAGCATAAATTACATAACATGCCCCCTTATGATGGCCGTTACTTGTCTTCAAACGAGTTTGATGTCACCTTAGTAACTTCATGATAACACACTGACTGGTGCCGAAATGCACAACATTATGCAGCCAATTAACATTTACTTACACAGGCTTAAAATAGGTATGAATATACGTGACTTATATATTAGCAGTTTCTATAAAGATTAAAGGAATAACAGATATACAGTTCATTGAACGTACCAACTATTACTCTAAAATGGCCACCGCACGTTTCTACGTGTATGACGTCATCGCGTCACGTTAACGCAATGACGTCATCATGGGCGACGCGGAACGGCATACAAATAGAAGGATTTGACAGTGCCTGATCCATCCAGTATCATGGAGGAATCAAGGCAATTGTACCTTGTGAATGGACCAGCACCAACTAAAATATAAGGTAACACTTAGACTGTGGATTCATCCACCCCATTTTTTGAATTCAGGATTTTGGTATGCCTTAAATCAGTAGTTCTTTAACAATAATGGCTACTACAGCCTAGACCTTGTTAAACCTGGCAAATTATTAGTTCTTTAACACAATGTTAAACTTGACAAATGGCTTCTTACATGCAACCAAAATAACTATTAAATGCAATCTGAAGCACTGAAATTGGGAATAGCTCAGTGCTCACTATACTTGCATAGAAGTGAGGTCATTTTGATCAAAACATAATATACTAAAAAAAACTCTGTGCATACATTTTTTCGGATATCAGAATGAAAATCAGAATTTTGTCGTATAAGTGAAAGATAAAAATAAACAACCAATAACACCAAACAAGATTGAGAAAACAAGAAAAAAAATAATAAGGGTGAATTGTCCTCTTCTATATAGATATGACACATGTGGTATTCTTGTTCTATGTGACCGCTAACTTAAAATAGAGAATACTTTTGAATATGTATATAGAAAAAAATGATGTGTTCTTTTTTGTTTATTTAGGATTCTCTCCTGAAGAACCATAACTAAAGTTATGGGGAAACACGTGTTGGGAGATTAACCAATGCCTAAAGGATGATGAATGTATGATAAAAATACATGGAATAAATTGATCTTTTTACATCACTGACTATTGTTGTTTCTGAGGATCGCACCAGGAGTACCAACTTCTTTCTTTACTTACTCAGAGTGAATATTTGGAAGGGGAGGAGGGTATGTCGGATATAATGAAAAAGAAAAAGGATCCATCTGCAATTGTTAACCAACTGAAGTCCTCGGAAAATGGGTTAAATGATATATTTGAAATTTTCAAAAATCTGGCCAACGATTTAAGAAACGAGACTCAGATTGGATGGAGCAGTAATGGAAGACATACTGAAAATATTAAATCTGTACTCGCTCCAGAAGGGGCGGCCAAGAGGGCCCCGGTTACTAAGCCCTTGGAGTAGAGACCTCCCCCTCAGAAGGGAATTACTCAAACAGTCAATAAAGGCTTGGGTCATAAGGACAAGATCAAATGCAATAACAGCCCTTTTACCAATAAGATTGTGCTAACAGAATCTAAGGCTGGCCAAGAATCAAAAGGGTCAGTTAGCTCAGCGATAAGAGATTCCAATAAGATAGTCAATTAAGTTTCCACTGTGACCCAACTGGACGAGGATGTCCTGCTTCGAGTCGTTCAGAAGGTTTTGGTGGAAAATCAACAACTTAGAGAGAAAGAATTGTTTACAGCTACCAAAGAATCAATTAAGTTACCTACAGATGATAGCCAACCAGCAATGATTTAGCAACATGAAGTAATTAGAAATAACTTCGAACCATTTTGCAACACTGCTGCTACAGGGGATGTATAAGGGATAGGGGGTTGGTGGATTTTGAATTAGATTTGAGAAAACCTGTTTTTCCTGACCAACCGGGTTTGATTCTCTGCTCGCTATTTAAGGAAGGTGGGCATCCAGCATTAAACAGGCCTTATATTCTCTGTCTTTTTGCATCCATTCCCGAGCTGAGTTTAATTGCCTTGGCGGATCTACTCTTGGTAGATTCTATCCACAAGTACAGATATAATTTTGGAAGACTAGTCATACCCTCCCCATTAGTAAGGTCGCTACTAATGAAAGAAGCAGAAACACTTCAATGTAGAGTTTTTATCTTTTTCAATTTAAATCTCTGATAGTTTCCATTGAGTCAAAGGGACGTGGGCCAGGGAAAGGTTATGGGAACCCAAATGAACAAATAAAGGTAACAGCCATCTCCAGGTATGAAGAGCCTACGTAGATACAAGATTGGAGATTGTTGGCTCTGTCCCTACAGGACTCGATCAACATGCTGAAGCAGTTGGGGAAACCTCTCTAGCACTTAGGTACAATTGGAGATTGTTATGTTGGAATTCAAGAGGCTGCCGCCATCTATTGAACAATGTGAACCTCATGGAGGAGCTTTCAACATTTGATTTTATACTTCTCCAGGAAACCTGGGCTAGGAAGAGGCTGGGATGGGAGGGCTATTCAATGGAGGCTATTTGTGCATCTGGTGGATTGAGGGGCTGCCCTAAAGGAGGCCTACTGCTCATCTTCAAAGAAACTATAAATATAGTTAAAACGGGGGGATGGGTTAATTGCTAATCGATTTTAGTAGTTACTTTCGATGTGGGGGCCGGTAAAGGTGGATACCGTCTGCTAATTGCCAATGTATATTCGAATGCAAATGTACTTACTGATTCTCAGCTGGAGACTGGCTAACATGCCTTGGGGATAAGATCGACCTATGGCTTCAGGATAACTTAGGGGGACAAATCATAATTGCGGGTGATCTAAATGCTGACTGTTCGGTGAATAGAGCATTGGGGGATAACCTTTACTCCCGGAGGGACACCTCTGTTATGAAAGGTGGTAACAATTTTGAACGATATATTAGTAAAACTATTCAGACAATGGAGGGCCAATCAGTGAATGGGAGAACCATAATCATACATCAGAGACATTGCTCCGATCTTGAGGTATACAAACAGAAATCTCGTCTCCAAAAAGAGATACAGAGACTTCAAAAACTTGGAAGGTAGGAACTGGAGATCCTGAAACGGATCAAAAAAAGCAAACAGTCCTATAAAAACTGGCTGATTAACCATCAGAGTAGGACAGCCCAAGCAGATGGTGAAGAGATGTTGAATGCATTGAAGGGCCCTAATTCTGCCAACTTCTGGTACCTAATTAATAGCCTGGAGCTATTTCAGAAAGAACTATCTCTGAACCCAATCTCTGAGGAGGTGTGGTTGGGTCACTTCTCCAGTCTATATCAAGGTGTTGATCCGACCGATAAGCCCATTGGTGATATCAATATTTTTTGGTCAATCAATAACACAGTTGAGACAGTCAAGTGACTAATAATTAAATCTAAGAATTTGGGCGCACCTGGACCTAACCATCTCTCTAATAAAATGTTGAAATCTACTCCTCTGTATTGGGCCAGAATACTATGTATATTATTTAATGATGTAACGTTAACTAAGACTATTCCCCAATCATGGAGGGTTTCCATAGTTCTACCAATTTTTAAAAAAGGTTTGCTCTTGTCACCCACAAGCTATAGACCGATAGCTATTGCGGATCCCGAATCAAAAATCTTCGCTTACATGGTATTAGTTGATATTCATGAGTGGATTTCCAACAATAGAATCCTGGATTGCAAACAAATAGGTTTTATAAAAAAATTGTGGTACCGATTGTGGGGGGCTTATACTCAGATCCTTACAAAGAAAATCGATGATAAAAGGAGCGAGAACGACATTTGTTGCATCAATGGATCTGAGTATGGCCTTCGACTTGGTAGATAGGCCAATTCTATGGAGAAATTTGAATTCACTAGGTATGCCGAAACATCTCTTAGAGATCGTAATAGCTCTATATACAGACATAAGGCTCGTAATACGGTTACATTCGAAGGGGCAATTATCATCGGAGATAGATATTACCAATGGTTTACGCCAAGGATGCATTTTAGCACTTCGATTTTTAATGTGTACGTCAATGGTGTCGAAGGGGCTCTAGCCAATAAGGGCTTACTATCTCCTAAATTGAATAATGTCAGCATCCCTTTGTTGGCATATGCATCGATTTTCTTTTACTAGATACCACTAAAGTTGAGTTACAACGGATGATAAATGAGTTTGAAAAATGTATTTCTCAATTGCATCTTAATATGAATGCAACTAAAACCATTATTATTCGTATGGGTAAACCCAACAAGACGCATTCACATGGTATTGCGAGGGAAAACATATCAAATGCCAAAGTGCCTTTAAGTATCTTGGATATTGCTTTGTGGGTACAGGTTCTGTTTCAGTAATTAAAGATCAGCTGAAGGTAAAAACGGAAGTAGCTCAACGGCAAATGCACCTAATTGAAAGGAAATTCAGAATGTTTTCATTAAAACCTCTGAAGGAATTTTATAAGATGAAAGTAGTTCCGAGGCTGATTTATGGTTTAGAATTATTTGCTCCAGATTTTATGGAATATCTAAAAGTGTTGCAAGGTAAATTGTTGAGGGGTATTCTGTTCTTTCTTCCTAAAAGTATACCGATCGAATAAATAAGATATGAACTTGGTCTTCAGTCTTTGCAATCAATCGTAACTGGGTAAAGATTACTATTATGGAGAAAATGTATGGTGAATAAGGAGAATGAATTATATGCATTTGCTGGCAGGGATTTATCATGTGTATTCATGAACAAATTAAAAAAAGAGGTTGAAGAATCGTTAAGGGTCTTGGGGACGGCCTCCTGTACACTGATGCATAAACCTAACAAGATTAAACAAATTATTCGGGGATATGATTGGTCCAACACAAAGAGCATTGTGGCCAATTCCCGTCTGTATAATCAGGCACACTCATTTTGGAAATGTTTCCCGTTAATGGAACGATATCTGTTGAAGTACCCTTCCAGGAGGATTCGGAATGATTTTAGGTGTTTCACGATGAACGTTATGCAGACTAATCAAATTTTTAACATGAGAAATAAATCAGCAGTAGGCTGGAAATGGTGTAGATTCTGTAAAATGGAGGGAGTTGAAGAAACGCTTCAACACATTATTCTTATTTGCCCTACATTGTTATGCCATAGAATTACTTATTTTGCACAATTTGTTCCATGAACTGCTTCTGTTGACAGAGATTTAATTTGGTATAGAATGTTGCATGAAAACACTTCAATTCTGATTATACAAGTGATTACATTCTTGAAAACTATCTGTGATCTTTGTTAACGGGTTCTGACTAATTACTTTTAGTTTTTTTTGCTGTTGATAGCCTTAAAGACAAGGTTCAAGTCTGTATATTCATTGTGTGGTAGATATGGAAGTACCATCTTGGTCTGGTGTTGAACTCAGGGAAAAGTTTAGGTTTTTGCCATTTTATGTAAATCTTGATGTAAACGTGTATTTTAGATATGCAAATGTGTTAGTGTTTTTCGGTTTTACTTGAAATGTTATTGAACAATTTTGTAAAGGTTTATGATAAACCAAAACAAATAAATACATAAAAAATATATATCACTATCAACTATAAGATAAGGTATCACAAAAGCATACATTTCATTTAAAAACATAGATTGAAATTCAAAACCCAGTGCAGCCGAATTCACACATGGAAAAGTTGCATTTACACTTTTTCCAGCTTTAAATGTAAAAAAGTTTTTTTCAAAAAACGGGTGAAAAACACTGAATTGGAAGGCGGTTTTTGGGCAAGGTGAGAGATGCACAGCACATGGACAATATAGAAATGAAAGGAGGGCTATAGCTGGAGAATTGAGAGGGATTTGGAAGGTAGAATGAGGTTCGTTTTTAGGAAAATAGAGCAGTGAAAAAGAGAACATCGGTTTAAAAAATGAAAGGCAAATTTTACTTAAACTAAATTATTTAGACTATATTGTTAACGCAAGCCACGGTACGTTCAAAGATTAATTTGCGACGTCAACCTTTTCCGGACGGGTATTGGACTATGTGGGAATTAATTTAAATGATTCCAAATTTGACTAAGGAGTTACCAGATGAGATGGATGAAAGAATGGCGCTAACACTAGAAAACAAGAACAGGGGGCACAGATAATTAGAACACTCTAGACCAGTTATCAGGGTATGGATAGGGTTGCTTAGAGAGTGGAACAAAGACAAAAGTCAATATGAGGTAGACTATGTGTTATGAGATTCGGGATACTCACAGTCCGCTCTTAAATTTGAGATTAGGAACAGTCAACCAGGTTCTGGACTCCAGGCTCAGGTCACCAGGTAGTGGCAGACTCTCCTAGCAGGACAACACATGGGCCTGTCTGGTCACTGGATAACAAGGACACCTGGACAGCAGGGTTGCAGCGGGCATGCAGTTAGTGGGCTGGTCTCAGGATGCTTCCCAACAGAATACCACAGCTTTTCCCTTCGGTTATTGGGATTTATTTAGTGGGATTTCAGAATTGAGGCCTTGCTGGGGATGGTCAGCAATGCTTTGGCCTTTCAGTGGAATCAGCTATGCTTTGGCCTTGCAGTGAAATCAGCTATGATTTGGCCTTGCAGTGGAATCAGCTATGCTTTGGCTTTGCAGTGGGATCTGGAATCTGGCAGTATGAATGTAGAAGATCAGGAAAGCAGGTGCAGGACATTCAGGAAAGAGTTTCTCTAGAATTTTGTCAGCCACCCTTTTTATAGAGCTAGGTGACATCATAGAATTATACAGCAGGGCAGACATAGCTAAGCACGCCTCTAAACCACTGGATTGGTCAGGGGTGATAGTTACCGCCTTCCTATCAGCTGGTTGGATTTCAAGAGCATGATGTCAGATTTATGATGTGAGTTTTACAATGTCCAGAACATCCCACAGTTACTTTAGCTAAAATCCAATGTTGCCATAAATTGCACATTTGTACAGATGGGGCCTATTAACAAATTACATTAGCAGGTTACATATTTTGTGTAGAACATGCCAGTCCAACTCTACAATTTGTAAGACATTGTTTTGCCATTCTAATCATTTTTACTCATTTTTTGTGGGAAATATTTGGCCTAAAATTCTATAACTGTATACATGTATATCATTAGGCATATCAGTATTGATTTTCACATGGCATTATGTACACTTTCCTTGGAATACCCAATTCTCTGCCATTTCTGTTCCCTATATGGCAGTGAAAGCTACAACATCTTAAATTATAACCCACAAAATTACATTGAAACTGTTAACATTTTATATTCCTGCAAAGTCTAGTTGCAAAGATAAAAGTCTGAAAAGTTTCTTAATAAAATAGCTGTTTAAAGAAAATGGTCAGCATTGTCCTCCAAATATGATCATGCCTTTCCAGGCTACCCCCCTTAGCCTAGGGTTGTCATGGAGTAGAAGTTACAGGAAGGTATGAATTTCTTTTTCACACATACGTGGCCCAGAATTTCTATTGCAAGAGCGCTTAGTCCAGATGAAAGTCTGATGAGTATGTGAACTTTCTTTGTCTTGGTCAGTCAAAGTTTTCCAACCTAGTAATTATCAGCCAAGTGTCCGGGAAGTTTATGGTGGTTCCCTTTTGGGGGAAGCCTTAGCTTAGCCAACTGGAAAAACCTGTTCTGGAGCTTGCAAAATCCAGCCAATGCAGTTTAATTCCTTTATTTTATTTTATTTTGTCCTGAATCAAAAACAAGCCAGTTGAATAAAACATCCCATCTATGTTTCCTAGCAACAAACCTCTTCACATTGCTAGGTACGGACACGTTTTTATTCAATATTGCACTTTTAAAACAGGCCTTTTTTTGGTTTGCAAAAGCCCATTTTTACACAAGGTAAATGTTGCTGGGATTTCTCTTCCATCTACTTCCCAATACTGTTCTGTAGCTGTAGCCAGCTTATTTTTACACAACAGTCTGCACAAGACAAAGCTCTCCTGAAAGTGAAATGTGCACAGAGAACTAGAATTTATTTTCAAGCAGTGACTTTTGACATTTTGTAGAAAAGTCAAGCGTTTTTCCGTGCAGCTGAAGTAAAGCTTTTGTTGATTTTCCCAGTTTTGGCTGACACAGCCTGCCATTCAGGAATAATGCTCTTTTCTGATGGAGCACAATGTGAATATGGATGGGCATGGAAAGGTCTTACTGATGAAAGTAGTGTGATGAAGCACAGAGGAGAAGAGTACCAGAGCGGCATCATTTTAAAGGTGAAATATTCCCTTTTTCAATGGGAATTTTTGGCTTGCCGCAAAGCAGTGCTGCTTTTTCACTCCCCTTCTTTTGTACATGTAAGAACATACTAGCAGGCTTTCTCAGTGTGCCCCCTTGTTCCATCCTGCCCAATATCTGTTTGGCAAGATGGTGCAGCCATCTTTTTGTAGTTGCAAAACACAGTTTTGCCTTGAGGCAGTGGTGCTCACAGGACCCAGCGCAGCCATTTTGCTGTTTCTGCTGAAGTGCAGCTTTGTTATGGAAGGGAGTAGAGTTGAGTGGGTAAATATATCCCACAGTTATTCAAGTCTTTTCGTCAACGACCAGGTAGACCATGAATGGAACGTGATACTGACCCAAATCAATATCGGTGAACCATATATTATTGCCCATACTAGTAATACATTGCTGGTAAACATTGTTATGTCTGATCTCTCTTTGCCTCCTAGCTGTCCAGGGTAGCCTTAGTGACTATAAGGCACACCCTAAAGTAAAGTCAGTCTCTTAAAAACATTTAGGAATCAGAATGAACATTTGAAAGATTATTTGTTCTGCAGAATGTCACTTGTCATGATGAAAAATTGACAGGTATGTATTGGCAAGACTGTTAAAGCCCAATTTGATCATGAGTTCTCATTTTTAAAGTACAAAATGTGCTACCGATGCAAATATATTTACAAGAACATTCACAAATGTAGAGGTGAAATGGGGTAAAGCAAGTAATACAATACTGAATTGTGTAGTAGTGGCTACAAGCCTAAACATTTTCCATAGCAAATGTTCACATGTTTATTTGCAACACTGACAGCTTTAGTGCTAAAACACCATTTTTTTCTTTTTTCTTTTACATTGAACAAACTGGGGGTATGGGTGTTAATACTTGATACGCTTGCTTTTTTAATCTAAACCTTTAACCCCATAACACATGTATTTAGTTTGTATACTTATCAGTAAATGGATGTATCAGCACTGACTCATTTACCGTGTTACAAAATGCACAGGAATATACAAGTAAATATGGGGCTATTACCACGTTGTCTGATTCCAAAAAAGATGAAAACAGTAGTGGAGTCACCTCCAAAGTATGTGCAGTTTTAAACCTGTTCCCAACTACATGCAGCTACGTGAGTATGAAGACTGCTTGAGATCAATTTGTTGTCATGTTTCGATGCTCATGAAAAACCCTTCAACAGAAGGCACACAACATTATTCGAAATGTGTGCCCTTGCGGTTTTGCAAATGAATCTCTGCCCAGACAGGCTCTGTGATGTCTATACTTAGCAATTCAGTGACCAACTGATTAGATGTGTGTTCAGTTGGGTAACAGCACATTCATGAAGGATCTAGCGTCCTGATGAAGACCCTAGATATTTTCTGTAAGGGGAGTTGAAACATGCATGTTTTTAATGCAACGTCATATCATATAGTTTAATATCTGTGAACCTGTGGCTTTTTAATTCTTGTAAATGTGCACCATTGTTTGTTTGCACATAGGAATTTATTGTCGAGGCACAGCACTTCCCACTTTGCACATCTCATACTTTCTGTGTAAATCTGATTTGCAATTCATCACTAAAAACTTTGAATGACAAAGAACATATTTGTTTTGCTTTAGGCTGCACATAAGTAGGGGTGTACCGAACTTCAGCTTCGAGTAAGTATTCGGCCGAATTCGGCTCCGGACAGATAGTTTCTTGCTATCTTGCTATTCGTCTCTTGCCGAATACTTTGACATTCTCATTTGAATACAATGCACCATGAACTCAGAAAGGCAAATATAGACTTCAAACTGAATAGAATTAGACCAGACAAATAGCTATCCAACAGCTGAAAAATATCGTATATCGTAATCTTCTCTTTAGGGCATGTTTTGTTACATATTCTTAGACAAAAAAGGTGCTCATCTTTTATACTTAGCCTGCAACAATACAGGAACATCTTTTCTTTTGTCGAATGTTTATATGCAATGTGCACTTTTTTCATTTGGAAACAACAAACTGAAAGAAATGTGCATATATACTTTCAGTTCTTGTCATGTCACTTCCCATTGCGTACGTCATAGTATCGACGACTAGGCAAGTTAACGCCATCGCCTCCTCAGCGGCATATCACGCCAAACTCTTGAACTCAGTAAGACCATTCCTCTCCAAGGCTAACTGCATTACCATTTCCAGAGCCATTACATGATCAAGACTGGATTACTGCAACGCCCTCTTCCTGGGCACGTCAACAAAAGACATGACTAAACTACAAGTCATCCAAAACAATGCCTTGCACACAGCTATTGGCATCCAGAAAAGAGAACACATCACTGCCGCCAGGAATCAGGCCCACTGTCTCTCGGTCAAAGAGAAAGTCACTTTCAAGGCCCTTGCCATCACGCATAAGTGTATACACCGAACTGCCCCTCCCTACCTTTCGGACAGAATCCACCTCATCTCCTCCACCAGATCGATAAGAACCCCATACACAAACATGCAATCAGTGCCTAATATCAAAAGAGCCTGAGCAGGAGGCGCAAGCTTCCCATTTCTAGCATATATGCACTGGAACGCACTGCCACCATCCCTGCGGGAAGAAAACTCTCATACGGCATTCCGCAAGGCAGTCAAAACACTTCTCTTCTCATAACCATGATGTTGCAATTGTATGCTGTGTATTTTACCTAATATGTAAAATTATATTTTTCTGTAACTAAGCCTGACACAAGCAACAGCGCCGCGATGACCAAGGGCTGTATGAGGGCTATACAAATGTAAAAAATAAAATAAATAAATAATAAATAGTCCCTCCTTTTCTTTTTTAAGGACTTGAGTCCTGAGTTTAACATTATCTTATATTTTGTCAGGAATTATAAGTTGCATATGTTTGTGTATTGGCGAGAAAGAGTGGCTAGGATAAGTGAAAAGTGAGCAGCATTTGTTTGGGTGAGCTGAATAGTTGTGAGATGGAGTTCAAGCATTTCAGATTTCCTCTTGACTTGTGCCCTGCATGAGCTGACATGAACCATTTTATACATTTCTATGTGAGCTGCAAAGAAATTTCAAAACTCGGCCGCATCGACTTTGCAACTGGATAGAGAATGCAATGCATCTGATTCACAACGGCAGTCCTTTTGCATTTGTGAAGCCTCCTACTTTAACTGGCACTGATTATGCAACAATCTTTTGTAAATTTGGTCCCTTCATTTTGGTTAAATCTGCTTTATTTCTGGCTTTTATACTTTAAATAAAGATGCTACATTAATTACAAGGAAGAGAAATAAAAGTATTGAATGCCCAGGCCTATGAACTGAATTGCTTGTTGTAGTTTACTGAAACCCTTTGCCCTGCCTATGCATGTATTTGTGCTATTAATTCTTATAACCTTGCCTTTTTACCCCTTTTTAAAGTATCGGAAGTGCCATTTTGCTCCCAGTTCAGGGGAGCTGAACTTGTTCAGTTACTTATTGGTTGTGTATTTGTTGTTTATTGGTATATGATATTGAGCTGCTCTTGCTAGTGTAATGTTTTCAAACTGACTGTGTAAATAAATGTATATTCTTTTACCAAGAAACCTTGAGTAAGTGTGTGTTTGAACCACTGTATTTGTTGGTACTTTGTGTAACTTGTTCTACTGCTCACTCAACTCTTGAGATAAGTCTGGCTGCTCAGCCATCGCTACCACTTTACTGAGTAATACAGGCTTGTACCAAAGGTAAAATTGTACTTACACTTGTAGTCTTAATTGCATGCAGTGTTCCCAAAGGGTACTACATGTGATTCTGCCTAACCGTGCACTACAGGGGTAGCGTGTGACAGAGTCTGGGTGGGGTGATGGGCGATAGGAAAGATGGCACAGGGGGAACCTGAAAGAAAGAGAATCAGGAGGGCATTGACGAGATGAAGGGATACTTTACTGGGCGAGGGGGAGAGCACTTGCACATCTTGACCAGCAATAGTCAACAGCTTCCTGGCATTATTAGAGGGCGAGCAGTAGGTAGGTCAAGCTATTGTAGACACCCAAAAGACCCACAAGCCGGTCTTTGTCTATAAATAGACACACAACCCCTGATTTATGCTGAAGACTGATCAATCTTCAGTCCCCTTGAAACGTTTTTAACAACAGCAGGTGGGTTTGGTTGTATGCCAGAAAGCAAATTGCCCACTATCACAACTTCCTGAATAATGCTCTCCAATTTTTGATTTTTATTGTGGCAAAATGTTTGTGTTTTTTTCTTTATATGAGGGTTCCACTGTACATGCATCTCTTTGACCTTACTCATTCCACCCACACACCCTCCACTTTTTCCCTTAATTTTTCAACGTTTCTTCCAACTTTTATTTCCTTTCCATAAACAACCATACATGTCTGTGACTAGTATGGAAATACCTAATGGTATGTTATTTGTCTTCTATACTAATGCATTAGCATGTCGTTCCATGGGCTGGAATAGGGCGGTCGAAGAGGGTAACAGCCCAGCAGACCGAGTTAACGGCACGTGCGAAGCAAAGGCCTATAACGAGGGCACCAGGATGTTACCCCGTTCCAGCCCTTGCCACCCCGGGTTACCAAAGCGGTAGACGGGGTGTAAAAAAAAGTATTTTCATTCATTGACTGGGACGCCGCGCTTTTACCTTGGAGGCCAGACAAGCTAGATGAAATGAAGCTGCTGCAGTGGCAGTGGGTGCTGCGCTGCAAAAATCGGGTAAGTGGGTCAGGGGGGTTGGGAAAAGATTTTTGTTTTAAAGAAACAGGAGGCTGGGGGGAAGATGGTGGTGCGGGGTAGGGGAGGCAGTCTCTGGGTTCTGTGGAATGCGGGATGATTTCAGCCCATGATCCGCTGAACCAGATTGGCTGAACCCCCCACTCCGGGTGCTAATATGCACATCACCCCCATAGTGGTCTTGAAGCACCAACCTTTTTCTGTGTAGAAGTGAATTATGTCCCCACCCAGGGTGGCAGCCAGACCATTGTCTGAGGGTTTAAAAGGAAACAGAACAAACAAGAACAAGAAAGAAATAGAGTGGAAAAAGTCAGGGAGCAAAAAAGTACAGACTTAACTTGCATCATGTAGGGGAATTAAAATATAATTGTGTGCAAAGTTATGTAATGTTAGGTTATTTGATAATTGTATAGTACCTTACTACCATTCTTAAGTCTTTGAAGCGCTGTGGGGTGAATGGCTCTTTGGCAGACTGCAGTCTGAACAGACTTGAAATTAAAATACCATTACATTGCATGCAAATAGAATTTATAATGTCATGTCACTGTCTAATTGTTAGTAGCGCTAGCTAGTTTAGTGACATATAAAAGTCATAGTTTGAAGTGTGTTCAAGAGCGGCATGGGTTGATATATCAATGACCTTGACAGATGGATTGCATTTTTCCTTGGACTCAAATGTATACTATGGAGAGCAGAGTTAACGGCGGAACAGGGCTATTATAGAACAATCTATGAACTCCAATGGAAACTATGATTGATGGCTCTGCTATTCTTTACATGCCGAAACATGCACAATAAATAATATGCAATCGCATGTAAAATATGTACACATTTGCCTGATATGTCAAAGACACATTCAATGCATTTTTACTTGTCAGGCAGTATTTGAGAATTACCAGACCTATATGATATTCAAAGTTCAAATAACTGGCATTAGCCATACCTGCATCCAGTATGATATATGCAAAACCATGCAATCAAACTATATGTTAATGTGAGGTTTCCTAATAGGGAGTTTCTTACTTCTAAGCACTGTGAAAGTGAGTATTCAATATACTATACTCAAACCGATTTACAATTCACACTGACAGCTGAACAAGTGGGCTTAGTTTCCTGATTACTGAGAGGAATGCACAGTGTTCACTGATTTGACCAGATGAAAAAGTAATCAAAAGAAGGGAAGAGAGCTTCCCTTAATGTCCTCCATACATTTCATGGAGGTCTTCACTAGTGGTGTGGTGGTATTACATTAAGTCATGTTGTGGATATTTGATGGCCTTGATGCTAATGATATTGAACTCACTCCTGCCGATAGCTCGAGTGTTTTCTGGTAAAGCAGATCCAACTGATGGAGGTGTCAGAGCCAGGAATTGATAGTGCGCGGAATGAGAGCAGTTCCCAGAAAAGGAGAATTGTGCAAGCCTATTGTGGTGAGTTACTCACTGTGTAAAGTGCCTGCCTAATAAGTGCATGATGTTATGTAAAGCTCATTGAAGCCAATGTAATCTCCTCTATTCATGTTTCCAACCATTCATTTTAAGGAGGCAATCATACAAAAATTGTGTTTGCTTTTTGGGAGTATTGTCACTGTTAGGAAGTCACTTAATGGTGTGCACCGCCTTTGCATTTCCACATGAACGAGGAGGATAACCCTTTTCACGAAGAGATATAAGTACCTGTGTTTAACAAAGTTCTGTCTGAAAGGAAAGAGATGATCTTATTTTATGTGGGCATGTTGACAAAGTTTTAAAACAAAATTGTAATTTAAAAAAATAACTTGGGTAACTGGTAGGGCTCCTCCTAATGCCAAGTGCAGAAGCGTCATCTGATGAATGTATCAGAACACCAATTGTGCATAGCTGTTTCCTTAAGTCTTATCTCCTCTGTTTTGCTCTAATATGTATTGCTCTGACTTTCAATAGTAAAGAAAAATACTAAAAACGTTAGTGAATAATATCCAGTTCATAGGTTGTAATTGATTGTGCAATTATCAAAGTGAAACTTAGGTTCTATGCAATAGTCAGTAACGGAAGTGGTGGTTACTCATCAAGGCCAGTGCTTTATGGGGGCTCTAAATAGTGCCAAAGGCAGTTATGCTACCCGGGGTCTAGGGAGATAATGGATGGTGGGATTTTACAGTAATTCTGGACAAGTCATTTATCATAATCGTCCATAATAAATACATAACTGGGGGCTGCAATGTGTCGCACAGCGAAACCATAGCTTGTGGCGCTCCCGATTTTTGAAGCTTTCTGTATTTAGAAGGAAAGAGCATGGTGCCCAAACAATAATATATACGAGAAGGTTTATCTATCCGCCACCATCACACAACCTTCCGAAAGGTTGTTATCCATCCGTTCCCATTCCGAAAATGACACCAAGCTCCAGAAAGTGAGATCAAGCCTAATGTGCTTAAGGAATGTTCAAATAAATATGCAAAGAAACGAATTACAAAATAAATGCATTGGTTAAATAGTGTTCCAATCAGATTCCCGTCTGTAAATGAATGCTGGTCCTGCAAAGTAAGGCAACTGTTTCCATTCATGGCCCATTGATTTAGGCAGGGTAGCGATGCACTAAAAAAACATGAAAGGGATATGAAAGGGATATGGAATGAAGAGCATGGGTTTATCTAAAAGGCTGACTTCATATCATGACCAAAACCACGTTTGACCCCCTTGGGAATCAGAGACATGATCTATTGCTGGCTTTTTTACAATTTAAAAAAAACATCAATTGAAGTTGAAGACAATAAAGAAGGTAGTGTTGCTGATGAATGTCAATGGGAACTGGTAAAAGTGAATGTTTCAGTTCTATCCTTGTCCATCAATGTCTTTCTGTGAGGCCCTCCCTGACATGTCTCTTCATACTGACTTACTTCATGTTTTTTTTTATCAGTCACCCACCTCTTCTGTTTTTGTCTGACAATGAATTAATAGCCCTCATTAAAGCAACGGCACCTCTTGAATGGTGGCCTTGGCATGCAAATCCATAATTGGCAATTGTACCAACCTCCTTGCAGCTTGAGAAAAACACACTATTTCCTGATGGTGATTCACATAAAAAGTGTGGTCCCAAATCTCTGTGTGATAGCATCTCATTGATGCTGCACTGAAGCTTCTTAGATAATTAGTCTCAGGCTCAGCAGCACGAGAGTGGGGTTCTATCCAATTTCCACTGCAACACTCGTGGCCTAACCTGCTGAGCTTTTATCTAGCCTATCGCTCTAGCATTGTTTAACATTCCCTGTTCCTGAAGCCAGAGGTTCCATTGGCATTGAATAGATGGTATTGGCTAAAGGCCAAGTGTTAGGCAAGAATTGATGTAGTAACACTGTGTGAGACTACACAAGCCTTGTCTACCTGGTATTAGGTAACCCGCCTTTTGGTATAGGTCTGTACTACACAAGTTGGTAGTGTGGCTGAGCTGCCAGGCCTATCTCAAGAGAGGTAAATGTGAGCTGTAGCAATGAAATTCGCAAATACAAGTAGCCAAGTAACACTTATACTAAAGGTTTCAGTTATCAATAGTTATTTATTTATTTATCATCAATTTATTTAAATAAGCATTATTTAAAAAGGGCAAGATATGTAACAATCAAATATTCTTTAAAAAAACTTTTCCAGAATCAGCATGTTTAGTGGATACTCTTTAGAGATGCTTTTTATGCACCCCGGGGTGACTTCATTCACAAGGACATTAATGTAATTTATATATCACTAGTACGCTTTGCAGGTTCTGAGGTTGCAGAAAGGAAAAGTTAAAGGAACGAAAGAGGTTAAATAGGTTCTCGGGTCATGTGAGTATACTTAAATCTTCCAATGAAGTCTAGGCAAAACCTTTCCCAGCGATAACAGTTTAAACACAAGTTATCACCTCTGAGGGACAGAAAATATTAAAGTCAATGGATTAAAAGAGTCTGCAGGGAGCCAGGACAGCCAACGGCAATTGGAGAACTGTCTATGAAGCTGAGGCACTTCTTAGTTAATACAACTTTTGCACAAAGGTTATACAACTTTTGCACAAAGGTTAAGAGTTTTGTAGAAATCACTTGTAGTGTCACAAGTTGTTACACTTGTGGAAAGCAGAGCTGAAATCAACTCTAACAAAAGTAGCCACTGCAAGTCTCAACTGAAAAGAGCAAAGCTAAAGATACTGAAGTAAGTACCTCAAGTCTGAACAGTACCTCTGGTTTGAAGAAGAGTGGTCCAGCTGGATTATGTCCTGTTTTAGCGATGCATATCCTGGGTTCCTGAGCCTCAGTCACGGGGAGAAGAGGGAGGATGTCTGGAGGACTCCTGCGGCAGCAATTTGGAGGTCATCAGCAGCTATGGCAATTTTCGGATCGGCAGCATTTTGCGGTTTCAGCGCGCAGTAAACAACACCACTGCAGATCTTGGATACCAGTTGGGCCTCCTTCACTCCTTGAGTCCTGCACTTTGGTGAGGGGACTCGAGCTCTGGTCGTCCTGCTTCTGGAGGGTCCTTAGGAGACTCCTGGAGCTTCTGGTCAGATTGCAGAAGTTGCACTCGACTACGGATTTCTCAACCCCTGGCACTCTGTTCGTGCAGCAGTAAAGACGTACAGCCAGTCGGGGAAGATGGTCCAGTGGAGTTAGTCTCTGGGTTAATTGGTCCCACTAACCCACATGAATAAGTTGTCCCTTCCGTAACTCCTCTTTTTGATCAGAAAAAGGAGTTTCAGCACAGCAGCAGGGCTTCACCGGGCAATGCAAAGGACCAGGAGGATGCAGCAAGCTTCATTCAAGGTTTGTTCGTCGGGTGTTCTTACCAGTGGTGAACTCCGCCTCTAGACCCAAAACCATCGCCTTTTAAGAAGGTTTCTCCCATTCATGCACAGCCTAGGCTGTCAATCACACAGCAAGATGCTGTCCTCAAAGGACAGTCAGCCAATTAGAGCTGGTGCATTCAGGCACTCCTAGAGACAACGGACAGGGGAGTTTCGGGAACCACCCTCACATACTGTAGCCGGAGGTGGGTTTCAGGCCTGAAGCCCGCCAAAGGCGAAATGAACAAAGGGCTCATACCTGGCTTGGCACGCAGACTAAGACCCAAGAAATATCCCACAAACAGAAAATGGGGCCATTTTGACAATGGGTGCTATACTGCAGCTGAGGGTTCACCCTGCGGTCGAAAAGTACAAGGATAGGAAAGTTAAACCACTGCCGCCAGCCATTTAAAGTAGTGAGGGTAACATAAACGATGTTACATGTTACATGAGTATGTAGGATAATGGGCTATTAATCAACCCCCAGCACTCCACATAAGATGGTGTGTGCTGGACCTACAAAGAGAAAAGGGTAAGTGAAGTCAATTTCACTTTACTATTCTTGGGAACAGTAGTTCACACAAGACAAGGTATTTAAATCTTTGAGAAGATCCAAAGGATTTCTCTGTGACACTGCACTGAAGGTGCTGTGTGTCACCATACACAAAGTAGATGCCTATGGAGTTTGTCAGACTTCAAAAATAGTGGAAACATATGATCCAAATCAGGTAAAAACACATGAGAGAGTAAAGAAAGGTTTCACTCACTCCAGGGTTAAAATGAAGAAGTCCTAAAATCTACCAAAAGAGCATGGGGTTTCTAAGTTGGGAGGAATTAAGTACCAACAATGAACATCCTCCCTAACACCATGGGGCAATGAAAATGGCAGAGGTTGCATGATAAATAAATAAATACCATAGCACAACAAAACATAATGCTTCTATGTCCAGGAGTTTTTTGATGGAATTTTTAACCAAAAACATTCCACCTAAAAAAAAGTATTTAAATATTTGTTTATATTAGGTGATTCACCCCAATCCCCCTTCGCTATATTTGTATCCCTTCCCAACCACTTCCCTAACCCTTTTCTGCTCTTACCCCCTCTATATATTAATAGGTTATTTCGATGCAATGTACTCAGTACAAATTCCATCGAAAAATCTCCTGGCGGCAAAACAACGGTATACCCTACATAACATAGCATTAGCATAACATGGCATAGTATAACAACATGAAATCAAATCCTATTTTTCTCAGAATTTCTAACACATAGCACATGTCTATACATGTTTGCACTTTCTAAATAATGAATACGACTTGCATTCTTGCATTCTTGCTTTAAGCAGCTAGACATTTACACAAAATGTGCTCTGATAAGCAACACATTTGTAGACTGAATGGTCTCTCGCTTTAACTGACTTTCGGAACGAGACCAACCACATCAAAGCACTTCTCCACCTTTTAACAGACATTGCTCCCCTGGTATTTATAAGTAAACAAGTGTCACTCCTATTATGGGGAATAGCTGAGGTTACTATCTTTTCACCTCTGAACACCTTCTCCGCTAATGTCAGCAGTTTAGTAAAGGACCAATAGTTCTCAAAAGAAGGGACAGGCCATCGAAATGCAATAAACGGTCTTGGAAGAAATGCATTTCTTTACCCAAAACACTTCCTTGGTTCTTTCATGAAAATCTGAAACATCAAGAATAGTGCAGGCTCAATTTCAGTATTGTTTTGCGATTCTCATCAGCAATGCATTCAGACCTCAGCTTTACACTAACCTCCCATCTCAGTCATGTTCTAGAGGTTTTTTAGCATTCTCACAGTGCCATAGTTTTGATTAAGATAATGAAGACGAGTATGCACAAACATATCAGTGTTTCGGCATCAAACGTGAAATCCAAATCTTGCACACACACACTGTTTTCAACACGTGCATTCTTTAAAATAAATGTTACCCCTTTCTAGCTCTGCATGTTGACCTTTGAGTCAAAAGCAAATCCTCCGGAATGCCACAATCTGAAGTGGGAGCAACTTTGGCCACCCAGTCATTCCCATGTATCTCTTCATTTTCATAAGGGGGTTGTTTTTAGTGGCAAAAGCCATTTCTCTTTAGGGCATTCATTTTACACCTCTTGGCTGCACTTTGTGCAGCGGAGTGCTCTTCTGTGAATAGTAAATATCCTATTCAATGGCTTCTCTTCCTATGTCATCGTAGGAACTTGTGTTTCTTCTCCAAATACATGATCACGATCAGTGTATTTAACCAAAACCACTTCCACCTTTAACAACCTAAAAGTCAATACCAACCATCATGACATGCCCGGGTACATGTTCCAAATCCAGAACAAGATGTGCAAGAGCTTCCTATAGCCTTAAGGTGGAAACTGAAAAATCTGTCACCTGAGAAAAATCACAACCCATCCCTTCATTTGGCCCACTTGCATGGTTTCTCCCCCTCCTCAAACAAACCCTATACGGAACCTGGGGTACATTTTTGATTGAAAGCTGGCCTTCAGTGGGCAAGTAAATACAGTCTTCAAGAATTCCCACCTTCGACTTTAGGGGTTGAAGACACTACAACTTCTTGTGTTGTCCCACGTAGCAGAAGTTGCCTGTGCCTTTATACTGAACAGACTAACACTATCTGGATTTTCTCAAATGCATCCTGTGTCACAGTGGCAGAGGCAGCCTAGAAGACACAGGAACCACCCCCTCTGAGGCCAGTAAGGGGCCACCAGGATAAACACCCCCAGAGACACACTGATCCTGCTGATAAACCTCCGGAACCAGGGGGATTGGAGGAAAGGCATAAAGAAGCCCCGGGGGCCAGGCCAAGGAAAGAGCGACCACCCCTGAGGGGATGGAGTCCGGGAACAAAAGCGGGGAAGCTGAGGGTTGCAGGGGCAGGCAAAATGTCCAACCAGGGAAGTCTGAACTAAAGATAGCCATCTAGAAAAACCTTGGGGTGAAGGGACAACTCCCCAGTGACTGGAAACACCCTGTTGTGATAGCCCACAGTCACATTATCCACTCCCTGGACATGCCCACAAGAAGAACAGGTGAACCTCTGCCCAGGACCTGATGGACAAAGCCAGATCTTCCAGGGAGCGGGATCCCATACCCCTCTGATGGTTGATGTAAGCCAGGGCAGCAGTATTGTCCGTCCAAACCAGAACATCCTTTCCCAGGATCGAAGGCCTCAAGACCACCATGGCCTGCCAAACAGCAGCCATTTCCTTTCATTTGGAGGACCTCCCCAAGACCAGAAGAGACCACCTTCCCTGATGAGTCAAGTCCAGGAGAGTCACCCCCCAGCCCAGGCCATTGGCATCAGTCGTAAAAATGATCGGCAAGGCCAAAGACAAGTGCACACCAACTAAACGACATCCACAGGGCAGGAGAGATCGGTACCATCTAGTCGTATTGAAGTGATGCCGGGCACCAATGGGCACCAATGGGATAGCAGGTGTCGTGCCAAAGGTCTGAAATGCAGCCAGGCACAGGGGACCACAAAGGCAGAGGAAGCCTTGTGACACTGGAGACACAAAAGGTCCCTGGCTGAAGCACAAGATCTGTGACTGAGAACCCTCAGGAGTGACTGGTGCCAGGTGGCCCAGTCCAGCGGGAGCTGATCCAACTTTTCCCTGGTGCAGAAATTTGCCCTGATGAATTGAACAGTCTGCGCGGCAGACAATGGGACTTTGGAAGAATGAGCAAGAAACCCTACTGGACCAGGGCACGATAGACAAGATGAAGATGGGTCACCACCCGATACCAGGAGCCAGCCCTGATTAACCAATCATCCAAGGAGGGAGACACCTGAATCCCGGCCAGTTGCAAAGAAGCCACCAGGGGAGACAACAGCTTTGTGAAGACTTGAGGAACCGACTTGAGACCAAAGGGCAGAACTCGGAACCGCTGATGACTCCAGAAGATCGGGACATGGTAATAGGTCTCCTGTAGGTCGAGCGGAACCAACCAATCCCCCCTCATTGCTGCCAGCAAGACAGACTGGAGGGTCTCCATCTTAAAGTGCCAAGACTGAACCAAGCCATTGTGATTCTGCAGGTTGATGTTGAGACGAAAGGAGAGACCGCCCGGCTTGGGGACCAGAAACACACGGGAATAGAAGCCAGTACCCATCTGGCGCGATGGCACCAGGACCATGGTCCGCTTGCGAAGAAGGTCCAGGACAGCAGAATGCAAGGGCTCCCGCCGACGGAACTCCTTGGGCAGAGGAGTCACCCGGAGACCGGACGTTGGAGGGGTGTGGGGACAAAATCAACCAGTCCCAGATCTGAGAAAAGTGAGAAACCCCCCCCCCCCCCCGGCCAAGTCTGGGCTTCAGGACTTCTGAGTCTTACGGGGGTCCTGGGATGACAGAAAGGACCCCGGATACCCTGCTCATCCGGGGCAGAGTAACATAAGACTTGCGAGGGGGACAAAAACCCCCAGCCAACACAGGAGCCACCTTCTTCCTCAATTTGTCTGCATGTTTATCGGCCTTAAAGACCCAGTGAACCTTGGACTCTAGAGCACCACCAAAAAAAGGCTGACCCTCCAAGGGAAGTTTCAAAGCTACATGCTTCTGGGACCCATCCGACTTCCAGTCCCGCAGACACAAATGGCATCTACCAGAAACAGTGGTGCCAATGGTCATAGCAGTCCCCCGAACTTCATCTTAAAACAGGTCCAACATAAACTCGGTCTGTCACTGAATGTCAGAGAGGAGTTGGGAACAGTCGGTGCCATCTGCCAGGGACTGCTGTAGTCTATGATAGCCAGCCAACAATGTATCCACAGCCTAGGAGCCATAGATGCTGCCCACAAGCCAGATGAGACCGCACATAGGACTTTTTGAGGGCAGAATCCACCTTCCGGTCCACTGGGTCCCTGACCGCAGCCTCCTTAGCAGACATGGAGGAACGGCCCATGTGGCTGGCCAGAATGTCATCATCCTCGACCATAGGAGACAGGCGGGACTCCTCACCCTGGATAGGGTACAATTTAGCCATAAAACGGGGCATGGAGATCTGTTCCAATCTTACCCATTCACATGGGATCTTGTCCCGGATGTCAGAGATCAATGGAAGAACCAGCTTGAGAGAATGTTTATATTGGTGAATAGCGGGCTCTGCAGCTTGATCCACAACAGCAGGCTCCTGAAACCCCATAGAAACATAAAACTTGTTCATCACCAGTTGAACCCCATCCCGCTTCAAGTATTTGCCATAGGCCTCCTCGTCGTCTGACGAATGGGAGGACCCAGCGGTGCACGAGCAAGAGGAAGTAGAATTAGAAGAAGAGGAACCATCGACAGGTGCAGACACACCAGGAATTCTTTAAACGGGGCTTTAAAGTCCTTACGAGAAACCCCAGGTGCCAGGGCAGCCACCTTCTGTCTTTTAGGTAGCATGGAAGAAGAGAAAGAAGAAGAAGAGACAGGCTCGGCATTCTCCCTTTTCTCAGCATGCTTCCCCATCACTGCACACACTGAACGACTAACACAGCCAACCCCTGTGACCCGTGCCTGAAATATGAACAGAAAAACCTGGGAAATACCCAGGAGGCATACCCATTGCTCAGCAACACCACAGACCGAAAAGGGAAGGCCCAATGAGCCTCACCCCAACAGGGGAAGAGCCGTAAGAGCCACGCAGCCCAAGCCACCGGGACATTGATGCCCCAGAGGGCATCCATTGTTGATCGGGACGACCACAGTGGTAGGAGAGAGAGAAGCCTGCGGTGCCCTCGCATCTGCAGTCCTGTGGGCCACGCCACTTGGAGCAGCCTGCCAAGGGCAGGCAGAAGAAACACAAACAGCAAACAGGAAGCGGGAGGATGGAGGCCCCACAACCACTCCAGCTCACTCAACTGAGACACCGAGTAGGGCATGGGACCCCACAGCCTGAGGAAGATGAATGACATCAGAGGGCCAACAGGGATACCTCATTTGCCTGAGGACACCTGCAAACACCCCTGCCGGTCCCCTCAGACACGCAGGAGGTCCTACTCGAATGCCTGCACCCACAGCAATCAGGCCCGCTGAGGAGCCGTCGGGCGTGGGACACCAGCTTTTGCCCCTCGAGATCCCCAAACCGAGAGCATCCAATAGTTCCCCCAGGTAAATACTGGGATAGGGGAAGTGGAGATAATGTTCGGCTTAGTTACCAGTAATCATTATTAGTCCTAGTCCTATTCTTCCTCATCCCAGTACGGACTACCCTTCCCTCCCGCCCTTTGGAGGAAGTTGCCCATGACATGGCATTGTATTTACTGCCGTGTATTTGGTGAGTGGGTGGTTATACCTCCTGGGAGTTGAGGGTCCAGAGGAGACCAGCTTTAAAAAAGAGTCCCAGTGAGCATGAACATACTAAAAGGTAAGTATTAGAATGAGGAAGAGGGACATGGAGGTATTGATGTATTACCATGCACAGACAGTTTTACCTCATGGGTACATACCACCACTTATTGCGCGGTAATACTGTCAACAAATAGCAATCTTTTTATCGAATGTGGATTTTCAAACCCATTAAAGTGCTGAGCAGTAAAAAAGTTGTGTTTTGAAAACATCACTTGTTTTACTGTTGCTGCGCTACTTTTGAGGCCTATAGAGTCATCACTACCAAGGTTTCTAACACAGACTCTCGGTGCTTTGGTGCAGACTTACATTGTCCCTGCGGATAGTGTTGGCCAGCACTTGAGGTCGTACTATTTAAACTAGAAGGAACATCAAACCTCAGTCAAGATTTTGTGAAGCGGCAGTACATAGAAGAAACACGTTATTTTCAATGTAGTTCTCAATGTATGCATTGTACTTTGCTGTGAGAGTGTTGTGCGTTGTTATGGAAGGTTGCCTGCACATCGAAGTTCACAGCTTTATTATTATAATTATTATTATTATTAATATTAGGGTATTTATTGAGCACGGACCTAGCTTCGGGAAGCAACAGAGCGCCTTATAGTTTGCGATGTGTAGACTTCACAGGTCGCTGGTAGCTGACTCAGTACCTAAACGTACCATATAAGGTGTTCGTGCTCTGTGGTGAACCGTGTGGTGACCCTTAATCGACGTGGTTTGACATCTATTTGAAAAGAAGTGACTGTACAGCGTGACTTTGTACTGGAACACTTCTTCCTCGCCCCAAAGTTTCCCACAGCCTCTGACTAACCACAACCAGGTTAAAGACCTCCATGAGAGTGGGGTTACCCGTACCCATTTGACCCCCATAACGTTCTAATGCCTAACAATAACCCTCTCCACCTGCCAGACCACCTGGGCGGCTTTAAAGTCGCGAGTCCATAAGGCAGTGTTTGCCAGACAGTCACGGAACCCTTCAGAGATGGCAGACAGTCCAACTCGATGACAGCCAATGAACGCCGCCATTTGATGTTCGACTTCAAGGCAACCACAGATTTTTTCAAGTGCATCATTGCTGGTAAAATCGCCCACTCACCCAGTGCAGGTCATTTGAACCGCTGGGGAAACTTCTGCTGCTGAGATTCCATGCGGAGGGTATCGAGCTGTTTTAAATACATTTCCTGTGGTTTTTACATGACGGCTAGCAGTTAGACGTGTAACCTCTCTGTTTAAAATACAGAGAGAGATAATCGACCATTCATCATCCGAATAAGGCATTGGTACAGTAAATCTTCTGGGGCTTGGTTAGTCAGCGCGACCTACTGCATGCTGACTGTGAATGAGCAGTGTGTAATACTAGCCATGACCTACCCTTCTGGTACAGATTCGCTACTGTGCTGGAGATGAGAAGGACATCAACTTCATTCCATGCCGTGTGCCAAGCACCCCGTGTGTGTTCTCGGCTTGCCATGAAACAAGCCGAGTCTCTGTTACCAGCTCACCGTCTGTCTAGGGAAAGTGCGTTTTTTTTGCTGCTCGAGCCGCTCTCAAGTCATTACTTGCTGGAAACGCTGCAGTGGCTTGTGTGAATGTGTGTGAGTGACGCAAGATCCCCCCTGGTCAGAACTGCGTCACGGTCTGAGAAAGTGCAGGAAATACTTCAACCCTCACGACCCTGTCTGTCGAGGCCAATTTGGAAAGTAACGCAGAGTTTGGAGAACATGCTTTTTACTTAAGAAATGCACGCTGTATGTGTTTTCACTTTAGTCAGTGCTAAAGAGATGGCAGAATACTTTAAAGATGAGCTTGGCAAGAGTAGAGTTTACTAGAAAGTAGAACATGCTTTAACGGCTGTCGCCTGGACGTACAGTGGATTGTACAGATAAGCAAAAAAGCTGGTGTGTTAGCTGATGTTTATGTCTGCCTCTTGGCCTATCTCCATGCTTTGAGTCCCATTACCCTATCAGTGCACGGCAAACTGTGGGGCTGCAACGCCTTATGTTCCGAGGGGGTGGGGGGCAATATGGAGACTAATTTCTATAGTAAATATAAGCATTTATAGCGTGTGGGTGGGGGGGTCCCGGGGACCCGAAACAATATTTCTACTCAAGGCGGTGGCTCAGTATATACCACCGCAAGTTTGAATACCAATACCCCCGCAGCAATATGGTTACTCAGGCTCAGGTATTCTCCATCTCTAGTAAAGGCACCCTATCATGGAGGTGCCTCTGCATACGGCGCTAAGCTTTCCCCCATCTTGCAGTAAATCCAATCCAATTCAAAACAATCAATTTGAATGAAACTATGGGGTTTGAATCTACAAAGTTAGAAACAATAGACAAAGCCATGGTTTCCAGCTGATGTCCACGATGCAATATTGCAACGCTACCCCATTTAATAATACTGCGACAATACCCCATTTAATAGCTCTATTGCTCCCAAGAGTATGCTGCTCTTTTACTACTCATCCACTGCTCGAAGAAGACATGAAAAATAGAACACCTTTTCAACAGAAATGTTATGTAATTTCTCTGTGGCCCTTTTAGTTTTGGATCATAGGGGTAGGAAATATACCACGATTTGAAGGATTGTTGGGGGTAGGAAATGTACCACACTTAGATGGATTGTTGGGAAAATAAATGCACAGCACTTAGATGGATTGCTCTGGGTAGAGAATGCACCACACATGGATGGACTGTTGGGGGTGAGAAATGTACCACACTTGGATGGATTGTTGGGGACATTGACATGTCACACTTACATGTATTGTTGGGGGTGGGAAATGTACTGCTAATAATTAACCACACTAAAAACTACTCGCCATTCTGCATACTCACCCTCAAACTCTCAACTAAACACAACCAAACCTCTACTGCACGACAAACTTCATGCACTGGGGAACACCGAACATGAAACCCAAACATACGCAATCTTACGTCAAAACCACATGACAGCTACCAACCGAAAATGCACTGATGCTAAGAGACCGGTTTCTCCCAACTGAAGTTGCCAACAGCACATCAAAGCTCTCTTGCTCTTTTTCCGCTCATCCGACTAATAAACCCTGCCATCCCTCTAACATTGAAGATCCACCAGAGCACCAAGAGACCATGCAGGTGGCAACCGTGCGTGTTAGAAGAACCTTTAAACTAACATCGGTTATCACTTACCAGTGCCTAGGCTAAATGAATATCAAGGACCGTTTAGCATTGCAGAGGGAGATAACATCCTAGTGATGGTTGTGCTGCATTTCCAGCGAGGACATGGCCACCAGCTATGTTATTGTCATTAGTTTGGTTACTACCACATTTTCTGTTTTTCCCACAACACCATGGTGTCAACAACTCTCTTGTCCCGCTCTGTTTTCGTGTCCCCTACCCCTCATTTTAATGCAATGTCCCATATTCTCCATTCTCTACAATATCAAGTGCTTCCTTCGTTGAACCAGTGTTTCGTGCCTCCTCTTCTCCAACACCTCGCCCCCAACACCTCCAATTTTCTGATCATGTCTTTTCTGATGCTTTGCATCCATGCCTTTGTCCACCAGACTCCCACCAACACAAAGAAGCAGCTATGCCAGAGAAGGCCACCTACCACATAGGAAAGGGGTTTGTATTCAACATATCTGTGGGACCCACCGGCCAATGAACCCAAGAGCAACAAGACTCATTGAAGACAAAGGAACAATAGACTGGAGTGACACAGAACACCCAGCATATCCCATGCTCAAGAATACCCTTCCAAGTGCCCCTAACTCATTGGCATACCCATTCCTATGGTGTTTGAATTCGTTTTCGACATATTAACGACAAGCCGGTCAAGTGGCAAGTGAGTAGAGCGCTCGCTTTGACATCCGTGCAGAGCCTGCTAACTCAGGTTTCAATCCTGGCGGGGCCAAACTCAGCCTTTCATCCTTCCCAGGTCTATAAATGAGCACCACACCGTGGGTAATAATAAGCAGCGCTCAGATACCTGAGGGTTTGTAGCGCTATATAAGTGCCAAATTATTATTATTATAATTGGCTAATATTTGTATACATGACTTGAATAAAAACGTGGACGCTGAAGCCTAATGTTTATTCTGTGATTAAGTGGTTTACTAACTACTAGTCTGGTGTTTCAGCTGACAAAATAATTCAGCAAGGTAAGCGGCACTTAATTCATGGGGGTTTGTCACTGCCGAGACCCAGAACTAATTTATAAGCAGTGGCACTTATTGTCTCAGATTGAGTTAAATTTTGGCGTGGTGCTTTGCTAAGTTTATTTTTTATATGTAATGTTCTCTTGTTCGGACACACAGCAAGCACGAGCAGTGTGAACCATCCCGCCACTGCAGAGTTAGGCATCCATTTAATGAATAACAATGAGCTGGAAGGTGAATGTAGATTCTGGTCAAGCCAGCACACTGCTATAGTCAGCCTACCCGACATTCGTCGTGCCACTCTGCTAGTGTAATAACTATCAGCAAGCCTGTACCATGGTGGGTGACTTTGGTGTGTGTGTCAGGCTCCAACCTTCAAGCGCAGGAGTGGCACGAACCAACCACCCCCTCCGCGGGCTGGGTGCCTGCAAGTCACAGCTTACACAGACCTCCGAGACCCCGGCGGGGAAAGAGGGTTAGGGAATCGATGGTTGGACAGGAACTGGTTTTCAGGATAACCGGAACAAGGTTTAGGAGGTGGACAGGACTGGTGGTGATAGGGTAAATACAAACTAACAATTAAACATGCATACCCAAACCTGCATATACATTACATGCCCACATTACAGACTGTCATCAATGAGGCAATTAGAGCAAAAGGACTTATCTCTGTTTTTGAGTGCTGGCCTCCTGCCTGCGCACTCTCAGGTCCGGTCTCCGGAGCAGATAAATGCTGCAAAGAGAGTTATGAGTTACTACCTTGTGAGTGTTTCCTCACACACACAACAGATGCATCAGTGGGTAAATGACATTCCTTCATGCACCCCCACGTTCTAACTCGTATGCCCCCTTGAGTGGGTTTCACCCTGATATGCGGTTAGGCCGCACGTGGCCCCGCAGTTCTCGCTGATCCACGTGTTAATATGCACACGTAGAGTAAACAATAAACGTGCCGCTAGCCGCACGTGGCGCAGTGCGACTTCAGTACAAGCCACGCCGCTGTGCTCCCAGTTGCGGTTCCCTTAGCTAGTGCACATGGCTAATTATGCATGCAAATAATATGCACTGCTCGTGGGATCGCTGCGCTTCGGTGCGAGTCTTGCGCGGGTCTTAGCTTTGGATTAATGCTGGACTTATCTTTTGCCGAACAAGGGGACTGATGAGTCTGGGCGGTGCCCCCTTGCGTGTGCCCCGCTTCGCGTGAGAGATTCCTGACTGTTCGCCCCTGAAGCGGCTTTGCTGCCCAAGCACGGTTTTCCCAGCATGTGCTGTAGCTGCTCCCCTGTGCTTGCTGTACTTATCTCAGGCGTGTGAGGGGCCCGGGTGATGGCTGGCTGGGGCGTGGCCCCTCGCGTGTGTCCCCTTCCTCGGAGCTGCAATAAACACGTCCTCTTCGTTCGGGAGTTCAAGCACAAGCCCCGTGCTAACGTGCGTGTGCGCATGCGCGAATGTGCTCCACCCAACGTGGGTGAGGTTTTGTAGTTTCTGGCCCAGGGCCTGCTGGGAATTGGAGTTTGTAGGCCTTTGTTCCTGCAAAGAGGGCACAGAAGCCTTCGATAAGGCAATATCCGTTTGCGCTGGAGTTTTTTGTGTTTGTCTATGTGTGGACCACGTCCACAACTCACTCCAGGCTCCCCTCTACACAATCCCAATGCCTGCACCCTGACAGTACTCCCCGCCACACAGAAGGCTCTGGGTTTGGGTTTCCCTGGGTAATCTCGATGAAACGCTCTAATCAACCTGGGCGCATGCACATTGCAGGCCGGCTCCCAAGACCGGTCCTCCGGGCCATATCCCACCCAATCAATAAAGTAGTACAAACCATTTTTTCGGTGCTGAGAATTCAGGATTGGTCTAACCTCATATTCAGGGTGTCCCTGGACTAATATTGAAGGTGATTTCTTAGTAGGGACAGTGGAGGGTGCAGGTTTCAACAGGGATACATGAAAGGTGGGGTGGATCTTCATTAGTTTTGGCAAGGCCAGCTTTACTGCCACCGGATTAATTACTGCAGAGATGGTAAAGGGACCCAGATATCGCGGTTGCAACTTACTTGGGCCGGACATTTTAATATTGCGTGTGGATAGCCAAACGCAGTCCCCTTGTTTATATGGAGGGCTTTGTCTCCTTTTCAAATCGGCGTAATGTTTGTATGATTGTTTTGCAGCATCTACATTTTTTTGTATACTAGACCAGATTTGTTGTGCATAAACATGATGCCCACTGAGTGTGGGTATATCCTCCAGGGATGGGCTGGGAGCTGTGGGCAAAACCCTAGGGTGGAAACCATATACCCCGAAGAATGGGGTATGCTTTGTGGAACTATGGAGAGCATTGTTGTACGCTATTTCTGCCAACCATACATATTGAACCCACAAAGTTTCAGTGTCTGCAGTGTAGCAGCGTAAGTACTGCTCCAGGCCCTGGTTTAACCTCTCGGTTTGTCCATCGGTTTCTGGGTGGTATCCCGAGGACAAACTTACTTCCATACCGATTAACTGGCAAAAGGCGCGCCAGAAGCGGGAGGTGAACTGTGGACCACGATCAGTAATTACTCGTGTTGGAAGTCCATGCAGTTGCACTACGTTTTCCAAGAATAGTTCCGCCAACTCCCCAGCTGTGGGTACCCCTTTACATGGAATAAAATGACCCATTTATGTGAGCGAATCAAACACTACCAAAATGGAAGTGTATTTTTGGACAGGTGGCAAGTCCACAATTAAGTCCATGGTAACAGTGTGCCACGGGGTGGCGGGAGTTGGCAAGGGTTGTAGTAATCCCGCCGGTTTTTGATGGCTGGACTTCTGTCTTCCACAAACGTTGCATTCTGTCACGTATTTGCGCACATCCTGTAGCAGTGTAGGCCACCAAAAATGCCGAGCCACGTTCCGCTGGGTTTTGGCTACACCTGGATGACCTGCGGTAGTGGCATCATGGCACCATTGCATAACCTCCTTTCTGAGCTCTTCTGTGGGCAGGTATAATGCTTTAGCATAGTAGGGAAGTCCATTCACCAGAGAATGATGTGAACCCTTCCCACACCAATCTTGCAACTCTTGTGTAGTCATGGCTGTTTGCACATCTTTGAATATGTTAGGCCGTCCGACTACCCCGATAATTCGCGGAGGAGGCACAATAGGCCGATTTTCAATACATTCCTTATCGTCCGAATCAGGGTATCGCGACAAGATATCCGCTTTTTTGTTGTCAGTTCCAGGCCGATAAGTAATAAGAAAATCATAATCAGCGAAGAATAATGCCCAACGTAGTTGACGTGGACTAAGTGTCCTAGCTGTTTTAATGAACTGTAGGTTCCGATGATCGGTAATCACAGTCACGGTATGATGAGCCCCCATGAGGTAATGTCTCCATTCCTCAAAGGCCGCCTTTACTGCTAGCAATTCCCGATCAGCTATGGTATAATTAGCTTCGGCAGGGAGTAATTTGCGGGAATAGTAAGCAACAGGATGGAGCATTCCCATCTGCACTTCTCGTTGCGAAAGAACTGCATCAATGGCGTAGCTGGAGGCATCTGTCTCGACCACGAAGGGCTGAGCTAGATCGGGATGCTTTAGCGCCAGGGCAGACGTGAAAGCCTTTTTCAACTGTTGAAAGCCTAGTTCTGCGGCTTCGTTCCAAACATAAGAACGTCCTTTTTTTAGTAAGGAAGTAATGGGGGTCACCAATTCCGAGAAATTTCGGATAAACCGTCGGTAGAAGTTAGCGAAGCCTAGGAAGGATTGCACTTCCTTCACCGATTTCGGTGCTGGCCAGTCTAAGATTGCTTGCACTTTACGTTGATCCATTTGTACCCCAGACGGGGTCAAAAAATACCCCAGAAATTCCACCCTAGAAGAGTGAAATTCACACTTCTCCAGTTTAGCGAACAAACCATGTTCTCGTAAACGTTGGAGTACTGCCTTGACATGTTTGACATGTTCGTGTTTGTCTTGTGAGTAAATTAAGATATCATCGATGTATACCACCGCAAAGATATCTAGAAATTCACGTAGCACTTCATCCAGGAAATGCTGGAAGGCAGCGGGGGCGTTGCACAGGCCGAACGGCATCACCTGATACTCGTACAAGCCAAACTTAGTCCGGAACGCTGTTTTCCATTCATCCCCAGCCCGCACTCGTACCAGGTGATATGCCCCTCGAAGATCTAGCTTAGTGTATTTGGTCGCCTTCCGCACTTGATCCAGTAAGACCGGAATTAACGGTAATGGATACCGATGTTTGATGGTGATACGATTTATTCTGCGATAATCGATGCATGTTCTTAAGTCTCCGGTCTTTTTCGGTATGAAGAATAATGGCGAGGAGACTGGAGAATTAGAGTGTCTAATAAACCCGCTTCGTAGGTTAGTGTCTATGTATTCCTTTAGATGTTTCGTCTCATCTTCCGTGAGCGCATACACCCTACTGCAGGGTAAGACTGCTCCTGGCTCTAGGTCAATTCGGCAATCAAATGGCCGATGAGGTGGCAGGGTTTCCGCCACTTGTTTATTAAACACATCGGCATATTCCGCGTACTCGGCGGGTAAGGCACTCATGTCTGAGGGTTCCATTGAGGCTATACATGGTTTCTTTTCGGCTTGTAAGCACTGTGCGAGGCAGAATTCTGACGAAAAGCTCACCTTGTTTTCTGACCACACTATCTTGGGATTGTGTTTGTAAAACCAAGGGAGGCCCAAAATAATCCCGAATTGTGGTGCTGCAATTAAATCAAATTGGATGTCCTCCAGATGATTTTGCTGACAGCGAAAGGTTACTACTTGTGTGCTCTGGATGACAGGTCCAGAAAATAATACGGTACCATCGACTGTCCTGACGGATTCCGGAGTAGATTTACTACACAAAGGTAGCCCCAGCTTGTTAGCATACAGGACATCAACGAAATTGCCGGTGGCTCCTGAATCCAAAAACAACGTAACCGTAACCTCCTGGTCCAGGAAACCTAACACACCAGACAACGTGACATGTGGAGCATAATTGCTGAAACCAACTGCTGGGGCAATCTCCACGACCTGGCTCGACTGTACCACCCCTACTACTGCCGAGCCAAGGCGTTTCCCTGCGGCTTAGGTTTATTAGGGCACTCTTTTACAAAGTGCCCCGAGATACCACAGTACAGACATAGTCCTTCCTTGCGTCTACGCTCCCTCTCCTGTTTGGTGAGAGGACCGCGAACAGCTCCTATCTGCATTGGCTCGTCTCCTGTCACTCTCTCCACAGATGATGTGGGAGGACGGGAAGTCCCGAAACGGTCCAATCTAGCTATGGGACGCGGGTCGCCACGCTTCTTGTCTCCGCGACGTTCAGCTTGCCTATGATCCAGTCTTAATACTAGATCAATCATTGACGGACAATCCTGGGGCTGTGGATCTACCTGGGCTATGAGATCTTTTAATTCATCACGTAACCCTAGGTAAAAGAGAGACATTTGCTTTTCTCTTGGCCACTCAGCTTCAGCGACCAACCTATTAAACTGTGAGACATAAGTCACCAGTTCCTTGCTACCTTGACGTAAGGTAAGAAATTCCCTGTCCCTACACGTGGCGGCTGCCTTCCGGATGAAGATCTTGCCGAATTCCAGCTGGAATTCATCCCAGTCGTACAACAATCCATCATCCCTATGCACCAAAGGGTTTGCCCAAGCTGCAGCGTCCCCAGTTAGATAAGAAATTACGAAAGCGGTCCGGGCTTGGATGGTTCGAAAGGCTGCTGGTTTCGTAAGGAAGTGCAGCTGGCATTGGGTCATGAAGGTCTGATATTTCTGGGGGTCTCCCGCATACCTCTCAGGTGGAGCTAAGGGTACTACAGGTTCAGGAGTAACGTGGACTTGTACGGGCGTAGGGAGCGTAGGCTCCGTAGGGAGGGGGGCTGTTTGTGCAGCTAAACCTCGCACTTGCGTAGCTAACACAGCGTAATCCTGTCTGGTGGCAGCAAGCTCAGCCTGGAGGCCCTGCAAGACCTTGGTAAGCTCCTCCATGACAGGCTGGGTCGCACCACTCGATCGCCTGTTACACTTGGGCTTGTGCTTCTGTCAGGCTCCAACCTTCAAGCGCAGGAGTGGCACGAACCAACCACCCCCTCCGCAGTCTGGGTGCCTGCAAGTCACAGCTTACACAGGCCTCCGAGACCCCGGCGGGGAAAGAGGGTTAGGGAATCGATGGTTGGACAGGAACTGGTTTTCAGGATAACCGGAACAAGGTTTAGGAGAGGGAAGGTGGACAGGACTGGGGGTGATAGGGTAAATACAAACTAACAATTAAACATGCATACCCAAACCTGCATATACATTACATACCCACATTACAGACTGTCATCAATGAGGCAATTAGAGCAAAAGGACTTATCTCTGTTTTTGAGTGCTGGCCTCCTGCCTGCGCACTCTCAGGTCCGGTCTCCGGAGCAGATAAATGCTGCAAAGAGAGTTATGAGTTACTACCTTGTGAGTGTTTCCTCACACACACAACAGATGCATCAGTGGGTAAACGACATTCCTTCATGCACCCCCACGTTCTAACTCGTATGCCCCCTTGAGTGGGTTTCACCCTGATATGCGGTTAGGCCGCACGTGGCCCCGCAGTTCTCGCTGATCCACCTGTTAATATGCACACGTAGAGTAAACAATAAACGTGCCGCTAGCCGCACGTGGCGCAGTGCGACTTCAGTACAAGCCACGCCGCTGTGCTCCCAGTTGCGGTTCCCTTAGCTAGTGCACATGGCTAATTATGCATGCAAATAATATGCACTGCTCGTGGGATCGCTGCGCTTCGGTGCGAGTCTTGTGTGGGTCTTAGCTTTGGATTAATGCTGGACTTATCTTTTGCCGAACAAGGGGACTGATGAGTCTGGGCGGTGCCCCCTTGCGTGTGCCCCGCTTCGTGTGAGAGATTCCTGACTGTTCGCCCCTGAACGCGGCTTTGCTGCCCAAGCGCGTTTTTCCCAGCATGTGCTGTAGCTGCTCCCCTGCGCTTGCTGTACTTATCTCAGGCGTGTGAGGGGCCCGGGTGATGGCTGGCTGGGGCGTGGCCCCTCGCGTGTGTCCCCTTCCTCGGAGCTGCAATAAACACGTCCTCTTCGTTCGGGAGTTCAAGCACAAGCCCTGTGCTAACGTGCGCGCGCGCATGCGCGGATGTGCTCCACCCAACGTGGGTGGGGTTTTGTAGTTTCTGGCGCAGGGCCTGCTGGGAATTGGAGTTTGTAGGCCTTTGTTCCTGCAAAGAGGGCACAGAAGCCTTCGATAAGGCAATATCCGTTTGCGCTGGAGTTTTTTGTGTTTGTCCATATGTGGACCACGTCCACAACTCACTCCAGGCTCCCCTCTACACAATCCCAATGCCTGCACCCTGACAGTGTGGTGGGGGACAGCATACAGGTGAAGATCATTAAGTAATCAGACCGGCTGGCACACACATGTGTATGTGCCAGTGTGAACATGACACTAGTTTTTCTGTGCCTCATTGTCTGGATTTGTTGCACCTCGACAGCCTTGTAAAGTTGGCCACTGATCAGTTTCTTCTGGTATACAGTCACAATGGGGTGCACCAATACATAGGTAGGTTCTAGGTAGCCAACTCACTAAGTATGAGTATGACTGAACGATTCTTTGCAGTCACCAGTGCCATTAGTGGAGCAGAGGGAACCCGTATGAGAGAGGACAACAACAGGACAGTCATCACCAACAGCACTGTCAGATGGGCAAGACCAATGTAAAGATTCACTGATAAGGAGGCATGCTGTACTATAAAAGATATTGCGCAGGTGTTTAACAGGCAATGTAAGTCAATTAAGTCATGTTTTTGTCTCCAATTGTGTACCTCTTTACGATTTGAAGAAAGCATATTGTCTCACCTTCCTATGGAAAGAACATCAACATGTTTTGTTTACTTGCCTCCCATATAATGAGAAGACCTTGATAACACTATCAATGTGTTTAAGGGGAGAGGGGCGTGGAGTGATGTGTGGGAAAGACTTCATCCAGACATACAGAGCTACGGCTGAACAGGATGTGAAGGTGAGTTGTTAAGTAGCAGTAACCCTAAAGAACAGTGGGCACAACAATACTCTAAATGCACTGTTAGGATGCATGTTTGGTAAGAAGGAGCAGAGAAGGGAAGAAAAAGGAGGGAGTATGAGGGACAGCAAATGCGAAGGCATTAGGTTCAGTGTAAGGCCGGTGATATGTCAGACTAATCACAGAGGTCTAAGTCATTTTGCCAGGATTCCTCATGCAGTGGCTCTTTCCCTCAAAGCTTCCAGGTAATCTGTTACATGTTGACGGATTACGACATTTCCATATGCGGAGTCACAATCATTGTGTTCCTCTTGGATTTCCACACTCTTAATACGATCCTCTTGCCCAATGACAAAGACTTTTCGATCTTAAGCTTTTTACAGGAATGCTATATTACATCAAGAACCGAGGACTAGATGTAGCCACACGTATATCTCACCACAAAAGGGCCTGCCATTCCGGCAGGTAAACAGAAGGTATTATTTATTTATGTATGGATGTATTGTACATTTATAAGGTGCTTATACATCAAGTAAATTAAGGAGCCCGAGCTTCCATTGCAGTACCAGCACTTTTTGGAATCGGCCAGCATTAGGCAGTATATTTTTATCAGTGACAGTAAAGTCTAAGATACATGTTCGGTTGCTGCCATTCTTTTCATAAATCAACATTAACTCTACCTATGGCAAGCAGTGCTGATTTCCATTCCTCGTCACTGGGGCATATCTCAATATCCAGCTCCCAAATCATGTTCCCATTCGGCAGTTGTTTCCAATTCTGCATGCAGCATTTTCAGGATCCTGGAAACTTTTCGGAGCCTAGATTCTGCAGGTAGAGAACCATTTGCAGGAGGCGAGGGATTCACCAGGAACATCTCTAATACAAGTATTTCCCCCAGTGCCTTGCTGTAAGGTTGAAGTGCTCCTCCAAAACGGAGAAAAACAACAATTGCTGTTCTTGAGCTTTGTCACTCAAGTTGATGACGCCCTCAACTACCCATTCTCACCATTAGTTATGGTTTCAACCATACTGGGGCTTGGTGTGGCTTGAAGAATTGGTTTGGGATTGGCACTGCGAGGATGCAGAGAATCCACCCTGTAATTGCCACACAGAGTAGGTTGTGTTTCTGGTGCACATTTCTATGGGATTTGATCTCTAGTTTGATTGAGAGATCCCTGCATGTTTCCTTAGGGAAGCCACAGTTCCATTATTTCCCCCTGCTCTTGAGGTTGTCTGAAATATGAGGCTCTTTCGGTTGACTCTCTAATTTGCAAGACCAACGCCTCTCTCTTTAGTCATATTTTGCAGTTTCTACACTGACAGCAGCAGCCTTTTCGCCTCCTATATGAGTTTGCTGAAGATTGTATCTACCTTTGAAAGTGGGTGTTTTTAATCAGTGCAATCAAATTAGAGATGACAGCGAACATCTTTGGGCAAAACTATTATTTTGAGAGTGTTGATTCCCCCCTCCCTAGTCCTAGGTGGACTAACAACCACAGTGTTAATAGGCTGTCTAGGAGTGAACGTAACATTTCTGTTGTCATTTTGTTGATACCGCTAGGAAAGTGAATGCCAAGGTACAATACATCCTCATTCAATTTTTTCAGAGATCATCGGTCAATGTCCTCTCTTTACCCCATCTGAAACTGGCATGACAGCTGATGTTTTTCAGTTCTTGTAACTACATGGTAAAGAACATTGTTTCAGTGTTTCAAAGATTACTGGGATACTCCTACTGGTACTAGTGACATCATGAAGCATATCATCTGGAAAATAGAGAATGATGTACTTAATGTTTCATATCACAGGTCCTTTGAGCACGTGTCTTTCTTTGGGGCAAAGCCAATTGCTCGACTCCAATGTTGAATAACATATGAGAGAGGGGGTGACCCTGATTTGTGCATTCCTTGATTGGAATATTGAATACATTAAGACATTAACCTTTACAGAGCCTTTGGGCCTCATGTACCACCTGTACAGGGTCCACACAGATTGTGCCAGAGGCCACTTTCTTCGTGATCTTGAATATTAACTACCAGCATAACTTTTTTAATGCTTTTTCCAGTTAGTCAATCACCTTCACGCTTCGTGCCCTCTGCTTTCATGCTCTTTAATCTAGTCCTGCAGAAGAGGGCAGCTGTCATGGACATATTATCCTTTACTGATAGTAGACTGTTCGTTGCTGATTACCCTTTCATTTACTCATATAGGCGGCACGTAAAGTTTTAGTAAGGATTTTGATGCAACATTCATTAATATCATAAGATTATAGTTGTTACACAGCATGAGTTTGTGCTTGGTGCCAGAATGGGGAACATTATGGAGACGTCCATTATATGTAATTGTACTTCCCTCTAAATTGACATGTGCTGAATTGGAGATTATGCTCTCCTTTTTTTATTGACTGTGTTTATTTGTATAACGTTTAGTGTAATGTTCAATTTAAACTATATGATATATACAAAAGAAAGGATATCAAAGTTCTTCAGGCTACAAGGCTATAGTCATAAATATGGATCTTTACCCAATAATCGTTTAAAACAATATATATTTTGAATTTTAGTATACATATCACACAAATAAAACACTAACATTTGTATAAAAACAATATAAAAAACAATGTAAAAAACTCACACTCCACAATAATACACATATGTATACACAAATCGTCAATAGTGGATAGGGTCTCAGTATCTCAATGACAAATGGTTTACAATCTGTAGAGGAGCAGCTGAATGCCACCATCCTTCCTATATGCTGAAAGCCAGAGATCGCGATATGCAAGACCTTAGTGATAGCGCCCATTCCACAGACAGCCTTCGAGAAATGGTATCCATTGAGAAAACCCTACATGATGTATCCCCGTAGAGATGACAATCTCTTGGAGGAGATCCCGAAGGAAAATGAAGATGAGAGAAAGAGAAGGGGTGACGTCACAAGAAGCGAGCATGACGCACTGAGACGGGTGGCTGAAGGAAAGGATGTATAGACTTTATGGAATGTGATGATGAAATAAAGGATTGAGTAAACTTTCATATGCCGAGTGAAGATTGCACGTGTGAAGAGCACTGTAGAAAATGCAAGCCATTTTATAACTGCACAGATGCAGCAACACAAGTTGACTAAGTAATCCTAAAGGCTAGCTATATGTAGTGAATAGAATGCAGGTGGTGCTGCCATTATATAGAATCCTAGACATCAGTGTCACATATTTAGTAAGCTGAGACCCACAGAGAAGGAAGAATCAGAAAGCTGTGTCACAACAACATGAAGCTAAGAGCATGGAAAGGCCTGGAAGGGCTGTCTGGCATGGTGTCAAAGGATGAAGTAGCCAAGAACTGGTTATCTATCTGTAAAGAACAGGAACCGTGAGACGCTGAAATGTCTTGTGTCAAGTTGCAAAGAAAGAACACCATGAGTGCCAAGTTTATTAATTGAAGACAGTTAAATGCTGCAAAACAGGCCGATGTATGGTTCCAGTCATGTGAGCCAATGATGGAAATAGGGGTTGGGCGTGCAGACCAGAACTGTGATAAGAGTGTGCCTCTACTCCCTTATATTCCCAGGAGCAAGGATACTTTGCAAGTCCGAGTTCAAAGGCAATCTGAATGGCAGAAGGCATGAGCGATGAAAGATGTTGGGCTACTTGGGTGCGGAGTCATGGGCAAGTCCACCCACTGGCACCTGGGGTACCAGCTTACATGCTGCTAGTGAGCCGAATGTTCCAGAAGGGTACAAGCGTGCTAACAAGGAGCGTTGCTAGATCTGGAAAAGATCCAGGGCTATGCTAATTTTGGGACTGTCGGGACCCGGGGCTAGCAAGCCTTTTTGGTTGTAACCCCTGAGCTTCTATCCAGGGCTGCAACCAAAAGACCTGGGGCTATAACCCCCTCCCAGCAATGCCTCTGGTGCCAACCAATTGTAGAGGGCCATGTTACGAAGAGCCTTATAGTTTGAGAGCCAATAATATACTGTGTATCTAATAACTGTTGAAGATGACTTGCACTAGGGGTGGCCATAAATTGTCCAGCTGACTGTAGAAACGCAATCACAACCCGTCCCTACATAGACAGTATACTTAGATGTTCCCCTTAAGCTAATAACAACCCCCAATAGGTTTATCTTATTTGCCACATAGTATGAGGTCACGTATGACAAATGTTTGCTATATAAATGCAGTTTTATATGAAATGCTTCGAGAGAACATTAAGCAAACGTCCGTTGATGTCCGATGTAACTCCCTGTTTTATACAATTGATAATAAAACAGTCGGAGGAGACTTTTTGCCAACTTCCTGAGTCAGTCTTATTATTCGGTGTAACAGTTATTCTGCATCCCATCCATGCATGACATGTTACTGATTTAAGGACCCACCGTGTTCAAATCACTTCAATGTGTACATTTGGGGACAATTCTATTGAAAAACATTACTCTATGGCTATGTTTTTCAATAGAATTGCCCTTCCTTTTGTATATATCATGCCGAGTACCCACAAAGTAAGAGGGATGTGAATCCACCATGTGGGACTAGCCATTGTGAGACCAGTGTGTGTCAATTTAAACTATAAACACAATAAAGGCGTTTTCAAAAATAACACTTTTGCTACTTTGTTGTCATTAAACAAAATGAACAGGATTGTCCAGAGCTCCTCTTAGGCACATCCGTTTTTAGGTTGTTAATCACGCCCTCCACTTCCGTTGGCTCAATCCAACTTTCATGACGGGTCCTTTCCGCCTGACTGATCTGTGATATGTCCAGATTATGCAGAGCATTATTAGTGTTTTCAATATTCAGTACTCATCTTCCAAAGAGGTTTATTGAATTTCATAAATTCCTCCAATATGGCCTTGTTCATTCTGTATTGCACCCCCTCCAAATAGGTATGGGTGAACATATTATTTGCCACTTTAGAAAGGGGCCACTCCTTTCTCCATTCTCCCAATAGTCGTGTCACCACTTAGACCTGCTGCTTTTCCTGTCAGCATTATGTTCATTTCTTTTCTTGTGCTCACAATGTGGTGCACAGGGTTGTATCTCCGTCTGCCGTATGTATCTTTAACCTTTGTTTTGAGCAGGGATTTGTCTGAGCATGGTCACACAGCTCTTGGTCGTTATACCATTGCACAGAGGTTATGCAGACATGAAATTGATTGTTTAATCTGAACCTTCCCTTTTGTGTTTTTTGACAATGGGTCTAATCTGTGAGCACATGTCACTGGACATCAATGTCTCATAATGAATATCTACCTTCTACTTTGACTTGCTTAAGCGTTACCAGCACAGCGTGGGGTCATTGCAGGAAGTTGTAATCAAGCAAGAACCCTCAAGGTATATTAAAATTGTCAAGTAGCTAAAGTTTGGAGCTAATTTGGTTTCTGCAAAATGAATAACCCATAACCGAGATTGGAGTAGAGAGCAAATGGTCTTCTGCTGGTTGGATGTCTTACTCGCTTGACACTTTGCCATGACTGCTATAATCCATTTACTTGGTAGCCCAGCAAGGCAGTGCCTGGTAGCTCTTTCGTGCTCTCCAGTCTGCCCAGTTAGGAGACACGGAGCATGCATGGGCTGAACCTTGACAGTTCACAAAAAGAGACTTGTAGAAAAGGTTGGGAAGCCCTGAGCCATTGCCTATAGGCAGTATAGCAGTAATGCACGACATGCTGCACACTGGCTCTATTGTACATGCTATTGTTTTTTGGCATATTTTCCAAAAATTGCTCAAATTCACATAGCACATTCAGAGAATGTGAACCAACTTTGACTACATTCTGCACCTGGCAATGCTTTGAAAAACATATATGTTCATAGTTCCTCACAGAGGCTCCTGTCCAGTGCATGTAAAGGCATTACAGCTGCTTCATATCCAATTTAAGGAGTTTACCACCTTCCTCATCACCAGTGCCTCCTTCAGCTTGAAGTATTTCATAACTTCAAGACTTCACTCCAGTGAGTGTGCCAATCAGGCAGCTTCTTTGCTATGGAACTATGTAGACAGTGCATGCACCATGCTTTTGCAGGTGCGAACCAGAAGATGGCTTCAGAGATGGAAAGTAACCGTTACTCGTGGGCCCGACTTCCATTACTGCCTTACCTGGTACACTCGTGGTGGTCCCTTTGTCTAGATCACAGTTTTGCAAAAAGTTATATTAAAATAAATCTTTTTTTAGAACTCATTATTGTATTACTATTGAATGGCTAGCCTGCTTTGTTTCCTTGTTGCTCTGAATTTCAAGCTCAGCCATTTGAAGTCCTTTAACAATGCATCTTTACTGTTTACATATGTAGTGAATGTGCCCTTAATTGCCTCACATCGTTTTTGTTCTTTCCATCATCACACAGAACATTTTGCAGAGTTAAGTCTTGGACTCGGCCAACATGCCTAAATAGACCATACGCATGGAACTCTAGACAACTTTGAGAATTGATGAGTTATCTCATTGCACTGGGGATATTGGCTGCATGAGCAACACAGTCAGCTCATGTCCACATTTGCCACCCTCTGATAGTTTTCTATCATCTTTCAAACACAGAGCTATTTTGTTTATCACAATCCCTCTTAATATCACTCCCCTCTAGAGCCCCTGACATTCTCACCCTCTTCTTCCATGAGTTTGCCCTCCTCCTCCAAGGCCTTCCAATTGCACCCCCAATTACATTCAGAAAGAACTTCATGACAAATACCTCAGCTGGTCTCAAATATGTCTTAAGATGTTCAGGTGACTCTGCATAACCTTCTAACCCAAAATCATGGCAATTCACTCAATTGTACTGTTTCTGCCACCCTCCTTTATTCTATGTTAACCACTCCTCATTTGACCACTCACTTCTAGTGTTACTGTGCCCATCCCCTTCCTGTGTCCTCACCTGCTCATTCTACAGATCTGCAAAACGAATGGCCCTTGTGACAGATGGCCTCAAAAATGCACAGACAAGGATAATTGATGTAAAGTGTGTTATTAATATTTAAAAGTGTTTTGAGAGTGGTCGGAGAGTTGAAATTAGTGGTCCCTAAACCTCTCTAGACATCCCTGTGGGCTCTCTACAACCAAGCACAGACATCCCTAACCACCACAATGTCCCTGATGTTTTCAAACACCATGTAACCCTTACTGTATAAATCCTCTCTTTTCTGGGAGGGAAACCTAAAGGTTGTGGCCTTTTCTATCAATCCCCCTCTGCGTTTTATTTTTAAGAATACTTCTGGTCTGTTTTTTTTCTCATTGTCAGAAGTGTTTTTTGTCTAGTCTCTCTCTCTCACTCCCTCTCACTCTCTCTCTCTCTCTCTCTCTCTCTGTCTCCCTCTCTCTTTCTCTCTCTCTCGCTCTCTCACACTGTAGAAATGTGTGGTATGTGTTGACAAATTACTTTTTCCTTTTGCTTTGGAATATATACATTTAGTGAATGAGTCTCACACTATTCACAAAGCTTTATGAATCTAAATGGTTGACTTAAAAAAAAACATTCTGATGTTCTCCCAGCTTTTGCCTCTCCCCTGTTGTTTATGGCTATAATTCCATAACATAGTTTTCCTTGCCTCTAGTCCTCCTTCCTTAGAAACACTTCCAAACTGTGAGCTTGCTTTAACACCATGATACTTTTTCTCGGAATACACAGTGTATTTTCTTCTAATGTATTATTCCTGTACACCAAGCCCACTTATTCCAACTCTTTGGTTTATCTAACAGCCCATTTCATAATGGAATATAGAAACCTAACCTCTCTTGGTGACTTCAACATCAGGGTAGGCAACCCTACAACTCTCGCTTTAAAACATCCAACTAAAGCGACTGACTCTGCACATAAACCAGGACATACACTAGATCTTGTCCTATCTATCTATCTATCTATCTATCTATCTATCTATCTATCTATCTATCTACTATTGTTTTTGTATAGTGCAAAATCGCCCATAGGCCTCAGAGCACTCACAGAGACGAACAACAGATAACACAAAAAGCTGATGCTAGGAACTGATATTTGGGATGCAGAGAGGGTTCGCATCTGACTAGTGTTCTCCCTCATCAAACAGATGGGTCTTGAGTTGTTTCCTAACACAGTAAGAGACACACTATTCTTAACCATAACGGGCAGGGAGATCCAGATCATAGGTGCTCAAAAGGCAAAGTTTGTGCCAGCAACTCTTTTAAGAATTTGGCAAGGTTGGTGTAGGTTGTGATTGCCATTGGAGCGGAGGTCTCTTCTAAGAGGTGCCTTCATTATTTTGTTGGCAAGATAGTTGGGAGCACTGCCAGCTACGCATTTATAGACCATACCTGTGCCCTTAAATGTGATCCCTTGTTCAACAGGAAGCCAGTGAAGCTAACTTCTAGCTGCTGAAATTTTTGCACATCGACTCAGTCCATAAACTGCTCTGACCGCTCCATTTTGGATACTTTGCATTTTTATGATATTGCTCTTAGAAGTGACCATCAGGAGACTATTGCAATAGTCTAACTTTGAGTTTATTATGGCCCCAGCAATCAAAGCAAGGTTTTGCTCGGTTAGATAGGGGTGAATTTGCCAAATTAGGTTTGAGTAAAAAGCACAGCTAGATTTCAAGTATGACACATGATTCCCAGTGTTTTTACATGACCTAAAACCTCAATATAAGTGTTATTGATTTTGAATTTCCACTATTGATCATTCAGTTGTTTTATCTTCTGGGGTGTGCCACATATCAAGAGCTTGGTTTTCCCTTCATTGAGTGCGAGAGAGTTAGTCGCCATCCATTTTTGGTTGGTGCTAAACACCACTTTGACTCTATGCACATCTTTTTCATAGGATCCAGACAGTTCGAAGACCAACTGGGTGTCGTCGGCATAGTTAGTAAACTGGACACCCAGAGTTTTTAGCATGTCACAGAGAAGGTTGAAGAAAATAATTAAAAAGCAGTGGGCATAAACATGATCCCTGTGGGATGCCACATGTCAGCAAGGTTTTAAGGGAGGAGAAGTTTCCTTTTGCCACTGCCACCATCCTTGGACCTAAGAAGGATTTAAACAATTTTGCCACTAGTGGGGAGCATCTACCAACTGTTGTCATCCTCTCAGCCAGAAGATCGTGGTCTATAAGATCGAATGCCGAAGAGAGATCAGATGGTTCTTGTAATTCATCCCCCAAACTCCTAATTTAGACAGATCACTTTGTCATTTTGTTTGGAGAACTGCAGCCCATATTTACTAGTAACACAGAATCTACAAATCTTGCCAAATCATACCACTGATTTAATAGCGTCTCTTTGGAAACTCTTTCAGAGATTCTTATTCAAGGTAAATCAGCTGCACATCATTTATATATCATTAGCACCAACTCTACAGTTTTAACCAACTGACTCGGATTGGGATTGTATGTATACTTTCCCGTGTAATCTGTTAAAAATCTAGGAGAAGACTTATTCACAGAAATGGCTTATGCCAGAGTTAAGAGAGGCAGAAAACTGAAGTAGGATTTTGATTCATTCATGGAGACCTATTTATCTAAATGAGGGTGACACGCACTAAAGTAGATGTCCATTAAAGTAGATATGAGACATTAAGCAAACAAAATGTTACTATCGGGGATGACAGTGCTGTACTAAATCCCGACAACAGGAATTAAGTTTAATAATTTAGGAATTCTGCAATTTTAAGGCCCATGAATACAATTTTAAGGCCCATGAAATGTAATTGTAGTCCAACCCAAAATGCATGCAGTGATATACCACCCATCACTGATGACCATGAAGAACTAATGAATGAGGTTTTAGAACAACAATATTTTTCTATCCTTTGAACCACTTAACAACAACTAATTTGCCACTTTGTTTAAGACAAGTAGGTGTTTGGGCACTCCGGCCAACATATGCCCACCGAACATTTTTAAAGGACTGATGAACTTGTCGTTATTCACAAATACATTGCAAAGCCTCAAAATCACATCCTTGATAGTTATGAAATTGGCTATCACCTATAGGTTGACGGCAGTTACATTTTAACATCAAAGATGTTTGGATGCCCAAAGCAGGATGCATACTTCTTTCCTTATGCCCAGCCATGCATGAAGGAAAACTACCCATGACTCAAAATATCAAAGACGCAGGTCGTCCTCATTGTCCCACGTTCCTCAACACCACTCCACTTTGCTTGGTCCCCCTCTGTATGCCATTACCCTTATGCAAAAAAATTGTAACCTTTAAATCACTTTGGATAAGCATGTGTCTTGGGCCATGGATGCTCTCGATGACCAAGTCACCACCCAGGACATAAAGGGTTCTTTCACCACCCAGCCAGGCGTTCTTCTCAGGCCTAACGCAGCCACACTCGTTCCGGATAAAGCCGACCAGAGCGAACACATACTCCTGATCTCTCAACCACCACACCTACAGCTAAGAAGCAGCTACCACTTGTTTTCGCACCAGCTGCACACATACATAGTGCGCACACGCACTTTTTGACTCCCCCCCCCTACTCTCTCTACTGACCCGAACTTCGGTTCCCAAGGGCGTTCAACCTACCAGCGCCTTCAGACCATACCAATGGTATATAAGGCGCTATATAAATGCAAAATAACATAACATAACATAACATAACAATATAAAGGGCAGCCCATCCATTCCAATTCCCTTGAACTCCAAAGAGACAAGAGACCCATTGAGCAGTTTGCAGCAAACACATTTTATTAACACACACATGGAGATCTGGGAACTCATCCAATCCTGGGTCAGAATGAGAAATCTGTTCAGTCAGTAAAAATACATAGTAGGTTCAAAAGGCCTCTATGGCCTACCATATCACATGAGCCAACATGATGTCCCCTACTTCCCAAGTGCCCCAGACCACAAGACCTGGCTGCCATGACACTCTGGAAAACTTGTTAGCAGTTGCATTTTTTGGTTAATTTCATCTTGTATAAGTGATATAGAAATGGGGTAAATGATAATGCTATCTAAACAGTATATTGATTTTATTTAACATGCCTCATATGTTTATGAAGTCTTCCTAGGTTAACCTAACATATCACATTACTCTTAGTATGTCCACATATTAGCCTAGCAATATTCTTCTGGTCCCAGATCAGCACTGTCATAATGGCAAGTCACTTACATCTCCTTTCACACCTGATTGTTCTAGTGATAGTAATACTGATACCAGAATTTCTCTACTATAATGATATTTATTCTAACCTTTGGCCCAAAACCCTCCTCAAGGTGCAGATAGATTAACAGTTTGCCTTATATGTGATCTCAATCACATCCCCCTTCCTTGAAGGACCAGCACTTATACCCGTGGCACAGCACATGTAGGTCAAGCTACTTTGCCTTGTGCATAAAGGAATATGTGGTTTCATCCCTGAGACCCAATCCAGAGTGTCATCTCACTACCTGCTTGCCAACCTCCCAACATCAGTTTGCAATCTTCCTTTCCTGGTTTAGCCATTTTAGTGGTAGATCCCTTCACTTTTACTGTACGGAACTCTTTACTGATACAGAAGTGAAAATGGTGTTTGGTAGCACAGTGAATAACCTGTTCTTCAGAAGGACATCAACCTCCACCGTCACTGTTGTGTTGAGCATTGTATTATTCGAGCAAGCTCTTCAAAAGGGAGTGGACATGCTTCATGAGCACCTGACCCGAGGGAAACTGTGGAAACATATCAAACACCAGTATGAGCAGAGCGAGGAGTAGAAGGAGAGGAGTAGAAGATGAGACCAAGGCTGAAAATATGCTCCATTAGACCGTTATTTGATGGACAACTGCAACAACCGGAGGCTGGGGCTGATGTGTGAAATCTAGTCAATACCCGGCTGCCTAAGGAGATTTGAAGACCCATTCACCAACCAAGACTTTCTGGTGCTTGTACTTAAACTTGGTTACAATATCTTTTCTTGGATGTATAACCCATGTTGAGGAAATAAATTCCATTGAGCCCCCCCCAAAAGAAGTCATAGTGAGCATTATAAACCCACCTACTACTGTATATCTTTGATGTCAAATTGTGCAACCTTACACTCAACACATTGAAGGAACCTATTGATGGAATGAATACTTCATAAGCAAATTAAACTGAGCTAATTTAAAAAAGTTCTTTATAAATTAGGAAGGTTTGTGTACACAGCATCCAATTGTACATTGGTGGCATCATTATTTAGAAATAGTAGGCTTATCTGTTAGAGGTATAGAACTTCAACTTTATTTCTAAACTATTGTTGCCTGTAAACTGCAGGAGCAGGTTCAGACTGGTCTACAGGGCAATAGGCCCATGGCTGAACCAAGAACACAAAAAAGCTGGTATGGGTCAATTCTTTTGGTCAAAGTGGGCCACGTTTCTGGCCAATGTGGGCAAGTTTGATGACGTACTTCACTATGCAGCTAATAGTTTTGACCAGTGTTGCTGAATATTCTTTAAAATGCACAATTTGCATCATATTTTATCAAAAAACTACCCCATGAGTTCTATTCAAATAGTGTCACAAAAGAAATGAATAGCCATTTGCAACAGTTGGCCACTTTTGTATTGGTGCCGAGACAGTTTTATGGCCCCGTTTGACACTGTCCAGGAGGTATTATTGGTCCAACAACTGCAGTCCTTCTTAGATCCTCATTGCATGTTGCATCACAGCTGGGCTGGATTTGGCACTGCTGTGGGATCAGATCTATCATGACATCAATCGTGGAAAATCGTTGGTGGGAGGTGTGTTCTAAAAGTGCTAGAGCCTTTGTCCTCTTAGATCTGTCAATTGTTTTTGTCACCATTATGCATTTGTATAAATGTATTTTCCATGGCACAAGCTAAACTGCAAAGGAGCACTGTACAATATAAGTCAAGGGTACAATGCAAGATGAACATCTAGTGCTGGGGTATGGCAGGGAGGCACAATATGTTCACAGGTCCGTGGCGGACAAGATATTCTTTGAAGAGTAGAATGTTCATTTTCTATCTGAGGTGCATCAGGTGCTTGTTTTCTTGTTTTTTACTACTTACTTTTCTTGTTTTGTGTGCTGGCAATGTTAAGGCTTCTTGTGCTGCCCCACCCTTTGGAAAGGATGGCTTTCTCAGCATGAAGGAAGGGGTGACCTGGTTGCCACTGCCTTGTATGTGATGCATGGCATTTTGAATGTTACTGTCAGTAGTGGCTAGTCAGCTCGATTACGGGTTGGGGAGGGGAGGATTGATGTGTCCAAGTTCTTTTTGCTCTTTGTATAGAGTGGCTCCATAATGGTAAATGGTATTTGCCAGAGACAAGGACTGGCACATAAGTGAGGATGGCCTTGCCCCATCCAGCTGGCAGAGGCTGGAACAGGGCATAACGGCCTGGCAGCTATGGCCTGTTATCTCTGTTCCAGCCCTGCAACTGGGGATGAAGGCCATTAGCAATCTGGGTTGCCAAAGCGGTAAAACGGGGTGCCAAAAAAAGGATTGTCCAAGATGGCTGCCATGGAACGGGAAAGTGGGGCTTCATACGAAGCTCCTCTTCCCTTTTCATGGTGGGTTGCGGGAAGTGAAGAGAAGGAGTGAATGTGGCGGCGGGACATGCGGCCATCAAAATAAGGTAAGTAGGGCTAGGGTTTGAAAAATAATGGAACGGAGGGTGAGGTTCAGGGGGGGGGACAGAGATGGCTTCAGGGAGAGCCAGCCATCAGGCGACTTGGAATGGGGACTTGTACCAGTGGTTCAAGCCCGCATTCCTGACCACCTGATTGGCTGGCTCCCCCACCCAGGGTGCTAATACAAAGTTGTATACTGGAGAAAAATATAAAAGTACAGAAACAATTTTCTGTCACAAATACCTTTCTCTTGCATACAATAAGGACCATAATCGATGGACCTTTAAAACTATTCACAGTCTCCACAGTCCCCTTTCCTGGCCATGGATCATTAAAAGACCCGGGTGGCATGTGCACACCATCGCACAGGGTAGCCCTTTTACCCTTTTTTATTTTATATTTGTAACACTCCCTCAATGCCTACTTTCAAACACATTCATCCACCAATCACTTCCAAAAACTGTATTTATAACCCTATGACCATATTAACCTTCCACACACCAACTGCCACTTAACAATCTTCTACAAATCATTTGCTTCTGCATTTCAGAAGCCAAGGTGAGATGCCACTGGCTAGCTACTGGAGGAGAGGAGTCCAAAGGGTGGCATGCACCTTAACCGTAACATCCCTTTAACAACGATTTTCTGTCAATTTAATAGGTTTTTATAAGTCAACTACAAACCTCCTTTAAGAAACATATTTTTTGCAAGACATACCTATGTCTGTCATTATCATCAGTGCATCCTAGGTATGGAAATCATTGTTCAATTGCCTACGGCATAAGGATCCACCATGACCCCAGCCTAACCAAACGACCCCTATTATTCACTGCACCTATCCTGAATCCTAGCTCAGTATCCACGATACCCTTATAATGTAACCAATAGCCAGTGCTCATGGCTTGCAGCCATCACCAGTCTCCAAATCCATGCATAGGCTTCGGCCATGCCACATTCCCCAATAAGCAAATCAGAGTGCACATTTGCGTTTGTCGAGGGCCAGGCCCACTACCCACACACCAAATGTACATCACTAGTTCTTCTACTTGCATTCTTACAATTTGCAAAATAAAACACGAGACATATTTCCAAAAATATGCTTTTAGGTCTTTGCAAATGATCGTCGTGCAGGTTTGTTGTAATCTATCCACCACTGTAGGCTGTAACTCCAAGAAGAAAATATTTTCCCATTCAAACCTACCGCTTTGGCCATGCTGCAATCCCCAACATGCAAATTACAGTAGACATTTCTCCTTGCTGACGGCCAGGCCCATTACCCAGAAACCAATGTTATATCACTGTTTGGTGGACTTACATTTTCACACTTTCAAAAAAATGTAATACAGGACATATCTGCAAAACCATGCTTTGAGGTTCTTGCTCACTCTCCTCCTGCATATTTGCTGCAATCCCATCCAGCAATTCAACCTTTACCCACAAGCAGAATTGTTTCTCCCACTCAAATCTATGCCAATTTCGAAAATATTTACCACATAGCCATGCCCACCTTAACCATATTGCTAGTCATTTGTGGTCATGGCAAGTAGCCACATTGTCTGGGTCATAGTCTTAGGACATGACCTGGACAATCTGTCCACTGCCAATGGCCACAGGATATATATATACCTCAGTCACCAAAGGTATATCACTTTTGATATACCTACATTATGACACATAAATAAAACATGGGCACATTTGCAAAACCATGCTTTCAGGTCCTCGCCAATGCTCCTTGAATGAGTTTGCTGAACATCCGCCCATGTTTTATTTTTTGGAAAGTGTCACAATATACGTACATAAAATAGTCATATAACTTAGCCCCCACTTCACAAAATCCATTCAGATTTTGCACAAACATTCAAGTTGGGTCTATAACCTTTCTGAAAACCTTTCTGCCAATTTGTCAAATGGCAACAAAGTTATAAGCCATCTAAAAAAGTGGAGACTCACCCTCTTCTTTTGCCCCCTCTTGACAAAATCCCACCAAACATTGCAAAAACATTCCTATCTAGGTCTAATCTGCAAACCTTTGTCCAGATTTGACAAATAGCACCACATTTATAAGCCTTTAAAATATTTCGGGAACCCCTTCTAATTTTGTTCCCTCATGGCAAAACAGCACCACAGTTTGCTGAACCATTCGGAGACAGGTCTAAAATGAAATTCCAAAATTCCATGCAGTTTCATTGAGTGGCACCAAAGTTATAAACCATCCAAAAACAGCTTTTCACCAACCCTGTAACGCAGAAATAGCCAAAGATGGCCCCGAACATCTCAGATGTTTGCAAACATCACAGGACTGCCCCGGACATCGGGATTGTTCCCGGATGTCAGAGTTGAAAAAGAACCAGTTTTCGGCTTTTTAAGGGCATATCTCATCCCATCCTCATCACTCCTCACCTCCCCAGAGATTGTTCATTTGTTTGACAAGTGCAATGTTGTGTTTTTTAATGTTTTTACTGCGATGTCCGCAGACACTGGCTGCTGTCTGCAAATCCAACATGGTGGGTGTTTCAAAAAATATGACGCACCTCATGTTTTTTTTAACCAATCAGCGGGCGTGTCCGATGTCCGCGGACATCACTTTACCCTCTGGACCAATCAGAGGCCCCTCTGCACACCGAACAGGGAAGTGAGTCTGCGGACCGAACCCAGGTATCACTGGTAATTTTTGTACATACTTTTTGGCCTTTTTATAAAAACTACTGGATGGATTTACACCAAATTTACAAAAGCATGCTTTCAGGACCAAGCCCCCACTCCTTTTGTAAATTTGGTGAAAATCCACCCAACAGTTTGGGCTGCAGGTGTGAGCAAATTCTTTATTTTCATTGCGTCTATGTGAAAAAACACAAATGTTGCGACCCCTCTATAGCCCCCCCCCTGCATGAAACCTCACCAAACTTTGCAGGAGCAATCTGATGGGACCATATACTTTTTTGCAGTGTTTCGTGAGGATTCGTCCAGGGAGGGCAAAGTTATAAGGCGCCCAAAAAGTGCCCTTCCTATGAGTTGAGCAATTTAACCAGAACTACAGGACCACTGTCACAGGCCCTGGAATAAAAGTGCACTTATTAAGTGGATACATTTGAAGCCAAAATATAACTATATAGACAACGTCCAGTGATTATTTTAAGAGAACTTCACATTTTCAAGACCCCATAATCAGCTTCACCAAATGACTACAAGAAGTACATTCTTGAATTTGCAGAAATAGCCTCATAATGAACTCCACCAATATATCTTATTGGTGGGTACACCAAAGACAGGGGCCCCAATGTTTGACCTATTAAACTGCAAGAAATTCCTCCACCTTCACCAGTGTCAGGAAATCGCTAGGTGCTCTTTGGAGAAAAGGTTACTATAGTACCACAAGTTGAGGCACTGGTCAAACAGGATTAAAACATGATGTTTCCATTATTTTACTTTTCTTCCCCGAGTCTAGGGTGCTGTGGCTCTGGAACAGACACACCTGGACTGTATGAAAAGCATCGTTTTAGTTTTGACAGTTTACATAACGCGTCACTTACAAAGGTGCAGAATACCGCTGCCAGCTTTCTTCTGCATCTCGGACAGTATGACCATATTTTGTCAGCTCTGCTTGCTTTGTCGTGGGTGCCCTTTGGAGCCAGAATGAATTGATATTGCTGTGTGATACCTACCTGCGGTGCGCATGCAAGCCCCCAGATAGAACAAGCATTGGCAAAGCAACCCATGTTTGTCCAGGCATGGGATAGGCATTTGCCAAAGAGCTCAAAGAGATGTGTTTTGGCTGGAAGGGGTAGATAGTGATTTGGAATGGCCATAGGTGTTTGCATGGCCATGGGCAGCCAATGGATGGTCAAACAACACGTACAAGTTGCATGTCCCTCCCCTCATCCAAACGCTGTGCTATCTATAAGCCAATGCAATATTTTACCTTATAGGTGGGGGGAGCAGACGTCCGGGTTTTCCCGGGACAGTCCGGGGAAATCACCCGACGTCCCGGGGTCCCAGGAGTTTTTTTAGTTTATAAACCTCATCTGGGGTTTTGATTACGGACCTTTTTGCCGTTTTTATTTGTTGCCAGGAGCCGAAATCGGGTCCCGGCGCAACTTTTCCTGTGAGAATGGGGGTTTTAAATGCTTTTCACGCCCCCATTTCCTCCCCTTACCCTCCCCGGCACTCTCCTCCAATGAGAGGAGTGTGCCTGTTACCACACCCCCTCCTTAACCCCCGCAACGGCCCAACGAAACAGAAGTAGGACTAACGTCGTATGTGTATTTTCTTTAGTCCTACTTCTATTTTCATGGCCCACCTTTTTTTTTATTTTAGAAAATCAGGTCACCCTACTTATAGGTAACGCTTATGGGCATGCCTTGTCCACGATGCAGGGCCCTGATAAAGCCATTCCACATGAACTCAGAGTTATAGTTGACCTTTGCAAGAAATATCTAAAAAAGACCTTTTCTTTCCTGTCTCACAAAAAATAAATAATACGCAACACAATTTTTAAACATGGCCTGAGTGGGTTGTAGCACAGAATCCAAACCCTCTGCTAATAGCTGCGCCCCGAAAGAGTCATGACATTATTAAAAACATGTCTTTGAGTGTCCTAACTAAGGGTTGCACTCTGTTTCTTTTAGGCTTTTCGTCTGTAGCTCTCTTTGCTTCAGTGCGCACGCACACCCACAGACACACCTGCAATGGCAGTGCTGAAATGGTTTGCACATGTGGAATGTTTTCACTCCATCGGTTGATAAATGATAATTCCCCCATTAATTGCTGCAGAGAAAACAAACGAGAAGGGGCCTGTCAGACAAGTTGGCCTTTTCCTTAAAAAAGCTGGGCAAGACGTCTTTTTTTCCCTTGAGCTTTTTGAAAAGGTTTGACGACCAAGGAATGTCCCGATCCGAAAAAGCACATTCAGTTTAATATGAAAGCAAAGGACAATTTAATAAACTATTCTTGCGTTTTATGTTTGGCAAATGAAACAGAATGTCTTGGTGGTTTTGTGTCCGCCGATTTGCCTGGGCAATCTGTCTTTGTACGATGGTGGAATGCCGATTCATAAACGCACTGTGATTTTTGGACCCGAGTTGCTAGTTTAATGTGGGCTCTCTGTGCAATGCTACATTAACTTTGTTTCGGGACAGCAATTAACAAGCAGACCACTAATTGGTGGTAAACGCTGATTTGGCGAGCATTGCAATATCAGTTCACTGCGCTGCATGCATGGCGTTCAAGAACTAGAACAAATACACGGCTCTACGTGACATCAAATTACTAATGCTGTGCAGGTTGGGGGTGCATGGAGTACAAGCAATTGGCTGGACCTGCTTATTAATGTTGTATAAGCAGAGCCTAGGGACCCACGCCACGTGATGGTTTTAAATCGTTTTAAAAGCCTATTCGGAAATCAAGTAATCACACCACCTTGGCTTCACTGTGCCACAGGCTTAACTAATAAAGGCCAGTAGAGTATGCATGTTTTGTACCAATGCCGGGAACGTTGGCATTTCCGCACTCTTCAACAACATTTGCATGGATCAGACAGTTCAAAAATGACACCCGCGCTGATTGATCAGGGGAAAGAAAACACGTTGCACCTTTTGGCATGGGAACATGTTAGTGCCAAATTGCCTTGACCAGGACAATGGATGTAATCAGGCCCAGTAAGTGATATGCATTGCTTTGGTGCACTCTCAACCATTTGCATTCCAAAAGGTGTGGAAGGAAAGAATAGCAGCTTCTGTTTAAGCACAAAGACACGCATGCTTACTGTAGAAATACCTCTAGAAACTGATTTGGACTCTTCCATGTGTTGCCCACTGTTCTTTACTTGGCACACAGATGCTCAGGGAAAGGTCAGAGTTTTTACATACTGAACTATTTCTGTTCATCTTAAAAACATTTATCTTATTAGTACAAAGCGTGGGGGGCGGGGTTGCAGCCCCCAGCCAATGAGGAGGCTGGGAATGAGGGCATTACCAGACATTAGTACCCGGCGAGGGACAATGAGATTGTAACAAGCAATCTCATTGATCCTCCCCGGGGAATTACCCATCTGAGAATCCATCAAATCCTTCTACCCACTACGTTCCTTTTCGACCGGTGGGGGTTTGCAGCCTGTCAGCCTGCAGCCTGTCAGCCAATGAGGCGGCTCAGAACGGGGCAATCCCCACTCCAAGCCACCACACGGCTGGAGGCTGCCATCGTCCCCCACCGGGATTCAGGTAAGTGTTTGCCCTCCCCCTGCAACCCACAAATCATAACGATTGCCTCCCCACACTCCCAACACCACTTACCTTATTTTTGCTCCATTCAGGGAGCAGACGCACTAGGAACACTTCTGTCCCCAGCATGTCTCCTCCCGATCCACAACAGGCCATCATGGAAAGGACGAAGGGACTACACGTAGTTCCCTCTCTCCTTTCCATGGCGGCCATTTTTTGTTTACTTTATTGCCCTATCATTTTAATGGCTGCCACGGAAAAGGAGAAGGGACTACGTGTCGTCCCTTCTCCCTTCCCCTGGTGGCCATTTTATTTGTTTACTTTTATCCCCTAGCTTTTTAATGGCCACCATGGAAATGGGAAACAGAATCTGTTTTCCCTTCCCCGGCTGCCATTTTTTAAAACATTTTTTTTTTCTGTTCCAAAGAAACAGAAAAATATGCTTTTAGTACCCCGGTCTAACGGGCCAGGGTACTAATGGAAATATGCCCCTCGACGGCGGGCCATTAACGCCTACGGTAATGCCCCCGGTCTGAGCCTCTTCGGAGCTGGAGATAGCCATCTTCCCTGCCTTGGAACAAAGTTAGTGCTACCCTTCCCCATGACCCTCTTACCCCCCTCCTAATCCACAAATGTCTCCCCCAACTTACCTTCTCCTTTTAGATCCATTTTGGGAGCAGATGCACTGGGAACACTTCTTTCCCCAGCACGTTTGCTCCCGATTTATGACACGCCACCATGGAAAGGAAGAAGGGACTATTTGTAGCCCCTTCTATCCTTTCGATGGCAGCCATTTTGTTTGTTTACTTTTTTTTAACTATTTTCAATAGCCACCATTGAAAAGAGAACTGCCATTTCTTTTTTTCAGTTGCGAAACAACTGAGCGTTTTGGCAACTGGAAAAAATAGCTTTCAGTACTCCGGTTTCATGGGCCGGGGTACTAACAGCAATAAGCCCCTCGCAGGGGGGCATTACTACTTAAGGTAATACCCCAGTGCCTGTAACTATGAGCCCCAGGGCATTGCCTAAAGCGGTAATGCCCCCCGCTCTGGTCTTATTGCATAAGTAGTTCAAGTCATCAGTTTATCAGTCCTCTCGAATGCATCTCCATCTGATAGGCCTGTTTGTAGTTTATCTCCCATGCTCAGGTGCATACCGTCAGAAGCTTTGCATAAAAGAAACAAAACTCAGACTCTTGTTGTACAGTAGGTGGATGTGCAGAGCACTGGAATTCTTTACTCTGCCCCCATTGCAGAATATGAGCCTGCCCCCTCTCTTGGTCTCAGTAAATAATGTAGGGTTAATTGTATTGTAAAACTAAAGTGGTCTTGTTTCAACCCAAACACTTGCATTTTGCCCTTCCTTTAAAATCACCTAAAGATCATTCCATGGTAGTTAGCACACTTGTGAAATCCTGCCTGGACTACGGGTAATAGCGTAATCAGTAGGTGGATGTGCAGAGCACTGGAATTCTTTACTCTGCCCCCATTGCAGAATATGAGCCTGCCCCCTCTCTTGGTCTCAGTAAATAATGTAGGGTTAATTGTATTGTAAAACTAAAGTGGTCTTGTTTCAACCCAAACACTTGCATTTTGCCCTTCCTTTAAAATCACCTAAAGATCATTCCATGGTAGTTAGCACACTTGTGAAATCCTGCCTGGACTACGGGTAATAGCGTAATCGCAGGTTGCCCAGAAAAGCATCTGTCCAGACTCCAGAGAGCACAGAATGCTGCACTTCTGTTTGTCTTTAAAGTTCCAAAAAGAGCACACATCTCAGCCCTATGCGGGTCCCTGCATTGGCTTCCAGTGCAACAGTGGATCAACTTAAGATCCTGTGCCTGGTTTTAAGATTCCTGCATAACCTTGCTCCCTCTTACTCGGCTAATAAACTGGACTGGTATCTGCCAAGTCGATCCCTTCAATCCTCTGACAAACGATTGTTTGTTGTTCCTTCGTCTCGTCGTTTTTCTAGAGGTGACTGAAGGTTTTCAGTATAGAGTTCCAAATGATGGAACTCTTTACCCTGCAACTTCGAAACATCACAGAGCTTGCTGGGTTTCAGAAATCCCTTAAAACATTTCTGTTTAAATGAATTGGTTTTCCACATAGAATTGTACGAGCTGTAGAGCTTCACCATTGAGTTTCCTTGGAGATATGCATTTGTGGTAAGTACCACCTGCGCCCAGATGTAGTTAATTCTGCCAGGTTTATTAGCATCTATATAAATATCAAATATTTGGAGTGGTTCCTGCAGTCCAGTTGAAGGCCATTGTAAGTTCATGTTTCTTCCAAATGAATAATGGCCACTTTGGTCCATTATCTTCTGTCATTTTCATGACCTGGAAAGTTTCATCTCCCTTTTTGTGACAGTTTTGTTTTTAAGATTTTAATTATCTTAATTTTTAATTTCTATCTGCATGGGGTGTTCTACCTCCCCTGCTATAGACCCCTTTCCTAGGCTCTTACAGGCGCTTGTCAGCTGGTCCATCATTCCATCGTACTTAAGAATCTTAAATAGATCAGTGTCAATTTGGATAGAATTTCTTTACGCTCCAGCGCAGCCTCAGAAATCACAAGCCTGCGGTAACGTGATGCATGCAGCTCATCACACTTTGCAAAGGCTTGACTTTTTCCTCTGTGTCTGCTCATTGATAGCACGTAATGTTCACAATAAATATTGTGCTGTGCAGTTCTTCCATCTAAAGTGACATTTGCTTATCACATAAGATAACAAGCTCATATTTAAACAGCTTGCCTTTTATTCATCATGACTGACACTAAAATTGAAGGAAGCAAAATAGCTACTTTTGAGCTCACTTCCTTAAATTTGGGAATGGATAACATTCTGAACGAATTGTCTAATATTTGATCATCCATCTCTATGTAAGATACTCAGACGTCATCTAGAAAAGAAGATTTTCATGCCTTTAAAAATGACATTAAATTGTTCTCAGGCAATCTGGGCAATGCAGAGGAACGTATAACCAGGGCTGAAGATAGAATTGAAAGTATGTTGAATTTACAACAAAGAGTCTTCCAACTAGAAACCAAGGTTACAGAATTGTAGGATAGAAATAGAAGGGACAATGGTCATTTTTATAGAATGACAGAAAAATCGGAACTCAATTACCTGATTAAATTTATGGAAAACTGGATACCTGAAGCACTTGGCATTTCCTTCTCACGCCCACTTGAACTTCAATAAGCACATAGCATAAAACTACAATTTAGGACCAACAACTCTCTTCTTAGACCATTTATTGGTTGCTTGCTACGGCACCAAAAAGCATGTTAAGTCTACGTGGCTGCTAAAAAACTTAGGCCATTAAATTTTGCTGGTCAAAAAATATACATTCTATCTGACTTTTCTAAAGCTACATAGGGTAAGAGGAAGAGGGACCTAGAAATGAGACTGTAGAGGAGCAGGTAGATGCTATCTTGCCACTTCCTGCCCCCTGATCATTGTGATATTGCAACAGTCGGAGAAAAGGAAAAATGGGACCTCCTGTATTGTTCCCATACCATATCAAGTGTATGAGAGATGTTATGCACTCAGACAGGCATATAGAATGTACCCTCACACTGATAGTGTGGAAGGATGTCACAGGGAAGAATGTTCCATGGAAGCATTTTGTCTGCCAAGATGTCAGAATATATCAATCAATACTATGGATGGACGTTAAAGTGAAATTTGACGAGGAAAACGTGATTTCATAAAGAAGATATATGAACCTATGCTGAAACGATATGAACATACTTAGAAGTAATGATGCAACTGAAGCACTAAGAGTAACATGTAACTAAATCTAAAGTAATCATGGATCTGAAGTTGAAGCAACTTACTGACCAACAACTGTAAATACACAGTAACGCAAGGTAGAAAGAAAACGGATAGAAACTTGCTATAGAAGAATACATAACATGGCTAGGACGGCCATTGTAGGAAAATGGACGCTGGTTTACGTTAAACTTAACCAAGCTACCCCACAAACAGGCAGAGGCTGTAGAATCAGGAGACGCAGAAAATCAGCTCTGTGTGCAGAGTTCACGATGAGTCAAGGTTGGCCCAGAGTTAAGGATGGTATTTTAAAGGATAAGCCCAGAGCACAAAGAGAGTACATGGATACGCTCTGAATGTGGGGCATTCTTCATAGATGGAATAAGAAGAAAACATCTGTGAGAGCCAAACTCTTGGTCAATTACAAGTATACAAAGTTCATGTGAGATAGAGTGAGCAAGTCTCTAGGGGCCAAGTGGAACAATAGCATCCTTCATAATTTAATCAAATAGCAGTAAATAGAAAGCTGAAATTGAAGAATTTGGGGTCTTTCCACATGTGACTTAGAAGTTGAAAACAAAGGCTATTCATTAGAGCCTTAAGCTAAGCTAGTTGTGACCTCACAATATTCCAGAACAGCGAGCAGGCAACAAGGTCAACTACAAATGGAAGACTTTGGCTTATGGCCTACCAATGAGAGATGATGGACTAATTGGGAAAATGGGGAGTAGTCTGATGGGATTCAAACACCTAAGTTTTGTTTCACGTACGTGCTGCTAAGGAGCAAAATGTCCAAGGTTGGGATAGAATGCAAAGCAATCTGTGGGGGTGAGGGACAACCTAACGTGCAATGTTGCATTTTTACGCTATAATCAGAACTATCCATATTTAGAGGTAGTTTAAGGCATGCCCTACCGATAAGGGTTAGCTAATGATTTACTAATCCTTATATGTTCTATACGATATGTTCTCCTTAACTAACCATTTCCCTTGACAGTTTTTTTTTTATTTTGCTAACAAGAATGATGTCATAGGTGATGCACTGATGTGTGAGTGTGCATGTATCAGTCTGATGTTTGCCAATTTGTCCTGCTTTATTAAATTGATATTAAAGTAGTACTTTGCAATATTCTTTGAGTCTGTCTGATTATTTGGCCTGAGATCATTATTTGCCATTCCATCTAGCGCAAAAGACGCTTCAGTGTGCTAGAGCACATTTGGTAGCAGTGCGGATGGTTGTGCTCTAGTCGACCTGGGTCAGATCCACACCCCCGGACGCTTGGCTACTCCCGCCATTAGCCAGACGAGCGCGTCACTTCCTCTGGAGATCGATGTGCAGAGTCACGTGCAAGAAGAGTTGGTGGGCAGGTCCCCCTTTGACGAAATTCCTGTTCGGTCCCTGCAGGTGCCCCGTGGATGGAAGGCAAACTGGTCAGTTGAGGGAGTGTCGACATTAGAGGACTTTGAGTCACGGATGTAAGTAGAACAATAAAAATGGCAAAAATAGGGGGAGGGATTGTGTTGTAAATAATAGGTTTAAAAAGGAACAGGGTTTTTTTGGGGAAATTATGAAGAAAAGTAAATACCTCGATTGCTATTTCCAAGGGGACAGAAATGTACCCACTAAAGTAAAGGGTATTAAGGATTCCTGAGACAAGGCCCACAGAAAAGTGCGTATCAAACTCTAAAATGCATTGAAACAGAGAAGGGATACATTTACTAAGATAGTAAAGGAAGGCTTACGCAGTACAATATTTAAAAAGTGCACATGTATGGGGTTATAAAACTGTTAATATATATTTTTTGTTGTGTCTGGACTAATGAATATAAAACGATAGTAAAATAATTTGAGAGATTGGTGAAAATTTAGACCAATAGATTGACGGAAGGGAAAAATCCAAGGAAAGTACTATATAAATAAAGAATAGACTCTTAAAATAATAATAATAAAAGAACAACATCATTAAATTTGATAGAAAGTGTAAACAATGGAAGAAACTGAACATCATTGCATAGATTTTTAAAAAATAACACATTGATCGGTTAAAATATATCCTGATTGGGATTATAAAGCGTGATTGATGGTGCCTGCACCAATTGATCAGCGTGGAATATTTGATAAAATAAAGAATCGTATAAATCGACAGGTAAGTATTGATGATCAAAATGAAACTGTTATCATGAGGGATACACCTATTTTAAATTGTTGTAGGATATTACCAAGATACAGAGCGAAGATAAAGAAATATCATTCTGAATGGGTTTGAGGTACGACAAATACGAAACTTATGCCTTGGCCTCAGCAGGGTTCGCTGTCAAAAGACATATTGCAGCATATGACAACATATTTGCATGCCACGTATAAAGGAAACAAGTTGCAGAAAAGGCTTGCCATTTTAGAGCTTTGGAAAATGTACCAGAGTGAGAAAGATGATCCAGCCTATAGGGATTGGATGCTCAATCAGCATTAAGGGGAGGATAAAACGCCTTTAGCTCCCCTTTCCCCTCCTGAAGAGAAGAGTGCAGATACAGAGGAGAAGAAATTTTACCCTTTAAAGGAATTAAAAGCAGTGGCACGTGCAATAATCCAATGTTTGCGCCCCCGCTTATAGCAGTGAGAATTATGCAGAGGAGAGCAAGAGCAGAGAAAACAAAGATATATCAGCACGTGATGAAAGGAAACAGCGTGATGAGAAAAAGGACAGACAAGACAGACAAATGGAAATAGTGGAAGAAGCAGGGAAACAGAAATAAATAAAGGATAAAGCTAAGGGAATAACAACAGTATAGAATTAAAAGATGGGAGTATAAATATTGCTTAAGCTAGACGATAAGGAAATTGATGGGGTTTGAGAAAGGGAGGAGAGAGAAGAGCATGAAAAGAAAGGGAAGCAAGAAGAAAGAGCATAAAAAGAAGAGAGGGATGACGAATGCAAGCAAAGGGAAGAATAAAGACGATACGAGGCAAGGGAAGAAAAGGAGAGGTTAGATGAGAAGAAACAAGAAGAGATAGAAGCCCAAATAATGACAGTACGTAGGTTGCAACAAAGTCAAGAGGAAGGTTAATTGAGGGAGATCAGGAGAAGAGAAGAAGAAATGAACAAGAGTAGGGCATTAAAAGATGATGAAAAGAATATTTATGCCATAAGAGCATAGTGTCAGTTGACACACAAGAACAACTAGAGGGTGAGCTGGTGGGCAGGATGCAGAAGACATAGAACAGAGACTTCTGAAATTATATAGACAAATGAGGGAAAGAGATAGGTACAGAACCCAAGATAAGATGTCCTTAATAAGAGAACTGAAGGTAGATCAGGTGATGTCATTACAGATGAGTACGGAACATTGTCTTTAAACAGATTAGACCTTTATGTCGTGGAAGAAGACAATAGTCACATGAGCTGGGGCATAATGATGTCCGACAAGAAAGAGAGGAGAATGAGAGGGCGCAAGGAGAGGGCACATGCAGGTTCTCAAAAGAATTGAGTGCAGAAAAAGCGGTACAATGGTCAGATTTAGAGCACCCTAAAGAAAGGACATCAGAATCAAAACCCTATACTGAGTGACTACAAGCACAATCACGTAGTACAGGGGATATATCCCCGCCATATGTAAGCAGGTTTAGACCAATACCAGAAAGGAAACAAATGGGCAAGGCTAGTTCATGTTTTGAAGAGAAAGGAGTACAAGTAAATATTATTATGAATCAGGATTTTCACAATTCCCATAATTGGAGAACGCGGGAGGTCGACCCAATATTTACCATGGCCGCAAGTGGAACAAGACAATTTAAGGTGTAAATTGCTGAGTTTACCTTTTCGGGGTGGTAAAATGGATTTATGAGTTAGAGAGGATGACATCAGGAATGATGTAAGCTGAAGCTGACATAAAAGGGCTCTTAGCGGCTATCCTAGAGGAGAGAGCTGACAACACTTGGAAGCAAGCAGGATATGCATGTGTGACTGCACAAAACACGACACACGATGGAGCGCCATTTAATAATTGCAGGCCCGATGCATGCGCTCACAGTGCAATATCCCGATACATCAGATAGGGGCGCGATCATGACTAGGAAGATAAGAGAGAATGAAGATCCTGTTGCCTTAAGCAAGATATTAAGGACAAATCATGGCAGGAGATTCATGATCCATGGAATAAAACGGTAGCATTATTTTACCACATTTTGTGTCAGGGGCTGACCGAGCCAGTGCAACAGCAATTGAAAAAACAGGTTGCAATGGAAGTGAAGACATGGACAGAAATACAATTGACAATCGTGTATGATTGCTGATTAATGCAAGAGGAAAATAAGAAGAAAGCTAAGAAGAGAAAGCAGGAGGAACCAAAGTTAGTTCAGAAGAAGTTGTCCAAAATAGCCATCAAGGGAGTGGTATTGACAAGTAATGAAGGAGGGGTGACAAAGGAGACACAGTCAGGACAGCAAAATAATGCAGAATAACCCACAGAGCAGAGTGGGTACACCTTTTGACCAGGAGGAAGAGGGAATGGGCCTAGAAGAGTAGGACAAGGTGTATTTCAAAACTCTCAGGGAAGAGGAGGATTTAATATTGGACAGCCGCAACAGTGTTGGAATGGTGGAAGAACGGGAGACATAGCTAGGACATGCAGAAGCAGAGGAGACATTCAACAGAATTGGCAAGCTCCAAGCGGGGGGCGTGGGTTATGCTCCACAAAATAATGCAGAACCACAGGAATATTATGCCCAAGATCACACGTATGTTCAGACATATGTGCTACAATCGAAACAAATGCAGCCAGAACCGTTGCAAACACAATCGCTGCAAGGGCAACCACAGAAGGCACCCATGTGTACAAACAGGCACAACCACAGCAAGCACAGATACAGTATGCTATAGTACCAGAATGGAACATGACCACAGGAGTCAAACAGGCACCCGCACCAAAGTTGGGGAGTGTGACTGTGATAGGAGGAAATCCTTTCACAGGTATTGGGATGGATTTATATCCACAATAGGAAAGCCCACAGAGTGACTTGATGTGTTCAGTATTATCAGTAACACCAGACTCCCAAAAGGAACCAAGGGTCAAGGTGACGATAGGAGTCAAGACATTTTAATTTTTAGTAGACACTGGAGCCACTCGTTCCTGTGTCCATGAGGGAAAATGCCCAATGTCATATACTGCCATGAATGCTCAAGGTTTCTCTGGGGCGATGAGTTTAGTTCCTTTTACAGACTAATTACCAATTTCTATAGGAGAACATGACGTGTCAATGCCATTATTAAACTCTAGGCAGACGGCAGTCAATATTTTGGGATGTGACTTAATGCCAAAACTTAACATGACAATGGGGATCATTACAACCTGGGCGGTAAGGGATACCGCGCACCAGTAAGGAGACCGGTGCCGGTAATCCCTTACCACCCTATTCCAAGGTCCCTTGGCAGGGACCGTAAGGAACATGTGGTCTGACCACACGTCCCTTACGGGTCCCGCTAAGGGACCTGGGCGCTAATAACGGGCCTGCAAGTCACGAGCCTGTCATTAGTGCCCTCCCCATTCCCATTGAGCCCTAGGGGGGCTCAAATGGGAATGGGGAATGGCATGTTCAATGGGGACTTACCGGTCCCGACACGTTCAGACTACACCGGTAAGTCCCCATTGAACTACACCGGTGCTGGACCCGTTATTGGTGGCAGTCATGGCGCAAATACATGACTCAATATTTTACCTACCAACCTTACCCAGGTTGGTACATTATATTGAGAATACCTGAATAATTTGTGTTCAGGCCAGAGATCCCCATGGACGATGAGGAAGGACAGGTCATTCCCTTAGAATTAGAAGCAGCAGTGGTCAGAGAAGAAAGGGTGATGCTTCATGCAACAGATGATGAAGGAAGGGGATGGAAGACAGTGATAGCCCTTAGTTAAGGTTATAGGTTGACAGATTTAACAGACAAAGAACTGTTTAGAGATGATTACTCTGATCACAAACTAGTGTTTTTTATAAGTATCACTTATTGGATTAAAGTAAAGAATATAGAAATAGCGCAAAGAATGGCATTGGTAAAAAGAAGAAAACCATTCTTTCAGGAAGACTTAGAGAAAGTGCCAGAGATTTTATGGACTATGAGCCCATATGATGTGGGTTTATTAACATGGATATGTGCAGTTAAAATCAAATTGAAACCAGGAGCTCTTTTACCACAATCAAAGCAATAGACCATGTCCAGAGAGGTGAATAAAGGTATATTTGAGACCATTTCCGCTTAAATGAAGCAAGGCATATTGGTGCCATCAGACACATCATGTAAAACAGCTGAGTACACTGTGAGAAAATCAAAGGGGGGTTTGTGGAGATTTATTCAGGACCTTCGCCCTCTTAACGATATAGTCGAAGCTGAGTTTCCTTTAGTTCCAAATACTGCAATGATACTGTGTAGAATCCCGTCCACAGACAAATATTTCACAGTTGTCGATTTGAAGAATGCATTCATTTTGATTCCCATTCATGAAGACCCACACAATTTGACTTCCTCTTCATATAGAAATAAGCACCTGAAACATACTTGTTTGCCCCAAGGGTACTGTGAATCCCCTTCCATCTTTAACAGAGTACTCCAGATAGATGGACGTGGGTAATGTCCAACTAGAAAGTGCAATAATTCAGTATGTGGATGACATTTTGGTGTGTAGTGAGACAGAGGAAAAAATAGGGAGAAGACTCAGTTAAATTCATGACCCTACTGTCAGAGAAAGGATATAAGGTAGACAAGGAGAAATTACAATAATGTCAAGAAGAAGTCTTGTACATAGGACAGTTGCGCTGTCAAGAGGAGAGAAATGTGACACCTGAAAGAGCAGAAGCAATCCTGAAAACCATAGTACTCAAAACAGTGAGAGAAATGCAACAGTTTCTAGGCTTATGCAATTATTGCAGTGCCTGGGTTTTCGATTGCAGAATGTACATTCAACCAATTTTGAAAGGACGCAAAGAAGCTCAGGTAGATAAGAGCACAATAACATGGACAGATGAGATGACTGAAGGGTTCCCAGAATTGAAAAAGGCAATTAGTACAGCCCCTGTGTTGGGGATCCCAGATTACAATGAAGAATGTTATTTATTCTCCCATTCAAATAGAGAAGTCATGACAGCAGTTCTTACACAGAAGACGACATTAGGACATGGACATTAACCATTGGAATATTACAGTGAGATTTTTGATCCAATAATGAAGGGACACTATCCCTGTGAGAAAGCTTTAGCTGCTGCTACATCTGCAATTGAAAAAGATTCAAGTATAACGATGGGGTGCCCAATAACATTATTTGTAGAGCATGCATTATTAGCAATATTAGAAAAGCCCAAAAGTACATTGACCACACAAAGAGCATCAGAGTACGAGGTGATTATTTCCAACACTGCGGTTTAAATTGTTAGAAGTAAGACAGTGAATCCAGCAACTTTTATAGCAGAACCAGTAGAAGAGGATGACTATGTACATGATTGCACAACATATACTGACTATTATAATAATATCCCCCAAGCTAGAGAAAATGCCCTTCGGAGGAGGGAAGTTGTTTTTATTGATGGTTCTTCAAAAATTGAACAGACAACTGGGGAAAGCCATAGTGGAGCAGCAGTAGTGAAACTGAATAGAGAAGGTGAATTTGAGGTAGTAACAAGCATGAGGTTGTCTTCAAATTATTCAGCAGAGACTGCAGAATTAGTGGTGCTCATTGAAGCACTGCAGAGCTTCAAGGATCAGGAAGTGACAATGTACTTATGTCGCACATGTGACGTTTATTGTACACATGCTGGAAAAGGAGGGGCTTCCTCCATGCAGATGGCTCTCTGGTGAAACTTGCAACCAACTGGATAGGCTTATAGAAGCTTTGAGCCTCCCACTGACCCTAGCAGTCATAAAATGCTAAACGAATCAGCGTGATCACAACCCCAAAGGAAGATCCAGTGAAGCCAACCATACAAGTTAGAGGTAATGGCAATCGCAGGAGACCCGGGACAGGACATGACAGATGCTAAATGGTAAGCACTATAGCAAATACCAATAGACTCATCATACTCATCCCAGTAACTGTGAAAGAAGCTGCGTATATAATGAATACACAGAGACTCATCATATTCATCCCAGTAACTGTGACAGGAGCAAAGACTATAACGAATACTAAGGGGCTCACCATACTCGTCCCGGTAACTGTTAAAGCAGCAGAGTTTATAACGAATACCAAGGGACTCCTCACACTCATCCCAGTGATTACGAAAGCAGTATAGTGAAGAAAGTCAAAAGACTGGTAATACCTATCTCACTGGTTGTGAATACCAAGACACAAGAAAAGATGAACAAAATAACCTACATGCTGGTTCCCATAAGTGGAAGTGCTTAGAAAAGAACAAAGTGGTAAAAGGGACCAGGGACACAGGTCTCTGTGGAATGGGAGACTGTGAAAAAGTACAGGTGAGAGCGTTATTGAGGCAAAAGAAAACCAGAGGAGTTTAGGCTAAGACCCTCAGGTGGGGAAACAATGAACTGTACATATGTTAAGACAGGGCATACCTGTGAGGAGTTGTCGACTTGAATAATTAAAGGACATTATTAAGTACATCACAAGGAACTATCTCAAGATAGACTATTAAAGCTGATAAGGCCTGTACAGGAGAAGGGAGTCATTCAACTGGAACCCATCGTTGTTTTGTTGGTTGATGCAACCCTTTCTTTTATTAGTCGTAGGGTCAGCACACAGTAGTTTTTGGATGGAGGACAGGCATTTTTGATTTGGACTGCCTCACTGATGACGAACAAGCTAGTTAGATTTTATGTAAAGTAGGACAAACCCCCTTTCTTTTAGGTACGATAGACCTTTTGTTAATTATTTGAATAAAATCAGAGGTAGAAGTGCCATGTCTTTGTCTGCCCCTTCTTCTGACCTATGATAGCTGGTTAATATGGCCTGAATCCAAGTAGAGTCCTGTGAGGGCCTAATGCTTCACTTCGGGGAGGCATCAGAGCGGATACTTCCCCACAGAATGCTACTGGCAGGATCCATATAGGAATGTCGAGGTGAATCTATACGTATAAAATGGCCTAAAAAAATGGAGCCCTGAATTAAAGGGAATCAAATGGCTACAGCACTATCCCCTATGCATAGAAAAACAACTATTCACACCCAGGAAAGGGCGCTCAACCAATCAGGTGGCTGGAACAACAGGCAAGAATACTCATTCTCCGCCTGCTGTTTACAGCCATCTGAGGCCCTTCCCTGGGTGACACCATCTTTTTGTTTTGGTGGAGAGGCTCTGCCTGTTGCCTCCCACCACCCCCAAATCAATCCATACCCCTTTTCACACACCCCCTCTCCCTCTGCACTTACCTGCTGAACGGGAGCTTTGTGCTCCGGTCCAAGCACTCCTCCTGTCTCCCGACTGATGCCATAGACCCTTTTTCCTATGGTGGCAGCCATCTTTTTCTCCTTTTAAAAAAAAAAGTTATCCTCAGGAAATTGGCTGTGCAAGTGACGACAATCTACCAGGAAAAAAGAAAAAATACATTCTCACCCCGGCTAAACCCTGAGGTGCAAATTGCTTTCACCCCCATGCGATACGGACATGGCCAGTAATGGACCCAGCCCTTGCGATGCTCTCATGAGGTTTTACCTAGGCTTGTGCTGGCTGCCTGTTACTGGCCATATCCGTCCCCACAGCGGGGATGAAAGCCATATTGTTCAAATGGTTACTTCGGTAGCGAACCCCCGGGAAACTTGTACTGATTATATATTAATTGTAACGCTCACCTGATTCCCGTAGAGGCGCCGGTCTTGACTGGGCGTATACCGTATCTTCAAAGGTGATGTGTAACACACGGCTGGCTCTTTGGGCTGGACCTCTGTGCACTGTATGTCTGACTCGAAGGGTAAGATGTCTGCAGATAGAAAATATGGGATTAAGGAACTGGGTTATTGAATGTCTCTCTCTTCTTCCCTTTCTCTTCTCCTGTAGAACCCCAAAGGTTAACGCTCTCACCTTAGGTAAGTGAACGCTGTGCTCTCCATCTGCCTCGGGGCAGGGTGCTGTAACCAGTTTCTTCACTGGATAAGGGGAGCAGGCCTTTTGACTTCAGAGGACTGCTGTCCGTCGTTTACTGCACGAACGGTAAGTTTCGAGTAATTCTAATGTCTTTAAAGTCTTTAGTAATGATGTCTCTTGTTTTGCAGGGTTCCGGCGATGGCGGATGAAGGGCTGAAGTGAGTTGAAGATGGAGCCCGTGTGATGAATAGAAGCGCCTGGAAGCACGTAAGTAAGCGCTTGTTGCCTGCTTCATGATGCGCTCTAACTGCCTTTTTATTTTGCAGGTACAAGTTCGGAGCGGCTGCAGGGTGCCGGAATACCCACTGGGTTAGATGTGGAAAGGAGTAATGGCACGTGAGTATTAAAGTTCCCCAATGTCTTTAAACGCACCTTGTTTTGTCTTTCAGATGCGGGATGCAGCGCCGAAGGCCTCCGGAGCCTGCGAAGAGTTGGTAAGCTTTTGTCTTTCAGATGCGGAATGCAGTGTGAAGACCTCCGGAGCGCACGAAGAGTAGGTAAGCCTTTGTCTTTCAGATGCCGGAATGCAGCGCGAGGCGTTGGTGACAGCCGATGGACCAGGTAAGTGAAGAGCTGTCACTGAAGACCGTAATGCTAACCTGTTCTTTCTTGTCTTTATAGGTGTTGCTGAAGACTGGATTCAGGATGGTAAGCCTTTTTCCTTAGGCCCAGGATCAGATGCAGAAGACACGATGAGCGTTCTGCTGCAGAGGATGCAGAATAACGCAAAGCAAGATTCATCCATCGGGTGTGGTTTAAATAGCCTCCTGTAGTGCTTAGGTGTCTCCTTCCACAGCCACGCCTAGGTAAGAAAAGAGTTCCTGCTTTCCAGAAGAGTTCCAGTGTTCTGAATCTAGGGAGTGGCTCCTGCCCCACCCAACAGGAAAAGTAGTTCCAAACAGAAGAGGATCAGAGGCTCAACTGGCAGGCAAGTAAGCAGCATGGTCTGCTGCAGGTAAGTCCACCCAAGCATTATGAGCCCGGCGCTTCCAGCGCTGGGACTGGGCATATTTATGAGCCTGGTGCCACTGGCGCCAGGACTGGGTCCAAAAGGTCCCAATTGGGACTGGTTGGCACTCGGAACCTGGGTTATGGATCTGCTTCCAAGGGAGTTGGGAAAACCCTGACCTTTTGGAAGCAGAGATCATGACAGTACCCCCCCTCAAGGCCCCTCCCAAACCGGGCTTCTCCGGGGGTTTTGGCTTGTCAGGAAATGTTCGGTGAAATCTTTTGATTAGGCGAGGAGCGTGGAAATATTCAGCAGGTTCCCAGGATCTCTCTTGGGGGCCGTAGCCTTTCCAGTCAATTAGGTAAAATAGTTTAGATTTGGAGATCTTGGAGTCCAGAATGCTTTTGACTTCAAACTCGAGTTCTCCATCAACTAGGATAGGTTTTGGAGATTTAGTTAGTCGGGTTTGAGGTTGCACGGGTTTTAATAGAGAGACGTGGAAGACCGGATGTATCTTCATGTGCGGGGGCAAGTCCAACTTGACCGCTACTGGGTTTACTATGGTAGTGATGGAATAGGGACCAAGGTATCTTGGGTGGAATGTGCGTGGCCCTTTTAGAGGTAGATATTTGGTGGATAACCAGACTTGATCCCCTACTTGATATTGAGGGGCTTCCTTCCGATGTTGATCTGCTCCTTTCTTGTATTGTTCTTTAGCCCTTTGAAGGTGAGAAACAGCTTCCTTAAAGGCTTGGGTGATTGTAGAATGCAGGTAGTCTACTGCTGGTGTTTCAAGATCTTGGAGGGGATCCAACTCCGAGGTTCGAGGGTGACTGCCGTACAAAAGAAAAAACGGGGTTTTCCCAGTTCCCGAATGGACAGAGTTATTGTAGGCATATTCGGCTATCCAAAGGATGTCTTTCCAAGTTTTTTCAGTTTGTTGCAGCATGCAGCGTAAATACTGTTCCAGAGTTTGATTGGTCCTCTCGGTTTGTCCGTCGGTCTGAGGGTGGTGACTGGTCGATAGTCTCACATCAATTTGAGCCGACCGACAGCAACTTCGCCAAAAATGAGAAATAAATTGACTACCTCGATCCGAAATTAGAACCGAAGGAAAACCGTGCAGTCGGACGATGTTTTCGAGAAATTCTCGGGCCAGAGTTGCTGCTGTTGGCAAGCCTTTGAGCGGAATGAAATGCGCCATCTTGGAGAATAAGTCCACGATTACTAGAATCATATTGAATCCGTAGCATGGAGGTAGATCGGTGATGAAGTCCATAGAAAGCGTATGCCAAGGGCGAGGTGGGATGTCAATAGGGCGTAAGAGGCCTGCTGGTCTTTCCTTTTGACTCTTGTTTTGGGCGCATACTCCACAGGACATTATAAAGTCTCTGATATCTTTTTTCCAAGACGGCCACCAGAAGTAGCGCTTGATCTTTTCTGAGGTCTTGGCCATACTGGGATGTCCTTCCATTAAAGAATCGTGATAACAAGAGATTACTTTTTTCTGTAAATCTGTGCTGGGTAGGTATAATCGTTCTTGGAAATGCAATAAGTTGTCCTTTACTGCAAAGTCCTTTCCCTGCAGATGCCAATTCTGTATGTCTGCTGGAGTTACAAGTTGCCTGGCTTTATCCTTAACTTCCTCTATGGATTCTGTGGCGATTACACCCAGAATTCTTTGTTCGGGAATGATTGGTACAGGTTTAGGGTTGATCAAGTGTTCTTCCACTCCCATCCGAGAAAGGGCATCAGCTTTACCGTTCTTTGTACCAGGTCGATAGGTAATTATGAAGTCAAACTCGGCAAAGAATAATGCCCAACGGAGTTGTCTAGAGGATTGGGCTTTTGCGGTTTTCAAATATTGCAGGTTTCGGTGATCCGTAATCACAGTAACGGTGTGTCGGGCCCCCAGCAGATAATGCCGCCAAGCCTTAAAGGCAGACTTGATAGCCAGAAGTTCCTTGTCAGTAATCGTGTAATTGATTTCAGGAGGCGAGAATTTACGGGACCAAAATGCCACGGGATGCAACTGATTGGTTACCGGGTCCTTTTGTGATAGAACTGCCCCCATGGCAAGGCTTGAAGCATCAGTTTCCACGATGTAGGGGAGTTTGGGGCAAGGGTGTTTTAAGATTGGTGCAGAGATAAATTTAGTCTTCAAATCCTGGAAAGCTTGTTCCGCCTCGGTAGACCATTCAAAACGTTTGTTTTTCTTTAACAAGGCAGTGATGGGCTGGACTATTCGAGAGAATTCGGGGATAAACCTGCGGTCAAAGTTAGCGAAGCCTAACATGCTTTGCACACCTTTTACGGAGGATGGTGATGGCCATTTGAGAACTGCATCGACTTTCTTTGAATCCATACGCACTCCGCCAGGTGATAATATGAATCCCAAGAATTCAACTTCAGTCACGTTGAAAACACATTTTTCCAACTTAGCGAAAAGTTTGTGTTGACGCAATCTTTCGAGGACCATTTTCACGTGTTTCCGATGTTCAGATTCTGATGAAGAATAAACGAGGATGTCATCAATGTAAACAACAACACACACATCTATGAGCTCTCTGAGGACATCGTTCATAAAATATTGAAAGGCGGCCGGGGCATTGCAAAGTCCGAAGGGCATGACCTGATATTCAAATAGCCCATACTTGGTGCGGAAGGCCGTCTTCCATTCATCGCCCTCTTTTACTCTTACCAAGTGGTAAGCTCCTCTAAGATCCAGCTTTGTATATATGCATGCTTTTCTGACTTGGTCCAGGAGTTCAGGGATCAAAGGTAACGGATATCTATTCTTAATGGTGATCTGGTTCAGGGAGCGATAATCTATACAAGTTCTAAGGTCTCCTTCCTTTTTTGGAACGAAGAACAAAGCTGAAGAAGCAGGGGACTTGGAAGGACGAATAAACCCATTTGCCAGGTATTGATCCAGGTATTGTCGAAGGTGAAGGTTCTCAGGCTCGGTGAGGGCATAAATTCTACTACAAGGAGGAGTAGATCCAGGTATCAGGTCTATCTGGCAGTCATAAGACCTATGAGGAGGTAGAGAGTTAGCCTGATCCTTCCGGAAAACATCTTGGTATTCTAGGTATTCGGGAGGTAACTGGGGAGTCTCTGAAGAAATTGCTGCCAGTGCAACACCAGGTGGAGGGTGACAAGTAGAGACACATTCTGGAAACTGGACCGTTCTTGCTCGCCAATCGATCAGAGGATTGTGTTTCTCTAACCAAGGTATTCCTAGAATAATCTGAAACTGAGGGGCCTTGATCACATCGAACACGATCTTCTCATGGTGTCCATCTTGACTTACTAGCGTCACCTCTTGAGTGGTATGCGTTACTGGCCCGGAGGATATCTCCGTACCATCCACCGTAGTAATGACGTCCTTTACAGCCTTGGGACAAAGAGTTAGATTCATCCTCAAAACCATTTCATGATCCACATAATTGCCGATGGCACCGCTGTCGACGTAAGCTTCAATTGCATGTAATCGATCCGGATTATCAGGGCTAATGAGGACCATAGGTATCACGAAATGCGAGGTCACGGAACTGGTTTTCACGCTCGGCAAGAGGACCTCTATTCTTGTCGGGCGAGGTCGTTTCCCTGCTCAGAGTTTGTAACTTTGGTAACTGCAGCTCCTACTGCCTTCTTGGCACGTTTCACCGGACAGTCTCGAAGAAAGTGCCCTGAGTTTCCGCAATAGAGGCATAATTGCAACTGTTTTCTCCTTTCCCGCTCCTTTTGTGTTAGAGGACCTTTCAGACCCCCTATTTGCATGGGTTCCCCGGAGTCTACTCCTTTGGAAGGAGTTGGCGGTTTGGAAAATACTCGAGCATCAAACTTGGAACGATCGGCCTTTCTGTTCTGCAGTCTGTGATCTATTTGAACGACTAAGTCTATATAGTCCGAACAATCTTGTGGGGGATTCACTACTTGGGCTAACACATCTTTGAGCTCTCCACGTAGACCTCTATAAAACAGCGTAATCCTTTTGTCCTCAGGCCATTGAGTTTCCACTATCAGTCTGTTGAAAGACGCAATATAAGCCAAAAGGTCTTGATTACCTTGTCGCAACGAAAGAAGCTCATTGTCCAAGGCCTGCCCCTGTGAATGTCTTGCAAACAGTTTTTCCATACTGAGCTGAAAAGCTTGAAAATCATGGAGGACCGGATCATCTTGATTTACTAGAGGGATCGACCAGTCTGCCGCATTGCCACTAAGGTACGAAAGCACGAAAGCTACTTTAGCTTGATCAGTTGGAAAGGCTGCTGGCCGGCATAAGAAATGCAACCGGCACTGATTGATAAATACTGAAAACCTCTTTGGGTCACCAGAAAATCGTTCGGGCGGAGCCAGAGGTACATTCCCAGGTAGGTTGATCTGCACTGGATTCATAGAGGATGTAGAAGGAAGATTTCCCCCAGATGCGGGTAACGGGGTCTGTCCGGCTTGTGACTGTAGCAATTGTCTCGCGAGATCATCTGTTCGCTCCTTGGAAATAATCAGTTCCCTTCTTAGAGCGTTCGTTTCCTGACGGGCTGCATGCACTTCTGCCCTTAGTTCCCCAAGTAACTGGGCTAGCTGGTCGGTATCCGAGGTTTCCATAGCGCCTGGACGGGAGTTTTGTGGTAGGCTTTGCATTCTGTAACGCTCACCTGATTCCCCTAGAGGCGCCGGTCTTGACTGGGCGTATACCGTATCTTCAAAGGTGATGTGTAACACACGGCTGGCTCTTTGGGCTGGACCTCTGTGCACTGTATGTCTGACTCGAAGGGTAAGATGTCTGCAGATAGAAAATATGGGATTAAGGAACTGGGTTATTGAATGTCTCTCTCTTCTTCCCTTTCTCTTCTCCTGTAGAACCCCAAAGGTTAACGCTCTCACCTTAGGTAAGTGAACGCTGTGCTCTCCATCTGCCTCGGGGCAGGGTGCTGTAACCAGTTTCTTCACTGGATAAGGGGAGCAGGCCTCTTGACTTCAGAGGACTGCTGTCCGTGGTTTACTGCACGAACGGTAAGTTTCGAGTAATTCTAATGTCTTTAAAGTCTTTAGTAATGATGTCTCTTGTTTTGCAGGGTTCCGGCGATGGCGGATGACGGACTGAAGTGAGTTGAAGATGGAGCCCGTGTGATGAATAGAAGCGCCTGGAAGCACGTAAGTAAGCGCTTGTTGCCTGCTTCACGATGCGCTCTAACTGCCTTTTTATTTTGCTGGTACAAGTTTGGAGCGGCTGCAGGGTGCCGGAATACCCACTGGGTTAGATGTGGAAAGGAGTAATGGCACGTGAGTATTAAAGTTCCCCAATGTCTTTAAACGCACCTTGTTTTGTCTTTCAGATGCGGGATGCAGCGCCGAAGGCCTCCGGAGCGTGCAAAGAGATGGTAAGCTTTTGTCTTTCAGATGCCGGAATGCAGTGTGAAGACCTCCGGAGTGCACGAAGAGTAGGTAAGCCTTTGTCTTTCAGATGCCGGAATGCAGCGCGAGGCGTTGGTGACAGCCGATGGACCAGGTAAGTGAAGAGCTGTCACTGAAGACCGTAATGCTAACCTGTTCTTTCTTGTCTTTATAGGTGTTGCTGAAGACTGGATTCAGGATGGTAAGCCTTTTTCCTTAGGCCCAGGATCAGATGCAGAAGACACGATGAGCGTTCTGCTGCAGAGGATGCAGAATAACGCAAAGCAAGATTCATCCATCGGGTGTGGTTTAAATAGCCTCCTGTAGGGCTTAGGTGTCTCCTTCCACAGCCACGCCTAGGTAAGAAAAGAGTTCCTGCTTTCCAGAAGAGTTCCAGTGTTCTGAATCTAGGGAGTGGCTCCTGCCCCACCCAACAGGAAAAGTAGTTCCAAACAGAAGAGGATCAGAGGCTCAACTGGCAGGCAAGTAAGCAGCATGGTCTGCTGCAGGTAAGTCCACCCAAGCATTATGAGCCCGGCGCTTCCAGCGCTGGGACTGGGCATATTTATGAGCCTGGTGCCACTGGCGCCAGGACTGGGTCCAAAAGGTCCCAATTGGGACTGGTTGGCACTCGGAACCTGGGTTATGGATCTGCTTCCAAGGGAGTTGGGAAAACCCTGACCTTTTGGAAGCAGAGATCATGACAGTACCCCCCCTCAAGGCCCCTCCCAAACCGGGCTTCTCCGGGGGTTTTGGCTTGTCAGGAAATGTTCGGTGAAATCTTTTGATTAGGCGAGGAGCGTGGAAATATTCAGCAGGTTCCCAGGATCTCTCTTGGGGGCCGTAGCCTTTCCAGTCAATTAGGTAAAATAGTTTAGATTTGGAGATCTTGGAGTCCAGAATGCTTTTGACTTCAAACTCGAGTTCTCCATCAACTAGGTTAGGTTTTGGAGATTTAGTTAGTCGGGTTTGAGGTTGCACAGGTTTTAATAGAGAGACGTGGAAGACCGGATGTATCTTCATGTGCGAGGGCAAGTCCAACTTGACCGCTACTGGGTTTACTATGGTAGTGATGGAATAGGGACCAAGGTATCTTGGGTTGAATGTGCGTGGCCCTTTTAGAGGTAGATATTTGGTGGATAACCAGACTTGATCCCCTACTTGATATTGAGGGGCTTCCTTCCGATGTTGATCTGCTCCTTTCTTGTATTGTTCTTTAGCCCTTTGAAGGTGAGAAACAGCTTCCTTAAAGGCTTGGGTGATTGTAGAATGCAGGTAGTCTACTGCTGGTGTTTCAAGATCTTGGAGGGGATCCAACTCCGAGGTTCGAGGGTGACTGCCGTACAAAAGAAAAAACGGGGTTTTCCCAGTTCCCGAATGGACAGAGTTATTGTAGGCATATTCGGCTATCCAAAGGATGTCTTTCCATGTTTTTTCAGTTTGTTGCAGCATGCAGCGTAAATACTGTTCCAGAGTTTGATTGGTCCTCTCGGTTTGTCCGTCGGTCTGAGGGTGGTGACTGGTCGATAGTCTCACATCAATTTGAGCCGACCGACAGCAACTTCGCCAAAAATGAGAAATAAATTGACTACCTCGATCCGAAATTAGAACCGAAGGAAAACCGTGCAGTCGGACGATGTTTTCGAGAAATTCTCGGGCCAGAGTTGCTGCTGTTGGCAAGCCTTTGAGCGGAATGAAATGCGCCATCTTGGAGAATAAGTCCACGATTACTAGAATCATATTGAATCCGTAGCATGGAGGTAGATCGGTGATGAAGTCCATAGAAAGCGTATGCCAAGGGCGAGGTGGGATGTCAATAGGGCGTAAGAGGCCTGCTGGTCTTTCCTTTTGACTCTTGTTTTGGGCGCATACTCCACAGGACATTATAAAGTCTCTGATATCTTTTTTCCAAGACGGCCACCAGAAGTAGCGCTTGATCTTTTCTGAGGTCTTGGCCATACTGGGATGTCCTTCCATTAAAGAATCGTGATAACAAGAGATTACTTTTTTCTGTAAATCTGTGCTGGGTAGGTATAATCGTTCTTGGAAATGCAATAAGTTGTCCTTTACTGCAAAGTCCTTTCCCTGCAGATGCCAATTCTGTATGTCTGCTGGAGTTACAAGTTGCCTGGCTTTATCCTTAACTTCCTCTATGGATTCTGTGGCGATTACACCCAGAATTCTTTGTTCGGGAATGATTGGTACAGGTTTAGGGTTGATCAAGTGTTCTTCCACTCCCATCCGAGAAAGGGCATCAGCTTTACCGTTCTTTGTACCAGGTCGATAGGTAATTATGAAGTCAAACTCGGCAAAGAATAATGCCCAACGGAGTTGTCTAGAGGATTGGGCTTTTGCGGTTTTCAAATATTGCAGGTTTCGGTGATCCGTAATCACAGTAACGGTGTGTCGGGCCCCCAGCAGATAATGCCGCCAAGCCTTAAAGGCAGACTTGATAGCCAGAAGTTCCTTGTCAGTAATCGTGTAATTGATTTCAGGAGGCGAGAATTTACGGGACCAAAATGCCACGGGATGCAACTGATTGGTTACCGGGTCCTTTTGTGATAGAACTGCCCCCATGGCAAGGCTTGAAGCATCAGTTTCCACGATGTAGGGGAGTTTGGGGCAAGGGTGTTTTAAGATTGGTGCAGAGATAAATTTAGTCTTCAAATCCTGGAAAGCTTGTTCCGCCTCGGTAGACCATTCAAAACGTTTGTTTTTCTTTAACAAGGCAGTGATGGGCTGGACTATTCGAGAGAATTCGGGGATAAACCTGCGGTCAAAGTTAGCGAAGCCTAACATGCTTTGCACACCTTTTACGGAGGATGGTGATGGCCATTTGAGAACTGCATCGACTTTCTTTGAATCCATACGCACTCCGCCAGGTGATAATATGAATCCCAAGAATTCAACTTCAGTCACGTTGAAAACACATTTTTCCAACTTAGCGAAAAGTTTGTGTTGACGCAATCTTTCGAGGACCATTTTCACGTGTTTCCGATGTTCAGATTCTGATGAAGAATAAACGAGGATGTCATCAATGTAAACAACAACACACACATCTATGAGCTCTCTGAGGACATCGTTCATAAAATATTGAAAGGCGGCCGGGGCATTGCAAAGTCCGAAGGGCATGACCTGATATTCAAATAGCCCATACTTGGTGCGGAAGGCCGTCTTCCATTCATCGCCCTCTTTTACTCTTACCAAGTGGTAAGCTCCTCTAAGATCCAGCTTTGTATATATGCATGCTTTTCTGACTTGGTCCAGGAGTTCAGGGATCAAAGGTAACGGATATCTATTCTTAATGGTGATCTGGTTCAGGGAGCGATAATCTATACAAGTTCTAAGGTCTCCTTCCTTTTTTGGAACGAAGAACAAAGCTGAAGAAGCAGGGGACTTGGAAGGACGAATAAACCCATTTGCCAGGTATTGATCCAGGTATTGTCGAAGGTGAAGGTTCTCAGGCTCGGTGAGGGCATAAATTCTACTACAAGGAGGAGTAGATCCAGGTATCAGGTCTATCTGGCAGTCATAAGACCTATGAGGAGGTAGAGAGTTAGCCTGATCCTTCCGGAAAACATCTTGGTATTCTAGGTATTCGGGAGGTAACTGGGGAGTCTCTGAAGAAATTGCTGCCAGTGCAACACCAGGTGGAGGGTGACAAGTAGAGACACATTCTGGAAACTGGACCGTTCTTGCTCGCCAATCGATCAGAGGATTGTGTTTCTCTAACCAAGGTATTCCTAGAATAATCTGAAACTGAGGGGCCTTGATCACATCGAACACGATCTTCTCATGGTGTCCATCTTGACTTACTAGCGTCACCTCTTGAGTGGTATGCGTTACTGGCCCGGAGGATATCTCCGTACCATCCACCGTAGTAATGACGTCCTTTACAGCCTTGGGACAAAGAGTTAGATTCATCCTCAAAACCATTTCATGATCCACATAATTGCCGATGGCACCGCTGTCGACGTAAGCTTCAATTGCATGTAATCGATCCGGATTATCAGGGCTAATGAGGACCATAGGTATCACGAAATGCGAGGTCACGGAACTGGTTTTCACGCTCGGCAAGAGGACCTCTATTCTTGTCGGGCGAGGTCGTTTCCCTGCTCAGAGTTTGTAACTTTGGTAACTGCAGCTCCTACTGCCTTCTTGGCACGTTTCACCGGACAGTCTCGAAGAAAGTGCCCTGAGTTTCCGCAATAGAGGCATAATTGCAACTGTTTTCTCCTTTCCCGCTCCTTTTGTGTTAGAGGACCTTTCAGACCCCCTATTTGCATGGGTTCCCCGGAGTCTACTCCTTTGGAAGGAGTTGGCGGTTTGGAAAATACTCGAGCATCAAACTTGGAACGATCGGCCTTTCTGTTCTGCAGTCTGTGATCTATTTGAACGACTAAGTCTATATAGTCCGAACAATCTTGTGGGGGATTCACTACTTGGGCTAACACATCTTTGAGCTCTCCACGTAGACCTCTATAAAACAGCGTAATCCTTTTGTCCTCAGGCCATTGAGTTTCCACTATCAGTCTGTTGAAAGACGCAATATAAGCCAAAAGGTCTTGATTACCTTGTCGCAACGAAAGAAGCTCATTGTCCAAGGCCTGCCCCTGTGAATGTCTTGCAAACAGTTTTTCCATACTGAGCTGAAAAGCTTGAAAATCATGGAGGACCGGATCATCTTGATTTACTAGAGGGATCGACCAGTCTGCCGCATTGCCACTAAGGTACGAAAGCACGAAAGCTACTTTAGCTTGATCAGTTGGAAAGGCTGCTGGCCGGCATAAGAAATGCAACCGGCACTGATTGATAAATACTGAAAACCTCTTTGGGTCACCAGAAAATCGTTCGGGCGGAGCCAGAGGTACATTCCCAGGTAGGTTGATCTGCACTGGATTCATAGAGGATGTAGAAGGAAGATTTCCCCCAGATGCGGGTAACGGGGTCTGTCCGGCTTGTGACTGTAGCAATTGTCTCGCGAGATCATCTGTTCGCTCCTTGGAAATAATCAGTTCCCTTCTTAGAGCGTTCGTTTCCTGACGGGCTGCATGCACTTCTGCCCTTAGTTCCCCAAGTAACTGGGCTAGCTGGTCGGTATCCGAGGTTTCCATAGCGCCTGGACGGGAGTTTTGTGGTAGGCTTTGCATTCTGTAACGCTCACCTGATTCCCCTAGAGGCGCCGGTCTTGACTGGGCGTATACCGTATCTTCAAAGGTGATGTGTAACACACGGCTGGCTCTTTGGGCTGGACCTCTGTGCACTGTATGTCTGACTCGAAGGGTAAGATGTCTGCAGATAGAAAATATGGGATTAAGGAACTGGGTTATTGAATGTCTCTCTCTTCTTCCCTTTCTCTTCTCCTGTAGAACCCCAAAGGTTAACGCTCTCACCTTAGGTAAGTGAACGCTGTGCTCTCCATCTGCCTCGGGGCAGGGTGCTGTAACCAGTTTCTTCACTGGATAAGGGGAGCAGGCCTCTTGACTTCAGAGGACTGCTGTCCGTGGTTTACTGCACGAACGGTAAGTTTCGAGTAATTCTAATGTCTTTAAAGTCTTTAGTAATGATGTCTCTTGTTTTGCAGGGTTCCGGCGATGGCGGATGACGGACTGAAGTGAGTTGAAGATGGAGCCCGTGTGATGAATAGAAGCGCCTGGAAGCACGTAAGTAAGCGCTTGTTGCCTGCTTCACGATGCGCTCTAACTGCCTTTTTATTTTGCTGGTACAAGTTCGGAGCGGCTGCAGGGTGCCGGAATACCCACTGGGTTAGATGTGGAAAGGAGTAATGGCACGTGAGTATTAAAGTTCCCCAATGTCTTTAAACGCACCTTGTTTTGTCTTTCAGATGCGGGATGCAGCGCCGAAGGCCTCCGGAGCGTGCGAAGAGATGGTAAGCTTTTGTCTTTCAGATGCCGGAATGCAGTGTGAAGACCTCCGGAGTGCACGAAGAGTAGGTAAGCCTTTGTCTTTCAGATGCCGGAATGCAGCGCGAGGCGTTGGTGACAGCCGATGGACCAGGTAAGTGAAGAGCTGTCACTGAAGACCGTAATGCTAACCTGTTCTTTCTTGTCTTTATAGGTGTTGCTGAAGACTGGATTCAGGATGGTAAGCCTTTTTCCTTAGGCCCAGGATCAGATGCAGAAGACACGATGAGCGTTCTGCTGCAGAGGATGCAGAATAACGCAAAGCAAGATTCATCCATCGGGTGTGGTTTAAATAGCCTCCTGTAGGGCTTAGGTGTCTCCTTCCACAGCCACGCCTAGGTAAGAAAAGAGTTCCTGCTTTCCAGAAGAGTTCCAGTGTTCTGAATCTAGGGAGTGGCTCCTGCCCCACCCAACAGGAAAAGTAGTTCCAAACAGAAGAGGATCAGAGGCTCAACTGGCAGGCAAGTAAGCAGCATGGTCTGCTGCAGGTAAGTCCACCCAAGCATTATGAGCCCGGCGCTTCCAGCGCTGGGACTGGGCATATTTATGAGCCTGGTGCCACTGGCGCCAGGACTGGGTCCAAAAGGTCCCAATTGGGACTGGTTGGCACTCGGAACCTGGGTTATGGATCTGCTTCCAAGGGAGTTGGGAAAACCCTGACCTTTTGGAAGCAGAGATCATGACAGTACCCCCCCTCAAGGCCCCTCCCAAACCGGGCTTCTCCGGGGGTTTTGGCTTGTCAGGAAATGTTCGGTGAAATCTTTTGATTAGGCGAGGAGCGTGGAAATATTCAGCAGGTTCCCAGGATCTCTCTTGGGGGCCGTAGCCTTTCCAGTCAATTAGGTAAAATAGTTTAGATTTGGAGATCTTGGAGTCCAGAATGCTTTTGACTTCAAACTCGAGTTCTCCATCAACTAGGTTAGGTTTTGGAGATTTAGTTAGTCGGGTTTGAGGTTGCACAGGTTTTAATAGAGAGACGTGGAAGACCGGATGTATCTTCATGTGCGAGGGCAAGTCCAACTTGACCGCTACTGGGTTTACTATGGTAGTGATGGAATAGGGACCAAGGTATCTTGGGTTGAATGTGCGTGGCCCTTTTAGAGGTAGATATTTGGTGGATAACCAGACTTGATCCCCTACTTGATATTGAGGGGCTTCCTTCCGATGTTGATCTGCTCCTTTCTTGTATTGTTCTTTAGCCCTTTGAAGGTGAGAAACAGCTTCCTTAAAGGCTTGGGTGATTGTAGAATGCAGGTAGTCTACTGCTGGTGTTTCAAGATCTTGGAGGGGATCCAACTCCGAGGTTCGAGGGTGACTGCCGTACAAAAGAAAAAACGGGGTTTTCCCAGTTCCCGAATGGACAGAGTTATTGTAGGCATATTCGGCTATCCAAAGGATGTCTTTCCAAGTTTTTTCAGTTTGTTGCAGCATGCAGCGTAAATACTGTTCCAGAGTTTGATTGGTCCTCTCGGTTTGTCCGTCGGTCTGAGGGTGGTGACTGGTCGATAGTCTCACATCAATTTGAGCCGACCGACAGCAACTTCGCCAAAAATGAGAAATAAATTGACTACCTCGATCCGAAATTAGAACCGAAGGAAAACCGTGCAGTCGGACGATGTTTTCGAGAAATTCTCGGGCCAGAGTTGCTGCTGTTGGCAAGCCTTTGAGCGGAATGAAATGCGCCATCTTGGAGAATAAGTCCACGATTACTAGAATCATATTGAATCCGTAGCATGGAGGTAGATCGGTGATGAAGTCCATAGAAAGCGTATGCCAAGGGCGAGGTGGGATGTCAATAGGGCGTAAGAGGCCTGCTGGTCTTTCCTTTTGACTCTTGTTTTGGGCGCATACTCCACAGGACATTATAAAGTCTCTGATATCTTTTTTCCAAGACGGCCACCAGAAGAAGCGCTTGATCTTTTCTGAGGTCTTGGCCATACCGGGATGTCCTTCCATTAAAGAATCGTGATAACAAGAGATTACTTTTTTCTGTAAATCTGTGCTGGGTAGGTATAATCGTTCTTGGAAATACAATAAGTTGTCCTTTACTGCAAAGTCCTTTCCCTGCAGATGCCAATTCTGTATGTCTGCTGGAGTTACAAGTTGCCTGGCTTTATCCTTAACTTCCTCTATGGATTCTGTGGCGATTACACCCAGAATTCTTTGTTCGGGAATGATTGGTACAGGTTTAGGGTTGATCAAGTGTTCTTCCACTCCCATCCGAGAAAGGGCATCAGCTTTACCGTTCTTTGTACCAGGTCGATAGGTAATTATGAAGTCAAACTCGGCAAAGAATAATGCCCAACGGAGTTGTCTAGAGGATTGGGCTTTTGCGGTTTTCAAATATTGCAGGTTTCGGTGATCCGTAATCACAGTAACGGTGTGTCGGGCCCCCAGCAGATAATGCCGCCAAGCCTTAAAGGCAGACTTGATAGCCAGAAGTTCCTTGTCAGTAATCGTGTAATTGATTTCAGGAGGCGAGAATTTACGGGACCAAAATGCCACGGGATGCAACTGATTGGTTACCGGGTCCTTTTGTGATAGAACTGCCCCCATGGCAAGGCTTGAAGCATCAGTTTCCACGATGTAGGGGAGTTTGGGGCAAGGGTGTTTTAAGATTGGTGCAGAGATAAATTTAGTCTTCAAATCCTGGAAAGCTTGTTCCGCCTCGGTAGACCATTCAAAACGTTTGTTTTTCTTTAACAAGGCAGTGATGGGCTGGACTATTCGAGAGAATTCGGGGATAAACCTGCGGTAAAAGTTAGCGAAGCCTAACATGCTTTGCACACCTTTTACGGAGGATGGTGATGGCCATTTGAGAACTGCATCGACTTTCTTTGAATCCATACGCACTCCGCCAGGTGATAATATGAATCCCAAGAATTCAACTTCAGTCACGTTGAAAACACATTTTTCCAACTTAGCGAAAAGTTTGTGTTGACGCAATCTTTCGAGGACCATTTTCACATGTTTCCGATGTTCAGATTCTGATGAAGAATAAACGAGGATGTCAGCAATGTAAACAACAACACACACATCTATGAGCTCTCTGAGGACATCGTTCATAAAATATTGAAAGGCGGCCGGGGCATTGCAAAGTCCGAAGGGCATGACCTGATATTCAAATAGCCCATACTTGGTGCGGAAGGCCGTCTTCCATTCATCGCCCTCTTTTACTCTTACCAAGTGGTAAGCTCCTCTAAGATCCAGCTTTGTATATATGCATGCTTTTCTGACTTGGTCCAGGAGTTCAGGGATCAAAGGTAACGGATATCTATTCTTAATGGTGATCTGGTTCAGGGAGCGATAATATATACAAGTTCTAAGGTCTCCTTCCTTTTTTGGAACGAAGAACAAAGCTGAAGAAGCAGGGGACTTGGAAGGACGAATAAACCCATTTGCCAGGTATTGATCCAGGTATTGTCGAAGGTGAAGGTTCTCAGGCTCGGTGAGGGCATAAATTCTACTACAAGGAGGAGTAGATCCAGGTATCAGGTCTATCTGGCAGTCATAAGACCTATGAGGAGGTAGAGAGTTAGCCTGATCCTTCCGGAAAACATCTTGGTATTCTAGGTATTCGGGAGGTAACTGGGGAGTCTCTGAAGAAATTGCTGCCAGTGCAACACCAGGTGGAGGGTGACAAGTAGAGACACATTCTGGAAACTGGACCGTTCTTGCTCGCCAATCGATCAGAGGATTGTGTTTCTCTAACCAAGGTATTCCTAGAATAATCTGAAACTGAGGGGCCTTGATCACATCGAACACGATCTTCTCATGGTGTCCATCTTGACTTACTAGCATCACCTCTTGAGTGGTATGCGTTACTGGCCCGGAGGCTATCTCCGTACCATCCACCGTAGTAATGACGTCCTTTACAGCCTTGGGACAAAGAGTTAGATTCATCCTCAAAACCATTTCATGATCCACATAATTGCCGATGGCACCGCTGTCGACGTAAGCTTCAATTGCATGTAATCGATCCGGATTATCAGGGCTAATGAGGACCATAGGTATCACGAAATGCGAGGTCACGGAACTGGTTTTCACGCTCGGCAAGAGGACCTCTATTCTTGTCGGGCGAGGTCGTTTCCCTGCTCAGAGTTTGTAACTTTGGTAACTGCAGCTCCTACTGCCTTCTTGGCAGGTTTCACCGGACAGTCTCGAAGAAAGTGCCCTTAGTTTCCGCAATAGAGGCATAATTGCAACTGTTTTCTCCTTTCCCGCTCCTTTTGTGTTAGAGGACCTTTCAGACCCCCTATTTGCATGGGTTCCCCGGAGTCTACTCCTTTGGAAGGAGTTGGCGGTTTGGAAAATACTCGAGCATCAAACTTGGAACGATCGGCCTTTCTGTTCTGCAGTCTGTGATCTATTTGAACGACTAAGTCTATATAGTCCGAACAATCTTGTGGGGATTCACTACTTGGGCTAACACATCTTTGAGCTCTCCACGTAGACCTCTATAAAACAGCGTAATCCTTTTGTCCTCAGGCCATTGAGTTTCCACTATCAGTCTGTTGAAAGACACAATATAAGCCAAAAGGTCTTGATTACCTTGTCGCAACGAAAGAAGCTCATTGTCCAAGGCCTGCCCCTGTGAATGTCTTGCGAACAGTTTTTCCATACTGAGCTGAAAAGCTTGAAAATCATGGAGGACCGGATCATCTTGATTTACTAGAGGGATCGACCAGTCTGCCGCATTGCCACTAAGGTACGAAAGCACGAAAGCTACTTTAGCTTGATCAGTTGGAAAGGCTGCTGGCCGGCATAAGAAATGCAACCGGCACTGATTGATAAATACTGAAAACCTCTTTGGGTCACCAGAAAATCGTTCGGGCGGAGCCAGAGGTACATTCCCAGGTAGGTTGATCTGCACTGGATTCATAGAGGATGTAGAAGGAAGATTTCCCCCAGATGCGGGTAACGGGGTCTGTCCGGCTTGTGACTGTAGCAATTGTCTCGCGAGATCATCTGTTCGCTCCTTGGAAATAATCAGTTCCCTTCTTAGAGCGTTCGTTTCCTGACGGGCTGCATGCACTTCTGCCCTTAGTTCCCCAAGTAACTGGGCTAGCTGGTCGGTATCCGAGGTTTCCATAGCGCCTGGACGGGAGTTTTGTGGTAGGCTTTGCGTTCTGTAACGCTCACCTGATTCCCCTAGAGGCGCCGGTCTTCACTGGGCGTATACCGTATCTTCAAAGGTGATGTGTAACACACGGCTGGCTCTTTGGGCTGGACCTCTGTGCACTGTATGTCTGACTCGAAGGGTAAGATGTCTGCAGATAGAAAATATGGGATTAAGGAACTGGGTTATTGAATGTCTCTCTCTTCTTCCCTTTCTCTTCTCCTGTAGAACCCCAAAGGTTAACGCTCTCACCTTAGGTAAGTGAACGCTGTGCTCTCCATCTGCCTCGGGGCAGGGTGCTGTAACCAGTTTCTTCACTGGATAAGGGGAGCAGGCCTCTTAACTTCAGAGGACTGCTGTCCGTGGTTTACTGCACGAACGGTAAGTTTCGAGTAATTCTAATGTCTTTAAAGTCTTTAGTAATGATGTCTCTTGTTTTGCAGGGTTCCGGCGATGGCGGATGACGGACTGAAGTGAGTTGAAGATGGAGCCCGTGTGATGAATAGAAGCGCCTGGAAGCACGTAAGTAAGCGCTTGTTGCCTGCTTCACGATGCGCTCTAACTGCCTTTTTATTTTGCAGGTACAAGTTCGGAGCGGCTGCAGGGTGCCGGAATACCCACTGGGTTAGATGTGGAAAGGAGTAATGGCACGTGAGTATTAAAGTTCCCCAATGTCTTTAAACGCACCTTGTTTTGTCTTTCAGATGCGGGATGCAGCGCCGAAGGCCTCCGGAGCGTGCAAAGAGTTGGTAAGCTTTTGTCTTTCAGATGCCGGAATGCAGTGTGAAGACCTCCGGAGTGCACGAAGAGTAGGTAAGCCTTTGTCTTTCAGATGCCGGAATGCAGCGCGAGGCGTTGGTGACAGCCGATGGACCAGGTAAGTGAAGAGCTGTCACTGAAGACCGTAATGCTAACCTGTTCTTTCTTGTCTTTATAGGTGTTGCTGAAGACTGGATTCAGGATGGTAAGCCTTTTTCCTTAGGCCCAGGATCAGATGCAGAAGACACGATGAGCGTTCTGCTGCAGAGGATGCAGAATAACGCAAAGCAAGATTCATCCATCGGGTGTGGTTTAAATAGCCTCCTGTAGGGCTTAGGTGTCTCCTTCCACAGCCACGCCTAGGTAAGAAAAGAGTTCCTGCTTTCCAGAAGAGTTCCAGTGTTCTGAATCTAGGGAGTGGCTCCTGCCCCACCCAACAGGAAAAGTAGTTCCAAACAGAAGAGGATCAGAGGCTCAACTGGCAGGCAAGTAAGCAGCATGGTCTGCTGCAGGTAAGTCCACCCAAGCATTATGAGCCCGGCGCTTCCAGCGCTGGGACTGGGCATATTTATGAGCCTGGTGCCACTGGCGCCAGGACTGGGTCCAAAAGGTCTCAATTGGGACTGGTTGGCACTCGGAACCTGGGTTATGGATCTGCTTCCAAGGGAGTTGGGAAAACCCTGACCTTTTGGAAGCAGAGATCATGACAGTACCCCCCCTCAAGGCCCCTCCCAAACCGGGCTTCTCCGGGAGTTTTGGCTTGTCAGGAAATGTTCGGTGAAATCTTTTGATTAGGCGAGGAGCGTGGAAATATTCAGCAGGTTCCCAGGATCTCTCTTGGGGGCCGTAGCCTTTCCAGTCAATTAGGTAAAATAGTTTAGATTTGGAGATCTTGGAGTCCAGAATGCTTTTGACTTCAAACTCGAGTTCTCCATCAACTAGGATAGGTTTTGGAGATTTAGTTAGTCGGGTTTGAGGTTGCACGGGTTTTAATAGAGAGACGTGGAAGACCGGATGTATCTTCATGTGCGGGGGCAAGTCCAACTTGACCGCTACTGGGTTTACTATGGTAGTGATGGAATAGGGACCAAGGTATCTTGGGTTGAATGTGCGTGGCCCTTTTAGAGGTAGATATTTGGTGGATAACCAGACTTGATCCCCTACTTGATATTGAGGGGCTTCCTTCCGATGTTGATCTGCTCCTTTCTTGTATTGTTCTTTAGCCCTTTGAAGGTGAGAAACAGCTTCCTTAAAGGCTTGGGTGATTGTAGAATGCAGGTAGTCTACTGCTGGTGTTTCAAGATCTTGGAGGGGATCCAACTCCGAGGTTCGAGGGTGACTGCCGTACAAAAGAAAAAACGGGGTTTTCCCAGTTCCCGAATGGACAGAGTTATTGTAGGCATATTCGGCTATCCAAAGGATGTCTTTCCAAGTTTTTTCAGTTTGTTGCAGCATGCAGCGTAAATACTGTTCCAGAGTTTGATTGGTCCTCTCGGTTTGTCCGTCGGTCTGAGGGTGGTGACTGGTCGATAGTCTCACATCAATTTGAGCCGACCGACAGCAACTTCGCCAAAAATGAGAAATAAATTGACTACCTCGATCCGAAATTAGAACCGAAGGAAAACCGTGCAGTCGGACGATGTTTTCGAGAAATTCTCGGGCCAGAGTTGCTGCTGTTGGCAAGCCTTTGAGCGGAATGAAATGCGCCATCTTGGAGAATAAGTCCACGATTACTAGAATCATATTGAATCCGTAGCATGGAGGTAGATCGGTGATGAAGTCCATAGAAAGCGTATGCCAAGGGCGAGGTGGGATGTCAATAGGGCGTAAGAGGCCTGCTGGTCTTTCCTTTTGACTCTTGTTTTGGGCGCATACTCCACAGGACATTATAAAGTCTCTGATATCTTTTTTCCAAGACGGCCACCAGAAGTAGCGCTTGATCTTTTCTGAGGTCTTGGCCATACCGGGATGTCCTTCCATTAAAGAATCGTGATAACAAGAGATTACTTTTTTCTGTAAATCTTTGCTGGGTAGGTATAATCGTTCTTGGAAATACAATAAGTTGTCCTTTACTGCAAAGTCCTTTCCCTGCAGATGCCAATTCTGTATGTCTGCTGGAGTTACAAGTTGCCTGGCTTTATCCTTAACTTCCTCTATGGATTCTGTGGCGATTACACCCAGAATTCTTTGTTCGGGAATGATTGGTACAGGTTTAGGGTTGATCAAGTGTTCTTCCACTCCCATCCGAGAAAGGGCATCAGCTTTACCGTTCTTTGTACCAGGTCGATAGGTAATTATGAAGTCAAACTCGGCAAAGAATAATGCCCAACGGAGTTGTCTAGAGGATTGGGCTTTTGCGGTTTTCAAATATTGCAGGTTTCGGTGATCCGTAATCACAGTAACGGTGTGTCGGGCCCCCAGCAGATAATGCCGCCAAGCCTTAAAGGCAGACTTGATAGCCAGAAGTTCCTTGTCAGTAATCGTGTAATTGATTTCAGGAGGCGAGAATTTACGGGACCAAAATGCCACGGGATGCAACTGATTGGTTACCGGGTCCTTTTGTGATAGAACTGCCCCCATGGCAAGGCTTGAAGCATCAGTTTCCACGATGTAGGGGAGTTTGGGGCAAGGGTGTTTTAAGATTGGTGCAGAGATAAATTTAGTCTTCAAATCCTGGAAAGCTTGTTCCGCCTCGGTAGACCATTCAAAACGTTTGTTTTTCTTTAACAAGGCAGTGATGGGCTGGACTATTCGAGAGAATTCGGGGATAAACCTGCGGTAAAAGTTAGCGAAGCCTAACATGCTTTGCACACCTTTTACGGAGGATGGTGATGGCCATTTGAGAACTGCATCGACTTTCTTTGAATCCATACGCACTCCGCCAGGTGATAATATGAATCCCAAGAATTCAACTTCAGTCACGTTGAAAACACATTTTTCCAACTTAGCGAAAAGTTTGTGTTGACGCAATCTTTCGAGGACCATTTTCACGTGTTTCCGATGTTCAGATTCTGATGAAGAATAAACGAGGATGTCAGCAATGTAAACAACAACACACACATCTATGAGCTCTCTGAGGACATCGTTCATAAAATATTGAAAGGCGGCCGGGGCATTGCAAAGTCCGAAGGGCATGACCTGATATTCAAATAGCCCATACTTGGTGCGGAAGGCCGTCTTCCATTCATCGCCCTCTTTTACTCTTACCAAGTGGTAAGCTCCTCTAAGATCCAGCTTTGTATATATGCATGCTTTTCTGACTTGGTCCAGGAGTTCAGGGATCAAAGGTAACGGATATCTATTCTTAATGGTGATCTGGTTCAGGGAGCGATAATATATACAAGTTCTAAGGTCTCCTTCCTTTTTTGGAACGAAGAACAAAGCTGAAGAAGCAGGGGACTTGGAAGGACGAATAAACCCATTTGCCAGGTATTGATCCAGGTATTGTCGAAGGTGAAGGTTCTCAGGCTCGGTGAGGGCATAAATTCTACTACAAGGAGGAGTAGATCCAGGTATCAGGTCTATCTGGCAGTCATAAGACCTATGAGGAGGTAGAGAGTTAGCCTGATCCTTCCGGAAAACATCTTGGTATTCTAGGTATTCGGGAGGTAACTGGGGAGTCTCTGAAGAAATTGCTGCCAGTGCAACACCAGGTGGAGGGTGACAAGTAGAGACACATTCTGGAAACTGGACCGTTCTTGCTCGCCAATCGATCAGAGGATTGTGTTTCTCTAACCAAGGTATTCCTAGAATAATCTGAAACTGAGGGGCCTTGATCACATCGAACACGATCTTCTCATGGTGTCCATCTTGACTTACTAGCGTCACCTCTTGAGTGGTATGCGTTACTGGCCCGGAGGCTATCTCCGTACCATCCACCGTAGTAATGACGTCCTTTACAGCCTTGGGACAAAGAGTTAGATTCATCCTCAAAACCATTTCATGATCCACATAATTGCCGATGGCACCGCTGTCGACGTAAGCTTCAATTGCATGTAATCGATCCGGATTATCAGGGCTAATGAGGACCATAGGTATCACGAAATGCGAGGTCACGGAACTGGTTTTCACGCTCGGCAAGAGGACCTCTATTCTTGTCGGGCGAGGTCGTTTCCCTGCTCAGAGTTTGTAACTTTGGTAACTGCAGCTCCTACTGCCTTCTTGGCAGGTTTCACCGGACAGTCTCGAAGAAAGTGCCCTGAGTTTCCGCAATAGAGGCATAATTGCAACTGTTTTCTCCTTTCCCGCTCCTTTTGTGTTAGAGGACCTTTCAGACCCCCTATTTGCATGGGTTCCCCGGAGTCTACTCCTTTGGAAGGAGTTGGCGGTTTGGAAAATACTCGAGCATCAAACTTGGAATGATCGGCCTTTCTGTTCTGCAGTCTGTGATCTATTTGAACGACTAAGTCTATATAGTCCGAACAATCTTGTGGGGGATTCACTACTTGGGCTAACACATCTTTGAGCTCTCCACGTAGACCTCTATAAAACAGCGTAATCCTTTTGTCCTCAGGCCATTGAGTTTCCACTATCAGTCTGTTGAAAGACGCAATATAAGCCAAAAGGTCTTGATTACCTTGTCGCAACGAAAGAAGCTCATTGTCCAAGGCCTGCCCCTGTGAATGTCTTGCGAACAGTTTTTCCATACTGAGCTGAAAAGCTTGAAAATCATGGAGGACCGGATCATCTTGATTTACTAGAGGTATCGACCAGTCTGCCGCATTGCCACTAAGGTACGAAAGCACGAAAGCTACTTTAGCTTGATCAGTTGGAAAGGCTGCTGGCCGGCATAAGAAATGCAACCGGCACTGATTGATAAATACTGAAAACCTCTTTGGGTCACCAGAAAATCGTTCGGGCGGAGCCAGAGGTACATTCCCAGGTAGGTTGATCTGCACTGGATTCATAGAGGATGTAGAAGGAAGATTTCCCCCAGATGCGGGTAACGGGGTCTGTCCGGCTTGTGACTGTAGCAATTGTCTCGCGAGATCATCTGTTCGCTCCTTGGAAATAATCAGTTCCCTTCTTAGAGCGTTCATTTCCTGACGGGCTGCATGCACTTCTGCCCTTAGTTCCCCAAGTAACTGGGCTAGCTGGTCGGTATCCGAGGTTTCCATAGCGCCTGGACGGGAGTTTTGTGGTAGGCTTTGCGTTCTGTAACGCTCACCTGATTCCCCTAGAGGCGCCGGTCTTCACTGGGCGTATACCGTATCTTCAAAGGTGATGTGTAACACACGGCTGGCTCTTTGGGCTGGACCTCTGTGCACTGTATGTCTGACTCGAAGGGTAAGATGTCTGCAGATAGAAAATATGGGATTAAGGAACTGGGTTATTGAATGTCTCTCTCTTCTTCCCTTTCTCTTCTCCTGTAGAACCCCAAAGGTTAACGCTCTCACCTTAGGTAAGTGAACGCTGTGCTCTCCATCTGCCTCGGGGCAGGGTGCTGTAACCAGTTTCTTCACTGGATAAGGGGAGCAGGCCTCTTGACTTCAGAGGACTGCTGTCCGTGGTTTACTGCACGAACGGTAAGTTTCGAGTAATTCTAATGTCTTTAAAGTCTTTAGTAATGATGTCTCTTGTTTTGCAGGGTTCCGGCGATGGCGGATGACGGACTGAAGTGAGTTGAAGATGGAGCCCGTGTGATGAATAGAAGCGCCTGGAAGCACGTAAGTAAGCGCTTGTTGCCTGCTTCACGATGCGCTCTAACTGCCTTTTTATTTTGCAGGTACAAGTTCGGAGCGGCTGCAGGGTGCCGGAATACCCACTGGGTTAGATGTGGAAAGGAGTAATGGCACGTGAGTATTAAAGTTCCCCAATGTCTTTAAACGCACCTTGTTTTGTCTTTCAGATGCGGGATGCAGCGCCGAAGGCCTCCGGAGCGTGCGAAGAGTTGGTAAGCTTTTGTCTTTCAGATGCCGGAATGCAGTGTGAAGACCTCCGGAGTGCACGAAGAGTAGGTAAGCCTTTGTCTTTCAGATGCCGGAATGCAGCGCGAGGCGTTGGTGACAGCCGATGGACCAGGTAAGTGAAGAGCTGTCACTGAAGACCGTAATGCTAACCTGTTCTTTCTTGTCTTTATAGGTGTTGCTGAAGACTGGATTCAGGATGGTAAGCCTTTTTCCTTAGGCCCAGGATCAGATGCAGAAGACACAATGAGCGTTCTGCTGCAGAGGATGCAGAATAACGCAAAGCAAGATTCATCCATCGGGTGTGGTTTAAATAGCCTCCTGTAGGGCTTAGGTGTCTCCTTCCACAGCCACGCCTAGGTAAGAAAAGAGTTCCTGCTTTCCAGAAGAGTTCCAGTGTTCTGAATCTAGGGAGTGGCTCCTGCCCCACCCAACAGGAAAAGTAGTTCCAAACAGAAGAGGATCAGAGGCTCAACTGGCAGGCAAGTAAGCAGCATGGTCTGCTGCAGGTAAGTCCACCCAAGCATTATGAGCCCGGCGCTTCCAGCGCTGGGACTGGGCATATTTATGAGCCTGGTGCCACTGGCGCCAGGACTGGGTCCAAAAAGTCCCAATTGGGACTGGTTGGCACTCGGAACCTGGGTTATGGATCTGCTTCCAAGGGAGTTGGGAAAACCCTGACCTTTTGGAAGCAGAGATCATGACAGTACCCCCCCTCAAGGCCCCTCCCAAACCGGGCTTCTCCGGGGGTTTTGGCTTGTCAGGAAATGTTCGGTGAAATCTTTTGATTAGGCGAGGAGCGTGGAAATATTCAGCAGGTTTCCAGGATCTCTCTTGGGGGCCGTAGCCTTTCCAGTCAATTAGGTAAAATAGTTTAGATTTGGAGATCTTGGAGTCCAGAATGCTTTTGACTTCAAACTCGAGTTCTCCATCAACTAGGATAGGTTTTGGAGATTTAGTTAGTCGGGTTTGAGGTTGCACGGGTTTTAATAGAGAGACGTGGAAGACCGGATGTATCTTCATGTGCGGGGGCAAGTCCAACTTGACCGCTACTGGGTTTACTATGGTAGTGATGGAATAGGGACCAAGGTATCTTGGGTTGAATGTGCGTGGCCCTTTTAGAGGTAGATATTTGGTGGATAACCAGACTTGATCCCCTACTTGATATTGAGGGGCTTCCTTCCGATGTTGATCTGCTCCTTTCTTGTATTGTTCTTTAGCCCTTTGAAGGTGAGAAACAGCTTCCTTAAAGGCTTGGGTGATTGTAGAATGCAGGTAGTCTACTGCTGGTGTTTCAAGATCTTGGAGGGGATCCAACTCCGAGGTTCGAGGGTGACTGCCGTACAAAAGAAAAAACGGGGTTTTCCCAGTTCCCGAATGGACAGAGTTATTGTAGGCATATTCGGCTATCCAAAGGATGTCTTTCCATGTTTTTTCAGTTTGTTGCAGCATGCAGCGTAAATACTGTTCCAGAGTTTGATTGGTCCTCTCGGTTTGTCCGTCGGTCTGAGGGTGGTGACTGGTCGATAGTCTCACATCAATTTGAGCCGACCGACAGCAACTTCGCCAAAAATGAGAAATAAATTGACTACCTCGATCCGAAATTAGAACCGAAGGAAAACCGTGCAGTCGGACGATGTTTTCGAGAAATTCTCGGGCCAGAGTTGCTGCTGTTGGCAAGCCTTTGAGCGGAATGAAATGCGCCATCTTGGAGAATAAGTCCACGATTACTAGAATCGTATTGAATCCGGAGCATGGAGGTAGATCGGTGATGAAGTCCATAGAAAGCGTATGCCAAGGGCGAGGTGGGATGTCAATAGGGCGTAAGAGGCCTGTTGGTCTTTCCTTTTGACTCTTGTTTTGGGCGCATACTCCACAGGACATTATAAAGTCTCTGATATCTTTTTTCCAAGACGGCCACCAGAAGTAGCGCTTGATCTTTTCTGAGGTCTTGGCCATACGCTGGGACTGGGCATATTTATGAGCCTGGTGCCACTGGCGCCAGGACTGGGTCCAAAAGGTCCCAATTGGGACTGGTTGGCACTCGGAACCTGGGTTATGGATCTGCTTCCAAGGGAGTTGGGAAAACCCTGACCTTTTGGAAGCAGAGATCATGACATTAATAACCTATATACCTTCAATAAACTTGCTCAATGAAAACAATGTGGGGTCATCCCCACCACATTGCCTTTTCCACTAAATAGATTCATGGGTAACTGTGGATTTTATCAGGATGTTGCAATTGACCACCTGAGTGAATTAGGATTCTCTCATTTCATGATCATATGCCACTTTAGGATCATATTAGCTGCTTGGATCTCAAAGGTAGTCCCTGTTAGGTAGTGTTTAGAGTGCTTTAGGGGCCATACACCTGTGAGCATTCATTCTCAACATTTGCCACGCATTCACTCTCTGACAGAGATCTGTACTTTCTCATCCTGTTGCTCTTGAACTGTACTCAGCTTTAGGCCAGATGTGTTTCCAATATATCTGTAATCTGATTCTTTTGGCACTCAGCATGGAGCAGTGCAACTGTCCAGCCTTGGAATGCATGCAGGCCCTCTTCTGTACATACTGTCAAAATAACCTTGCTATGGCGATTGTTAGAGGCCAGGGGTGGGAGGTGGTCAAGTGGATCACAGTTGCCAATTAAGTTGCTATAGTACCTATCGTGCCCAACAAAGGTTCTCCATTAGGTCTGGGTGGTAGCAGGGTCCTTATATCTTGGTCTGGAGATATTTCATGTTTCCTCCACCAGCCTCTTGCCAAACCAAAAGCAAAATGGTTCTGCTCTACCTGCCAGTTAGACACCTTGATGGACAGCTAAGCTCTTTGAAATGTTTGCAACACTTTATAAAGGAGGCTACACTTTTTTTTAACGGTTGATGAAGATGAATACCGATGTCAATAAGGTTGGCAACACACACTCTCTTCAGGTATTTGGGGACATGCAATACCAGCCTCTGAAAAAGGGCCAAAGAAGTATTAACCGTGATTGCATTGCAGTGATCTGTTACAAAGGTTTGGGTGTGAAGAATTACCTTTCACCTTGGTAAGAAGTAGTGAGGCAATTTGCAGCACCCTGAGGTCAAACCGAAGGTGGTCAAGTACTTAGCTGCCCCACACTAGATTGCTTGTTTATGGTTTATGGCAAGCATGTATTTTTGTGCAGAGCCTAATGATGGGCTCTGCACAAAAACATCTGGGGGAACCAGCTCATACTAAGTCTGAGGGACAAATAAATAAGGGGGAAATTGTGGATGTTACATAACGCTAACCCTACCATCAAGGAAGCTATATGAATTGGGAACATGGATTTGACCATCAACTGTAATTGTGTAAGGAGCCTCTTAACCAATGTAAGTACAACTCCCCTATGCAGTGCTGAAGCTGTCAATACTTGATATCAGCATGGACAGAGCAAAGCCTCAGACATGATATCAGATGATGTGGCCTAAGTTTGTGCAAATATGAGCAGGTCCCTAAACCTCTCACCTCCCCAGATCCAGATTCCACTGACTGACTGAGGACATAGCCACTCTGAAGTACTAAAAATATCCATTAGACATCTGCAACATGATGGTTGTTGTCACTTCCCTCATCTGATGAAGCCTCAAAACTTTAGTCACACCATTATCTCTCTACTTGAGAAAAACCCGACAACAAACCAGAACACTTGCTAACTGCAGATTGATCTCAAGCAATAGGACATGTCAATGTACTGTACGTGGGAGGTGGGAGCGGAGGTATCTTTTGTATGTTATTTTGTTGATTACTGATTTAGTAAATTGGGCATACAAGGTTAAATGTATCATATTACGGAAGCACTTGGGCATCTGACAGTGTATGATTTACCATAGCATAACTTGAATTAGCAGGCACAGTTTTAAATGCCAGAGGATGGCAGTATCTGGCACATGCCTATATATCCGCATCTGAATGCAGTTCCCCATAACCAGGATGGCTCTGCTGGATATGTCAATGTCATATCATGGAAGCAGCAATGGTACAAGATAGCACCGAGTTAGCATATGCTGATTAACTAAGATAGTCTTTTGTCAACTTTGGTGAAGTTTGTAATTGTATTACACTTACACGCATTGTAGTTTTATAATATTATATTTAAATTTGGAATGTCATGTCCTGTGATGCTACATGCTCAAAGAACATATGACATAACTTCCTGTGATATCATTAGCACCAAAGGTCTTCTCATGTCTCTTTCATTGGGTGTGTGATGCCACTTTCATCACTGGAAAAATTATGGAATTGATTTAGAGCGTAATTATATAGTGGATTATTCATTAATTTATCCGATATTGACCTGTTACTTGTTTGTTTTTTTCATTTCATTTTTATTTGTTGGTGTTATATGCAGACTTAACAAGGCACCAAATGGATGTAAAATACATTTCAAAAGGATTACGTTTTTGTGTAGATTCAAATATAAAAATATAAAAATACAACTTAATAAGGGTTATAATTGTACCTGTGATAACTCTATTTTGTGCACAAGAAAGGTGACAGTATTGAGGGTCAATGTGGCAAAATACAATGGAACATTGCACTCGGGGTCTACAACTAAATGAGATTTCTACAGACGGCATCACATAACAAAATCCCTCTGTGCTTGGTGAATTTGGTGAACTACAAGTGTTTGGGGAAAACCAATTTCTTCTCACTTCTTTGTGCCGCAGATGCCATAGCTGCTCTTCCTCCTAACACTTTACCTCAAAAACTGGCTTCTTGGAATAATGGTAAGGACTAAACAAATAAACTAATATGTGTCTAAGAAGTGATTACTGCAGAGAGTTTAAATTCCCTATGCGTCTGGACCAAGAGCCATTGTGGTGGTTTCTAGGTAGAAGTAAGCTGGTTCGATCTCGCCAAGATATGGGTGACACCTCTAACATGTCTTGCTGAATTGTTTCAGTTTTACCTACATTGGCAACTAAAATGCCCATGGAAAACAATGTTTTGTTCTGTATTTGACAGTGCCCCCCCATGTACAACTCTGCTGTGAAGCAGGGTAACTATGTGCTATTGTGGATTTCATGGCAAAAAGCAAATATTTGGAGAATTGGTCAAGTCCATGATGGTCAAAATATGGATGACTTTGAGTTTTTGCATTTTAAGTACAAACTGAAAGCAAATTAAATTGGTTGTTATAATGTTCTGAAATAAATGTTTGCTGTACGTTCCTCACCAATAAATGCTGCACTACATGATCCACCTACTATTTTGCTCCTCTCAAAGAACATGACTATATCTGCAGCTACTTTATACAAATTAGTTACTCCTCCTACATCCCAATTAGCAGCACAATGTGGTAGAGGAAATGGGGAATCAGATTTGGGTTCCGTATTGTCGGATTTTGAATGGAACCGAGTATGCATGGGTCTGATTACATATAAAGTTGACTTAGAGCTATGATACACGCAACAGAGAATGAATCATTACCTGTACTGGTCCCCCTGGAAGATAGTCTCATGTAAACTGTGTAATGAAGATGTTTGTTGAAACTGTAAAAGAGATGTGGGTACCACGTTCCATATGTTGTGTAGAAAAATGCAATTATTCTGGGATGTGGTTTTTCAGAGAATACATTTGGTTTTGGGTCAATCCCTCCCAAGAGACCCTCTTCTTGATGTGTTGGACCTATTCAACTCAAGTATTACATTGTCTAACAGCAAATTGTTTTGGATATATAGAGCCCTTCTTCTTGCTAAGAAACATATTCTTAAATTTTGGAAAAGCAACACATCCCCTTGTGTTGATGATAGGTTGCAAACTTTATCCCTCTTGTCTAAGAGAGAAGGTATCCTTTAACACTAAAAATCAACTTCATAAAAATGAGTTATGATATTATTTGATATGTCATTTATAATGCGTCTATACACAAGGAGGGGCACAAAGGGAAGACAGACAACAATCCTACTAGGCCAGGTGTCATTCAGATCACGCAGGTGCGTGGGAAAGGGGTAGGGAGAGTGCAGTACATGGGAATAGATGATCTGGGGAGGATTTAATGATCTTTACGCTTAGTTATCTCTCGTCATCTAGAGTTTTTTTCTTCTTCTTTAAATTCCTTTTGTCAGCATTTCTCAATATTTTATTCTCTCCACCTTTTATTTTTCTCTGTCACACCCTTCGGAGAATTGAGCTGATATGATGTATTTTTAAAAGTATTATCCTATACACTAATGTTACTGTATTCATTTTATTGTTCATGTTTATATTATATGAATAAACATAACTTGGAAACAAAAAGAATTGGACCATCACTCATGCATTTAAAATGAATGCTAACCTTTCCAAATATAAATGGTTTACTGTTAATTGCAGTATCACGGCCATCCTGTACAGAGTAATGTCATTGTAATTGTTCTTTGAAATGTCAAGAAACTAAAAGGTGACATTTCAGATACAGTTTAATCAATTTCAATTTCCAAAACCGTTATTCAACATACAGTCATCAGGTTGCAGGTAGATAAAAGACTGAAATGTAACACTAAATAATGGTTGTTAAAACCACAACACAGGGCCTCAATTATCATAATCATAAACAAATAGGCATTACCATACTCAAAAGTAGTTAGGGCACCTGGAGAGACATACTCGCAGGCTGGGGCTGGGTTAAAGTGCTCCCTTCATTCTCCTCAGCAACTATGCTCTGTGCAAATAACAGATCACCGAGCATGCAGTTGAGGGGAACAAGCTTTGGACCAAAAATTCTAAGCCATGACCCCATGCAGAGAAATTTTTATACGAGGGCAAATGGGGCACTTGCCCAGGGCCCCCACCCTAGAGGGGGTCCTACAAGGCTAGCTGATCCAAAGAAGTAAGATTCCATTGTTCACCAGTCTTAAATTGCACACGTCAGGATATTTTATTGGGTGCTGCTGAGGCTCTAGACCCATTGCCTTTCTGTTTTGGCAAGTACATTCTGCCTTCATCAATTCATCATGTATTGCTGTCTGTGTTCACTGTGGTATACATAGTTTGTGTTTTCCTTATGGCACAACTCTGTAGCATTCTTTCTTTCCTGTGGGAATTATGTTGATCATGTGCAATAGGCAATGGTGAAATGCATATTGCTAAATTGAGTGCCACAATGGTTCAGAAGTTATCTCAGTGTGTGAAGCACCCATTGCAGAGATATGTGTTCATATGCAAACTTAGAATATCACATTCCAGCAAGGCTGGTTGAGTCTTTCCCATGTCTGAATTTTATAAACTTTCCTGCATATGTATTTTCTTTTGCAGAACAACATCTGCAATTATCATCAATGTACCTGTACCAAATAGTTGTGCTATAAAAACATACATATCATCCATATGGTGAAGGTCTAGAAATTGGTTTGTTCAGATGGGGTGTTGTAAAACCTAGGCAATCGCCTCCAACGATGGCATAAACTGTTAGTCCAAGAGGTGACTAAGGGCCTCATTACACCGATGGTGGTGAACCATGGCGCTGTTAGCGCCATGGTTCATGCTGGTAAAATACCGGCACCACCTTGGTGGAAAGGGGAATTACCGCCCTATTCCAAGGTTGGCGGGGCGGTAATTCCCCCTTCCACCATTGCCCTTCCCTATTCCCATTTTTGCCCCATAGGGCTCTACGGGAATGGGGAAGGCGCTAATTACGGTACCGCAAATTGCGGTACCGTAATTAGCTCCCTGGTCCCTTTGCGGGTTGGTTTTTAACGCCTGCAAAAAGCAGGCGTTAAATTCCCCAAACCGCAAAGGGACCTCGTAGTAAGGCGGTAAGGATTTACCGGTACCGGTAAAATACCGGTACCGGTAAACCCTTACCGCCATCCGTGTAATGAGGCCCTAAGTATCCAAATTCAAGACTATGGAACGACAGCGTTCATGTTTGTATCCTGGATTTGCCAGCAAACGATATGGTGATCCTGGTCAAATCATCTAATATATCTTACGTTTCTGTGCTGTCTTCTGTGAGGTTTGCCTTCTTGCATGCTGCTGGTATCGTTTAGTCCATTACTTGATCTTTCTTCTTATTTAGGCCATTTGGGGGGAAGGGTTGGTAGACAGAATATGATTATTGCGACGGCCGAAAATGTCAACTTATTTTTTTAACCCTTTCGACCACATATATATGCGGGAGGAGACCCCTGCAGCCCCCCACATATTAATATTATACTCTAATCCCCCCCCACATATATATGTGGTGTAAGGGGGAGTTAAAAAAAGAAAAGTCGGCATTTTCAGCTGTCGCAATTCCCAGGTTGACTTTTTGCACGATTCTGACAGAAGAGAGCAGACCATATGTTGCAGGCCTAAGGCAAGCATATTTTGGCAAGCATATTTTAAGGTCTGCTTGTTTGACACAAAAAACAGTTTGCTTTTTGGTAAAAGTCGAAGGTTTTTATGCACGTTTATAAATGAAAATGTCACGTGCCATTGTTTTGGAAGTATTTAAAGCTTTAAAATACAAAAGACAACCCCAGATGAAATGTGTTAAATCAGAACGATTGGTATGCTGGTTCTTATATACTTCCCTTGATGGAGAGAATGAAGCTAGGATCATTCCCTTTTTGCATAACACCCTTCTATAATATTTTGTTTAAAAAATGTCAAGTTTGGTAATGTGATTTGTGTACTTTCCAAGTCTGTTTTTTAAATAACATCAGATTGTTTTAGTTCATGGTAAGAACTGGAAAAGAAAGTGTTTAAATGCAGAAATTGCAGAGTTGGCACACATCCCAGCTTCACCCCTTCACCCCTTAACCAATGTGTGATCCTGGGCATTCATTTAATCTTGTATTGCCTAACCTCTCAATATTGCCAGTCCATAAACCTTTCAAAATTGCGAGCCCTTCCGAGTGATTTCCTTCTTGTAGTATGATCTTCATAAAAGCCTTATTCATGGTTTCACTGTGTTAATAGTGAGCATATTTATATCGTACACCACAGGCATTTGTTTCTTTGATATCTAATGGCAACACTATTTGAAAACCATATCCCACTTCTAATCTCAGTCTGTCTGGATAAGGACACCTTCCTGGTAGCTTCTAATCTGCCCCCACTATCCATGCTTTTGTATGTCTAGCAATCTCCTTCCTTCCAATTGGTTGTCTCTATTCATGCATGAGCACTTTTGCATTCCGTGAGGCAGCTAGTGTGAGTTCTCTGTCTATTATGGGTTACATGTACCTTTTACATACCGTCCTGCATTAATACTACATCTACCTTCCTAGATGTTATTGATAAAAGGTTTCCTGTATGTTCTAGAACACTAACCCCTTTGTGGACTGCTAATGTTGGTCTTCAAATGCTACTTGTTTATAATTCTGAGTAGAGCAACAATGAAGAGGGCAAAGAGATTTAAAGTGAGTAAACATGCTTATTATGCTGCAAGACAGCATAACCTATAGGTTGTGAGCGCGACGGGTGTGGGGCGCTACCAGTATTCTTGATCTCTTAATTCCTTTAGTTTGGTGAGGGGGGCCCCAAAGATGTCCGTGCCCTGGGCCCCAAAAGTGCTTAAGATGGCCCTGACCCCATGTCTTAATACCTGCCTCCAACAGTACGGGTCTGAAATGTAACCGCCTTAGCCACTGGTAGGGCTTGCAAAATGAAAGGAAGTGGGCAATAAAGGGCAACTAGCTGAATCAGGGCCATTCCATTTGGAAGTAAAAGCAGTAATTGGCAAGATCCCTAGTCTAAACCTCATGTAGAGTGATCGAACATAGGCAGGCGTGATCTGATCCAGATAGGCTTTAAAACCATCTATGTATCTCTTATCCAAAAAGTCCTGACCCAACCTTAACTTTGATGCTCTAAGGAGGAGCAGGTCTCTTGCTCTCTGTCTTATAAGAGGCTCAAATCAACTCCAGTTCGATGCTCAAAGGCTTCCAGGGTCATTACAAAACTCACCCATGTTAGGCAGAATAATATGATTTTTTATATGGGAGAGCCATTTCAGGCCGCTAGCTTCTTCAATGGACATGATATATGAAAGTGCGCCCCTGCATTGTCCCAGAGCTGGTTTGGGCCAGGCTCTAACCCATAGGGATACAGGCCGAAACATAACATCAATGCTCTGATACAGTTTTATATTATGGTAAATATGACTGTATACTAGGGCTCACATGCGAAAGCACCACCCATTTGCCATCCTGGAAGTTCACCTCTAGGTAAAAGCCGCTGAGCAAAGTATTGTGGCAATGCACATTAGCCAGATCCCATGCATTCTGATACAGAAATCTTTCTTTGTCTTACAGGGGAGCAATACTTTATGCAGAGCTTAATCAACCCAAGTCAGGCAGCTCTCAAGGATGCAGACAACCACATCCACATTTGATACTCATTAGAGATCCTTAGCATGGTATAATCCAACATCCTTGTGATTGGAGAATTGAATTATGTTTAACAAACATCATTATTTAATAAGGATTCACTCTGTATTATTCAATAATCCATAATCATTATTTTTAACATTTAAATTGGATATACCACTCACAAAGAATCATTTGTTTTTATTTTTCATCTACTTATTAGTAACATTGTTGTTTATCCATAGCAAGCATGTTGCAGTCATTATTGACCTAGCTGAAATATTGTTATTATTATTCTCTATTATCCAAACTTCTAGGCCATTGCAGTAGGATTAGTTTTGACATAATCATTGGTTTTCTCTGGCATACGGCCAGGCCGCATGCAACGATTTTGAATTTATTCAAGGCCAACTAAGCACTCCATCCTTCTGAGGTTGAAATATCTAAATTACTTAAAGGCCAGCCTTGCAAAGGAGCAGATCTACCCACTGCACCTGCAATTCCAGAAGTCTTGCAAAGCCAGAACTCGGGTTGCTCTACCAATTCATGGTTCACCCATGCTGGGGTATACAGAATAGTTTTCATAAGAGTGTATCTCTCAACTGAACACTTCACCTACTTGGTGTCTGTCCCTTAAGACAACTAATCCATGGGATTATCCAATTGGATCTAACAGATCATGTTGGTTGGAGCCTGCTCCACAACACACATTCCCTGAATGTGTCCTATGCTTGCCCATGATGCACTCAATGAGGCATTCGCCTCTTTGAGAATACCTCTTCATTCTAGGCACTTCTCAGCCCGTGTACACTTCTCATATGCACCCCCTCTCAGGGCAATTACTGTTTCGTTTTCTTGTCTATTTATTGATTTGCTAAATGCCACTTGGAGCCACTTCAGATCATAATAGATGACTAGAAAGCGAGCGAGAAGAGCAGAAGAGAACACATGAAGAACAACTGGTGCTGTTCCATAGCTGAACATTTCTGAGACCTAGGAAGGACAAAATCAGAGTGCCAAGATGGAAGCACATGTAGGGATGGTGGACATATACATCCTTTTTAATGGGCAGATGTTCATTAATACCACTGTGCTCTCATTGAAGAGGCACCAGGATAGGCTCATTGGTAATGTGGAATGTCACCTTCTCAATAATTAAGGCTTAACATACACTGATTCATTTAGACATGATGAAGTGGAATTAATAGATCTCAATGGTTGGAAAACCAGCTGCTAGAAAGCAGTTGGCTATGTTTGTTTCTGAAGTTAGACTGAAAGTCTGAATATCCGTGTTATTTAGTGCAATGGTGAAAACTCTCTTTCTTCAATGTCACTAAATCCGGGTTCTGTTGACTAGGTTATGTGACAGGCATTTGTAAGATAACATAACCTATTCAAAAATCACATCACCTAAAGGTGAGTTACCTACAATAAAAAAAACACATGACACTGTGAAGTTATCTATTACTCATTCAGCAGAAAATGACTCTGGGTGGCATCTAACGAGCCACAAGCAAAAGCTTCTAACCAGCCATCTAACATGTATGCAAAAACACACCCACCCACTTGTACTTAAAACACTCCCAAATTGAAAATAAAATGTTCTATTTTACATGATGTCTAATATTCAGTGTCTGCTCAACAAGTAAAGCCTGTGATGACAAACACATGTGCTAGGCTATGCCTACAAGTCCATTTTCAAAACATCACTCCTGCACCTCATCATAAGCAAACTGCGATAATAAAAAAACCTGTACACCAAGGACCATCTCTATCATACTGTATGCTCACATTTACCCCTATTGTATACTCTTGAATGCAATCAAACACATACTGGCTGACAACATCACACATGCACCACATCACAAGTAAATTGAAGAGAAATACTCAAAAGACACCTCAATATGTATGTTATCTAATGACAGGAAATCCTCAGAGGCACCCCAGGAGCTCACTCCCATCTCACGAAAATGCAACATTGAGTAACTAAATTTGGTTTGCTAATGTAAAAATCTAAAAGACGAATATTAGTTGCTCAATTATTAAACACACGGGAAACATTCCAGGCACATTAGCATGTGTCATTGCATGGCGTACAGTATGTTACAGATATAGTTTGAAAAAACACACTGCAACATGCAACATTGCACACACCATACTTAATTACAGATACAACTGGTACAAACGATTTTACAACACATATGTCATACATGAACAAGGGATTACAGATTTGAAAACATTGTACTCGCTGTACATAATGTGAAACTTCAAAGGTTACTCAGTAGGGTTGCACAGCATGTGAACAAAATATATTGAAGCTTCACACATACTAACCAAATTGTCCGTAACAAAACATCTGTTACTGGGTAACATGTAACACTCGGAGCCACCTCTCCAGCATTAACTAACATACCACCCAAGCAAAACACAAGATATATGACACATTTCCACATCATATTAAACAACTCACTGTCAGTTGTAAACTACAAATTTCCCCATATTATAATAGAACACTCCTCCCATTGGGAGCAAGGCCAAGACGTATGTACTAAGATGGTGTCCGTGTCTTCTGTAATCACGGTGAAGGATTAAAACATGATTGAATGAAACTTGGCCAGAACGAACAGCTATGATTATTTTAAATCTTCTCATCACTTTTACAGTGCTACATGTTCACTTTAAAGCCTTTGGCATGTGGGTTCCTGAAATATGGTGAAAAGCCATGCCCTTGTGAACAAGCCCCTTATATTAGTCTTTAGCCTTGCCCAATGTGCACATCGAGTGACTTTTTGGTGGCTTGTCTACGGTTGAAGACCCGCTTGGCAAAGTGGCAACTTCGCATGTCTGCAGGACATGCACATTGGGCAAATAAGGTTATTGCAGGTGCTTAAGGCATGGCTAATGGGCACACCTCACCTCAAGCACAGTATACAAAGGCATGGCTGCAGTCCATGCCCAGTGACCGCAATGAGAATCAGCGGGGATTAGGGGATGGAGTTTGGCACTTGGGCACAACAGTACATGTACTTGGCTTCCAGGGCATGCCCATTCCCCTAGGCATCTCCTAGATGCCTGCATTCTGAATCTATATTTCTTTCTATTTAGAACCAATGTGTCTTCCAATAACTGGATGGTGCAGTGGGCAGAGAATCTGGATGTAGATTGTGAAGCCCTGCACCAGGCACCCATTGGATCTATAGCGATTTGTGCAGCTGGTTCAACACATCACAGATGTTCTGGGGATCCGAGGGTGTGGGCGTGTGCTTCTGCCAGATCAACAAATGGGCAGTGCTGTGGTGCAGCCTCTTGCAAGGGCTTATGGATTGACGGGGTTGATGCAACTATGTTTTTCTTCACAAGCTGGAATGGACACAGCTGGTTTGGGTGCCCCAGCGAGTGGGAGAAGAGTGTCTGTGATCCAGGAGGGCTATTATGGTAACTGTGCTGTTCCCGCATTGGCTCATGACAACCAATATCTTGGAAATAGCCTGCCAAATGGACGCTTAACAGTTGTTCTGCCAGGGCAAGACACCCCCATGGGTTCTACCAAAACGAGTGCCAAGGCAACAGCAGTAGCACATTTAACACAGCGGCAACCATGGAGTGGCACAGGTGGCGGACTAGTTTCAAACCCTGTCCATGGAGTTGCCCCTCCATCCCTGGCATGGTCGAGGGCCCTGGTGGTTATTACCAGAAACCTAAACCCCCAAACTTCTTTGGTTAGTGTGGGGGTCAGGGTCCCTGTATTACTAGCAGCTTAAGGCACATCACTCGCTGTTTTAGGGGTGAAAACCTGCTTTAAAAGTGTACTATCGCAGGCCAGACTAGCAGTGAACCGGGAGCAGGGGCGTGTGCTGATACACATTCTGGATGCGTCAAGCGGAAAAAGTTACAACACAATGTTGACAACGAGCCTGATGTTGTAAAACAGCCACGGGATTGTGAGTCCTGATTGCGGCTCAGGAAAAATGGCCCCAACGGAAGGGCCCAGGGTGTTACATCCGAGCACAAGTGGCTGTTTACTGCAAGCAACTGTGTACCGCTAAGGGGTGTCACAAGCGGTGTTGGTTGTGATTAGCGATGATCAAGGTGTTACACCATTAACTTTTTCTGAGAGTGCAGCTGTTGCTAGTTTTGAAGGCAAGAATAATACCGACTACTCCGCCATTGTCAACATTTTAGATAACCTAGCTAATGCATCATTGAACCCTGTTGACAACTCAGCTCTTCATTCTCCATCTATCCAACAGGGCGAGGTGGCAACTTTTCTGCAGGAAGACACACGGGTGGTGATGGTGGGTAGGGGGTTGGGATATGTACAACTGGATGTTGCTTCTGTTGTACATATTAACACATTGAACGAGATGCATTGATGGCCGCTTTGCATGGGAATGGGGTGCAAGCTAGTGGCATGCCACCATCCCTGTGGTTTGCATACACTATGTCAACTAATTATTATACAGCCCTCGAGGCGCTTCTTAAGGATGCTGGCATTGCAAGCATTGGCAGTGAAACAGGTATATGTATCGATACTGATGATACTCACGATGCTAACCTTATTAATATTACTCCTGCTGGTACTCAAGAGGGCAGTGTGCACAGGGATGGGGAGTCATACAGTGTTGCTGTGTTAATATTGTGCATGTTGGTACTCAAGGGGGGAGTGTGCACACTGGTGGGGAGGAATACAGTGTTGAGTGTGTTAACATTACAAATGACCGGTTGGTAAGTGTTCAGCCTCAGGCAAGTTACGACACAATGTTGAGAACAAGACCAATGTCATAAGACAGCCACAAGGTCGTGAGTCATGACTGCGGCTCAGGAAAAATGGTCCCAAAAGAGGGACCTGGGGTGTTACACCCGAGCAGAAGGGCGTGTTCACTGCAAACAACTGTGTACAGCTGGGGGGTGTCAACATTTTAGATAACCTAGCTTATGCATCATTTAACCCTGTTGACAATGCAGCTCGACATTCTCCATCTATCCAACAGAGCAAGCTTGCAAAGTCTTTGCAGGAAGACACTCGAGTGGCGATGGTGGGTGAGGGGGGGCATGAGATGTGTACAACCGGATGTTACTTCTGTTATACATATTAACACATTGAATGAGTTAGATGTGTTGATTAACGCTGTGCAGGGGAATGGGGTGCAAGCTAGTGGCACACCTCTTCCCCTGGAATTTTCAGACACTTTGTTCAGTAATTGTTATACAGCCCATGAGGCACTTCTTAAGGACTCTGGCATTGTTAGCATCGGCAGTGAAACAGGTGCATGTATCCATACTGACTGAAAAGAAGTTTCCAACCAAAAAAGCTTGTCCCTGGCGAAAGCTTTCTCTAAATTTATTTCTTTTTTTCTGTTTATTTGAATGTTGTCTTCATGAGTAATACTCAAATCCTTGTGTGGCTGCTGCACAGAAACGATTAGAAAATGTGTTGATATGAGATATAAAGTTTTACTCCAATCACCAACCTTTTAGAGTTTTAACAGAACTCATTTAGAATTACCAGCAGAGAGCTGACATCACAAATTACTAAAAAATGCACAGTTATTGCGTTTTCTCAATCAACAGTTAAAATAAACTTGGACAAAGTGAAAGCACCATATAAAGTGTTTATGTAGGAACCTACTTGGGTGAGTCAAGTTAAAATACAATATTCTATATTACCAAAAGGTTTTTTCTTAAATAACAATTGTGACAATGTTTTTTTATTATTTTCTCTCTTCTCCCTTTTTTTTCAAAATAATGTTAAATTGACTAGGATTTCCTCTCCTGATGAACCATTATAATTAGCAATGGGGAAACACGTGTCGAGTGGGAACAAAAATAATTAAGTGTGAAAACTGGTATTATTTTTTGAGAATCTATTGTTTACTGAAGTTTTAAGTGTGAAGTAAACACTTGGAATAAATGGAATTATACATGTGATGGTAACATGTGGAACTCAAAATAAAAAGCACTACAGAACAGAACTAATGCATTGAAGATTTATTTTTCCTTTTCTAAAAATTGCTAATTGGAATTGCAATTTGAAGACTCACTGCAACAAATGTAACTCTAAAAGGTTAGCGCATTGGAGTAAAACTTTATATCTCATATCAACAAATTTTCTGTATGTATCGATACTGTTGACACTCACAATTCTGACGTTATTAATATTACTCCTGCTGGTACTCAAGGGTGTGTACAAGGATGGGGAGGAATACAGTGTTGGGGGTGTTAATATTGCGTCTGTTGGTACTCAAGAGGGGAGTGTCTACAATGATGGGGAGAAATACAGTGTTGGGGCTGTTAACATTACAAATAACTGGTTGGTAAATGTTCAGCCTCAGGCCGATGCCCCCCTGATCTTGCAGCTACAGCACACACTAGCGGCGATACAGCCGTTAAAACACATTTGAACAATGGGGTGATATTTCATTGCCTATGTTTGATGTTCATGAGCGAGGTGTCAATAATATTGGTTGTGAAACAGGTGTATGTATGGGTGCCAAGGCCGACACTCAAAATGGAGGTGGTCATGCTGTTGGGATGGGTCACAATGTTGATGACGTTAACATTTCAAATTACCTCAATGCTAGTGTTATTATCACAGATGATGCTGAGGTTGCATGCGGGTATACACGTGTTATTCAAATAATACGGAAACAAAGAACCCAATTAAAACAAAATTACAAGAAATGATTGCCCGTGTCAAAAGTTTCAAACCGTACTGCAAAAAGAAGGAGGCTGTACAATCTATGGTTAGGGGTGCTTTTGAAGACATGGAAGGGGCAGTTTGTACCCTATTAAAACATTTTGCAATATATTTTGACAGTTTGAAAGATCTGGTGCAATCCTTTGTACAGGAAGCCGCATGTAACAACCTCCAGTCTATCATCGTTACACATCTGGTTACAGTGTGTGATAAAGAAAAGTGGGAAATTAGCACTGTCACTCTACAAAAGACGCTCAGTGTTGTGTTTAATTAAAGAACGCTGGCACAGGACGGATTGTTGCATACCTATGGTTATTGAATATTTTGGGCATTAATCTCTTACCTATCCCAAACTATTCCACAGCGCCCCGACATCTCTCATCCTATAAATCATCTATGCCACACAGGTGACACATCGTCCTAGGTGAGTGTCTGTGAGTTTGAATGTGCATGTTTATTTTTTCTTTTTGCGTTACATTGCTTTTACACGCATAAAGTTTTCCTATCTGCATTGAACTGTGTGCATAACCTTTTTTTCCTTTATGTATTAAATATATGTTTTTATAATTAAAATATTTGTTTAAAATCCTAAAACGGTCTGGTTCTTTATTACATGTTCCTTTTTATTATGTATAATAACACCCATCGCTTGTTGTTTTTTTAATAAAATTATTCATTTTATTCAGAAGTGTAATGCTGGTCTGTGACGGGGCAACAATTTCTTAGAGAAACAGTTTCCATGTTTTTAATCGCCCGCTGTAAGTTAAGAAACACAGTAGAAGTCTGTTGCTGTTCCAGAACCCTCTGTAGGAATTTTGGCGATATAGATCAGTATTTCGGTCTAATCAGGTGAGAGGCCTACTCACCCGAGGTTTTAAATACCCATGTAACCTTATAGATGTGACACTACACTAATGTTTCCACTTTGTCGTACATGCAAGGAGCGAAAACAGACTGGGCGTGGGCACACGGATGAAGCGCGATGGCTGACAGGGACTTGGTGCACGATCGAGCTACAGGCAGCTTTGAAAAAGGGATATCACCTGGGGTGCATACACAAAATATGGCATTTTAAAACAATCACCCTTGATCTCTTCTGTGATTATGTCCACATATTCCTACAGCAGAAAGAGGAAGTCTCTGGCTTTCCTGTCGGTTGTGTGGACAATGCCACTAAACAGGCCTAGATAGATGAATATTTTAATCATGAGGGCATATGCTTGTGTATGGAAAACATTGAGGAAAACCCAGCTTGGTGGTTGCTGGCAAAACTGTGCCTTCATTTGTTGTGGGGTAAGATTTTGCAAAGAGTTAATTTGCCCAACACAACCATCATCACAAACCCCGATGTGTTCCACGCCTATCTATTTGATAATTCATACGACGTGCGCAGCTGCGTGTTCATAGACAATGTAGTGGCTTGTCTGTACTGGCGCCTTGCCGTGAAATATCCAACTAATTCAGACAACACAAACATATTTATAGCTGCGTTCACAACCGCTATCGCTCGATTAAAACTGTTTGCTGTGATGGAACAATTACAACAGTGGGTTCTGTATCATGATACCGATAGCGTTATTTTTGTCAGCCGCCCCGGGGATGTCAACCCACCCACAGGCAATTGAGCTAGCTCCTGGCAAATACATTGGGGAGTGTGTATCTGTGGGTCCCAAAACATACGCCTATCGCATGTGTCTAGGGGCTGTCAGTATTTAGGTAAAAGGTGTAACGCTGAACATTAACAACACCTTTGCAATATATTTTGACAGTTTGAAAGATCTGGTGCAACCCTTTGTATAGGAAGCAATGTATGACAACCACCAGTCTATCATCGATACACATCTGGGTATAGAGTGTGATAAAAACAATGTAATATTAGCACCGCCACGTTACAAAAGACGCTCAGTGTTGTGTTTAATAAAACAATGCTGGCACCGGATGGATTGACACACCCCTATGGCTATTGAATATTTTTGGCATTAATCTTTTACCTACCCCAAACTATTCCACTGCGCACCTGACATCTCACCCTCTAAATCAACTATGCCACACAGGTGACACATCCATCCTACCTGAGTGTCTGTGAGTTGGATATTTGAATGTGCATGTTTATTATTTCCTTTTGCATTAAATTACTTTTACATTCATAACGTTTTTCCTATCTGCATTGAACTGTTTGTGCATAAACTTTTTTTTCCTTTATGTATTAAATACATCTTTTTATAAATAAAATATTTGTTCAAAATCATAAAACGGTCTGGTTCTTTATTGCGTGTTCCTTTTTATTATGTATAATAACACCCATCGCCTTTTGGTTTTAAATTTTTTTTAAAATTTAATTCAGAAGGGTAATGCTGGGCAGTGATGGGGACAACAATTTTTTAGAGAAACAGTTTCCATGTTTTTAATCAACCTTTGTAAGTTAAGACATAGAGTTGTTCCAGATGCTGGCTTTTTTATTTTCACAGATAATGCCACAAGCTCTTAATGGCCCTTTGCCTTAAAGACGCAACTGTGTATTATAAACAACACATTTTTATGAACATTTAAAATAGTGATTCTTTTTCAGATTTTTTTCACAATAGTTTGGGTTATCAGATGCTGCACGACGATCCCATCGGCTCCAAATTCCAATGTATCAGCAATGTCGCTAAGCAAACATACATAATCTGGAAACGGTTAACAAAAATTCATAAAGTTCCCTGTCAAACCGCCAGTGTCTATTATCGCACCAAAAACTCTGTTGTGGGATGGCTGCCTTCAATCGCAATGAGGGGCAATTGGCGACCTTAAATCCCCCAAAAAAAATCTTTGTGGTGCTTTTACCAGTAGTTTTCCGTTAGTGGGTGGCTGGTGTTGATGCATATGTTTGCGATACATAAAAGATTGTTAAATTCCCTTCTGTCTATCTCTGTTGGTGCGTCCACATAACACAGCAGACATGGACATATAGTACTCAAATGCTCCTTAATTAGATCCAGCAATAATTGCTTTAAACATCCAATGGTAGGTTTCACACTAAATTGATCACTTTCCAAAAGGTGTTCATTTTTTATTTCCTGCAAATAAGCAGTGATACATATGAAAACATATACAGGGCCTCATTACACGGTAGGCGGTAAGGGTTTACCGGTACCGGTATTTTACCGGTACCAGTAAATCCTTACCGACTTACTACGAGGTCCCTTTGCGGGTTGGGGATTTTAACGCCTGCTTTTTGCAGGCGTTAAAAACCAACCCGCAAAGGGACCCAGGGAGCTAATTACGGCACCGCAATTTGCGGTGCCGTAATTAGCGCCTTCCCCATTCCCATTATGCCCTATGGGGCAAAAATGGGAATGGGGAAGGGCAATGGTGGAAGGGGGAATTACCGCCCCTCCAACCTTGGAATGGGGCTGTAATTCCCCTTTCCACCAAGGCTGTGCGGTATTTTACCGGCATGAACCATGGCGCTAATTGCACCATGGTTCACCGCCTACCGTGTAATGTGGCCCATAGTCTCAATCCTCGTAGGTCAGTTTATGGGGCCCCATGCACATTGCTCTACCATACTGTTTTTTATATACTTTATCCACCACTTGCGAAATAACACACATCGGCCACCCCGGTATAAACTGCTTCATTTTGAAAAGGGGGTTACGTGCCGATTGTATATCCCATAATGTTTTAGATATGCATTGTTCCATCCCTTTGCCAACCCTTAGCTGTGTTTGCAGCTGTGTCAATCACATCATTTCTACAAGGTGTTTAGAGCTCAACATGTTGCATAATTTATGTAGCGAATTATCCATATAAGATATTTCCAAACACTCATGAGGATTCTGTCAGGCGTCATCAATAGTATGACTGCACCTGCGTACCATCTGTAAAAAGTGTTGTTTTAAACATGTTTTAACCACTATGGTCGTAAAACCTTGTATAGATGGAATGGCAATCCAGGTCACAGCCGATGTGACTGTGTCATCTTTAATGCTGCCGGTCTTCATTCACAAAATACAAGCTTTGCACAGGCTATTACCGCAATCCCTTGAGTTTTCTATTTGGTTTGAGCAACAAGCGCAATAATATTAATAGTTTCTGCTACAGCTTCACTTTCCTCAACAGCGTCCACTTTACTGGTAAGAGGCTGTAAACAAAACAGAGACATATGGTTTTAACTTTAGTTAGTTCTTATGCCCTACAAAATACAATTGCTTGCTTTAAAATATACTCACCGGAAAATAGGCAGTCCAATAGCCAGTGCACTTGGACCCCCACTTTTCCCGATGCTCCAGTTGGGCGAGGTCACTCCCGGCATCATGGCCGCCTGCAGAACCAAAGATTCATATCCGCTGTCTTCAGAACCCACATCGGCCGCGGATGGTCATCCCGGTACCGCGCCTATCGGTTGCTCCAGAAACACGTCATCACCATTCCAGGTCGCCATTTCCAGATACGCAACTTTTATGGGCACATGTTCCTTAATGTTTTGAATTCAGCCTCCAACAGAGTGCCCCATAACTGTAACAGTGAATGGCGGCTCGCTGCGAACAGACAGTGTAGACATGTTCTCACAGAGCTCACCGACCCCGCATTCGGCCATCAAGTCCTGCACATCTTCCTGCTCATCACCCCCATTAGACAGTAAGTGGTATCATTATCTTGGGGGGGTTCTCTTCATCGTAGCTGTACTTGCTCATAACTGTTGCTTTCTGGATAGCCCCTTGAAAGCAGAACGAGCGTCTGTGTTTCCCAGGCCTACAACAAGGGCTATATATACAGGCTAAAAGCCCCTCCTCCCTCACCATCCTAGCCTTATGGATGTCCTTTTAGATCAACATTTATATCAAACATTCTTGGGATTCTTAAAATATATAAAATCTAGATAAAAATGATTGGGGTTCAATAAAATTGATATAAAAAACTTTGGGGGACTGGCCACCAGGGGATGCAGGAATGCAAAGCTCCTGAGAGCTGCTCTGACCCAACAGCCCCAATAATGGGGTGAGCCCCCTCAGAAAGCCCCCGAAGAAGTGTACAACCCCTCCAGTGTGTTGCCGGAACCTATGGGGCACCTCCTAATCCAGCTCCAGCCTCTCAAGACCATGGGAGTACAGATAAGTGGCCCTGTCATAGAGGAGCAGTGCAACGTTGGCATCGGAGTCAGCGGGGAAGGACGAAAACTTCAACGTTTCCCGCTCAGCCAGAGGAGCAGTATCGTTGCCGTGTCGGACATCCCCTTTGCTTTCCAGGGATCGGCGGACTTCACTCCTCCCCGCCCTCATCCCGCTTTCAGGTGGAGTACTCCCTGGTGGCCCACAGCGGACCCAGGCCCGGCTTCACAATGTTAAAGGCACAACAGCTGGGCCACCGCAGTCCACACACACTTTTCAGGCCTCTCAGTGGAGCCCAAAGGCGATCTACCTGACCCTTTCCTCAGGCAGGAAAGGGATTATGATCGCCAGGCTCCTTCGGGACCTCCAGGCAGGCATATTCCATACAGCAGCACTTTCGTGGTAACAGGGAGAAGGCGGGTGAATACGCATAACATCCCCCGGGACAAGGGGACGAAACCAGGTGAGACTGTTCACCGACAGGATTAAAAGGGCATGGCCTTGTGTGTGGCACTCCAGTCCCCCATACCTGCGCACTCGCTTGTTTGGACTTGGAGCCCCCCACCTCACTGGTCACACTAGGGGTCCCCTGTTGACATACACCACCACATGACATTGAGGCAAGTGGGACCCCAACCACAACATTGACTGATGAAACCACTGTTTAAAGGAAAGAAGAAATCAAGGTATGGGAAAATGGGCAACAGCACACTTACTACGAGCTGTAGGACACTGGCTAACAGATAACAAGGGGGGAAGTCAACCAAGAAAGGTGATCATAAAAAGCTGCAGCTGCAACCCATTAAGGGGGAACTCACCAGGTTGAAAAAGACTCGATCTACTTACAGGCTGGTGGACTCCGAGAAATAATTTTACTTCTGCATGGTGGGAGCAGAGGGATAAAATCAAGTGCTGAAACCTTCCACAATAAGTCTGTCCTATCGGAGGCTATCTACAGCATACATAATAGCACGGGGTCCCAGTGGCCCCCCACTCTCCCCTGTGGCAGTACATCCAACTACAAGAGGGCTCGCATTCGACAGCCCACCAGTAAAGGGTATTGCCGCACTCAGTCATGGACTTCTAGTACTGATAAGGGAGACGATCCGAGGAACCCCTGCCATAAGACCACTGCCACTTGCAGCTGGCACACCCAGCCTTTCCGGCTGAGGCATACCAAGGAAGCTGTTTGTAGCGCATGTCTCTACTTGGGGTGTCCACGTGGTTCTGAGAAGGACATATATTGACCTAACAGGGTCATCAAGTTATGAGTACACAAAGGTGGCTCCCCTCAAAGAAATCCAAGAGAAGAGGTCTAGCCTGAAGGAAGGAGAATTAAGGTCCCGTCAGCCGTGGTCAGGGGGAGGTGAGGGCCCCCATCTTCTGGGGCATGTGCCTGCCATCCCCAGGGAGACTGAGTGGAATGGAACGTGGAGGGACCTGCCCCAGCCATAGCCAGAGAGGGATAACCCACTGAAGACCCGTGGGAGGCTGCAGGAGGAGGTGCATGGAGTCGAGGCAGAAGTGGGTGGCCTATAAATATAACTAGGGGGCCAAGGAGTCCGGGAGATACCACAATCCAGCATGGCCAGCGCACCTAAGGAATCCGCTACAACTAAGAAGGATGTCGCTGCATTAATGGAGGAAATAAGAAATATGAGGGCAGACATTGGAAGCAGGGTGGATAGAATCACCCAGCGAATAGACAAAATGGAGGGAGTCTGGAGGAAGTCGAGCACAACCAATCATCTCTAGATACTCTATAGACGTAAATGGACATGCAGTTTTCTGAAATAGAGAGACGCAAAGAAGAGGTTAGATTGAAGATGGATGACTTGGAAAATCGGGAGATGCAGAACAACCTCAGACTTTTTGGTATTCCAGATCGAGAGAGGGAAATGGAACTTGACTTCAGGAGAGCATTCTACGAGGTTACAAAACTAGTCTTCGAAGACGACACTATAGACCAAGCGAAGATTGAAAGAATTCATCGGGCAGGAGGGACTGCAGGACGTCCGAGGTCGATCCTTGCCAAGTTCTACAATTACGCTGACAAAAGTGAACCTTCTTGAGAAGGCTAGGCGAAAAGGCCCGGTCATGTACAGCACATTCAGAGTCACGATTTTCAGGACCTGTCCTTCCTGACCTTAACCAAGTGGAAAATGTGCTCTCCCCTGACTAAATGGCTGAACAAGAAAGCAGGGATTCCCATTCTCCATTTCCTTTGAATTTGACAGACACAAATACAGATTGACTACAGAGGAAGACATTCAGAAAGTCACAGGAGAGTTGCTCGGTGAAGCCGACACTTCAAAGAAACAAGGAGACCAGGCGTCTGGCAACAGGCATGGTTAATCAAGGGTCCTAGGAGACGACGGATGCTGGGATACAGCAAATATAGAAAGCTGAACACGTCGCCCACTGCTGATACTTGACCCAGATTGAAACTGAGTGGACATGGGCTCAGCAGGTTGTTTATGGGTGAAGTATGATCAAGTAGGCCACCTCTGTGGCTGGCCCAAGCTGTTCACTAATTGTGGGCTGTAACCTCCTGAGCGAGGTATGCAGGGCCCTGAGGCTGGTGACTTGGTGGGATTCGATTTTGGGGAATGGAGAGAAGGAGGTGTGATAATGATGTGAGGAGGGGCTCAGAGTTCAGGAGGTGCTATGTGCAAGGGACTGGAAGGGAGCTGGTTCAATCTGGTGGGCCGATCTTACTCTGGTGATGTCAACTGGGTGGAATCGGGTGATGAGGCGGGTTAACAAGGGGGGGTGGGAGTTTTATTTTTGTATGGGGTGGGATACTGGTCTTCTCAAAGTGGTTTTTACCAGTTGTAGGGGGCGGATCTATGTGTACAGGCCACCTGTAGGGCTAAGGGGATTCAGGAGTGATAGAATAAGAGGATGGCTGTAGTCCTGGGTTATAAAGTGGGAGACCTCCTGAGCTTGGGAACGCTGAAAAGTAAAGGGAATCAACTCGCCCACCAAGAGGTCTCTGGTAACTAGGGAGTTCCGTTGAGCTGGTTTTGATGTGATGTTCCTGCAGGAGACTAAATATGCGAGAGGGGAAGAACGGAGGGTCCCAGACAGGGCACTGGGCCAGCAATATTAGTGGTCTGGCCCTTTAAGAAAGGCGGTGGTTGGAATCCTCATTGGTAAAGGGATAAGAATGGAGGTCTCAAAGGTTGGGGAGATGAAGAGGGAAGGGCCCTCCTGGTCTCTGGGACCATAAACGAGATGGGGTTCATGTTTGCTACATCATATTCCCCAAATCAAGGGCAAAACAGATTCCTGTTGAAAACTCTCCCAAAGATACTGCTCGAAACCTCAGGCCATATAATACTGGGAGGTGATTTCAATATGGGCAGTCTTCAGGTTTGACAGGCAGGCATGAGAAGGTGGGACGGGGTGTGCCTAAACCTGTACATGGGGATTTAATGGGAATGTTGGAAGCATACAGAATACGGGACATTTAGCGGTACCTGCATCTGGAGGAGAGGGGATATACCTTTTATCCGGCCCAACATGGCACTGTCACAAGAATTGATTATTTGTATATCTCGCAGTGTCTATGGGAGGAAGCACTGAGTTCGGAGATTTCTGCGATCACGTGGTCAAATCATGATTTGGTCTTAGTGGACCTGAACTGGCGGGGGATGGTACCCAGGGGGTCTAAATGGAGATGCAGCGAATCCCTATGGAAAGACCTGGTGTTCCGGGAAGAGTTATCGAAGGAGATTGTTGAATTTTTCAAAACAAATAATGCAGGGGAGTTATCCAGGAGAACTGTCTGGGAAGCTGGAAGGCACCATGGAGGGGGATCCTGATTAGGGAAGGGGCACGGAAAAAGCGAGAGCAGAGACTTATTGAAAATAAGTTGTGGGACGAAATCACCCAGTTGTACAAGGGTGTAAGGGACTCAGTAAAGGGAAGGGAAGAAAGGATCATAGAAATGAGGGGGAAGCAGGAAGAACTCTGTCTCCTTGAAAAGGGTCAAATAATCAGGAAATTGCAATTCCTGAAACAAAAGTTTTATCGAAAAGAAGACAAAGCGGATGCAATACTGGCCGCAGGCCTCAGGGGACAGTTGGCCAAACGATGGGTGTCAGCCATAGAGGGGGTGGATAGAAGGCAGGACCAATGGGGGGGACGGGAGCCGAGATGCGTTTGCATCCTTCTATGAAGACCTCCATATAAGAGGTAATGATGTGGACTCTGTAGAAATAACAAATTATTTGGACGGAATTCGATTACCCAGTCTATGAAGGATACTGAGGCATTGGATGCTCCAATAACGGGCTAAGAAATAATGAAGGCAGTGGCAAGGATCCCAACGGGAAAGGGCCTAGGGGAAGATGGCTTTTTTCGGCGTGCTTTTTTAAATCTTTCCTATTAATTTCCCACTGGAAAGGGAGGGAGTCGGAGACATAAATAGATTTTCCCCCTTAGGATTCTTGGTGAAGCAAGGCACATTGAGATACTTGGGGAATTAACTTCACAAGAGATCAAGGAGACCTATTTGACACCAACAGCCCTGCACTGCTCTCCGGGTTCCGGACAGATCTAGAAAAATTGGGTCAATTGACAATTTCGTGGCTCGGACGCCTCAACACCCTCAAGATGGTGTGCCTACCGAGGTTTCTCTATGTATTTCAGATGCTCCGTATCCGAGTCCCCGGAGCATTTTTCAGGGAAATAAAGGCAGCTATGGTGAAATTCCTGTGGCAGTGGAAAAAGGCGAGAATATCCTGGGAGGTCCTTGCCCTCCCGAAAGACAGGGGTGGGGTGGGCCTTCCGAACATGAAATTGCACTACAAATCTGCATAACTGCAGGTCCTTATCCCACACCTCAGAATTCAGAGGCAGTAGCAATGGGTAGGCCTATGCTGGAAAATGGAGAGATAGGATACAGAAGATAAGATCTTAGATAAAAAGGCGGAAATGAAGGGCTTGATCTCGGTCATGTATAGAGAGATGGTGATTGCGGGTAAGGGGTCTATGTAAAATCTAAGACAGAGATGGGAGAATGACCTAGGGAGGGAAATAGATCCAACGTTGTGGCGGAGACTGTGTAGAGGGGCCGTTCAGAGATCTCAAGCCAATACAAGCTTCATGCCATCGAGATCCTCGACAGGTGGCAATATTACCTTGTCAGGCTCTCCAAGATGTTTCAGACAGGCTCTCCAAGATGTTTCAGACTGTGAGTGCTGAGTGCTGGCACCTATGTGGGGAAAGGGCTGGTTACTGGCACATGTGGTGGGGATGCCCACGAGTGAAGATGTTTTGGGAGAAAGTGTTGGGCTGAATCAAGGAAAATGACAGGGTTCTGCGAGCCATCATGCCCATTTTTTTTATCCTGTTTGGTATGGAAGAGAACAAGGGAGAACTTGGCAAGGTTGGGGGTTTGGTAGCTCCCCTGCTGCTTCCGGCGCTGGCAGGCCTGGTGATGAAATGGAAAAGTACCAGGACTCCATGTAAAAGGGATTGGGTTAATGTAGCATCGAATATAGGCTCCATGGAAAGGATTACTGCGGCACTGCACGGGAGGGTAGCATCCTATGAGAATATTTGGGGGATTTCATGTCCAAATATTTGAATAAATTAAGTAATGTAATGATCACTAAGAGGTCAGAGGATTTGCGGCGTGCACAGTATTAAAATGGAATAATGGAGAGGAAAACCCCCTCAAGGGGACCCCCCTCCCCAACACTGGACTATGGTCAAGAACCTGTGAAAGGCGCAGGCGGTGGTCAAGGTCAAGTACGGAACTAACCACTTTACTTCCACCCCGCTTAAGACAACGGAAGGGTTTAGAGGTTAAGAATGCTTTGATTTAGAGAAGACGCCATTACTATAGAAGAGGGGGAGGGAATGGGAAGGGTGGGAGTGGGTTGTTTGCTTACTGTGTTTACAAAAGTGTGTTGTTTCTTCCTGTGAAAACCCGAAATAAAATAAAATCAGAAGAAAAAAATGGGGGGGTTATCAATTTGATATAAAATATATATCCACTTCCTATTACCCATGGGGGGAACCCCTCTCTGATGTCGTCCCTGCGGCAAAACCCTAGATTCACATTCCCTGTCTTCAGAGCTCACTTTGCTCATGGCGCTTGATTGAGCAACATCGGCGAGCGCCACTTCCAGCCACTAGTATCTAGATATAGATTTTATATAAAATGTATATTCACTTTGTATCAAAACTGAAATAAATTAGAAAACACTTGATAGCTAATATACATTTGATATACAATCGAAATCAAACATTGTGATATCCTTTTTATATCAAATTTATATTAATTTTATACAAAGCACATCAAAAGGGGGAGGGACTAAGAATGGAAGCAGGGCGGCGTGACCACCTGTCAAAATTGTGACATGTACAAAAGGGACCCCTTCTACTACTAATATTGCAAGCATTATTCTGTTTAAAAGTTCAGAATAGTCTTCTGCTGTTGACAGAGAGCTTGTGCGTTGGAACTGATAGGAGTTGAGCAGTGTTGAGAACCTATTCCTGGTGTAGAAGAAAAATGCAGATATATGTAAATGAATGTTGATGGGAAATGATTTGATAAAGACTAGCACACTACATTCAGCACTAAGGGCCTGATTCACAGAGCTTTTTTCAATGGGATTATTAAATGCTTCTGTTAATTAAGCCCTGAATCTCATGTATTTTAGAGACATACCCCATTTTTAATGATATGCTTGCTGTAATGATGGAGGGATGGAACGTGGCAACGAATGGTGTAGTTATTCACATAGTTTGTATTCTGTTGCCTTAGCTAAGTATATTTACACATAGGTTTACACTGCCAAAAGTATATCCCGTATTAAACAAACAACAGTTATTTCAAATAAATCGATGCTAAGAGTGTGAGTCTTAATAGAATTATGGTTGCCGATATGTGGTGGTTCTGTCTTCAAGAATGGGTACGGGACCTTGGGAAGCTAGGCTTGCCTGGCTCTGCAGAGAAGACTTTTGTGCTAATTAGTGGGACTAAAATCATAGTGAAGTCATAGAATAGTTCACTCATATTGAAGACAATGGGCCGCATTACAAGGATGGCGGTCTGGAAAAAAGGGTGCCAGGAGCAAAATACCAGCACCCTTTCCGGACCGCCATACTACGAGAATGCTGGTAGGGGCACAGAACATCATGCAGGCCTGACCTGCTGGGAGTTTAGGCCCCTAACGGCATGTTTTTTTACTGAAGCACCGGCACCATTAGAAATGGTGCCGGTGCTTCAGTGTCCCCATTCCCACGGAATCCTATGGGACTCAATGGGAATGGGGATTTACTGTTGTGCCGCCACTTGTGATATCCCGGTGGCACTGGGAGGTTAGGCGGTGGAATCAGTGTTACGGGGTTGGCGGCAATAATGAGGCCCAATGTCTGGAAAATCTACAAAATGGGTACATAAAACAACGAGGTATCAAAGACTTGTATTGCTTGAGAGTGGTGTGTCGCTAACTGTGTCTGTGTTCACTGTGAACACGAGTGAGTGCTGAGCGCAATTCTGTCGTGACAGCCATCTGCACTGTTATGTGCACCTTCTTTTCCTTCCCTAATGGAGCAATCCAATATGCCTCATGCACATGAGGTTTCCCTGCAGGCCTTTTTCACCGGAGCCTGGTTAGCCAGGCCTGGTTTTGGTGCTGTCGGGAAATATCATTGCCGTTGATTGCCCCCTTTCCCATTCTCTTAATTTGGTGTACACCCCTGCAACCGCTGTTCCCACCCTTTGCCCTCCTAGGCCAGGTGTCTGTACAGTGGGGAACACCCCCGTCACTGCGGTCTCCTGACCCGCCATGCCCTTCCTTTCCCAACTCAACATGCTTACACACACACATGCACGCAACACACACATATATTCAGACATATATCCACACATTACCCCAACCCCCCTCCTTACCTCTCTGGCTGCCACTTCCTCATCCATCACCGAATGTTCAGTAAGCATATGCAGAGTTCCAGAACAGGCCACTACTGGATGTTTCCACCAGCCATTTCACTTCTGATATTGTCCCACTGTATCAATGCCCCGGCTCTTGCCCAACAAGAGCCCCCTCATTTTGTTGTGTGTATAAAAGAGGGAGATGTGTTTTGTTGTGCTTGAATGCATGAGCCTGTTTTAGTGGAAGGATGGCTACATGGAACACCATCGGGTCGACCTGTGTGACTATTCCATGAATGCCATTTGGGGATTATAGGTTCAGCTGTGACGATGGCAGTGGCCTGCTGTACCCATATACATGTAACTATAAGCTGAATGTAAGCAAGAAGAATAAACATCAAGATACCCTTTGTGATCTGGCTCCACCAGATTTCAGTTGTGGCGTGGTTGCTCATTTCACGTGTGGTGTGGTTGCAACAAGATCCTATAAAAATTGTTGCTTTGCTTTGCGTCCTTATTGCTGTTTTAATGCCCATTTAAATGATGGACAATTTAGCTTGTTATTCCACCCACTGTAACATTATTTAAATGTCAGTTTCTCAAATCAGTTGGCCTAATGAAAAGTAGGGAAAAAGATTTGTAGTTTGTAGCAGGATTGTCTTACTCTATTATCCGTTTTCATCTTTTCTAGCTCTCATTTGTTAGCAGTGTATACTAACACCAGTCAACCAATTGTATTTATTTTATTGTTCACTTGCTAGGCGCTTATACCATCATTTATCACCAATAAGTGATGAAAATTCTGCATTGCTGCTGATGTACACCAAGTGCTTTATACTAACTGTGTGGTACATCCAAAACCATAGCATCAATGTAGAAAATGAAGATTAATAAAGAAATGTGTCAGTACTTTGCATTCAACTTGCGCTCTGAAGCCACTCCACACACTGTAGAAAATCATTGGAATACATTTAAACATTACATCCTCTTGCTTGCACTTCGTACTTGCATATTCCACAGCTAAGGGTTTGATATCTAACCCAAAAAATATATAAAATACCAACCAATACTAAATAAAAGATCAACTTTATTTTGTTGCCCTGGCGTGAGTTGGCTCCTGCCCCTGACTACTACACAATATGTGTTGGTGCTGCCCTCCAGTGGAAGCCAGAAACCAATCTATAAAATGAGTAAACTTAGTACAGTAAGACTGTAGATATTTATATGAAAAAAATAAATTGATCAAATCCATCTTCACTTCTTACTATTTTAAGAAAATGTATGATTAGATGAGCAGTATAGTAGAGGAAGGGCATCAGATATAAATGGTGCTTTGTTGCATTAACTGGATGTACAATCTTGAATAGCTCTTATATTTTTCTCAACATTCGCCATTAAGTTCACTGTTGCACTTCTCAACCAAGGCATGTACTTCACTACCCTACACCCCACCCACTATCCAACTTGAAATCAAATTTTTTCTTTGTGATGAAGTGCACATATTTATTTTCGATTATTTTGGGTTGATGGCATGTTGATCTTTTTACACAAGGTTACAACACTCTAATCTTAAGATTGTCGCTTCGCAAATTGATCTTTCTGGTTATGCAGGCTCCCGTTCTTTAGCGGGGAAATCAGTTGGTCACTAAATAGTGACTAGCGGGTCTGTAAGGACCAGGGTGCCCCGCTAGACCCTGGCAGGGAGCGAAGACCGCTGGACCTGTTTGGGGAGTGGAGACCACCGGACTCAGTTGGGGAGCGAAGAGGGGACACGCACAACAGCACTCACTGCGCACCAGAACGGAGAAGTAGTGGGAAGGATTCTGAGTGCTCTGCTCAGACACTGACGCCTCCCGAAAGCGTTAGAAAGGCAGGAGGATTTGGCAGAGACTATGGAGGCCGGTGCCCGAATACGGACCAGGATGCCTTGGTGGTACAAACCGTTTCAGGGACCTGCCTCCCGAGTTTTGCTGATATGAGACGGCAGAGAAGACCCTGGGAGGGTGTTAACCCCCAGCTGAGCAAACCCCGGGCCCGGGGATGCTAGGGTCACTTACCTGGAAGACCGGGTAAGAAAGGAACGATGCGTTGATGGCAGTCATAGGAGGGGAGGGTCCTGGGTCTTCGATCGTCAAATACCTTCCAAGGAGGATAGAGGGGGGAATCCTAAGAACCAATGAGGATTGAGGAGTTGCAAATTTAAAGAAGGAGGGGCTCAAATAAGGGTCTGAATGTCATTCTGCTTATTGAGGGAGCGAGGGACTGAAGCAAAGACAGAGACAGCAGTAAATGTCTGTGCATATTGATGAAACAACCAATTACAGTCATCTGGTGGGCCTGAGGGAAAGGCCTGACAAGAAACTGGCTGAACCTGAAAACAGGGACAACTTGAATGGCAATGATGTAAATGTCCCCTTCCTTTGTACATAAAGGAACATTTTGAATACAACCTGGTGTGGTGTGAGTTTAATTTCCTGGCGAATGTTCACAGGTTCCAATGGAGGGAATGTAGCTACACATGTTTGCTAAAGATCACCTTGCTATCATGCATTGTCTAATATATCTCTTTCCCCAATTTTAAATGAAACATCTTTTTAAAGTCATTGGGGGTCATTACGAATATGGAGGTAGCCATGGTGCTATTTGCGCCATGGCTAGCCCCATACTGCATACCGGGTCCGGGTTCCCTGAATGGGGAAATACCGGGCCATTCCAACCTTGGAGGACCCGGTATTTCCCCATTCAGGGAACCCATCCCCATTCCCATGTTAATAACGGGCCCATTGTTAGCTCCCTGGTCTGCTAGTGGGACCCACTAAGGGCACCTGGTTTTACCAGGCACCCTTTGTGGGTCCCGTGAGCAGACTCGTGATCGGGCGGTAAGGGGTTAACGGTGCCGGCCCCCTTACCAGTGCCGTTTACCCCTTACCGCCCACCTCGTAATGAAGCCCATTGACTTGCAATGGTTGTCACCTTTCTATCTATTGAATATGAGATATGAATGTCAATGTCATTTTGTGGAAGGATTCAGATGTATATGTCAAGAAGACTAGGGTTTGACCTCTTTTCATCTATGAATCCCCAAAATGCAACGTGAAATCGAGAAGTCACACATTTCCAATTCTCCACATCTGCCTATGCCTTTTTAAAGTACGGTTTTGACCTTTAAATTGCAGAACGAAGAAGTCACCAAAACTCTGCAGTGACTTCTGTAATTTGGGGCGATCTGAAGAAGTCCCATATAATAGGCTAGAGGATAGGATTGGGAGACCATGGGAACAGGGAACGATACCCACTCTGTGATGCAGGTAGGTTTGAAAGGAGGAGTATGGAATAGCCCAATGGTTCCCAAGTCCGTCCCTACAATGATGTGCCTGTCACCAGCAGCTATCTCAATGAGCCCCCTTCACGTCACTGTGAAAGGGCTATATAATGACAAAAAGGGTCTTCTACTGCTCCCCGTCAAAGAGAAATTGTTAATATCCTCAAAGAAAATTCCCCATCCCCAATACGTGAGAATTAGTTAGTATTCCAGGAATGAAGTCCACCTGCTCAGTACAAGGGGGCTCAATGCAGGAAGAGACACAATGAAAAAAAATATCTGAGTTCGCAAGTATAGCATCCTCCACATCGCAGGATCCACTACCATGGGTTTCCAGGGAAATCTGAACATATTTGGGGTATGGATATAAAACAGGTATTGTGCAGTGACTGGTGTCAGTATACTGTGGGGAGAATCAAATACAAATGATGACATCTCTCTCTCCACTGACTTGAACTACGGTTCCCGGGGGCGTTCAACCTACCAGCGCTTTGTGATCATACCAGTGATATATAAGGCGCTATATAAATGCCAAGTAACATAACATAACATAACTGCCTGAATTCAAAGTGAAAGATTCTGATAATTTCCTGCTCTGCTCGTATATGTCTTAAATTGCTATGAACCAAATGCACTTTTGAGATACAGGTATTCATCTACACACCTGAGAGACAGCAATTGACACATGGTATGAACAGTGTCACAAACTAAACCATCTTAGGAGCAGAAATGGCCTGTGAATACCTTACCCTCAAAGACTTCTTTTCTTTAACAAGTGTAAATAAAAAAAACAGGAGAGCAGTGCCTGAAACACTGGGAAAATATGACTGACAGCAATATGCAAACTTGAAGTATTGGAGAGATGCAGAGCATTTATATATTTAATTCCTTAGAACTCATAAAACATGCCCTTTATTATGGGTATATTCATTTCTTAATGCAGTTTCCCAGGTGTATCTGAAAAATGAAACCAAAACAAACTCTTATTTAAAGTCGCAAAGTGGCAATAATATCCCAATGTAAACAGTAGATTCATTTCTTCCCCAATTGCCAGATTTTTGTACAAGCTTACAATGGTGTGCTATTATATCTTAAAATTTAAACAAACTGAAAAGCAAGGCTTTTATATTGGTTTTAATAACATTGGTATTCATTTCAACATCCATATATAGTGCTGACTTCAAGTTTACCTAGGTTTCAGAATATACTAGCTCTCACATTTGGGAGTCATGAAGGGGATATTATTATTTTTAAAAAAGCAAACTAACACACCAAGAAAATTTAATGTATGGCCTTCACAGAAGATAAATCTATGTAGGGTCCTGATTGTGTATTTTATGACCTGGCTTCAAAAGCAATTTCATCCATTATCTGGTACCTTTCGACCCTGCTCTCTAAAAGAAATCATCCATCTCTTGGGACTAATGGAACAGGACAAATTTTCTGATCAATACGTGATTAATGGTTTTGCAGACAGACCTCTGAAGAGTGGTTGCGTGACTCTGTTTACGTTTAAATCCACCCCTTATTTGCTACCACATGTTACATATTGAAACTACTTTGTCTCATACGTTTTTGAACCATTCCAGGAACACACATGGCAGTGGGTATGTTTTGAAGCTAAGAATATTCTCTGAGATTTAACACCAAATTCACTTTATTTGTTATAATTAACAAAAATTATTAATATTCATACAATTAATAGTCAATACCCAAATTAGTGTTGCATATGCATATGTGCCTCTAGTGGGAAAGATTTCAGAAATCCATCTCTTAATAATGTGGCAGTTTGCTAATTAGAAAGAAAAACACATTCACATGTAAAGGATTAGGAGCAGATATGCCTCCCACCATCTTTGGTCAAAAATACAGAATTTATAATCATCCAATGAAGCTTGGGTGAGTGTATTCAATAGAAGTGTCTGACTAAGAAGCAAGACAGTGAAAGGATCAAACCAATCACATAGTGTGAAATAATAATTATGAGATATACATGAGACTATTTAACACTTTAAAAAGAGTGAGTACAGAGTTGAAACGGTTCTGACATTGGAAAAATCGGCAGGAAAAAACACAATTTTGGATTATGATAATGGTTGGAGGAATCAGAGAGAGACCAATTTAAGCATTGCAGATATGAAGATCCTGTTCCAGGGGATAAGTCATGTCCACACGGGAATGAGCAGGCAAGGAAATCTGAGGCAGTCAAAACTTTATAACTTCATAGAAGCAGATTAGATGGGGCCCTGCTGACTGAGTGATTTCCAATCTAAAGGGCCCAGGCTGCTCCTAAAACTGAAAGCATCTTCTCCAAATTGAGTATATTTCCTCCAAAGAAATGACATATGCTCTCTAAAACTATGTTCCTGCTCAGTTCCAGAAACAGGGTGTTTTGGAAGGTGTTATCAAAATACAGCAATTTAAATAATAAATAAACAGCACAATCTCACTCCATGTAAAATTAACTGAGATGTCAATCATTCTAACATAAAACACATTGTTGAGCTTTGTGCACAGTAATACAGATAAAACTGTTATGCAGTCAGCATATGGCTCTTTGTACATTTTACTCTCATTACATTTTACCCAAGTATTTTCAAAGAAATAGTTAATATAAGCTGTGAGATGAAGATGTCCATACCAAAGCCTAAGGAGAATATATTTGATAATATGTGTTCATTCAAGGCCATAATTATTTAATAAAGAATGGGAAAGGGAAAGCAGAGCAAGTTTTATTGTGTCATCTCTACTCCCATTGCTACTCTTATGAAAAATGATGCATACTCCACAATCGTAAAAGTAGCAGTGACCTCTATGACATTGTGTAAGAAGAGTGAGGAGCAAAGACCATCAATGAGAAGAGAGGTAGTGACAGAGACGAAGAGGGGCTATGGGGGGTAGAAAGGTAGGAGGAGGGACATCACCATCAAAGAGAGGATAAGGTACATAGACAATAGAGGAGCAAGAAAATCTCCTCCTACCTTTTAGAACTGTATGTCCACCCACAATCTCTGTCCTATCGAAGACAAAACTGAACTGCTCATCGTGGGTTCCCCCTTCTGGCTCAAAAACCTTGATTCTGCATTCTCCCACTTCCCTATTGATGGCACGACTATGCCCATCCTGAAACACGTCAAAACCCTGGGCATATATATAGACACTGACCTTTCCATGACCCAACATGTCAATGCTCATGCTTCATCCACAGCCTACATTGTGAAGATAATCTCCCTGAGTAGACAATTCCTGTCTCCGGACAATTGCTTGATGCTTGCAAGGGCCATCATCAACAGCAACGTGGACTACTGCAATGCACTCCTCATGGGTACTTCAGCAAAAAACCTTGCCAAACTTCAACTCTTTCCAAAATGAAGCCCTTTGTGCAGTGCTAGGTCTGCACCATTCTGAGCACATTTTAGCAACCTGACGCAGCATCCATTGATTCGCCATCAAGGCAAATTGCATCCATCATGCACTGATGAATATACAAAGATTTGCCACTTTATCTTCACAACAGCGTAGCCCCAAAACATCATGTGTGCTACCTACTATCAGAGGCTAGCCTGACCCTAATCCCACCCGGATTCAAAAGGAAAAGAGCTGGAAGCATCAGCGTCATCGTCACCGGGCCCTCTCTCTGGAACCCTTTTCCATCCAAAATTAGAAATTAGTGTTCCTACCTCGCTTTCAGAAACTGGTGAAAACATGGCTTTTGAACAAATATGACTAGTTGCCAACCATGTTGTACTGTCTTACTGACCTGCCTCTTTTTCTTTACTGTACAAATTCCATGATACTCCTCGGCGCTTGAAGAAAGAACTTCAGACATACAGAAAGTGAAAGAGAGAAGGGGAGCAGGCAGAAAGCAATGATGATGAAGGGAGGAGGTGGCAGCGATATGGTATGGACACGTATGGTATATGTGTTTGTATAGATGAACTATCGCCTTGAACAGGCATTTTGGTGCTGAGCAGTCTCTGAAAATACCAAAACCGTGAAACCAGTAGAAGCTGGGAAGTTAGTGTGGCAACAAGAAAGTGTTCAGTCTCTGCCTCAATGCCAAATAATTCATGGCGAGGCATAAGTCTGGTGGCAGGGAGTTCCAAAGTTTGCCTACCTAGACCAAAAATAAGAATGTCCAGCCCACCTCATATATATTTTTAAGGTCAAATAATAAATCCAGGAGAGGCTGCGTATTTGTGAGTGTTTTTAGTGATCAGACAGCTGAGGGAACCTGATTATAATATGATTTATTCACCAAACACAATGCGTTAAAGTTAAAACATTTTCTACGGTAGCTAGAGTAACAACTGCAAGACTGGGGAGATATGGAAAAGTCAGTTTGGCTGCAGCATTCCGAACAATTTTCAACATGTGTATTGCCATTTTAGGCAGTCGCAAATACTCTGCGTTAAAGGAGTCTAGTCAACTAGAGAAGAAAGCCTTTAACAACTGAATTGTATGTGAACAGTGAAATAGTTCAGAAATCTTTTTGAAAGTGTCCAATTGAGAAAAAACAAGTACTAGAAACCATGCTTATGTGAAAGTCTAGGGAGAGCGAGAGCAGTGGACCAAGCTGTAACCCCAGGTTCCTGACTTTCTGCTACAGAAAAGCTCAAGGCCCAAGTGCAGTGGGCCACTAGTTATCAGACCACAAAGTAAGAAATGATGACTATGGGGTACAATTATGCAAATAATGAGCTTGAAGACAAAAGAGGGGATTAGTACACAATGAAATCTCAGTTCTGTTATATCAAGCTTCAAATGATTAAAATTGACCCATTAGCTAACTTTTTCCTGAAAGCCTTTAAACTGGTCAGCCTGTTTCCTATAAGAGTACTCTGAATGAAACATCAACTGTCGGTCATATACACTTACTGTTATCTTTTTGTATGTCCATAATCTGCTGTAACTTGCTCTAAGTCTCCGACGCCCAGTTACCTCAGGGTTCGGAACGCAGTATAAATAAAGAAACTAAACTAAACTAAACTGCATTTCATCTGCATATATGAAAAACCTGTCCCGAGATACCTTCATAAAACCTGCTTGTGGCCTCATGTAGATATTGGGCCTCATTCCGAGTATGGCGGTAAGGGATAGCGGCCACCGCTAACGAGAGCGGTGGCGGTAATCCCTTACCGCCATACTCCGAGTTCCCTTAGCGCCATGGTGCTTTTAACACCTGCTTTTAGCAGGCGTTAAATACCATGGCGCTAAGGGACCTTGATGTTAATTACGCCACCGTAATTTACGGTGGCGTAATTGACGCCTTCCCCACTCCCATTATGCCCTATGGGGCAAGAATGGGAATGGGGAAGGGTAAATGGGGATTGGGGAATTACCGCCCCGCCAACCTTGGAATGGGGCGGTAATTCCGCCAACCACCAAGGCGCTGCCGGTCCGGGTACGGCGTCAACCAAGGCGTTAATAGCGCCATCGGTTAGCGCCGTACTCGGAATGAGGCCCATTGGGTAATGTACTAAGTGACTCCACCTGTAATTATTTCTTTTGAAGAGTGAAATGGGGAAGATACTCTGCCTATACAGAAGGAGGTGAGCCAAGTCAATGTTTCATGTTCTATTGCATAAACTGAGAAGACACACTAGAAGAATGGAAAGGTTGATGGTCTGAAAAGTGTGGTAAGATCCAAAAGGATCATGGCTGTCACAGCAACATCATCCACCACTAGCCTAATGGCATTCATGTCGACCACTGCCATTAATTCATGGATCCGGCAAATTCATAACCCAGCCTATGCATCATCCAACAACCCATTCTCTTCCACAAAAGTTTGGAATTGAGTTGTGAGCACCACCTCCATTAGTGTGTTCGGGTAAAGGGGGTGACACGTGGGGCAGAAATGTGCCATATTTCCATAATCCTGAGATGGCTTTTAGGTAAAGTTGTGACTACATCCATCTAGAAGAGGTCTGAGACAAAGCCTGATTCAAAAGAGTTATCTCTAGTAATATTCAATGCCACCAAAAGAGATAACTGCCTTGATGATTCTGACGGGAAAGGCTTCATGTGGGGAACCTATTGGGCGACGGGCTACCATGCTTTCCGACATTTTTCACTTTTCAGTAAAAGGCTCAAATGAGAAGGACCTTTTTGTAGAATGCAAATCTTCAGCTTAAGTTACTGTAATAGAAGCCCAATTGTTGGAAGACAAGGTTGTAGCTAGGTCGCACTGGGTCTTAGTGATTTTGTCTGATAAATAATGTGCCAGGTTTTCACAGAGTGTTTGAGACAGGAATCAAATTACTAAGACTTTTTGGAGAGCGAAGTTCTTAGATAACTTTTTTAAACAACTCGTAGGCTCCATTTGGACTAGAACTAATACACTGTGAGCGGTATAAATGTTTCACCTGTGCCATCATTTTTTTATAGTTATGCAATGTTTGCTTATAGGAAATGTTTGCCTTTTTATCATAACTTTTCCTCCACACCCGCTATGGCTGTCTTTTTTCCCTGATTTCAGTTCAGAAGAGTACCAAGATTTCTCCCTCTGGCAAAATGCATTATGGGTTCTAACTAGGCAACGTGCTAATTTAATTTGATACAATGTATGCAGAATCAGAGAGAGATCAGAGGCTAAAACATTCTACATATGGGAAGAATAATGTGAGACGAAAGGATGTCCCACTGACTGGTATTCTATGTCGTTATCTTAGGTAAAGAAGTAGTATACGATTCAGACAAGACTATTCATTATTTATTCATTTTATTTAAATTTTCGTCGAGCTCTGGCCCTACCAGAGAATATCAGAGTGCCTTACAAGGTTCAAAAGTTCAGATGTTGGGAGGTGAAACAGAAGTTACAATATTTTTCAGGATCGGATGAAAGGATAGACAGGTGATGGAAAGTCAAGTGGTGTAACTGGCTTAAGTGCTCGGAAAGAGGTGGGATTTTAGTATTTTAGGAAAGTGGTGAAGGAGGCTGCAGTTCAGATGTGGTAAGGAAGGGTGTTCCAGGTGCTGGGTGGCCAAGGGGTGAGTGCTTGTTTTTGTGAGCATGTTAGTTTGCAGTGTGGCATGAGTAAAAGATGTCTACTTTGTCTGGTGTTTGTGTGGGTGATGGGTTTCAGTTTGTTTTGGCTCTAATATAGAGGTTTGAGGTGGATAACTTTGTAAACAAAGCAGATTCCTTTGAAAGGAATTATTTGGGAAGCCAGATGAGTTGAGCAAGATCTGGTGTGTTATGTGAGTGCTTGTTCTGGTGCAGGATGAGTTTTGCTTCTGCATTTTCTATTATTTGCAGGGGTGAGGGGGCTTTTGGGTGTGGTGAGGAGAACATTCCTGTAGGCCAGTCTGGACAGAAGTAGTGCTTGGACTGCAGTGCGGAAGTCATGAGTGGGAAGGATGTGTATTATCTTGCACAGGGGATGTTGATGTAGAGTAGGAGCTATCCGGTGTGTGTAGGAAAAAGGGGATAACTGGTAAAGCCTAGGAATTTGAAAGGTGTGGCGAGGGATATGTGTGGGTTGTCCATGGCAAGTTCTTTGATCCAAGATGTGAATTTGGGTTGGTGCTTGGGGGAAGGATTTCCATTTTGGAGGGGTTCAATTAGCATATGTGGATGGGCATCAAGATGGTGAGACAGTTTCTGCGTATCTGGAGTTGTGAAGGGGATGACATTTGGAATTAAATGTGTTTGTGGTCTGAGCATTGGTGGAAACGGATGTGTTTGCTAAGGGTTCTACATACAGGTGGAAGAGGAAGAGATAGGTATAGTCCTGGAGGAATCCCATAGTTGTATGAGGCGGGATTAAATTGCTAGCGGGTAATTCAGATTGGAAGAAGTTGAAAGGTAGTTTGTGATGATGTGCTGCTGGAGCTGGCTTCTGATGAAGTGTTCCATGATTCTGGTAAAGTATGGTAGAATAGTGATATGATGCTAGTTTCAATGGATTGGGGGTTTCTTGCAATGCTTTCTTGAGCAATAGGGAGATTCGTCATGCTCTGTGTGCGTTTGGTGGCAGTTTGGAGCTCTTGGCGTTAGAGAGCTGTTTGGTGTTGCGTATGGCCATCTTGTATTTGTAGCAGCAGTTTGAGTGGTATCTTGGTGGCAGAGCATGGGTTCCTTTTCAAGTCTCTTTTGAGATACCTTTTTTCCTATTTGATGGGGAGGAGTGACTGGTTGAACCATGGTTTGTGGTGGTGGTTATGGTTGTTTTGTGTTTTGAAGGACAGCTTTTTATTGAATGCCTGGGTGATGATGTTGCGTTTTTGTTAAAGAGTGTGAGGGATATTTGTAAGATCAGGAGCAAGTTTTTTGAGTGTTGCTAAGGCTATGCATGTAATGTGTTTGATTTGCCTCATTGTGGGGTGGGGTGATGTCTTGGAGGTGGGAGGATGTTGTGTGGCAGAGTGTGCAAGAAGGGGATTACAAAGCGGTCAGACTACGACACCCAGATTTGTTTTTGCATAGATATGTAATGTATTAAATAAATTAGGTCAGGGGTGTTGCCAGTGATGAGTGTTGGATAGGAATTGTGTTGGGTGAGGTCATAGGGGGCGAGAAGCGTGAGGATACTGTGTAGCATGGGGTTGCTCTTTTGATGTGAACTACCTGGGTTAAAATCACCTAGGTACATGTTGGTGAAGTCAGGCCAATCAGTGTGGTAATTTGGATTGACATTTGTGCGGTATCTATTGTGGGTGTGATGGAGATGACATCTAAGAGAGAGGGCTTCAAAGTTTGTGAGTGGGGTTGGTAATTGTGAGTCTTTGTAAAAAATGACAATGCCACCACCCTTTTTGTGTGGGTGATCCCGGTGGAGGATGACACAGTGAGGGGGGAAAATGTCAGATATGGTGGGGTTTGAGCTATGTGTCTGTGAAAATGAGTATGTCTGGTGAGTGTGTGCTGATGAGGCTGTTGGTTTCATGTGCGTGTGTGTGTGTGTGTGAAGATGCAGGGTTTCAGGCGAGCAGAATACAGGCGTATGTCATTTGTTTCGGTAGTGTGCTGTGCTTTACTTTTATTTTAATGTTGTTTGAAAGAAAGGGACAAAGTCATGATCAGCGAATGGAAGAAAAAAGGGGAACTGCCCTTGACTAGGCTAGAATTATCAAATATGTAATCCAATGTGTGCCCTGCTATATGAGTAGAAGATGTCCAGGGAGGATAGCTCAGCGACAACGTGCTCACCTTGGAAACAAGACAACACAAAGCCAAACAATTTTAATCCCCAGGTCGGCGCTTAGAAACCTCTGGATATTAAGCGTGTTATAAATATGCAACTACAACATACTCTAACAGTTATCGATGCCCCTTGGCTGTGTGAGCGCTTTAAAAAAATGCTAATAAATAAATAAAAATAAATAAGAAAACTGCTGTACAAGATCGAAATTGGACAGTAAATCAAGGAGTACGTTAGCTTTGACATTATTCATGTCTTGTACCTAATAGTATGAATCTTCCACAATATTAAATGAGAGCAAAAAGGAAGATGCTCTGCTATTACATCCTCAAAGTCTATCTGAAAACGTGTAGTATTGCAGGGTTCAGAACACATTTCGATTGAAGTATTTCTGCTAAGCTAGAATCATATAGGCGAGACATTGAGGATCTTCCAGTAGTAGAGCAAGAAGGAGAGGGTTAGAGTGTTGTGAATTGATGAGGATGAAAGAATATAGAAAAAGATAAAAAAGAAGAAGGGGGGGATGCAGGCCAAGGCCACAAGGACGAAAGGAGAACTGATAAGTACACAGGAAGGAAGAGACAAAAAGGGAAGAGAACTGGCCAGTACCAAGCACCAAAGGTGACCCATAGCTTGGTGGGCAAATAGAACCTAAGCAGGTCTCCAACAGCGTGTCAAAGCTCTACAGCTGTAACGCCTTACTTAAAGGATCTCAAATAGTATGTTGCTTCACCCATGTTTAGATTATGCAAGGCAAGGCCTTTCTAACCATGTTGCCAAAGTATCAGGAAGGGAACAACGCTGTTACATTTCCATGCCTTTTTTCATGGAGTTTTTTCCCAAAACCTTTTGGCCGAAAGAACTCATCAAAAAATGTGTGGTGTGGGTGGCGTTAAGGGGATATAACGGTAGGGGGTGTGGGGACAGGGACTAGATAATAGGGAAGGGTGGGCTTGAGGGGGACCCCCAATTAAAAAATGTGTGATGAGTTTGTTTGGTCAAAAATATTCAGCAAAAAACTCCCCAAAGAAAAACTGGCGATCTATGAACATAGGACCATAAGGAAGGAAAGGCAACCGAGCAGCATTCTGACAAGACAAACACTTTTTTGCAGCCAAGAAAGACATGTGGGGTATTTAAAGCTCCAAGGACTGTGAGTTATTGTGTATGTACCTCCACGAAGGCAGCGTTGAAGGGAGAGAGGAAATGATGTTGAAATCTGGTCCTATAAAATGATTTATTTTGAATTCTCCCACAATAACTTCAGTTAAATCTAATTTCTCATTTTTCTGTTGTGCCTATGAAGATTATTGACTCATGAAGAATGGTTTATACTCATCTGTTAATCTCTTGGTTTTGACATGTGGCATATATTGATAGGGTGTCTGAGACGAAAATGGCATGTGACAAGTGTGGTGATGTGCCTTCCGTGACTGCAAGACCGATGAAGAACATGATGTCTTCCTTCCATATCCAGGAACATGCGATGCAGCTTGCGGCCATGTTGGAGAGAAAAGTGACTGTGCAGTCAGTGTAAGTAGGAGGTAAGCGAGGGAGAGGCAGAGGGACAGAGAGAAAGAGAGAGGGAGAGAGAGGGGGTGAGACAGACAGAGAGACATATGATGGATGTTGGGCACATACCCATTTAAAGTAGAGAGTGCGAGACATTGATCACAGCAAAGTGGCATCAAAGGGTGAGATGTGAAGTGGGACCACCAGGTGCTGTACCTATGTGGATCACTGAGTGAACTGGAAGACGGGAAGGCAATGGAAAGCAGAACCTTTGCTGGAGAGACATTTGTGGTCCCATGGCAGTGGACAGAACTGAGGACAGCTAGTTTTTGGTTATGCCATAAAGAAGAGAATGGTTTGTTGCTCACAGAATTAAGTTCCAAACAAAATAAAACGTCATCAACATAGCATGCTTTCGAAAGCATCATTAACAAACATTTGTAGACTTGGAATCATTGCAAGGAATAACAGTTTATAACAAGCTATAGCAAAACAAAACCTTGCATAATGAATGGCAGAGTGTAGGAGTGAAGGTCAATGTGCACATGCACTGTCCCTATCTTTCGCTCTCTACCTCTCTCTCTAACTCTTTCTCTCTCCTTCTCTCCCAGGTAGGCACATCGTGTATATTGTGATCAAGGAACTACCCTACTTTCCCTCCGTGCATTCCTACGGGTGCTTCCAGGGAAAGAAACACAATTACTTCCCTATTCTCCTTTGAAATATGAATTAGTCAGCAAAGTGAAATCAGATGCTTCGCCTTACCTGGCGCAGCTGTGCTGCCATGCTGGTTGTCTTGGCTCGTCTGTTCATCAAGGCAATGACATAACCCAAAGAACTGATTTTTATCAGGTGTTCGTGAAGAGATGGATCTCTGTTCTGGATCCCTTATTTTTTGCCAAGGGATCTACCCCATGCCTTCAAGAGGAGTCTGTTTCAAATTAGTAGTCCCCATGGGCTTCTGCTGAACAAGCTATATGTGTGTGAATGAAAGACTATTTGTGGGATTAAGAGGTTGCAGACTGGCACCTCAGACTGGAGTTAAAGGGTATTAGCCAGGAACTAGCGCACCTCAGACTGGAGTGACATGATGTGGGCCAGGTTGGGCTACCAAGCTCACTGTCTCCCCATCAAAGAGCGAATCGTCTTTAAGACCATCGCCATTACGAAAGTGTCCATAACATGGCCCCCATCTACCTATCACAAAGAATCACCAAAGCCACCATAGTCAGACCCACAAGAATTAGCTACACCAACCGAATCGCTACTCCTAAGATCCGGAGGATTCGCACACAGGAGGCGCCAGTTTCCCCGTTCTGGACGCTACCGATTGGAACACACTACCACCCCACATTAGTGGTATTGAGTCGCATATAGCCTTCCAGAAAGCGGTAAAAACTATGTTGTTTGTATAATAGTTTCTACTTAGGCTCAATGGCTCCACTCTTGATGTGTTGTATCTTTCATTGTTACTGTATGATTACCAAGCCTGCAACCGCAGACTTATGTATCCTACTAAACTTGCGCTGCTATGCGGCATGCTCACCCTAACCTCGAGCAAAGTAATCTTCCTGTAATCAAGACACTTTCCTGCAACCGCACCTTGACGCCTACGGGCTGCTAGTGCGCTTTACAATTCCAAATAAATAAATAAATAATGTCCTATGGGTCTACAACAGCCGCTCTCACACAGTATGCACATAGACTTGCACAAACACACCCACATACCAGAAGTATTGTGCTTCCTTTTCATGGTCCCCACTCTCCTGGTTTTTAGGAAGCAACTTACAGGGTAATTCATAGAATTCAGCGCACAAGTAGCGCACGCGGCTGGCGCACAGCGTGCGCGTGCGATAGTCTGCGCCAGCCGCGTGCGCCAAAACCGAATCCGGCGCACAGCGTATTCATGGATTTTAGGCTCCCAAACCAGCCGTGGCGCAGAGTATCGCAGCGACCCTGCAGCAGCGCCAGTAACGCCCCCAAGAACGCCCTCGCGCAAGGAAAAGCCATCAAAATCGCTAAATCATCGCAAAGGGCTGCGCTAACCCTGGACCAGTTTACAGGGCTGCCAAACAAGGAACGCAAAGCGGGTAACGTGCATATCAGGGGTACGCGTGAAGTTATACACGCGATTAGCCAGGGTACGTGTATTACAGGGGTACGCGGGAAGTATAACACGCGATTAGCCAGGGTACGTGTATTACAGGGGTATGCGGTAAGTTTAACATGCGATTAGCCAGGGTACGTGTATTACAGGGGTACGCGGGAAGTTTAACACGCGATTAGCCAGGGTACGTGTATTACAGGGGTATGCGGGAAGTTTAACATGCGATTAGCCAGGGTACGTGTATTACAGGGGTACGCGGGAAGTTTAACACGCGATTAGCCAGGGTACGTGTATTACAGGGGTACGCGGGAAGTTTAACACGCGATTAGCCAGGGTACGTGTATTACAGGGGTACGCGGGAAGTTTAACACGCGATTAGCCAGGGTACGTGTATTACAGGGGTATGCGGGAAGTTTAACATGCGATTAGCCAGGGTACGTGTATTACAGGGGTACGCGGGAAGTTTAACACGCGATTAGCCAGGGTACGTGTATTACAGGGGTACGCGGGAAGTTTAACACGCGATTGGCCAGGGTACGTGTATTACAGGGGTATGCGGGAAGTTTAACACGCGATTAGCCAGGGTACGTGTATTACAGGGGTGCGCAGGAATTATCACACGCGATTTGGCTGGGTACGTGTATTACAGGGGTGCGTGGGAATCATCACACGCGATTTGGCTGGGTACGTGTATTACAGGGGTGCGTGGGAAGTCACACGCGATTAGGCTGGGTGGGTCCTCACAGGTGTTCCCTGTACACCCTCCACGGCCCCTGCAGGCAGCCTACAAAACAGGGGACTACCCTGCACACCTGCTCATGTCCCCCTGCACCCCCACCCCCCAGCAGTGCAGGGGCAGCCTCCACCAGGCCCCCACCCATGCCTCCCACCACCCCCAACCCCCAGCAGTGCAGGGGCAGCCTCCACCACGCCCCCACCCATGTCTCCCACCACCCCCACCGCCCCGCCACCAGGGGCAGCCTCCACCAGGCCCCCACCCATGTCTCCCACCACCCCCACCCCCCCGCCACCAGGGGCAGCCTCCACCAGGCCCCCACCCATGCCTCCCACCACCCCCAACCCCCAGCAGTGCAGGGGCAGCCTCCACCAGGCCCCCACCCATGCCTCCCACCACCCCCAACCCCCAGCAGTGCAGGGGCAGCCTCCACCAGGCCCCCACCCATGCCTCCCACCACCCCCAACCCCCAGCAGTGCAGGGGCAGCCTCCAGCAGGCCCCCACCCATGTCTCCCACCACCCCCACCCCCCCCCGCCACCAGGGGCAGCCTCCACCAGGCCCCCACCCATGTCTCCCACCACCCCCACCCCCCCGCCACCAGGGGCACCCTCCACCAGGCCCCCACCCATGTCTCCCACCACCCCCACCAGTGCAGGGGCACCCTCCACCAGGCCCCCACCCATGTCTCCCAACACCCCCACCCACCAGCACTGTGGGGCACGTGGCCAGCAGGCAGTCAGGCAGCAGCAGGTGGCAGGTGGGAGCGTGCTCAGGGCTCTGGGGGGCAGTAATTTGGCCTCCTGGCCAGGAGCGTGGTCTCTCGTGTGTGAACGCGTGGACAGCCTGATAGGGAGTGAAATCCCACACGTCAGCAAAGGCCCTTAGCGCGTAAACCCATCAACAGCATATGCGCGCCTATAGTCACCTGCACGTGCAGGAAATTGTTGCGTGACACGTCCCAGTGTCAAAGCGTGTGATTGGTGAAAATGGATCTACACGTAGAAGTGACAAAGCGTGTGATTGGTGAAAATGGATCTACACGCAGAAGTGACAAAGCGTGTGATTGGTGAAAATGGATCTACACGCAGGAGTGACAAAGCGTGTGATTGGTGAACGTACACGCCGCGTAAGTGACGCTGAACGTGTGGGCCTGTATATAAGGTACATGTAGAACACCATTTCCTTGTACGTGCTTTTCGTGGAGAGCGAGTGGGTGAATTCTGTACTTCTTGTCGTTTCACACGCGATTTACTTCACGGCGTTTCCAGTTCGTATTCCCTGTTACCTCTGACAGCTTTTTCTCTTTTTTCTCTTTTACTGGTTTACCTGGGCCTGTTCCCTCAAACAGTGTCCCCTTCTACTGTTGTCCTGTCTTCTCAGACAGCGTACACATCTTCTTTTGGCGGGGGTTTAGCCAGCCAAACGCGCTCATTTTTCACGCTCTTTTACCTGGCAGACGGTGAGTCACGCACGTATCCAACTTCTGTGCTTGCCCCGTGTTTAGCCTACCCCTTCAGAGGTCATTCTAGGCTGCGTGTGACACGCATACGTTCATTCTTGTGTTACTGGGTGCCACAGCGTAGTGCAGGTTTTTCTTTCTGCACACGTGGTCTAGGAGGGGTTGCGTGCACGTCATCTCCCTTTTTTGGGCCTCCTGTGCGTTGCGTGACCCGTCATCTTTCCCCAGGGGTTACAATCAGCCGTGCTAGAGCACTAGGGTACAATTACCATCTGGTGCCCAACCCCTTTGACCCCAAATTGCCCAGGACAATTGTCTACAGCCACTCCCATACGCACATTAATATCAGTGCCATGGCTGGGAGGCGAGGATTCCGTAAGGGTGGCAAAGGTGGAAGAGCCACAAGTGGTGGCCGTGGTGGATCCGGTAGGGGACGTGGTCGTAACTTGCAGGGTGAGCCTGTCCCCCCATGTGTGGAGGACCAGTCAAGGGCACCCATCATCCCCCCCCCTCCCCCCTCCCCCCCTCCCGTTGAGGCTGAAGTGGCTGACACCATCCATGCTCAGCCCTTGTTGGACCAGCCCATTGTGGCACCAGACCTGGCTGACTCCATGGCTGACTTCCAGGTCAGCAGGGCTACGACACGTGCGCTGGTGCACGTTGATGCCATCATGCCACGTGGATCTGGGGCAGCAAGGTCATCTGCTGCACCAAGGAGGCAGGGCGGAGAGGAGGCAGGGGCAGCTGCGGCTCCATCCACCCCAGCCCTCACACACCCAGCCAGGACAGTGTCGGTCCTAGTCCATGCTGCTGACATTCCCCCTGACACCATCACACTAGAGCCAATGCCTGCACCAACTCCCATGCTGAGTGTGCAATCCCACACTCCTGATACAGAGTCCACCAGGGCTCCTGCCCCTAGTGTCCAGAGCGGCGCAGGACACTCAGGATCACCACCACCTTCCAAGCGGAAGAGGAAGAGTGCTCGTCCGGCACAGGCTGATGCCCCAGACACGGCCCAGACACGGCTACACAGTCCGGCCCGTCCAGGAAGCCCAGCTTCACGGATGACGAACTGAATGCACTTGTCGAGAATGTGTCCGGACATGACAACGAGATGGTCATTGTTGCAGGATCCAAGACCACACCTGCACAACACCAGGCACACTGGCAGACCGTTGCGGACATCGTAAGTGCCCTTGGAATCGTGAGGCGCACAGCCAATGATTGCTATAAGCGCTGGAATGACCTAAAGCGCAGGGCAAAGAGTAAGCTGGCCTCAAGTCATGCCGCAACTCTAGTGACTGGAGGTGGGTCTCCAGTAGTAGACATGGAACTCACTCCACATGAGTCAGTCGCTGGGACCTACGTCACGGAGGAACAGATCCAAGGCGTGGGAGATCTGGCTGATTGCGAGGCATTGTCCGGTGAGTGCACATGCATGTGTGTGTCATCCATGTGCATGGTGTGTGTGTGAGGGCTTCTGTTCGGGTGCCAGGTGAGAGTGTGTGCGCCTGAGTCGTATGGGTCAGCCATGTGCTTCATGCAATCCTTCCTGCGCAGCTGCATTTGGCCATAGCAGTATCCCTTCTGCCAACAGTAGACATCTAGCACAACTGCACGCCAGTTGCCCTTGAAGTGTCACCTTGACACAACATATTTGCTCTTTTTTCACTGTTCATTCAGTCAGTTTGTTTGCATTCCACCACTTTCACTAGGCATGTCGCTGTCCACTAGTCACATGTCTGACATGGGTATGGTAAAGTGGAGTGACTTTGTTACCTGGATATCATTTGTACACACATGTCCCTGTGCAATTTGACCATTTCAGACTGGCAGCTCCAGGTGAAAAATCTGACCTGTTAGAATTAGAAAAGCTATTACATGCGGGAACTGGACTGAATGAATAGGTGCTGCCCTCCTCTCCATCTTCACTCAATAGCAATGGTAGTAGCCATCTGTGTGATGGCATGTGTGTTTCACCTGCCAATCACAGGCCAATGTGTGATGCCACTGCCAGGCAGCATGCAGAAAATTTGTTCATCTTCCATCTTGGTGTCATCAGTGTGTGCCATTTGCCTGCACTTCATACGCAGTGAGGGTGCATGCATGGGAGGGTTTTAGTCATGTGGGACATGTGTCAATCAAGTACTGGTTGCTTCTCAGCCCTCAATGTGTGCCATGGTGCTAATGCCTGTTTCCATTTCTTTGTTTTCATGTCTTTGCAGGGGAAGACGCACCTGATACTGCTGGGGTTGTGGAGATGGTGCAGACCCAGGAGGTGTCCCAGGGCCGACCAACCACCAGTGAGGGACGTGGTGTGGTGGTGGGGGAGAACCCACAAGTGCTGCAGGTCGTGCTCTCAAGGGGTGTCTCTGGCTGCACCTCCCCCGAGCTGTACTCAGGTGTTGATTCGGATGAGACCTACGTGCCGTCGCAGGTGAGTGTTCCAGGGAGGGATTCTGTTCTGTCTCACCCACCTGCACCAGGGTCAGTACCCTCCATGGGGATGTCAGTGTTGGCAGCTACACCTTCGGTGGTTACGGATGCAGGGTCACACTCCGCGACATCTGATCCTGTTCCTGGGCCAGCAGATCAGAGGGGGAATGCAGTCCTGCAGCCTCAGGCAGTGCCGGCACAGCAAGGCGCAGTTCGCCTTGCCCCAGACAGGTGTGGTGCCCGCCGACGTGGTGGCCGTACGCCGCCCGGCAATACCGCATGGGAGCAATCCATTTACGGTATGGCTACCCAACAGGCTGCATCATCCGAGATGATGGCTCAGGCCATGGATAGGGTGGCCACTTCCATTGTCCCCCCAGAAAGGCTGATGGAGCGACTAGAGCAGGCAACCGACTCCATCTGCCAGTCACACAGGGAGGACATGTTGGGGTCCAACAGGGACAGGCGGGCGGCACTGGCGACTCTGCAGGAGGCCATCTCCATTGAGTCCCAGGGCCACAGGGAAGCCCTGAGGCAGGAGCTCCTTCACCTCAGGACGACTCTTGTTGAGCTTGAGGCTTCAACACACCAAAGGACAGAACAGCAGCTGGAGCGTCTCACCCGTACGCTCTCAGCTGAGATGCAGGCAATGAGGGCGGAGGTCCGGGCATCCCGTGAGTTGTTGCATGGGGACCTCCGCACACTCATCCTCTAGAACCAGACCTACCACACCCGCATGCTTGCAGCCATGGAGGAGCAGACTAGGGCCTTGCGTGGGCTGCCTCCCATAGTGCAACCACCTCCGGATGCAGCTGCACAGGGTGATAATAGCGACAGCAGTGATACTCCCACAATAGGGTAGCCGTGTGGGCCATGAGCCCATGGAGGTGTTTTATCTTCCCAGGATCCACGCAGGTGGGTTCTGGTGTGCATCCTGTCCTCGGACCTCCTGGGTGGCCTCCCCAACCCCCCCGGGCCCATCAATGGCCATTTTTGATTGTTTCTTATTTTTATTTTTATTTTGATTTCTTTTATTCCCAATTTTTTTGGGACGATCTGTTGGCTTCGATCTGTTGGCTTCGATCTGTTGGCTTCGATCTGTTGGCTTCCGTGGTTCCTGTGGGCATACGCTGCATTGTGGCTGGGCACATGCAGGCTTGTAATGTATTTGGTTCAGATGCTTGGGTTTGAGTCACACACACCCCTCCTGCTTCCCGTTTCCATGGGCTTGCAAAGGGTGTGCCCAAGTGACAGTGAATTACACAGTGACGTTGGACTCCCATGAGCTGTGTGGCCAGTCTGTAGTCAATACTGTGTATACATTCATAGTGCATATTGCTGTTGTGTTGTACACTGCATGTTGCATTGATGTGTAACTCTTCTTCTGTGTCTACCTCCCAATTTGCAGGTCCCTTCCTCATGTCCACACAAGGACCTCTAGTCTGGAGATGGGGACCATGTTGGCAGCAGTGCACCTACAACTCTACATGGCGACAACACTGCACAGTTGGTAGTGGTGGGAGTGCAGGCATTTCCAGGTGGTGAGACTACTAATATGTAACATTTGTGATGTCATGTTAAAGGTACTACGTGCTCAAGTATGTTGTTGGTCCGGCATTGCTGTGAGCATTTCAGGTGTTGCAGGTTTCTAATAGTGCCACTGTACATAGTGAGACTGATGTCATGTTGTGGGGATTACTTTGTTTACCTGCAATTAGCATGACATGGCACGGTGTGTCGTGTGGCGGTGCTGGGGTTGGGTTGGCTGACATGGCACTGTCCTCTTGTTGCATTTTGCAAGTGGGTATTCATTTTAGCTGCTTCAATGTGTAACTTCACAAAACTGCATTGGTGGTGTCTGTGTGGGTAGGGATGCACACATTGTGACACTTCCAGGTGAACAATCTCAGGCTGACATGGTATTCCCGGTTCATTCTCCAGACATTCAGGATCAGTGTCAGGTTGAGTCATCATTGATTGTCAGATGGAATGTGCCAGGGCAGTGTGCACTCCACAGGGGTGTGATTTCTATGTGAAGTAATTAGCCACTAGCTGTGTACGGGCTGCCTCCCCCCGTGCCCTTTCCCCTCCCATGCGCAGCGGCTGTGCATGTGGTTGGGGATGTGGGGCCACCACCATGTCCACGGCCAGGCCCCGGCGTGTTGCAACGTTGTGCAGGACACATGCTGCCACTATGATCCTGCACACTACTGGGGGAGCGTATAACAGCTGCCCGCCAGAACGGTCAAGGGAGCGAAAGCGTGACTTTAGCACTCCGAATGTGCGCTCCACTATGCCCCTGGTTGTAATGTGGGCTGTGTTATATCTTACCTGGGGTGGCGTGGTGGGGTTCCGAATTGGCGTCATCATGTGGGGGCTGAGAGGGTAGGCACTGTCCCCTGTGGAGGTGGTGATTGGTATCATTGGTGGGGTTGTGACCTTGCTCAGTATCCAACATGCATGCATGTGCAGTGGCATACATACTCACCAAGCAGCCATGTATCGCCATGCCGCCCAGCATCTATGTCCCGGCATAGGGTGAACATTCGGTAAATGAAGCTGTCGTGGGTGGACCCGGGATAGTTGGCATATACTGAGGTGATGATTCCCTTGGCATTACATACTACCTGCACGTTGATGGAATGCCAGTGCTTGCGGTTCCTATAGATGTGCTCTGATGCCCTGGGGGGACGTAGAGCCACATGGGTGCAGTCGATGGCACCTAGCACTTTGGGGAATCGTGCCACTCCGTAAAAATCCAGGGCGGCAGCATGCCTTTCTGCAGGTGTTCTGGGCAGGTATATGTGCCTGCGGACTGATGGGCGTGCAGTGATGATGTTCAAGACCTGGTGTAGGCAGCGTGACTGGGTGGCCTGTGACACCCCACCCACTATGGCACTTGTCCGCTGAAATGATCCAGTGGCTAAGAAGTGCAGTACATTGAGGACCTTCTCCAGGGGGCTGAGTGCTTGGGAGCACAGGGTGGGTAATGTGAGGTCATCCTCCCACTCAGTCACCAGGTCCAGTATGATGTGTGGTGGAAACCTGTACCTCCCATACACCTGGTCATCAGGCATCCCGAAAAGGCTGGTTCTGGGTGTGAATATTCTGGCCCTGACTATCCTCCTCCTCCTCCTTTGGTAGCCCACTGCCACTGCTGCTAGGAACGGTATGTTCATCCTGGCGTCTGAGCTTGTTATTGTTAAAGTCTGCAATTTTATGCTTTGCGCGTGTTCTAGGCGAGCGTGTCACCCGCGCACCCCTGGAATCCAGTTCCCAGTCCAATAGCGTGTGGAAATTCACACGCACCACGGGATACAGCGTGTGACCCGTGCACCCCTGGAATCCAGTTCCCAGTCCAATAGCGTGTGGAAATTCACACGCACCACGGGATACAGCGTGTGACCCGCGCACCCCTGGAATCCAGTTCCCAGTCCAATAGCGTGTGGAAATTCACACGCACCACGGGATACAGCGTGTGACCCGCGCACCCCTGGAATCCAGTTCCCAGTCCAATAGCGTGTGGAAATTCACACGCACCACGGGATACAGCGTGTGACCCGCGCACCCCTGGAATCCAGTTCCCAGTCCAATAGCGTGTGGAAATTCACACGCACCACGGGATACAGCGTGTGACCCGCGCACCCCTGGAATCCAGTTCCCAGTCCAATAGCGTGTGGAAATTCACACGCACCACGGGATACAGCGTGTGACCCGTGCACCCCTGGAATCCAGTTCCCAGTCCAATAGCGTGTGGAAATTCACACGCACCACGGGATACAGGTTCGCTGACGTACTTGCGTGTGTAAGTGGCCGCGCACCCATTAAATACACGTACATAGGCCAATCGCGTGTACGCGCACTTTTGTCCAATTACACGCAATGAAATACACGTACATAGGCCAATCACGCGATGACACTCTGACGTGCAGTATTTCCACGTGTGTTCCGTCATCACGTGCTGAGTGGGGAACGCCCGTGCGGGTCACGTCAGACGCGCTTACGCGCTGAGGGACTCTGGTCCAATAGAATCGCGTATGCGTGCTGACGCGCTTACGCGCTAAGGGCCTTTCCTCGGATTTCACGCTGACGTGCAGGATTTTCACGTGCCAAATCACTCCGTATCAAGCTGGCCACCCGAAAACACACGGAACACCACGCTCCTGCCCAGAAGGCCGAGTTACTGCCCCCCAGTGCCCCGAGCAGCCTCCCACGTGCTATCTGCTGCTGCCTGCCTGCCTGCCTGCTGCCACCGTGCCCTGCCATTTGGTGCCTGCACATCAGCCATCTGCAGGGGTCCAGTTGCTGTGTCCACCCCTGCTGGAACTGAAGACTCCCAACTGGGATTACATCGCTCCACAGCCCAGCCCCAGGACCCAGTTGCCCACCCACACCTGCCTCTGGGGTTGCCATGTCGGGCACTTCCACATCTGGCACCAGTGGCAACCCCAGGCCAGAGGGGCAGAGGGGCACCAGCTTCACTGCCACCGAAGTTGGTGTCCTGGTGGAGCATGTCCTGGGGCAGTATGATGCCCTCTTTGGATCGTCCCGCGCCAGCAAGGAAGGATGGGAGAGGATCTGGGCCGACTGTGTGGTTGCCATCAACGCGGAGGGGGTGGCAACCCGCAACGTCCAGAAGATCAAGAAGCGCTGGGAGGACTTGAGGTCCAGGACCCTTGTGAAGGCCCGGTGCCTCGTGGAGGGGGGCCGGGGCCGCATGAGTTCCATCCAGAAGAGGGTCCTGGAACGCGTACGCCCAGCGCTCCACGCCCAGGTCCTTGAGAGGGAGGCCCGTCTGGAGTTGAGCGGTATGTGTCCAAGCATTACTGTGTGAGACAGGGCATGTTGCGGTGTGCTGGTTCTATGATACTTGCCTGTATGTGTGCCATGGGCCATGTATGCATGTATGTGTGCAGGGACATCATGGTAATGCATGTGCGACCAGTGATGTGTGACCCACATGGTTGTTGCATGTGTTGAAATGCGGCATGGGGAGCCCTATGCAGATTTTGGACATGAGAGCATGCCAGTCTCTGTACCTGGACATGGATGGGGGTGAAGGATGGGTGCTGATGCCAGGTACATATATGGTAGCCATGTCTGTGTGCCTGACCTGCGTGTCTGTGACTTGTGCATGCCATGGATGCATGACACATGTGTGTGACAATGCACAGATTCAGTGACGCACCCAACTTACCCTTGTTTCGCCTGTGTTCGGTGTGTTTGGGGCCAGATGGATGTGACTGAGGTGAAGTGTTTGCATGTGATATGCATGAGCCATGATGCATGTGAGTTACATATCATTGAATGTTTCTAGAGTCCATTGGACATGCATGGAAATGTCCATGGCATGCACCATGCCTGTTACTGTGTGTGTTTTGCCTGGACTGACCCATGTGTTGTGGAGGGACATGATGGAAGTGTACTTTGACTGTGGTGCTCATCTGCTATTGCTTCCTGTCTAGGGGACCATTGTACAGTAGCCTGATGCTTGTGTCCTTTGTCTCCCTCTACGCAGCGGCTAGTGAAGAAGAGGGCGGAGACGGCGCTGTGGAGCAAGGCGGCGGGGATGCCCCCACGGCTGCAGCGGAAGGGGTGGGTGAGCCCCCACAGGGGCCTGCTACGGCGGGAGACGGTGAGGAGCCATCCAGGTTGGTGGTTTGCACAGAGGAGGAGGAGGCCGACACTGGTGCACACATGGGGCCTGGTGGGAGCATCCCTGCTGGTGCAAGTGGTGCAGTCCAGGGCCAGGGGCAGGAGGCAGCACAGGTCACCGTGGAGGGGCCTGTGCATGTCACTGTCCCTGACCCTGTGAGTGCACCACCATGCACCAGCAGGGATGCCCCGTCCCAGGCCCGTCCGCAGGTAGAGGGGATGTCCATGTCACCTGACTCCCCTCCACCTGCGGACGTGGTAACCCCTGGCCGCGTGGAGAAGGTCCTGATTGGGGTCGCGATGCGCACGGCTGTGATTCGTGATGACGTGCGTGCTTCCCGGGAGGAGCACGCACGTCATCACGAAGTGCACCGTGCCGACGTGGCCCAATTGGGATCGGCCATGTTCGGGGGTTTCCTGCATGTGTTGGCCAATCTGACGGCCCTCTCCTCCTCTGTGCAGGCTATCCACCGGTCGTTCTCCTTGCCGTCTTCCGGCCCAGATGCCACCAGGGCCCCCTGTGGACCTGCCCCGACCAATGCAGCCAGCTCGGTGGGTATCCCATCCCTGCCACAGTTGGGAGTCGGAGGTCCAGCAGGGGTGGACAACACAGCAAGTGGACCCCAGCAGATGGAAGATGTGACGGCATCATCGGGCAGGGCACGTGCACGACGGCGTCGGTGGTTTCCATCAGCCTGGATGCCGTCGTGCTGGCAGAGGCAGTGGCGTCGGAGGCAGCAGCGGGCTCGACGTGGGAGGCATCATGGCTCGGGGCCATCAAGATCCGAGGGGCAGGCATCGGCCGGAGGGCAGGGCAACCCTGGGATGGTGGTGTGTTCCGTGTGGGAGGAGTTTGGCCAGCGGATAGGTGCGGAGCGGCAGCGGGCGGAAGAGGAGCGGCTCGCCATGGTCAGGGCGGAGTTCTCCATGCGTCGGGCATTGAGGCGGGCTGAGTGCCTCGAGGAAGCTCGCAGGGAGTTTGAGGTGGACATGGGGTTGTCCCTGCGAGACCTCGGGGCCAGGACAGAGTCCCGCCTCCAGGACATCGACATGGAGTTCGATGATGCCCTGGCCAGCAACATCACCAAGTGAGCCGCAGGACTTGCCCGCTGCCTTTGTATATAGTTATTTAGTTAGTTAGTGCTAGGTTTCCTTTATTTATTTTTATTATTTTGGACCGCTCGGACAATGGCCACTTTTTTGTACATATATTTTTCATTAGTTAGTGGTAGGTTTCATTTTTGGTGTTGGGCTCATGGACCCTGGAACATTCCTGTATATAGTTTGTTTTTTTGGGAGATACATTTTTTTAATTTCTTATTGTTTTCACCATGACATAATGGTTTTTCATTAATTTCCTATTACATGATATTGCTTTGGACAAATTCATTTTAATTTTTTTTTCCTTTGTTTTTTTGTTTATCACTTTTGTTCTCGGACATGGACCATTTATTTACTTAGCCACATCGTTGTATGTTTGAAAATTTCACTTATTTTTGGTATTTAATACATTTTTTATATTTTCTTACACTTGTGTTATTTTCTCATTGGTTTGTTACATGTCATGATATGGGTTTTGACATTCACTTGCACCCATTGTGTATGTGTGTGTGACGGACATGTGTTCTTTTGCATACTTGGCATTGGGGTTGTGTCATGTGATTGCATTCACTATGTGGGTGGATGCAATCCTTGCCTGGGTGTTTGTGCTGGGTATGCTGGCCATTACTGCCATGATTGTGTATCGTCAGGACCTGGGGCCAGGGGGACATGTGTGGGGGCCTGCTGGCAGGTTCCCCACAGTGCTGGGGGGTGGGGGTGGTGGGAGACATGAGTGGGGGCCTGGTGGAGGGTGCCCCTGGTGGCGGGGGGGTGGGGGTGGTGGGAGGCATGGGTGGGGGCCTGGTGGAGGGTGCCCCTGGTGACTGGGGGGGTGGGGGTGGTGGGAGACATGAGTGTGGGCCTGGTGGAGGCTGCCCCTGCACTGCTGGGGGGTGGGGGTGGTGGGAGACATGAGTGGGGGCCTGGTGGAGGGTGCCCTGGTGACTGGGGGGGGGTGGGGGTGGTGGGTGACATGAGTGGGGGCCTGGTGTAGGGTGCCCCTAGATGGTGGGGGGTGGGGGTGGTGGGAGGCATGGGTGGGGGCCTGGTGGAGGGTGCCCCTGGTGGCGGGGGGGTGGGGGTGGTGGGTGACATGAGTGGGGGCCTGGTGGAGGGTGCCCCTGGTGGCGGGGGGGTGGGGGTGGTGGGAGGCATGGGTGGGGGCCTGGTGGAGCCTGCCCCTGCACTGCTGGGGGGTGGGGGTGGTGGGAGACATGAGTGGGGGCCTGGTGGAGGGTGCCCCTGGATGGTGGGGGGTGGGGGTGGTGGGAGACATGGTTGGGGGCCTGGTGGAGGGTGCCCCTGGATGGTGGGGGGTGGGGGTGGTGGGAGGCATGGGTGGGTGCCTGGTGGAGGGTGCCCCTGGTGGCGGGGGGGTGGGGGTGGTGGGAGGCATGGGTGGGGGCCTGGTGGAGGGTGCCCCTGGTGACTGGGGGGGTGGGGGTGGTGGGAGACATGAGTGTGGGCCTGGTGGAGGCTGCCCCTGCACTGCTGGGGGGTGGGGGTGGTGGGAGACATGAGTGGGGGCCTGGTGGAGGGTGCCCCTGGTGGCGGGGGGGTGGGGGTGGTGGGAGGCATGGGTGGGGGCCTGGTGGAGCCTGCCCCTGCACTGCTGGGGGGTGGGGGTGGTGGGAGACATGAGTGGGGGCCTGGTGGAGGGTGCCCCTGGATGGTGGGGGGTGGAGGTGGTGGGAGACATGGTTGGGGGCCTGGTGGAGGGTGCCCCTAGATGGTGGGGGGTGGGGGTGGTGGGAGGCATGGGTGGGGGCCTGGTGGAGGGTGCCCCTGGTGGCGGGGGGGGTGGGGGGGGTGGGTGACATGAGTGGGGGCCTGGTGGAGGGTGCCCCTGGTGGCGGGGGGGGGTGGGGGTGGTGGGAGGCATGGGTGGGGGCCTGGTGGAGCCTGCCCCTGCACTGCTGGGGGGTGGGGGTGGTGGGAGACATGAGTGGGGGCCTGGTGGAGGGTGCCCCTGGATGGTGGGGGGTGGGGGTGGTGGGAGACATGGTTGGGGGCCTGGTGGAGGGTGCCCCTGGATGGTGGGGGGTGGGGGTGGTGGGAGACATGAGTGGGGGCCTGGTGGAGGGTGCCCCTGGTGGCGGGGGTGTGGGGGTGGTGGGAGGCATGGGTGGGGGCCTGGTGGAGGGTGCCCCTGGTGACTGGGGGGGTGGGGGTGGTGGGAGACATGAGTGTGGGCCTGGTGGAGGCTGCCCCTGCACTGCTGGGGGGTGGGGGTGGTGGGAGACATGAGTGGGGGCCTGGTGGAGGGTACCCCTGGTGACTGGGGGGGTGGGGGTGGTGGGAGACATGAGCAGGTGTGCAGGGTAGTCCCCTGTTTTGTGGGCTGCCTGCAGGGGCCGTCGAGGGTGACAGGACCCACCCAGCCTAATCGCGTGTGTAACTTCGCACGCACCCCTGTAATACACGTACCAAGCCAAATCGCGTGTGATAATTCCCGCGCACCCCTGAAATACACGCGCCCAGCCTATTCGCGTGTGGAAATTCCCGCGCACCCCTGAAATACACGCGCCCAGGCTATTCGCGTGTGGAACTTCCCGCGCACCCCTGAAATACACGCGCCCAGGCTATTCGCGTGTGGAACTTCCCGCGCACCCCTGAAATACACGCGCCCAGCCTATTCGCGTGTGGAAATTCCCGCGCACCCCTGAAATACACGCGCCCAGCCTATTCGCGTGTGGAAATTCCCGCGCACCCCTGAAATACACGCGCCCAGGCTATTCGCGTGTGGAACTTCCCGCGCACCCCTGAAATACACACGCCCAGGCTATTCGCGTGTGGAACTTCCCGCGCACCCCTGAAATACACGCGCCCAGCCTATTTGCGTGTGGAACTTCCCGCGCACCCCTGAAATACACGCGGCCAGGCTATTCGCGTGTGGAACTTCCCGCGCACCCCTGAAATACACGTACCCTGCTGTAATCGCGTGTGGGACTTCGCGCGCACCCCTGTAATACACGTACCAAGCCAAATCGCGTGTGATAATTCCCGCGCACCCCTGAAATACACGCGCCCAGGCTATTCGCGTGTGGAAATTCCCGCGCACCCCTGAAATACACGTACCCTGCTGTAATCGCGTGTGGGACTTCCCGCGCACCCCTGTAATACACGCGCCCAGGCTATTCGCGTGTGGAACTTCCCGCGCACCCCTGAAATACATGCGGCCAGGCTATTCGCGTGTGGAACTTCCCGCGCACCCCTGAAATACACGTACCCTGCTGTAATCGCGTGTGGGACTTCCCGCGCACCCCTGTAATACACGCGCCCAGCCTATTCGCGTGTGGAAATTCCCGCGCACCCCTGAAATACACGCGCCCAGGCTATTCGCGTGTGGAACTTCCCGCGCACCCCTGAAATACATGCGGCCAGGCTATTCGCGTGTGGAACTTCCCGCGCACCCCTGAAATACACGTACCCTGCTGTAATCGCGTGTGGGACTTCCCGCGCACCCCTGTAAATGACGTACCCTAGTTTTTCGCGTGTAGGATTTCACACGCACCCCTGGAATTCCCGTAGCCTAGCTTTTCGCGTGTGAAACTTCCCGCGCACCCCTGTAAATGACGTACCCTAGTTTTTTGCGTGTAGGATTTCACGCGCACCCCTGGAATTCCCGTAGCCTAGCTTTTCGCGTGTGAAACTTCCCGCGCACCCCTGTAAATGACGTACCCTAGTTTTTCGCGTGTAGGATTTCACGCGCACCCCTGGAATTCCCGTAGCCTAGCTTTTCGCGTGTGAAACTTCCCGCGCACCCCTGTAAATGACGTACCCTGGCTTTTCGCGTGTGGAACTTCACACGCACCCCTGGTATCGACGTGGCCAGGGCAATCGCGTGTGGGACTTCCCCGCACCCCGGGATACACGTACCCAGGGCAATCGCGCGAGTGACTTCTCGCGCAACCCGTTGTACACACACGCGCAAATTTTTGAACAGTGGGTGTCCGTGTAAATGGCGTACACCTTTGCACATCATTAGTCCTTTGGGGTCACGGTATGGCCCATTGCTGTATGTGGGTGGTATTTGTTGGCGCAGGATTTGGCGCACTTTCGTTGAGTGCGTCGGGACGCTACCGCCTGCTTACTTGTGGCGTACGTTTTTGAGCCTGTGCGCTGGTTTGATCGAGCGCTGTTTTGCCCTGTTCGAATCCATGAATACGTGTTGCCGGAGAGCGTGTGGGCGTACCGCGCACTTGCCTCCTGTACTTCCCCGTGCCGCCCACATTCTTCCCCATTCCGAGTGTTGTGCCCCATTTTATTCCCCATTCCGAGTGTCCCGCCCTGTGTTCCGCCTACTTTAGAGCTGTGCGCTGCGCTCGGAGTGATAGCGCAGTGGCCGTGGCGCACGCCGTTGGTTGACCTGTGCGCCGGCGTGCGCCGCGCACTTTTTCAGCGCACGTCCTATGCTTTTCTTACGCACGGACTTCCATGAATCGACGTGCGCTGGTTTCCCTGCGCTTTTCGCTATTTTTCGGCGCAGCGCACGTATAGGCCCCTCTGCGCCGGAATTTTCGGCGCACATTTATTCCATGAATCGGTCTCTTAATGTTCATACTGAAATGCTGTTTCTGCAACATTGCAGCATATCCCTGGGTGCAGAGAGAGCGTGAGCGAGAAACAGGCACACGTTTCTGAAGGGAATGGAGGTCAGGGAGGTTGGTGATGTGGTCAGGTGAGTGGACACACTGCTGAGATGAATGCATTGCTATTTTTTTTAAATGGTAAATGGGCCTGGCAAGGTGTGATTGGAAGGCTTTCCATAGTCATGGAAACGGAAGAATGTGTGAGCCGGATGACTCCAGTGGGACTTGTCGAGAACTATTGGAGTCCAGAATTGTGAACAGAGTGGTGCTGACAATGTGTATTTGAGATGTACTGTCCCTCTGAAATAGTGAGGTGGTGACTACACAGGACCCATACCCTTGACATCATATAGGAAACAGGGCACACACAGTGCATGTCATATACTAAATTCATGTATGCATGCATAAGTCAGGGACAGCTTTATTTTTGACTTGCAAGGAAAATACCAGAAACATTTAATCATAACAGGAACTGACCGTAACAACCGATCCCACCCTCCAGGTCTCCCACCTTTATAGTTTACTAGTCAAGTAACTAATTTAAAATGACACTTTTAGATTATTTAAGAACATATTCCAGGCTTTCTGGTGAAGGGGTACCTCACACCCCACACAAACACAACATAAACCTTCATAGAAACAAGTCTGTCATTGATGCAAACATCTGGATGCAGTATCACGTGACAATCTCCTTCTGTGTGCTTCCCACTGAGGAGCTATTCACTCCTCCCATTGAGACAACTTCCTGGAGGCGCCACTATGGCCCCGCAGGAGTGGTGCCATTAGGGGCTGCCTCGTGGGACATGGCGGGGGCTTCAGCTCTGTTGTGGACTTGTGGATGGAAAAAGGGTGCAGGGTGCTGCGACGCGGAGTAACTTTAACTGTATCCGGCGGGAGCAAGGTATATGAGCAGGCCAGGGACAGGCATCCTCCTCTTGCTTTCCCACCATTGTACCGCACCCTCCTGGATTCTTGAAGTTATCCCACCCACACAACCCTCTTTTATTGTTTGGATGTATTGAGTAGTGGGTAAAACAGAGTATCGATATGTGTGTATTTAAAGTTGCATTTTATGGGCGCTGTGGATGGGGACCTACACAATGGATTATATAAAAGGTTCGGACCATGACCAAAAATGTTGTACTATGAATTTGCTACCCGGGTTGTGGCTTGAGGAGTCCACTCGCATCCAATAGGCCAGACAGGCGAGGACAGCAGGGGTGGCCCCTTGAGTTGCCCAGTGGGCGGAATTTTAGCCCAGGCTTGGGTGTTTGGACTGTCAGGCTGGACATTTCATTTTCTGCAATTAACCCTTGGTTAGCTCAGACAGCCAGACGGCCAATCAGGCATCTGGCAGGTTGGCAGATCCGCTAGGGGTCAAAGTCATGGTAACCGATGATGCACAATGTAAAATAACTATTGTCCCCGTCATAAGTGCATTGTGAAATTCTGTAATAAAATGCGGTCTGTTTACTTCCAGAAAGTGGTGTGTTATCATTCGTAAAGTACAGTGTGTGTTGTCATTAGAAGCCAGGGGCATACTATGAGTGCACCCCTATTTGTTTTTTCAACAGTCCCTTTTTTTTTGTCAGACCTAATCAGTTCCATCAGCCACATGGTCCCAAAAGAGTTTGTCGCGGAAAACAGCCAGACAACAGTTTTGCAGGTAGTGGTCTGTACATGTCCAAATGTCAGTACAAGGGAAAACAAGCATAGCCTAGAACAGAAATTATATATTGTCCAATGAAAGTAAAGTAAGGTGAAATATAAGGTGTATTACATCAAACAAAGGATTGGCATTGCAAATATCAACTTGAGCAATCTGATTGTCATAAGCAATAGAACATAATACTGCTCCCACACACCTTACCCCACAACCTTCATAGGACAAAGATACTACTTGTCTACCACTGCACAGTACACATACACTATGCCTCACATGATGTACTGGATATTGCCAATACATATCAAATACTGCGCAGGGCACAGACCGATCCCATATCTGCTGCACATGACACATATCTTGCATGTCATATACTGAACAGGTCGCAGACCCTGCATGACACCAACTGGGCAGAACACAGATCATCTGCATCACACACTGGACATGAGAGGGGACCTCTTAAATGCATGATGCACAGGACACAGCCGCATTCCATCATATGCTGCACAGAACATATAACCTAAGTATCACATATAGCACAGGCAATAGGCCCTGCGCCTTGTTCTGCATGTCTCTTTATTTATTTATTTTTATTTATTTGCATTTATAAAGTGCACAACAGCCCTCAGGCATCGAAGCGCTGTTACAGAAAGCTTACTTAGTTACATAAGTGCTTGCAGAAAAACATACAAGCATACCTGTTGCCTGGCTCTGTGTTGCATGGTGGCTTGCTTAGTTGCATAAGTGCTTGAAGACATATAGATTGCATAGCCCCATGTTGCAGGGTGGCAGCAGCATACAATGCAGAGTCAAAATAGGTGGCACAAACATGCTACCCAACCCCATGTTGCATGGCAATCGCAGCATACATTTCAGAGTTAAAATAGGTGGGGGCAGACAACATCACAGGCGACCAATGGGGGTGGGGGCACACAACATCACAGGTGACCAATGGGGGGGTTGGGGGCACACAACATCACAAGCGACAAATGGGGCAGGGCACACAACATCACAGGCGACAAATGGGGGCGGGGGAGCACACAACATCACAGGCAACCAATTTGGGAGTGGTGGCACACAACATCACAGGTGACCAATGGGGGGCCTGGGGGCACACAACATCACAGGCAACCTCTTCTACCTCCCTGTGTTCTACAACCCCACACCGATTACCCAGAAACAGATAAATAATGTATAAAGGGCAGCAAGCTGAAATTAAATTCAGGAAAAACAGGGACAATCATTCTTGGGTACTGATGCCAATCTAAAATGTCCAACCCCTGTATGGACTGGCATCAGGGGAGTCACCTCAGATAGTGAGATACATCTGGATTCTATATGGGATGCAGATATTGTGGGATATATTGACCCACTCAACAGTATTCCCCCACATCACCAAGCTGCCTGTGCGCAGAAACAGCAAAATGGCTGCGCTGGCTCCTGTGAGCGCCTTGTCCTCAAAACTGCGGTTTTGCTAAAAAACAAAAAGATGGCTGCACCTTCTTGCCAAGCATACATTGGGCAGGATGGAACAAGGGGACACACTTAGGAAGCGTGCCAGTGAATTCTTAATTGTACAAAAGAAATGGAGTGAAAAGGCAGCAATGCTTTATTGAAAGCCTAAGATCTCCATTAAAAAGGAAACATGTCACCTTTAAAACAATGCTGCTGACGCTATTTCCATTTGTTCTTCCTTAAATCACTGTGATTAATAAGGCCCTGCCATGCCCAGTATCTCATTGTGCCTCAGCAAAACCAGGCATGATTTCTGAATGACAGGACCTGTCAAACCAACTCTGAGAGAAATCCACAAGGAACCTCACTTTTACTCGCACAGGCGACGCGTTCATTTCTCTACATATGTATTAAAGTTCAGTAGTTCAAAAGAGACTCCAGCTATCTGAACCATGTCAGTTTCAATGCATCTGTGCTTCAGATAAACTACTGCCTAGAAGAAAATAACTATGGCTGTGATGCAATAGTGGGAAGTCAGATGGCAAAATTGAATTTGAAAGGAAATGCTAGCAGTTTTCAACACATGTGTAAAAATAGGCTTTTGCAAAACTAAAGGAGAAAAATGGCTGTTTGAAAAGTAAACTGTTGAAGGAAAGCCTGCCATTACCTAGCAATGTGAAAGGGTTTCTGGCTGGTAAAAATACATACATGGGCTATTTTATTACACAGGTTTGTTTTAATTCAGGACCAAATATCAGAAAATAAAGGTTTTTAAACTACCTTGGCTGGATTTGCAAGCTGAAGGGAGCCACACCATAAACTTCCAGGACACGAAAGTGATAATTGCTAGCTTGAAAAACTTTAAATGGACCAGGACAAAGAAAAAGTTCACACGCTCATCAGACATTTGTCTGTGCTCCAGGCTGGGACAATAGAAGTCTTGGGACACTAACCTGTGAAGTGAAGGGGGCCATAAAACCTTCAATCAAACTGGGAACCCCCACACCACACAGGGCTGAAGTGACAGTTGGTGGCAGCTGATGAAAGAAAATAACGGTCCAGTGACAGACAAAGGACTGCCATTTGCTTCCAAAGACTATTTTATAAATAACTCTTTATCTCTGCAGCAAGAATTTGTAAAAATGCAAAAATGTTATAACTCAAATATGATTTCATGGGCTTTCAGTCAAGACGTCATAGACTTCATTGCTGCATGGGGAACAGAAATGGCAAAATATTGCGGATGACAAGAAAAGCATCCATGTTGCAAATGCACATTTTTGTGCGTACACCCCTTATGATCATCCACACCCATTTATAACGTTATCGAATTTTAGGCCGAATATTTCACACTGAAAATGACCTAAAAAGTATAAAAGGACAAAACAAAGTCTCACAGATTGCAGGATTGGACGGCTGTGCTCTACATAAAATATTTAACCTGATTATGTCATTTATTAAGGTGCCACAACTGTACAAATGTGTAAATTCTGGTATGATTGATTTTTGCCAAAAAGGTCTGGGGGAAGTATTTTTACATCATAAAATGCAACCTCCTGAACTGAGTCACATCCCAGGGGAGGCAACCAACATTGATGGTCCAATCTAGTTGTTTAGAGGCGGGCTTAGCTAAACCGGCCCAGCAATATAGTCTATTATGTCACTATGCATTATAAATAAGAGTCCCTGACAAGACTCTAGACACACACTCTTCCTGACGGTCCTGTGCTCCGTTTCTGTTCCATACATCCAGTTTCCAGATCCCAACTACAAGGCCAAAGCATAACTGACTCTACTCCAGGGCCCACTGCAAAACCCAAGCAGTGCTCATCATATTCCCAACAAGACCTCAATGTTGAATACCCACTAAATTTCCCAAATAACCAAAGGGGAAAGCTGTGGTGTTTTTGGGAAGCATCCTGATACCACTAACTGCATGCCATCCTGCTGATCTTTAGTATCCAGTAACCAGAATTGCCATTCCAGAAGTGCTATTCAGTGACCAGAACTGTCCAGCTGTTTGCCAGGTATTTTGCTGTGTAGTGACCAGAACCGTTGACAGTCCAAAAATCCCAAAACTAAAAAGTGGACTGTGAGTATAATTGCCACCCCATTTAAACCCATAGCATATCTTGTCTGTGTCCTTTTCTCACTCTCTAAGTCATCCTATTCTTACCCTGCTAACTTGTTAAAACTGGCAGAATCATTCTTGCAACCCTGCCCTTGGTTTCTAGTTCTAGCACCATCTCTTTAGTAATTTTGTCTTGTGTAATCCTAAGCCATTAGTCACATTTCAAGTGATTGGACTGGTTTCCGCCAGGGTTGGGCGCTGGGGTGGCAGGGTTGAAGTCGCGAATCAATCCTGGCTCTTACTGTGTCCATCTTTGGTGGCCTTGCCTAAATACTCTAGTGTAAAAAAAACTGTTCTTGTCACAACCGATTTCCTTTCCTATTTCACAGCTCCATTTTACTCAAAGCGCACCTTTTTATATCTTGCATAACTCACCCAATTTACCAGCTAGAGACTTAATTTCACTTCCATATTACCCCTGGAATATACCTCTACACCCCAACGGCACTCCACATCAAGGTTTTTAACACACATTCAATATTTATTTGTCCATTTCCGGGTGTCATTTCATAACATTGCAAGGGGTTTAAAATCTGTTTTTCTCTCTTATTTGGGCACGTAAGGTCAGATTTGAATTCTGTTTCCTGTTTCTTATTCCTGATCACCTGCTGCTTATGTTTATCCACTCAGAATTGATTACTTTTGGGTTGAGGGAACATTGCAGGCGGAAATTCTTACTTGGGTGCTATCTTTCCTAAACCAAAAAGTGTTCCTATTCCACTGTGCTGTGTCTTTGTTCCACTAGCAGGTTAAACCCAGTGCATTGCTCATATTCTCATTTTAATTATCACCCATTGGTAATTTCTGCCCCATATTAAAAAGTGTATGATTTCTTTTGAATTTTAAAATAAATAAATAAATATTGCATTTTACCAACCAGCTTGGTTCATGGTCCATTGTGACCCGGTGTGTTTGAAAAATGGGGTGTGATATGAGTGGTGTACCATCTCAATGTTGAATCTATATAGATATAAGCATTTCAATCATACGCTGCATACTAGGCCGAGACCAAAGTGTGTGTCGACTGATTGAAATTCTTAACAATATGGGCCTCATTACAAGTTTGGTGATCGCCATGGAGCTATTAGATCCATGGCTGCCGCCAAACCGGACCATTCGGAGTTCGGGGGCCCAGTAATTCCTCCCTCAGGGAACCAGGGCCCGGACCTTCCCCATTCCCATTTGAGCCCCAATAGGGCTCAATGGGAATGGGAAAGGGAGCTAACAACGGGCCGATTACGACCTGCCCGTTGTTAGCTCCCTCTTCCCCTCGAGGTGTCCTTACCGGGTCCCGCGAGGGGACCTCATGATTTCGCAGAGCGGGTTTAACGGGTCCGCCTCCATTAGCGGAGCCCGTTAACCCGTTCCGCGAAGGTCGTAATGAGGCCCACGTCTCTGTAATTGCAGGTATTAGTGATATTTAGGTAGTGCTACAGTCAGTGTGCAAGCTTATAGTCCGTGCAGCCATGACACTGTGCCTTCAAAGGTTAGGTGTGTCAGTGAGACATTTAGCACACAGCCCTTGCCTCTTCAGACTTCAGCCTACTCCATCCTAAATCATCTGGAGAGTGAACTGGTTTGTGTCAGCATTCAATGTTTGACCACACTTTCATGATTCATTTAACATTGCAATGTGATGTTCAAGTTGAACTCTTTAATGTCGTCTTGAAAAGAGAATGGACATTTTGTACAATAAACATATTATATATTATTGTTAAAAAAACGTATGCTTCAAGTATGTTTCCAAAATGTATTCTACGACATTGGGACATGCCATTCAGATTGGCAAATGCTGTTGAGTAATGTGACTGCTCATTAAAGCAACTTGGTTGAAAGTTCTAGCCAAGCTGAGAAAATGGGAGCGTCCCCTACCATAGACATCAGCAAATAGTCATTGGGAACAGGAGGATAGTCGACCAAAGTGTACATATTAAGTCACCCTAGGTAATGCATTGTCTCAATTGACTATGAGTCTCCCCTGTAATGAAAATTGGGGACATCTGTTCGGCCATTTTAATGGGTATACTTGCATCTCTTTCCCACAAACCAATCAGTATTTGGCTCACATGTTCCCAGTAAGTTGCCAGTACCTTAGCACCTTGTGCCTATCAATTATGGCATTGTTCTTGTAAACAACTTTGGACTGGAGCTCCTTCAATTCACCAAGCTAATCTCGGGGTACCTCATTATGATTCTCCATTATCTTGCCTTTTGTCCCTCGCACCTGTCCTGTGCTTGGTTTTTACCTCATGCGTATATCCTTTAGTCATGGCCATTCAACAATGATAAAACCAGTATTTACTGTGTACATCTTCCTCTTTGAAACACCCTCCCTATCCTTACATATTTCAAAGTAAAACCTAGCTTTATGTCAGGATCCTTTACATGTTATGATATCAGTCACAGGCTCCTATCCAATTCCCAATATTCAAGGAAAACGACTAAAGTGAATGTGGTTCCTGTTGTTTAAGTATGTTTTGTGCTCTCATAGTTGTACACAATACTTTAACATATAGAGTGAATTTCTGATTAATCTCTTTTTGTGATATGCGGGAGGAAATCATTGCAATTAAAAGCCAGACTCGCTTAATAGGGTGAGTAAAGTAGACAAAAGGATTTGGTCTGAAATATGGTTCCTACTTCTTATAAACCCTCGAAATCAGCAGAGTCTAGTCTGCACCAAACATAGGGCCTCATCACGAGTTGCGCGCTAACTCCAGCGGTATTACCGCCGGGGCTATTAGCCCTACCGCCAAACCCCGCTGGCGCTTGGTGGAACGGTTAGTCCCCATTCCCCATTGGGCCCATTCGGGAATTTCCCATTCCCCATTGGGCCCAATAAGGGTTTTACCACCGGCAGTAATAGAGTTGAAAATTGGCAAAATCTCGGCAGGTTTGCTCAGAGCTGGGGGCAAACCCGCCAAGCCCGTGATTTGGCGAACCCTTAAATGCGGTGCTAATAGCGTTACTGACCCATTTAAGGTTTACCACCAACCTCGTGATGAGACCCTTAGTCTGCACCAAGCATGGGCCTCATTATGAGGTTGCTGTAATACCACCAGTATACCGGCGACTGGTAACACTGTTACCAGCACTGGTTACCTCTGTATTCCAAGTGCTGGTAAGGGATATTAATCCCCATTCCACAGAGTCCCATAGTGCTCCATGGGGCAATTTTCCGGTATTACTGTCACTGGTAATACTGGTGCCGGCAATACCGGCTATATTTGCTGGTGGGTTGGTGGAATTACCTCCAGCTCTTGCCTGCAGGTACTTCCAGCCACCCCAACGGCAAACTTGGAGTTCGCTGGTGCAGTAACATGCCAGTAAACGGAATTACTGGCACGTTAATTCTGCACCGGAAAACTCCTAATGAGGCACTAGTGCCAAGGAGTACGCTTCCAATGCTGTCCTGCATGCCTTAAGGTAGGCCTTAAGCCCCCCTCAGTTGTATTAGCAAACGCGGCAGCGCAAATGCGCTTTTCCGCAGCCCGCGGCGGAATTAATTAATTATATCCGCGCTGCACTGAAACGCCTCACTTGCCCCACTTTATCCAGGATTTGTCCTTCTACTGCCTGGAGTGCACCTTTCCACCATCTGCACCCACAAGGATCCTCCACCTTCCCAGATGGCCGACCGCTACGCCAACATCAGCTCATCCGGCCCCACGGCACCACGAGCCATCTGATTGGCCCCTCGCCCCTACATCTAAGCCAACCACGTGCCGGCAGGCACACAACAAAGGCACCTCTGCCTGTCTGAATCCTGTCTACGCCGTCAAGCCTAGGACCACGACCCCTGGCCCCCCAGTACCGTCCCTCCATTTTACAGGGTAAGCGTGCCACCCATTACAACTCACCCTACCCCACAACCAGTGACCTGAACTGCTCCCAGCCATCACGGACCCGGTGCACATGCACCTACTAACACTGTTCACATTGCACCGTTGTGCCCACGAACTGCCATATAATGTATCAATGCACAACCTGTATCTACTCAACCACCTACCAATCACTATCCCTGTGCAACCTTTATCAATATCCACGGTGTCAGGTTCCTGTACTGCACTAGCATAAGTATCCAGCCCACACCTGCCTCACATTAGCAACTTGCTCTTAACTGGCTTTGCTGTTGCCTGATTGAAATTTCCCATTTTTATACTTATTAGCACATTTGAATTTAGCCTATGCCTATCCTGCTGTTGCCTGATTGAAATTGCCTATTTTTATACTTATTAGCAAATTTGAATCTAGCCTATGCCTATCCCGCTGTTGCCTGATTGAAATTGCCTATTCTTATACTTATTAGCAAATTTGAATTTAGCCTATGCCTATCCTGCTGCTGCCTGATTGAAATTGCCCCCAACCTAGCAGCCCAGCTGACGCTACACTCCTTACTATTCTCCCTTGGCTCATTCTCACCATGTTCCCTTTTTGTGTTATGGATAACAACACACCATGTAGCAGCAACAGCTACATACCATTCAATAGCGGATTAGCTAAACTCGGCTGCCCAAGACACCACCCTATCCCCTGCCCCACACCCTACCTGCCTACCTTACCACCATTCCCACACACTACTCACCAATACCACATTGCAACTGTCAGCGACAAACCAGCTAACACCATACCCAACATCACAGACCCTACTAAAAAAGACTACACTGTCACCAACCCTCCCAAGCCACAAGGATACCGCCCCACAACTAACCCTTCTTCCTCTGCGCACAACAGCAGACTTGGCCTTAGGCTCCACACCACTACTTGGAAGGTGCCCATAACGCCCACGACTAACGTCACAAATAAGAAGAGCGCTAATGCCACTAACACGGCATCCCTAAAAGGAGAACTACTCAATGTTAGATCCCTAGTTGCTCACCACACCGAAATCGCCGACATTATCCTCTCAGCAGACCTTGACTTCCTCGCTACCACAGAGACATGGTTACATGAAGCAGCAGGACCCTACCTAACTCTTGCCATTCCTGACAAATACTCCATCCTCAGAGCCGACAGACCCAATGCTCGCGGAGGAGGTGTAGCATTCATATACAAATCTTCACTCGACCTTAGATCCATTACATCCCTCCCACTAAAATCATGCGAGCACCTTACCATTAAAATACAAACCACACCAAAGAGTTCAATCACTATGCAACTTATATACAGACACCCAGGCCCTACAGGTACTTTCGAAGAAGACATTACCTCTTTCATAGCCGAGAACTCTAAGCCCCACTCCCAAAACATCATTCTAGGAGACTTTAATCTAGGGTATAACGACCCTAACGACACCCCTGCCGCCTCTTTAGCTAACGCCTTATCTGAGCATGACTCTACTCAAATCATCACTCTACCCACCATCAGAAAGGCAGAACTATTGATTGGGTCGCAGCCCATAACTGCAATATCACTTGCAAAGCCCCACAACCTCAGGCATGGACTGACCATTCCCTCATACCTTTCGACATCAACATCAACAACCCCAACCCTAAGGAGAGCCCCCACGCAACAGCCTGCCTGACTAGAAACAAGCGCAATATTACGGCAGAGACCCTGACACCACTGGTCCTCCCTCTCCTAAACACGATCCCAGCAACTGCTGACCTTAACCTCCTGGTTAACACCTACAATGACGCCATGACTACGCCCATTGACGCCGTTGCCCCACTAAAGCTACGCAAAGGTAAACCCAGAGCTCACCTGAACTCTTGGTACACACCTGAACTCAAAATACTCAGAAAACAGAAGGCTAAATTGGAAACCCTATGGAAAACAACTCCCTCGGCTGAAAACAAAACCAATCTCATGACCATCTCCTCCCACTACAAAAAAGAGATAATCCGCACCAAAAAGGAAGCCTACAATGTTAGAATCAACAATGCACAATCTTCCGCCAAAGAGCTCTTCACCATTTTGAAGGAGCTATAAAACCCCAACCCACCGACCGACACCTGCGTGAAAGACAAGCCATGGTGCACTAGCATCCAAAATGCCCTGGCCAACAAAATTACTGGGCTTCAAACTAAAATTGAGGCCAAACGACTTCAACTCTCCAACAATAACGTTTCCACCTCTAGCACACCCACCCCTACCAATACTACACCCGGCTTCACATTCAAAATGGTCACTATACCCAAAGTCCAAAAAATTATAGCATCCCTTAAACCCTCCAACTGCACAGGGGATAGTTGCCCCACCCAGATCATCAAAGATGCTGCGAGGGACCTATCCACCTTCATCTCCAAACTCATAAATATATCCTTCTCATCCAATTCGGTACCTAACAACTTGAAACAGTCATGGGTTCTCCCTCTTCTAAAAAAACAATCACTTGACCCTGCCATCCCCACCAACTACAGGCCGATCACCACGGTCCCCTTCCTCCTAAAAATCCTCCACAGAGTCGCCTATGTGCAAATTCAAGATTACCTAGAGTCTAATCAATTGCTAGGCCTGCGTCAATCTGGCTTTCGACCACAACATGGTACAGAAACTGCCCTTGTTGACCTTAAAAGTCAGATTGATGACATCAAGGACAAAAATAAAGCAGCTATCCTACTCCTTCTAGACCTCTCAGCAGCCTTCGACTTGGTTGACCACCAAATACTTTGCAACACCTCTCATCTGCTGCCCACTTCTCCCCTTCTGCTGTCATGTGGATACAGTCCGTCTTAGCCAGCAGGACCATGAGAGTCTTCTCATCTATGGCTGCCGCAGACCCCATCCCCATTACCTGCGGTGTCCCACAAGGATCTTGTGTCTCCCCCACCCTCTATAACATCTTTACAAAGCCTCTCTTTGATAAACTGGACCATCTGGGTGTCACCTACACCAACTACGCAGATGACACCCAGATACTCCTCACCATCACCGGCAACTACAACGATGACGCCACTAGGATCAACAAAATCTTTTCTATCATTCAGGCATGGATGGCCACACACAGCCTCTGCCTGAATGATGAGAAGACCGAGCTCCTCTTAGTCAGATCTACCAATAACCTACTTAAACTTAGTCCTGACTACTCCAAGTTCATCATCAATGGTAACATCATCCCAGTTGTCAAAAACGTGAAAACTTTAGGTTTTTACCTCGATGCAAACACCAACCTCTCTAAACAAGTTAACATGGCCGCCTCAGCCACCGCCTACACTGGGAAACTAATTAGGTCCTGCAGACCCTTCCTATCCACAAATAGCTGCCTCACACTGGCCAGGGCCCTTATACAATCGAAGCTTGACTACTGTAATAGCCTCTACCTAGGAGCGAACCAAGTTATAATCAATAAACTTCAGGTTCTCCAAAACAACGCGCTGCGAGCAGCACTTAACATCCCGAGGCGTGAGCACATCTCCCTCATAAGAATTTCCTGCAAATGGCTATCCATTCAACAAAAAATTGATTTAAAAAACCTCTGCCTCACCTACAAAGCCCTAAACCACCTAGCCCCCCCTATCTCACTAACAAGCTCACCTTGAAGCAGAGCACCAGAATTACTAGATCGTCCAACACTCTCTGCCTCAATGTGCCCAGATATACCTCTAAAAAAGCCGGTGGCTCAAGTTTCACGGTACTTGCCCCTCAACTTTGGAACACACTACCGCTGAACATCAAATCGACCAAATCCTTCCAACAGTTCAGGAAATTAGTCATTAGTTGGCTATTGGATAAGACCATTCCCAAGACAGACTAAGCACTGCACCAATTGTATATTTTGTACAGACCATTTATAGGTTCAACCGCTTGCTTTAAATATCACTGTTTGTATATTGTATACTACCCCTTCTTTTGTTAACTGCATAACCTGTATATATTGTACTGCTGTAACCTGTTCACTGCAAGCGCCCTTTTACTCCTGGGTCCGGAGTGCTATATAAAATAAACAAACAAACAAACAAACAACCAAACAAACAAACAAACAAACTGTTAACTATATCTAAATCTGCAGAAATTGTCAGGACTAACAGAGAAAAAAACATTAACTAGAAAAATAAATTATGTTTCATACTGCTTGTTGCGATAATATCAGCTTGTTTTGACTTTTATGCAGCTCATGGGGGCAGATCTTTCATTAATCTCAGTTACATTCTCATCTCCCATGATTGCGCTTCTGATTTCAATGTGCCCGCCCTTTGGACTACAAACATCCCATCTGAATCAGAAGCCTGCTTCTCACCCTCTCCATGGATACACAATTCCCTTGACTTCGCTCCTTATGCTTGCACACACTCACAAACTAAACCAGATGTTGCAAATGCGGACTGGAAAAAGTGAACAGCAAGTTGCATGGTTTCTGTTTCCAGAACACACATACTTTATAGAATGATTAACTCCCTATTAAAATTGTTTTCAAGAATAGCAATCTGCTACAAGTTGTGGGATGTTTTATCACACTAGTCCATGCCCTGCAAAATTACTGTGCATTGTGTGCATTAGGAGCATCAGAATGGCCGCCAGAAAGCATTATGCACGCTAAAATCACCCAGAAGTGCGCAGGAAAAACCTGAAAAATAGGCCGCCAATCCACTTTTGCCTATGTCAGTGGTAACACAGGAGACCACTGCCAAAACCCACCATTGGGCTACCCACAGAGTAGTCTGAAACTACTTGATAAAAACAATGCTGATTGCAAAAGAAACACAGAGCTGTTTGGAAATCCGTTTTTCTTGGTTGTCAAATTTTCAAAAATCATGGTTCACAAACCACACAAAAGATCCAACCTCCTTGTTGGGTGTTAAACATCATTCTACTTCAAGAATCCACATAAATATAATGTCAGCAGAAGTACATTTATCAGAAGAAAATCCACATTTAAAGATGTTTGCTTGGGAAAATACTTTGAAAATAGGCGCAATACCGCTACTCGCCTGTGTCAGAAGCTGGCGATCTCTAAACCTGTCATGTTAAACTTGTGTCTCAAAATCTAAGTGTGGGGAAAGAAGAGACTTCCATCAAATGTGATATAGGTTGCCACTATTAATTTTCATGTTGAAAAAGACTGTAATTGAAGATATGTTTGCTTATTTTAAATTTGTAACTTTAATTTTAACAAGGAACAATGTCACAATTTACTGTAAGGTAACCTGATTCAGCTAAAACTTCAAAGAGGTTTTCCCCCTCTGAGAACACACCACCCTTTTCCTTGCCACCAAAAGGATAGGATCTCTCATTTGGATGCAAATGCGAAGAGGAGGAGTCTCGCTCTGCTGCACTGGTAAAGAGACAATGGGTTTCTTGAACTGAAAGAAAATGCTAATTCAGGTGTGACAGAAACCAACTGCCCAGGAAGACAAGCTCATGTGACTCTCAGGCCCAGACAAGACCTTGGAGGCAGAGACAAACCATTGGTGGATTCAGAAAGCACAGAAAATATGTTTGAGAAAAAGACTTGCTGAACTGGTAAAAATATGGAACTTAGAGGTTATTCAAATGAAAAGTTTGCTCACGGTTTAAGACTAATCTGGAATCTGTGTGATATTTAGAGACTGAACCACGAAAATGTTCATATTCTAGCTGTTGTGATTATGTTAGGAATATGAAAATTTACAGGGATATGCCCAGATGGTATGTGCATGTATGTAAAACAATTGGTACAGAATTGACACTGAGTAACAACCCAAAAGCGCGAAAAACTGTCATTTGTGAACCAAAACTCGTAGGAAGATGAGGCTTTGACAGAAACATACCTTAGTTAATCTGTAATGTAAATATGTATTATCAACAAGTTGGGCATATTGGAAATATGCTTTTCAGGAAAAATAGATTTTTGAGGTAGAAACAAAGGGGAGGATTTTTCTCTGGACCATAAACACAGTGTCACTCTGACACATGATGACACATCATGACACACTTTTCCCTTCTCAAATCAGGCGAGAGGGAATTCTCTGACCTATCAGATTCTTAGAGGGTTGGGCATAGTACACCCCTTTGGAAAATGGACAAATAGGGACTGTTGAGGAGCCAGAGACACACACATTCACCCATCACTGATCTACAGGCGACGCGCTCTGCAGGAAGAATCCAGAACTGTCCAGACTCCAGAACTATACAGACTCCAGAACCCTGAAGCAGAGGCCCAACCCAAAAAGTGGAACCCTTCTCAGCAGGCCTTTAAAATATTGCAACCTGATTTAACTCCTAAACTTCCACGGGGCCTAACCAATTCAACAGCCTGGCTGTGCTGTTTTGGCTGCTTCTGGCTAAGAACCCTTGCTAGAACCCCGAGATCCAGATCAGTAGAGCAGAGCTGTAACTCAGAACCCATCAGATCCAGTCCAAGAGGCTGTGCAGACCAGAGTGCCTTGCTGAGAGCAGAACCAAGCGCCTGAATCCTGTTCGGTGGCGAGTGAAGTCCAATGCAAACCTGTGACCAGATCTTTGACGGGCCCATTCCAAACCATAGTTGTGAGTATTTCGCGTAGAACTGTCCATAACCAACCTCTTAGTATTAAGTAATCCAATCCAACCCATTCCAACATATCCAGAACTGCATTGTAGAATCTCTTTTGTCTATCCTAAATCCTTCTCCCATCCATATAATCCTGTGATAATTGTAGTGATAATCATCTGTGCGTTGATATTTTTCTGAAGAAAGTCAAGTGTCCTGGCACAGAAAAGTTGGAGCGGAGACGCCGCTGCTCTGGTGGTTGGCTGTTGGGTATCTTGCATCTTCATAGCCCCTTAGTATAAGCCCATCCTTGTTGGTAAATCTTCAAAAGCGCAATCTCATTTGTAAAATCTTGACCCTTTTTGAGAAAAATCGACCTCTACTCTTTTGAACCGTACATGCTAGGAACGAAATTAAATGTCATTTTGAAGCCGTATTCCAACTCCTTATAGTTTTTCTGTAATCGGATTTCTCACGTGCTGAAAAGTTAGCCGCGATTTGGCATTTGGCTCAATTTCACCACATGTAAAAACAGCTATTTCTTGCATTCAACCTCTGAATTTAATTTCCTATCTGCCAGTCATTCAACAATCATTGCTAGTGTGTACCTGAACCTATCCAAAGCAACTCTCACTAGTTCTGAATGAGTTTAGCAAATTAAAGTCATTTTTAGCATTTTCCCATTCATTTCAAACCACATTTAAAAGCATTTGACCTGTTTTGAAATCATTCCTGTTCTCTCTAAACTTGCTGGGGGGAATCGGGATTGAAACTGCAATTGCTGATTGTTATTCCTGAAACCTGTGTGCCCTCATTCCAACTCTTCATATTGCATATTAGGGGGGATTGAGTAGTAACAGGGGGAAAGAGTGATTACATTGTCTTTGACTGAATTCATATCACGTTTTATTTCTGTGTTGCATTCTTTCCTATAATTGCATTTCCTTGAACCCATACAAAGTTTTTCTCTGTTACTTTATTCTTCCTATTTCTACTCCTAATTGATTAAAGAGATTGTTGATTATTGTAATACTACCCATTGCTGATCATTGTATGAATATTAATAAGTGTGATATTTAGCTATTATTCATATTCATAAAAGTGTGATATATATATTGTTCAATCCATCAAATAAATCTTTTAACTTTGCAAAACAAACCTAATTCTTAGTTCAGTGAGACCGGGGGGATTCAAAGAGAGGGGCGTTATATAAGGGTACATCATCCAGAAATAAAAGAACTTTTGACATAAAAATATATAAATAAGGGTTTCAATTGGGCATTCCATGCTAGGCACTGACTTAGGTTGAGTGCTGGGTTGAAACCACTTACAAAGTGTAGTACACACCCTGAATATTGTCTTGCAGCATGTTTAAACTTTGATTGATCTATGCAACATGCACTGTCTGGCGTAATCTGTGCACCCGATATGTTTTCTGGCCTTACCTCTCTTGCACTTTGGTATTGTGCTTGTTTTAATTATAATTATGTTTTTTTTGCACATTTCCACATGGAGGCCTGACCTTTCAATTATGCCACTTAGTCTTCTGCAGAGTCCCACACATCTTGATTGCTTGAGTTGAATGTGTGTCTTTCTAAAACTGGATTTCTTTTCTCTTTGAATCTCTCTTCCAGCTGAGCCACAGCATACTCAAATGCACTGATCCTTCTCCTCTGCTTTCTTGGATAGGCTTAGTTTGTGAGCCCTTTTCGTCGAATTTGGCTTAATTCCACGGAACTCCGAGACCTGATTTACCCCTCGCTAAATGTGAATGAAAAGAATTTGAGAGACAATGCTGTTCTTCCCCAGCAGATGTCACTATCACCCATGCGTAGAATCACATCATCATTTTAGACATTTAGAGTTACATTTTTGTAATACTCTGTAAGGAAAATGCAATATAAAGGACACCTTGTTTGACTTTTACAACGTTATATTGAAAAATTATCATTACAATGATTTCATAACAAATAATTAATGCATTTGAATCATGGCAAGCCCTCTTCAACTGCGTGGATGTAGAACCTTTACTCATAACATTCACTCACTCACACATAAACATTCGCACAACATTCTCTCTTACATCACATGTCACATGCATCCATCCAAACACATTACAGCAGTTTTATTTTGACTGCTAATTAATTATATAATGCTAACACATCTATTAATGTATATTTTACTGCCTTTTATGGAAGTACCACATCTTCAAGGCACCTTCTTTAGTTATATAAGTTGCACCTATTTTAAAGGTGTTTAGCTTCTTGAAATTCTTCTCCAGAGCTGGACTTTTTTTTAGCCTTGTCCTCGAGTATTTTTTTTGGAGTCGTTTGGACCCCCTCAATTTCTTATCACACTTAAAGCATTGGTTGATGTCATGCCCAGACACATCACTTAAAGTTCACCTAATTTTGCCTATAGTTAGGTAATCACACATGCAATGGTGGCCATGACATATTCCTGTTTAGAGTTACTTGGGATCAAGCACTCTCTTATGACGTTTTCTCATTCTATCGGCTGCATTTTATGGTTGACAGCTGCCGCAAGCAAATTCAATGGAGGTTCAATGCTGGCACTCAAGTCTATCTCTGGTAGCATTCCGACTAGTTTTGATTTTGCAAATGTGCACCCTATCTTTACAGGGCATGATGACTCCTAGTTGAAGGCTAGAAAAACGGTCACACCGGTCTACTAGCAGGCACAGATGCACGTTGTAATCTGTGTCTGCTTTGTTTATCACATGGAAGCATAACACACGTTGGCAAATTCAAGCCAGTTCCTCCATGTGTGCACACACAGAAATGCATGCTCTGTGGTGTTGTTTGCAAGTGCCACATGCATGAAAGACCATCTCCTCCACTACACGAGTGCACAAATGATCAGCCTCTTCAATTTGGTCTGTTTCAGACAATTCTTTTAGATTTGTCCATTGGATGGCACTTTGTCACCAGATTAATCCTTATGGAGCACGTGTTCATGTGTCATAACTACAGCATTACATCTTTCACGTACAGAGCCAGCGGATACCTGTAGCTCCACTGTTCTATCTCAATGGGATTGTTGCCTAGATTGCTACCAAAGTAGAAGAATCAGAAAGGAGGTGGGACACATGGAAGTGGTGATACTAGTCTTCTTTCAAGAGAACAGACATCTGTGTAACCATTCAGAATACTGCTTAACCCTATTCACCACTCGAAGAATACCCACACATTGACAATTGACCACTCCACACACAACTTCACTCCCTTCCTTATGAATATTGATTAAAACAAATCCACAGCCACCCTATAAATTGCTGAATTCCTAGTCGGTGAATGTTTTGTCTGAGGTTCAATATTGCAGCTATAGTTTCATCTGAGGTCGTACATGGCAGCAGTAGTTTCATATGTGTAGCCCACCTGAAGCAGGATTTCTCGCAATGCGAGAAAAAGCTACTGGTTCTCTTGAGTTCACTCTGTATTCCTCTTTTGCTCTAGAGGCTCATATTAATGCCACTATTCAGTCTTGCACCCATTCTTGTCTCCTTTTAAAGATGAGCATATCATGTATCTTTTTGATTAGGCTTTAGTAATCCTTCGGCTCAATGAGATAATTGTGCTTCTTTCTGATCTTCCTCCTTCACACTCTGCTGAATTGCTGCTTCTATGTTAGTAAATAGTTCTTGGCTCTCATTTCAATTTTGGATCCAGATCAAGGTTTCTTGCAGCTGAGTTGCTTACTGTAGCAGGTAAATTAGTATTGGGAGTGGCACCCATGGTTCCTTCCATGGGTATTTGTTGTATTTGTATTTGTATTTTATTTATATTTATAGAGCACTTGACGCCAAAGCACTGAACATAATTAAAATAGTACAAAAAGTGTCAACATGAAGAAAAACCAGCAAGGACTAGGAAGATGGGAAGTGTTTTTTGGGCTGAGTTTGAAACAGGTAGTGGGACAAAATAAAGCGTAGAGCGTGTGGAAGCACATTTCAATGAACGGGGGAAAGTAAAGTAAAAGAACTGAAAAAGGACTTGGCATGGAGGGACGAGCAACTGTTAGGAGAAATAGAGAGTGAGATTGAGTTGGAGAATAAAAAGAAACAAGTGAGGAAAGATAGGGAGGAGAAAGATTGTAAAGGGAATTTAAAGACACGACATAAGAAATTAAATTTAAATCGAGAATGAAAAGAGAGCCAGTGCAAAGAGAGATTTATAGGGATGATGGCAGCAAGAGGACAGGTGTAAAGAGAGAAGAGAATGGCCCCAAGTGCAGAGTCTCAGGGAAGTCCATGAGAAAGAGGGACAGAAGGAGAAAAATTGCCAGCCCAAGAAACAGAATAAGTGTGGTTGGTAAAGTAAGATTTAAACCATGTAAGAACAAAGCCAGTAAAACCCAATGAAGAAAGAGAAGAAGAAGAGAGTGATCAGAAGAAGAAGAGAGTGATAAACAGTGTCAATCGCAGCAGATAGGTCAAGAGGATTAAGAGAGAGGAATGTTTAGAATAGCTTGTAGAAAGAAGAGAGGCACAGACAGTCATTAGAACAGTCTAGTGGAGTGGCGAGGAGAACATCCAGGAAGAAGAGAGTTAGATGAAATAAAGGACGAGACTTGAGAATACACTGCACATTTGAGAAGCTTAGCGAAGTATGGAATAACGGAAATAGGGTAGAAATAAGAGGGGAAAGGGGATTCAGGGTGGGTTTTTAAAGAAAAGGAAGAATAGTAGTGTTCTTAAATAATGAAGGAAAAGCTGAGGTAGAAAGAGAAGTATTGAACAGAGCTGGGAGATAGGGAATCAAAGAGGGATACATTTTAAGAATAACAGTGAACGGGACTGGATCAAGAGGGGCAGAGTTGCAATGTGCTTTAACCAGTAAAGCCTCCATGACTGAATCAGAAAGAGAAGCCAAAGAGGCCGAAGACATTGTTGGTGTCGGTAGAGAAAGAGGGGAAGTTGAAGAACCTGAGGAAGAAATAGTATCACTCAGTAGGGTGACTTTAGAAGAGAAATAGGAATCCAGATCATTGGCTGAAACGGATGTGATATGATATATGATATGATACAATATGATATGAAACGATATGATATGATATGGCATTTATAGCGCGCCTATACACAAGTGTTTCAAGGCACGATGAGGCAAGGGAGGGGGAACAGAGGAAAGACAGACAACAATCTTACTAGGCCAGGTGTCATTCAGATTGCGCAAGTGCAAGGGAAGGAGGGAAAAAGGAAAAGTGCAAAGGGACAGGGGGAGGGGAAAGTGCAGTACATGGGATAATAAATAACAAGATAAAGAACGGCCAGCTGGTGGCAAGTGCAGGGTGAGTGCAGGCATACGTGCTGGTGGGGGACTTTAGGGATACAGAATACAGAAAACAGTCCCAGGTGCAGGGGTTGCCAGGGAGGCAGTGCAGGGGTGCAACTGGCAGGAATTGGGCCCGAGATCAGATGGGTGGCCAGGTAACAAGTGCAGTCTCGGTATCAGCCAGGACTTCAGCAGGGGAGAGGGGGGAGAAAGCAGAAGCAAAGAGGAAGGTTTTCAGGTGCTTCTGGAACCGAAGATGGTCCTCCTCAAGTTTCAGGGAGGCAGGGAGGCTGTTCCAGAGGGAGGCCCCAGATGAAGAGAGAGATCTACCACCAACTCGTTGCTTGGAGAAGCGACTGACCCTGAGGGAGTTGGAGGCGGATGAGCGAAAAGCTCAAGAGGGAAGATATTTAGGAAGAGAGAGTTGAAGGTATTGAGGCCGCAGGCCCCAGAACGCCTTGTGGACGATGCAGAGGGTTTTGAACTTAATCCTTGCAGCCATTGGGAGCCAGTGCAGAGATTTCAGTCCTGGAGAGATACGATCCCTGGGCTTGAGGCCAAGGACAAGTCTTGCAGTCCTGTTCTGGATGTGTTGCAGAGGGCGTAGAGTAGAAGCAGGCAGATTTAGAAAGAGGCTGTTGCAATAGTCCGCCTAGAGAGAACCGGAGCTCTGGAGACAGTGAGCTTCTGAGGGAAGTAGTGGAAAGGAGGAATACCTCTGAGGAGTTGCAGCTGGGAGTGTGACTTCTTAGAGACATCAGAGATGTGAGGCGAGAAAGAGAGTGTGGAGTCGAAGATGACCCTGAGGTTTTTAGCCTTGCAGGTGGGAGCAGGAAGAGGTGGCCAGAGAGCTACAGGAAAGGAGGGAGTGGGTGTGCTGATGAGGAGAATCTCAGTCTTACTGGCATTAAGGCAGAGGTCATTGGCAGCACACCACTCCTGGATAGCAGACAGACAGTCAGAGATGAGGGACGGAGAAGAGGTGGCCAAAGGTAGCCCGAAAATGAGCTGAGTGTCATCCACATAGCACTGAAAGTTGGGGCAGAGAGTTGCAATGCGGTGGGCAAGGAGTGCCATGTATTGGTTGAAAAGCCAGGGAGAGAGGTTAGACCCCTGGGGGACACCGCAGGTAGAGAAGAAGATAGCAGAGAGGAAGGATCCATTTTGTACCTAGGAGGGTCGGTCAGAGAGGAAGGTAGTCAGCCATGCCAGGGCCTGAGCGGTGATACCTAGGTTATCACGGAAACAATTTAGCACGATGGCGTGGCTGCCAGTGTCAAAGGCAGAAGAGAGATCAAGCAAGATGAGGACACAGGGGGTGTTGGAGTCAAGGTTGGAGAGCAGGTCTTCACAGATGTTCAGGAGAGCAGTTTCCGTGCTTCTGGCAGCTCTGAAGCCAGACTGATGGTCATGAAGATAACCAACAGATTCAGTGTGGAGATTAAGTTGGGAGATGGCCAGTTTCTCCAGGAGCTTGCCCAGGAAGGGGGTGATGGAGATTGGGTGATAATTACCCAGGCAGGAAGGATCGGCAGAGGGTTTCTTAAGGAGAGGGTGCACAAGGGAGTGCTTTGGGGGGATGGGAATACTCCAGTGGTGAAGTAATGGGTGCAGAAGTCAGCCATGGCTGGAGCAAGGGTGTCAATGAGGTCCTTGATGGTTTTGGAGGAACAGAGGTGCTCCTGTTTTGACGATACGTTCATAGATAGGACTTGTCTAGAAACCTAGTCTGCGGAGAACAGGGTAAAGGCAGAGAAGGAGGGAGGAGAAGTGGCCGAAGAAGGGCCAAAGGAAGAGCAGGGAGTAGCGGGAAGAGGAGAGGAAGAGAGAGAGGACAGGCTATCCTGAGTTTTAGAGATGAAGTGAGAAGCCAGTGCCGTGCAGAGGGCCTGGGAAGGGACAGGAGAGGTAGAAACTGAAGCAGGATTGGCCAGTTCCTTGCAGATTTTAAAGAGTTCAGCTGAGTTTTTAGATGCTGCCGAGACGCGGGCTCGGATATGAGCTCTCTTCTTGGTGAGGACAGAGAGCCGGTATTGCCTTTGGAGCAGGTGGCAGGCCAGTTTGTCAGAGGATGTACAAGAAGCACGCCATTTACTCTCGGCCATCCTGCACGTGCGTTTAAGGGTGACGAGGTCTGAATCGTACCAGGAGTTGCACTTGGCTTTGGGCTTCAAGCGGATCCTCATGACAGGGGCAAGGATATCAAGAGTATCAGAAATAGCAGAGTGGAGCATGGTGAGGGCTGTGTCAGGGTGAGAGTCAGCCAAAGAGGGAGGGCGGGGTGAGAAAGTGGCAGCAAAAGCCTCAACTGATATGCGCTTCATGGGTCGGATGACCGAGAAGGTGGGTGGCAGAGATGGAAGTGGCTTAGCCTGTGGCGTAGAGAGGGTAAGATGGGAGGAAAGGAGAAAGTGATCACTCCTGGAGTGGGGAGTGGTGAGAGGGACAGAAAGGGGAAGGTCTGAGGAGATCAGAACATCCAGAGTGTGCCCTGTAGAGTGAGTCGGGCCAGAGGGAGAATAGTGAGTGAGAGAGAGTCGCAGATGTCGCAAAAGATGCCAGAGGGAGGACAGGAGGCATCCAGGTGGATGTTGAAGTCTCCAAGAAGGAGGAGGAGGAAAGATAATGGATGAAGAAAGAGCAGGGTCTTGAGAAGAGGGAAAAAGAACATGAGATAAGGTTTGGGAAAGACGAAGCAGATGTAACGCTCACCTTGTTGGTCCACGGGGGTGCCTCTCGAATAGCTGGAATGCTCTCGGAACCCTTCGCCTGTTCTGGGACCTGGATAATCGAGGGACGACTCTGGAAGACAGGAGGGGGGAGATCAGCTTTGGTCCTTTCCTTGCAACCCACCTCCCGGGATCCCCTCGCAGTTCCTCAGAGAATGTCTCTCACCTGGTTCTCTATAAAGGTGCGCTCTCCGTCCTGCTGCGCTGGGCAGGGGTGCGTCGAAAGGTGGCACCGCTCCCCCGAGTTTCTTCACTGGCGAGGGCCGGAGTTCAGACCAGCTGCAACTCCTTCTTTCAGGTAAGTCTTTCTGGCGAAAGCAATGTCTTTTAGATGCAAGCAAGTCCTTAGTTGAATTTGCAATATTGTCTTTTTCGCTTCTTGTTGCAGGTGGCAAGCGCTGCGGTGGAAGTCAAAGTCCGGTTGGGACAGGTAAGAAGAACAGCAAGAGGCGCTGGAAGTGTCCTAGCAAGTGGCTAACCTGTGATTTTGGTTTTGTTCTGTGGGTCGCGAGGACCTGGAGGAGGATGTTTCCCAAGAGTCCAACGAGATGTAGATGTCTTGAAGATGTTGGCCGTCCAGGCGACCAGTGGAGCTGGTAAGGATGGTGATGAGTCTTGCCTCGGATGATATTGAACCCGATGAGTGCTGCTAAGCAGGTAAGGGTGGCTATGGCTCTGCCTTGGAAGAGTTTGAAACCAATGGATGCTGCAGAGCAGGTAAGGATGGTGATGGTTCTTGCCTTGGATAAATTCTGAGCCGATGGAAGCTGCAAAGCAGGTAAGAATGGCGATGGTTCTTGCCTTGGAAGAGTTTGACACCGATGGATTCTGAATAGCAGGTAAGGGCAGGATTAGATGAGCGTCACGCTACTAGGCAGAAAAACGCGAAGCGCTTGCCCTTGATCGGGCATGGTTTAAATAGCAAGGCAGTATCCCAGGTGTCTTTGGGGCGGGCCCTACCCTGAAGGCTAGACCGCAGAATGCAGTTCTCCAGTATTCCGCATGGGGGTGGCTATGCTTGTCCTCTGTTCATAGAAACTCCGTCCCAGCAAGCGTCTCCTATGCCAACAGCACCAGGACTGGCTCCAAGGCATCCGAGGGGATCTGAATAAGGTCCTTAGGGCCCCGTGAGCCCTTGGTGGGGATATGGTTGTGACAGCACTCCCCCCTAAGCCCCCCTTCAAGGTGGTTTCTCCGGCCGGGTCCTGCCTTGGAGGGAAACGTCCGATGGAAACGCTGGAGCAAGCGAGGGGCATGAATATACTCACTAGGTTCCCATGTCCTTTCCTGAGGTCCATATCCCTTCCAATCTACTAGGTAGTAGAGCCTCAATCTCACCCACTTGGAGTCCAGAATGTCCTTTACCTCGTACTCCCTTCCCCCTGAATGACAACTGGTTTAGGGGGAGCAGTTACACAAGTCCCGTGCCTAAATGGTTTCAGGAGAGATACATGGAACACTGGGTGCATCCTCATATGGTCTGGTAGAGTCAGGTTCACGGCTGCTGGATTAATGATGGCCTCCACCGGGTATGGTCCTAAGAACCGGGGACAAAATATTTGTGTTCCTTTTATTGGTACATGCTTGGAAGCAAGCCACACTAAATCTCCCACCTGATAAGTGGGGGCTTCGGAGCGACGCTGATACGTGCATCTTTTCTGGCCTGCCTTAGCATGTCGTAGGTGCTCCTGAGCTTTCGCAAAGGCATGAGTGATGGTGGTGTGTAGAGTCTCGACTGCTGGCATTTCCAGGATTGTAGGGATGTCGAGTTCGGAAGTTTGCGGATGTCGTCCATAGATCGTGAAGAATGGCGCTTGCCCTGTGCTGCTATGTAGAGAATTATTATACGCGTACTCAGTGATCCATAGAAGTTCCTGCCAGTCCCCTTCACCCTGGTGCAGCATGCAGCGCAAGTATTGTTCGAGAGTTTGATTTGTCCTCTCCGTTTGGCCGTCAGTCTGGGGGTGATGGCTAGTGGACAGCCGGATGTCTGTCTGGGCCAAAGAGCAGCATTTCCTAAAAATGCTATACACAAACTGGGACCCCCGATCTGATATTAGGACTGATGGGAATCGGTGTAGGTGTACTATGTGTTCCAGGAAGACTTTGGCGAGGCCAGAAGCCGTTGGAAGACCCTTGAAGGGGAATAAATGGGCCATCTTAGAAAATAAGGGGTCGATTCATGGAAATAATGTGCACTGAAAATTCCCGCGCATAGGTGCCAAAACGTGCGAATCGCAGTAAAAGTGCGAAAATCGCAGTGCAAGTACGAAAATCGCAGGGAAACCAGCGTACAGCGATTCATGGAAGTCCGTGCGCGAGAAAAACATTGGATGTGCGCTAAAAATGTGCGCCGCGCATGCCGGCGGACAGGTCATCCAACAGCGTGCGCCACGGCCACTGCGAAATCGCACATAGCGCGGCGCACATCACAAAAGTAGGCGGAACACGGGGCGTAACACTCGGAATGGGGAACAACGCGTGAAAATATGGGCGTCACGGGGGAAGTACAGGAGGCAAGTGCGCGGAACGCCCACACACTCGCTTACAACCCGTATTCATGGAATCGAATAGGGCAAACCAGCGCACGGTCAAAGACGCGCACAGGGCCAAACAAGTACGCCACAAGAAAGCAGGCGGTAGTGCCCCTGCGACTGAAAAAAATGTGCGCCAAAATGTGCGCTAACAAAAAGCACCCATATACAGCCATGATGAATGGGCCATACAGTGGCCCTCTAGGACAAATGAGGTGCAAAGGGGTACCGACAAACACGGACACCCGCTGTGTGAAAAATAGCGTGTGCGTGGGAAGTTCCACACGTGATTGTCCTGGGTACGTGTACTACGGAGTGCGCGGGAAGTTCCACACGCGATTAGCCTGGGTACGTGTACTACGGGGTGCGCGGGAAGTTCCACACGCGATTGTCCTGGTTACGTGTACTTCGGGGTGCACGGGAAGTTCCACACACGATTAGCCTGGGTACGTGTATTACGGTGGTGCCGGGGAATGCTACATGTGATTTGGCCATGTGGGTCCTCCCAGGTGTTCCCTCTACACCCTCCACGGCCCCTGCAGGCAGCCCACACCACAGGGGACTACCCTGCACCCCTGCTCATGTCCCACAGGCAACCCATCCACCATGGCCATGCCCACCAGCCAACCCACATGTCACCTTGCACTACTGATCACCAACACATGTCTCCCATCACCCCCACCCCCCAGCAGTGCAGGGGCAGCCTCCACCAGGCAGGCCCCCACTCATGTCCCCTATCACCCCCACCCCCCAGCCACCAGGGGCAGCCTTCACCAGGCCCCCACTCATGTCCCCTATCACCCCCACCCCACAGCAGTGCAGGGGCAGCCTCCACCAGACCCCCACTCATGTCCCCTATCACCCCCACCCCCCAGCAGTGCAGGGGCAGCCTCCACCAGGCCCCCACTCATGTCCCCTATCACCCCCACCCCCAGCAGTGCAGGGGCAGCCTCCACCAGGCCCCCACTCATGTCATCACCCACCACCACCACCCCCCAGCCACCAGGGGCAGCCTCCACAAGGCCCCCACTCAAGTCCCCTATCACCCCCACACCCCAGCAGTGCCAGGGGTAGCCTCCATCAGGCCCCCACTCAGGTCTCCCATGACCCCCACCCCCAGCAGTGCAGGGGCAGCCTCCACCAGGCCCCCACTCGTGTCCCCTATCACCCCCACCCCCCAGCAGTGCATGGGCAGCCTCCACCAGGCCCCCACTCATGTCTCCCTGCACCCCCACCCCCCAGCCACCAGGGGCAGCCTCCACCAGGCCCCCACCCATGTCTCCCTGCACCCCCACACCCCAGCCACTAGGGGCAGCCTCCACCAGGCCCCCACCCATGTCTACCATGACCCCCACCCCCCAGCAGTGCAGGGGCAGTCTCCACCAGGCTCCCACTCATGTCCCCTATCACCCCCACCCCCCAGCAGTGCAGGGGCAGCCTCCACCAGGCCCCCACTCATGTCACCCACCACCACCACCCCCCAGCCACCAGGGGCAGCCTCCACAAGGCCCCCACTCATGTCCCCTACCACCCCCAGACCCCAGCAGTGCAGGGGCAGCCTCCGTCAGGCCCCCACTCATGTCTCCCACGACCCCCACCCCTGTCATGATCTCTGCTTCCAAAAGGTCAGGACTTGCCCGACTCCCTTGGAAGCAGACACATAACCCCGGTTCCGAGTGCCAGCCAGTCCCAATTGGGACCTTTTGGACCCTGTCCTGGCGCCAGTGGCACCAGGCTCATAAAGATGCCCAGTCCCAGCGCTGGAAGCGCCGGGCTCATAATGCTTGGGTGGACTTACCTGCAGCAGACCATGCTGCTTACTTACCTGCCAGTTGAACCCCTGATCCTCTTCTATTTGGGACTACTTTTCCTGTTGGGTGGGGCAGGAGCCACTCCCTAGGTTCAGAACACTGGAACTCTTCTGGAAAGCAGGAACTCTTTTCTTACCTAGGCGTGGCTGTGGAAGGAGACACCTAAGCACTACAGGAGGCTATTTAAACCACACCCGATGGATGAATCTTGCTTTGCGTTATTCTGCATTCTCTGCAGCAGAACGCTCATCGTGTCTTCTGCTTCTGATCCTGGGCCTAAGGAAACAAAGGCTTAACATCCTGGAATCCAGTCTTCAGCAGCACCTGTAAAGACAATGAAAGAACAGGTTAGCACTACGGTCTTCAGTGGCAGCGCATCTCTTACCTGGTCCATCGGCTGTCACCAACGCCTCGCGCTGCATTCCGGCATCTGAAAGACAAAGGCTTACCTACTCTTCGCATGTTCCGGAGGTCTTTGCACTGCATTCCGGCATCTGAAAGACAAAAGCTTACCAGCTCTTCGCATGCTCCGGAGGCCTTGGGCGCTGCATCCCGCATCTGAAAGACAAAAGAAGGTGCGTTTAAAGACATTGGGCAACTTTATTACTCACGTGCCATTACCTTCCCACGCCGAATCCAGTGGGTATTCCAGCACCCTTCAGCTTCTCTAAAGCTCGAACTTGTACCTGCAAGATAAAAGGGACAGTTAGTGCGCATCGTGAAGCAGGCTACAAGCGCTTACCTACGTGCTTCCAGGCGCTTCTATTCCTCATGCGGGTTCGATCCTCAACTCTCATCAGCCCGCCATCGCCGGAACTCTGCAAAACAAGAGATATCATTACAAAAGACTTTTAAGACATTTGAAGCGCCCAGAATTTACCATTCGTGCAGTTAACGACGGACAGCAGTCCTCTAAGGTCAAGAGGCCTGCACCCTTATCCAGTGAAGGAACTGGTTACGGCACCCTGCCCCGAGGCAGATGGAGAGCTCGGCGTTCACTTACCTAAGGTGAGGCCGTTAACCTTTAGGGTTCTACAGGAGAAGAGAAAGGGAAGAGGAGAGAGGCACCCAATAACCCCAGTTCATTAATCCCATATTTTCTATCTGCAGACATCTTACTCTTCGAGTCAGACATACAGTGCACAGAGGTCCAGCCTAAAGAGCCAACCGTGTGTTACACATCACCTTTGAAGATACGGCATTCACCCAGTCAAGACCGGCGCCTCTGCGGGAATCAGGTGAGCGTTACAACCCCCCAGCAGTGCAGGGGCAGCCTCCACCAGGCCCCCACTCATGTCCCCTATCACTCCCACCCCCCAGCAGTGCAGGGGCAGCCTCCATCAGGCCCCCACTCATGTCTCCCACCACCCCCACCCCCAGCAGTGCAGGGGCAGCCTCCACCAGGCCCCCACTGGTGTCCCCTATCACCCCCACCCACCAGCAGTGCAGGGGCAGCCTCCACCAGGCCCCCACTCATGTCTCCCTGCACCCCCACCCCCCAGCCACCAGGGGCAGCCTCCACCAGGCCCCCACCCATGTCTCCCTGCACCCCCACCCCCCAGCCACTAGGGGCAGCCTCCACCAGGCCCCCACCCATGTCTACCACGACCCCCACCCCACAGCAGTGCAGGGGCAGCCTCCATCAGGCCCCCACTCATGTCTCCCTGCACCCCCACCCCCCAGCCACCAGGGGCAGCCTCCACCAGGCCCCCACTCATGTCCCCTATCACCCCCCATCCCCCAGCAGTGCAGGTGCAGCCTCCACCAGGCCCCCACTTATGTCTCCCTGCACCCCCACCCCCCAGCCACCAGGGGCAGCTTCCACCAGGCCCCCACCCATGTCTCCCTGCACCCCCACGCCCCAGCCACCAGGGGAAGCCTCCACCAGGCCCCCACCCATGTCTCCCTGCACCCCCACCCCCCAGCCACTAGGGGCAGCCTCCACCAGGCCCCCACCCATGTCTACCACCACCCCCACCCCCCAGCAGTGCAGGGGCAGCCTCCACCAGGCCCCCACTCATGTCCCATATCACCCCCACCCCCCAGCAGTGCAGGGGCAGCCTCCACCAGGCCCCCACTCATGTCACCCACCACCACCACCCACCAGCAGTGCAGGGGCAGCCTCCACCAGGCCCCCACTCATGTCTCCCTGCACCCCCACCCCCCAGCCACCAGGGGCAGCCTCCACCAGGCCCCCACCCATGTCTCCCTGCACCCCCACCCCCCAGCCACTAGGGGCAGCCTCCACCAGGCCCCCACCCATGTCTACCACGACCCCCACCCCCCAGCAGTGCAGGGGCAGCCTCCATCAGGCCCCCACTCATGTCTCCCTGCACCCCCACCCCCCAGCCACCAGGGGCAGCCTCCACCAGGCCCCCACTCATGTCCCCTATCACCCCCCATCCCCCAGCAGTGCAGGTGCAGCCTCCACCAGGCCCCCACTTATGTCTCCCTGCACCCCCACCCCCCAGCCACCAGGGGCAGCTTCCACCAGGCCCCCACCCATGTCTCCCTGCACCCCCACGCCCCAGCCACCAGGGGAAGCCTCCACCAGGCCCCCACCCATGTCTCCCTGCACCCCCACCCCCCAGCCACTAGGGGCAGCCTCCACCAGGCCCCCACCCATGTCTACCACCACCCCCACCCCCCAGCAGTGCAGGGGCAGCCTCCACCAGGCCCCCACTCATGTCCCCTATCACCCCCACCCCCCAGCAGTGCAGGGGCAGCCTCCACCAGGCCCCCACTCATGTCACCCACCACCACCACCCCCCAGCCACCAGGGGCAGTCTCCATCAGGCCCCCACCCATGTCTCCCTGCACCCCCACCCCCCAGCCACTAGGGGCAGCCTCCACCAGGCCCCCACCCATGTCTACCACGACCCCCACCCCCCAGCAGTGCAGGGGCAGCCTCCACCAGGCCCCCACTCATGTCTCCCTGCACCCCCACCCCCCAGCCACCAGGGGCAGCCTCCACCAGGCCCCCACTCATGTCCCCTATCACCCCCACCCCCCAGCAGTGCAGGGGCAGCCTCCACCAGGCCCCCACTCATGTCTCCCTGCACCCCCACCCCCCAGCCACCAGGGGCAGCCTCCACCAGGCCCCCACCCATGTCTCCCTGCACCCCCAGCCACCAGGGGCAGCCTCCACCAGGCCCCCACCCATGTCTACCACCACCCCCACCCCCCAGCAGTGCAGGGGCAGCCTCCACCAGGCCCCCACTCATTTCCCCTATCACCCCCACCCCACAGCAGTGCAGGGGCAGCCTCCATCAGGCCCCCACTCATGTCTCCCATCACCCCCACCCCCCAGAAGTGCAGGGGCAGCCTCAAGCAGGCCCCCACTCATGTCCCCTATCACCCCCACCCCCCAGCCACCAGGGGCAGCCTCCACCAGGCCCCCACTCATGTCCCCTATCACCCCACCCCCCAGCAGTGCAGGGGCAGCCTCCACCAGGCCCCCACTCATGTCCCCTATCACCCCCACCCCCCAGCAGTGCAGGGGCAGCCTCCATCAGGACCCCACTCATGTCTCCCACCACCCACACCGCCCAGCAGTGCAGGGGCAGCCTCCACCAGGCCCCCACTCATGTCCCCTATCACCCCCACCCCCCAGCCACCAGGGGCAGCCTCCACCAGGCCCCCACTCATGTCCCCTATCACCCCCACCCCCCAGCAGTGCAGGGGCAGCCTCCATCAGACCCCCACTCATGTCTCCCACCACCCCCACCCCCCAGCAGTGCAGCGGCAGCCTCCACCAAGCCCCCACTCATGTCCCCTATCACCCCCACCCCCCAGCCACCAGGGGCAGCCTCCACCAGGCCCCCACTCATTTCCCCTATCACCCCCACCCCCCAGCAGTGCAGGGGCAGCCTCCACCAGGCCCCCACTCATGTCCCCTATCACCCCCACCCCCCAGCAGTGCAGGGGTAGCCTCCACCAGGCCCCCACTCATGTCCCCTATCATCCCCACCCCCCAGCAGTGCAGGGGCAGCCTCCACCAGGCCCCCACTCATGTCTCCCACCACCCCCACCCCCCAGCCACCACTGGCAGCCTCCACCAGGCCCCCACTCATGTCCCCTATCACCCCCACCCCCCAGCAGTGCAGGGGCAGCCTCCATCAGGCCCCCACTCATGTCTCCCACCACCCCCACCCCCCAGCAGTGCAGGGGCAGCCTCCACCAGGCCCCACTCATGTCCCCTATCACCCCCACACCCCAGCCACCAGGGGCAGTCTCCACCAGGCCCCCACTCATGTCCCCTATCACCCCCAACCCCCAGCAGTGCAGGGGCAGCCTCCACCAGGCCCCCACTCATGTCTCCCTGCACCCCCACCCCCCAGCCACCAGGGGCAGCCTCCACCAGGCCCCCACCCATGTCTACTACCACCCCCACCCCCCAGCAGTGCAGGGGCAGCCTCCACCAGGCCCCCACTCATGTCTCACTGCACCCCCACCCCCCAGCCACCAGGGGCAACCTCCACCAGGCCCCCACTCATGTCTCCCTATCACCCCCACCCCTCAGCCGTGCGATTGGCCTGGGTACGTGTACTACGGGGTGAGCGGGAAGTTCCACACAAGATTGGCCTGGGTACGTGTACTTCGGGGTGAGCGGGAAGTTCCACACAAGATTGGCCTGGGTACGTGTACTACGGGGTGCATGGGAAGTTACACACGCGATTGGCCTGGGTACGTGTACTACGGGGTGCGCGGGAAGTTCCACACGCGATTGGCCTGGGTACGTGTACTACGGGGTGCGCGGGAAGTTCCGCACGCGATTGGCCTGGGTACGTGTACTTCGGGGTGCGCGGGAAGTTCCACACGCGACTGGGCCTGTGAGTGTGGGGTATGTGTATTCCAGGGGTGGGTGGGAATATTTACTCGCGACTGGGCCTGGGAGAGCGTGCTACGTGTATTCCTGGGGTGGGCGGGAAGATTCACACGTTCGCCAACGACGCACCGAAAAATAAAGGGTCCAATCCTGACACACTTACGCCAGCATGAAGCAGGCGTATGTCGACCCGCGCAGCATAAAAGTGCGCGCAAACAACAAACAAGCTCAGACGCCAGGATGAATATACCGTTCCTAGCAGCAGTGGCCGTGGGTTACCAAAGGAGGAGGAGGAGGATAGTGAAGGCCAGAATTTTCACTCCCAGAACCAGCCTTTTTGGGATGCCTGATGACCAGGTGTATGGGAGGTACAGGGTTCCACCACACATAATACTGGACCTGGTCAGTGAGTGGGAGGATGACCTCACATCACCCACCCTGTGCTCCCAAGCACTCAGCCCCCTGGAGAAGGTCCTCAATGTACTGCACTTCTTGGCCACAGGATCATTTCAGCACCCAAGTGCCATAGTGGGTGGGGTGTGACAGGCCACGCAGTCACGCTGCCTACACCAGGTCTTGAACATCATCACTGCACGCCCATCAGTCCGTAGGCACATATACCTGCCCAGGACACCAGCAGAAATGCAGGCTGCCACCCTCGATTTCTACGGTGTGGCACAATTCCCAAAAGTGCTAGGTGCCATTGACTGCACCCATGTGGCACTACGTCCCCCCAGGGCATCTGAGCACATCTATAGGAACCGCAAGCACTGGCATTCCATCAACGTGCAGGTAGTATGTAATGCCAAGGGAATCATCACCTCAGTATATGCCAACTATCCAGGGTCCACCCACGACAGCTTCATTTACAGAATGTCTACCCTAAGCCGGGACCTAGAAGCTGGGCGGCATGGCGATACATGGCTGCTTGGTGAGTATGAATGCCACTGCACATGCATGCATGTCAGATGCAGAGTTATGTCACTACCCCACTAATGATACCCATCACCTCCTCACCAGGGGACAGTGCCTACCCTCTGAGCAGCCACATGATGAAGCCAATTCGGAACCCCATCACGCCTCCAGAGGTAAGATACAACACAGCCCATATTGCAACCTGGGGCATAGTGGAGCGCACATTCGGAGTTCTCAAGTCACGCTTTCGCTCCCTAGACCGTTCTGGCGGGCAGCTGTTATATGCGCCCCGAGTAGTGTGCAGGATCATAGTGGCAGCATGTGTCCTTCACAATGTTGCAACACGCCGGGGCCTGGCTGTGGACATGGTGGTGCCCCCACATCCCCAACCACATGCACGCCCGCTGCGCATGGGAGGGGAGAGGGCACGGGGTGAGGCAGCCCGTACGCAGCTGGTGGCTAATTACTTCACATAGAAATCACACCCCAGTGGAGTGCACACAGCCCTGGCACATACCATCTGATAAGCAATGATGACTCGACCTGACAATTAAGACGAACAAAGGGACAGTGAACTGTCAGAACCATAGCAGCCTGAGATTGTTCATGTGGAAGTGTCACAATGTGTGCATCCCTACTTACACAAACACCACCAATGCAGTGTCATCAAAAGACACTTCCATGCTGCATAAATGAATACCCACTCGCAAAATACTACATGAAAACAGTGCCATGTCACCCAACCCCTCCCCGGCACGGCCACACAACACACCATGCCATGTCATGCAATGTGCGAGGAAACAAATTAATCCCCACAACATGCCCCAAGTGTCACCAGCTACAGTGTCCCTAATGGAAACATGTCCACACATGAAATGCTCACAGTAATGCAGGACCTACAACACACATTACCAAATACTTACCAAAAATACCAATCACCTACACAACCTCCAACCTACCTTAAACATGACATTACAGACTTAAAAATTTGCTAGCCTCACTACCTGAAGATGCCATCCCTCCGAACACTTCCAAGTATACAGTGTTAGAGCCATGCAAGAGTGTAGGTGCACTGCTTACAACATGGACTCCAGTTCCAAGGTGGCCCGCATTGTGAAGACATGAGGAATGGACCTGCAAATTAGGAGGATGAGATGGATGCAGAGGCGCATATCAATACACCATGCAGTGTACAATACAACAACAATATGCACTATGAATGTATACACAGTACTGACTACAGACTGCCCACACAGCTCATGGGAGTTCAATGTCACCATGTACGTCAGTGTCACTTGGGCACACCCTTTGCAAGCCCATGGAAACAGGAAGCAGGAGGGGTGTGTGTCACAAAAACCCAAGCATCTGAACCAAATTCATGACAAGCCTGCATGTGCCCAGCCACAATGCAGCGTATGCCCACGGGAGCCACACAAGGCAAAATCTAAAAAATTAAATTTAAAAAAAATAAAAAATGGCCATTAATGGGCCCGGGGGGTGGGGGAGGCCACCCAGGAGGTCCGAGGACAGGGTGCACACCAAAACCCACCTGTGTAGATCTTGTGAAAAAAAAACACCTCCATGGGCTCATGGCCTACACGGCTACCCTATTGTGGGAGTATCACTGCTGTCGCTCTCCTCACCCTCTGCAGCTGCATCAGGAGGTGGTGGCACTATGGGAGGCAGCCCACGCAAAGCCCTAGTCTGTTCCTCCATGGCTGCAAGCATGCGGGTGTGGTAGGTCTCGTTCTGGAGGATAAGTGTGCAGAGGCCCCCATGCAACAACTCACGGGATGCCCGGACCTCCGCCCTAGTTGCCTGCATCTCAGCTGAGAGCGTACGTGTGAGATGCTCCAGCTGCTGTTCTGTCCTTCTGTTTGTTGAAGCCTCAAGCTCAACAAGAGTCATCCTGAGGTGAAGGAGTTCCACCCTCAGGTCTTCCCTGTGGCCCTGGGACTCTATGGAAATGGCTTCCTGCAGAGTCGCCAGTGCCGCCCCCCTGTCCCTGTCGGACGCCAACATGTCCTCCCTGTGTGACTGGCAGATGGAGTTGGTTGCCTGCTGTAGTCACTCCATCAGCCTTTCGGGGGGACAATGGAAGTGGCCACCCTATCCATGGCCTGAGCCATCATCTCTGATGATGCTGCCTGTTGGGTTGCCATACCGTATATGGATTGCTCCCATGCGGTATTGCCAGGTGGCTTACGGCCACCACGTCGGCGGGCACCACACCTGTCTGGGGCAAGGCAAACTGCGCCTTGTTGTGCCGGCACTGCCTGAGGCTGCAGGACTGCATTCCCCCTCTGATCTGCTGGCCCAGGAACAGGATCAGATGTCGCGGAGTGTGACCCTGCATCCGTAACCACCAAAGGCGTACCTGCCAACACTGACATCCCCATTGAGGGTTCTAACCCTGGTGCAGGTAGGTCGGACAGAACAGAATCCCTCCCAGGAACACTCACCTGCGACAGCACATAGGTCTCATCATCCAAATCGACACCTGAATACAGCTTGTGGGAGGTGCAGCCAGAGACACCCCTTGAGAGCAGGACCTGCAGCAGTTGTGGGTTCTCACCCACCTCCACACCACGTCCCTCACTGGTGGTCGGTCGGCCCTCAGACCCCTCTTGGGTCTGCACCATCTCCACAACCCCAGCAGTATCAAGTGTGTCATCCCCTGCAAAGACATAAAAGAAAACAAATGGAAACAGGCATTAGCACTATGGCACACAATTAGGGCTGAGAGGCTACAGAAACAGTACTTGATTGACACATGTCCCACATGACTAAAACCCTCCCATGCATGCACCGTCACTGCGTGTGAAGGGGAGGCAGATGGCACACATTGATGACACCAAGATGGAAGATGAACACATTTGGTGCATGCTGCCTAGCAGTGGCATCGCACATTGGCCAGTGATTGGCAGGTCAAATACACATGCCATCACACAGATGGCATGTACCCTAGCCATGAAGTGAAGAGGGAGAGGAGGACACCAATTGTTCATTCAGTCCAGTTTGCTAATGTAATTGATTTGTTCATTGAAATGGTTCAAATGTTTAACCTGCAGCTGCCAGTCCAAAATGGTCCTATAGCACAGGGACATGTCTAAACAAATCATGTCCAGGAAACTAAGCCAGTCCACTGTACCATAGCCATGTCAGACATGTGACAATAGGACTGAGAAATCCCGAGTAAAAGTGGTGGTATGCAAACAATCTGCCTGAATAAACAGAGGTAAATAAGCAACAATGTTGTGGCAAGATGACACTCCAAGGGCAACTGGCGTGGTGTTGGGATGGATGTCTAATGTTGGCAGAAGGGATGCTGCTATACCCAAATGCTGGTGCGCAGAATGTATAGGATGAGGCACATGGGTGACCCAAACCACTCAGGCACACACACCCTCACCTGGCAGCCAAACAGAAGCCCTCCCACACACACCATGCACATGGATGACACACACATGCATGTGCACTCACCAGACAATGCCTCGTAATCTGCCAGTTCTCCCACGCCTTGGATCTGTTCCTCTGTGACGTAGGTCCCAGCAACCTGCTCATGTGGAGTGAGTTCTATGTCCTCTGCTGGAGACCCACCTCCAGTCACTAGAGATGCGGCATGACTTGAGGCCAGCTTATTCTTTGCCCTGCACTTCAGGTCATTCCAGCGCTTGTAGCATTCAGTAGCTGTGCGCCTCACGATTCCAAGGGCACTTATGATGTCCGCAATGGTCTGCCAGTGTGCCTGACGTTGTGCAGGTGTGGTCTTGGATCCTGCAACAATCACCATTTCGCGGTCATGTGCGGACACATACTCTACAACTGCATTCAGTTCGGCCTCATTGAAGCTGGGCTTCCTTGACGGGCCGGACTGTGTAGCCGTGTCTGGGGCATCAGCCTCTACTAGACGAGCACTCTTCCTCTTCCGCTTGGAAGGTGGTGGGGATCCTGAGTGTCCTATGCCGCTCTGGACACTAGGGGCAGGACTCTGTACTAGGAGTATGGGATTGCACACTCAGCATGGCAGTTGGTGCAGGCCTTAGCTCAAGTGTGATGGTGTCAGGGGGAATATCAGCATGATGGACTTGGACCGACACTGTCCTGGCTGGGTGTGTGAGAGGTGGGGTGGATGGAGCCGCAGCTGCCCCTGTAGCCTCCCCAGCCTGCCTACGTGGGGCAGCAGATGACCTAGCTGCCCCTGATCCACGTGGCCTGATGACACCAATGTTCACCGGCGCACGTGGCCTAGACCTGCTGACCTGGAAATCAGCCATGGAGCCACCCTCTGCCAGGTCTGGTTCCACAGTGGGCTGGTCCAACAAGGGCTGAGCACGGATGGTGTCAGCCACGTTAACCTCAACCAGGGGGGGGCATGGGTGTCCCTGACTGCTCCTCCACACATGGGTGGCTAGGGGCACCCTGCAAGTCACGGCCACGACCCCTACCGGAAACCACCACAGCCACCACTTGGAGCTCGGCCACCTTTGCCACCCTTACGGCTTGGTCGCCTCCCAGCCATGGCACTGATGTTATTGTGCGTATGGGAGTCGATGTGAACTATTGTCCTGGGCAATTGGGGGTCAAAGGGGTTGGGTACCAGATGGTAATCGTACCCTAGTGCTCTAGCAAGGCTGTATGTAACCCCTGGGGAAAGATGACGGGTCACGCAACGCACAGGCACCCCAAAAAAGGGAAGTAAGGTGCACGCAACCCCTCCTAGACCACGTGCGTGGAAAAATAAACCTGCACTACGCTGTGGCACCCAGAGACACAAGAATGAACGTATTTGTGTCACACGCAGCCTAGAATGACCTCTGAAGGGGTACGCGACACACGGGGCAAGCACAGATGTTAAATACGTGCACGACTCACCGTTTGCCAGGAACAAAAGCATGAAAAATATGCGCGTGTGCGCTTTGGCAACACTCCCACCAAAAGAAGAATTATACGCTGTCTGAGGAGACAGAACAACAGTAGAAGGGAACGCTGTTTGAGGAAACAGGCACAGGAAAAAGAGGAAAAGAGAAAAAGCTGTCAGAGGTAACAGGGAGTACGAACTGGAAACGCTGTGAAGTAAATCGCGTGTGAACCAACAAGAAGTACATATTTCACCCACTCGCTCTCCACGAAAAGCACGTACAAGGAAATGGTGTTCTACACGTACCTTTTATACACACGTCACAGACGCGCATACGCGATGAGGCCATTTCCACCAATTACGCGCTTTGACACTCGGACGTGTATCTCTTTTTTTTTACATGCGCCATTCTCTACGGCCATGCGCGTGACGTCACAGCTGCGCATGGTGGGCTTTGGGCCAATGAAATCGCATATGCGAGCACACATGGTAACACTGCACGTCCGAGTGTCATTGCGTGTAATCGGAGGGAAGTGAGCGTACACGCGATTGGCCTGGGTGTGTGTATTTCTGGGGTGCGCAGGAAGTTTCACATGCGATTGGTGGAAATCCACGTGTGCTCTGTCATCACGTGTAATGAGGGAAACACCCGCGCGCGTCACGTCACAGACGCGCTTACGCGCTAAGGGCCTTTGGTCCAATGAAATCGCATATGCGTGCTGACGTGCATACGTGCTAAGGGCCTTTCCTCGATTTACACGCAGACGTGCAGGATTTTCATGTGCAAAATCACTCCGTATCAAGCTGGCCACGCGTAAGCACACGGAAGACCACGCTCCTGCCCAGAAGGCCGAATTACTGCCCCCCAGAGCCCCGAGCACGCTCCCACCTGCCATCTGCTGCTGCCTGACTGCCTGCTGCCCACGTGCCCTGCCATTTGCTGCCTGCACATCAGCCAGGGGTGCTGTTGCTGTGACCACCCCTGCTGGAACCGAAGACTCCCGACTGGGATTCCATCACTCCACAGCCCAACCCCAGGACCCAGTTGCCCACCCACTCCTGCCTCTGGGGTTGTCATGTCGGGCACTGCAACATCTGGCACCACTGACAACCCCCGGCCAGAGAGGCAGAGGGGCACCAGCTTCAGTGCCAGAGAAGTTGGTGTCCTGGTGGAGCAAGTCCTGGGGCAGTATGATGCCCTCTACGGAAGTGTGCGCGCCGACAAGGAAGGACAGACTCAGATCTGGACGGACATCGTGACTGCCATCAACGCGGAGGGGGTGGCAGTCCGCGACTTCCAACATGTCAAGAAGCGCTGGGAAGACTTCAGGTCCAGGACCCTGAACAAGGCCCGGCGCCTCTTGAAGGCAGCGGATGCTAAGGGGCGCCGGGGCCACTTGTCGGAAGATCAGATGAGGGTCCTGGAACGCATATCCCCAGCGCTCCACGTCCAGGTCCTTGAGAGGCAGACACGTCTGGAGTCGAGTGGTAAGTGTACATGCATCATGATTGTAAGCTGTGCGTGTGGTGATGTGCCAGTAGTGTGCCGGTTGCACATATGTTTGTATGGGCGTTTACAGGGCCGTGCGGCTAACACATGCGAGGGCTGTCATGTGTGAGACATGGATGGTGCTGGTGTGTGTAGGCTTGCATGCCAAATGCCGTTGCGTGGGCACACATGTTTGGATGAATGTGTATGTAAGTGGGCATGGTCGTGATGTCACGCATGTATGTTGTTTTCAGCAGCATGTATCAGCACTGTGTACATGTGCATGTGTGTGTATTTGACAAGGGTGCAACAGTGATGCAACATGGATGCATGTGACAGCGGGATGTGGAAGCCTGATTGGCAGATGTGACATGGATGCCCATCGAAACACTGCGACAGTTGGCTGAGGTGTACACATGCATGTAAGTGTGGTGGTGTGCGTCCATATGTAGTGCACTCCCTGTGTTGCATGTGATGTCTGGCTCACCTTTGCCTGCTCATGCTGTTGTATGTGTATGGATGGTGCTGGCAGTTGCGATGTGGCTGTGGTATGGCTCATGTGTGCAAGTTGAAATGACATGTGTGTTGCCGATTGTGATGCCATGCCTGAGGTTTGCCAATGCCACTCATGTGCAACTGTCATGTGTGTATGTGTCCATTGTACAGTGCCCTGATGCCTGTGTTTAATTTCTCCCTGTCTGCAGCGTCAACTGATGAAGAGGGCGGAGAAGGTGCTGTGGAGCACAGCGGCGGGGATTGCAACGCCAGCCGGAGACGCAAGGCCCGGCTCCCCTCCCAGGTTTTGATCTCGTCGGGGAGTGAGGAGTCCGGTGCCGCGTCCCAGGCCGCAGCTGCTGGGGGGAGGTCCAAGAGGCAGAGGTCGGAGTTGGACTCCTCGGCAGCAGAAGGGGCAGCTGGGACCCCACAGGGCCCAACGGGGGAAGATGGCACGGAGTCATCCAGGTTGGTGGGGGGTTTGGTTGAGGAGGAGGCCGTGCAAGCAACAGAGACGGGGTCTGGAGGTGGGGATTCCACTGGTGCTAGTGGTGCAGTGCAGGACCAGGGACAGGAGGCAGCACAGGTCGCCGCGGAGGTGCCTGTGTGCAATCCTGTCCCTGATCCTGTCACTGCATCATCTTGCACCAGCAGGGATGCCTACGTCCAGACCCGTTTTCAGGCAGGGGATGAGCTCACGACAACTGGCCTTCCACTGCCTGTGGACATGGCTATCCGGGTCCGGGTTGAGCCTGTCCTGACTGGTGTGGCGTTGCGTCAACGGGCCAAGCGAGGTGACCTGCAGTCTTTTCATGAGGAGACTGCACGTCATCTCGAATGGCTCGTTGACCGCGGCGGCCTACTCGGACAGGTCACCCAGGCAGGATTCCTCCGTTTGATGGGGCTTGCTCAGACCCCCTCCTCAACTGAACCCCCTATGCGCCAGTCGTCCTCCGTGCCATCTTCCCACCCATCAGTCACCTGGGTGCCCTGTGGAGCTGCCTCAGACGGTGCGGCCAGGCTGGTGGAGGAGGCATCCCTGCCACAGTCGGGAGTCGGACGTCCAGCAGGGGTGGACACATCAACGACTGCACCCCAGCCAGCGAAGGATGTGCAGGCAGCAGGAGGCAGTGCACGGGCAGAGGCGCAGCAGCAACGTGGTGGGAGCCATGATGGCTCGGGGCCTTCGACAACGGAGGGGCAGGCATCGGCCGGAGGGCAGGAGGACCCAGGACGGGAAGTGTCAACCGTGTGGCAGCGGTTGAGCCACGCCATAGATGCGGAGTGGCAGCGGGCGGAAGAGGCACGGCTCACAATGGTCAGGGCGGAGAACTCCATGCCGAGGGCCCTGAGGCGTGCCGAGTGCCTCGAGGCAATCCGCAGGGAGTTTGGGGAGAACGTGTGGATGGCCCTGCGGACCCTCGGGGCCATGGAGGAGGAGCGCCTCCGGGACATTGAGCAGGAGTTTGATGATGCCCTGACCCGGAACATCCCGAAGTGAGCCGTCGGACGAGCCCGCTGCCCTTGTAAATAGTTCTGTAGTTAGTGTTAGGTTTCCTTTGGTTTAGCATTTTTTTTGGACCTTTTGGACAATGGCCCACATTTTTGTATATAGTTTATTTTTTTAGGTAGTGTTGTTAGATAGGTTTCATTTCTTCGTTTGGGATAATGGACCCTGGATTGTTTATCTGTATATAGTTGACTTTTGGATTTTCATTTTTTTTATGATTTCCCCATGGAGCAATGGTTTTCGATTTTAATCTTCCATTGGATTAACTTTTGTCGACTGTGACTTTGGACACCTTTCGTTTGCATTATGATTTGTGGTTTTGCAGTATTTCACATACCTGCTGGTTTATTTTTTAAAAATTCAATTATTGTTTCTTTATTTTTGATTCAATTTATGTTGCGTTTAATACATATTTTTTCTTCAAACTTCAATGTGTAGTATCATCTCATTGGTTTCATGCATATCATGATATGGGTTTTGACATTCACTGACACCCATTGGGTGTATGTGAGGGACATGTGTTCATTTGCAAACTTGCAATTGTGGTTCTATCATGTTTTTGCCATTTCTCAGTGGGTGGATGCAATACTCGGGTGGGTGTTTGGCATTTGGAGGCTGACCATAAGGGCCAGGGATCTAGATTGTGGTGGCCTGGTGGAGGCTGCCCCTGCACTGCTGGGGGGTGGGGGTGGTGGGAGACATGAGTGGGGGCCTGGTGGAGGCCGCCCCTGCACTGCTGGGGGGTGAGGGTGATAGGGGACATGAGTGGGGGCCTGGTGGAGGCTGCCCCTGCACTGCTGGGGGGTGGGGGTGATAGGGGACATGAGTGGGGGCCTGGTGGAGGCTGCCCCTGCACTGCTGGGGGGTGGGGGTGGTGTTAGACATGAGTGGGGGCCTGGTGGATGCTGCCCCTGCACTGCTGGGGGGTGGGGGTGATAGGGGACATGAGTGGGGCCTGGTGGAGGCTGCCCCTGGTGGCTGGGGGTGGGGGTGATAGGGGACATGAATGGGGGCCTGGTGGAGGCTGCCCCTGCACTGCTGGGGGGTGAAGGGGGTGGGAGACATGAGTGGGGGGCTGATGGAGGCTGCCCCTGCACTGCTGGGAGGTGGGGGTGATAGGGGACATGAGTGGGGGCCTGGTGGATGCTGCCCTTGGTGGCTGGGGGATGGGGGTGGTGGGAGACATTATTGGGGGCCTGGTGGAGGCTGCCCCTGCACTGCTGGGAGGTGGGGGTAATAGGGGACATGAGTGGGGGCCTGGTGGAGGCTGCCCCTGCACTGCTGGGGGGTGGGGGTGATAGGGGACATGAGTGGGGGCCTGGTGGAGGCTTCCCCTGGTGGCTGGGGGTGGGGGTGATAGGGGACATGAGTGGGGGCCTGGTGGAGGCTGCCCCTGGTGGGTGGGGGTGGTGGGAGACATGAGTGGGGGCCTGGTGGAGGCTGCCCCTGGTGGCTGGGGGGTGGGGGTGATAGGGGACATGAGGGGGGCCTGGTGGAGGTTGCCCCTGCACTACTGGGGGGTAGGGGTGGTGGGAGACATGAGTGGGGGCATGGTGGAGGCTGCCCCTGCACTGCTCGGGGGTGGGGGTGATAGGGGACATGAGTGGGGGCCTGGTGGAGGCTGCCCCTGGTGAGTGGGGGTGGTGGGAGACATGAGTGGGGGCCTGGTGGAGGCTGCCCCTGGTGGCTGGGGGGTGGGGGTGATAGGGGACATGAGTGGGGGCCTGGTGGAGGCTGCCCCTGCACTGCTGGGGGTGTGGGTGGTGGGAGACATGAATGGGGGCCTGATGGAGGCTGCCCCTGCACTGCTGGGTGGTGGGGGTGATAGGGGACATGAGTGGGGGCCTGGTGGAGGCTGCCCCTGGTGGCTGTGGGGTGGGGGTGATGGGAGACATGGGTGGGGGCCTGGTGGAGGCTGCCCCTGGTGGCTGGGGGTCAGGGGGACATGCGTTGGTGGGCAGTAGTGCAAGGTGACATGTGGGTTGGCTGGGGGGCATGGCCATGGTGGATGGGATGCCTGCAGGACATGTGCAGGGTAGGCCCCTGTGGTGTGGGCCACCTGCAGGGGCCGTGGAGGGTGTAGAGGGAACACCTGGGAGGACCCACAAGTGCAATTCACGTGTGGTGCTCCCCGCGCACCCCTGTAATACACGTACCCTGCTGATTTTGCGTGTGATACTTCCCGCGCACCCCTGAAATACACATACCCTGCTGCTTTTGCATGTGATACTTCCCGCGCACCCCTGGAATACACGTACCCTGATGGAATTGCGTGTGATACTTCCCGCGCACCCCTGAGATACACGTACCCTGCTGCTTTTGCGTGTGATACTTCCCGCGCACCCCTGAAATACACGTACCCTGCTGCTTTTGCGTGTGTTACTTCCCACGCACCCTGATGCACACGTACACAGGACAATCACGTGTGGAACTTCCCGCGAACCACTGAAATATACGTTCCCCGCTTGGTGTTTGCTGTTTGCCAGCCCTGTGAACTGGTCCAGGGTTAGCGCAGCCCTTTGTGATTATTTGGGGATTTTGAAGGCTTTTCCTTGCGCGAGGGCGTTCTTGGGGGCGTAACTGGCGCTGCTGCAGGGTCGCTGCGCCACGCTGCGCCACGGCTGGTTTTGGATGCGAAAATCCATGAATACGCTGTGCGCGGAAATCGATTTTAGCGCACTCAGCTGGCGCAGACATTTGCACGGCCACGCTGTGCGCCAGCCGCGTGCGCCACTTTTGTGCACATTTCTATGAATTACCCTGTAAATCCTCAAACACCAGGATGATATTAAAGCCCTGACAAGGAGGGAGGTTTGTGATGAAATCGAGTGACAACGCGTGCCATGGGGCTGGGGGAATGTCCAACGGCTGGAGGAGCCCGGCAGGGCTCTGCTTGCTAGACTTGTTTTGGACACAGACACCACATGAAGACACAAACTCGGTTACATCCTTGCGCCAAGTTGGCCACCAGTAGTTCCGTTGTATCTTTGCTAAGGTTTTGGCGATTCCTGGATGGCCCTCCATGAGGGAGTCGTGGTGCTCGGAGATGACCTGTCCTTGTAGTTCCTTCACGGGAACGAATAGCCGATTTCCGTATTACGGTAGTTGATTCTTGACACTATAGTGCTCTCCCCTGGGTGAAGAGCTGCTGAATTTCGTCTAATAGTTCACTCTGGGTCATGGTGGTAGTAATACCTAGTACTCTATTCTCCGGTATGATGGCCACTGGGCTCGGTGGCATGTGTGCCATGTCATCTGTACCCATGCGGGAAAGAGCGTCAGCCTTGCCGTTTTTGGCCCCGGGTCGGTACGTGATCACAAAGTCATATTCTGCGAAGAAAAGGGCCCAGCGTAGCTGTCGAGATGATTAAGCCTTCGCTCCTTTCAGGTACTGGAGGTTCCTGTGGTCAGTTATTACAGTGACGGTGTGCCTGGCCCCCAGCAGATAGAGTCGCCAGGCTTTAAAGGCTGCCTTAATGGCCAATAACTCCTTATCGGTGATGGCGTAGTTGAGCTCCGCAGGCGTGAACTTCCGTGACCAAAAGGCCAATGGGTGCAATTGGCCTGTGAAAGGGTCTTTTTGGGACAAAACCGCTCCCATGGCCAGGCTGGATGCATCGGTTTCCACAATGTAGGGAAGGTCTGGACGCGGATGTCACAAAATGGGGGCGTAGGTGAACCTGGTCTTGAGTTCTTGAAAGGCTTTTTCCGCTTCTTTGGTCCAGTTAAAGGTCTTGTTGCATTTTCTGAGCAACGAAGTAATTGCGTGCACAATTTGGTAGAAGCCCGGGATGAAGCGGTGGTAGAAATTCGCAAACCCCAACATGCTTTGGACTCCCTTAATCGAAGTGGGGCTGGCCAATTGAGGACTGCGTCCACCTTGTGAACGTCCATTCGTATGTCTTGGGGGGAAAGAACAAAACCCAGGAATTCCACCTCAGTAACATGGAACGAGCATTTCTCGAGTTTCGCGTACAGATGGTGTTCGCGAAGTTTAGCCAGGACCGCCCGCACATGCTTAATGTGTTCTTGTTCAGACGTAGAGTACACCAGAATGTCGTCGATGTATACAAGAGCACAAACATCGATAAGATCTCGGAGGACGTTGTTCATAAAGTACTGGAACGCAGCAGGGGTGTTGCATAGGCGGAACAGCATTGCTTGATACTCAAACAGGCCGTATTGGGTACGGAAGGCCATCTTCCACTCGTCCCCTTCTTTGATGCGCACCAGGTGGTACGCCCCTCTCAGGTCCAGTTTGGTGTAGATTTTGGCCTCCTTGACCTGGTCCAGTAACTCCAGAATCAAGGTAGTGGATAGCGGTTTTTGATGGTCACTTGGTTTAAAGCAGAATAGTATATGCACGTTCTTAAATCGCCTTCTTTTTTGGAACGAAGAACAACAGCACCGCGGCCGATGACTTGGACGGACGGATGAACCCATTGGCCAGGTACTGCTTCAGGTATGCCTTCAGGTGCTAATTTTCGGGCTCTGTGAGCACGTAGATGCGTCCACATGGAATCTGGGCTCCAAGCAGCAGGTCGATTTGACAGTTGTAAGGTCTGTGGGGAGGCAATGTGTTTGCCTGCTCCTCTGGAAAACGTCTTGGAAATCTTGGTAGTGGACTGGCAGGGTTGCTACCCCTCCGAGGGCATGGGCCAATCCCTCCCGCACCGGGGAACTTGCAAGCTTTGTTTTCCGGCCTTCGGGTAACAAGTATGCGTACAGCTGTGAGCAACAACCAGCTTGCGCGTTCGCCAGTTGATTCAAGGGTTATGGGCAACCAGCCATGGCATTCCCAGGATCAGCCGGAACTGGGGAGCTTTGATCAGGTCAAACACTATAGTTTCACAATGCCCATCTTCGCACAGGAGGGTAAGTTCAGTGGTGCACTCTGACAGAGGACAAGAAGCGATTTCGTTACCATCAACTGTGGTTACGGTTTCTGCGGTTGGCTTGGAGCACAGGACTAGGCCCATCTTTTCTGCAAGCTCTCAATCGATATAGTTCCCCACCGCTCCGCTGTCGAGGTAGGCTTCCAACGAATGCATATTCGACGACTGTTGGTGTGGAATTAAAATCACTGGTAGCGCAAAATGGGAGGTCTGAAGCTGGATTTCTTCGCTCGACAATTGGTCCCCTACAATTGCCGGGCTCGGTCGTTTCCCGATTCCTCTTCGGGGTTTTCCTTGTCCGTGGCACCGACGGTTCGTCTGGGGGGCTTGACCGGACATTCGTTTAAGAAATGGCCTGCTTTCCCACAGTACAGGCACGATTGCATCTCCCTCCTTTTGTCCTGTTCAGCTTTGGTTAACGGGGGCCTGACTCCTCCTATCTGCATGGGTTCATTGTGGTTCCGTTGGAGTGCCGCAGAGCGTGATCCTTGGGGCATACGAATAGGGGAGGCGAGTCTGATTTTACCCTGTCACTCTTCCTGTCTTGTAGTCGACGATTCAACTGGACTACCAAACCAATGATTTTGGAACAATCCCGGGGTGGGTACACCACTTGGTCTAAGACGTCCTTTAACTCCGCACGAAGACTCCGGTGGAATAACGTAGTCCGTTTATCCTCAGGCCAATCTGCCTCAACCACCAGTCGATTGAACGTCGCTATGTAGGTCAGCAGTTCATTATCTAGGGCCTGCCCATGGTGGCGTCGGGCAAAAAGTTTTTCCAGCTCCCGCTGAAATCCATCAAAGTCTTGAAGAAGAGGGTCTTTCCGGCTAATAAATGGGACTGACAAGTCAGCTGCTCTCCCGCTAAGGTAGGATAAACAAAAGCCACACGTGCCTGGTCCGTAGGGAAGGCCCCGGCCTGCACAGAAAGTGGAGGTGACATTGGTTCATGAAGGTGGCGTATCGCCGGGGATCTCCCGCAAACCGTTCCGGAGGAGCCAGTGGCACAGCCCCTGGGAGGTTAATCTTAACCGGATTGCTTGTGGTAACCGGGGTGGACTGCCCAACTCCAGGCAACGGGGCTTGTCCTGCTTGTGACTGAAGAAGTTGCCTCCCGAGATCCTCCGTCCTCTCCTTGGCAACAATCAACTCCCTTCGTAACGCGTTGGTTTCCTGCCACGCAGAATGAACTTCCGTGCACAACTGCCCCAGCAACTGGGCTAACTGGTCTGTTTCCAAAGTTTCCATGGTAGACACCCACGTGGATAATTTAGTTAGGGCTTCGCGTTCTGTAATGCTCACCTTGTTGGTCCACGGGGGTGCCTCTCGAATAGCTGGAATGCTCGCGGGAACCCTTCGCCTCTCCTGGGACCTGGATAATCGAGGGACGACTCTGGAAGACAGCAGGGGGAAATAAGCTTCGGTCCTTTCCTTGCAAACCACCACCCGGGATCCCCTCACAGTTCCCCAGGGAATGTCTCTCACCTGGTTCTCTATAAAGGTGCGCTCTCCGTCCTGCCGTGCTGGGCACGGATGCATCGAAAGGTGGCACTGTTCTGCTGAGTTTCTTCACTGGTGAGGGCCGGAGTACAGACCAGCTGCAACTCCTTCTTTCAGGTAAGTCTTTCTGGCGAAAGCAATGTCTTTTAGATGCAAGCAAGTCCTTAGTTGAATTTGCAATATTGTCCTTTTCGCTTCTTGTTGCAGGTGGCGAGCGCTGCGGTGGAAGTCAAAGTCCGGTTAGGACTTGTAAGAAGGACGCCAAGCGGCGCTGGAAGTGTCCTAGCATGTGGCTAACCTGTGATCTTGGTTTTGTTCTGTAGGTCGCGAGGACCTGGAGGAGGATGTTGTCCAACGAGATGAAGATGTCTTGAAGATGTTGGCCTTCCAGGCGACCAGTGGAGCTGGTAAGGATGGCGATGAGTCTTGCCTCGGATGATATTGAACCCGATGAGTGCTGCTAAGCAGGTAAGGATGGCGATGGCTCTGCCTTGGAAGAGTTTGAAACCGATGGATGCTGCAGAGCAGGTAAGGATGTCAATGGGTCTTGCCTTGGATAAGTTCTGAGCCGATGGAAGCTGCAGAGCAGGTAAGGATGGTGATGGTTCTTGCCTTGGAAGAGTTCGACACTGATGGATGCTGCAGAGCAGGTAAGGGCAGGATCAGATGAGCGTCACGCTGCTAGGCAGAATACCGCGAAGCGCGTGCCCTTGATCGGGTGTGGTTTAAATAGCAAGGCATTATCCCAGGTGTCCTTGGGGCGGGCCCCACCCTGAAGGCTAGACCGCAGAATGCAGTTCTCCAGTATTCCGCATGGGGGTGGCCATGCTTGTCCTCTGTTCATAGAAACTCCGTCCCAGCAAGCGTCTCCTATGCAAACAGGGCCAGGACTGGCTCCAAGGCATCCGAGGGGATACGAATAAGGTCCTTAGGGCCCCGTGAGCCCTTGGTGGGGATAAGGTCGTGACAGCAGATGCGACGAATAGGAGTGAAGGAGGTCAGAATAGTATGATTTCTTTCGAGAGAGAAGCAGTATCAAAGATAGTATGATGAGAAGAGAAGGAGGCAGCATCAGAGTCAGTGAAAGGCTTACGCCAGCAACTCTTTGCATGACGAAGACTGCAACGTACCAAGCGGAGCTGGGAGATAAAGGAAGATTGGGGTGACTTTTAGGTGGGAAAAAAATGGGTTAGCAGGATATAGCACATCAAGGGATGCAGTAAAAGAAGAAGAAAGAGCGGGAACAGCAAAATCATGAGGAAGTGAAGCAAAGTCACCCAAAAAAGGAAGAAAAGCAGTGCAAATAGAAATAAACAGTGAAGCATCAGATATCCAGAGATCACGGTGAAGAAAAGACTTGGTAGGGGAGTTATTCGGCTGTGTTGAAGTACGGATGACAGAAAATTGGCGAAGCACTAACAGATGTGAGAGACAGAGAAGATGAAAAAATCAGATCAAGAGAAGAACCATAAATATGAGAAGTAGGGAGACAGGAAATAGGTGGTAGTAATCAAGAATAGGGATACGTGGAATAGAAGAAGGAGTTGAGGTAAGATGACGATTAAAGCCTCCAAGTTATATAAGAGTAGGCACAAGGGGTAGAAGAACAGATAAAAGTGAGTCAGAGTCCTCGCAGAAGGTTGCAATAGGACAAGGAGGATGATAAAGCAAAGGCAGGCCACAGACAGAGGGCCCTGAAAGCATTCATACTGATATTGAAAAGAAGAAAATGTAGGCAAGTTTCAAAGAGAAGAAAGAAGAGAAAAGGAAGAATGATAGAGAATAGCTTTACGTCTCAGGGGCGGGAAGTGTGTACAAAGCAAGTGGTAGTGAGAGCAGCTGGAGCAACAGTATTAAAAGGGGGAAATCCAGGTCGTAGTGAAGCACAAAAAGTGTAGAGCAGGGCAAGTTTTATGTGAGCGAGGATGCACATTCCAGAAAACAAGATAAATAGGAGGAGAGAGAGCAGAGCAATGCGGATTGGTGATATTAGAAAAGTTCACAGAGGGCGGTTGCACAGATGAGGATGAGACGAATACGTCTGGGTATTGGAAATGCCATAGAAAACAGAAAAAGTGTAAGTAAAGAGAGAAAAATTAAGTAGCCAGAAAGGTGGGGGCGGAGTGAAAAAACAAGTGCCTAGATGTAAATAAAATGGAAAACACTCAAAGTAAGTGGTATACATGCCAACAATCAAAGTAAGAGGTATAAACGCCAACACTCAAAGTAGGAGATATAGATGCCAACACTCAAAGTAAGAGGTATGGATGCCAACACTCAAAGTAAGAGGTATAGACGGCAACACTCAAAGTGAGAGGTATAGATGCCAACACTCAAAGTAAGAGGTATAGATGCCAACATTGAAAGTAAAAGGTATAGACGCCAACACTTAAAGTGAGAGGTATAGATAGACTCCAGTATCAATTGAGATTGGAGATTCTGCTTTTCAGTAGGGACTCTGAATCACAATGGGCCTCCTCTGCATTGCAACCATTGTTCTGGAATGTCCTGCCTTCTGATATAGGGATTCTGCCTTATTTATTGATCTTACATGGCAAACACAAGATTTGTTATTTTCTCTTGGCTATCAAACTCTCTAGAATACTAATACGGTTCTGCTCCACTGTATTGGACATTATGTTCAGTTTGTTGCTGATTTACTGTACACATGGGTATCATTACCTGTTTTCTTACTGTATAGAGCTTCAGAAATGTATTAAATAAAAGCATCTAGGACCTACTTCACTCAGCGCATGTTTCCTTAGGAACAGAAACTATGAACTTTATTGGTGAAACGTTGCCAGTAACAATCAATTAACACTTTAAGGTTTATGATTAGGAGTAGGATGAGGGTTTAATTAGAAACACCTATTTTGGTATGATTAGCGGAACTATAAAATGTATTTTTAAAAAGAGCCCGGGTTAGAGTTATAATATGATTAAGAGTTACATTAAAGGTTACGGGCCCTCATTACGACCCTGGCGCTAAGTGAAAAACGATGGCGGTAAATGGTTACCGCCATCGTTTTCCGCTAGGTCCGATCATGACCCGTGACCGTTAACTACGATGCCATTAGCGGCATCGTAGTTAACGCTGCCGCTAACTGCGCCAATGGCGCGCGCACGCGACCTCCCACACCGTACTTAGCGCCATGGCGTAAAGGTACGCGAATGCCGACCCAAGCGGACATGCACCTAACGCCATCACCCAGCCCGTTAAGTACCTTACCGCCATGGTGCTAATTACGCCATCGCGAACCAACCGTAAAGGGCCTTGTGCAGTGAATCCAGCTGCCACAGGCGCACAGAAACAGCACAGGTGGAGGCAATACAGAGTCAGGAAGTACAAAAAGAGCACACCCAACCCCTTCCCAGACTCAGTCACACTCCACAATGATTCCAATAGGACTAGCAATGTTGGGGCTGGAGGACCTGATAGCAATGCAAGTGCTACAACTTCAACTACAACAACAACAACAATAGGCTGCACAGAGGAGACGCAGAAGGAGAAGGAGGGCAAGGCAGGGCCAGCAAGCCCCACCAGCACAGCCAGTGGCACCATGCAGGCAGCCCATAATCCCACGCATCAGAGCCAGTCCATTCAACCTCACCGCTGAGCAGATCCACACCCTGTACCGTTTGGACCAGGACACCATCAACACCATTGTATACATGATACACAAACAGCATGATAGAAACACCAACCGCCATTCCACCCCTACTGAATACCCCACCTGGCTGTGAGTAGCAGAGACAACGGAGCCAGATCATACCCTAAAGCAGCACAAACCTCAGCTGACACCACTAAACCTAATGCCCGATGTATGCAGCCCCACCACGTGAATGAAGGTGTGCCCCAACATTGACACAACCATCTGCAAGTGCATTGTACCAATTCACACCACATTGACCTCAACGAAATGCACCTACATGCACGTCACCAGACACCATCCACCGAAAGGCCTGTCCCCATAACTGCGCACGAATGAGGCACATGACGGACAGAAACATCAACACACCATCACACAGACAGCAAGGCCCACAAAATGTCCCTATCAACATCAGTATTGCTCACTGGGGTCATGATGATGCTGACAGCAATGTTGCAATGATGTGAGCGTTGACCTCACAGGACACGTGCCAGGCCACCAAAACAAACGGCATGAACGAACACAGTGGATGGACACTCACAAGGCACTTGACCCCCCTGCATACATTGGTTGATGGCATGCACCACATTCCATAGGAGCCATGAGCATATACTGGTCGCATAGTGTGAATCAATTAGTGCATTCAAAAGAGGTCCGAAGTAACAGTTGGATGCAAGCCATGGTGGCACGTCATGTTTTGAAATAGACGTCATGACTGACACATACATTCTCGCCCACATACAGGTGATGCAGGCTATCCCCTGAAGAGGTGGCTCCTTACACCAGTCCGGAACCCACAGAACCAGCACGAGGAGGACTCCAACCGTGCACATACACGTACCCGTGTGGTGATTGAGCAGGCTTTTGGCCTATTGAAGGCACGGTTTCGCTGCCTCAGCAGGTCTGGTGGGGCACTCCTGTACCGCCATGAGAAGATGGCAAAGATCGTCATGGCATGTGTCATGCTACACAATATGTGCGTCAGACGCAATGTGCCCCTGCCCCCGATGCTGAACTGCAACCACCTGTCGATGAGGATGAGGAAGGAGGGGATTCGGCAGCACCTCATGGAGGCGGCGATGCACAGGAGGGGCGTGAAATGCGTAGTACTCTGATCAACCAATTATTCTAGCACACGCGAATGGGGGGTGTCACCTGGAGATGACGATTGTGGCACTGTGTGCGTCTGTTATATGGACACTGGGGACTGTTTACCAATAAATCACACATACGCAATGAGCAATGTCCACACATCTGATTTGTGCAAATATGAAAAGTGTATTGTGAAAGTGATTTTGTTGAACACACCCACTCCCCCCTCCCCCCTGAACTCCCCAACACACCCACTCCCACCTCCCCCCTGAACTCCCCAACACACCCACTCCCCCCTCCACCCTCCACCCTGGAATCCCTACAAAGGTGAGAGTATGTCTGTGCAGCAGTGTCTGATGCAGGATTTCTCCACTGTCCGGCCACTATTGGCAGCCCCCTCCCCTGGCCCCCAGGGCACCCCTGCCTGTGCTGCGCAGGTTCCTCCCCGATCGGCGGATGGGGCTGCTTGGTGTCGAGCTGGCAGCCGAGGAGGTTCCTGCCTGCTCATTTGGACGCATGTCCCGAATTGTCTGCACAAGTTCAGTGATGACGTGCCGCACAGCGGCGAGTTCTGCGCAGATGTCCTTCGTGGAGGACTCTATAGCAGCCTTCACTGTCTCCGCACATTTCTCCATTGCTGCCGTTGACCCCCCACATTCTGCAACATGCTCATTGAGGAGCGAGGATAGTTGCTGCTGCCGGGTGATGATCTCCTCCAGGCTTAGTTGTTCTTTCTGGCCCATAGCTAATGGCAGTGGTATTCCCATTGGGCTGCTCACCTCCTGCAGCGGGGATGGAGAGCCTGGCCAATCGTCATCCTCTGACTGCCCCTGTGTAGCACCCGCATGCGGGCTGCTTAGGGACAGGTAGGGGGAATGAGGGTGGGCAGTGGGGCTTCCGACATCAAACTCCTCAATGATCCCTGCTTCGCTATCGGAGGAGGCTGCAATGGCAGCAGTTTCCCCAATAGTGCTGCTTGCAGCAGAGCCCGTCCCTTCTGTGGGCACGATTTGGGTAATGTCTGCTGCTGCTGCTGCTTCTGTGCTGCCTGCTGGGGTGGCTGTCAGTGCCCTGTCCTGTTTTCCTGGCATGGATTTTGGCTGCTGTGGGGTTTTCCTCGGGACGGCAGAGGTGGAGGGTTGTGGTGTTGGCACAGTTGTCCTGGCCCTCTTGGTGGGTGTGGAGGCAGTGGTGTCCTCATCCTCAAGGTTGGAATTTGAGCCTGTGGTGGAGCAAAGGAGGGAAAGTGTTATTGATGGGTCTGTGGACATTGGGCGGGCATTGTGACGACTGACATCTTATCAGTTAGTACATGCGGCACATTTGAGGCAGGGGAAAACAGGTTGTCTCCCTTTTGTGTGGAAGTAGCATGGAGGTATGTGGGTGCCTGCAGTTAGGGTGTGCATACTGCATGTGTACAGGGTGGAGATCGGATGTATCTGTGGGCAGTCTCCTGCTGATGTGTTGCATTTGCACTATGGGGCAACATTGTACTTCACATGAATGGACTTTGGTGAATTTTGCATGGCTTGATTTGAGCCACCTACCTGCATCGCCTGATGTCGGGGCTCCTCTCTCCATTCCTCCTACTCCTTCTATGCTCTCCATTCCGATGGTGGAGGCACAGATTTCCTCCCATGGCTGCAATTTGATAGGGGACTCCGATCCTCCCCCGGTTGCCGTGGCCAGGTTTCTGTTTGCCGATAGAATGCTCCTGACTCTGAGCCGGAGATCGTCCCACCGCTTGCGGCACTGTCTCACATTGCGGGGTGTTGTTCCCACGGCACTAACCCGCTGAGCTACCAGTGCCCATATGGCCTTCTTCTTGGCTATGGCCGGTCTGGTCATTTGGTTGGAGAATACCACTGCGGCGTTCTCCTGGAGGGTCTCCGCAAGCATGGTGAGCTCCTCTCTGGTGAAGCGGTCTTGCCGCTGGCGGTCACAGGCTTTCTTAACCACTTTAGGCATTTTCTTGCAGGAAGAAGGTTGATGATGGTATTTGCCGGGTCCCAGGCTCGGATGTCCAGTGGTTGCGGAGGATGGCAATGGATTGTGTTTTTAAAGATGGCCGCCATGCTCTTTCCCGTTCCGCCGCGGTGACGCTACTTCCGGTTCCGCTTATCTACGGTCACCGCTAATTGCGGTGACCGCTAACTACGGTCACCGCTATGAACGGTGGTCGGGGTGGCGGTGGTGCACCTTGCGCGGCATACGATGCCGGTAGGTGCCGTTTTGGGGGCATTAACGCCATGGCGCAGTTTACATTACCGCCATGGCGTAATGCTCGTGCGCGATGGGCCGTAATATGGCGCTCTTATCGCCATCGGGCCATGGCGTTAACGCTCATTACGCCATGGCAGTGATTTCGATTTCTTAGCGCCTGGGTCGTAATGAGGGCCACGGTTTTGTTGAATCTTACACTTGGGGTTATGGTTTGTTCAAATAAGTTAACGCTGCGACCTTGTATCACTTAATATTTCTGTCCATAAGCATAAGGTTGGCCACTGTGATGAAATGTCACCCATCAAACAACAGCAATAATGATACTGGTCCATCTGTGAGCATGTTCAGGGTATATCGGAGCTGAGTATTGCAAGTGCTGCCAACATGGCTGCGAGTAAATTTGCAGTCATCAGAAAGGTGCACCACATTTGTCTTTTTTGTAAACTAGTTTTGTTTTTCATGGATGCTCAGTGCACCAGTGTCTATTTTCATGGGTGGAGAGTATGTACGCGAGCAAGAAGATGTCAGCAAATTGGCCGCGAAAAAGGGGTTCGGCGTTTGAAACACGAAGGGCTTTTGTGCAGAGGAAGATACTCATCGACCCCCCGCCATTTAACCCGCCAGGCTCTGGCACCATGACGAATTCATTAAGTGATTAATATAGAGCATAATTCACCAGCTGTGTCCCAAATAAACTGCGTGTTAGTAAGGGAGCACGAGGCACATGACTTGGCAAATTGCACCACTGGGTGCGCAATCGCCTATGACTAAAGGGATGACTTGATATGCGCAAAAAAGGCTGCATTAGTCAGAATTCCAATCGTCACATTAACGCGTGAGACTCATCTTTTTTTGCGTGCGCTCGCGGCTCCAGCTATCAGGCATTATCTTGTCACTGTGTATTTGCGTGACTCTTTCCTGGAAGAGTTGGCAGAGTGCAAGAGACCACAGCTCGGGACTTCCCTGTGCAGCGTGCCGGCGCAGGGATGCGTGCAGGGATTCTCACGACGATGGCTTCCATGGAGTCACTGGCAGGAACCGCTGCTACTGCTACCAAGTGCTTTTCCCCACACTTGCTTTCGAAATCTCCCACATTTGAATTCCCCTTTTATTGCCGAGAAAGGCACTTCCTCAAATTGAAAAAGGGGATTGCGCACACAATCCCATCCAGCGAATATTACCTTCTCTTTTCCATGTCCTCGCCAAAACATGCCCCGCCCGCCTGCATTCTTCTCGCCAGGCAGCCCTTTTAAAACACTCTTAGGGCCCGATTCATGGAATTTTTTGCACGGTTTAGAGTGACTTTTCACTGCTGCGAAGTGACTTTACACTACCAACACAAACCCCTGATTCATGGATCTGTGCAAAGTGTATTTTTTCAGTACTAAAGGAACTTTGCACTGACTTTGCCGGCAAAAATACTCTTTGCACAGTTCCATGAATCAGGGATTGTGTCGACAGTGCAAAGCCACTTTTCATCAGTGCAAAGTCACTCTGAACCGTTCAAAAAATTCCATGAATCCGGCACTTAGAGTTTAAAGAAAGAAAAAAATGCCTTGTGCAATTACAGACATACATCCTAATAAATAGTCCACTGATAACACTTATCCCATAAAAGTTTGATTTTGTATAGTATATATGTGCGCAAATGGTCTGGTAGCTCAGCTTTACCACACTGAGGAGGCCCAACAAGGCCGAGAAGTGTCTGGGGTTGCTGTTGGTACTTTTGTTCAGAGGAGAATTACCTAGAATTTCGGTGCTGGACTACCGGGGCGGGTGGGACCAGACTGATATGCAAATGGATATTTCTCCTGTGGGAAGGGTGCAGTGAGCTACAACATGGTTGCAGACCCTCCTGAGTAGAAGACATTCAATAGAACAGGTTATTTGGATCATGCTTATTCTCAGTAAAGGGGCTCCCACACTCTTGTTAAATTAATAAATATGTGTAGTGCGGTAATTGAAATAAAGAGCTGATGAGCAGTCGTTAAAATGAGAACCCAGAAAGCAGCGTGAACTACTTCTGGGGAATGAGGAGCTAGCACACAGCACGCTCCAAACTTGACTTCCACATGAGAGGAACGCTATACCTATTTGCCACTACATATGACACATTGACCCTCGTTACAGTTTTACCGTTGAGGTAAAAGAGCTGGTAAGACTGAGAGTAATTTTGGAACCAGCACTTCTACCGCACCAGCAAAACACAAGTTTGGCTGTGGGGGCACTGAGCTACCTCCAGCCAAGAGCTGGGGGTAAATCTTGCCCCCACCAGCAAAATATTTTGGGAATTACCAGCACCGGTAATTACAATGCCAGAATTACTGGCAATCTCCTCCAGAGAGTCCTATGGGATTACATGGAATGGGGATTTACCAGCGTTTCCGCGACTTGCAATATTCCAAGTGGTGGATACGGTACTACCATTTTGGTGGCATCCTGCCAGAATTACAGGTGGGATACCACAAAAACTATAATGACCCCCATTATGCTTAAGATGTCTTTGAGATTTGTCATACTGCTCCTTTATACATATTCCAAAATAAACCAGGAGTTTATGTCACATGGGTATGCTATTAGGGCCTGTAGAGTGAAATGTAGCTCATGGTAACTGTTGGTGTCAACCAAGTCAGGATCTTCTGGGCTAAAAATAGAAGAAAATAGCTCCCAGGCATTTCGAGCCCTGGTAATGTAATGAAAACAGTGAATCGCTAACCTGGTGACATATTACTACTTTCCTAGCACTTTATGATTTTGGAAATCTCAACCTAACCATAATATCAGACCCCACCTTCCAGCCCACATATTTAAAGACATTTTTCGTGTTAATATTTTCTATGAGCCAAACCACTGTTCCTTGGAACTAGGTCATTGTTACCTCAAAACTAGAAGTATATCAGAGGCTCATTGATGAAAAACTGAATGACTCAGCTCTTTGTAGGATGTCAAGAGTGCTGTCAATCTTTAGGGTGGATTGGACTAGATACATTCCTGACTTGCTGGAAACTCGACTGTGTTTGGACTCTCAAATGATCATATGCCTGATCTGCCTTACAGAGAAGTACAGCAGAGACCAACACTATTCAGGGTGAACTATATCTCTGTTAAATGAACAACAAGACAGCCTCAAAGAGGCATGAGGTCTTTAAACAATTCTGCCACTGTGATTCTATTCTTATAGTGTTGATAGGTTCACCTTTTCTTCCTGATGGTAGATGGGCCCCTGTCTCTCCCTTGAAATAAGAGTGTAGAGGAGCAGCCAACTGCCCCTGCAGGAAGTCCTGTCCCCCTACTACCTGTATGTTGGAAGCCTGAAAATGTGCCTTGATTGACACCAGCAGTTGTGACTATTCCTCGTCGAATCTTCGAGAAAAGGTATCCACTGATGAAAACCTTATCAGATGTATCCCTGAAGAGATGACAATCTCTTGGAAGAGATCCCCGAAGGAATATGAAAAGAGAGAAAGAGACGTTGGTGACATCACAAGAAGTGAATGTGACTTACTGAGAAGACTAGCTGATGAAAAGAATGTATGGACCTTATAGAAACTGATGATGAAGTAAAGAATTGAGTAAACATTTATACGCTAGACAAAGATTGCACGTGTGAAGAGCACCGCAGAAGCCATTTGATAACTGTACAGATACAGCAAGGCAAGTAGACTAAGTAATCTTAGAAGCTGCCTATACGTAGTGAATAGACTGCAGAAGTAGCCGCCATATATATATATATATATATATATATATTACATGCCCACGGTAGTGGCCATGTAGTTATGGTTAAGTTGCTGTTTCCATAGGAAGAGCACTTTTTGGGTGGCTTATAACTTCACTCTCCCTGGACGGATCCTCACCAAACTTTGCAAAACAGGTATTTGGGTCACTCTGAATTTTTTTGCAAAGTTTGGTGAGGATTCGTCCAGGGGGGGCAAAGTTATAGGGGGGATCCCAAAACTTTTTTTTTTCCCATAGACTGAATGGGAAAAATGTTTTGCTCGCGCCTACAGCCCAAACCGCTGGAAGGATTTCCACCAAATTTGGACCAGGAGCAGCGGCTTGGTCCCGAAAGCGTGCTTTTGCAAATTTGGTGAAAATCTTTCCAGTAGTTTTTTTAAAATGACCAAAAAGTAGGTCAAAAAAAATTAGTGATATCTGTGTTCGGTTCGTGGACACACTTCCCTGTTCGCTCCGCGGACAGTGTCCTCATTGGCCAATCGTCTTGCGTGATGTTCGCGGACATGCAACGTGTTCGCTGATTGGACGGCGTGGAGCGTGAAGCGCATCAGATTTTTCGGTAGCGCCCGCCATCTTGGATTCGCGGACGTCCGCGGACAGCGCGGTGAAACTTTGTTCAAAATGTGTATTTTGTAGAGTGTGTTGGTGTGTAGGAGTGTTTGGGGAGGGTGGGAGTGTATGAGATAGGATGAAAGTTGTGTTTTTTATGTGTTAGACGTTCTTTTTGTGTTCGATTTGTTTGCGGACATCACGGGTGTTCTGAAATGTTCTAAATAAACTGACTAGGGGGTGTTCTAAGGACTCAATATGTGTCTGTTTTGTTTGCAAGCAAAGTGAAACTGTTCTAAGAACACTCGCGGTGTCCGGGGAGTGTTCGTAGGGGGTGTCCTGAGGACGCTGTCCGTATTGTTCTCTGTCAAGTTGAATGTGTTTTAAGAACACCCGCGGTGTCCTGAAATGTTCGCAAATAAACAAAATGGGGGTGTTCTGAAGACGCTTCTAAGAACACTCGCCGTGTCCGGGGAGTGTTCGTAGGGGGTGTCCTGAGGACGCTGTCCGTATTGTTCTCTGTCAAGTTGAATGTGTTCTAAGAACACCCGCGGTGTCCTGAAATGTTCGCAAATAAACAAAATGAGGGTGTTCTGAAGATGCTTCTAAGAACACTTGCGGTGTCCGGGGAGTGTTCGTAGCGGGTGTCCTGAGGACGCTGTCCGTATTGTTCTCTGTCAAGTTGAATGTGTCCTAAGAACACTCGCGGTGTTCTGAAATGTTCGCAAATAAACAAAATGGGGGTGTTCTGAAGACGCTTCTAAGAACACTCGCGGTGTCCAGGGAGTGTTCGTAGGGGGTGTCCTGAGGACGCTGTCCGTATTGTTCTCTGTCAAGTTGAATGTGTCCTAAGAACACTCGCGGTGTCCTGAAATGTTCGCAAATAAACAAGATGGTGGTGTTCTGAAGACGCTTCTAAAAACACTCGCGGTGTCCGGGGAGTGTTCGTAGGGGGTGTCCTGAGGACGCTGTCCGTATTGTTCTCTGTCAAGTTGAATTTGTCCTAAGAACACTCGCTGTGTCCTGAAATGTTCGCAAATAAACAAGATGGTGGTGTTCTGAAGACGCTTCTAAGAACACTCCCGGTGTCCTGGAATGTTCGTAGGGGGTGTCCTGAGCACGCTGTCCGTATTGTTCTCTGTCAAGTTGAATGTGTTCTAAGAACACCCGTGGTGTCCTGAAATGTTCGCAAATAAACAAAATGGGGGTGTTCTGAAGACGCTTCTAAGAACACTCGCCGTGTCCGGGGAGTGTTCGTAGGGGGTGTCCTGAGGACGCTGTCCGTATTGTTCTCTTTCAAGTTGAATGTGCCCTAAGAACACTCATGGTGTCCTGAAATGTTCGCAAATAAACAAGATGGTGGTGTTCTGAAGACGCTTCTAAGAACACTCGCGGTGTCCGGGGAGTGTTCGTAGGGGGTGTCCTGAGGACGCTGTCCGTATTGTTCTCTGTCAAGTTGAATGTGTCCTAAGAACACTCACGGTGTCCTGAAATGTTCGCAAATAAACAAGATGGTGGTGTTCTGAAGAAGCTTCTAAGAACACTCCTGGTGTCCTGGAATGTTCGTAGGGAGTGTCCTGAGGACGCTGTCCGTGTTGTTCTCTGTCAAGTTGAATGTGTCCTAAGAACACTCGCAGTGTCCTGAAATGTTCGCAAATAAACAAGATGGTGGTGTTCTGAAGACGCTTCTAAGAACACTAGCGGTGTCCGGGGAGTGTTCGTAGGGGGTGTCCTGAGGACGCTGTCCGTATTGTTCGCTGTTAAATTGAATGTGTTCTAAGAACACCCGCGGTGTCCTGAAATGTTCGCAAATAAACAAAATGGGGGTGTTCTGAAGACGTTTTTGAGAACACTCCCAGTGTCCTGGAATGTTCGTAGGGGGTGTCCTTAGGACGCTGTCCGTATTGTTTGTTGTTAAGTTGAAAGTGTTCTAAGAACTATCGCGTTGTTCTGAAATGTTCATAGGGGGTGTCCTGAAAACGGTGTCCGTATTGTTCGCTGGCAAGTTCAAAGTGTTCTAAGAACACTCATATTGTTCGCGGACATTAAAAGTTTCCCATAGATCATAGTTGAAATGTTTGACTCTATGGATGTGATATGCTGCAGTGATTGTTGCCAGGGCATAGAGTCTTGGGTGCATGGCCATTTGGCCATGCACCCAAGACTCTATGCCCTGGCAACAACCACCACAGCATATCACATTCATATTTGCTTATAACTTTGGGTGAAAAACAAATGTATAAGGAACAAAGATATTAGATACTATGGATGTGATATGCTGCTATGGTTGTCCTTATTATTGTATACTTACTGTTTGGTCTAGTAATGGGAGTCCATGTTTTTCTTCTTCATTTCTGTGATAAAAGAAAATAGCATGTTAGTATTAGTATTTTGTAATGACTTATTACATTGTATAAGCAATATACTTTTATTTTTTTTTCGACCCTCATAATTAGTAGAGTACAAATCAGAGTACTGTGCAATTTGCTCTGTTTCTGTATTTGTTGCTAAAATCATTGGGTCTGTGGGAGAAAAAGAAATCCATGTTGGATTAAAAAAAAAACCTTTTTCTGTTATGCTACAGTTTATTTGTTTGTTTGTTTTCAGTGTTCACTTGTTGTTTCTGGCTAATGCTTTATACTTTGCTTTGTTATATTTGTTTTGGAGCAGTAACATATTCTTCATTTGTTTTGATATTATAAAATTTTGGAGCAGTTAGATACCAATTGGCGTATTCTAACTGTCTGTTTTTTTAATATATTTTAGTGGTTTTGATTTATCTATTTGGATATTGTTAAATTTTGGGACAGTTAGATACCAATTGGCGTATTCTAACTGTGTATTTTTTGGCCTAATTTAGTGGTATTCATTTATCTGATTAGTTGTTGTAGAATCGTTGAGCTGTTAGATAGCTTTTGGAGTATTCTAACAGTTTATATTATTTTAACACAAATTTATAATTTTGGGACAGTTAGATACCAATTGGCGTATTCTAACTGTGTATGTTTTGGTCTAATTTAGTGGTATTCATTTATCTGATTAGTTGTTGTAGAATCTTTGAGCAGTTAGAAAGCTTTTGGAGTATTCTAACAGTTTATATTTTTTTAACACAAATTTACCTAAAGGTTTAAATACAGTTTATTTATCAAATTTTGGTTTTAAGAACATCAAATAAGTGTTTGTAAGATTTTCTGGTAATCTCTGCTTTAGAGTAATGAAACTATCATTACATTCAAACCATCCACATTTCTTTTTTATATATGCAGTGTAGTGCCCTGAATTGGTTGTGGCTCCTGCGTGGTAGATTATACCTATTGTTGTGAAGGTTTTCTTACCAAGTGATATTTGACCATGTGTAAATCCAGTCAGCTTGCAGTTGTTTTTGGTACCATCTGCATTGTAACGTTGAAGCATTAGTATTACATATTTACAATGTGTTTGTATTACTAACGTGGAGCGATTATCTGAATTGCAGGTAGAGCATAATCTACCATGGTTTGCATTTTGTACAAGTTGCTGAAATGTAATGGATTCACAAAGGTATGTTTTTGTTTTCCAGTACTTGTAGTAAGTACATTAGAAATTCTTGTGGATCTTCCTGTGAGTTTATAGTAAATTTCACCATTCCAGCACAGTAGTCCAATTGTCGTCTTATTCCAAAAACACTATATGTGTTGTCAGGATTGTTTGCTGCATTTCTGTGAAATACTAACATTTGCAAACACAATAGGTCTGTACTGTGTAAGTAAATGTTGTCAACAATTGGTGGTAATTGAAATAGAATATTCATTGCTACATTTGCATAGCAACTTACACCAACTATATTTGAGAATTTAAATGGTCCAGGTAGTTCTGTATCTAACTGCTTTTTTTGGAGTTTGTCTTCCTTCTTTAAAGAAGTACCTGGTTTACTTTCTCTCATTGATTCTTTTTTGTTTGTGGTACTTGATAAAGTATTAGTTTCTTTTACTCTCTTTGGAGGATTTGCAGTGACGTCCTGTGGCATTTCTGTTTGATTTAGTTTTCTTTTACAACGTTTTAGTTTTTGTGGAACAGAATATGTGTTTAGATGGGGAGTGTATAGTGAGCGAAGTCTATTATATTCTAAAATGCAAGGAATATCAGCGTTTACTTTACTTGCATCAAAGTTGATTAGAAATAGACCGTCAAGTGTACGTAAGCGTGATAGTGCTACGTAGATCATGCCTTCTTTAAAGACTGTGTTACCAATATCTATCATTGCTTTGTCTAGGGTAAGACCTTGTGATTTATGAATCGTGACTGCGTATGCAAGAGTTAGAGAAAATTGTTCTCTGCGTACATACATATCTTTGAAGAGAAGGAATCTAGCTGTTGAGCGTCCTATCCGTTTTACTTCTGAAAGTTTGTCAAAGAGTATATTGACAAACTGAATTTTGTTGTCACGTGGGTATGTTTGAAAGCCAACAACTGTACCCAGTGCTCCATTAACTAGTCCTTGGTCCACGTCAAGGTTACGTTTAAGCATTACTCTGCAATTTAAGGATAATTTTAACATCTTTTCTAAGCCTGCTGTGTTTGAGATTGATTTTTCTAAATTATTTAGTCTTGTTGTGGCTTGGTCACACATGGGTAGTGTCATACCATGTACATCTAGTTTGTCTGTGGCACTAATTTCCATTATTGGTTGCATTTCTTTACTTAACATTATTTCATTGAATTTGAGACAGCTTGCAAGAGTTGGCATTAAGGCCATACAATTGACATTTTTGTGGGCTAATTGTTCCATAACATCTGTAGCACATGCATTATCGCCATGAAGTGCATTAATGTGCCGGGTTTTCAATGTTGCTTCTGCTTCTTTCGAAAGTATACCAACTCTGAAACTTTTTAAAATGTTGGCATAAGTTAGATCTGCAGATTGGCGCATGTTTTCTGTTCATTTTCTGTATTGGAAATGTTGCCAAAGGTTGACATTTCCAATGCTGCCAACAGTTTTACGGCAGAGTTTGTGCCCTAATGTTTTAAAAATAGGTTCACCTTTTACTGGTGTTAATTGAAGCAGATCTCCAAAAACAATAATTTGTTTTCCTGCAAAGAGCTCTTCATAGTCTGTTTTGAGTACTTCTTGTAATCTGAGGTGAATCAAAGCTAACATCAGGTTGGAGACCATGCTCACTTCATCTATTAGTAGCATTTTCATTTGTTTCAATACTCTGCGTAATTCCATTGCAGCTTCGGCAGAAAGTTTGTAATAGTCTAATTTGTTCTGGTGTTCTACTGGTAATAGTAGTAATCGGTGTAATGTAACACCACCTATGTTGTAGGCAGCTAAAACTGTGGGGGCAGTGACAACAGCTGACAGTTTGTTGTTTGTCAATTGTTGAAGGAACTTACTAATGATTTTGATTAGGAATGTTTTGCCAGAACCAGCTTCACCACTGACGTACAGTAGTATAGGTTTATAATTATGGCAGGAACATTCTTTATTTTCATGTTTTACACCATGTGCAATTTGTTTTGTTACTTCTTGAAAAATGCTACTTTGCTCATTGTTTAGCTTTGATTGTAGTATAGTTAAGTCTTCCTTATCTTCATACTGACACATGGTGTTTTCTACTTCTATCATAGCTAATTCTGCCTCATTTGTTATTAGTGGTTCTCCCAGTGGTTCTTGGCTTCCTGTTACAGAAGGTTGACTACTATCAGGAGTATCCTTATCTAGTTGGGCTTGGAGTTCTTCTTCATGTTGCTGTTCATTGTGCAACATTGTTTTGTACTGTGTAAAGTTTACAACAGTTATAGTGCTTTCATTTGCTTTGAAAGCATCCTCATATGAGTCAAAGTTATTGAGTAATTGTTCTTCTTTTCTCCATGGTTTGAAGAGTTGTAGCAGGGACATGTAATATACTTCTTTATGTTGAGGAGTCTTCAATGACAATTTGATATGATTAATTAAATTTGGTTTAGTGAGTTTAACTAAGCTGCCTTCACAGTCTGTCACTCTATATTTACCTTTTTTTTCATCAGGTTTCATATTATTTTTGTATGTGTAGTTTTGGGCTACTTGGTATAGACACATGTTTTCCAAAGTATTACTTCTGTTTGGGTAGTATGTGTTCAATAAATTGTTTTTTAAAACGTCTTGGCTGTTGGGATCATGTTTGGCGATTGTTTCTATATCTTCATATGATTTTAGAACTCTTTTTCTAGATTTAGCTGGACCAAGACTTAGCCATACTATATTTTCAGATTTACCATACAATGAAGTACCAGTTAAATGATCAGCTGCTTCATAAGATCCACATTCTCTATGGGTGAGCATTTTTATGCCCAAGCTGTATAATTTCTGAGATACTGTTTTATCTGATGACAGGTCATTCCAGAGGTCTTGGAGCTCTGTCTTTTCTGCTTTAGTTAAGTATGCTGTGACATATCGTGCAACTGCAGTAGAATTCTCTGCAATGTACTGCACATCTATGTTTGCATTCCATAAGTGGGCAATGATTACATTATAATCATTGATATATTTTTCTTCTTCTTTTCTTTTTATGTAATATGTATTTTTAGGTGACTTACCTTTAACACTATGTCTAACAGAAGACATGAGGTTGTTTACTTGACCTGTATTTGACTCTGGTCTAGGGAAACCAAATCGGCATTTGGTGTAGTATTTGCCTTTGTTTTTGTATTTGCGACGACAATATTTTCCACATTTGTGTCTTTGAAATTGTAAAATTTGTGCACGAAGATCACTATTTGTGGTTTCTGATGTAATTTCACAAGTGACATATTTTTCAATAAACTGTAAAACAGTGGCATCACTGTCTTGACCAAATTTAGGAGCATCTTTAATCCATAAAAGCATGTGGATTTGTGGTGCTCCTCTGGCTTGGTATTGTTTTCTCCAAAAGAAGTGTTGCACTTCTCCAAGGGGAAGAACAGTTTTATTACAAATAAAATGTAGCATAGCAATGAAGCGATGGTGAAAATATCTTGAAACATTAAGAGGATCCAAAGAACAAAGTTCTCCAGGTGTTAGAATATCTATGTTTGTTTTGTTTTTATTTGATATGCGTAGGAAATCATGTAAATCTTCCCATGCATATTCTGCACAACTTAATGTAACAAACCAAGTGGGTGGGCCAAGGTTTCTGATTATACAACGTACATCTCCATGATGTCGAAACCAGTACTCTTTAGTACCACGCATATTTGCTAATAGATTTGTAATATTTGATTGTAAAACTCATCCTTTTGTTGCACTTTCTCTAATAATTGTGTAGCTGTCATATTTTGAAAGTGTGATCCTGATTTTAATATGTGTGCAACTCCGTAACATAAAGTTGCTAGTTCACTTTCAAAGAGTAGGTGGAATATGTATTCCACATTTTGTCTAAATCTGGGATCTTCAGAATACATCCGTAATGAGCGGTATTCTGAAGCTGATATTTGAATAGGTCTATCATCATACCTTCCTCCTTTGCCAGTAGGAACGAGTAGAGGAAAAGCACGTGCTCCTATACTTTTTTCCCATATACTGATTGGCGATCCTTTTGTTTGATGCATTTGGTAAGTTTCCAGTACATCTTGTACGGTGTCATTACAGTGCAAAGGATGAATTGTATAATGGTCTAAAGTATTTGATATTTTAGCAGGATCTAGTAGCTCAAATTGACCAGCTTCTTGTGTTTCTTGAATTATTTCAGTTGTATCTTTCAAGTTTTCTTCAATATTAATGTCTTTGTAATATTCATTATTCTCTTTAAGCTATTGGAAGGCTTGTCTAACTTTATATAAATCTACCAGCTGTTGCCATATTTTTTTGTCTTTTGTAGGTACTCCATTTACTAATATAATTAAAGATTGCTGCATTGGATGTTGCACTCCTAGAGTATGCACATTTTCTTTTAGATTTAATGGTAAATAAACTACTTTTCCACGAATGCCTTTTACCAATTCAGAGGGAGGTAATTTTGCTGTTTTTGGTTGAAGGCGTATTATTGCTTGAAATGGGTGTACTGTTTGAATTATGATGCTCTCATATAAATTAAGTTGTTGTAGAGGTTTTGGTACTGGGTATAATTCCAAATTATGTGATAGAACGTGAAGGAGTTTGGTTGTTGTCAAGTTTTGTAGTGCAATAACTGCAAAGTATTAAGGGCTCAGTTATTTCATATTTGTTTTCTGCTACAAGGTAGAGAGCTAATTCAAACCATTTAGAATCTTCATTGTCTTCTATTTTGTATGATCGGTCCACATTTTTTGTGTTACTTTTATAAAAAAATCTACGGCAACATAAACATACATGGTTTGGTACTTCAGCTGATGTACTTTTAAATTTTAGTATTTCTTTTTTGTATGTGTTTAGCAAAAGGTTGCCATGTGTAGAATTGTTGCTTAATTGGTTTAAATCTATTTCATTCTGTAAATGGCTTTCACTTCCAAAATATTTTTTCTGGATATAGTGAATTTCTTCAAGTAGGTCTTTTGCTGTACCATGTAGAAGGATGTTATTTAACTTTGCTAGTGCTAAAGCAGGACTATTAGCATAGTACAGTTTATAGACTAGATTTCTTATAGTTGAATAATGTGTTGATATCCTTTTGATATCATGGAAAGTGGTTTTACAAGTAGGTCCTGTAATGCAGGCCAATGAATGTTCTTGTAGTCCTGTGTACTTGCGCACTGGACTGGTATCTATATTTTGCAGTAATTTAATTTTGATTTTGTCTTTGCTTTTTACGTATTTATTGAGGAATTGGCGTAAAGATTTGAAACATTGTTTGGGAGTGTTACACATTGACGTGCATGGCCATTTGTACACTAGACGTTCTGATTCAGTTGAATGGAGGGGTAATTCTAAGTTTTCAGGGCATATTTTTGTAAGAAGTACTTCTTGTTCCATTATGGTATTATTCACTTTTTCATAACCTCAACCACTGCTATGTATGGCAATTGTATTAGTTTGCTTTTGTTTGTACGCTTCTTCATTAAAATATGGTTCTGTGCTTGTAGTGTGATTCCATTCACCTCCGCTGATACTTAAGAAGTTCTTTCTGTTGATATTTCGCTTATTGAGAAATCTTTTTTGTAATTTAGTTATTAGTTTTGTGAGTGGTTTCATTTTGTTTAACAGTAAAATAAATACATTTCTTTTGAGAAGAATTGCACTGTCCATCAATGCTTCTAAGATTAATTTCCTACGATAGGTTTTAAGCTTTGAACCTGATTTCTATCCTGTTTTTATAAGATTTTGAAGGACTTTGTGACGGTATATTTTGGATAAAATACTTTTCTTGGTATGCTTACTTTGCACTATATTAAAATTTAAGAAGTAGTTTTATCTGTACTGATAGCTGATTTTCTGTTAATTGTTTTTTGGTTTGTTTTACATTTTGATAGAGGAAGCGAAGTTGTTTTACTTGAAACTTCTTGTGTTTCACTAAATGATTGTATTAGCTGTTTTGTTTCAACTTTTTTTACAAATTCTGCTAGAGATGGATGCTTATGTTGGACACCTTTATTTTCATTTGCTCTACTTTTGCGTTGCTTTCTACGGACTTGACTTTTGGTAGGCATTCTTTAGGGTCTGTTGAAAAAAATAAAGAAGATATGGGTTGGGGTGTTCTGGAATGTATGTGTGCTGTGTGCATGAGTGTTTGAGTAAGATGATAAAGATGTATGTAATGGCGTGTGATTGTGCATTGGGAATTAAAACTAGTAGGGATGGGTATTCTTGAATTTATGTGTTACTAAACTGGGGTTCAGATGACAAAAAAAGTAAGCTAGTGGTGTGGAAAAGTACAAATAGTAAATCTAATGTATACAATTAAAACAGTTGTTTGTTCTATAATATGAAAATTGTAGTGGTTCAGTTGGGTAATTTGTGTGTCCAAAAATAGAAATTTGTGGGCCATTCTGGCTATAAATCGCTGTTTAAGACATGGACATTTTTGGACAAAATGGTACAAAATCTCTATTTTTAGAAACCGAAATAGCTCGTATTAATGTTATAGTATATTGGATTAATAATACAAATATTATGGTGATATTTTACTTACTTTTTGTTTAAATTAACAGGTAACTTCTTAGTTTTTCTTTCTTCTTTGAATTCGGCTGCTTCTTTTCAGGAAACTGGTCTTCACTGCAATTGTAAAAGCTTCAAATTAGTAACTTTGTTTGTACATAGCACTGTTTTTAATTTAGATATTGATTTTTTTAATTGAAATCCTCAGTGCCTTCTGTAAAACCATTAAACTAATTTATTTACATAAGATACATTGCATCAGTTCAGTACATATGATATGTTCTTAATGAACAAATTGTATTGAATGACTAACTGTAGCAAAAATAAAATATCTTTACTATGTCTTGTGAAATTTATAATATATTAGTGAATACCACTATTTCTGTAAGTAAACTGTTCTAGGTAATAGTGCCTCGATGTCATGTCTAATTTAAAGTAATTAAGTAAATAAATAAATAAAAACAAAAAATATGAAATTGTATAAGTATTTTTATAAAGGTTTAAACATAGATTGTGTTTGCATGCAATTTTGTTTGAATATATGTAGTCTATATATTTCATTTAAAAAATGTTAGTTTAACATGATTTGAGTGTGTGTGTATAAAGAAAGTAAAAAGTATAAAGGTTTATAAGTGATAGTTGATTTTAGGAAATTGAAAAAAGTACAGTAAATTCATTTTACAGATTTTACAAGGTAAAAGTCTGTTTGAAAATGTGTTCATCTACTATACAGAAAATATGCATACCTGAAGTTTGTGTTCATGCATATGGATATGCATGGAGCTGCAAGTAGAAATCCTGAAGACTTGTACAGTATTTCTGGTAGATGCTGCTTGCCAATGATATGACACTTGTACTCAGAGAGATTCAGAGTACATTTGCAGTGCTGATCTATGATGATGCAGTTAGATGTAGAGGTCTTGAATGTGATTGGTGCATGGTCATGTGATTTTTGAGGTACATCCAATGAGGGAATGGCAGAGAGAGTGTAGTGGAAATGGTAGAAGGGCTGTTCATGTTACGATATGTTCGCGGACATGGCGGTAGTTCGCGGACATCGGGAGTTGCATCCAGGGATTTTTGGGTTCAGAAGTCATGCAAATGAGAATAAGCACTGAAAGGGATTGGTTAGGAAAGTTTGGTGGGTGTGTTGTGCCAGGAGAGATTTTCTCAGATACTCTTTTTGCTGAGAGAACAAAAGATAGCTATGGCTGTGTGTTTCAGAAAACAGATTGTTTGGATTTTAGGAGATTTGTGGATACATTGGTTGAAGGTGCATGCAGAAAGCTGTGGAGTAGCTGTAGATCTTGGATTCCCACATGTGGAAGTACACTGGCATGAGTACGTGGAATGAAGTGGTTGGACTTGCTACCTCTCTGTGCTACTTTGGAGACAGAGCAACATCCAGACATAATTGTAATTCATTGTGGAGGGAACAGTTTAGGACATGTGACTGGAATTTTTTTGCAATTTGCTATGAAAGAAGGACTTAGGAAGGTTATGGACATGTTTCCTAATTCTCAAGTGATATTTTCACGGATTGCGCAGAGAAAAATGTGGCTTTGTTCTTCTTCATTTGGTCCACAAATGGAAAAAGCAAGGCGCAATGTTAATAAGGCTGTTTCGTGGCTTTCCAAGAGATTTTGGCATGTCTTCTTTTCACAATGAAAATATTATGTTTTGTAGTACATACATTTTTCGCAGAGATGGAGTCCATCTTACTTATGCTGGCAATCAGATTTTTCTGAGAAATGTACAAAATGCATTGTGACCTTTTTTGGAATTACAACGATTTTGAAGTAGATGTTAAGCATTTACAATTTTTGACTTACAAACACCACCCAAAGGCTCTTTTCAGAGCCACCACTTCTTTCCGGAGAAAATTACAATGTTTGTGATGGAGTAGCAACCCAATTTTTTTAATGTTCGCGAACTGTCCGCGGACTTCTAAAAAATACAAAGAGCCCTGCTTCATTTATTGTCACTTCTATTTTTTAACTGGGATAGGCGGCTCTGAAAAGAGCCTTATTTTTTTTTGATTTTTGTAATTTTGTATTTTTTTGGTTTTTCAGACATGACACACTAGGAGAGGAGGGTAAAGGAGGGTAAAGGGGGGACACCAACCACAGGGATAAGAAAGGGCGAGCTGAGAGAGAGGAAGATGTAGAGTGGGTTTTATTTGGGTAGTGAGCAGGTCTTCTCGTGCTCTGAGACGATAGTCTCAAAAGCACTCCGAAGTCGCTCCCCCCTGCAGAGTACTGTGTCACAGTACATACATACAACTGTGACCCTCGAAAGGTAAGGGTCATCAGCATTCTGTATGGCCTGTGAGGCAGCTTGAGAAAGACGCTGTCCCACAGAGGTGGTCCTTGTGGTGACAGGATCAGAAACAGAGGATGAAGTAGACGAAATCAACCTGCTACGTTCGTCGCAAGGTACAACCCTGCAAATAGCCCCAGAGTGAAATGACCTCAGGTGTCGCTTCATAGTAGTGGTCCCAAAGCTGTACTTACCGTGCTTCCCGTGACTGAGTATAATTTTGCACTCATTGCAGGTAACACGGTTCGCACAAGCCTTAGGAACATTACCATGAATGGTAAATAACCGCCACACCCAAGACTCACGCCTAGTGCGGGTAGTAGGGTTTTCCTCTACCTCATTCTCATCATCCTCTTCTTCCTCCTCCGCATCCTCACTCCTGTTCCCCTCTTCAGGCCCTTGGGGAGGTGGTGGTGGTGGAGGGGCTGGGGGTGGTGCTGAAGCAGGTGCAGCACCAAGTGGCAGTTCAGCAGCCAAGGATGCCATCTCAATGATGGTGTAGTCTGCAGGTGGCAGCAAAAATCACTGTGTTCTGAAGAATAGCCAGAAACACAATGGGAATAAGCTCTTGGGCGTGGTCTTTTATAGGGGTGCTCGTGCGCGGTCCGCGGACATGCGCACTGTCCGCGGACAGATCGAACACAGAAAAAGGATCGGAAAGTTTCAAAAGGTATATAGAAACTCAAGATTGCTATGTGGGACTTGTGCCATGGTGAGATTTTCTTGAAAAATATTATGGATTAACTGAAAATGTACTTTTAAATTGTTGGGGGACACGAACAGTGTCCGCATTTCAGGACACACGATGAGCGTGGGCGCGGTCATATGATCCGTTTGCGAACTAGTCCGCGAAGGAAGCGCCTGTCCGCAGGACACCAAGTGCACAGAGATTGGTTAGCGCATGCGCATTGATGTCCTACGGACACTGTTCGGGTTCTGAAGTAATTAAAAGTGCGTCACACGTGAAAGGAACATTTAAGGACACCGCGTGTGTTCATAGAACAGTTTAAACTTGGTAGCGAACAGTAAGGACAGATATAGTGTTCTTCAGGACACGTGTAATTTAGTTTATTTACGAACATTTCAGGACACAAATTGTGTTCTTAGAACAGTTTCGATTGGGTAGCGAACACTACGAACAGGTATAGTGTTCTTCAGGACACCTCCATTTTCATTTACGTACGAACATTTCAGGACACCAATAGCGTTCTTAGAACAGTTTGAACTTGCTAGCGAACAGTACCGGACAGGTATAGTGTTCTTTAGGACACTTTAATTTTTGTTTGTTTACGAACAATTCAGGACACCGCGTGTGTTCTTAGTACAGTTTCATGTTGCTAGCGAACACTACGAACAGTTGTACTGTTGTTCAGGACACATCATTTTCATTTATTTACGAACATTTCAGGACACCAATTGTGTTCTTAGGACAGTTTTAAGTTGATAGCGAACATTACGGACAGATATAGTGTTCTTTAGAACACTTTAATTTTTGTTTCTTTACGAACATTTCAGGACACCACGTGTGTTCTTAGAACAGTTTCAACTTGCTAGCGAACAGTACGAACAGGTGTGGTGTTCTTCAGGACACCTCCATTTTCGTTTATGTACGAACATTTCAGAACACTCGCACTGTCCGCGGACACTTTTATTGTTTTTAAAAAAAAAAAAACAGAAACTATTCACAATACAATATAAAAATTAAACTTTATTTAACATATATTAATAATTTATGACAGAGAAGGTGAGGCAGAAACAGAAACAAAAACAGGAGAATTTGGGGTTTCAACATGATTGGTATTAGGTGAGGATGGAAATCTCATCAAAATGTTTTGGATTATGGAGAGGGTTTGGGGATAATTGATTGGGATATGGTGAGGAGGGACAAGTACATGTGGGGCAATGGTACGAGGTTTTTGGTTTGAAATGATTTTCTACAAAAGTTTTTAAATTATTAAAATTAGCCAACAATACATCCATTTTTTCTTCTATATTGTGAAGACTGTTATCCATAACAGGGTTTTCTGAAGTTTTTTCTATTCTGGTATGCTCTGTACAAAAAAATAATATATATGTTAAATGTATATAAAAAAAATAATAAATAAATGGTTTATATTATAAAGTGTTTACCATTAGTTTCACTATCTTGTGACATTTCTTCATGTGGGAAATTGTCCTCTAGCCATTGCAGAGTACTAGACATTTCTGTGAGAAAAAAAAAAAAAAAGATCATATATTTTTTAATCTAATACAGAACGTTTATAAAGATATGAGTAAAATGAAGTACACTTACTATTTCTGGTAAGATAAGTCCTATGTATTCAGTGGGTCTGGTCTTGTTCTCAGTTCTGTTGTGTCTGTGAGGTAATTATGTTGGAAGCCAATTTATCTTCTTGTGGTATATTCCATTTCAGAACATATTGTATTTAAATGAATGGTTAGTGTGTTACATATATGGGTTACATTTCTTATGTATTACTGTATATAATGTGTTTGTGTGCTGCTTTTTGAATTTGTTAAATGTTCCTACATTATGATATAACAATCAAACATATCCCCCCACCCCCCCACACTTTTTAGGTAGTGGTACTGTTCTCCGAACATGTCCGCGAACATTAAATAAGTTCGCGGACATCAAGTTCATAAGAAGAGATCCAGTCAGTTCCATATGACATGTATATAAAGTCAAAGTCATTATTGTTAAGTTGTGCTACTAAAAAGCTATGAAATTCAGTGAAAAAACTTTGTTAAAGGGACGTTATGGTTAAGTTGCGCTACTAAAAACCTATGAAATTCAGTGAAAAAAACTTTGTTAAAGGGACGTTATGTTAAGTTGCGCTACTAAAAACCTATGAAATTCAGTGAAAAAACTTTGTTAAAGGGACGTTATGGTTCCAAGTAAAACCGAAAAACCCTTGAAATTCGCCACTTATGGTAAGCTAAGCAACCATAACTCACGCCACCACCGTGCACTGCTAAGACTAACACCCAGGACATCAAAGATGACATCACAAATGTCATTGATGACATCACTGATGACATCACATGTCTGGCTCACTATTTTGTTCTTTTTCTGACATATCTAGGCCACATGGTTTTCTTCAGTAACAGTCAGAAACTAAGAATTTTATTTTATTTCGTAGAAATATCCTTCTAGTAGGTTCTTACAGTAATTCCCTTAGAGTACAGTCACATCATATGAAACATATACATATGGGAAAACACAAGCTTGAAAGACAGCAATCCCTTTTGTGCATAAAGATAATCACTAGACTTATGAGCACTTTCTGATAGTTCTGTTGTTTTTTTTATGGCTGTACTTTCCCTGTATATGGTCATATTTGTATACATTGTACTCACACTACTTTCCTTAGGGTCCAATCACATCAAGTGATACATATACATTCAAGTGATACATATACATAGGGTAAATAGCAGCTTTGAAACAGAGCAATCATTTATTTGCATGAAACTAATCAGTTAAGTTATGAATTGCTTCTGCTACTACTTGTGCTTTTTTGCTAACTTCACTTTCCCTGTATATACCCATATTGGTGTGTGTTATTGTGTCTTTGTGTTTTGTCTATAGTAATGCAATTATGTAATACATGGGTTTTATTAGCTACTTATTACATATTTCACAGTACACAAAAATCTATTAAGAAAACAATTATCATTTCATTATTCAACATATTAACATTACGAATATCATACCTTCATCTTGTACGCTGCACACAATGTTATGTTTCTGTATGAGTAGCTTAGTATACTAGATAGAACCCCATAATAGGATGCTATTTATATCAATGCATCGTTCAATGCACTTATTAGGGTATATTTCTTGCAATGATTCTTGACACTTTTTTCGCAACATAATAAGAATCCCTTCTACACATATTTCATGAGAAGTACATACACATGTGATGTCATCAGTGATGTCATCAATGACATTTGTGATGTCATCTTTGATGTCGTGGGTGTTAGTCTTAGCAGTGCACGGTGGTGGCGCGAGGTATGGTTGCTTAGCTTACCATAACTGGCGAATTTCAAGGGTTTTTCGGTTTTACTTGGAACCATAACGTCCCTTTAACAAAGTTTTTTCACTGAATTTCATAGGTTTTTAGTAGCGCAACTTAACCATAACGTCCCTTTAACAAAGTTTTTTTCACTGAATATATATATATATATATATATATATATATATATATATATATATATATATATATATATATATATATATATATATATGACATGGCCACGGTAGTTATGGTTAAGTTGCTGTTTCCATAGGAAGAGCACTTTTTGGGCAGCTTATAACTTCGCTCTACCTAGATGGATCCTCACCAAACTTTGCACAAAAAGTAGTTGCGTCACTCTGAATGGTATTGCAAAGTTTGGTGAGAATTCGTCCGGGGGGGCAAAGTTATAGAGGGGTCCCAAAACTTTTTTTTTCCCATAGACTGAATGGGAAACATTTTTTGCTCGCGTCTACAGCCCAAACCGCTGGACGGCTTTTCACCAAATTTGGACCAGGAGCAGCGGCTTGGTCCCGAAAGCGTGCTTTTGCAAATTTGGTGAAAATCCGCCAAGTAGTTTTTTTTAAAATGACCAAAAAGTAGGTAAAAAAAAATTAGTGATATCTGTGTTCGGTCCACGGACACACTTCCCTGTTCGCTCCGCGGACAGTGTCCTGATTGGCCAATCGGCTTGCGTGATGTTCGCGGACATGCAACGTGTTTGCTGATTGGACGGCGTGGAGCGTGAAGCGCGTCAGATTTTCGGTAGCGCCCGCCATCTTGGATTTGCGGTCGTCCGTGGACAGCACGGTGAAACTTTGTTCAAAATTTGTATTTAGTAGAGTCTGTTGGTGTGTAGGAGTGTTTGGGGAGGGTGGTAGTGTATGAGATAGGATAAAAGTTGTGTTTTTTATGTGTTAGACGTTCTTTTTGTGTTCGATTTGTCTGCGGACATCATGTTCTGAAATGTTCTAAATAAACTGAATGGGGGTGTTCTGAGGACTCAATATGTGTCCGTTTTGTTCGCAAGCAAACTGAAACTGTTTTAAGAACACTCGCAGTGTCCTGAAATGTTTGCAAATAAACAAAATGGGGGTGTCCTGAGGACGCTGTCCGTATTGTTTGTTGTCAAGTTGAATATGTTCTAAGAACACTCGCGGTGTCCTGAATTGTTCGCAAATACACAAAATGGGGGTGTTCTGAAGACGTTGTCGAACACTCGCTGTGTCGTGAAATGTTCGCAAATATGAATGGGGTATGTGGCTGACAAGTTGAATGTGCTCTAAGAACACTCGCGGTGTCCTGAAATCTTAGCAAATAAACAAGATGGTGGTGATCTGAAGACGCTTCTAAGAACACTTGCGGTGTCCGGGGAATGTTCGTAGGGGGTGTCCTGAGGACGCTGTCCGTATTGTTCTCTGTCAAGTTGAATGTGTTCTAAGAACACTCGCGGTGTCCTGAAATGTTTGCAAATAAACAAAATGGGTGTGTTCTGAAGACGTTTCTAAGAACACTCCCGGTGTCCTTGAATGTTCGTAGGGGGTGTCCTGAAGGCATAGTCCGTATTGTTCGCTGGCAAGTTGAATGTGTTCTAAGAACACTCGCAGTGTCCTGAAATGTTAGCAAATAAACAAAATGGGGGTGTCCTGAGGACGCTGTCCATATTGTTCTCTGTCAAGTTGAATGTGTTCTTAGAACACTCATGGTGTCCTGAAATGTTCGCAAATAAACGAAATGGGGGTGTTCTGAGGACACTGTCCGTATTGTTCGTTGTCAAGTTGAATATGTTCTAAGAACACTCGCGGTGTCCTGAATTGTTCGCAAATACACAAAATGGGGGTGTTCTGAAGACGTTGTCGTACACTCGCTGTGTCCTGAAATGTTCGCAAATATGAATGGGGGTTGTGGCTGACAAGTTGAATGTGTTCTAAGAACACTCGCGGTGTCCTGAAATGTTCGCAAATAAACAAAATGGGGGTGTCCTGAGCACGCTGTCCGTATTGTTCTCTGTGAAGTTGAATGTGTTCTAAGAACACTCGCGGTGTCCTGAAATGTTCGCAAATAAACAAGATGGTGGTGTTCTGAAGACGGTTCTAAGAACGCTCGCGGTGTCCGGGGAATGTTCGCAGGGGGTGTCCTGAAGACGCTGTCCGTATTGTTCTCTGTCCAGTTGAATGTGTTCTTAGAACACTCATGGTGTCCTGAAATGTTCGCAAATAAACGAAATGGGGGTGTTCTGAGGACACTGTCCGTATTGTTCGTTGTCAAGTTGAATGTGTTCTAAGAACACTCGCAGTGTCCTGAAATGTTAGCAAATAAACAAGATGGTGTTGATCTGAAGACGCTTCTAAGAACACTTGCGGTATCTGGGGAATGCTCGTAGGGGGTGTCCTGAGGACGCTGTCCGTATTGTTCTCTGTCAAGTTGAATCTGTTCTAAGAACACTCGCGGTGTCCTGAAATGTTTGCAAATAAACAAAATGGGTGTGTTCTGAAGACGTTTCTAAGAACACTCCCGGTGTCCTTGAATGTTTGTAGGGGGTGTCCTGAAGTCACAGTCCGTATTGTTCGCTGGCAAGTTGAATGTGTTCTAAGAACACTCGCAGTGTCCTGAAATGTTAGCAAATAAACAAAATGGGGGTATCCTGAGGACGCTGTCCATATTGTTCTCTGTCAAGTTGAATGTGTTCTTAGAACAATCATGGTGTCCTGAAATGTTCGCAAATAAACGAAATGGGGGTGTCCTGAGCACGCTGTCCGTATTGTTCTCTGTGAAGTTGAATGTGTTCTAAGAACACTCGCGGTGTCCTGAAATGTTTGCAAATAAACAAGATGGTGGTGTTCTGAAGACAGTTCTAAGAACGCTCGCGGTGTCCGGGGAATGTTCGTAGGGGGTGTCCTGAAGACGCTGTCCGTATTTTTCTCTGTCAAGTTGAATGTGTTCTTAGAACACTCATGGTGTCCTGAAATGTTCGCAAATAAACGAAATGGGGGTGTTCTGAGGACACTGTCCGCATTGTTCGTTGTCAAGTTGAATGTGTTCTAAGAACACTCGCGGTGTCCTGAAATGTTAGCAAATAAACAAGATGGTGGTGATCTGAAGACGCTTCTAAGAACACTTGCGGTGTCCGGGGAATGTTCGTAGGGGGTGTCCTGAGGACGCTGTCCGTATTGTTCTCTGTCAAGTTGAATGTGTTCTAAGAACACTCGCGGTGTCCTGAAATGTTTGCAAATAAACAAAATGGGTGTGTTCTGAAGACGTTTCTAAGAACACTCCCGGTGTCCTTGAATGTTCGTAGGGGGTGTCCTGAAGGCATAGTCTGTATTGTTCGCTGGCAGGTTGAATGTGTTCTAAGAACACTCGCAGTGTCCTGAAATGTTAGCAAATAAACAAAATGAGGGTGTCCTGAGGACGCTGTCCATATTGTTCTCTGTCAAGTTGAATGTGTTCTTAGAACACTCATGATGTCCTGAAATGTTCGCAAATAAACGAAATGGGGGTGTTCTGAGGACACTGTCCGTATTGTTCGTTGTCAAGTTGAATGTGTTCTAAGAACACTCGTGGTGTCCTGAAATGTTCGTAGGGGGTGTCCTGAAAACGCTGTCCGTATTGTTCGCTGGCAAGTTGAAAGTGTTCTAAGAACACTCATAATGTCCGTGGACATTAAAAGTTTCCATAGACCATAGTTGAAATGTTTGACTCTATGGATGTGCTATGCTGCGGTGGTTGTTGCCAGGCCCAGAGTCTTGGGTGCATGGCCATTTGGCCATGCACCCAATACTGTATGTCCTGGCAACAACCACCACAGCATATCGCATTCATATTTGCTTATAACTTTGGGTGTAAAACAAATGTATAAGGAACAAAGGTATTAGATACTATGGATGTGATATGCTGCTATGGTTCTCCTTATTATTGTATACTTACTGTTTGGTCTAGTAACGGGAGTCCATGTTTTTCTTGTTCATTTCTGTGATAAAAGATAATAGCATGTTAGTATTAGTATTTTGTAATGATTTATTACATTGTATAATCAATATACTTTTTTTTTTTGGACCCTCATATTTAGTAGATTACAGATCAGAGTACTGTGCAATTTGCTCAGTTTCTGTATTTGTTGCTAAAATCATTGGGTCTGTGGGAGAAAAAAAAATCCATGTTGGATTGAAAAAAAAACTTTTTCTGTTATGCTACAGTTTATTTGTTTGTTTTCAGTGTTCTCTTGTTGTTTCTGGCTAATGCTTTATACTTTGGCTTGTTGTATTTCTTTGGAGCAGTAACATATTATTTATTTGTTTTGATATTATAAACTTTTGGAGCAGTTAGATACCAATTGGTGTATTCTAACTGTCTATTTTTTTTATATATTTTAGTGGTATTGATTCATCTATTTGGATATTGTTAAATCTTGGGACAGTTAGATACCAATTGGCATATTCTAACTGTATTTTTTGGTCTAATTTAGTGGTATTCATTTATCTGATTAGTTGTTGTAGAATCTTTGAGCAGTTAGATAGCTTTTGGAGTATTCTAACAGTTTATATTTTTTTAACACAAGTTTACTTAGGGTTTAAATACAGTTTAGTTATCAAATTTTGGTTTTAAGAACATCAAATAAGCGTTTGTAAGATTTCCTGATAATCTCTGCTTTAGAGTAATGGTACTATAATTACATTCAAACCATCCACATTTCTTTTTTATATATGCAGTGTAGTGCCCTGAATTGGTTGTGGCTCCTCCGTGGTAGATTATACCTATTGTTGTGAAGGTTTTCTTACCAAGTGATATTTGACCATGTGTGAATCCAGTCAGCTTGCAGTTGTTTTTGGTACCATCTGCATTGTAACGTAGAAGCATTAGTATTATGTATTTACTATGTGTTTGTATTACTAACGTGGAGCGATTATCTGAATTGCAGGTAGAGCATAATCTACCATGGTTTGCATTTTGTACAAGTCGCTGAAATGGAATGGATTCACAATTTGGTATTGATATATATATGAAGCGTTCATTGGGGATTTCTTCTTGTGTCACATTGTTGCAGAGAGTGCATGTATGTTTCCACATGTATGAAATCTGAAAGATTTCATTTATAGGTATGTTTTTGTTTTCCAGTACTTGTAGTAAGTACATTAGAAATTCTTGTGGATCTTCCTGTGAATTTATAGTGAATTTCACCATTCCAGCACAGTAGTCCAATTGTTGTCTTATTCCAAAAACACTATACGTGTTGTCAGGATTGTTTCCTGCATTTCTGTGAAGTACTAACACTTGCAAACACAATGGGTCTGTACTGTGTAAGTAAATGTTGTCAACAATTGGTGGTAATTGAAATAGAATATTCATTGCTACATTTGCGTAGCAACTTACACCAACTATATTTGAGAATTTAAATGGTCCATGTAGTTCTGTATCTAACTGCTTTTTTTGGAGTTTGTCTTCCTTCTTGATGAAGTATTAGTTTCTTTTACTCTCTTTGGAGGATTTGCAGTGACATCCTGTTGCATTTCTGTTTGATTTATTTTTCTTTTATAACGTTTTACTTTTAGTGGAACAGAATATGTGTTTAGTTGGGGGGTGTATAGTGAGCGAAGTCTATTGTATTCTAAAATGCAAGGAATATCAGCGTTTATTTTACTTGCATCAAAGTTGATTAGAAATAGACCGTCAAGTGTACGTAAGCGTGATAGTGCTACATAGCTCATGCCTTCTTTAAAGACTGTGTTACCAATATCTATCATTGCTTTGTCTAGGGTAAGACCTTGTGATTTATGAATCGTGACTGCGTATGCAAGAGTTAGAGAAAATTGTTCTCTGCGTACATACATATCTTTGAAGAGAAGGAATCTAGCTGTTGAGCGTCCTATCCTTTTTACTTCTGAAAGTTTGTCAAAGAGTATATTGACAAACTGAATTTTGTTGTTGCGTGGGTATGTTTGAAAGCCAACAACTGTACCCAGTGCTCCATTAACTAGTCCTTGGTCCACGTCAAGGTTACGTTTAAGCATTACTCTGCAATTTAAGTATAATTTTAATATCTTTTCTAAGCCTGCTGTGTTTGAGATTGATTTTTCTAAACTATTTAGTCTTGTTGTGGCTTGGTCACACTTGGATAGTGTCATACCATGTACATCTAGTTTGTCTTGGCGCTAATTTCCATGATTGGTTGCATTTCTTTACTTAGCATGATTTCATTGAATTTGAAACAGCTTGCAAGAGTTGGCATTAAGGCCATACAATTGACATTTTTGTGGGATAATTGTTCCATAACATCTGTAGCACATGCATTATCGCCATGAAGTGCATTAATGTGCCGGGTTTTCAATGTTGCTTCTGCTTCTTTCGAAAGTATACCAACTCTGATACTTTTTAAAAATGTTGGCATAAGTGAGATCTGCAGATTTCCGCATGTTTTCTGTTAATTCTCTGTATTGGAAATGTTGCCAAAGGTTGACATTTCCAATGCTGCCAACAGTTTTACGGCAGAGTTTGTGTCCTAATGTTTTAAAAATAGGCTCACCTTTTACTGGTGTTAATTGAAGCAGATCTCCAAAAACAATAATGGCCCTCATTACGACCCTTGCGGAAATCGGAAAACGATGGCGGAAATGCAATACCGCCATCGAATAGCGCTCGGTGCGACTATGACCCGTCACCGCAAAGTACGAAGCCATTAGCGACACCGTAGTGAACGCCAACGCTAACTGCACCAAGCACGCGCGCGCGCGCCATGCGAAACCGCAAACACCACCATGGCGCAACGGTACGCCAATTCCGACCCTAGCGGACATGTACCTAACGCCATCAGGCATGGCGTAATGTACCATTCCGCCATGGTGAGAAGTACGGCATCGCGAATCAACCGTAAACGGCCCCACTGAGTGCCTGTACACCGCTCCCTGCCCACAAAGTACAACTCCCCGTAGGTGCAATGAAGCCACAATGCAACCATTGAAATGTACAAGTCACCCATGCATGGCAACGAACAAAAGAAACACAAGAGGGGCCAATGGGAGCTGCAGGGCACAGATGGCACGAATACAGAAGCCATCCCAATGGACATGACCACAGTCCCCCACCAAGAAACGCACGCAAACACAGGCACCTGTGACCAGCCATATTCCGAGAATCACATCATTCCACCAGTCCACCTGGCTGACCGGCATCTGTTACACAAAACCCAATCCCCCGCCCCTGAGCATGACAACATTCAAACTGTCATATTGGCAGCCCCCATCCCTGACCTCACGGGCTTAGTAGGCAAACGCGCCCAGTACAGTACCACGCAACTAAACTCCGAAGCTGGAACCCAATGCAGATCTCCTCACAATACATCGCCCCCCAAATAGGCATATGCCACATCACTTGCAAAGAAAAACGCTACACGGGCCAAATCAGAATAGAAATTTAATGTACATCAAAGTCACCAAGCCCATACAGCCATCAGGCCATGAACTCCTAAACACCAATCACCATTGTGGGCTGCATCCGCAAGAAATGACCAGCCACTACTTGTGTGTCGTCCTGTTCCCTCATGGTACACAGAGCCACATTCACGTACGAAAAGGCAACATGGAAGCGCACAGAACCGCAGGGCCGTCCCAATGGGGAGGCACTAGTCCAGCTGAAAGGCCGAAATGTTGCTCCGAGCCACCAGTACTGCGTAAGGGCATGTGGGCCATTGGCGATCGTCCCATAAGATCGTAATGCTGCTCCACTGATTAACACGAAGCAGCAGGTGTCGGGAGTAAAACCCATCTGCAGGAGTGGCATACAGATGGCAGTGGCAAAAGGGGAGGAGATACCTGTCAACCAAAAGAAAAGAAAAAGAACAGAATGGCCATCAGAACTACATTCCAACAACTCACTTCAATGATCACACGAAATCCACAGCCATATGCATGCTAGCCCACTCCAAAGGATCATCACCACCCCAAAACCACTTGCGACTCCTAACCATCTATATCGAGGTGCAAACACCATCACAAACGAGTGTACCTGTGCATGCGTCTGTCAAAACAGAATCCATCAGATGGGAATGTTAATGTGCATGGACACAAGTGTCTGAGGGCGTGTCGAGACAGGGAGGGCTCAACAAGGCCAGATAGACGATGGTCCCACCATGGCAGCCCTGCATCACATAGCGTAGGGGAGGCGGATAGATCCCAAGAAGCCCTGTACATGGCAAACTCTGTATCAAATCACCTGCCCATGCATCCATTCATCATTCCCTCATCCCGGAATCAAAACGCCTGAATAATTACTCACATAACATTAGAAACATCCATTGAGTCTGTGCGTTATGCAGCCTGCAAAATCCACAGTGCCCCAGCCCGTAATTCCAGTGTTGTGAAGTAACATGTATGTGGGAACGGCCGGCCTCATCGCCCACGTAGCAATTGCGCATCCCAAACTATTCATATCAATCATTGCTTCCTCGCCATGGGCCCTGTCTCAAGGACATTGAACAACAGAACGTTATATTTGCAGTCAGACCTGTGGGCATCTCCTCGCCGCTAGCTGGAAACCGAAAGCGCCGCCCTTGGAATTCCACATTTGCAACATCACGCCGAAAAGGCATCTGTGGCCGTTTGAAATCACTAATTATTCCATCGAGTGCGGCTGTGTGTGAAAATGGCAACTGCCTTCACCCACAAATGGGACGCCCCGCCCGTCATTGCAACTCGGTACAGTGATGCATGAGGGCCCACCGTTACTCGAGTACTACGTTCCACTGACCCTTCACAAGTCTGTTCGCGACTGCACAGATAGTATGTGCAACAATGGGACCACAGCAGAATGAACATGTCAACCAATGTTACACGGCCATCGGGTACAAATACATGATTGCAATAGCAAGATGCCATTCCCAGATTTGCAGCGTTGTGCGCGGGACGTGCTCGGCCAAAGGGGAGAGCAGCTTGCACAGGTGGAATTAATCACCACAGGTGGAGGCCATACAGCCTGAAAACACATAAATTGCACAGCCAGTCTCCTCCCACAACCACACCGAAATGCTACCGGCAGGACTCGCGATGTTGGCCCTGGGGGACCTGATAGCACTGCAACTACTCCAACTCCAAGAAGAAGACGAACACCAACTGCTACCGGCCGCACGAAGGAGACGCAGGAGGAGGAGGAGGCCAAGGCAGGGCCAGCAAGGGCCGCCAGCACAGCCACTACCACCACGCAGGCAGCCCGCAATCCCACGCCTCCGAGCACATCCGTTCAACCTCACTGATGAGCAGATCCACACCCTCTACCGTCTGGACCGGGACACCATAGCCGCCATTGTGGACATGACACAGGCTGACCTTGTCAGCATGATAGATAGCCCAACCGCCATCCCACCCCTACTGAAGGTGGTGTCTGTACTCCACTTCCTGGCCACAGGCACCTACCAGCACACAGTCGGACAGTTGCATGGCATTTCTCAGCCACTGTTCTCACGGACACTATTGCAAGTGCTCGATGCCCTCCTGCAGCACGCAGACGACTACATCTCTCTACCACGCTCGGAGCAGGAAATTACCAACACAAAAGTGGGATTCCATGCACTTGCCGGCATACCGGGTTGCATTGGTGCCATCGACTGCACCCATGTGGAATTGGTCGTCCCACATGCCATGGAGGCCCAGTACCGCAACAGAAAACAATTTCATTCCCTGAATGTACAAATGGTGTGTGACTCCAACAGGATCATTACACATTGTTGTGCCCGATTCCCTGGATCAACCCATGATTCTATGGTCTTGAGGAACTCTACAATACCACGCTACATGGAGCGACACGCAGGGAACAGATCCTGGCTACTCGGTGAGTCTCATTACATGCATGATTATGTGGGGAATGTGATTTGGCAATGACCTGGCAGGAAGGGGGGGGGGGTGTGCGTACGTAGCAATGGCATTCCACATCATACGTTTCTCGTCCACATACAGGTGATGCTGGATATCCACTGAAGAGATGGCTCCTCACACCAGTCCGGAACCCACGGGACCAGCATGAGGAGGACTACAACCATGCCCACTCACGTACCCGTGTAGTCATTGAACAGGCATTCGGCCTACTGAAGACTCGTTTCCGCTGCCTCAGCAGGTCTGGCGGGGCACTCCTGTACCGCCATGAGAAGGTTGCAAAGATGGTCATGGCATGTGTCATGCTCCACAACATGTGCGTACGTAGAAATGTGCCCATGCCCCCTGATGCAGAACTGCAAGCACATGATGATGGTCATGATGAGGGTGGGGATGTGGCAGCACCTCATGGAGTCTGCGAGGCACCGGAGGCCCGTGACATTCGTCAGCATCTCATTGATGTATGCTTCTAGCACTCACGCCTGGTGGCTGATACATGGACACGGGACTCGTGGCACTGTGCGTGTCTGGGACATGCACAATATGGACTGTACGCCTATGATGGCCTAGTACACAGAAATCAATGTCCACACATCTCATTGGTTGATCGTGCACTTTTTATGGCATATGTGATGTCATGTTGAACACCCTATCGACCCGCCACCCAAGTGAGCCCAACACACCCCCTCCACCCTCCTACCTCCCCCACGAACCCCAGTGTCCAAAGATGCTCATTGTCAGTGGGCTGTCGCTATTGCAAGCCCCCTCTGCGGGTATCAGGGGCACCCCTGCCTGTGGAGCGCAGGTTCCTTCCAGATCTACGTTGGGGGCTGCCCTGGACGGAACTTGCAACGGATGATGTGTCTGCCTGCTCACGTCCATGCATGTCCCTAAGGGTTTGCGAGAGCTCAGTGAGCACACGGCACACTGCGGCAAGTTCGGCACATACGTCTTTGGACGTCGCATGCAGTTCCCCCCTCAGGCTCTCGGTGCTTCTCTCCATTTGGACTCTCAGGCTCTCGGTGCTACTCTCCATTTGTGCCCTCAGCGTCTCTGTGCCTCTCTCCATTTCTGCCCTAAGTGTCTCAGTTGATGTTTCTATGTCTGCCTTAGTGCCCCCACATTCATCGGCATGGTCCTTGAGGAGCGTGGCCATTTGCTGCTGTTGCACGATTAACTGGTCGAGGGACTGTTGCCTCTGCTGGGCCATGCCCATTTGCGGGGGTGTCACAGAGGGGCTGTTGTCCTCATGTTGCCTTGCCACAGGGCTTGTGGGGGATGGCCAGTCGTTGTCTTGTGGGTGCCCCTGCGTGGTATCCTCATGTTGTACGGGATGGGACAGACAGGGGGATTGGGACAGGTCATGGATGGATCTGACTTCGACATCCCCGTTTTCTGTGTCGGAGCATGCTGCCATCAATGGGGTGTCACCTATGGTGCTGCTGCCACCAGAGGCAGTGCCTTCTGTGGCATCCATTGGGGGGACCTGTGGTGGTGGTGTTGTGGGCATGCTGGCTGCTGGGGTGCCTGTTGATGTTCCCTCCTCTGTGCTGCCACCTGATTTGTGCTGCTGCCGTGTCTTGATGCGTGCAGCTGAGGTGGAGGGTCTCTGGCCGTTGGTCTTGGCCCTCTTTGCAGGTGTGCTGGTAGGGGTGTCCTGTAGCTCGTCGTTTGGATCGGACCCTGTGGTGGAGTAAAGGAGGGCGAGGGTTAATGATGGGTCTGCGGGAATTGGAATGGCATTGTATCACATGCTCTGGGGTGGTACCTGAGGGTGATTTGGGTCGGGTCCTTGGAGGTGCTTTGATTTGTGTGTGAAGTGAGGGTGCAGTTGTTTGGCAGCCTGCAGTTAGGGTGTGCCTGCTGCACGTGTAGTGCGTGTATTAGGGGTTTTTCATTATTTATGTATTTATTGTGGGTTTTAACGTGCGCTATCAGGCCGATGTGTGTGGCCGTTCTCCTGGACATGTGTTTCTGTTGCACTATGTGGACGCATGGTACTTCACATGGATGGACTGTGTGGATTTGGCATTGTTTTATCTGGTACACCTACCTGAATCTTCGGATGTCTGCACTCCTTTCTCCATCCCTCCGACTCCCTCTATGCTCTCCATTCCGATGGTGGAGGCACAGATTTCTTCCCAGGGGGTCAACTTGATGGGTGATTCAGGACCTCCCCCGGTGGCTGTGGCAATGTTGCGGTTGGCAGAGAGTATGCTGCGGACGCGTATCCGCAGGTCGTCCCATCGCTTGCGGCATTGCTGTGGGGTGCGGGGTGCGGTCCCCACCGCACTTACCCGCTGTGCCACCAGAGCCCATATGGTCTTCTTGTTTGCAAGTGCCGTTCTGGTCATTTGCGTGGAGAAGACGACGGCAGCATTCTCCTGGAGGGTCTCTGTTAGCACGGTGAGTTCCTCGCGGGAGAAGTGGACCTGCCGCTTGCGGTCGCACGCTTTCTTCGCTACTTTTCCCATTTGTCTTGGTTTCGCTAGGGTGGGTGACGGGTTGGGGTGTGTTTCAGGGTAGTGATTTTAGTGGTTGTGTGGTTTTAGTGGTTTTATAGGTGTACGCCGGGATGTTTCCCGTTCCGGGCCCATGTTTTTACTTCCGTTTCCGTATATTTCCGGTCACCGTACTTTCCGGTAGGCGCACACTGCGGTGACCGCTAAGAGGGGTGGCGGTATTGCACCTAGGGCGCCGTACGGCGGCGGTGTGGGCCGTTTTGGGGTCATTTCCGCCATCGCGGACTTTGCACTTCCGCCGTGGCGTGGTGCTCGTGCCCGATGGGTCGGAATGGGCCGCACTTTGCTCCTTCGTGCAATGGCGGAAACGCTATTTACGCTGTGGCGCTCCGGTCAGTCGCTTTCCGCAAGGGTCGTAATGAGGGCCAATGTGTTTTCCTGCAAAGAGCTCTTCATATTCTGTTTCGAGTACTTCTTGTAATCTGAGGTGAATCAAAGCTAACATCAGGTTGAAGACCATGCTCACTTCATCTATTAGTAGCATTTTCATTTGTTTCAATACTCTGCGTAATTCCATTGCAGCTTCTGCAGAAAATTTGTAATAGTCTAATTTGTTCTGGTGTTCTACTGGTAATAGTAGTAATCGGTGTAATGTAACACCACCTATGTTGTAGGCAGCTAAACCTGTGGGGGCAGTGACAACAGCTGACAGTTTGTTGTATGTCAATTGTTGAAGGAACTTACTAATGATTTTGATTAGGAATGTTTTGCCAGAACCAGCTTCACCACTGACGTACAGTAGTATAGGTTTATAAATATGGCAGGAACATTGTTTATTTTCATGTTTTACACCATGTGCAATTTGTTTTGTTACTTCTTGAAAAATGCTACTTTGCTCATTGTTTAGTTTTGATTGTAGTATAGTTAAGTCTTCCTTATGTTCATACTGACACATGGTGTTTTCTACTTCTATCATAGCTAATTCTGCCTCATTTATTATTAGTGTTTCTCCCAGTGGTTCTTGGCTTCCTGTTACAGAAGGTTGACTACTGTCAGGAGTGTCCTTATCTAGTTGGGCTTGGAGTTCTTCTTCGTGTTGCTGTTCATTGTGCAACATTTTTTTGTACTGTGTAAAGTTTACATCCGTTATAGTGCTTTCATTTGCTTTGAAAGCATCCTCATATGAGTCATAGTTATCTAGTAATTGTTCTTCTTTTCTCCATTGTTTGAAAAGTTGTAGCAGGGACATGTAATATACTTCTTTATGTTGAGGAGTCTTTAATGACAATTTGATATGATTAATTAAATTTGGTTTAGTGAGTTTAACTAAGCTGCCTTCACAGTTTGTCACTCTATATTCACCTTTTTTTCATCAGGTTTCATATTATTTTTGTATGTGTAGTTTTGGGCTATGTGGTATAGACACATGTTTTCCAAAGTATTACTTCTGTTTGGGTAGTATGTGTCTAATAAATTGTTTTAAAATGTCTTGGCTGTTGGGATCATGTTTGGCTATTGTTTCTATATCTTCATATGATTTTAGAACTCTTTTTCTAGATTTAGCTGGACCAAGACTTAGCCATACTATATTTTCAGATTTACCATACAATGCAGTACCAGTTAAACGATCAGCTGCTTCAGATGATCCACATTCTCTATGGGTGAGCATTTTTATGCCCAAACTGTATAATTTCTGAGATACTGTTTTATCTGATGACAGGTCATTCCAGAGGTCTTGGAGCTCTGTCTTTTCTGCTTTAGTTAAGTATGCTGTGACATATCGTGCAACTGCAGTAGAATTGTCTGCAATGTACTGCACATCTATGTTTGCATTCCATAAGTGGGCAATTATTGCATTATAATCATTGATATATTTTTCTTTTTATGTAATATGTATTTTTAGGTGACTTACCTTTAACACTATGGGCCTCATTACGACCCAGGCGGTAAGTTACCGCCTGGGTCGTACCTTTACTACCATGGCGTAAACTACATTTACGCCATGGTGGTTGGCGGACTTACTGCCCCATTCCGAGGTTGGCGGGGCAGTAAGTCCCCAATCCCCATTTACCCTTCCCCATTCCCATTCTTGCCCCATAGGGCATAATGGGAGTGGGGAAGGCGTTAATTACGCCACCGTAAATTACGATGGCGTAATTAACAACAAGGTCCCTTAGCGCCATGGATTTTAACACCTGCTAAAAGCAGGTGTTAAATCCTCCATGGCGCTAAGGGACCTCGGAATCGGGCGGTATGGGTCGGCGCTGTTTATGCCGCCGTAAACCCCTTACCGCCTGGGTCCTAATGAGGCCCTATGTCTAACTGAAGACATGAGGTTGTTCACTTGACCTGTATTTGTAACTGGTCTAGGGAAACCAAATCGGCATTTGGTGTAGTATTTCCCTTTGTTTTTGTAGTTGCGACGACAATATTTTCCACATTTGTGTCTTTGAAATTGTAAAATTTGTGCATGAAGATCACTATTTGTGGCTTCTGATGGAATTTCACAAGTGACATATTTTCCAATAATCTGTAAAACAGTGGCATCACTGTCTTGACCAAATTTAGGAGCATCTTTAATCCATAAAAGCATGTGGATATGTGGTGCTCCTCTGGCTTGGTATTCTTTTCTCCAAAAGAAGTGTTGCACTTCTCCAAGAAGAGGAACAGTTTTATTACAAATAAAATGTAGCATAGCAATGAAGAGATGGTGAAAATATCTTGAAACATTAACAGGATCCAAAGAACAAAGTTGTCCAGGTGTTAGTATATCTATGTTTGTTTTGTTTTTATTTGATATGTGTAGGAAATCATGTAAATCTTCCCATGCATATTCTGCACAACTTAATGTAACAAACCAAGTGGGTGGTCCAAGGTTTCTGATCATACAACGTACATCTCCATGACGTCGAAACCAGTACTCTTTAGCTAATAGATTTGTAATATTTGATTGTAAAACCTCATCCTTTTATTGCACTTTCTCTAATAATTGTGTAGCTGTCATATTTTGAAAGTGTGATCCTGATTTTAATATGTGTGCAACTCCGTAACATAAAGTTGCTAGTTCACTTTCAAAGAGTAGGTGGAATATGTATTCCACATTTTGTCTAAATCTGGGATCTTCAGAATACATCCATAATGAGCGGTATTCTGAAGCTGATATTTGGATAGGTCTATCATCATACCGTCCTCCTTTGCCAGTAGGAAAGAGTAGAGGAAAAGCATGTGCTTCTATACTTTTTTCCCATATGCTGATTGGCGATCCTTTTGTTTGACGCATTTGGTAAGTTTCCAGTACATCTTCTACGGTGTCATTACAGGATGAATTGTATAATGGTCTAAAGTATTTGATATTGTAGCAGGATCTGGTAGCTCAAATTGACCAGCTTCATGTGTTTCTTGAATTATTTCAGTTGTATCTTTCAAGTTTTCTTCAATATTAATTTCTTTGTAATATTCATTATTCTCTTTAACATATTGGAAGGCTTGTCTAACTTTATATAAATCTACCAGCTGTTGCCATATTTTTTTGTCTTTTGTAGGTACTCCATTTACTAAGATAATTAAAGATTGCTGCATTGGACGTTGCACTTTTTCTTTTAGATCTAACGGTAAATAAACTACTTTTCCACAAATGCCTTTTACCAATTCAGAGGGAGGTAATTTTGCTGTTTCTGGTTGAAGGCGTATTATTGCTTGAAATGGGTGTACTGTTTGAATTATGATGCTCTCATATAAATTAAGTTGTTGTAGGGGTTTTGGTACTGGGTATAATTCCAAATTATTTGTGATAGCACGTGTAGGAGTTTGGTTGTTGTCAAGTTTTGTAGTGAAGTAACTGCAAAATATTAAGGACTCAGTTATTTCGTATTTGTTTTCTGCTACAAGGTAGAGAGCTAATTCAAACCATTTAGAATCTTCATTGTCTTCTATTTTGTATGATAGGTCTACAGTTTTTGTGTTACTTTTATAAAAAGTTCTACGGCAACATACACATACATGGTTTGGTACTTCAGCTGATGTACTTTTAAATGTTAGTATTTCTTTTTTGTATGTGTTTAGCAAAAGGTTGCCATATGTAGAATTGTTGCTTAATTGGTTTAAAGCTATTTCATTCTGTAAATGGCTTTCACTTCCAAAATATTTTTTCTGGATATAGAGAATTTCTTCAAGTAGGTCTTTGTAGAAGGATGTTATTTCACTTTGCTAGTGCTAAAGCAGGACATTTAGCATAGTACAGTTTATAGACTAGATTTCCTATGGTTGAATGATGTGTTGATATCCTTTTCATATCATGGAAAGTGGTTTTACAAGTAGGTCCTGTAATGCAGGCCAATGAATGTCCTTGTAGTCCTGTGTACTTGCGCACTGGACAGGTATCCATATTTTGCAGTAATTTAATTTTGATTTTGTCTTTGCTTTTTACATATTTATTGAGGAATTGGCGTAAAGATTTGAAAACATTGTTTGGGAATATTACACATTGAGGTGCATGGCCATTTCTACACTAGACGTTCTGATTCAATTGAATGGAGGGGTAATTCTAAGTCTTCAGGGCATATTTTTGTAAGGAGTACTTCTTGTTCCATTATGGTATTATTCACTTTTCATAACCTCGACCACTGCTATGTATGGCAATTGTATTTGTTTGCTTTTGTTTGTACGCTTCTTCATTAAACTATGGTTCTGTGCTCGTAGTGTGATTCTATTCACCTCCGCAGATACTTAAGAAGTTCTTTCTTTTGAAATTTCGCTTATTGAGAAGTCTTTTTTTGTAATTTAGTTATTAGTTTTGTTAGTGGTTTCATTTTATTTAACAGTAAAATAAATAACTTTCTTTTCAGAAGAATTGCACTATCCATCAACGCTTCTAAGATTAATTTCCTACGATAGGTTTTAACCATTGAACCAGATTTCTCTCCTGTTTTTATAAGATTTTGAAGGACTTTGTGATGGTACATTTTGGCTAAAATACTTTTCTTGGTATGCTTACTTTGCACTATATTAAAATTTGAAGAAGTATTTTTATCTGTAGTGATAGCTGATTTTCTGTTAATTGTTTTTTGGTTTGTTTTACATTTTGATAGAGGAGGCAAAGTTTTTGTACTTGAAACTTCTTGTGTTTCACTAAATGACTGTATTAGCTGTTTTGTTTCAACTTTTTTTACAAATTATGCTAGAGATAGATGCTTATGTTGGACACTTTTATTTTCATTTGCTCTACTTTTGCGTTGCTTTCTACGGACTTGACTTTTGGTAGGCATTCTTTAGGGTCTGTTGAAAAAAATAAAGAAGATATGGGTTGGGGTGTTCTGGAATGTAAGTGTGCTGTGTGCATGAGTGTTTGATTAAGATCATAAAGATGTATGTAAAGGTGTGTGATTGTGCATTGGGAAATACAACTAGTAGGGATAGGTATTCTTGAATTTATGTGTTACTAAACTGGGGTTCAGATGAAAAAAAAAAGTAAGCTAGTGGTGTGGAAAAGTACAAATAGTAAATCTAATGTATACAATTAAAACAGTTGTTTGTTCTATAATATGAAAATTGTAGCGGTTCAGTTGGGTAATTTGTGTGTCCAAAAATAGGAATTTGTGGGCCATTCTGGCTGTAAATCGCTGTTTAAGACATGGAGAGTTTTGGACAAAATGGTACACAATCTTTATTTTTAGTCAGCAAAATAGCTTGTATTAACGTTATAGTATGTTTGATTAATACTACAAATATTATGGTGATATTCTACTTACTTTTTTTCTTAAATTAACAGGTAACTTCTTAGTTCTTCTTTGTTCTTCAAATTTGGCTGCTTCTTTTCAGGAGACTGGTCTTCACTGCAATTGTAAAAGCTTAAAATTAGTAACTTTGTTTGTATATAGCGCTGTTTTTAATTTAGATATTGTTCTTTTTAATTGAAATCCTCAGTGTCTTCTTTAAAACCATTAATCTAATTTATTTACATAAGATACATTGCATCAGTTCAGTACATATGATATGTTCTTAATGAACAAATTGTATTGAATGACTAACTGTAGCAAAAAAAATATCTTTACTATGTCTTGTGAAATTTATAATATACCAGTGAATACCCCTATTTCTGTAAGTAAGCTGTTCTAGGTAATAGCGCCTCAATGTCATGTCTAAATTAAAGTAATTAAGTAAATAAATAAATAAAAACAAAAAATATGAAATTGTATAAGTATTTTTTTAAAGATTTAAACATAGATTGTGCTTGCATGCATGCAATTTTGTTTGAATATATGTAGTCTATATATTTCATTTAAAAAATGTTAGTTTAACATGATTTGAGTGTGTGTGTATAAAGAAAGTAAATAGTATAAAGGTTTATAAGTGATAGTTGATTTTAGGAAATTGAAAACAATACAGTTAATTCATTTTACAGATTACACAAGCTAAAAGTCTGTTTGAAAATGTGTTCATCTACTGTACAGAAAATATGCCTACCTGAAGTTTGTGTTCATGCATATGGATATGCATGGAGCTGCAAGTAGAAATCTTGGAGACTTGTACAGTATTTCTGGTAGATGGTGCTTGCCAATGATATGACACTTGTACTCAGAGAGATTCACAGTACATTTGCAGTGCTGATCTATGATGATGCAGTTAGATCTAGAGGTATTGAATGTGATTGGTGCATGGTCATGTGATTTTTAGCTACATCCAATGAGGGAATGGCAGAGAGAGTGAAGTGGAAATGGTAGAAGGGCTGTTCATGTTACGATATGTCCGCGGACATGACAGTAGTTCGCAGACATTGGGAGTTACATCCGGGGATTTTCGGGATCAGAAGTCATGCAAATGAGAATAAGCACTGAAAGGGATTGGTCAGGAAAGTTTAGTGGGTGTGTTGTGCCAGGAGAGAGATTCTCAGATACTCTTTTTACTGAGAGAACAAAAGATAGCTATGGCTGTGTGTTTCAGAAAACAGATTGTTTGGATATTGGGAAATTTGTGGATACATTGGTTGAAGGTGCATGCAGAAAGCTGTGGAGTAGCTGTAGATCTTGGATTCCCACATGTGGAAGTACACTGGCATGGAGTACGTGGAATGAAGTGGTTGGACTTGCTACCTCTCTGTGCTACTTTGGAGACAGAGCAACATCCAGACATGATTGTAATTCATTGTGGAGGGTACAGTTTAGGACATGTGACTGGAATTTCTTTGCAATTTGGTATGAAAGAAGGACTTGGGAAGGTTATGGACATGTTTCCTAATTCTCAAGTGATATTTTCATGGATTGCGCAGAGACAAATTTGGTCCACAAATGGAAAAAGCAAGGCGCAATGTTAATAAGGCTGTTTGTGCCTTTCTAAGAGATTTTGGCATGTCCTCTTTTCACAATGAAAATATTATGTTTCGTAGTACATACATTTTTCGCAGACATGGAGTCCATCTTACTTATGCTGGCAATCATATTTTTCTGAGAAATGTACAAAATGCATTGCGACCTTTTTTGGAATTACAACAACCATTATGAAGTAGGTGTTAAGCATTTATAATTTTTGACTTACAAACACCACCCAAAAGCTCTTTTCAGAGCCACCACTTCTTCCCAGAGAAAATTGCAATGTTAGTTATGGGGTAGCAACCCAATTTTTTAAATGTTCGTTTAAATGTTTGCGAACTGTCCGCGGACTTCTAAAAAATACAAAGGGCCCTGCTTCATTTATTTTCACTTCTATTTTTTAACTGTGAAAGGCGGCTCTGAAAAGAGCCTTATTTTTGATATGTTGTATTTTTTTTTGTTTTTTATACACGACACACTAGGAGAGGAGGGGAAAGGAAGGTAAAGGGGGGGACACCAACCACAGGGATAAGAAAGGGCGAGCTAAGAGAGGAAGATGTAGAGTGGGTTTTATTTGGGTAGTGAGCAGATCTTCTCGTGCTCTGAGACGATAGTCTCAAAAGCACTACGAAGTCGCTCCCCCCTGCATAGTACTGTGTCACAGTACATACATACAACTGTGGCCCTCAAAAGGTAAGGGTCATCAGCATTCTGTATGGCCTGTGAGGCAGCTTGAGGAAGACGCTGTCCCACAGAGGTGGTCCTTGTGGTGACAGGATCAGAAACAGAGGATGAAGTAGAGGAAATCAACCTGCTACGTTCTTCGCAAGGTACAACCCTGCAAATAGCCCCAGAGTGAAATGACCTCAGTTGCCGCTTCATAGTAGTGGTCCCAAAGCTGTACTTACTGTGCTTCCCGCGACTGAGTATCATTTTGCACTCATTGCAGGTAACACGGTTCGCACGAGCCTTAGGAACTTTACCATGATTGGTAAATAACCGCCACACCCAAGAATCACGCCTAGTGCGGGTAGTAGGGTTTTCCTCTACCTCATTCTCATCATCCTCTTCTTCCTCCTCACTCCTGTTCCCCTCTTCAGGCCCTTGGGGAGGTGATGGTGGTGGAGAGGGTGGGGGTGGTGCTCAAGCAGGTGCAGCACCAGGTGGCAGTTCTGCAGCCAGGGATGCCATCTCGATGGTGTAATCAGCAAGTTGCTGGAGAAATAGCTTTGCTCTGAAGAATAGCCAGAAACACAATGAGAATAAGCTCTAGGGCGTGGTCTTTTATAGGGGTGCTTGTGCGCGGTTCGCGGACATGCGCGCTGTCTGCGGACAGATCGAACACAAAAAAAAGTTTTTAAAAGTTTCAAAAGGTATGTAGAAACTCAGGATTACTATGTGGGACTTGTGCCATGGTGAGATTTTATTGAAAAATATTATGGATTAATTGAAAATGTACTTTTAATTTGTTCGGGGACCCGAACAGTGTCCGCATTCAGAACACGCGATCAGCGTGGGCGCAGTCATATGATCCGTTCGCGAACAAGTCCGCGAAGGAAGCGCATGTCCGCAGGACACCAAATGCACGGAGATTGGCTAGCGCATGCGCGTTGATGTTCTACGGACACTGTTCGGGTCCTGAACTAATTAAAATTGCGTCACACGTGAAACAAACATTTCAGGACACTGCGTGTGTTCTTAGAACAGTTTAAATTTGCTAGCCAAAGTAAGGACAGATATTGTGTTCTTCAGGACACGTTCAATTTCATTTATATACGAACATTTCAGGACACTAATTGTGTTCTTAGAACATTTTCAACTTGCTAGCGAACAGTACGGACAGGTATAGTGTTCTTTAAGACACCTCCATTTTCGTTTAATTACGAACAAATCAGGACACCGCGTGTGTTCTGAGAACAGTTTGAACTTGCTAGCGAACACTACGGACAGATAAAGTGTTCTTTAGGACACTTTAATAATTTTTTTTTACGAACATTTCAGGACACTGCGTGTGTTCTTAGAATAGTTTCATCTTGCTAGCGAACAGTACGAACAGGTGTAGTGTTCTTCAGGACACCTCCATTTTCATTTATTTACGAACATTTCAGAACACCTGCACTGTCCGCGGACACCTACATTGTTTTTAAAAAAAAAAAATGAAACTATTTACAAAACAATATAAAATTTAAACTTTATTTAACATATATTAATAATTTATGACAGAGAAGGTGAGGCAGAAACATAAACAAAAACAGGAGAATTAGGGGTTTCATCATGATTGTTATTAGATGAAGAAGAGATGGAAGTCTCATCAAAACGTTTTGGGTTATGGAGAGGGTTTGGGGATAATTGACTGGGATATGGTGAGGAGGGACAAGTACATGTGGGGCAATTGTACAAGGTTTTTGGTTTAAAATGATCTTCCACAAAAGTTTTCAAATTATTAAAATTAGTCAACAATAAATCCATTTTTTTTCTATACTGTGAAAAGTGTTATCCATAACAGGTTTTTCTGAAGTATGTTCTATTTTGGTATGCTCTGTACAAAAAAAAAATATATATATATATTAAATGTATACAAAATAATAATAATTAAATGGTTTATATTATAAAGTGTTTACCATTAGTTTCACTATCATGTGACATTTCTTCATGTGGGAAATGTTCCTCTAGCCATTCCAGAGTACTGGACATTTCTGTGAGAGAACAAAAAAAAAGATAATATATTTTTTTATCTAATATAGAAAGTTTATAAATATATGAATACATTTAAGTACACTTACTATTTCAGGTAAGATATGTCCTATGTACTCAGTGGGTCTGCTCTTGTTCTCAGTTCTGTTGTGTTTGTGAGGTAATTATGTTGGAAGCCAATTTATTTTCTTGTGGTATATTCCATTTTAGAACATAGTGCATTTAAATGAATGGCTAGTGTGTTGTATATATGGGTTACATTTATTATGTATTAGTACATATAATGTGTTTGTGTGCTTTTTTTGAATTTGTTAAATGTTCCTATGTTATGATATAACAATCAAACATACCCTCCCAGAGTTTTTTAGGTAGTGGTACTGTTCTTCGAACATGTCCGCGAACATTAAATGAGTTTGCGGACATCAAGTACAGTAGAAGAGATTCAGTCAGTTCCATATGATATGTATATAAAGCGAAAGTCATTATTGTTAAGTTGCACTACTAAAAACCTACAAAATTCAATGAAAAAACTTTGTTAAAGGGACGTTATGGTTAAGTTGCGCTACTAAGAACCTATGAAATTTAGTGAAAAAACTTTGTTAAAGGGACGTTATGGTTAAGTTGCGCTACTACAAACCTATGAAATTCAGTGAGAAAACGTTGTTAAAGGGACGTTATGGTTCCAAGTAAAACCGAAAAACCCTTGAAATTCGCCAGTTATGGTAAACTAAGCAACCATAACTCGCGCCACCACCGTGCACTGCTAAGACTAACACCCAGGACATCAAAGATGACATCACAAATGTCATTGATGACATCACTGATGACATCACATGTGTATGTACTTTTCATGAAATATGTGTACAAGCGATTCTTATTATAATGGTGCGAAAAAAGTACCAAGGATCATTGCAATAAATATCATACCCTAATTAGTGCATTGAACGATGCATTGATATAAATAGCATTCTATTATGGGGTTCTATCTAGTATACTAAGCTACTCATGCAGAAACATAGCATTGTGTGCAGCGTACAAGATGAAGGTATAATATTCGTAATGTTAATATGTTGAATAATGAAATGATAATTGTTTTCTTAATAGATTTTTGTGTACTGTGAAATATGTAATAAGTAGCTAATAAAACCCATGTATTACATACTTGCTTTACAATCGACAAAACACAAAGAGACAAGAACACATACCAATATGGGTATATACAGGGAAAGTGAAGTTAGCAAAAAAGCACAAGTAGTAGCAGAAACAATTCATAACCTAACTGATTATTTTTATGCAAATAAATGATTGATATTTTAAAGCTGCTATTTACCCTATGTATATGTATCACTTGATGTGATTGGACCCTAAGGAAAGTAGTGTGAGTACAACGTAAACAAATATGACCGTATACAGGGAAAGTACAGCCATAAAAAAACAACAGAACTATCAGAAAGTGCTGATAAGTCTATTGATTATCTTTATGCACAAAAAGGATTGCTGTCTTTCAAGTTTGTGTCTTCCCCTATGTATATGTTTCATATGATGTGACTGGAATCTAAGGGAATTACTGTAAGAACCTACTTGAAGGATACGTCTACAAATAAAATAACATTTTTAGTTTCTGACTTTTACTGAAGAAAACCATGTGGCCTAGATATGTCAGCAAAAGAAAAAAGAGTGAGCCAGACATGTGATGTCATCTTTGATGTCCTGGGTGTTAGTCTTAGCAGTGCACGGTGGTGGCGTGAGTTATGGTTGCTTAGCTTACCATAACTGGTGAATTTCAAGGGTTTTTCGGTTTTACTTGGAAACATAACGTCCCTTTAACAAAGTTTTTTCACTGAATTTCATAGGTTTTTAGTAGCGCAACTTAACCATAACGTCCCTTTAACCAAGTTTTTCAAGTTTTTTCACTGACTATATATATATATATATGATCGGGACATCAATGTCACAATCTAACTAAGCTCAAGCCCAAAGAAAAGATGGCGGGAAGGCTGTGTCGCAGCAGAAAAGCAGCTGAGAGCGTTGAAGGATCGAGATGGGCTGTCTGGCCTGGTGTCAAGACTAAAGGCAGCCAAGAACTGGTTATCTATTCTTGAAGAACAGTGAACATGAGAAGCTGAATTATCCCTTGTTAAGGCACAAAGAAAGAACACCATGAGTGCCAAGTTTATTAATTCAAGACAATTAAATGCTGCAAAAAGGGCCAAATTGTGGTCGTCTGTCTTCTGAGCGAAGGATGGAAATAGAAGTTGGGCATGCAGTCCAAAACTATGATAAGCATGTGCTGTACTCCCTTATATTTCCAGAGATGAAAATACATTGCAAGTTCAAAGACAATCTTAATGGCAGAAGGCATGGGTGATGAAAGATGTTTTGCTAATTGGGTGGAGAGGTAAAGTCAAGTCCACCTCCTGGCACCTGGAGTATGAGCTTACATGCTGCTAGTGAATTGAATGTTCCAGAAGGGCACACACGTGCCAACCAATTGCAGAGGGCCATATAACAAAGGGCCTCATAGTTTGAGAGCCAGTTTTTATTCTATTTGTTTATTGCATTTAAATTGTTAAAACATTTTTTTAGCAAAATCTCACAAATTAGCAGAATGATATATAAAAGAAGATGTATATAAAACGATAAAAGAAGTAAATCCGATCTGCTTCACTGAACCCGTTTCGAAAGAAATTCTCTCAAGCAATTGGACAAGAGAAATTACATATTTGGGATTTGAACCATCTATCAACAGAGTCCACCAAACTACAGGCTAACATACTCTAAAGTCAGAAGACAAGTGTCTAAAGTAGAATGTCTGAAGATCTTTCAGCCCACGACAACCTGTGACAATATGGATCAAAGTTTCAGGCTCGTCAAGTGTTTTGAAGAAGCGACAGTGATTGTCTTCCGACAGACCTCGTATAACTTGGATCCCTTGTGTGGGATACAGGTTCAGTCGAGCTCCTACAAATGTGTCACATATTCGTTTGTCTGGGTATTGTTTCAGGTGGGGGCAAACAAAATCCAGTTTCCAACTTTCCAAAGGAAGGTGTGTCACCAGTTTGGATCTGGCTGCCACTTGCAATGTTTGAATCCAGTCAAAGGTTTAAAATTTAGTTTTGACCCACTTTGGGTTTGACAAAAGTTGATCAAGTTGGCTGTCTATAGCCTGCAAACAACTAATCATATCTTGAGACCAGTCCTGAAGAAATTGATTGTTATATTGGGTCGTTTCGTTGTACACCAAGTCCAGGATTGGAGATCTTGAGGAAACAAAACACATTTGCCGAACAAAGCCAGTCTGTTCCAGGTAACGGAACATCTCAAAGAAGAGAGGCCCAGTTTGTGATGAAGAATCGCAATTGGGGTGAATTGTGGAACCCCCAAGACTTGCTAACAAAAAGACCCCTCCAGACAGGACCAGAAAGGGTCAGAAATCGACAACATGGCTTCAGCGCCATAAATTACTATAGGAATAACTTTTGCTTTATAAAATCGGATAACAGGAAGGATGGAAAAACACCCACATTTCTTGTTCATAGCGCACGCCTGGCTGGTTAATGATTTAATTTTCCCGACCAGGTGAGATAACATTGGCGCTTCTATTTTAAGTCGCTTAGCCAAACTCCCAGGTATTTAAAGGAAGCCACATGCTAAATTTTCTCACCACCAATTTTCCAAGAGGGCCGGCTTTTAACTTTAGTAGATGTCCCAAAGCTCATGGTCTTGGTCTTGCCTTTGTTGATCTCAAGCCCGTTCCGAGAGATGTAGTTATGGAGGGCGTCAAGTTGCCTGTGTAGGCCCACCGGAGTCTGGTCGATGAGCACTATGTCGTCGGAGTACAGCAGCCGCGAAAGGTAGACACAACCCATCTTCGGAGGGAATGATCTTATGGTTTCAAAGGCATCAGGTATGTCCTCCAGGAAAAAGTTCAAAAGAGCCAGCGCCGTCGGGCACCACTGTTTCACCCCTCTCAGGGTTTTGATTTCTTTAGACAGGAGCCCTTGTTGATTTAGTCTAACTCTCAAGGTGGTATCAGAGTGTAACGCCTTAATAGGTTCTAGAATGGCTGCCGGACAGCTTAGACCAGAGCAGCCCTCTGTCTACCCGATCAAATGCCTGGACAAGGTCCATGAATACCATGTAGATTTTTGTTTTTCACAGCCTGGAATTTTCTTTTAATAGCTGAAGCAGGAAGATGTTGATTGCCGTGCCCAGGCCCTTAAAACATCCACACTGGAAGTGATCGTAACTATCAGTGGACCTACACCAGTCATGAAAATGTTCCAGGAGGATTGTGCCGAAATTTTTACCTTTAGCATTGAGGAGAGCAATAGTTATTTGGGTCCTTACGATCACCTTTTTTATGAATCAGAACCACTATGGCCCTCCTCCATGAGCTAGCTACTTGATGACTACTGGCAATCTGATGACACAGGGAGACTATGAAGGCAGCCCAGTCTTCCGGATGGTTCCGAAGCATAGCATCGGTTAGGCCATCCGGGCCTGGTGCACGGGAGATCTTTAATTTCATGATGCAGTATATGATTTTGTTAATGTTGGTGATGGTGACCCATGGGTTTAGAGTCTTAGGAGCCAACACCACAGCCTCTGATGCCATGGTTGGAGCATAAAGCTTTACGTAGTAGCCTATCCATGTTTCCTCATGTATAGGGTTAGACTGGTCCGACCTTGAGGAAATTTTGTTCGGTTTAATAAGTGACCAGAAAGCACGGGGATCTCTTCCCGCCAAGGTTCTCAACATGACCTTAGCATCGTTCTAGTACCTTAGATGTTTGCTCAAACAAAGCCAGTTTTTATACTTAAGCTGTGCTGACCTTGCGTCACTGAGGGCCTTTGGGGAGTTAGATCTCTTGGCGATACGCAACCGTTTTCAGACCACTCATCTTTTAGACACCAAAACAGGTTAAAACGTGTATGCACCAGGCTTAGTGGTGAGCCCTTTAGATGTTGGATTACAGCTAAAGTCTTCTATCAATGGGGAGTATTCCACCGTAGCTGAGGATTTGACAAATGTGGAAGAAAAATCTCTAATTTTGGTGAACAACATCCTCAATCACAGACCCTTACTTCAGAAATCTACCACAATTGGTGAAAATTCTCGGACCACAGGGCCAGGAGTGCACCATTCTAAAAAGAATAAGTTGGGGTCACTCTGAGGAGTTGAAATTACCTTAAAACAGTGCACTAAGGGGAGAAAATTAGTTAACACATATATGTAATCTAAGGTGGAGGAGAAGCCCCGACCTTGCTATGTCGGCTGAGCAGGAACATCCCCCCTAATGTTACCGTTTTGAAGGTGCATGTCTCTCAAGTTCATCAATGTGTTCCACTTATCACGTCTCACATGTTTGGGGTCATCATAGTTCCAAGACTGATTTTGTTTCGTCTGGACAAGTTCAGGGATGTTTAACTCACCACAGATGATGAAGTATGTAAACTCCTTATCTATGTAAAAATCGTCCAGTCTAGAAGAGATCAGTGTGATGAATAAGTTGTCTGCAATCAATACAGGATTCCAATATACATTTAGAATCAAGATTTTAGAGCTGTGCCACTTCCTAAGGATGGAGGTCCAGGGTTCCATTCAATCACATTTTCGTGTATGAGGAAATTAGGTGGCACAGATCTCAATAGTTTCAAAGTACTGCCCACCTTCACTGCCGTAAATAGGCCAGCCAATGGCCCCCCAACCTCACCCTTCTCAGACGGTACTATAGACAGGTCAAAACCGTCCAACATTGGCGATTTCCGTAACCATGTTTCCTGAAGATTGATTAAGTCAAAGTCAGCCAGGTTTAAAGTGCTAGGACATGAGAGATGGAGAAAACCCCTAGTGTTCCAGGATATAAGTTTCAGCCTGGCTGTTTTGGATAATGATGAAACTGCCAAAGGATCTCTACCTTGATGTCTGATAGTAGAACTGAGTTACTAAGAAGAGGATTGAAACGCCTAAGTGTTGGCCAACCACGACCAGTCGGAGATAGGCAGATTAGGTCTTTTGTTAGATTCTTGCAGATGCACACTTCCCACTTGACGGGATGAAAAATCTCAATTAAAAGTCACATTCAGCTTGAGTTCTGGTCCTGATGGAACTCTACCCATGTTCAAGGGGTCCTGAAACAAGGGAAAAGGTCTAGGAGCAGATGGACCGTTACCCCCCAAAAATTGCCCCTTACCGCATGGATGTTTTGTTTTTGTATGGTCAAAGTTTGCTTGATACTCGTACAGGGAGACACTCTTGAAAGAGAAACGCTTTCTTGTCATAAGATCGAAGATTGCTCAGTGTTCGTACAGCAAGATGGATCAAATCCCAAAACTAACAGGCTTTCTGTTGAATTTAGCAACATGTTTTTAATCACTGCAGACAAGAGGTGAAGAAATACTGAGTCCATGTGTTTTTTATCCTGAAATTCAATGAGTTGAATATCAGAAGATCGTAGCAAGTGCAAGGTCGGTATCGATTGGAATAATTCCAAGACCACTCATTGATTTAGGATAAGACTTCTATTTTGATCGAGAATCCTCTCCAATTTCAGAGATCGGTTTTTAGGGTTGACCTGTTTCACACTTGTCCTGATGTGGACAGGCCGGTTGTCCCTAAAGTTGTTGCTTGTAAAGTCTCTCATCCTATGTTCTAGATCTTCAGCTTGATTTAAACTTTTGGGTGAATAGACTGGAATATTAGAGGCAGCCTGAGTTCTTACTACAGTGGTTGGAAAAGATGGCGAAGGAGTGGTTGTAGCCCGCCTCAACCTCCTCAAGTGGTAGGATCAATAAGTCTTTATCAGTTAAGGTACAGGGCCCCTTCACTGATTGTTGTCTAATAAGTGCACCTAGAGAAGGATACGATGTAGAACAAAGAGGTGCTGATAAGTCCTTTGTCAGGTCCACAGAAAGAGCCAAGTTAGTTGTCTGAGTAGACCGGGAGACTAGTGGGCCTGCATCGTTGGTATGTTGTGGGGCAACCAGTGGGGGAACCCCAGTCCCACCCATTGTTGCTTTATACGACTCCTTGCCTGTTATGTATCCCTCCAGGAAAATGAGCTTGGTAGGAGTCATGGCTAAAAGCGTGGCATGATCATTGAGGGTATCGTTCACTTGCTCATATAGTTTAGTGGACGGTGCAAGGGCAATGGTTAGAGTGGACATAATTGCTAGAAAGTCCACTTTATCTTTTTGAGCCAACAGGGTGGAAATAGCAGGCAACTCCAATGGCCGAGACACCGGCAATATGTGGGGGTGAATTGGCCAGATTGTGCTGTAGGTAAGTCAGGGCCAACCTCCCTCATCGGTATCTCTGGATCTTCCCCTTCTTGCTCCTCAGGTTGGTCCAAATAGTCTTGCAAGCCAGCCACTTCATGCCCGACACCTGTGCTTCTTTAACACCCTCCACCTCAGAAGCAGTGTTGGGGTCGGAAGATGTTTCGTCCACAGGTGAAAGGGCCAAATCCGGTGGAGGGGCCCCATTAAGTTGTTGGCCCTGATGCGGGCTATGCAGGAGCTGACGGCCATTGCTCATAGTAGGGGGCTTCTCCGAGGCTTGGCACCAGAAGGGCCCTAATAATGGAGCAGGAAGGGTCATAGGAGCAGGCTTCGTGGCCCGCAAAGCTGCCTTGAAGTTAAAGGGACAATCACGGTAGCTGAAGTTGTAGCCCTCCCCCTTCTGTAGAAGTCAAAGAATTCAGGGACCAACACCAGGCTTCAGTATATTCCACCAAGTCATCGTCCGAGACGTGCCATGGCAAAGACCCAAACGTATAAGCAGCAGACTGCTTTTTCTTAAAAAACATAGAAAGAACTGTAGGCGATGACTCGCCTCCGCGCCTGTAGAGTTTATGGTATTTACGAGATTTGGGGGGCAAGTTTGTAGGTTTAGGAGCAGAGGTCCGAGCCATCACACCTATAATTCTTGTTCCTTTCTGGGGTTTTGGGTGTGACATCTTGCTTGCAGCAACCCCGTCCGGTACGATCAAGCTGACTTCCAATGCCACCATTTCTTCATCTTGCAGCCCCTCCTTCGGGGGGAATGTATAAAGGAGTCAAGATCCAGGTCCACTAGAGACAGGTCTACAGTGGTGGAACCCCTGGAGATATCGGGATGTCGCCCTGACGATTGAGCGGTTAATGGGCTTGTAGAGGAGGTCCCAAATATAGCCTGCACTCCAGTCGCCAAGTACCAAGAACGTTCACACCGAGATATGTGACGTATGATGAGCAAATAAAGCAGCAGAGAGCCGCATTAGGGCTCTGCCCAGTGTCTATCAGAAGAACAATACCTAGTGAAGTACCAATAATCAGACAACCATGGGCAGTAAGATATCCATTGGAACAACCCTACCAGCAAATGACACGAAATGAAGATTACTTAAACACCCAAAAGAAGAAACTCAAAGGCCTCAATTGAAGACGAATGGTGACATCACGAGGGCCCAGATAGACTCACAAATGAAAGAAACGACAATCAAAAGATGACACAGAGAGATGAAATGTCATGAATAAGGACATCATGAACTTAGAAGGAGAGACAATGTTGAAATATAAAGAAACTTAAACTGTAAAGCAGGTTGAAGCTATTCAACCAGCTAACGTCTGTACATATGCTTGTAAACTCAAGAAGCTAAGAAAACAGTACAGCTGCTATGCTTAGTAGAAGAATAGAGCGGCAAGCGCCAACTATAGATCTACCTCAACGAAGCACACTATACAAGTGCGAGTCCACTTTACACAAGAGCAGAATTAACTCAGGTTACTACGGGTCAAACGGGACAGGATTCGTACTCCAGCTAAAACGAAAAAGAGACGGCGGAATCGAAACTCAGCAAGAGCAGCTCGTGCCTGGGAAGTCGAGGTCAGACCAAGAGAGGGAGGCGGACAGTAGCTTCAGAGAATTGAAATTTAAGAACAGAGCAGCCTGCCCCGTGAAGGTCGATATAAGGAGACCCAGGCAGGTGGCAAGCCGAATAAAGAATTAAATGCACAAATAGAAGGAAAACTTAAACTGTAAAGCAGGTTGAAGCTATTCAACCAGCTAACGTCTGTACATATGCTTGTAAACTCAAGAAGCTAAGAAAACAGTACAGCTGCTATGCTTAGTAGAAGAATAGAGCGGCAAGCGCCAACGATAGATCTACCTCAACGAAGCACACTATACAAGTGCGAGTCCACTTTACACAAGAGCAGAATTAACTCAGGTTACTACGGGTCAAACGGGACAGGATTCGTACTCCAGCTAAAACGAAAAAGAGACGGCGGAATCGAAACTCAGCAAGAGCAGCTCGTGCCTGGGATGTCGAGGTCAGACCAAGAGAGGGAGGCGGACAGTAGCTTCAGAGAATTGAAATTTAAGAACAGAGCATCCTGCCCCGTGAATGTCGATATAAGGAGACCCGGGCAGGTGGCAAGCCGAATAAAGAATCAAATGCACAAATAGAAGGAAAACTAGGCAGATTCACAGTGTGGTAGCACGTGACCAGCCAAGCGAGAAGAGGCACCTACGCCTGGCTGTTTGCCAAACAGAAGATACCATAACTTTTCCTGACAAGAAGCTACAGTTTCGAGGCCGACCACAGCCAACTAATGTACACATAGCACTAAAGTACTGATTGATGGAAGGGAGGCCGGGTGAATCTTGGGGCATCCTGAACCTGGTTGACCATTCTGCGTGCTGCTAATTAAAGTGGAGATTTATGCATGTGGTTGAAGCAATCCCAATCATAGTGGACCAAATAATCTAGGGTTCTATAGATGGTAGAACCAATTGGACGTCGCACATTTAGTGACGTCTACCGTAGTCATTTTTGAAGGAAGGGCTTGGACGCCCACCTAATGATGTTTATCCAATCCTCACACTGCGTTACCATATACAGATATAGCACCTATATTTAAGTTACCTTTTCCAACCAATAGAATTGCATGACAAACTGTTGAGTGTTACACGTCAATGATGATGAATTTTGGGTATAACTGTTACTGTTTGCATGAAGTCGATGGGAGTTGAAGTGACACGGGCTATCGCATCACTGTTGATTTCCCGTTTTTTGTACTGTCATTAAACTGACTCCCCTTTTCCAAACCATTGAGTTGTCTTATTGTTTGGTGTTGGAGTAAGAAATCCTACACCCCATCCACCTCAAGGTGCAGCTATCTCGTCTTAAAGTACTAGAGAGCAAGCTCAGACTCTATGGGCCGGTCAGGGTTCTCTCGCTCTCGTTAGTACACTTGGTAGCAGAGGATGGTTGGTGACCATCGATTATTGATTATTGATTAAAATAAGACACATATTGACCGTCGACATAAAGTAACTCTAGGTCTTTGGCAATATCACGAGTCCTTTGCCATTCGGCTGAGTAGACCGATGAAACTCCCCGTAGACAATGGTAGCTTAAGCAAGAGACTGCAGTGGGGCGTGAAGGGACCTGTTTTCCCAACACATCCCTTCCCATTCCTATGGGCAGCTGATCGGGCGAAGATCTGAAGGAGGCGGTAACGAAGGCGGTGATCCAGAGGGTCCAGAGAGGAACCATGAGAACGGTGAGTGAAGAATAAATGGAGTGCTTTGGCAAACAGTGTATGCCTTAAGAACAAGTAAAGGGAAAAAGTAACAGAGGGAGGAGGAAAAACAAAATAGTCAGAAGTAGAGAAGACTGTATATATAAGGGGATACCGACTCGAGAATAATTGAATAAATAGAGGTTACTGGGGTGGACACCCGAGAAGAGAGAGATTACCAGGGCAGATACCTGAGAAGTGAGAGGATTCGCCTTATTCCTGCATTTTAATATAGCGGCCAGAAGAAATGTGTACCCAGAGTCCCACATAATGGGGAACAATTAGACTACACCACGTTTAAAGACGTTGTGAAAGGGGTTGGTTTAGACTCCATGAAGGAACAATGATTAGAGGCAGAGACATCTGTGTCCAGCTGGTGTCCGTCTAGTCTGTTAAGTGTCTGTCTTACATGTTTTGTTGTGACGTCATATTTTTTGTTAAGAGAACTGATAGGAAATAATTTCTTTGCGCGATTCGATAGATAAGACAGAATCGCACATGAATTGATGTTTTTTGAGCAAATTGGCAATATAAAAAAAATAAATTGAAATATTTGGATTGGAACTTGCAGTGTTTGGTGCTCACTCATATTGTCACGAAGTGAACCACACAAAATAATTAACAAGTGTTATATAAGAGGAAATGGAACAGATTTAAACATGGAAGACATAACTCCATTAGGACACTTATGCAAGCAGTTGCCAAAACATGCACCCAAGCTAAAGAAGTATAGCACCGAGTGTGGCAAAGGTACTGCCCACAAGATGTTTATGCCATGGCCACAAAATGGGTCTTTATCTATCTAAAGCCGCCTTACAACACATGACGACATATTTGCATGCCACATATACAGGCAAGATGCTATAAAACGCCTTACTGTGCTAGAACTTTGGAAGGGGTACGAACAGACGATAGAGGAAGAGCAACCAGCAGATTGAATACTAAATGTATGCACAGAGGGGGGTGAGATGCCTACCACGCCACATTCCCCACCTGAAACAAAAACCGAAGAAGGTGAGGAAGAGGGATTATACCTGTTAAGGAAGCTTAAAGCAGCCACGGGGTAAAGTAACCCTGCATATGAGTCACCTATGTATAGTAGCAATGAAAATCAAGGGAAGTATAAGGACAAGAATCTTACCTCCGCAGTCCCAGGGGACAAAGGGAGACGCGATGATGAAAGAAAGAATCAGGCACAGACAAGTGCATCTATCGACAAGGAGAGAGAGGGAAATAAATGGAAAGGAAGTGAAGACAGAACTGATGATATAGGATTCGCAAAAGACGAGTGGATGGGAGGACACATCTTATTAAAACTCCATGGGAAAGGAAGTGATGACGTGAGACCAAAGGAGAGGTTAAATGAAGCACAGAGAAAGGAGAAAGAGAAGGAGTTAAGAGACGAAAGGATAAGAAGGAAAGACAGACTAAGGTGAGAACAGCTATATCACAAAGAGCAAGAAAAACAGCTTGCTCGCACCCCGAGAGCAGCCTATGATCAAGACAGACAGAAACAGCAAAGGTTAGAAGAAGAGCAAAGGGTATGTGAAAAAAAGATAAGGAGACTAAGAGATGTGGAAATTCGATTCGCAGATGAACGTAGAAATGAAAAGAGAAGGGAAGAAGATAGGGTCAGAGAAGAGGCGAGGAAGCGCAAAGAATTTGATGACGATATTGAACGTAAGCAAAGACAGAGGGCACGTGATCTCGAATATTTGAAGAGGGAAGTTAAAAAACCTGATCCAGTTGTAGACTGGGAAGACATTGAAGAATTAATTCCTGCGTACGATTCAGTACCAGGCACGTCTAGGGCAAATATTGAAGATGACTTTGACACCAAAAGCATCGGGGAAACGATCGATAGAGTATATGATGAAATGGGGGTAGAACAAATACCCCAAGGAGAGGGGGAGGACGAGCACTTGAAAAGCACTCAGCTGTATGAAACTGAGGATGTCACCACAAAGTAGTGGGAATAGGAAACTGTCCCTGGACAGATTAGAAATCAGTAGAAACGATGAAGACACAAGATGTTGCGTGAATTGGGGACAAATAATGTCTGACTCCAAAGGGGAGGAGCATGAGGCAAACGAGGAAGGGAGACGGCGCGAAAGACGACTACCAAGGGAAAGAGGGATACAATGGTCATACACTAGCGAGTCCGCACCAAGGGCATCAGAATCAGCTGCACAATCTGACCGACATGATGGAGTACATCATGGTCAGAGGGGGGTGTCTTCACCGCCCTATGTAGACAGACTGAGGACATTGCCAGGTAGACGGCGATGCAGGAATATTACCCCTGCAATAGACAGGAGAGCTATTAGAGAAGAGAAAGAGGGCTGCACATTCCAATTTCCGCTACTAGAAAAGGGGGAGCAAGACCACAATATATTACATTTCCACACATGGATCGAGAAAACTTGAAAAACAAGCTTCCCATGCTGAAATCGGGAGCCAGAAAATGGATACACGAGTTAGAAAAAAATGACAGGAGGAAACACGCTAGCTATAGGGGAGATTAAAGGTCTCCTGATCGTCATATTTGGTGAGAGAGCAGACAATGTGTTGACACGGGCACGGTACCCTGGTGTAACCACAATCAACACTGCGCATGACGGAGCACCATTTAACAATTGCAGAGCAGCAGTATGGAAAGCGCTACGAGTGCTTTACCCAGACACTTCCGATATGGGAGCTATAATGACTCGAAAAATGAAGGAGTCAGAAGATCCGTTAATTTATAGACAGAATTTCCTAGACGCGTGGGTGCTCAAAACACATGAATCTTGGACGAAATCAATACCTGTGTTTTACCATATATTGTGCCAAGGGTTACCAGAACCAGTGCAGAAACAACTCAAGAAATTGGTAGGGGTTGAGGTTAAGACTTGAGCTGATATACAGTTGAATATCGCACATTACTATAGACTGTTGCAAGAAAAGAATCGCAAAAAGGAGGCAACTCAAAAGTGTGAGGAAGCGAAGATGGTGCAAAAGAAATTATAAACGTATGCTCTTGAAGGAGCCATGCTAACTAACGCAGCTGAACTCAACATGCAGCAGGTAGCAAATCCACAACAGAATAACCAGGGTAACGTAGGGTTTTACCCACAGGGAAGACGATTTAAAGGAAGAGAATGGCAGAGCAATCAGGGAGGTTTCCAAATTAATCAAGGAGGTTTTCAAAATGTGCAAAATGATATCCCAGATATGTCAAATGGACAAATCATCTGACCATCGCCAGTAAGTTGGCTGTGTGGAATGACAGGGCATTTGGCGCGCACACGCAGAAGTCAAGGCATAATGCAGAACGGCCAAGGAATGGGAGCAGGCACGGCGAATCCACCTGCAGTTTTACAACAGGGCTTTGCACAGAATCACACGGTGCAGAAACGAGCACCTGGAGCGCAACAAGGGGCGCAACCACAAAACATGGGGAATTTTCCACAAGGACAATCCCAACAGGCACCGCCGCAACTACCACAGACCCAGAACCCTGGAAGGGGAAGCAACACTAGGAATGGGGAAAATCTGCAAGTGCACAGTGGGCCAAACTTATATATAAACTAGGACAGCTCACTGGGAACCCTGATGTGCTCTATCCTATCAATGACACCAGACCCTCATAGGGAACCTAGGGTGGATGTCATTATAGGGGGTAAAGAATATTCCTTCCTAGTGGACACGGGTGCAACACGCTCGTGCATACGTGAAGGCAGGTTTTCCTTGTCCGGCAAGGCCATAGATACTCAGAGTTTTACAGGAGCTCACAGTCGAGTTCCCTTTACAGACGCACTCCCAGTCTCCATAGGACAGTGCAAAATGAATGTACCTTTATTACATTCGAGTCAGACCCCAGTAAACATTTTTGGTCGAAACTTAATGACAAAGTTGAACATGAAAATTCATTCACGGAGGAGGGCATAGTATGCTCCACTCCAGGAATGCACTAAATGTATGCAAAATTATTAGAGCATACTCAGGACACATAGCCATGAGGGCCATACCATTGGAGCCAGAAATGTTTGCATATGGGATGCGTGTGCTTATGGCAGGTTTGCCAGGCCTTGCAGACAGAACCATGAGGACACCTGATGAGTTAATATTTAGACCACTGATACCTATGCATGAGGAGGAGGGACAAGTATTTCCCTTAATGTTACAGACAGCAGCAGTTCAAGGGAAAATAGCATTGGTTGATGGGTACAATGATGAAGGCAGACAATGGTGCACGATTATCACCATCGAAGAAGGGTATCGAGTGACTGACGTCACCGATGATGATCTGTTTGAAGAACAATTAGACACCGGAGAAACAATGGTGGAAGTAAGTCTCATCTTTTGGGTAAAAATGATCAAAATAGAAGTGCCTCAGAGAATGATGTTGGTGCGAAAGCGTCCGTAGTATTTTGATGATGATTTAGCTAAAGTGCCTGTCTCAGTGTGGACTACAGGACCCTATGACATAGGCCTCTTGAAGGGGGTGGGAGAAGTGAAAATTAAACTAAAACCAGGAGCAATTTTACAGAGAGTCCAACAATATCCCATTTCCAGAGAGGCAGATGAAGGAATTTTAAGACAATTTCTGCTATGATGGACCAGGGTATCTTAGTGACATCAGAGTCACCATGTAATACGGCAGTTTATCCTATCAAGAAATTAAAGGTGGGGTCTTGGCATTTAATTCAGGATTTACGAGCAATAAACGATATTGTTGAAGCCGAGTTCCCTCTACTCCCTAACCCATCTACAATTCTATGTAATATACCAGTCGAGGCAAAATATTTCACGGTGATTGACTTGAAAAATGCCTTTTCTCAATCCCTTTGCATCGTGACTCACAAGATCTGACGTCATTCACGTTCAGACATATGCGTCTGAAAAGCACAAGGCTGCCACAGGGGTACTCTGAGTCTCTGTCTATTTTCAACAGAGTCCTGCAGATGGAATTAAGCAATATTGCATTAGAAAGTATTGTCTTGCAGTATGTGGATGACATCCTAATCTGCAGCACCACAGAAGAACAATGCAGGCATGTTTCTGTTCAGCTACTGACTATACTGGCTGAGAAGGGTTACAAGGTTGACAAGGAAAAGTTACAATATTGTCAACAGGAAGTGCTGTATATAGGCCAGCTAATCTCACATGAAGGCAAGAAGGTGACCCCACAAAGGGCTGAAGCCATACTGAACACGGCCAAGCCACATGCAATAAAGCAAATGCAGAGCTTTCTAGGCCTGTGCAACTATGTTAGGGGATGGGTTTTCGATTACAGCTCTTATTCTAAGCCTTTACTTCAGGCCCTAAAGAAGGCCCAAGTGACAAAAGAAAAGATTGAATGGTCTGAGACAATGGAGAAAGGGTTTACTGAACTCAAGAGAGTGATTTGTACAGCTCCAGTTCTCGGAATTCCCAATTATACAGCGGTATGTTACCTGTTTTCGCACACAGATGGCAGCGTTATGACGGCAGTGCTCACTCAAAGAAATTCGCTGGGGTACAAGCCCTTAGCATATTTCAGTGGGAACCTGGACCCAGTAATGAAAGGCCATTTCCTGCGCAAACAAAGTTTAGCTACTGCAGCGTTCGCCATAGAGAAAGCGGCAACCATTGTAATGGGATGTTCCATGACGTTATATACCGAACACTCATTATTTGCCATTTTAGAGAAACCAAAGGGCATATTGACATCTTAGAGAGCTTCTGCCTATGAAGTAATCATATCTAACCCATTGATTAAAATAGTCCGATGTAAGATAGTGAACCCACTTATGTTTATAGCAGAGCTAGTCACTGAAGGAGAAACGATACATGACTGCACAAATTATGAAGAATTCTATGATGAAATTCCCAAGGTAAAAGAAAATGCCTTGGTAGGAGGAGAGATTGTCTTTATTGACAGGTCTTCGAGGATCGACCAATGTGATGGACAAAGACACACGGGCATTGCTGTGATAAAGCACACAGCCAATGGAGAGTTTCAAGTGCTTCTTAGTGCTCGAATACCATCTCATTATTCAGCACAGGCTGCAGAATTATTGGCGTTGATGCTCATCATTGAGAATCCCACAGACCAGGAAGTAACGGTGTATAGTGACTCCGCCTATGTGAGGTCAACGGTGCACGCAGGCTTGGCACGCTGGAGGGACTACCTCCGAGCGGATTGCACACCAGTACAGCACGCAGCCTTATTGGACAGGCTGATAAAGGCACCACAGCACCCAGTGGGCATAGCGGTAGTAAAATGCACCGCCCACACGAAAGGGACAGATGTTGTCTCACGCAGAAATCATGCAGAAGACACGAAAGCCAATCGTATGGTATCCAAAAGTGAGACGGTTATGGAAGTGCACCCATGAAAGAATGATGGTTGCATGAACCACACAGGAAGCCTATAACGATCTTGGGCAAACGCAACTAATGGAGCTCCAAGGGGAGGCACCACAGGAAGAGAAAAACTTGTGGAAACGTCGAGGGTGATCTTTAAACCCCTCTGACAGCTTGTGGTAACAAGACAGCACTGGTAAACCAGTAATGCCAAAATAGCGCTGGAACAGTTGTATTTCCCAACGCACATGACAAAGGAGAATCTAGCAGCAATGCTTGCAGAAGACTGGTTCATACCGAATTTAGCCGAGCATGTTGCATTCTTTATGGTGAACTGCATAATCTGCCAGCAATTCACCACTGGGCACACATTAAAAGTAATGAGAGGAGTCATCCCCAGGCCAAATGGGCCTTTTCAGCACTTGCATGTCGATTTCGTCGACATGATTCGGGTATGCAACGGGTACAGATATTTAATTGTCGTGGTGTGTCCATTCGCTAGATGGATAGAAGCAGGTCCATGTACAGATCCAAACTCTACCTGTGCGGCCACATTTTTAGTAAGGGAAGTGTTCCCCAGGTGGGGGGTGTGTGAAGTGATGAGATCAGATAATGGGGCTCATTTTGTAAATGCAGTCTTTGAGCAGATTAGCTTGCAGCTTGTTATAAAGCAGAAGTTCTCGTCAGCGTATCATCCAGAAAGTAATGGGATCTGTGAGAGGTTCAATGGCTTGTTAAAGGAAAGGATAGCGAAATTGAAGTTTACTCTAAAGAGGGGATGGTTACACTGCCTTCCTCTGGCATTGCATGCTCTTCGGAACCAACCTGGCTCCGACCATCATTTTACGCCACACGAGATAGCCACAGGAAGAAGAATGATAACTCCCCTCACACCAAGAGATAGAGCTCGATGTGACGCCCAGTCTATAGGAGAGGTTCTAGGATCTGAAATGCAAAATTATCTGAACTGCATGACATCTTGCCTTACGATAATTTCAGACCAGCTGCAGCGATGACGAACAGGTTGTTGTGCAGCACAGAACACAGAAAGAGACACTACACCAGATACAGCTCAAGGTCTACGTGTTCCACCCTTCTTCTCTAGAGACACCGTCATGGTGAGGAATCACACAAGGGAAAAGTGGGACAAGCCAAGGTTTAACGGACCATTCACAGTTGAAGACATGACTCCATCCGCAGTCAAGCTGCAAGGAAGAAGAGCTTGGATCTTCCTGAGTGATATGAAGCCATACATCGGAGGAGCCCCCCTGACTGCCCCTCACCGTGAAGAAACTACAGACAATGGGGAAGAACCACAGCACGTGCAGACAAGATCCATGACGAGGAAGAAGGACGCATGACCAACAAAGTAAAGACAAAGAACTTTTGCAAGTTGTGGCTTAACCTGGACACTTCCTCTCAGCAACAAAGGGGATAAGGACATAAAAACTGACACTCTGTTGCAGGGTGAAGAAGAAGATTGCGCGTATAAGCCACAACATGTTGTGTTGACTTGAACTTTTGAACTTTTGACACTCTCAAGACGTGAGGAGAAAAGGACCATGACAAACTTTGATCAAGGATATTTATATTGGAAACAGATACAGCATCCCGATTCATCCAAAACCAAGACTTTGTTTGGAAGCACTTATGGTGTCCCACAGTAGAGACACCACAAAGGACCTGGTGACATATTTCAACCTAATGTTAAGATCATACCCGTCACTGGTTGGGAGGCTCATCAGTGTCACAGACTTTCTCCAAGATCCTGAAAATGAAAAGATAATAAGACAATTGCTTTCTGTCATTGCTGAACAATTTATCGTACTCCCTGAGAAGGAAACAAATGCTTCCACCACAGGTGGAAATAGATGAATTCATCAATACACTTTTCTTTCGCATAATCGAAGACTGTCCATCTATTGTTGGGAGAACAACTGATACGTTAACATTCCTTCGAGATCCAGCTAACACTGCACATTTAAGCCATCTTTTGAATAAGATTATTATCTTGGTTGCACTCCACGCGACTGGACAGTGCAAGCATTGTTTACGTTGAGGAAAGAACATATAATCCTGAATCTCAACAAATACTGGACAAATGTCCCTGTCACCAGAAGACAGCAGATTGGCGCACAATGTCCATTTTCGCCTAGTTACTGACTTTCCAGAATTAGTGGGGAGACCTATCGAGGTTGACGTCCTCAACCTTCATCATAGATCCAGCTAATATCGCACAGATGGGAATGCTCCTGCATGGAATAATACTCCAAGTAGAACTTTCTAACCATCAGAGAGATTATCTGAGGAGATTTTGAAGAAACTTTCCGCCGAGCGACAAATCGAGGGAGCAGAGTCAAGAACCTTATTTGTTATATTTGTTGTCAAATTTTCCTTATTTTTCCATACTGACCAGTTTCCAAAATGTCCTCAGGACTGAAGCAGATTCGAGGAGTAGACTGGGAGCTAACATACTTTAAACATGTACAGTAAAGGTGTCTCATTGAAGTATTAGTTTAATCTATTTTTCCCATAGTTTAGCAAAGGAACAGTATCCTGTATAAAGAGACAATCGTCACTCGCAAGAGGGGGGACACTTGTGAAGCACCTGACACTTTTTGACACAGAACTCGAAGAACGATATTGGGTGGGAAAACAATAACATTGAAATTTGGTAAATGATCGAGATGGGGGCCCAGAGCAGTAATCAGGTCCTCCCACAAGCAGAGAGGCACCCCCGCTTCTCTGGAAGAAAATGCTGTCGCCTTACATATCGAACTATAATGTATTCATGCATTGTATTTATCATTATTTTACTGTCATTCATGATCAAAACTCCATTTTTTATTGGTGCTCGAAGCGTTCCGATTTCAGAGCACCCACCTGATGATACACGCATGAAACCCTCAAAAGCACCCAGACCGTATATAGTCATTCCAGTCCCTAGAAAATCTGATGGTAGAGTAAATTAACTTAAAATGAACATGATTAATAGATAGATACACACACTTATGGTAACGAATGAGCAGGAGAACCAGACACAGGGTTAGCACGAAAATAATGAAGAAAAAGCACTGACAACTGCACACACACACACCCAAACACTAAATGCACACGAACCAGGCCTAGCGTCAATGACCAAAGAACCTCAAACGAAAGCAGCAGAGAAGATGAGACTGCCTACCGCAAGAACTTTCACAGGAAATAGTGAGAAAAAACGAGAAGAATTAAGAGAGAGGCCAACAGAAGCAGTCGTGCCAGAAGCCCTTAAGAAAACAGAAGCAGCTTCAGAAAAACTCTCCGCAAGGACACAAATGTTAGTAGACCTTCTATTTCCACACATAACCAGAGCGAGAAAACGACAAGAGGAACTGAAGAACAAAACGACAGAGACTGTATTACCCAGCACGCATACTCCAACACGAGAGACAAGTACCAGGCCTACAATACAGCCATATACCGGACCAGTGTTAGGCTGGTTAGCATGGGTACTTGCACGCAGCAGAGAAAAGATGCATGAGGACCAGGAAAGAGCTGCCAGACTCTTGTCCACTCAAATGGTGCAGATGAAGAAGCCTGCACCATGGACTAGGATACCAGAGAACCCTCCAGCAAGAAAAAGCCATGCAGAGGCACTCAGAGATGTAGTTATAGCAAACTACAGGAAAACATTAAGAATTAAGAGAAGCCTACATGAAGATAATAATGAACTAAACGATTACCTGCACAGCACAGCACATATAGGGAACAACCTTTGGCACCAGCACATGAAGTTGGAAGACGAAATTCAGAAGGAGAATGCTTCGTTTGTGCACTTCTACTGTACAACATGGGGAAATCCAAGACCTTCGTGGCTGTAGAAATTGATGTCCCGACAGCAAACTGTCTGTCACACGTAGCAATGTGCAACACCAGAGGCCAGTTCATGGGAAGTGATGCCTCATTGATATGGACAACTGAAACAGATTATCCCGATGAAGATGATTATGTTCAGGACACTAAGACGAGAAATAGAGCCCATACCAGGAATCACGTGATCAGGTACGGGAAACCTGAAGTTAAAGGAGCAGGAATAAGATGGGAAGTAAACCCGAGACTAAATGTCCAAGGAAAAACTCCAGAAGAAGCTCAAATTTGGAAAAACAGAGGGCAGATGCAGATTTTGGGATCACCAAACAGATGAGAAGAAGGAGTAGTGATCTGCCGAGCATGGATGGTCCTTGGAGCCTGCAAGGAAGCAATAGAAAACTCACAGAGACTGTGCAAACCACTATGGCCAAAGCTTACAAGATTACTGACATGGGTCAAAGACAGAGGAGGACCCTTGCATATAGTGCCACTAGAAAACCCGAAATTGTGCTTCAGGAACAATGGCACAAGGAAGATGGGAGAGAATCAGAACTGCTGACGCATTTTTGAAGCTCCATGAATGACTCATGGGACTGCAGTAATCAAGGATCATTATTGGGCAAGTGGATCCAAAGCATACATCAGACTGCCGTAAAACTGGGAGGCATATGCACAATAGTGAATGGCCACGTTCCAGAACTAGTGATTGTGAAAAATGACCTGAATATTGATAGTTTCCCAAAAGCCAATGCTCACCTGAGGAAGAAGAGATTTGTGGAACTGACAACTCGAGTGAAGAGAGAAAATTATTTCTCTGCCAAATCAGAAGAAGCATTTCATGCAATCCCATATGAACACAGGCTGTTCAGCCTCACCTCATCAGTGTTCGCGACAATCCTCATGCCAAGATTCCAAGTTGGAGCAAATACTAAATGGTTGTAGGTAACCAGATGGGAGTTACTGCAAACCATCAACTCGACAATAAAAGGATTCAAGGCGATCAAGGAAGAGTTAAGAGCCATCCGACTGATGACTCTCCAGAACAGATATGTACTTGACATGATCACAGCTATGGACGAAGAGGTTTGTGCAAAAATTGGAGAATCATGTTGCACATTTCTACCTTCTCACGATGAGGAAAATAGAACTTCAACAGAAGCTATGGGTATTCTGAAAAACCTGCAGAACCAGATGATCAATGAAACCGACAAAGTTGATGATGGCAGCTGGTTTGGATCACTGTTTTCATGGGTTCCGCAATGGATGGTGGATGCATTCAAGTTCCTAGGAGCCCTGCTAGTAATGATATTACTAGGGTTTTGCGTTATCAAGATAATAATCTCGCAATGCCAGAAAACTGTGAAGAAAGCCATAGGGATGTAGATCATGATTGATGTCAAACAGGATGGAACCCGGAGATCTAAGTGATGATGAAATAAGAGACTTTGTGAAGGCCAGCAAGTATGCGTCAGAAGGTACGAAGTTCCGTTATCCCACGAAACGCAGAAATTATGAAGGAAAATGGATTTATAGCAGCCCAAATGGACAATGTCAGCTAATGACATGGAACAAAGACGAACATGTAAAGACAGCAGGAAGCCTGGAGAGATAAAAATATGGACTCCAAAAAAAACACTCCTTCAAACCATCATGTACAAACCCAGAAGATCAAGATGAAATGAATACAGAAGAACAAAGTAAGATGAATCCAAAAGAGGAAGCGGAAGTGGTCGATAAACCGACCAGAGGGGGGAGTGTTGAGGAGGTCCCAAATATAGCCTGCACTCCAGTCGCCCATTTTGAAGTACCAAGAACATTCATGTGGAGATATGTGACGTATGATGACCAAATAAACCACCAGAGAGCCGCATTAGGGCTCTGCCCAGTGTCTATCAGAAGACCAATACCTAGTGAAGTACCAATAACCAGACAACCATGGGCAGTAAGGTATCTATTGAGACAACCCTACCAGCAAATGACACAAATTGAAGATTGCTTTAACACTGTCCCAGAAGAAACTCAAAAGGCCTTTATTGAAGACGAATGGTGATGTCACGAGGGCCCGGACAGACTCACAAATGAAAGAAACGACAATAAAAAGATGACACACAGAGATGAAACCTCATGAATAAGGACATCATGAACTTAGAAGGAGAGACAATGTTGAAATATAAAGAAACTTAAACTGTAAAGCAGGATGAAGCTATTCAACCAGCTAACATCTGTACATATGCTTGTAACCGCAAGAAGCTAAGAAAACAGTGCAGTTTGCTATGCTTAGTAGAAGAATAGAGCGGCAAGTGCCAACTATATCTCTACCTCAACAAAGCACACTATACAAGTGAGAGTCCACTTTACACAAAAGCAGAATTTACTCAGGTTACGAGGGGTCAAACGGGACAGGATTCGTACTCCAGCTAAAATGAAAAAGAGACAGCGGGATCGAAACTCAGCAAAAGCATCTTGTGCCTGGGAAGTCGAGGTCAGACCAAGAGAGGGAGGCGGACAGTAGCTTCAGAGAATCAAAACTTAAGAACAGAGCAGCCTGCCCCATGAAGGTCGAGATAAGGAGGCCCGGGCAGGTGGCAAGCCGAATAAAGAATCAAATGCACAAATAGAACGAAAACTAAGCAGATTCACGGTGTGCTAGCACGTGACCAGCCAAGCAAGAAGAGGCACCTATGCCTGGCTGTCTCCCAAACAGAAGATTCCATAACTTTTCCTGACAAAAAGCTACAGTTTCGAGGCCAACCACAGCCAACTAATTGACATATAGCACTAAAGTACTGATTGATGGAAGGGAGGCCGGGTGAATCTTGGGGCATCCTGCAACTAGTTGACAATTCTGCATGCTGCTAATTAAAGTGGAGATTTATGCATGGGGTTGAAGCCAACCCAATCATAGTGGACCAAATAATCTAGGGTCCTATAGATAGTAGAACCAATGGGACGTCGTACTTTTATTGACGTCCACCGTAGTCATTTTTGAAGGAAGGGCTTAGACAGCCACCTAATGATGTTTATCCAATCCTCACACTTCGTTACCATATACAGATATAGCACCCATATTTAAGTTACCTTTTCCAACCAATAGAATTGCATGACAAACTTTTATGTCTTAAACGTCAATGATGACGAATTTTGGGTATAACTGTTACTGTTTGCATGACGTTGTTGGGAGTTGAAGCGAGATTGACTATCGCATCACTGTTGATTTCCATGGTTCCCCGTTTTTTGTACTTGTCATTAAACTGACTCCCCTTTGCTAAATCATTGAGTTGTCCTTATTGATTGGTGTTGGAGTAAGAAATCCTACACCCAATCCACCTCAAGGTGCAGCTATCACGTTTTAAAGTACTGCAGAGCAAGCTCTGACTCTATGGGCCAGTCAGGGGTCTCTCACTCTCGTTAGTACAGGCTTACACTGGACCCAGCAAGAGAAATTTGAATCTGTGTCTTTATCCTAGCAGTAGTGACTGATGCAAGAGACACAGCCAAGCTCTCCGCTTCAGTGGCAGGAGCTTCAAGTTCTGATCCGCCACGGCCACTCTCCATTATTTCATTGTCCTGACCAATCTGGGCTCCCTGGGGTGCTTTTTATGTTCCAGAGACCTCAGGAGAAGGGTCAACGTGTGCTATCCCATTATCGATAGAGAGTGGGTCTGCTGCCAGATGTCAGGTGGACATGTGATGAATAACGGAAGCGTTCACAATAGGGATAGGGTTAGACAACTGGGCGGAAGACCCTGTATCCCATAAAGCATCACAGGACATAGATGATTTTAGTAGGTTCATAGAGGTTGTATTGGAAACACTTGCGGAACATGAGGTCACCGGCAAAGAACAGTTCAAGGTGAGAAGATTATTACCAGCTTGTAAAGAGTCTGCATTTTTACTCACCCACCGTGATGCAAGTGCCCCACCCACAGGAGCCGAAAGAGGTCCATTAGAGGAGGTCTGCATTTAAATACCAGGGTTATGGGAACTCGCGAGCCAGTGAGCTGAACGGCACAAATGCATGGCCACATCCAGTGGCCTCCGGACACCAGACACCGTGCAACACTCTGCAACAAATGCAGATGAGAGCCAATAGTGTACCGCGTTTCTAATAACTGTTGAAGATGACTTGCACAGGGGTGGGCATGAGTTGTCCACCTGACTATAGAGACCCAATCACAACCCAACCCCTTAAATAAAGTATATTTAGATGTTTCGCTTGAGCCAACCACAACCCCCCGTAGGTTTCTCTTATTTTCCACGTAGTGTTTCGTCACGTATGACAAGTTTTTACTATAAAAGTGTTGTTTTTTATTAAATACTTTGAGAGAGCTTGTGCGACATCTGTTGATGTCCATTGTTACTCCCTGTTTTAGGCAAGTGATATTAAAACAGTAAACAAACTTTGTCATCTTCTGGAGTTGGTTTGATTATTTGGTGTAAAGAGTTACTCTGCATCCCATCTACTTCATGACGCGCTATCTGTAAAGGGCCCTAAGGTCAAGCGGCTTTTAAATTGTGTGAGGAAGTCGCAAGCCTGATAGAAGTAAGAATATTACATAGGGTTCTATGTGATATGTCGTGGTTTATTACAGGGTCAGAATCAACTCAGGGAGTTCCTTTCCTCCCAAGTAAGGTGGCACATAACAAAGCACTGTTTATTTTAGGTTCAATTTGGTGAGGCCTCCAACCGTCTCACAGCCAACCCCAACAAATACCCTGTGCCACCAATGGACTAGGAACCAGGCCAGTGTGTAGTAAGAATATATATTTATTAATGTATTTACTCAAGATTTGACAAACAGACTAACATCAGCCACCAATGCTACGGTAACAGCCAAGATCACGCAATAACTTGGTTTTATAAAACAACACAGGTGAAATTTTGAAACATGTGATAATATCTTACACAGATTTAATTTCAATTTAACCGACAGAAAACATTCACAATCTAATACATGGTACACAGGAATGACTTACTTTGAAACAATACTTTACTGCCAGCAACCCCCACCCTCCAGGTTTCAATTTAATATGACCCCCTTAATTGTAGGGCAAGATGCAGGCAGTGAGGACCCAGTGGAAACATTATTTTGCTGCTAATTTAAAAGGTGCTATTTGGGAAAGGAATTCAATGGAAAAAAAACGTCTTGTGCTTATTATTTAAAAGGCAAGGTTGAGAAAGAAGAACTCAAATGAAAATCGCTTTTCAACATACTTGAAAATAAAAGATAGGACTTGATATGACCATGTACCCCTGTATGAAACTAAGGGCCTTATTATGACCCAGTCAGTAGGGGGTTAACAGCACTGGTAGAGCTGCCGGCGCCGTTAACCCCCTACCACCTCATTATGAGGTCCGCTCGCGGGTCCCGCTAAGGACGCCTGGTAAAACCAGGCGTCCTTAGCGGGTCCCGCGAACAGACCAGGATGCTAACAACGGGCCCGTCATTAACGGGCCCATTGTTAGCATCCTCCCCATTCCCATTGAGCCCTCTGGGGGCTCAAATGGGAATGGGAATGGGGATGTACCAGGTCCGGGTTCCTTGAATGGGGAAATACCGGACCCTCCAAGGTCGGAATGGACCGCTATTTCCCCATTCAGGGAACCCGACCCAGTACCCGGTATGGGGGTACCATGCCGCTAAAAGCAGCATGGCTACTTCCATACTTGTAATGAGGCCCTATGTCTGCATTTACTGTCTTTTACCTACTGTTTATTTGTAAATAATTATGAAATAACCAAACTGTCTGCAACTAAGTCATGATACCTCAGGGTTGGGCATATAATACATGTAATAAATAAATAAATAAATACAATGCAATTTCAACAGAATGGTGGTTTTCTAATGGGGAAATAAGTTTGATTAAGATTTAACAAATTGTGCAAAGGGCCTATCCAGTTTCACCCCCACTACCCACTAATGGGAAGAGATAAAGGCAGGCGGCTCCCCACACAATTGATGGCTTTGGGATATCTACTTACATGGGAGGCTTTGGTCTGGGAAAACAGCAGGGCTCCTCTGAGGACAGCACAGGTCTGGTCAAGGGCTTTTAGTCAGGGATTTTCTACTGCACCCAGACTCCTTCTGCTCCTCTGGTTTGGGTACACAGCTAGCTTCTCTTATGTCCCAGCCACTGTCTCCAATGCAAGGATTGAGGCCTCTCTGCTAGTTCTTCCTCACAAGAGTCCGGCAGCAGCTCTCTCCCCGAATAATTTACCAAAGAGCCCAGTTTTAAAGCACAATTGCCTTCTTATAGGGCAAATGACATCACCATTTCATCAGAATTTCCCGCAGTATGGATTGGTTGGTTCTCTCCTCCCACCCATGTGCTAATACGGCAAGGAGTTGAGGGATGTGGGTTAGGAAAACTGAGGGGGCGAAAGCTTTGTCATCCCAAACTGACATGTGGGTTTTGCATGTTTAAGTTCTGAAAATCTATCAACATTGCAAGTACCCTGATTTTAAAAATCTTTACATGTATGGATATGTTTTAAGAACTACATTTTAAGGCAAATTAGATAATGCTAATCTGAAGTCGGCACTCTTCCTATGCAGAGATACAATTTTTCTTTGTTTACTCAGGAACTGCATCAGTGAAAAATATGACACTTCATAGTCCCCATGTTACTTCCATGACTGATCACCTCACCAAGTTTCGATTGTTACAGAATTATAGGAAGGCCTTAATCATATGTTCCTTAATAACTTATGTTGTGTTTGTCACACGCACATCATTTTTGGGATGGTTCAAATGGGGTTACTATCACCTTTAATAAACATCTGGAACAAGCTTTGTGGCATATATGCTGCCCTTTTTATGCAACAAAATGTATTCTATTAATTAAACCCCTGCCTCACAAGCCTCACTCTCTTTCCTAGCACCCAACCTTTCTCCCATGTGATTTTAGCTTTTCTTAGGAGCTTCAAAAGGACTCTGCTTCAGGCCTAATGTACATTTTATGAGAAGGCCTGACACTAGGTCACTTCTGCAGGACCAGTCTTATCTATTTTCCCCCCGCCCCCTGGCTTTCACATCTCTGGCTATGTATTTCTTTGTGTTTTTAAGGCATGAACCGGTTTTGATTGTTGACAACCAGAACCCCTCTCCAGGACAAGCAGAGGAAAGGTCTTTGAGGTTAAAGTTCCAGTTCAGTAGAAAAGCCCAGCTGCCCCCCCCGACTTTTGAAAGTACAGCCGTGAATCAACTAACTGTGTTTACCTTTTGACATTTTGTATGGCATGATGCTATGCTAACCAGTTGCATAGTTGATTGCACTTAAACCTGTTGATTACAACAATAAACTTTTCTCCTGCAATATTAACACAGAGATTCATTACATGCACACAAATAGGCCAATTACAGAGAACACCAGTGTCCACTTCTACCGAGAGTAGGCCTCTCCTTTTAAGTGATGCCATTTTAATGTAAAAAAAGTACGTGTTTTTTCCATGACAAATGCACAGTGCTTGGCTTCACTTTAGATTTCTGGGTCACAATATTGTGCTGCATTGAAGATAATGTACATGCTGCTCTCTCTCTCTCTTTAAGTAGAAAGTGTAGCTTTCTGTGCATTTAGGAAAACAGCATTTTCAGCCGCATATGTCTTTTGCCAGGCATTGTGCACATACAGCACTTCCAAGTTTCCAGGCACATTTTCTTTCACTCATGCACTTGTTCATTCTGGGAAAATTAAAAGAGGCCCATTTTTGTTCATGTCACTTGTCCTTAAGTCAGAAAAATGTTTTGGACTGGCCTGCACTTTCCAGTGGGTAGCACCAGTCAGCTTCACTCTTAAATACGGGCCTGGCCTCTTTATGACTGGCATTCATGGGTTATATTTTACCCAAAGCTATACCTGAAATTCCATATTACTCATACCCATCTACTCACAGATGGTGGCAAGTCAATGCTGTTAAGAGGAATGATGATTCTTTGGCTGGAGGGTGTTGGGCAGTCAAATCACAAAACTATAAATAAACAACTTAAAGCTCACATAAATATTAAAAACAATAGTAAGAATGCATTGACTAGTCACCACTCCAACATAGAGAGTTGCAATAGAACAAACAGAGTACAAATAACCATAATCATTAAATTGGAATTATGAATTGGGCCTTAAAATAACCGTGGATCTTCCAGTGACATTCACAATCATTAATGCATTTTCAGGCTGGATTTCTGTTTTAGTGAAAACATTGCCAACATGTCACTTGCATTTGTACAGTAACTGTTCTCGCACAACTACGTTGGTGCCAACTTGAGGCCCCTCTCTTTTCCTGGCACATTACCTTCACCTACTGTACACAGGTTGCATCTCTGCAGCATATCTTCCACACATAGGTACAGCTTAGCTTAGGACATTTTGAAACCCTCCAATCCAGGTGGGATCGGGCAACACAATGCTGTGATAAACTTCTTTCCAATATTTGGGGAAGTCTGCCAGTGGACAGATGTGTCCCATCTCTTAAAGGTTTTTGCAGAGTTGGTCATATTGTTCCTGGGAATATGATGAGTTTACAAGTCAATCATATTCTGGAGGGTCTTCAATCTTGAAAAGGACTCTTAAACAAAATTGTATTATCTCACTGGAGGGATTGTACTACCAAGAAGGTTTTATGTGAATGGACCTTCATTTCTATTCTTAGCTTATTGGATGTAAGCTTTCCCAATAATGGGGCAACCGAGGATTGCCCTGGCATTTATGTAAGTTAAGTGGGAAATCAACACCAAGTGCAATCCACAATCCTCTTGTGACTGATCTTCCAGGCACAGAGGAAGCAAAACGCTGCTGCACTGCATCCCAGGGATTGCAGCAGAGAGCAGCAGTTACCCTAGGAAGTTAGAGACAATTCCCATGTTGGCTATGTCCTTGATATGAGAGAACTCTATTGAAAGATGAAGAAATAATCTATGCTAACATAACTGGTAGTCATCAAATGTTTTGGGTAGCTGTCAATTATGCATACTTTTCCTCACCCTCTCCTCCTCAGCAATACAACTGTCCATGTTGTGGGATAGTCCTACCTGATCATTCTGACTGATCATACCATTCACTGTCATATCTGGATGCAGCTAATCTACACCCACACCTCATGAGTGAGCATTGCACAAACTCAAGTAATTTAACCATTCAAAGATCCCTACTCTCGCGCTTGGCATACACCCCCTCTTGAAAGACCAACATTCCACCATGCCTCCTGCCTGGACAATTATTTGTTAGTAACACCACATATTAACATTCCACACAGTAAATGTAAAAGTACTATAGGTAGACACTGGACCTGGTAAGAATGTTACAGCTTCTCTGTCCACTCACCAATGTACTCAGAAGAACATTTGTAGGTCAATGAGTACCTCTTGCTCTTGAGAGTCTTTACATAATTCTGTTATCCAGTTACTCTTCCTGGTGCCTTTCACGTTTTGCATAATTTAGAAAAAATCAAATTTCTTAACAATTTCTTTACATTTGTTCAGTGGCAGGAAATAGTTTGGAGTTTGGTACATAGTCAGCACTTCCACACGTAAGCAACCATTTCTGCTTGTGATTACTTTATGTTATCACAAGTGTTGTGGGTTGATGGGAACACATAACTGCTGTAGCATATGGAAGAACTGCACAATGAAACGGAACACAGCCTACTGCACAATCTGGAGGTTGTACTCAGATGTTTTGCCTATATTCTGAAATAAATAAGTATCACATTTTTTATGAACATTCTAATTAATTTAGTAGTTATATTCCAAGAGGATACAGTGTGTGAGTCCAATCAGTTTAACTTGCAATCTTTTTGTTTGTAGTCATAAGAAAACAATGCTCCACATTCACGGTTAGTGAGTACGTTTGAGCTTTATTTTATGTAGCAAATTGGACCAAATTATTCTTCTTGTATCATAAATGGTATACATATATTGTAACATAGTTATATTTAGACACCAGTGTGGAATACTGCCAGATAGTTAGCTACATAAATTGTATTGTCCTGAGATACAGTTTATTGAGCCAGTTAAGCCTAAAGAAGAGCCTGACTCATGAGAAATATGTGCTGGCTTCTGTGTTTCAATATCTACAAACCGTTTTTTTGACAAATGAACTGCCATTTTGCTACTAAGCACTGAGAGCAATCAGGGGTGAACATTACACTTACAAATGGCTGCACTTAATACTACAGAAACTGTATCTGACATCTGTAGACACCTTATTTTCACTCATAGTTTAACTTGCAGATATGAAACTATTACTAAAACACCACACAGAGAACCATTTTGTTCCAATGTTCTAACCTCACTAGCTACCCTTTCAGAGACAGCTGCATCATACACACAGCTGTCAGCATAATTATCCCACCTTTCTGCAAACAAAGTTACCATCTCTGGTGGTCAGCACCTCGTTAGAAGGCAGGACCTGGCCAGACTAGAGTAGCAAACATGAATAAAGAAAGAACCAGCAAACAAGCATTCCTGATACCCAAAGACTGTGGAGCCTAAGACATGTCCAGAACAGAACGATCCCACCTTCATGCAATTCAAAACAAAATAAAGGCCTTCCAGTACACTAAGCAGCTTATTCACACCCCATAACATAACCACGAGTTACATGTTCTCCACTCTCTGTATAGGATAACGTTTTCCTCCCTTCGTAAGTGGTATAAATGTCCAAATAAATAAAATGAAATAAAATTAAGTAAAGTAAAAAAATAATGCATCTTGTTCCCGGAAATTTTAAAGCATCGTTTAATGCATTGTCAGCCATCCAGTCTGGTGATGGTGCGAGGAAGAAGGTGTGAAGTGATGAAGTTCAAAGAGAGTCCTGGCAGCAAAGTTAATGATCTTATTGAGAGGACAGAAAGCTTAGTTGGGCAGAACAATCAGACTGTATTTGTTGATGCACCATTGGTCTGTTACCTCTTCTCTGACCAATTATCTCTGGCCAGCAACCACAAAAGATGGCACAAGCTAAATTCCTCAGCATGTAAAATCTGCCAAGCTGAAGAAAAGAACCTGTTGCATTTTTTATGAAGCTGTCCAGGTTACAACTATCAGAGAAATCCACCTATATATGTACACCTGCGAAGAGAACTAGTTCCAGAAAACTCTACAGCAGCAATGACTTTCTTTTTAGGGAACTTTGAGCAGAGCTTTGTTTGACCTGTATGCTTGCAGCCTTTCTGGACTGGGCCTGAAAAAAGGACAAAGACTATGAATCTGCAAGATCAAGGAACATAGGTGATTGCAGCAAAGAGACTGCAAGTATAGACATTTGGGAATTCACAGCTGTTTCACCACTATTGAACAAGTGACCCTGAAGGTTGCGAGGGGAAAGTGGTGATGGGGCACCTCTCCTTTTAAGCATCACAGTTTGCTGTAGTGCCGGAAATAGAGACCCATTGTCTGAGAGGCTAGATTCAAAATCAGTATACCTCTCCTCTGGGGGTTCTCTATTAAACAAAAATATAATGCACCCCACTTCGTTGGCGGTCCACATTTATAATTTTTACCATCTTCATATTTTATTGCTAATCATCATATTCTTTGTCCATCAATTGGGTTATTAATGGGTGTTCTCACTTCTTTCATAACTTTGCTCATAATGTTTTAAAAATATATATAGTTAAGGCTCCTGGTTTTATGGGTTTTATTTTTCCAACATTTCCGTCTGTATGTATCCATATGTATTTGTTAGTCATTTTATATCTATTTATCCACGTTTATATTTGCTCTGTAAAACTATATTTGCGACTTGTGCTTTTCCACATCATTGCAAATTGAAAATGCCTGATACCAGTAATGGGAACATATAGAGCTGGTTCTTGCACATGAAGTCAAGATTCTTTTTCACCTTGAAAACTAACAGTTGCTCCTTTTGCGGATGTGACACACATATATGTACCCTTTAAACAACTTCAAAGGGAAATACATCACTTTGTTTGTGTCTCAATTGTGTTTCTTTGCACACTTATTGGCATGCAATGCATAATTGACAACCCAAAGAGCTAAACAAGAGCTTCTGCTTCTTCCTGGTTTTTTGTTTACAAATAAATACATAAAGGAAACATAGTGATTTCCATATTTATTAAAGTATAACATCAGTAAAAATGAAAAACTGGGAGCCCTACTCATAAGTTAAACACTTTTTTTCAGAAAAGGTTCTTGGAGGCGAAAGTATAAATATACAATTCTAGATTGTACAATTATTTCCTGTTGTATCTCGTCTCGTGTACTGTTAATACAAAGAGGACCCACGTTGCAGAGTAAACCAGCATAGATTCAGTGTCATTCTTTAAAGTGCATAGCAATTGTACATGCACAATTGCTAGATCCTGTTTCCAAACAATTCTCAAATGGCCAGGAAGTCTTCTTCAATTGTCTTGTGATGCCCCCTATTAATATCAAATTGTGGTGCATAAACAGTAAACGTATTTCTATATGGGTCCTGGCATGTATACAATCATGTTTTTGCCACAATTGTAACACTTACATTTTTGTACAAACCATTGAGTGAGGTTATCTCACTCTTTGAAAGGGAATTGCTGCTTTGCTTCCAGTTGTTTAAGAGATGATGTAATTTGATAATTACCCAATGGGGTTGTGACTCCAGAACATGGGTCTACACACGTTTATTTAATCACATTGGCCCCCATTACGACCCTGGCGGAAAGGGGAAAACGATGGCGGAAATGCAATACCGCCATCGAATAGCGCTCGGTGCGACTATGACCCGTCACCGCAAATTACGAAGCCATTAGCGACACCGTAGTGAACGCCAACGCTAACTGCACTAAGCACGCGCGCGCGCGCCATGCCAAACCGCAAACACCACCATGGTGCAACGGTACGCCAATTCCGACCCTAGCGGACATGTACCTAACGCCATCAGGCATGGCGGAATGGACCATTCCGCCATGGCGAGAAGTACGGCATCGCGAATCAACCGTAAACGGCCCCACTGAGTGCCTGTACACCGCTCCCTGCCCACAAAGTACAACTCCCTGTAGGTGCAATGAAGTCACAATGCAACCATTGAAATGTACAAAGCACCCATGCATGCCAACGAACAAAAGAAACACAACAGGGGCCAATGGGAGCTGCAGGGCACAGATGGCACGAATACAGAAGCCATCCCAATGGACATGACCACAGTCCCCCCCCCCGAAACGCACGCAAACACAGGCACATGTGACCAGCAACATTCCGAAAATCACATCATTCCACCAGTCCACCTGGCTGACCGCCATCTGTCACACAAAACCCAATCCCCCGCCCCTGAGCATGACAACATCCAAACTGTCATATAGGCAGCCCCCATCCCTGACCTCACGGGCTCAGTAGGCAAACGCGCCCAGCACAGTACCACGCAACTAAACCCCGAAGCAGGAACCCAATGCTGATCTCCTCACAATACATCGCCCCACATATAGGCACATGCCACATCACTTGCAAAGAAAAACGCTACACGGCCCAAATCAGAATAGAAATTTAATGCACAACAAAATCACCAAGCCCATACAGCCATCAGGCCATGAACTCCAAAACACATTTCACCATTGTGGGCTGCATCCGCAAGAAAAGACCAGCCACTACTTGTGTGACGCCCTGTCCCATCATGGTACACAGAGCCACAATCACGTACGAAAAGGCAAAAAGGAAGCGCACACAACCGCAGGGCCGTCCCAATGGGGAGGCACTAGTCCAGCTGAAAGGCCGAAATGTTGCTCCGAGCCACCAGTACTGCGTAAGGGCATGTGGGCCACTGGCGATCGTCCCATAAGATCGTAATGCTGCTCCACCGATTAACACGAAGCAGCAGGTGTCGGGAGTAAAATCCATCTGCAGGAGTGGCATACAGATGGCAGTGGCAAAAGGGGAGGAGATACCTGTCAACCAAAAGAAAAGAACAAGAACAGAATGGCCATCAGAACTACATTCGAACAACTCACTTCAATGAGCACACGAAATCCACAGCCATATGCATGCCAGCCCACTCCAAAGGATCATCAACACCCCAAAGCCACTTGCGACTCATAACCATCTATACCTAGGTGTAAACACCATCACGAACGAGTGTACCTGTGCATGCGTCTGCCAAAACAGAATCCATCAGATGGGAATGTCAACGTGCATGGACACAAGTGTCTGAGGGCGCGTCGAGACAGGGAGGGCTCAACAAGGCCAGATAGACGATGGTCCCACTATGGCAGCCCTGCATCACATAGCGTAGGGGAGGCGGATAGATCCCAAGAAGCCCTGTACATGGCAAACTCTGCACCAAATCACCTGCCCATGCATCCATTCATCATTCCCTCATCCCGGGATCAAAACGCCTGAATAATTACTCACATGACATTAGAAACGTCCATTGAGTCTGTGCGTAATGCAGCCTGCTACATCCACAGTGCCCCAGCCCGTAAATCCAGTGTTGTGAAGTAACATGTATTTGGGAATGGCCGGCCTCATCGCCCACGTAGCTATTGCGCATCCCAAACTATTCATATCAATCATTGCTCCCTCGCCATGGGCCCTGTCTCAAGGACATAGAACAATAGAACGTTATATTTGCAGTCAGACCTGTGGGCATCTCCTCGCCGCTAGCTGGAAACCGAAAGCGCCGCCCTTCGAATTCCTCATTTGCAACATCACGTCGAAAAGGCATCTGTGGCTGTTTGAAATCACTAATTATTCCATCGAGTGCGGCTGTGTGTGAAAATGGCAACTGCCTTCACCCACAAATGGGACGCCCCGCCCGTCGTTGCAACTCGGTACAGTGATGCATGAGGACCCACCGTTACTCGAGTACCACGTTCCACTGACCCTTCACAAGTCCGTTCGCGACTGCACAGACAGTATGGGAAACAATGGGACCACAGCAGAATGAACATATCAACCAATCTTACACGCCCATCGGGTACAAATACATGATTGCAATAGCAAGATACCATTACACGAATTGCAGCGTAGTGCGCGGGACGTGCTCGGCCAAAGGGGAGAGCCGTTTGCACAGGTGGAATCAATCACCACAGGTGGAGGCCATACAGCCTGAAAACACATAAATTGCACAGCCAGTCTCCTCCCACAACCACAGCGAAATGCTACCGGCAGGACTCGCGATGTTGGCCCTGGGGGACCTGATAGCACTGCAAGTGCTCCGACTCCAAGAAGAAGACGAACAACAACTACAACCAGCCGCACGGAGGAGACGCAGGAGGAGGAGGAGGCCAAGGCAGGGCCAGCAAGGCCCAGCAGCACAGCCACTACCACCACGCAGGCAGCCCGCAATCCCACGCCTCCGAGCACATCCGTTCAACCTCACTGATGAGCAGATCCACACCCTCTGCCGTCTGGACCGGGACACCATAGCCGCCATTGTGGACATGACACAGGCTGACCTAGTCAGCATGATAGATAGCCCAACCGCAATCCCACCCCTACTGAAGGTGGTGTCTGTACTCCACTTCCTGGCCACAGGCACCTACCAGCACACAGTCGGACAGTTGCATGGCATATCACAGCCACTGTTTTCACGGACACTATTCCAAGTGCTCGATGCCCTCCTGCAGCACGCAGACGACTACATCTCCCTACCACGCTCGGAGCAGGAAATTACGAACACAAAAGTGGGATTCCATGCACTTGCCGGCATACCGGGTTGCATTGGTGCCATCGACTGCACCCATGTTGAATTGGTCGTCCCACATGCCATGGAGGCCCAGTACCGCAACCGAAAACAATTTCATTCCCTGAATGTACAAATGGTGTGTGACTCCAACAGGATCATTACGCATTGTTGTGCCCGATTCCCTGGATCAACCCATGATTCCATGGTCTTGAGGAACTCTACCATACCACGCTACATGGAGCGACACGCAGGGAACAGATCCTGGCTACTCGGTGAGTCTCATTGCATGCATGATGATGTGGGGTATGTGATTTGGCAATGTACTGGCAGGAAGGGGGGGGGGGGTGTGCGTACGTATCAATGGCATTCCACATCCTACGTTTATCGTCCACATACAGGTGATGCTGGATATCCACTGAAGAGATGGCTCCTCACACCAGTCCGGAACCCACGGGACCAGCATGAGGAGGACTACAACCATGCCCACTCACGTACCCGTGTAGTCATAGAACAGGCATTCGGCCTACTGAAGACTCGTTTCCGCTGCCTCAGCAGGTCTGGCGGGGCACTCCTGTACCGCCATGAGAAGGTTGCAAAGATGGTCATGGCATGTGTCATGCTCCACAACATGTGCGTACGTAGAAATGTGCCCATGCCCCCTGACGCTGAACTGCAAGCACCGGATGATGGTCATGATGAGGGTGGGGATGTGGCAGCACCTCAAGGAGTCTGCGAGGCACCGGAGGGCCGTGACATCCATCAGCATCTCATTGATGTATGCTTCTAGCACTCACGCCTGGGGGCTGATACATGGACACGGGACTCGTGGCACTGCGTGTGTCTGGGACATGCACAATATGGACTGTACGCCTATGATGGCCTAGTACACAAAGATCAATGTCCACACATCTCATTGGGTGATCGTGCACTTTTTATGGCATATGTGATATCATGTTGAACACCCTATCGACCCGCCACCCAAGTGAGCCCAACACACCCCCTCCACCCTCCTACCTCCCACCCGAACACCAGTGTCCAAAGATGCTCATTGTCAGTGGCCTGTCGCTATTGCAAGCCCCCTCTGCGGGTATCAGGGGCACCCCTGCCTGTGGAGCGCAGGTTCCTCCCTGATCTACGTTGGGGGCTGCCCTGGACGGAACTTGCAACGGATGATGTGTCTGCCTGCTCACGTCCATGCATGTCCCTAAGGGTTTGCGAGAGCTCAGTGAGCACACGGCGCACTGCGGCAAGTTCGGCACATACGTCTTTGGACGTCGCATGCAGTTGCCCCCTCAGGCTCTCGGTGCTTCTCTCCATTTGGACTCTCAGGCTCTCGGTGCTACTCTCAATTTGTGCCCTTAGCGTCTCTGTACATCTCTCCATTTCTGCCCTAAGTGTCTCTGTTGATGTTTCTATGTCTGCCTTGGTGCCCCCACATTCATCGGCATGGTCCTTGAGGAGTGTGGCCATTTGCTGCTGTTGGACGATTAACTTGTCGAGGGACTGTTGCCTCTGCTGGGCCATGCCCATTTGCGGGGGTGTCACAGAGGGGCTGTTGTCCTCATGTTGCCTTGCCACAGGGCTTGGGGGGGATGGCCAGTCGTCGTCTTGTGGCTGCCCCTGCGTGGTATCCTCATGTTGTACGGGATGGGACAGACAGGGGGATTGGGACAGGTCATGGATGGATCTAACCTCGACATCCCCGTCTTCTGTGTCCGAGCATGCTGCCATCAATGGGGTGTCACCTATGGTGCTGCTGCCACCAGAGGCAGTGCCTTCTGTGGCATCCATTGGGGGGACCTGTGGTGGTGGTGTTGTGGCCATGCTGGCTGCTGGGGTGCCTGTTGATGTTCCCTCCTCTGTGCTACCACCTGATTTGTGCTGCTGCCGTGTCTTGATGCGTGCAGCTGAGGTGGAGGGTCTCTGGCCGTTGGTCTTGGCCCTCTTTGCAGGTGTGCTGGTAGGGGTGTCCTGTGGCTCGTCGTTTGGATCGGACCCTGTGGTGGAGTAAAGGAGGGCGAGGGTTATTGATGGGTCTGTGGGAATTGGAATGGCATTGTATCACATGCTTTGGGGTGGTACCTGAGGGTGATTTGGGTCGGGGCCTTGGAGGTGCTTTGATTTGTGTGTGGAGTGAGGGTGCAGTTGTTTGGCAGCCTGCAGTTTGGGTGTGCCTGCTGCACGTGTAGTGCGTGTATTAGGGGTTTTTAATTATTTATGTATTTATTGTGGGTTTTAACGTGCGCTATCAGGCCGATGTGTGTGGACGTTATCCTGGACATGTGTTTCTGTTGCACTATGTGGACGCATGGTGCTTCACATGGATGGACTGTGTGGCTTGTTATATCTGGCCCACCTACCTGAATCTTCGGATGTCTGCACTCCTTTCTCCATCCCTCCGACTCCCTCAATGCTCTCCATTCCGATGGTGGAGGCACAGATTTCTTCCCAGGGGGTCAACTTGATGGGTGATTCAGGACCTCCCCCGGTGGCTGTGGCAATGTTGCGGTTGGCAGAGAGTATGCTGCGGACGCGTATCCGCAGGTCGTCCCATCGCTTGCGGCATTGCTGTGGGGTGCGGGGTGCGGTCCCCACCGCACTTACCCGCTGTGCCACCAGAGCCCATATGGCCTTCTTGTTTGCAAGTGCCGTCCTGGTCATTTGCGTGGAGAAGACCACGGCAGCATTCTCCTGGAGGGTCTCTGTTAGCACGGTGAGTTCCTCACGGGAGAAGTGGACCTGCCGCTTGCGGTCGCACGCTTTCTTCGCTGCTTTTCCCATTTTTCTTGGTTTCGCTAGGGTGGTTGACGGGGTGGGGTGTGTCTCAGGGTAGTGTTTTTAGTGGTTGTGTGGTTTTAGTGTATTTATAGGTGTACGCCGGGATGTTTCCCGTTCCGGGCCCGTGTTTTGACTTCCGTTTCCGTATATTTCCGGCCACCGTACTTTCCGGTAGGCGCACACTGCGGTGACCGCTAAGAGGGGTGGCGGTATTGCACCTGGGGCCCCGTACGGCGGCGGTGTGGGCCGTTTTGGGGTCTTTTCCGCCATCGCGGACTTAGCACTTCCGCCATGCCGTGGTGCTCGTGCCCGATGGGTCGGAATGGGCCGCACTTTGCTCCTTCGTGCAATGGCGGAAACGCTATTTACGCTGTGGCGCTCCGGTCAGTCGATTTCCGCAAGGGTCGTAATGAGGGCCATTGTCCTACGTGCATCATTCACATGTCTGGGTTAGTCCTTGTTTCAACATTTCTCAATCACCTCCCAGACTCCATTCTTCTAATCTTTACTATTGATTCACATTAGTTTGCATGTGGAAATAATCCACTGTATTGGGTCAAACTAAGCAATGTCAGCTGCACGTGTGTGATTGTTTTAGAAACATTGTGAAGGCATTTGCGGATTTAGTTGCTGATTTTAGGCTGAAATAAACATGTTTTTCACTATTGGAAGATCTCCACTTGTCTCAACATGTAGAGAGCCCCACACACGTTAAGGGGCATACTCTAGATCTAATTTTCACTGCTATTGATACTGTTAGGGTGCCCTTCACCCGCCTTGGCCCGCCATCACTTGAATCAGCCAGCCTAGTAGCTTATTCAGGTCGAGACTGGAGACAAGCTAATTTGACTTCTTTATCCTCAATGATCTTTGAATGTCTTAATCATCCTCCTATTTCTAATATCATCCCTGATCCTCTAACAGCACTCCAGGACACCTTTACTAAAATCGTGGATGAGGTTGTGCATTTACAATCACAACAGAAATCTCATAGGCGCACTGCACCGTGGTATACACCCTCGTTGCGGGCTCATAACCTCTCACATAAACAAGCCAAGCACATTTACCGGGTAATTCATAGAATTTCGCAGAAAAGTGTCGCAAGCGGCTGGCGCAGAGTGTCCGCGTGCGATTGTGTGCGCCAGGCACGTGCGCTAAAACCGATTTCCGCGCACAGCGTATTCATGGATTTTAGGCTCCCAAACCAGCCGTGGCGCAGAGAATCGCAGCGACCCTGCAGCAGCGCCAGTAACGCCCCCAAGAACGCCCTCGCGCAAGGAAAAGCCATCAAAATCGCTAAATCATCGCAAAGGGCTGCGCTAACCCTGGACCAGTTCACCGGGCTGGCAAACAGCAAACGCCAAGCGGGGAACGTGTATTTCAGGGGTGCGCTGGAAGTTCCACACGCGATTGGCCCCGTGCAAGCAGGGTACGTGTATTTCAGGGGTGCGCGGGAAGTTTCACACGCGATTGGCCCCGTGCAAGCAGGGTACGTGTATTCCAGGGATGCGCGGGAAGTTCCACACGCGATTTCAGCAGGGTATGTGAATTCCAGGGGTTCTGGGGAGTACTACACGTGAATTGGCCGTGTGGGTCCTCCCAGGTGATTCCAGCAGGGTACGTGTATTTCAGGGGTGCGCGGGAAGTTCCACACGTGATTTCATCAGGGTACGTGTATTTCAGGGGTGCGCGGGAAGTTCCACACGCGATTGGCCCCGTGCAAGCAGGGTACGTGTATTTCAGGGGTGCGCGGAAAGTTCCACACGCGATTTCATCAGGGTACGTGTATTTCAGGGGTGCGCGGGAAGTTCCACACGCGATTGGGCCAGTGCGAGCAGGGTACGTGTATTTCAGGGGTGCGCGGGAAGTTCCACACGCGATTGGCCCCGTGCGAGCAGGGTACGTGTATTCCAGGGGTGCGCGGGAAGTTCCACACGCGATTTCATCAGGGTATGTGTATTTCAGGGGTGCGCGGGAAGTTCCACACGCGATTGGCCCAGTGCGAGCAGGGTACGTGTATTCCAGGGGTGCGCGGGAAGTTCCACACGCGATTGGCCCCGTGCGAGCAGGGTACGTGTATTCCAGGGATGCGCGGGAAGTTCCACACGCAATTTCAGCAGGGTATGTGAATTCCAGGGGTTCTGGGGAGTACTACACGTGAATTGGCCGTGTGGGTCCTCCCAGGTGTACGCTCGACAACCTCCACGGCCCCTGCAGGCAGCCCACACCACGGGGGACTACCCTGCACCCTGCTCATGTCCCGCAGGCAGCCCATCCACCATGGGCATGCCCCGCAGCCAACCCACATGTCACCTTGCACTACTGATCAACAATGCATGTCTCCCACCACCCCCACCCCCCAGCAGTGCAGGGGCAGCCTCCACCAGGCCCCCACTCATGTCTCCCACCACCCCCACCCCCCAGCCACCATGGGCATCCCCCACCAGGCCCCCACTCATGTCTCCCACCCACCCCCACCCCCCAGCCACCATGGGCACCCTCCACCAGGCCTCCACTCATGTCTCCCACCCACCCCCACCCCCAGCCACCGTGGGCATCCCCCACCAGGCCCCCACTCATGTCGACCACCCACCCCCACCCCCCAGCCACCATGGGCATCCCCCACCAGGCCCCCACTCATGTCTCCCACCACCCCCACCCCCCAGCAGTGCAGGGGCACCCTCCACCAGGCCCCCACTCATGTCTCCCACCACCCCCACCCCCCAGCCACCAGGGGCACCCTCCACCAGGCCCCCACTCCTGTCTCCCACCACCCCCACCCCCCAGCAGTGCAGGGGCACCCTCCACCAGGCCCCCACTCATGTCTCCCACCACCCCCACCCCCCACCATCCAGGGGCACCCTCCACCAGGCCCCCACTTATGTCTCCCACCACCCCCACCCCCCAGCAGTGCAGGGGCACCCTCCTCAGGCCCCCACTCATGTCTCCCACCACCCCCACCCCCCAGCAGTGCAGGGGCAGCCTCCACCAGGCCCCCACTAATGTCTACCACCACCCCCACCCCCCAGCCACCATGGGCAGCCCCCACCAGGCCCCCACTCATGTCTCCCACCCCCCCACCCCCCAGCCACCAGGGGCACCCTCCACCAGGCCCCCACTGATGTCTCCCACCACCCCCACCCCCCAGCAGTGCAGGGGCACCCTCCACCAGGCCCCCACTCATGTCTCCCACCACCCCCACCCCCCAGCCACCATGGGCAGCCCCCACCAGGCCCCCACTCATGTCTCCCACCACCCCCACGCCCCAGCAGTGCAGGGGCAGCCTCCACCAGGCCCCCACCCATGTCTCCCACCACCCCCACCCCCCAGCCACCATGGCCAGCCCCCACCAGGCCCCCACTCATGTCTCCCACCACCCCCACCCCCCTGCCACCATGGGCAGCCCCCACCAGGCCCCCACCCATGTCTCCCAGCACCCCCACCCCCCAGCAGTGCAGGGGCAGCACCACCAGGCCCCCACTCATGTCCCCCTGCACCCCCACCCCCCAGCATCCAGGGGCACCCTCCACCAGGCCCCCACCCATGTCTCCCACCACCCCCACCCCCCAGCAGTGCAGGGGCAGCCTCCACCAGGCCCCCACTCATGTCTCCCACCACCCCCACCCCCCAGCCACCAGGGGCACCCTCCACCAGGCCCCCACTCATGTCTCCCACCACCCCCACCCCCCAGCCACCAGGGGGACCCTCCACCAGGCCCCCACTCATGTCTCCCACCACCCCCACCCCCCAGCAGTGCAGGGGCAGCCTCCACCAGGCCCCCACTCATGTCTCCCACCACCCCCACCCCCCAGCAGTGCAGGGGCACCCTCCACCAGGCCCCCACTCATGTCTCCCACCACCCCCACCCCCCAGCAGTGCAGGGGCAGCCTCCACCAGGCCCCCACTCCTGTCTCCCACCACCCCCACCCCCCAGCAGTGCAGGGGCACCCTCCTCAGGCCCCCACTCATGTCTCCCACCACCCCCACCCCCCAGCAGTGCAGGGGCACCCTCCACCAGGCCCCCACTCATGTCTCCCACCACCCCCACCCCCCAGCAGTGCAGGGGCAGCCCCCACCAGGCCCCCACTCATGTCTCCCACCACCCCCACCCCCCACCATCCAGGGGCACCCTCCACCAGGCCCCCACTCCTGTCTCCCACCACTCCCACCCCCCAGCAGTGCAGGGGCACCCTCCTCAGGCCCCCACTCATGTCTCCCACCACCCCCACCCCCCAGCAGTGCAGGGGCAGCCTCCACCAGGCCCCCACTAATGTCTACCACCACCCCCACCCCCCAGCCACCATGGGCAGCCCCCACCAGGCCCCCACTCATGTCTCCCACCACCCCCACCCCCCAGCCACCAGGGGCACCCTCCACCAGGCCCCCACTCATGTCTCCCACCACCCCCACCCCCCAGCAGTGCAGGGGCACCCTCCACCAGGCCCCCAGCCATGTCTCCCACCACCCCCACCTCCCAGCCACCATGGGCAGCCCCCACCAGGCCCCCACTCATGTCTCCCACCACCCCCACGCCCCAGCAGTGCAGGGGCAGCCTCCACCAGGCCCCCACCCATGTCTCCCACCACCCCCACCCCCAGCCACCATGGCCAGCCCCCACCAGGCCCCCACTCATGTCTCCCACCACCCCCACCCCCCTGCCACAATGGGCAGCCCCCACCAGGCCCCCAGCCATGTCTCCCAGCACCCCCACCCCCCAGCAGTGCAGGGGCAGCACCACCAGGCCCCCACTCATGTCCCCCTGCACCCCCACCCCCCAGCATCCAGGGGCACCCTCCACCAGGCCCCCACCCATGTCTCCCACCACCCCCACCCCCCAGCAGTGCAGGGGCAGCCTCCACCAGGCCCCCACTCATGTCTCCCACCACCCCCACCCCCCAGCCACCAGGGGCACCCTCCACCAGGCCCCCACTCATGTCTCCCACCACCCCCACCCCCCAGCCACCAGGGGGACCCTCCACCAGGCCCCCACTCATGTCTCCCACCACCCCCACCCCCCAGCAGTGCAGGGGCAGCCTCCACCAGGCCCCCACTCATGTCTCCCACCACCCCCACCCCCCAGCAGTGCAGGGGCAGCCTCCACCAGGCCCCCACTCATGTCTACCACCACCCCCACCCCCCAGCCACCAGGGGCACCCTCCACCAGGCCCCCACTCATGTCTCCCACCACCCCCACCCCCCAGCAGTGCAGGGGCAGCCTCCACCAGGCTCCCACTCATGTCTCCCACCACCCCCACCCCCCAGCAGTGCAGGGGCACCCTCCACCAGGCCCCCACTCATGTCTCCCACCACCCCCACCCCCCAGCCACCATGGGCAGCCCCCACCAGGCCCCCACTCATGTCTCCCACCACCCCCACCCCCCAGCAGTGCAGGGGCACCCTCCACCAGGCCCCCACTCATGCCTCCCACCACCCCCACCCCCCAGCAGTGCAGGGGCAGCCTCCACCAGGCCCCCACTCATGTCTACCACCACCCCCACCCCCCAGCCACCATGGGCAGCCCCCACCAGGCCCCCACTCATGTCTCCCACCACCCCCACCCATCAGCCACCAGGGGCACCCTCCACCAGGCCCCCACTCATGTCTCCCACCACCCCCACCCCCCAGCAGTGCAGGGGCACCCTCCACCAGGCCCCCACTCATGTCTACCACCCACCCCCACCCCCCAGCCACCATGGCCAGCCCCCACCAGGCCCCCACTCATGTCTCCCACCACCCCCACCCCCCAGCAGTGCAGGGGCACCCTCCACCAGGCCCCCACTCATGTCTCCCACCACCCCCACCCCCCAGCAGTGCAGGGGCACCCTCCACCAGTCCCCCACTCATGTCTCCCACCACCCCCACCCCCCAGCCACCATGGGCAGCCCCCACCAGGCCCCGACTCATGTCTCCCACCACCCCCACCCCCCAGCCACCAGGGGCACCCTCCACCAGGCCTCCACTCATGTCTCCCACCCACCCCCACCCCCAGCCACCGTGGGCATCCCCCACCAGGCCCCCACTCATGTCTCCCACCCACCCCCACCCCCCAGCCACCATGGGCATCCCCCACCAGGCCCCCACTCATGTCTCCCACCACCCCCACCCCCCAGCAGTGCAGGGGCACCCTCCACCAGGCCCCCACTCATGTCTCCCACCACCCCCACCCCCCAGCAGTGCAGGGGCAGCCTCCACCAGGCCCCCACTCATGTCTCCCACCACCCCCACCCCCACCCCCCAGCCACCATGGGCATCCCCCACCAGGCCCCCACTCATGTCTCCCACCCACCCCCACCCCCCAGCCACCATGGGCACCCTCCACCAGGCCTCCACTCATGTCTCCCACCCACCCCCACCCCCAGCCACCGTGGGCATCCCCCACCAGGCCCCCACTCATGTCTCCCACCCACCCCCACCCCCCAGCCACCATGGGCATCCCCCACCAGGCCCCCACTCATGTCTCCCACCACCCCCACCCCCCAGCAGTGCAGGGGCACCCTCCACCAGGCCCCCACTCATGTCTCCCACCACCCCCACCCCCCAGCCACCAGGGGCACCCTCCACCAGGCCCCCACTCATGTCTCCCACCACCCCCACCCCCCAGCAGTGCAGGGGCAGCCTCCTCAGGCCCCCACTCATGTCTCCCACCACCCCCACCCCCAGCAGTGCAGGGGCAGCCTCCACCAGGCCCCCACTAATGTCTACCACCACCCCCACCCCCCAGCCACCATGGGCAGCCCCCACCAGGCCCCCACTCATGTCTCCCACCACCCCCACCCCCCAGCCACCAGGGGCACCCTCCACCAGGCCCCCACTCATGTCTCCCACCACCCCCACCCCCCAGCAGTGCAGGGGCACCCTCCACTAGGCCCCCACTCATGTCTCCCACCACCCCCACCCCCCAGCCACCATGGGCAGCCCCCACCAGGCCCCCACTCATGTCTCCCACCACCCCCACCCCCCAGCAGTGCAGGGGCAGCCTCCACCAGGCCCCCACCCATGTCTCCCACCACCCCCACCCCCCAGCCACCATGGCCAGCCTCCACCAGGCCCCCACTCATGTCTCCCACCACCCCACCCCCTGCCACCATGGGCAGCCCCCACCAGGCCCCCACTCATGTCCCCCAGCACCCCCACCCCCCAGCAGTGCAGGGGCACCCTCCACCAGGCCCCCACCCATGTCTCCCAGCACCCCCACCCCCCAGCAGTGCAGGGGCAGCACCACCGGGCCCCCACTCATGTCCCCCTGCACCCCCACCCCCCAGCATCCAGGGGCACCCTCCACCAGGCCCCCACCCATGTCTCCCACCACCCCCACCCCCCAGCAGTGCAGGGGCAGCCTCCACCAGGCCCCCACTCATGTCTCCCACCACCCCCACCCCCCAGCCACCAGGGGCACCCTCCACCAGGCCCCCACTCATGTCTCCCACCACCCCCACCCCCCAGCCACCAGGGGGACCCTCCACCAGGCCCCCACTCATGTCTCCCACCACCCCCACCCCCCAGCAGTGCAGGGGCAGCCTCCACCAGGCCCCCACTCATGTCTCCCACCACCCCCACCCCCCAGCAGTGCAGGGGCAGCCTCCACCAGGCCCCCACTCATGTCTACCACCACCCCCACCCCCCAGCCACCAGGGGCACCCTCCACCAGGCCCCCACTCATGTCTCCCACCCCCCCCCCACCCCCCAGCAGTGCAGGGGCAGCCTCCACCAGGCCCCCACTCATGTCTCCCACCACCCCCACCCCCCAGCAGTGCAGGGGCACCCTCCACCAGGCCCCCACTCATGTCTCCCACCACCCCCACCCCCCAGCCACCATGGGCAGCCCCCACCAGGCCCCCACTCATGTCTCCCACCACCCCCACCCCCCAGCAGTGCAGGGGCACCCTCCACCAGGCCCCCACTCATGTCTCCCACCACCCCCACCCCCCAGCAGTGCAGGGGCAGCCTCCACCAGGCCCCCACTCATGTCTACCACCACCCCCACCCCCCATGGGCAGCCCCCACCAGGCCCCCACTCATGTCTCCCACCACGCCCACCCATCAGCCACCAGGGGCACCCTCCACCAGGCCCCCACTCATGTCTCCCACCACCCCCACCCCCCAGCAGTGCAGGGGCACCCTCCACCAGGCCCCCACTCATGTCTACCACCCACCCCCACCCCCCAGCCACCATGGCCAGCCCCCACCAGGCCCCCACTCATGTCTCCCACCACCCCCACCCCCCAGCAGTGCAGGGGCACCCTCCACCAGGCCCCCACTCATGTCTCCCACCCCCCCCACCCCCCAGCAGTGCAGGGGCACCCTCCACCAGGCCCCCACTCATGTCTCCCACCACCCCCACCCCCCAGCCACCATGGGCAGCCCCCACCAGGCCCGACTCATGTCTCCCACCACCCCCACCCCCCAGCCACCAGGGGCACCCTCCACCAGGCCCCCACTCATGTCTCCCACCACCCCCACCCCCCAGCAGTGCAGGGGCAGCCTCCACCAGGCCCCCACTCATGTCTACCACCACCCCCACCTCCCAGCCACCAGGGGCACCCTCCACCAGGCCCCCACCCATGTATCCCACGACCCCCACACGCCAGCAGTGCAGGGGCAGCCTCCACCAGGCCCCCACTCATGTCTCCCACCACCCCCACCCCCCAGCCACCAGAGGCACCCTCCACCAGGCCCCCACTCATGTGTCCCACAACCCCCACCCCCCAGCAGTGCAGGGGAAGCCTCCACCAGGCCCCCACTCATGTCTCCCACCACCCCCACCCCCCAGCAGTGCAGGGGCAGCTTCCACCAGGCCCCCACTCATGTCTACCACCACCCCCACCCCCCAGCCACCAGGGGCACCCTACACTAGGCCCCCACTCATGTCTCCCACCACCCCCACCCCCCAGCAGTGCAGGGGCAGCCTCCACCAGGCCCCCACTCATGTCTCCCACCACCCCCACCCCCCAGCCACCAGGGGCACCCTCCACCAGGCCCCCACTCATGTCTCCCACCACCCCCACCCCCCCCAGCAGTGCAGGGGCACCCTCCACCAGGCCCCCACTCATGTCTACCACCCACCCCCACCCCCCAGCCACCATGGCCAGCCCCCACCAGGCCCCCACTCATGTCTCCCACCACCCCCACCCCCAGCAGTGCAGGGGCAGCCTCCACCAGGCCCCCACTCATGTCTACCACCACCCCCACCCCCCAGCCACCAGGGGCAGCCCCCACCAGGCCCCCACTCATGTCTCCCACCACCCCCACCCCCCAGCAGTGCAGGGGAACCCTCCACCAGGCCCCCACTCATGTCTCCCACCACCCCCACCCCCCAGCAGTGCAGGGGCAGCCTCCACCAGGCCCCCACTCATGTCTACCACCACCCCCACCCCCCAGCCACCATGGGCAGCCCCCACCAGGCCCCCACTCATGTCTCCCACCACCCCCACCCCCAGCCACCAGGGGCACCCTCCACCAGGCCCCCACTCATGTCTCCCACCACCCCCACCCCCCAGCAGTGCAGGGGCACCCTCCACCAGGCCCCCACTCATGTCTACCACCCACCCCCAGCCACCATGGCCAGCACCCACCAGGCCCCCACTCATGTCTCCCACCACCCCCACCCCCAAGCAGTGCAGGGGCACCCTCCACCAGGCCCCCACTCATGTCTCCCACCACCCCCACCCCCCAGCAGTGCAGGGGCACCCTCCACCAGGTCCCCACTCATGTCTACCACCACCCCCACCCCCCAGCCACCATGGGCAGCCCCCACCAGGACCCGACTCATGTCTCCCACCACCCCCACCCTCCAGCCACCAGGGGCACCCTCCACCAGGCCCCCACTCATGTCTCCCACCATCCCAAACCCCCAGCAGTGCAGGGGCAGCCTCCACCAGGCCCCCACTCATGTCTCCCACCACCCCCACCCCCCAGCAGTGCAGGGGCACCCTCCACCAGGCCCCCACTCATGTCTCCCACCACCCCCACCCCCCAGCAGTGCAGGGGCACCCTCCACCAGGCCCCCACTCATGTCTCCCACCCCCCAGCAGTGCAGGGGCAGCCTCCACCAGGCCCCCACTCATGTCTCCCACCACCCCCACCCCCAGCAGTGCAGGGGCACCCTCCACCAGGCCCCCACTCATGTCTACCACCCACCCCCACCCCCCAGCCACCATGGCCAGCCCCCACCAGGCCCCCACTCGTGTCTCCCACCACCCCCACCCCCCAGCAGTGCAGGGGCACCCTCCACCAGGCCCCCACTCATGTCTCCCACCACCCCCACCCCCCAGCCACCATGGGCAGCCCCCACCAGGCCCCCACTCATGTCTCCCACCACCCCCACCCCCCAGCAGTGCAGGGGCACCCTCCACCAGGCCCCCACCCATGTCTCCCATCACCCCCACCCCCCAGCAGTGCAGGGGCAGCACCACCAGGCCCCCACTCATGTCCCCCTGCACCCCCACCCCCCAGCATCCAGGGGCACCCTCCACCAGGCCCCCACCCATGTCTCCCACCACCCCCACCCCCCAGCAGTGCAGGGGCACCCTCCACCAGGCCCCCACTCATGTCTCCCACCACCCCCACCCCCCAGCCACCATGGGCAGCCCCCACCAGGCCCCCACTCATGTCTCCCACCACCCCCACCCCCCAGCAGTGCAGGGGCACCCTCCACCAGGCCCCCACTCATGCCTCCCACCACCCCCACCCCCCAGCAGTGCAGGGGCAGCCTCCACCAGGCCCCCACTCATGTCTCCCACCACCCCCACCCCCCAGCCACCATGGGCAGCCCCCACCAGGCCCCCACTCATGTCTCCCACCACCCCCACCCCCCAGCAGTGCAGGGGCACCCTCCACCAGGCCCCCACTCATGCCTCCCACCACCCCCACCCCCCAGCAGTGCAGGGGCAGCCTCCACCAGGCCCCCACTCATGTCTACCACCACCCCCACCCCCCAGCCACCATGGGCAGCCCCCACCAGGCCCCCACTCATGTCTCCCACCACCCCCACCCATCAGCCACCAGGGGCACCCTCCACCAGGCCCCCACTCATGTCTCCCACCACCCCCACCCCCCAGCAGTGCAGGGGCACCCTCCACCAGGCCCCCACTCATGTCTACCACCCACCCCCACCCCCCAGCCACCATGGCCAGCCCCCACCAGGCCCCCACTCATGTCTCCCACCACCCCCACCCCCCAGCAGTGCAGGGGCACCCTCCACCAGGCCCCCACTCATGTCTCCCACCACCCCCACCCCCCAGCAGTGCAGGGGCACCCTCCACCAGTCCCCCACTCATGTCTCCCACCACCCCCACCCCCCAGCCACCATGGGCAGCCCCCACCAGGCCCCGACTCATGTCTCCCACCACCCCCACCCCCCAGCCACCAGGGGCACCCTCCACCAGGCCTCCACTCATGTCTCCCACCCACCCCCACCCCCAGCCACCGTGGGCATCCCCCACCAGGCCCCCACTCATGTCTCCCACCCACCCCCACCCCCCAGCCACCATGGGCATCCCCCACCAGGCCCCCACTCATGTCTCCCACCACCCCCACCCCCCAGCAGTGCAGGGGCACCCTCCACCAGGCCCCCACTCATGTCTCCCACCACCCCCACCCCCCAGCAGTGCAGGGGCAGCCTCCACCAGGCCCCCACTCATGTCTCCCACCACCCCCACCCCCACCCCCCAGCCACCATGGGCATCCCCCACCAGGCCCCCACTCATGTCTCCCACCCACCCCCACCCCCCAGCCACCATGGGCACCCTCCACCAGGCCTCCACTCATGTCTCCCACCCACCCCCACCCCCAGCCACCGTGGGCATCCCCCACCAGGCCCCCACTCATGTCTCCCACCCACCCCCACCCCCCAGCCACCATGGGCATCCCCCACCAGGCCCCCACTCATGTCTCCCACCACCCCCACCCCCCAGCAGTGCAGGGGCACCCTCCACCAGGCCCCCACTCATGTCTCCCACCACCCCCACCCCCCAGCCACCAGGGGCACCCTCCACCAGGCCCCCACTCATGTCTCCCACCACCCCCACCCCCCAGCAGTGCAGGGGCAGCCTCCTCAGGCCCCCACTCATGTCTCCCACCACCCCCACCCCCAGCAGTGCAGGGGCAGCCTCCACCAGGCCCCCACTAATGTCTACCACCACCCCCACCCCCCAGCCACCATGGGCAGCCCCCACCAGGCCCCCACTCATGTCTCCCACCACCCCCACCCCCCAGCCACCAGGGGCACCCTCCACCAGGCCCCCACTCATGTCTCCCACCACCCCCACCCCCCAGCAGTGCAGGGGCACCCTCCACTAGGCCCCCACTCATGTCTCCCACCACCCCCACCCCCCAGCCACCATGGGCAGCCCCCACCAGGCCCCCACTCATGTCTCCCACCACCCCCACCCCCCAGCAGTGCAGGGGCAGCCTCCACCAGGCCCCCACCCATGTCTCCCACCACCCCCACCCCCCAGCCACCATGGCCAGCCTCCACCAGGCCCCCACTCATGTCTCCCACCACCCCACCCCCTGCCACCATGGGCAGCCCCCACCAGGCCCCCACTCATGTCCCCCAGCACCCCCACCCCCCAGCAGTGCAGGGGCACCCTCCACCAGGCCCCCACCCATGTCTCCCAGCACCCCCACCCCCCAGCAGTGCAGGGGCAGCACCACCGGGCCCCCACTCATGTCCCCCTGCACCCCCACCCCCCAGCATCCAGGGGCACCCTCCACCAGGCCCCCACCCATGTCTCCCACCACCCCCACCCCCCAGCAGTGCAGGGGCAGCCTCCACCAGGCCCCCACTCATGTCTCCCACCACCCCCACCCCCCAGCCACCAGGGGCACCCTCCACCAGGCCCCCACTCATGTCTCCCACCACCCCCACCCCCCAGCCACCAGGGGGACCCTCCACCAGGCCCCCACTCATGTCTCCCACCACCCCCACCCCCCAGCAGTGCAGGGGCAGCCTCCACCAGGCCCCCACTCATGTCTCCCACCACCCCCACCCCCCAGCAGTGCAGGGGCAGCCTCCACCAGGCCCCCACTCATGTCTACCACCACCCCCACCCCCCAGCCACCAGGGGCACCCTCCACCAGGCCCCCACTCATGTCTCCCACCCCCCCCCACCCCCCAGCAGTGCAGGGGCAGCCTCCACCAGGCCCCCACTCATGTCTCCCACCACCCCCACCCCCCAGCAGTGCAGGGGCACCCTCCACCAGGCCCCCACTCATGTCTCCCACCACCCCCACCCCCCAGCCACCATGGGCAGCCCCCACCAGGCCCCCACTCATGTCTCCCACCACCCCCACCCCCCAGCAGTGCAGGGGCACCCTCCACCAGGCCCCCACTCATGTCTCCCACCACCCCCACCCCCCAGCAGTGCAGGGGCAGCCTCCACCAGGCCCCCACTCATGTCTACCACCACCCCCACCCCCCATGGGCAGCCCCCACCAGGCCCCCACTCATGTCTCCCACCACGCCCACCCATCAGCCACCAGGGGCACCCTCCACCAGGCCCCCACTCATGTCTCCCACCACCCCCACCCCCCAGCAGTGCAGGGGCACCCTCCACCAGGCCCCCACTCATGTCTACCACCCACCCCCACCCCCCAGCCACCATGGCCAGCCCCCACCAGGCCCCCACTCATGTCTCCCACCACCCCCACCCCCCAGCAGTGCAGGGGCACCCTCCACCAGGCCCCCACTCATGTCTCCCACCACCCCCACCCCCCAGCAGTGCAGGGGCACCCTCCACCAGGCCCCCACTCATGTCTCCCACCACCCCCACCCCCCAGCCACCATGGGCAGCCCCCACCAGGCCCGACTCATGTCTCCCACCACCCCCACCCCCCAGCCACCAGGGGCACCCTCCACCAGGCCCCCACTCATGTCTCCCACCACCCCCACCCCCCAGCAGTGCAGGGGCAGCCTCCACCAGGCCCCCACTCATGTCTACCACCACCCCCACCTCCCAGCCACCAGGGGCACCCTCCACCAGGCCCCCACCCATGTATCCCACGACCCCCACACGCCAGCAGTGCAGGGGCAGCCTCCACCAGGCCCCCACTCATGTCTCCCACCACCCCCACCCCCCAGCCACCAGAGGCACCCTCCACCAGGCCCCCACTCATGTGTCCCACAACCCCCACCCCCCAGCAGTGCAGGGGAAGCCTCCACCAGGCCCCCACTCATGTCTCCCACCACCCCCACCCCCCAGCAGTGCAGGGGCAGCTTCCACCAGGCCCCCACTCATGTCTACCACCACCCCCACCCCCCAGCCACCAGGGGCACCCTACACTAGGCCCCCACTCATGTCTCCCACCACCCCCACCCCCCAGCAGTGCAGGGGCAGCCTCCACCAGGCCCCCACTCATGTCTCCCACCACCCCCACCCCCCAGCCACCAGGGGCACCCTCCACCAGGCCCCCACTCATGTCTCCCACCACCCCCACCCCCCCCAGCAGTGCAGGGGCACCCTCCACCAGGCCCCCACTCATGTCTACCACCCACCCCCACCCCCCAGCCACCATGGCCAGCCCCCACCAGGCCCCCACTCATGTCTCCCACCACCCCCACCCCCAGCAGTGCAGGGGCAGCCTCCACCAGGCCCCCACTCATGTCTACCCCCACCCCCACCCCCCAGCCACCAGGGGCAGCCCCCACCAGGCCCCCACTCATGTCTCCCACCACCCCCACCCCCCAGCAGTGCAGGGGAACCCTCCACCAGGCCCCCACTCATGTCTCCCACCACCCCCACCCCCCAGCAGTGCAGGGGCAGCCTCCACCAGGCCCCCACTCATGTCTACCACCACCCCCACCCCCCAGCCACCATGGGCAGCCCCCACCAGGCCCCCACTCATGTCTCCCACCACCCCCACCCCCAGCCACCAGGGGCACCCTCCACCAGGCCCCCACTCATGTCTCCCACCACCCCCACCCCCCAGCAGTGCAGGGGCACCCTCCACCAGGCCCCCACTCATGTCTACCACCCACCCCCAGCCACCATGGCCAGCACCCACCAGGCCCCCACTCATGTCTCCCACCACCCCCACCCCCAAGCAGTGCAGGGGCACCCTCCACCAGGCCCCCACTCATGTCTCCCACCACCCCCACCCCCCAGCAGTGCAGGGGCACCCTCCACCAGGTCCCCACTCATGTCTACCACCACCCCCACCCCCCAGCCACCATGGGCAGCCCCCACCAGGACCCGACTCATGTCTCCCACCACCCCCACCCTCCAGCCACCAGGGGCACCCTCCACCAGGCCCCCACTCATGTCTCCCACCACCCCAAACCCCCAGCAGTGCAGGGGCAGCCTCCACCAGGCCCCCACTCATGTCTCCCACCACCCCCACCCCCCAGCAGTGCAGGGGCACCCTCCACCAGGCCCCCACTCATGTCTCCCACCACCCCCACCCCCCAGCAGTGCAGGGGCACCCTCCACCAGGCCCCCACTCATGTCTCCCACCCCCCAGCAGTGCAGGGGCAGCCTCCACCAGGCCCCCACTCATGTCTCCCACCACCCCCACCCCCAGCAGTGCAGGGGCACCCTCCACCAGGCCCCCACTCATGTCTACCACCCACCCCCACCCCCCAGCCACCATGGCCAGCCCCCACCAGGCCCCCACTCGTGTCTCCCACCACCCCCACCCCCCAGCAGTGCAGGGGCACCCTCCACCAGGCCCCCACTCATGTCTCCCACCACCCCCACCCCCCAGCCACCATGGGCAGCCCCCACCAGGCCCCCACTCATGTCTCCCACCACCCCCACCCCCCAGCAGTGCAGGGGCACCCTCCACCAGGCCCCCACCCATGTCTCCCATCACCCCCACCCCCCAGCAGTGCAGGGGTAGCACCACCAGGCCCCCACTCATGTCCCCCTGCACCCCCACCCCCCAGCATCCAGGGGCACCCTCCACCAGGCCCCCACCCATGTCTCCCACCACCCCCACCCCCCAGCAGTGCAGGGGCACCCTCCACCAGGCCCCCACTCATGTCTCCCACCACCCCCACCCCCCAGCCACCATGGGCAGCCCCCACCAGGCCCCCACTCATGTCTCCCACCACCCCCACCCCCCAGCAGTGCAGGGGCACCCTCCACCAGGCCCCCACTCATGCCTCCCACCACCCCCACCCCCCAGCAGTGCAGGGGCAGCCTCCACCAGGCCCCCACTCATGTCTACCACCACCCCCACCCCCCAGCCACCATGGGCAGCCCCCACCAGGCCCACACTCATGTCTCCCACCACCCCCACCCATCAGCCACCAGGGGCACCCTCCACCAGGCCCCCACTCATGTCTCCCACCACCCCCACCCCCCAGCAGTGCAGGGGCACCCTCCACCAGGCCCCCACTCATGTCTACCACCCACCCCCACCCCCCAGCCACCATGGCCAGCCCCCACCAGGCCCCCACTCATGTCTCCCACCACCCCCACCCCCCAGCAGTGCAGGGGCACCCTCCACCAGGCCCCCACTCATGTCTCCCACCACCCCCACCCCCCAGCAGTGCAGGGGCACCCTCCACCAGTCCCCCACTCATGTCTCCCAGCACCCCCACCCCCCAGCCACCATGGGCAGCCCCCACCAGGCCCCGACTCATGTCTCCCACCACCCCCACCCCCCAGCCACCAGGGGCACCCTCCACAATGGCCTCCACTCATGTCTCCCACCCACCCCCACCCCCAGCCACCGTGGGCATCCCCCACCAGGCCCCCACTCATGTCTCCCACCCACCCCCACCCCCCAGCCACCATGGGCATCCCCCACCAGGCCCCCACTCATGTCTCCCACCACCCCCACCCCCCAGCAGTGCAGGGGCACCCTCCACCAGGCCCCCACTCATGTCTCCCACCACCCCCACCCCCCAGCAGTGCAGGGGCAGCCTCCACCAGGCCCCCACTCATGTCTCCCACCACCGCCACCCCCACCCCCCAGCCACCATGGGCATCCCCCACCAGGCCCCCACTCATGTCTCCCACCCACCCCCACCCCCCAGCCACCATGGGCACCCTCCACCAGGCCTCCACTCATGTCTCCCACCCACCCCCACCCCCAGCCACCGTGGGCATCCCCCACCAGGCCCCCACTCATGTCTCCCACCCACCCCCACCCCCCAGCCACCATGGGCATCCCCCACCAGGCCCCCACTCATGTCTCCCACCACCCCCACCCCCCAGCAGTGCAGGGGCACCCTCCACCAGGCCCCCACTCATGTCTCCCACCACCCCCACCCCCCAGCCACCAGGGGCACCCTCCACCAGGCCCCCACTCATGTCTCCCACCACCCCCACCCCCCAGCAGTGCAGGGGCACCCTCCACCAGGCCCCCACTCATGTCTCCCACCACCCCCACCCCCCACCATCCAGGGGCACCCTCCACCAGGCCTCCACTCATGTCTCCCACCACCCCCACCCCCCAGCAGTGCAGGGGCACCCTCCTCAGGCCCCCACTCATGTCTCCCACCACCCCCACCCCCCAGCAGTGCAGGGGCAGCCTCCACCAGGCCCCCACTAATGTCTACCACCACCCCCACCCCCCAGCCACCATGGGCAGCCCCCACCAGGCCCCCACTCATGTCTCCCACCACCCCCACCCCCCAGCCACCAGGGGCACCCTCCACCAGGCCCCCACTCATGTCTCCCACCACCCCCACCCCCCAGCAGTGCAGGGGCACCCTCCACTAGGCCCCCACTCATGTCTCCCACCACCCCCACCCCCCAGCCACCATGGGCAGCCCCCGCCAGGCCCCCACTCATGTCTCCCACCACCCCCACACCCCAGCAGTGCAGGGGCAGCCTCCACCAGGCCCCCACCCATGTCTCCCACCACCCCCACCCCCCAGCCACCATGGCCAGCCTCCACCAGGCCCCCACTCATGTCTCCCACCACCCCACCCCCCTGCCACCATGGGCAGCCCCCACCAGGCCCCCACTCATGTCCCCCAGCACCCCCACCCCCCAGCAGTGCAGGGGCACCCTCCACCAGGCCCCCACCCATGTCTCCCAGCACCCCCACCCCCCAGCAGTGCAGGGGCAGCACCACCAGGCCCCCACTCATGTCCCCCTGCACCCCCACCCCCCAGCATCCAGGGGCACCCTCCACCAGGCCCCCACCCATGTCTCCCACCACCCCCACCCCCCAGCAGTGCAGGGGCAGCCTCCACCAGGCCCCCAATCATGTCTCCCACCACCCCCACCCCCCAGCCACCAGGGGCACCCTCCACCAGGCCCCCACTCATGTCTCTAACCACCCCCACCCCCCAGCCACCAGGGGGACCCTCCACCAGGCCCCCACTCATGTCTCCCACCACCCCCACCCCCCAGCAGTGCAGGGGCAGCCTCCACCAGGCCCCCACTCATGTCTCCCACCACCCCCACCCCCCAGCAGTGCAGGGGCAGCCTCCACCAGGCCCCCACTCATGTCTACCACCACCCCCACCCCCCAGCCACCAGGGGCACCCTCCACCAGGCCCCCACTCATGTCTCCCACCCCCCCCCACCCCCCAGCAGTGCAGGGGCAGCCTCCACCAGGCCCCCACTCATGTCTCCCACCACCCCCACCCCCCAGCAGTGCAGGGGCACCCTCCACCAGGCCCCCACTCATGTCTCCCACCACCCCCACCCCCAGCCACCATGGGCAGCCCCCACCAGGCCCCCACTCATGTCTCCCACCACCCCCACCCCCCAGCAGTGCAGGGGCACCCTCCACCAGGCCCCCACTCATGTCTCCCACCACCCCCACCCCCCAGCAGTGCAGGGGCAGCCTCCACCAGGCCCCCACTCATGTCTACCACCACCCCCACCCCCCAGCCACCATGGGCAGCCCCCACCAGGCCCCCACTCATGTCTCCCACCACGCCCACCCATCAGCCACCAGGGGCACCCTCCACCAGGCCCCCACTCATGTCTCCCACCACCCCCACCCCCCAGCAGTGCAGGGGCACCCTCCACCAGGCCCCCACTCATGTCTACCACCCACCCCCACCCCCCAGCCACCATGGCCAGCCCCCACCAGGCCCCCACTCATGTCTCCCACCACCCCCACCCCCCAGCAGTGCAGGGGCACCCTCCACCAGGCCCCCACTCATGTCTCCCACCACCCCCACCCCCCAGCAGTGCAGGGGCACCCTCCACCAGGCCCCCACTCATGTCTCCCACCACCCCCACCCCCCAGCCACCATGGGCAGCCCCCACCAGGCCCGACTCATGTCTCCCACCACCCCCACCCCCCAGCCACCAGGGGCACCCTCCACCAGGCCCCCACTCATGTCTCCCACCACCCCCACCCCCCAGCAGTGCAGGGGCAGCCTCCACCAGGCCCCCACTCATGTCTACCACCACCCCCACCTCCCAGCCACCAGGGGCACCCTCCACCAGGCCCCCACCCATGTCTCCCACCACCCCCACCCCCCAGCAGTGCAGGGGCAGCCTCCACCAGGCCCCCACTCATGTCTCCCACCACCCCCACCCCCCAGCCACCAGAGGCACCCTCCACCAGGCCCCCACTCATGTGTCCCACAACCCCCACCCCCCAGCAGTGCAGGGGAAGCCTCCACCAGGCCCCCACTCATGTCTCCCACCACCCCCACCCCCCAGCAGTGCAGGGGCAGCTTCCACCAGGCCCCCACTCATGTCTACCACCACCCCCACCCCCCAGCCACCAGGGGCACCCTACACTAGGCCCCCACTCATGTCTCCCACCACCCCCACCCCCCAGCAGTGCAGGGGCAGCCTCCACCAGGCCCCCACTCATGTCTCCCACCACCCCCACCCCCCAGCCACCAGGGGCACCCTCCACCAGGCCCCACTCATGTCTCCCACCACCCCCACCCCCCCAGCAGTGCAGGGGCACCCTCCACCAGGCCCCCACTCATGTCTACCACCCACCCCCACCCCCCAGCCACCATGGCCAGCCCCCACCAGGCCCCCACTCATGTCTCCCACCACCCCCACCCCCAGCAGTGCAGGGGCAGCCTCCACCAGGCCCCCACTCATGTCTACCCCCACCCCCACCCCCCAGCCACCAGGGGCAGCCCCCACCAGGCCCCCACTCATGTCTCCCACCACCCCCACCCCCCAGCCACCAGGGGCACCCTCCACCAGGCCCCCACTCATGTCTCCCACCACCCCCACCCCCCAGCAGTGCAGGGGCACCCTCCACCAGTCCCCCACTCATGTCTCCCACCACCCCCACCCCCCAGCAGTGCAGGGGCAGCCTCCACCAGGCCCCCACTCATGTCTACCACCACCCCCACCCCCCAGCCACCATGGGCAGCCCCCACCAGGCCCCCACTCATGTCTTCCACCACCCCCACCCCCAGCCACCAGGGGCACCCTCCACCAGGCCCCCACTCATGTCTCCCACCACCCCCACCCCCCAGCAGTGCAGGGGCACCCTCCACCAGGCCCCCACTCATGTCTACCACCCACCCCAGCCACCATGGCCAGCACCCACCAGGCCCCCACTCATGTCTCCCACCACCCCCACCCCCAAGCAGTGCAGGGGCACCCTCCACCAGGCCCCCACTCATGTCTCCCACCACCCCCACCCCCCAGCAGTGCAGGAGCACCCTCCACCAGGCCCCCACTCATGTCTACCACCACCCCCACCCCCCAGCCACCATGGGCAGCCCCCACCAGGACCCGACTCATGTCTCCCACCACCCCCACCCTCCAGCCACCAGGGGCACCCTCCACCAGGCCCCCACTCATGTCTCCCACCACCCCAAACCCCCAGCAGTGCAGGGGCAGCCTCCACCAGGCCCCCACTCATGTCTCCCACCACCCCCACCCCCCAGCAGTGCAGGGGCACCCTCCACCAGGCCCCCACTCATGTCTCCCACCACCCCCACCCCCCAGCAGTGCAGGGGCACCCTCCACCAGGCCCCCACTCATGTCTCCCACCCCCCAGCAGTGCAGGGGCAGCCTCCACCAGGCCCCCACTCATGTCTCCCACCACCCCCACCCCCAGCAGTGCAGGGGCACCCTCCACCAGGCCCCCACTCATGTCTACCACCCACCCCAACCCCCCAGCCACCATGGCCAGCCCCCACCAGGCCCCCACTCGTGTCTCCCACCACCCCCACCCCCCAGCAGTGCAGGGGCACCCTCCACCAGGCACCCACTCATGTCTCCCACCACCCCCACCCCCCAGCCACCATGGGCAGCCCCCACCAGGCCCCCACTCATGTCTCCCATCACCCCCACCCCCCAGCAGTGCAGGGGCACCCTCCACCAGGCCCCCACCCATGTCTCCCATCACCCCCACCCCCCAGCAGTGCAGGGGCAGCACCACCAGGCCCCCACTCATGTCCCCCTGCACCCCCACCCCCCAGCATCCAGGGGCACCCTCCACCAGGCCCCCACCCATGTCTCCCACCACCCCCACCCCCCAGCAGTGCAGGGGCACCCTCCACCAGGCCCCCACTCATGTCTCCCACCACCCCCACCCCCCTGCCACCATGGGCAGCCTCCACTAGGTCCTCACAATCCCCAATCATGTGCGTTATGGTCAGCCTCCACAGCCAAAAAGCCCTACCAAGTAACCCATTCACCCACATGGAAATGGAAATTACATGTTACACCCCCAATGTTCATGAAGCTAATGAACCCATGTCCGTCACACACAATGGTTGCAATTGAATGGGAAAACACCCAACATGACATGCATGAAACCAATGAGATGATACCACACAGTGAAGTATGAAAACAAAATTGTATTGAAAAAAAGAAAGAATGCTAAAGAAATGAAACAAACTACAATGGGAATGAAAAAAAATAAGCTGCATGTCCGTAAAAAAAAAAAAACAGCAAATCCTAATCCAAAAAAATGTCGTCCAAAGTCAAATGTAAAAAAATATCTATCCAATTAAGAACTATGTAAAAAACTTCCAAGGGTCCATGAGCCCAACTGAACAAAGGAAACCTACAAAAAAACCTAACTAAAATGCAACTATATACAAAAAGTGGAGCAGTGTCCGTCGACTCCAAATCATAAGAACAAACAAAGGAAACCTAAAACTAAAGAACTATATACAAAGGCGGCGGGCAAGTCCAGCGGCTCACTCCGTGGTGTTCCGGGCCAGGGCATCATGGAACTCCTGTTCGATGTCCCGGAGGCGGTCCAGTTCCATGGCCCCGAGGGTCCGCATGGACGACGCCGTGTCCTCATCCAACCCCCTGCGGATTGCCTCGAGGCACTCGGCCCGCCTCAAGGCCCTCCGCATGGAGTTCTCCACCCTGACCATTGTGAGCCACGCCTCTTCCGCCCGCCGCCGCTCCGCACCTATGGCGTGGCCCAACCGCTGTCACACGGAAGACACTCTCTGTCCTGGGTCCTCCTGCCCTCCGGCCGATGCCTGCCCCTCCGATGTGAAAGGCCCCGAGCCTTCATGGCTCCCACCATGTTGCTGCTGCTGCTCTGCCTCTGCCCGTGCACTGCCTCCTGCTGCCTGCACATCCTCCGCCGGCTGGGGTGCAGTTGTTGATGTGGCCACCCCTGCTGGACGTCCGACTCCCGACTGTGGCAGGGATGCCTCCTCCACCAGCCTGGCCGCACTGTCAGAGGCAGCTCCACAGGGCACCCAGGTGACTGATGGGTGGGAAGATGGCACAGAGGACGACTGGCGCGTAGGGGGTCCAGTTGAGGAGGGGGTCGGAGCAAGCCCCATCAGACGGAGGAATCCGGTCTGGGTGACCTGTCCCAGCAGGCTGACGTGGTCAACGAGCCATTCGAGATGACGTGCAGTCTCTCCATGAAAAGACTGCAGGTCACCTCACATGGCCCGTTGACGCAACGCCACACCAGCCAGGACAGGCTCAACCCGGACCTGGATAGCCACGTCCGCAGGCAGAGGAAGGCCAGTTGACGTCAGCTCATCCCCTGCCTGAAAACGGGTCTGGACGTAGGCATCCCTGCTGGTGCAAGATGATGCAGGGACAGGATCGGGGACAGGATTGCACACAGGCACCTCCGCGGCGGCCTGTGCTGCATCCTGTCCCTGGTCCTGCACTGCACCACTAGCACCAGTGGGATCCCCACCTCCAGACCCCGTCTCTGGTGCTTGCACGGCCTCCTCCTCAACCAAACCCCCCACCAACCTGGATGACTCCGTGCCATCTTCCCCTGTTGGGCCCTGTGGGGTCCCAGCTGCCCCTTCTGCTGCCGAGGAGTCCAACTCCAACCTCCGCCTCTTGGACCTCCCCCCGGCAGCTGCGGCCTGGGACGCGGCACCGGACTCCTCACTCCTCGACGAGATGACAACACGGGAGGGGAGCCGGGCCTTGCGTCTCCGGCTGGCGGTGGGATCCCCGCCGCTGTGCTCCACAGCACCTTCTCCGCCCTCTTCATCAGTTGACGCTGCAGACAGGGAGAAACAAAACACAGGCATCAGGGCACTGTACAATGGACACATACACACATGACAGTTGCACATGAGTGGCATTGGCAAACCTCAGACATGTCATCACAAACCCCAACACACATGTCATTGCAACTCGCACACATGAGCCATACCACAGCCATATCGCAACTGCCACCACCATCCCTACACATACAACAGCATGAGCAGCCAAAGGTGAGCCAGACATCACATGCAACACAGGAAGTGCACCACACATGTACACACACCACCACACTTGCATGCATCTGTACACCTCTGCCAAGTGTCGCACTGTTCAGACGGGCATCCATGTCACATCTGCCAATCAGGCTTCCACATACTGCTGTCACATGCATCCATGTTGCATCACTGTTGCACCCTTGTCAAATACACACACATGCACATGTACACAGTGCTCATACATGCAGCCGAAAACAACATACATGCGTGACATCACGGACATGTCTACTTACATACACATTCATCCAAACATGTGTGCACACACAACTGCATTTGGCATGCAAGCCTACACACACAAGCACCATCCATGTCTCACACATTACAGCCCTCGCATGTGTCAGCCCCACGGCCCTGTACACCCCCACCCATACTCGACCCCATACAAACAGATGTGCAACCTGCACACTACCGAATAATCACCACACGCACTGCTCACAATCAGGATGCATGTACACTCACCGCTCGACTCCAGACGGGTCTGCTTCTCTAGGATCTGGACGTGGAGCGCTGGGGATATGCGTTCCAGGACCCTCATCTGTTCTTCGGACAAGTGGCCCCGGCGCCCCTTGGCATCCGCTGCCTTCAAGAGGCGCCGGGCCTTGTTCAGGGTCCTGGACCTGAAGTCCTCCCAGCGCTTCCTGACATGTTGTAAGTCGCGGACTGCCACCCCCTCCGCGTTGATGGCAGTCACGATGTCAGTCCAGATCCGAGTCCGTCCTTCCTTGTCGGCGCGGGAACTTCCGAAGAGGGCATCATACTGCCCCAGGACTTGCTCCACCAGGACACCAACTTCGGTTACACTGAAGCTGGTGCCCCTCTGCCTCTCTGGCCGGGGGTTGTCAGTGGTCACAGATGGTGTTTGCCCCGACATGACAACCCCAGAGGCAGGAGTGGGTGGGCAACTGGGTCCTGGGGCTGGGCTGTGGAGCGATGGAATCCCAGTCGGGAGTCTTCGGTTCCAGCAGGGGTGGTCACAGCAACAGCACCCCTGGCTGATGTGCAGGCAGCAAATGGCAGTGCACGTGGGCAGCAGCAGATGGCAGGTGGGAGCGTGCTCGGGGCTCTGGGGGGGCAGTAGTTCGGCCTTCTGGGCAGGAGCGTGGTTTCCGTGTGCATACGCGTGGCCAGCTTGATACGGAGTGATTTGGCACGTGAAAAGTCTGCACGTCAGCGTGAAATTCGAGGAAAGGCCCTTAGCGCGTAAGCGCGTCTGTGACGTGACCCGCACGGGTGTTTCCCACACAGCACGTGATGACAGAGCACACGTGGAAAGACTGCATGTCAGAGTGTCATCGCGTGTAATTGGACAGCACGTCAGAGTGTCATCGCGTGTAATTGGACAAAAGTGCGCGTACACGCGATTGGCCTATGTACGTGTATATCAGGGGTGCGCGGGCACTTACACACGCAAGTACGTCAGCGCACCTGTATCCCGGGGTGCGCGGGAATTTCCACACGCTATTGGACTGGGTACTGGATTTCAGGGGTGCGCGGGTCACACGCTCGCCTACAACACGCGCAACGCATAAATTTGCGCGCTAACAAAATAACAAGCTCAGACCCAGGATGAACATACCGTTCCTAGCAGCAGTGGGCGTGGGCTACCAAAGGAGGAGGAGGAGGATAGTGAGGGCCAGAATATTCACACCCAGAACCAGCCTTTTCGGGATGCCTGATGACCAGGTGCATGGGAGGTACAGTTTTCCACCACACATTATACTGGACCTGGTGAGTGAGTGGGAGGATGACCTCACATCACCCACCCTGTGCTCCCAAGCACTCAGCCCCCTGGAGAAGGTCCTCAATGTACTGCACTTCTTAGCCACTGGATCATTTCAGCGGACAAGTGCCATTGAGGGTGGGGTATCACAGGCCACCCAGTCACGCTGCCTACACCAGGTCTTGAACATCATCACTGCACGCCCATCAGTCCGCAGGCACATATACCTGCCCAGAACACCTGCAGAAAGGCATGCTGCCGCCCTGGATTTTTACGGTGTGGCACGATTCCCCAAAGTGCTAGGTGCCATCGACTGCACCCATGTGGCTCTACGTCCCCCCAGGGCATCAGAGCACATCTATAGGAACCGCAAGCACTGGCATTCCATCAACGTGCAGGTAGTATGTAATGACAAGGGAATCATCACCTCAGTATATGCCAACTATCCCGGGCCAACCCACGACAGCTTCATTTACCGAATGTCCACCCTAAGCCGGAACCTAGAAGCTGGGCGGCATGGCGATACATGGCTGCTTGGTGAGTATGAATGCCACTGCACATGCATGCATGTCAGATACTGAGCAAGGTCACAACCCCACCAATGATACCAATCACCACCTCCACAGGGGACAGTGCCTACCCTCTCAGCCCCCACATGATGACGCCAATTCGGAACCCCACCACGCCACCCCAGGTAAGATATAACACAGCCCACATTACAACCCGGGGCATAGTGGAGCGCACATTCGGAGTGCTAAAGTCACGCTTTTGCTCCCTTGACCGTTCTGGCGGGCAGCTGTTGTACGCTCCCCCAGTAGTGTGCAGGATCATAGTGGCAGCATGTGTCCTGCACAACGTTGCAACACGCCGGGGCCTGGCCGTGGACATGGTGGTGGCCCCACATCCCCAACCACATGCACAGCCGCTGCGCATGGGAGGGGAAAGGGCACGGGGGGAGGCAGCCCGTACACAGCTAGTGGCTAATTACTTCACATAGAAATCACACCCCTGTGGAGTGCACACTGCCCTGGCACATTCCATCTGACAATCAATGATGACTCAACCTGACACTGATCCTGAATGTCTGGAGAATGAACCGTGAAAACCATATCAGCCTGAGATTGTTCACCTGGAAGTGTCACAATGTGTGCATCCCTACCCACACAGACACCACCAATGCAGTTTTGTGAAGTAACACATTCAAGCAGCTAAAATGAATACCCACTTGCAAAATGCAACAAGAGGACAGTGCCATGTCAGCCAACCCATCCCCAGCACCGCCACACGACACACCGTGCCATGTCATACTATTTGCAGGTAAACAAAGTAATCCCCACAACATGACACTAGTGTCACAATGTAGAGTGTCCCTAATTGAAACTTGCAACACCTGAAATGCTCACAGTAATGCAGGACCCACAACAAACTTGAGCAGGTACTACCATTGACATGACATCACAAATGTTATATATTAGTAGTCTCACCACCTGGAAATGCCTGCACTCCCACCACTACCAACTGTGCAGTGTTGGCGCCATGTAGAGTTGTAGGTGCACTGCTGCCAACATGGACCCCATCTCCAAACTAGAGGGCCTTGTGTAGACATGAGGAAGGGACCTGCAAATTGGGAGGTAGACACAGATGATGAGTTACACATCAATGCAACATGCAGTGTACAACACAACAGCAATATGCACTAGGAATGCATACACAGTATTGACTAGACTACCCACACATGTAGTGGGAGTCCAATGTCACCATGTACGTCAATGTCACTTGGGCACACCCTTTGCAAGCCCATGGAAACGGGAAGCAGGAGGGGTGTTTGTGACTCAAACCCAAGCATCTGAACCAAATACATGACAAGCCTGCATGTGCCCAGCCACAATGCAGCATATGCCCACAGGAACCACGGAAGCCAACAAATTGTCCCAAAGAAATTGGGAAAAAAATAATTCAAAATAAAAATAAAAAGAAAAAGAAAATCAAAAATGGCCATTGATGGGCCCGGGGGGTTTGGGGAGGCCACCCACGAGGTCCGAGGACAGGGTGCACACCAGAACCCACCTGTGTGGATCCTGGGGAAAAAAAACACCTCCATGGGCTCATGGCCCACACGGCTACCCTATTGTGGGAGTATCACTGCTGTCGCTATTATCACCCTGTGCAGCTGCATCCGGAGGTGGTTGCACTATGGGAGGCAGCCCACGCAAGGCCCTAGTCTGCTCCTCCATGGCTGCAAGCATGCGGGTGTGGTAGGTCTGGTTCTGGAGGATGAGTGTGCGGAGGTCCCCATGCAACAACTCACGGGATGCCCGGACCTCCGCCCTCGTTGCCTGCATCTCAGCTGAGAGCGTACGGGTGAGACGCTCCAGCTGCTGTTCTGTCCTTTGGTGTGTTGAAGCCTCAAGCTCAACAAGAGTCGTCCTGAGGTGAAGGAGCTCCTGCCTCAGGGCTTCCCTGTGGCCCTGGGACTCTATGGAGATGGCCTCCTGCAGAGTCGCCAGTGCCGCCCGCCTGTCCCTGTTGGACCCCAACATGTCCTCCCTGTGTGACTGGTAGATGGAGTTGGTTGCCTGCTGTAGTCGCTCCATCAGCCTTTCAGGGGGGACAATGGAAGTGGCCACCCTATCCATGGCCTGAGCCATCATCTCGGATGATGCAGCCTGTTGGGTTGCCATACCGTAAATGGATTGCTCCCATGCGGTATTGCCAGGTGGCGTACGGCCACCACGTCGGCGGGCACCACACCTGTTTGGGGCAAGGCGAACTGCGCCTTGCTGTGCCGGCACTGCCTGAGGCTGCAGGACTGCATTCCCCCTCTGATCTGCTGGCCCAGGAACAGGATCAGATGTCGCGGAGTGTGACCCTGCATCCGTAACCACCAAAGGCGTAGCTGCCAACACTGACATCCCCATTGAGGGTTCTGACCCTGGTGCAGGTGGGTGGGACAGAACAGAATCCCTCCCTGGAACACTCACCTGCGACGGCACATAGGTCTCATCCGAATCAACACCTGAGTACAGCTCGGGGGAGGTGCAGCCAGAGACACCCCTTGAGAGCACGACCTGCAGCAGTTGTGGGTTCTCACCCACCACCACACCACGTCCCTCACTGGTGGTTGGTCGTCCCTCGGACCCCTCCTGGGTCTGCACCATCTCCACAACCCCAGCAGTATCAGGTGCGTCTTCCCCTGCAAAGACATAAAAACAAAGAAATGGAAACAGGCATTAGCACCATGGCAAACAATGAGGGCTGAGAAGCAAGAGAACCAGTACTTGATTGACACATGTCCCACATGACTAAAACCCTCCCATGCATGCACCCTCACTGCATATGAAGGGCAGGCAAATGGCACACACTGATGACACCAAGATGGAAGATGAACACATTTCCTGCATGCTGCCTGGCAGTGGCATCACACATTGGCCTGTGATTGCCAGGTGAAACACACATGCCATCACACAGATGGCATGTACCATTGCTATTGAGTGAAGATGGAGAGGAGGGCAGCACCTATTCATTCAGTCCAGTTCCCGCATGTAATAGCTTTTCTAATTCAGACAGGTCAGATTTTTCACCTGGAGCTGCCAGTCCGAAATGGTCCAATTGCACAGGGACATGTGTGAACAAATGATATCCAGGTAACAAAGTCACTCCACTTTACCATAGCCATGTCAGACATGTGACTAGAGGACTGCGAAATGCCTAGTAAAAGTGGTGGAATGCAAACAATCTGACTGAATGAACAGTGAAAAATAAGCAACAATGTTGTGGCAAGGTGACACTTCAAGGGCAACTGAAGGTCCCAGCGACTGACTCATGTGGAGTGAGTTCCATGTCTACTACTGGAGACCCACCTCCAGTCACTAGAGTTGCGGCATGACTTGAGGCCAGCTTACTCTTTGCCCTGCGCTTTAGGTCATTCCAGCGCTTATAGCAACCATTGGCTGTGCGCCTCACGATTCCAAGGGCACTTACGATGTCCGCAATGGTCTGCCAGTGTGCCTGGCGTTGTGCAGGTGTGGTCTTGGATCCTGCAACAATGACCATCTTGTTGTCATGTGCGGACACATACTCGACAAGTGCATTCAGTTCGTCATCCGTGAAGCTGGGCTTCCTCGACGGGCCGGACTGTGTAGCCGTGTCTGGGGCATCAGCCTGTGCCGGACGAGCACTCTTCCTCTTCCGCTTGGAAGGTGGTGGTGATCCTGAGTGTCCTGCGCCGCTCTGGACACTAGGGGCAGGAGCCCTGGTGGACTCTGTATCAGGAGTGTGGGATTGCACACTCAGCATGGGAGTTGGTGCAGGCATTGGCTCAAGTGTGATGGTGTCAGGGGGAATGTCAGCAGGATGGACTAGGACCGACACTGTCCTGGCTAGGTGTTTGAGGGCTGGGGTGGATGGAGCCGCAGCTGCCCCTGCAGCCTCTCCGCCCTGCCTACTTTGGGCAGCAGATGACCTTGCTGCCCCAGATGCACGTGGCATGGTGACATCAACGTGCACCAGCGCACGTGTCATAGGCCTGCTGACCTGGAAGTCAGCCATGGAGTCAGCCAGGTCTGGTGCCACAATGGGCTGGTCCAACAAGGGCTGAGCATGGATGGTGTCAGCCAAATCAGCCTCAACGGGAGGGGGGGGATTATGGGTGCCCTTGACTGGTCCTCCACACATGGGGGGACAGGCTCACCCTGCAAGTAACGACCACGTCCCCTACCGGATCCACCACAGCCACCACTTGTGGCTCTTCCACCTTTGCAACCCTTACGGAATCCTCGCCTCCCAGCCATGGCACTGATGTAAATGTGCGTATGGGAGTGGCTGTAAACTATTGTCCTGGGCAATTGGGGGTCAAAGGGGTTGGGTACCAGATGGTAATTGTACCCTAGTGCTCTTGCAAGGCTGAATGTAACCCCTGGGGAAAGATGACGGGTCACGCTACGCACAGGAGCCCCAAAAAAGGGAGATGACGTGCACGCAACCCCTCCTAGACCACGTGTGCAGAAAGAAAAACCTGCACTACGCTGTGGCACCCAGTAACACAAGAATGAACGTATGCGTGTCACACACAGCCTAGAATGACCTCTAAAGGGGTAGGCTACACACGGGGCAAGCACAGATGTTAGATACATGCGTGACTCACCGTCTGCCAGGTAAAAGAGCGTGAAAAAGGAGCGTGTTTGGTTGGCAACACCCCCGCCAAAAGAAGATTTGTACGCTGTCTGAGGAGACAGGACAACAGTAGAAGGGAACACTGTTTGAGGGAACAGGCCCAGGTAAACCAGTAAAAGAGAAAAAAGAGAAAAAGCTGTCAGAGGTAACAGGGAATACGAACTTGAAACGCCGTGAAGTAAATCGCGTGTGAAACGACAAGAAGTACAGAATTCACCCACTCGCTCTCCACGAAAAGCACGTACAAGGAAATGGTGTTCTACACGTACCTTTTATACAGGCCCACACGTCCAGCGTCACTTACGCGGCGTGTACGCGCTAGGGACATTTCCACCAATTACACGCTTTGTCACTTCTGCGTGTAGGGCCATTTCCACCAATTACACGCTTTGTCACTTCTGCGTGTAGGGCCATTTCCACCAATTATACGCTTTGTCACTGGCGCGTGTACGCGCTAGGCCCATTCCCACCAATTACACGCTTTGACACTCGGACGTGTCTTTCTTTTTTTTCACACGCAACATTTTCAAACGTGTGCCCAATTCAACGTGCACGTGACTTCATAGACGCGCATACGCTGGCGACGCGTTTACGCGCTAAGGGCCTTTCCTCGAATTACATGCAGACGTGTTGGATTTTTCACTTGCCAAATCACTCCGTATCAAGCTGGCCACGCGTATGCACACGGAAGACCACGCTCCTGCCCAGAAGGCCGAACTACTGCCCCCCAGAGCCCCGAGCACGCTCCCACCTGCCATCTGCTGCTGCCTGACTGCCTGCTGCCCACGTGCACTGCCATTTGCTGCCTGCACATCAGCCAGGGGTGCTGTTGCTGTGACCACCCCTGCTGGAACCGAAGACTCCCGACTGGGATTCCATCGCTCCACAGCCCAGCCCCAGGACCCAGTTGCCCACCCACTCCTGCCTCTGGGGTTGTCATGTTGGGGCAAACACCATCTGTGACCACTGACAACCCCCGGCCAGAGAGGCAGAGGGGCACCAGCTTCAGTGCCACCGAAGTTGGTGTCCTGGTGGAGCAAGTCCTGGGGCAGTATGATGCCCTCTTCGGAAGTTCCCGCGCCGACAAGGAAGGACGGACTCGGATCTGGACTGACATCGTGACTGCCATCAACGCGGAGGGGGTGGCAGTCCGCGACTTACAACATGTCAGGAAGCGCTGGGAAGACTTCAGGTCCAGGACCCTGAACAAGGCCCGGCGCCTCTTGAAGGCAGCGGATGCCAAGGGGTGCCGGGGCCACTTGTCCGAAGAACAGATGAGGGTCCTGGAACGCATATCCCCAGCGCTCCACGTCCAGGTCCTAGAGAAGCAGACCCGTCTGGAGTCGAGCGGTGAGTGTACATGCATCCTGATTGTGAGCAGTGCGTGTGGTGATTATTCGGTAGTGTGCAGGTTGCACATCTGTTTGTATGGGGTCGAGTATGGGTGGGGGTGTACAGGGCCGTGGGGCTGACACATGCGAGGGCTGTAATGTGTGAGACATGGATGGTGCTTGTGTGTGTAGGCTTGCATGCCAAATGCAGTTGTGTGTGCACACATGTTTGGATGAATGTGTATGTAAGTAGACATGTCCGTGATGTCACACATGTATGTTGTTTTCGGCTGCATGTATGAGCACTGTGTACATGTGCATGTGTGTGTATTTGACAAGGGTGCAACAGTGATGCAACATGGATGCATGTGACAGCGGTATGTGGAAGCCTGATTGGCAGATGTGACATGGATGCCCGTCTGAACAGTGCGACACTTGGCAGAGGTGTACACATGCATGTGTGGTGCACTTCCTGTGTTGCATGTGATGTCTGGCTCACCTTTGGCTGCTCATGCTGTTGTATGTGTAGGGATGGTGGTGGCAGTTGCGATATGGCTGTGGTATGGCTCATGTGTGCGAGTTGCAATGACATGTGTGTTGGGGATTGTGATGACATGTCTGAGGTTTGCCAATGCCACTCATGTGCAACTGTCATGTGTGTATGTGTCCATTGTACAGTGCCCTGATGCCTGTGTTTTGTTTCTCCCTGTCTGCAGCGTCAACTGATGAAGAGGGCGGAGAAGGTGCTGTGGAGCACAGCGGCGGGGATCCCACCGCCAGCCGGAGACGCAAGGCCCGGCTCCCCTCCCGTGTTGTCATCTCGTCGGGGAGTGAGGAGTCCGGTGCCGCGTCCCAGGCCGCAGCTGCCGGGGGGAGTTCCAAGAGGCGGAGGTTGGAGTTGGACTCCTCGGCAGCAGAAGGGGCAGCTGGGACCCCACAGGGCCCAACAGGGGAAGATGGCACGGAGTCATCCAGGTTGGTGGGGGGTTTGGTGGAGGAGGAGGCCGTACAAGCACCAGAGACGGGGTCTGGAGGTGGGGATCCCACTGGTGCTAGTGGTGCAGTGCAGGACCAGGGACAGGAGGCAGCACAGGCCGCCGCGGAGGTGCCTGTGTGCAATCCTGTCCCCGATCCTGTCCCTGCATCATCTTGCACCAGCAGGGATGCCTACGTCCAGACCCGTTTTCAGGCAGGGGATGAGCTGACGTCAACTGGCCTTCCTCTGCCTGCGGACGTGGCTATCCAGGTCCGGGTTGAGCCTGTCCTGGCTGGTGTGGCGTTGCGTCAACGGGCCATGCGAGGTGACCTGCAGTCTTTTCATGGAGAGACTGCACGTCATCTCGAATGGCTTGTTGACCACGTCAGCCTGCTGGGACAGGTCACCCAGACCGGATTCCTCCGTCTGATGGGGCTTGCTCCGACCCCCTCCTCAACTGGACCCCCTACGCGCCAGTCGTCCTCTGTGCCATCTTCCCACCCATCAGTCACCTGGGTGCCCTGTGGAGCTGCCTCTGACAGTGCAGCCAGGCTGGTGGAGGAGGCATTCCTGCCACAGTCGGGAGTCGGACGTCCAGCAGGGGTGGCCACATCAACAACTGCACCCCAGCCGGCGGAAGATGTGCAGGCAGCAGGAGGCAGTGCACGGGCAGAGGCAGAGCAGCAGCAGCAACATGGTGGGAGCCATGAAGGCTCGGGGCCTTCGACATCGGAGGGGCAGGCATCGGCCGGAGGGCAGGAGGACCCAGGACAGAGAGTGTCTTCCGTGTGGCAGCGGTTGGGCCACGCCATAGGTGCGGAGCGGCGGCGGGCGGAAGAGGCGCGGCTCACAATGGTCAGGGCGGAGAACTCCATGCGGAGGGCCCTGAGGCGGGCCGAGTGCCTCGAGGCAATCCGCAGGGGGTTGGAGGAGGACACGGCGTCGTCCCTGCGGACCCTCGGGGCCATGGACCTGGACCGCCTCCGGGACATCGAACAGGAGTTCGATGATGCCCTGGCCCGGAACACCACGGAGTGAGCCGCTGGACTTGCCCGCCGCCTTTGTATATTGTTCTTTAGTTTTAGGTTTCCTTTGTTTGTTCTTATGATTTGGAGTCGACGGACACTGTTTCACTTTTTGTATATAGTTGCATTTTAGTTAGGTTTTTTTGTAGGTTTCCTTTGTTCAGTTGGGCTCATGGACCCTTGGAAGTTTTTTACATAGTTCTTAATTGGATAGATATTGTTTTACATTTGACTTTGGACGACATTTTTATGGATTAGGATTTTCTGTTTTTTTTTTTTTTTACGGACATGCAGCTTATTTTTTTTCATTCCCATTGTAGTTTGTTTCATTTCTTTAGCATTCTTTCTTTTTTTCAATACAATTTTGTTTTCATACTTCACTGTGTGGTATCATCTCATTGGTTTCATGCATGTCATGTTGGGTGTTTTCCCATTCAATTGCAACCATTGTGTGTGACGGACATGGGTTCATTAGCTTCATGAACATTGGGGGTGTAACATGTAATTTCCATTTCCATGTGGGTGAATGGGTTACTTGGTAGGGCTTTTTGGCTGTGGAGGCTGACCATAACGCACATGATTGGGGATTGTGAGGACCTGGTGGAGGCTGCCCCTGGTGGCAGGGGGGTGGGGGTGGTGGGAGACATGAGTGGGGGCCTGGTGGAGGGTGCCCCTGCACTGCTGGGGGGTGGGGGTGGTGGGAGACATGGGTGGGGGCCTGGTGGAGGGTGCCCCTGGATGCTGGGGGGTGGGGGTGCAGGGGGACATGAGTGGGGGCCTGGTGGTGCTGCCCCTGCACTGCTGGGGGGTGGGGGTGCTGGGAGACATGGGTGGGGGCCTGGTGGAGGGTGCCCCTGCACTGCTGGGGGGTGGGGGTGGTTGGAAAAATGAGTGGGGGCCTGGTGGGGGCTGCCCATGGTGGCTGGGGGGTGGGGGTGGTGGGAGACATGAGTGGGGGCCTGGTGGAGGGTGCCCCTGCACTGCTGGGGGGTGGGGGGGGGTGGGAGACATGAGTGGGGGCCTGGTGGGGGCTGGCCATAGTGGCTGGGGGGTGGGGGTGGGTGGTAGACATGAGTGGGGGCCTGGTGGAGGGTGCCCCTGCACTGCTGGGGGGTGGGTGTGGTGGGAGACATGAGTGGGGGCCTGGTGGAGGCTGCCCCTGCACTGCTGGGGGGTGGGAGACATGAGTGGGGGCTTGGTGGAGGGTGCCCCTGCACTGCTGGGGGGTGGGGGTGGTGGGAGACATGAGTGGGGGCCTGGTGGAGGGTGCCCCTGGTGGCTGGGCGGTGGGGGTGGTGGGAGACATGAGTGGGGGCCTGGTGGAGGCTGCCCCTGCACTGCTGGGGGGTGGGGGTGGTGGGAGACATGAGTGGGGGCCTGGTGGAGGCTGCCCCTGCACTGCTGGTGGGTGGGGGTGGTGGGAGACATGAGTGGGGGCCTGGTGGGGGCTGCCCATGGTGGCTGGGGGGTGGGGGTGGTGGGAGACATGAGTGGGGGCCTGGTGGAGGGTGCCCCTGCACTGCTGGGGGGGGGTGGTGGGAGACATGAGTGGGGGCCTTATGGGGGCTGCCCATGGTGGCTGGGGGGTGGGGGTGGTGGGAGACATGAGTGGGGGCCTGGTGGAGGGTGCCCCTGCACTGCTGGGGGGTGGGGGTGGTGGGAGACATGAGTGGGGGCCTGGTGGAGGCTGTCCCTGCACTGCTGGGGGGTGGGGGTGGTGGGAGACATGAGGGGGGGCCTGGTGGAGGGTGCCCCTGGTGGCTGGGGGGTGGGGGTGGTGGGAGACATGAGTGGGGGCCTGGTGGAGGCTGCCCCTGCACTGCTGGGGGGTGGGGGTGGGGGGAGACATGAGTGGGGGCCTGGTGGAGGCTGCCCCTGCACTGCTGGGGGGTGGGGGTGGTGGGAGACATGAGTGGGGGCCTGGTGGAGGGTGCCCCTGGTGGCTGGGGGGTGGGGGTGGTGGGAGACATGAGTGGGGGCCTGGTGGAGGCTGCCCCTGCACTGCTGGGGGGTGGGGGTGGTGGGAGACATGAGTGGGGGCCTGGTGGAGGCTGCCCCTGCACTGCTGGGGGGTGGGGATGGTGGGAGACATGAGTGGGAGCCTGGTGGAGGGTGCCCCTGGTGGCTGGGGGGTGGGGGTGGTGGGAGACATGAGTGGGGGCCTGGTGGAGGGTGTCCCTGGTGGCTGGGGGTTGGGGGTGGTGGGAGACATGAGTGGGGGCCTGGTGGAGGCTGCCCCTGCACTGCTGGGGGGTGGGGGTGGTGGGAGACATGGGTGGGGGCCTGGTGGAGGGTGCCCCTGGATGCTGGGGGGTGGGGGTGCAGGGGGACATGAGTGGGGGCCTGGTGGTGCTGCCCCTGCACTGCTGGGGGGTGGGGGTGCTGGGAGACATGGGTGGGGGCCTGGTGGAGGGTGCCCCTGCACTGCTGGGGGGTGGGGGTGGTGGGGGACATGAGTGGGGGCCTGGTGGGGGCTGCCCATGGTGGCTGGGGGGGTGGGGGTGGTGGGAGACATGAGTGGGGGCCTTGTGGAGGGTGCCCCTGCACTGCTGGGGGGTGGGGGTGGTGGGAGACATGAGTGGGGGCCTGGTGGAGGGTGCCCCTGCACTGCTGGGGGGTGGGGGTGGTGGGAGACATGAGTGGGGGCCTGGTGGGGGCTGGCCATGGTGGCTGGGGGGTGGGGGTGGGTGGTAGACATGAGTGGGGGCCTGGTGGAGGGTGCCCCTGGTGGCTGGGGGGTGGGGGTGGTGGGAGACATGAGTGGGGGCCTGGTGGGGGCTGCCCATGGTGGCTGGGGGGTGGGGGTGGTGGTAGACATGAGTGGGGACCTGGTGGAGGCTGCCCCTGCACTGCTGGGGGGTGGGGGTGATAGGGGACATGAGTGGGGGCCTGGTGGGGGCTGGCCATGGTGGCTAGGGGGTGGGGTGGTGGGAGACATGGGTGGGGGCCTGGTGGAGGCTGCCCCTGCACTGCTGGGGGGTGTGGGTGGTGGGAGACATGAGTGGGGGCCTGGTGGAGGCTGCCCCTGCACTGCTGGGGGGTGGGGGTGATAGGGGACATGAGTGGGGGCCTGGTGGGGGCTGGCCATGGTGGCTGGGGGGTGGGGGTGGTGGGAGACATGGGTGGGGGCCTGGTGGAGGCTGCCCCTGCACTGCTGGGGGGTGTGGGTGGTGGGAGACATGAGTGGGGGCCTGGTGGAGGGTGCCCCTGCACTGCTGGGGGGTGGGGGGGTGGGAGACATGGGTGGGGGCCTGGTGGAGGCTGCCCCTGGTGGTGGGGGGGTGGGGGTGATAGGGGCCATGAGTGGGGGCCTGGTGGAGGGTGCCCCTGGATGGTGGGGGGTGGGGGTGGTGGGAGACATGAGTGGGGGCCTGGTGGAGGGTGCCCCTCCACTGCTGGGGTGTGGGGGTGGTGGGAGACGAGTGGGGGCCTGGTGGAGGGTGCCCCTGCACTGCTGGGGGGTGGGGGATGTGGGAGACATGAGTGGGGGCCTGGTGGAGGGTGCCCCTGCACTGCTGGGGGTTGGGGGTGGTGGGAGACATGAGTGGGGGCCTGTTGGAGGGTGCCCCTGCACTGCTGGGGGGTGGGGGTGGTGGGAGACATGAGTGGGGGCCTGGTGGAGGCAGCCCCTGCACTGCTGGGGGGTGGGGGTGATAGGGGACATGAGTGGGGGCCTGGTGGGGGCTGGCCATGGTGGCTGGGGGGTGGGGGTGGTGGGAGACATGCATTGTTGATCAGTAGTGCAAGGTGACATGTGGGTTGGCTGGGGGGCATGCCCATGGCGGATGGGCTGCCTGCGGGACATGAGCAGGGGTGCAGGGTAGTCCCCCGTGGTGTGGGCTGCCTGCAGGGGCCGTGGAGGTTGTGGAGCGTACACCTGGGAGGACCCACACGGTCAATTCACGTGTAGTACTCCCCAGAACCCCTGAAATACACATACCCTGTTGAAATCGCGTGTGGAACTTCCCGTGCACCCCTGGAATACACGTACCCTGCTGAAATCGCGTGTGGAACTTCCCGCGCACCCCTGAAATACACGTACCCTGCTGAAATCGCGTGTGGAACTTCCCGCGCACCCCTGGAATACACATACCCTGCTGAAATCGCGTGTGGAACTTCCCGCGCACCCCTGAAATACACGTACCCTGCTGAAATCGCGTGTGGAATTTCCCGCGCACCCATGGAATACACGTACCCTGCTCGCACTGGGCCAATCGCGTGTGGAACTTCCCGCGCACCCCTGAAATACACGTACCCTGCTGAAATCGCGTGTGGAACTTCCCGCGCACCCCTGGAATACACATACCCTGCTGAAATCGCGTGTGGAACTTCCCGCGCACCCCTGAAATACACGTACCCTGCTGAAATCGCGTGTGGAACTTCCCGCGCACCCATGGAATACACGTACCCTGCTCGCACTGGGCCAATCGCGTGTGGAACTTCCCGCGCACCCCTGAAATACACGTACCCTGCTGAAATCGCGTGTGGAACTTCCCGCGCACCCCTGGAATACACATACCCTGCTGAAATCGCGTGTGGAACTTCCCGAGCACCCCAGAAATACACGTACCCTGCTGAAATCGCGTGTGGAACTTCCCGCGCACCCATGGAATACACGTACCCTGCTCGCACTGGGCCAATCGCGTGTGGAACTTCCCGCGCACCCCTGAAATACACGTACCCTGCCGAAATCGCGTGTGAGACTTCCCGCGCACCCCGGTATACACGCACATGTATTTTTTGTCAGCGGGTGTCCGTGTTTGTGGGTACCCCTTTGCACGTCATTTGTCCTGGAGGGCCACAGTATAGGACATTCATCATGGCTGTATATAGGTGCTATTTGTTGGCGCACCTTTTGGCGCACATTTCTTCCAGGCGCAGAGACGCTACCGCCTGCTTTCTTGCGGCGGTCGTGTTTGTGCCTGTGCGCTGGTTTGAGCGTGTGCTTTTTTGCCCTATTCTATTCCATGAATACGTGTTGTAGGCGAGCGTGTGGGCGTTCCGCGCACTTGTACCCTGTACTTCCCCCGTGACACCCACGTTTTGGCAAGTTGTTCCCCATTCCGAGTGTTACGCCCCGTGTTCCGCCTACTTTTGTTGCGTGCGCCGCGCTATGTGCGATTTTCGCTGTGGCCTGTGCGATTTTCGCTGTGACCTGGCGCACGCAGTTAGATGGCCTGTGCGCCAACGTGCGCCGCGCACTTTTTTATCGCACATCCGATGGATTTCTCGCGCACGGCCTTCCATGAATCGATGTGCGCTGCTTTTCGTGCGATTTTCGCACTTGCACTGCGATTTTCGCTATTCCACTGCGATTCGCACGTTTTTGCCCACTTGCGCCGCGCTAATTATTCCATGAATCAGCCTGTTAGTGTTTCGCATACCACTCAGCAAATACATTTAACTTAAACACTCTCTGCCTAAACAATCATCAGATTAATAAAGAAGCTAAATGTGCTTATTTCGTCAACTGCATCTCTACGGCTTTGAATAAGCCCAAATAATGGTTTTCGGTGGTAAGGGAACTGTTGTCTCCAGATCTAGTCTCTTGTGAGAAACCTGAAGGTTTCTCAAGCTTGTCCCCGTGGACCTGTCTGTTCCTGGATGTGGACCAGTGAGGGAGGATTGCCTGGAGGGGGCGTCCTTGAGGAGTGGGAGTGGGGCACCCATGGGCGATACGCGGTATCCCCATTCTACTTTCAACAACTTTTAACCATCCTACCATGTAGGACATTTCAAAACACAGTCCCCCTTTTTTCCACACGATCATTTTTGCACAGCATGAAAGACAACAGACTAACACCAAGGCCGTTCACCTGACGTGTCCCAATACCAGGGTCAGACAAAGTCATGCAATATACCAGAATCACGCACACCTGACGGCCCTTTCCCTTCCCCAAAGGGATAAAAGGTGGAGCACAAGAGCATGATACGAGCAAGGAAGTCTACACGATGTAAGAGCTAACTCAGCATAGCAGTTCAAGAGGAGAAGAAAGATGGCACAGACTGAACGGGTGACAAGGAGAGAAGTGACCTTGCCCTTTCTGAGCCAGGCTCGTGAAACCTCTGCAAACGGAAACATAAGACCACAAACAAAGGGCAGCGAGTGTTGCAGCAGATGTCTAAGGTATGCAAGACCCTCCTCTGTTGATAACCAAGCCAGGGAAGGATGTCGGTCTTGGTTGTACCAACCTTGACGCCAAGGATAAAGAAATGCAAGAGGTTCATCACAGCCAGTGAATCAAGAGAAGAATCGATAGGAAACCAAACTGTGTTAAGCGAAATGTAGCCAACGGCTCATTTGAACTTTGAGAAGCAAAAGAGGGGGAAACCAAGCAACAGAGGAGGCCGGCATCATGTGGTTGCTCAGGCAGGAAACTCTGGGTGATTACCTGATGGTAGAAACACTACCATAACCAGAAGCCCCTGGAAAGAGGTGAAAAAAGGTCAAAGTGGTCATACAGGGGTCTTGTAAAATCCTCTCTACCGTCTGAAGTCTTTGACAGGCAGATGATTGTAAAAGCTAAGGGAAGTGAATCCCACATGGTGAAAAGTTAATATATGAACTGTATATTGGAAAAGTCAGCGAGAGTGAACCCAATAGAGGGAAACTGACAACAAAGGGAAAATCCTGGATGCCTGTTTAAAAAGACAGTAATATTTGTGAAGTATTATGTATTGCAAGACAAGGGGAAGGGAAGCGCCACTCCCATCCCTTGTAATATGGGTTCCGAGCCTGGCCAAGGAAGGGATGGAAAGCTATCAACCAAAGTTCACTGAGAAGGGAACTGTTTTGTGCCTTTGTTGAATACAAGTACTTCAGGGTTTGCGCCCAGAAGAGGGGAACCCAGGGTTGAACCCGTCACCCAAAGTATACGTGAAGCAGAACTTTGTGTTTGTTGGTTGGATACATGAGGCCTCGAAGGCAAGATACTTTTTAATGCAAATAGACTTTACAATCAAAGAACCTGATAGCTGGAAAGGAACTGTCAGCTTGTGCTGAGAAAGTGCCAGCGTGTACTTTGCTAGCTGGAATGGAACTGTCAACTTGTGCTGAGAAATCTCGAGTGTGTGCTGTCCCATCTTGTCCTGTGCTAAAAACGTGGGGAAGGGAGGCCTAAAGGTAATCACATCCTCACTTATTATTTGAACACTGTTTCCTTTATTTTGATACTCTATCCCACACTCTTTCTGTAACTACATTGCCACAGGTTAACCCTTTCTAACCTGTGGCAATGTTTGCCAGGACAGAATGAGATCTCAAGGGAAACCCTGTGGGGAAGAAAACCTGGAGTGGTTCTTGGTGAAGCGGCATTGTTCTAGGTGTTGAAATTGGAGGATGTCATGAAGTAGCCGGAGATGCAGCCTCTTCTTACAGATCCTGTCAATGTAAAATAGAATATTAATTCTGAGAATTCTGGAAATCACACAATTCAGTCTTAATGAAATTCCGATTACCCTTAGAATGGTGAACCAGCGAGTGAATGCTGAGCCAGAATGGAGTCTGGAGACGAGATGGCTATCAGAATGCGTGGTAGGGAGGAGGTGGGGACGATATCTGCAAGACCGTAACTGTGAGTAAGAGTGAGCGGGAGATAGTAGGAAAGGAGAAAGAAGCAAAGATTACAGTGTAACCTACCAGAGGCGTACTTCTCATACGCCGTGCAAGTGTCCTGTGTCTGCCAATTCAGCGATTGAGACGCAAACTTCCAGGTTAGTTAGGAAGTGTTGCCCATTGTCTTAGCAACAATGGCGGATGAGTGATTTCTAAAACGGGATGAGATTATTAGTGCAGGGGATCCTGGCTAATGTAAGTACGTAATGTGAGAAAGGGAAACATACCGAAGGAGATTCGATCTGTGCAGATGTTTGTATGATTGGCAGGATGCGACCGGGACGTGGGAGGATTACAATGATTAAAAGAGAGTCCTATTGATAGAAAAAAGGTCAGAAATGAGCACAGGGTAATTCTCAGGAGGCGATGCGAGAGTGGTATGGGTACGAACTCACGGAGCATGGCACAATGTAGAGTAGCAATGCATCGAGGTCCTGTGTGGAACGCCAGATAATCCTTTCCTGGCAATGGGAGTGAAGCCATACTCAGAGCAGCATGATAGAGGCTGGAATGTGTCTGTGGCTACGGGCCGCCATGTTGGAGGATCCATAATATATTGAGCTAATCTCTCTCCAGCGGTGCCAGATAGACCAGCGCTGCCTGTGGGACATGACATCCAGTTTCTTTTTATTGATGTAGAAGTGCTTTGAAATGTCAGAGAAAAGTCATCACTAAAACAGAAAGCACATTCATAAGCGAATGTGAACTCCCAAAAGCCCACATTTACGTTTGCCTGAGCTTTGCTCTCAACAGGATCCTTAAGAGGTCCCTCTCTCTTAATGTAAACTCAGTGAAAGATGTAATGATCACTTTACATTGCTTTTCATGACCTTCATCTACTAACATACCTCAACAAAACAATGTATCGTGTCTTCCTGCAAGTGGGTTTTATGCCATGGTCACTGGAATGCATGTTTCTTTTATTTTCAATTCGTTCAGGTGTGGGTCACACCATTTATAGGATGGATTAAGTTATGTGGGGATTTTGTAAGCACTTAACCTTATAGTGATATGTGACAATGGGTTACTAGCCTTCGGTTTGACCACTGTCTGCCATACCAAACATAATTACAGAGTTATTATAGTTCTTACAGAGTTATTAGTTCATTAAGTGACAGTTAAGGCTGGCCAGTCACTTTAGAAATAAGAAATAGGTTATAGGCAGAAGTTGAGTGTGGGTTTTGTGCTGTTTGAGGCTACATGCATCTCTTGTGATGGTTGCGTGATGGGTTTGAAATAGTGTGTAATGATACTGTTCATTAAGGTGATGATGCACATGAGGTGAGTCTTTGAGGCTCTGTCTTTCATTGCTTACAGCACTGAAATCATTTCCAGGGACAGCAAAGAAATTGAGTAGGTCTTAACTTGACCTGGCCCACGGTGTAGCATCTCATTGCGTTTATGATTCGAGAGTAGGGCGCAAATTCTAGTGACAGACTTTGAAGAACAGGACAAGGAGAACATGCTAACCCTGTTCAAAAACATAAAATCCACAATTCGTTGGACAGCACAAAACGTCCAGCACATAAGTGGTTCCTGTAATTCAAAATGCCTTGCTAGTATGCCCAGTTCCCAGTTTCCACATGACCTCAGCTTTGCAGGTACTCATTTAGAAAGTACAGTACTAGCGTTCATGTTATAGCTCGGGGTATTTGCTTCCCCCGATGTTAATTAAAAGGTGGGCTATATGACATGTCCAACTACTGGATTTACCGGTAGATGAAAATTTTCTTCCCTGACACCTGAAGGTTTCACCTTCCCCCTGATTACACCCTGCTGTTATTGGTCTTGTGTTGTCCTCTCTCTCTCTCTTGGAGTTGCTAGTGGGAAGCCCAGGCTTCGGACTCTCCAGTCCACTCCCATTCCATGGAGTCTGTAGTTTGTTTGGGTGATCCAGCAAGCCAGTCTCACCCTTAGCAGTTCCAAGTCTATTCGGACATCCACCACCACCTAGCAGGTAGTAGCTCCCCTTCTCATCCAGGGAGATGTAAAGAGCAGGTCTGCTTCCTCTTGGCCTGTGACACCTACTGAATTTTCCCAGCCCTTTTTACACCTATGGAGCAGTAGGATTCTTTGAAATCTCTCATGGGATTTGCTATTTCCTAAAGTGACCTGCTCCATGCAGCCGGTGTGGTCAGACCTGCAAGGTATCTTAGATGTGTCTATTATGTAAATATTGTGCTTCCTGTGATTGGTCTACTTTTAAATAAGCCTATTTTCCTTCTCGTATGGTCCTATTATCTATGCACCTGTATTTATAAGCATCTGATGCCATTAACGCCATTTTGAAATCTAGACAATGCATTGTTGTAGCTCAGTGGCATTCTGCAATCACTGAAACACTGCAGGTGAATGAGTGCAGTTTTTCCATCGAGCATCTCTGCAACCGAGAGCCCTTTTTTGTGGTTCTCCCTTTTTCTGATCCATGCTCATGTTTGTGGAGGAACATTCTCAGTCAGATGACCAGCTCCACAGTCTGCTTCCTGCAGCACTGTGGCTGTCTAAAAAACATGGTCTTCACTGAATGCTTCTTGTCTCAGGCTGCTTATGAGTGAAGGTTATGATGTAGCATTGTTGCACGCATGAGTAGGTGAGGAAACCAGGGAATCCCACTACATCCACCCTCTCAGGGTTACTGTGGGCAGTGTACCAGCCACCCCAGTCCCCTGGAGCTCTGCCCTCTCACACAAAAGGATGGAGAGTTGCTCCCAACCCCCACCTATCTTCCCGGATCCCCCTCCCATTCTCCAAGGGGTAACTGCTCAGGGGGTCTCCCTCACTTTATTTTCCTTGTCTGTGCTCCACCTCTTAAATGAACGATTAGAATGCCAAGAACCCACACATAATCCTTCCATTAGAGTGATCAATGCCACATGCTCTGTGATTCGACACAATTTCCTTCTGGCTAGGTAATCTTACAGATTCAATCGCCCATTTAATGACAAGAGCTTCCAAAACATAAAAGTTCCCAAACTGATCTTACACAAGTCCATCTTTAATATATAACAAAAGTCATCAGAGTTGTTTTCTTTTTATAGTACAAAATGCCTTTGGTAATATGGTCAGCTTTCTCCTCTTTCACATGAGGGTCCTTATCAGGTAGCCCATGTCACCGTCCTGCTATCGGTCCTCCGTTCCTTACTCTCTATATATCTCTCTCTCACTCAGGTCAGGGCTTGCTGGTGAAAGTCCCATGTGTTTGGGTGAGTACAGTCAGCAAATCGCACCCTTAAATATGCCAGTTATTTCTGCCACACTCTGCCCAGTCTCTCTCTGTAGGGTCTGCAGGCATGCATCACCCTCCTCTAGGTAATGGCCTCCTTTTCTCCAGGGAGCTTAGAAGAGCATGTACATTTCTTCTGAGCCTCTGAAACCTACTGACTTTTCCCAGTTTTCCAGCCTCATCTTGAACTATGGAGTGCTGGGACTCTTTGTAATCTTACTCAGGATTGGTTCTTTCATAAAGTGACCTGTTTCATGCACTCTGATAAGTCAGACCTGCTAAGTTTCCTAAATGTTTCCATTAAGTAATTATTGCTGGTTTCCTGTGATTGGTTTACTTTTAAATGAGGCAATTTCCTTCCCCCGTGGCTCTATTGTCAGTGTGCAGGCATTTAAAAGTTTCCCACACCATCAACGGCATCATGGAATTGGGTTAATACAGCTTTGTGGGTGTGCCACATTCAGAGGTCACCCCAAAACTGTAGGCGATTGAGTGGCTTTTCCATCCAGCCACAAGGTAAGTGATTGGCTTGTTCTCCGTACTTCAGTCTTACATTGATCCATTCTCATGCAGGTGAGTGAACCATTGTAGTCAATGGATCAGCTCTTGGGTCTGCTTCCTGCAGCACCTCTGCTTTCTGGGAAATGTAGTCTTCATGGAAGGGTTCTTGTCTCAGACTGCTTATGTGTGCTGCATAGTATGTTGCATTGCTTGTTTCATGAACATTGGGTTGAGGGCACCAGGGAATTGCCTATCCTTTCAACCCGTGGGTAGTATTTTGGGTAGCAACCAGGCCCGCCCAGTATCCAAGAGCTCTGACTCCTCACAGAAAAGGATGGCGAGCTGTTCCAACTCGCTACAGTACATAGATGCATAATTAAGTAAACTCAGTAAATGTATGACTTTTACTACAATACACCCTCCAATCCCTCTTTTAAAGAGCACCTGTCCCCTTTATTAGAATCAAAAGAATTAAAGTAAGCTCCATTCCTTTCTCAACAATACTATCAAACATGTGATAGCGTGCAAGATTAAACGTGACTGGGATTAAAGTGAACACAGGCGGCATTGTACCAAACTACTACTCTTTTTAAAATGTGTTTCTTGATCTTTGATATTGCACATTGTTGTATTGATAAGGAATTGTGTGGGAATGTAATGCAAGCCATGCTAAAACAGGCAAGTGTGCAGGCTTATGGGTAATAAAGCATATATATTCACAGGCTTATGCATTTCCCCCTCCACCCTCAAGCCTCGTTGGTTCATCAAACTACAATAGACACAGTAGTATCGGTACAGTGTCTGATGTCTACCCTCGTAGTGACAATGAGACACAACTATTCAGTGTGAGAATTGAATCACTGCAGAAACGAGGTTCTCCTCACTTCCTTTCAAGTTATTCAGAATATATAGCACCTCTTACTTATCCATCTCATTCATTTTTAGCATCTCACGGCATCCTATGTTTGGCCTGTACCTCCCACATGGACGCCTCATTCCCCTATGTTCCATTCTCCAGCCTTTCTTCTCTCATTCCTATGTATCCTTCACCACACATCAAAATGTGCTCTGCAATAGCTACGCTCCGGCCCCTCTAATAAAGAGCATATGTTCAGTTTATTGGATAAAAAAACACAAAGGTAAGCTCAGTCGCCTTCGCCACTAGAATGATGATATGTTTGATGGTGGGATGGAATGAGTGGGTCTGTAATAATGAACAGCACGCACCTCAACAAGGCATCACAGAGAACACAAGCCCCAGTGTAACAAACAGATGCATTGACAGTTTCAAACACATAGTCACTTGCACCAATCAGGAGAAATGCATTAAACACTCCTGTAACCTGACACCTGAAGAAGTGAGGGCTTTAAAGTCTCATCTCTGAAAAACACCCAGAGTATTACAATCATACCAAAAACCAAAAGCAAAAGAAGGAGCAGTTGTCATAATGTACACAGGGAGTCTGCAGAAGGCACAAAGGCAACTTTCAAACATGATATTTTATAAAGCTGCAGCAAGAGCCAACCTAACAATAGACAAGGGAACTCAACAAGATTTAAAAAAAACACTTCCAAATGACACCAAGGCACACACTGAGCGTCTGGTACCAGATAACCCAGAATGTCACAACTTATACTTTTCCCTCAGGATACAAAAAGAACACCACCCTAGACACCCATCCATTTCTCTATCAGATATGCTAACTGAGAAAATATTGGGCAGGTTTGAGAACATCCTGAAGCCACTTGTAAGAGAGACCCATAAAAACCTCCAGGACACCACTGATCTGCTCAACAAACTGAATGCCACAGGACCCTCCTAAGTGGAACATTACTAGTAGCCACAGACGTGCAATACCCTACACAAGCATTACATAGATTGATGTCACTAACACTTGTAAGACTTGGCAATCATTAGCTGCATGAGAGCAGAGTAGGCTAGTGCATACAATTCATACTCACAACAGTTTCACTGTCTGCACTAGCACTTATTTCCAAACAATGAGGATGTCTGTAGGAACGTGGATGGTGCTTCAATATGCACGTTTATTCATGGCATGACTGGAGAATGATTTCCTCATCACCTGTGACTACGGTCTATTAAGCGATCTGTGCTACATTGATTATATCCTCCCGATTTGGACCACTGGAGGACAGGGCATCACAAGGATCTACAGAATCTATAATGAATTCCATTAAATAACAACCTAAAACTCTCCTTTTCACTAAAGCTGTACATGCCCTTGACACCTCCAACACCATATAGCAATGAAACATGGCAAGCTACAGACCACAGCATATCGCAAAACAACCAACCATGCCATGTATTTGAAGAGTAACACATTCCACTTACTGCACTCAAAGTGCTCCAACATTCATCCAAGCATTAAAATATAACATGATATCCCCCTCATGGACTAGGATAGAAAACGTAAAAGATTCACGATCAGACTTTCAAAACCATGGATGCAACTATGAATGAGTGAGCCTCAAAATGCTGAACTCAAACACCATTTTGAACCTTTGAAGAAAAGGTTTCAATCAGTGGGAACCATTTTATCCTCCATAGAAATGACTTGCAAGCTGAATTGACCCGAGTCAGTAAAGGTCCAAATTGGCTTCAATTAGTTCAACCAAATTCTTGCCAGCCATAAGTCAGTATGGCTCAAATTGGGTTAATACACTTTCATGAACCATGTGGATTTTAAGAAAGGCTAGGGCATACTCTCAAAACCCTCTTTAGTGCAAGTGAAGAGATGTGCTTGTGCATTTAATCAATTGCACACAAAGAAACTTGAGACTTATTGTAAAAGGGAGTTGTAATGTATGCATCAGAGACACACAGATTCACATGGGTGTTTTTATCCCCCCCCCCTTTAGCATTTGCCCTAATAAGGAAATGCTCCTATGGATTTCAAAGCCCATCCTGAATTCACAAATGGTGTGCTCTATGAAATGCAGGGAAAATAACCACATTAACACCAATAACCTGTTTGGAGATTCACAAGGGGATGCACGATGCCTGACAAAATCATTGCCGACCCTGTCATGCATTTTCTTTTAAATGGAACAGCTGTGGATTGAGTTGCTGCTGTCCAGCTTGCATTTCTGTCCCACAAACAGGGATTGAAATCTGTTTTGGTTCCTTTTTAACATTTCACAATGACATGCCCTTTTAGGTCCTGCTGCTGTCAAATGCACTTGCAGCAACCACGTAGGTGTTGGGAGAATGTCACACATTAATATTGGGAGCACACTCCTGACACTAATCTCTGCAAGGGTCTGGCCAGCACATAATTTGCATTGCCGGACCGACCCCTTCAAAACACATGTCACCATTTTGGATGATATGTGCATTTTGTTAAATAAATGCAAATGAAAAAAGCACTGGCAATGCCAACAGATTTGACTTTTGCATAGGCATTGGAAAGGCACTTGCCAGGCACTTCCGCAGTGGTACTAACTGGTCATTGATGGTAGCAGGCGCAAAATGGTGTGAGTGCCTGGGCATCTAATGGCAGTGACTGGTAAATGCCTTATACTTCTACAAAGCCAAAACTGTTGGACTTCATTAAAGGACATGCATGGCGCTTATAAATCATGTGGTTTAAAGCAGACCTGGTTAATACATTTGTATTACGCCAGTAGCAGGTTTACAACTCCAAATAAGTCATTAACTCTCAGAAAACTGCTTTGAAAAAACACTGGCAGGCACTTTGAGTGCGTGATTAAAGTGAGTGCAAAGAGTTCCCATGAGGTGGATCTTTGGGCGAGGAGTGCGAGGAACTGGGTAGGAATAGTCATAGGGATTAGCATGGCCATGGGTAGTCAATGGGTGGGCAAATAACCAAACAACACCTACACGCTTTGTGTCCCTCCTCACATGCCATTTCTCCCTATCTGTACTGCAATAGTTTCAGTGTATAGGTGTCATAATGAACACCTAGAAGCCCAAACAAAAAGTGGTTCCCTTTTCATTTGCATTCATGTTCATGTCTGTATTGCTCATTTTCGTAGCCACTAGCAATACTTACATCTAGGATAATGGTTCAGTGTCCTACAATTCCGTATTATGAAAGAGCTGTATTTATGTCTACTTGTACCATCAAATACTTGTATCTCAATGAGCGGTTCCAGTTTGAACATTTTGCACCATTTTGAGTCTCAGCTCCAAATGGCTTGAATCCTTTGTGCCTAGTCGAACACCCATTGCTTAGAACGACTCATATGTTTTGTGTGCCAGTATGTCTATTCCTTGATACATACAAAAAACACGGACAGCCGGATTCACAGGACAACAAAGATCCTCTGTAGCAGCCTCATAGAATAAAGTGCAAAAAAGGCCCATACCGAGGTGCCACTGGTAGTCACATACAATCCAGATATTGAAGCCCTTGAAAGATTTCTTTAGGAACTATAACCCATTAGGTGAGAAGATGAACGACTGGGAAAGGTTTTTAACGATAGGTCCCTCCTTGCTTTCCAACAACCAGCCAGTCCAAATGAAATTATGGTAAGGAGAAAACTACATGCACATAACACAAACAATTGAACCATTCTATGCAAAAACAAAAGATGCCTAACCTGCCCACATACTGACATTTCAGATAAAATCAGGTGCCCCCCACCCCCCACCAGGGGTAAGACTACACAGTTATGGGGAATTTTACAGATGAATCCAACAATAGTGATTCCTTCATTATGTGCATGAAATGACCCACGGTTGACTACTATGTAGAGGCAAGTGTTCAATCCGGCATGAATGCATGGCTCGCCATAGGCAAAGCCTCAATATATGCACAAAGAACAACATGCTACAGTTTTTTGGAACAAAATCATACTTTTAATCATCTTAATACTAACATACTCAAGGGCAATTTGAGGAATGACAAAGCCAGGAAGCCCTATGAATTCAAAGACCAGCACATTTTCAATATACTGGCTGGGCTTGAGCAGACATTGTGGTTTCATGAGTCACGGTTGCAACTAATAGACAGCACCTCTTTCCACCCATAGAGATACAGCGTTCAGAACATTTGGACTTGACAAGTTTCAAAGGCCTTTTACTGGCATCTGACTGACACTGCACTGGCCTTTAAGTTCTTTACAAGATCAGGATCCCATTACTGAAGAGCAGCTATTACGTGAACTAAATGTCAACTCAGACACCCTACAGATGCCGGAGCTAAAGAACAAATACACATTTACTTCCACATTGTCTTCTGACAATGTAATTGACTCTTACCATAATGCAGTAACTCTTGCTATACACACACATTTTAATACAAACACCAACACTAACACAAGTAGAAGAAATGATTTAACACTTTTGGAAAGACAGGCCATAACTGCATTGACCATAACCGCATTGACATCAAAAAATATAATTGTAATCAAAGAAGCTGACAAAGGGGAAAATATAGTTATACTCGCCACGTTAGATTAAATTGAAATTGCTATGAAGCATTTAACAACTGAGTGTTACCAACAACTATCGCCCAATTCCACCAGGGAAATTACACTAGAGGTAAAAAACCTAATCACAAGTGGCGTACAAAAAGGTATGCTTACTGATAACAACAAACTATTCTTGACAATTGACCATACTAGTATACCAACCATATATTTCCTTACCAAAGTACACAAATAATTCACACCAGAAGGCAGACTCATCATGAGTGAGATAGGAAGGGTCACCGAAAAACTATCCAGATACATTGAGCCTGCAGTACAAGCTGAAGTTATGAAGCTACCGGTATCCGGACATTTCGTCGAAAGACATGTCGTCGACGGAATTTGGTCGAAAACCAAATGGTCAAATTTTTTTTTATTTATATATATATATATTTTAGGTTTTTGTTTAGGGAAAAAAAGTTTTTTTTAGAAAAAAAAGGGGGTTGTGAAGTGGACCCCCCCAAAAAAAAAAGAAAAAGTGAAAATAAAAATAAAAAGAAATTCGACAATTTGTCTTTCGACCAAATGGTTTCGACCAAATGTCTTGTCGACCATTTTTTTTCGACGAAATGTCTACCATCATACATCAGGATCACGATGCATGTTCTTCAAGTCCTGAAAAAAATTAATGGCAGCCAGAGTTTTTATTTTATAACACTAGATGTGAAAGCTTTGTATACATCTATTGCACACAAATTGGCCGTAGAGGCCATTGACTTCACTTTGCCAAAACCTCGGCCACCTATTCAGTCCAACTCTAGATCATCATTAAGAGTTTTCATTGACAAATAATGTCTTCATTTTCAATGATATGTACTATCAACAGACAAAGGCATAGCCATGGCGGCCAGCTATGCTCTGGCAATAGCAAACCTATTTATGGGATACTTCAAGAACACACATGCACAAATGAACCCAGCCTATTCAAAATGTTTGGTTGCTTGGCACCACTATATTAATGACATCTTCATGGTCTGGCAAGGTTCGGAAGAAGATCTTAATAAAGGTGTTGCCTACCTGAATTACAATGGGTTTGAGATTGAATTGACTACTACCAAACATCCTACTATGATAGATTTCCTGGACATTCATAATGATATAAAAGATAACAAACTACAATCAACAACTTTTTGAAAACCCACTTCAGTCAATTCCACACTACACATGACTAGTTGCCATCAAAAGAGTGTCATTGACAATATCCTGATGGGTGAATACATTCAGGCTCGTAGGAACTGTAGTAATGACAAGCAATTCAAGGAGGAAGGCACACTTCTCACAACAAGATTTCTAGACAGAGGTTACAGTACAAGTAAACTTTAACTAGCACACAAGAAAACATATTCACATGGGGTGTGTGTGATTATGTTGGAGCAACACTGCTAATCCTCTCTGCAGGAATGGCTCACTGGTGGACTCACTCAAACTCAGTTCTATCAGTCCCCTAAACACCACGTTAAGAAGACAGTGATGGCCCCTGTCTCATGCCAATTCCTGGCCTGTCCTCATGTGATGTGCAGAAACACAATTCCGATATGGTATTTGAACCCAAACATTCAACACCACAGTCCACCAATCAAGGGTCTAACACATAACTGTTAGGGCCCCATCCCTACCAGACATCGTGTGGCACAAGTGCAATATGTGGATAGTTCTGCCACTAACAAACTTACAAAAGGACCAGCTTGTCATATAAAGGCTTACAAAAGGACTGCATTTATGATGACTGACACTATACCATCCCGTAATGCCTTCCCAGAAGCATTTTAACAGGGTGTTATTCAAGTTACCCCTGCCTCACTTAGCAGCGTCCCATTCAAAACTTGAAGACTGCATTGTGTGGGGGATTTTACATCTGGAATACATGCATCTCTAAAGAAACTACACATCGGATACACAGACAGGCACAGGAACTCATGAAAGCTTAATTTCATTTTAGACTGAGGAAGTGATCATGCAATTACGATAATTCACAAATAAATGATGTTCTTAGCCTAATCATAATATGAACATGTTTTATATATATCCAAACATCCAGTAACTCACAACCCTTCCATTTGTTTTCTGTACTCTAGGGGCTTCAGAGACCTGCTGGGCTTGTAACCTCTCTATACATTGTGTACTGTACATGACAATGATTCTCTCTTGGGATCTTTCCCACAGTGATTTGCTTGATTTGCTCATAGGTGTTCTCGCATTGTGAACTACCACTAAGGTAAATGTCAGGATAGCATTGCCATGGTGGTACCATCCTGGGTATTGGCCACAGTGTCTTTACTTTTAGAGACACCCCTACCTGAAAATCAGAACAGCTACCTCAGATTGGACATTCCAAATGCTCATTGTGGTTTCTAGAATCCACCTCCTTCCCTAGTCTGTTTAAATTCTACTTTCCATGTTCTACTGTCAGCGATATTGGTTAATCCATTGTTCTTTTCACTAAGTTGACCTAGCAGATATAATACTCTCTTGTATACAGTCCATCCCCACAATTCTGGGACAAGAAACAGGCTATGCTTTAGATGCAAATGTGTTCAAACAAAATTGCATCACAGATGTTCCCTTTGCTTTATGTAAGGAAAGCCATCCCACTCAAGTTGATGGATATGATAACTGATATATACAATTAGATTAAGGTTTCATGCAAATATATTGCTAGAAGGTGGAAATCCTTAAATCAATTAAAAATATTTCTAAACATGTACCTTCAATGATAATATTGCCACTTGTCCGTCAGTGCATTAAAGTGTTCTATGCAATTCAAGCACTGGATTACACTTGGTACTTTTTAACAGCCTAGTGAAACATTGTAACTGCCATCGATATATCCACATCAAAATAAATGCCCCTTTCAGTGTGGAAGAGGGGTTCGAACTCAGTTCTGAACTGGGATCAACAATGGAGATGACAAGCTATGTCGCTGGGGTGCGATTAGTTTCGATAGAACGTTTCCACTAGGGGGAGTTCATTCTAAATTGAAAATCTTGCTATTTTTGTGTAAAATGCAACAGTGCTTCCCTTTAAATTTAAAGTCTAGTGAGATCTGACTCCATTTAGAAAACATAGCATTTTCTGCAAACAGAGCACAGGGGCTGAACAAATATGATTCACTGAAAGAGAACAGGATATTGTAGTTTGCTAGTGTGATTTTACATCATGTCTTCATTGTTCTTAAATTTGAGGGAGATTACATTTAATAAAACACAAACATGCTCTCTCTATGTGTATAACAGGGAATATTTCTAAGCACTGACAGTGCAGTTAGAGGTTAATGATAATTAGAATAAGAACATTCCTTGTGGTTTTCATAGTTATAGACTACATCAGGCTGTGGTTCGAATGTGCCCTACACAATAGTGCCAATGACCTCTGCCTTAATGCCAGTAAGACTGAGATTTTACTCATCAGCACACCCACTCCCTCCTTCCCTGCAGCTCTCTGGCCGGCCTCCCTTGGCCCTCTTCCTGTTCCCACCTGCAAGGCTAAAAACCTCGGGGTCATCTTCGACTCCACACTCTCCTTCTCTCCTCACATCTCCGATGTCTCTAAGAAGTCACACTATCAGCTACACCTCCTCAGAGGTATTCTTCCTTTCTTCTCCTTCCCCCAGAAGCTCACCATCTCCAGAGCCCTTGTTCTCTCTAGGCTGGACTATTGTAACAGCCTCTATCTAAATCTGCCTGCCTCTACTCTCCGCCCTCTGCAACTTATCCAGAACAGGACTGCAAGACTTGTCCTCGGCCTCAAGCCCAGGGATCGTACCTCTCCAGGATTGAAATCTCTGCACTGGCTCCCAGTGGCTGCGGGGATTAAGTTAAAAACCCTCTGTATTGTCCACAAGGCCTTTTGGGGCCTGGGGCCACAATACCTTCAACTCTCTCTACCCAAATTTCTCCCTTCTCGAGCTCTCCGCTCATCCACCTCCAACTCCCTCAGGGTTAGTCGCTTCTCCGAGAAACGAGTTGGTGGTAGATCTCTCTCTTCGGCAGGGGCCTCCATCTGGAACAGCCTTCCTGCCTCCCTGAAAAGTGAGGAGAACCATCTCTGGTTCCGGAAGCACCTCAAAACCCTCCTCTTTGCTTCTGCTTTCTCTCCCCCTCTCCCCTGCTGAATTCCTGGTTGAAACTGCACAGGTTATTTTCTTTTCTGATCTCGGGCCCAGGCCCTGCCATTTGCACACCTACACTGCCAACCTGGCAACCCCTGCACCTGGGGACTGTTATTCTCTATCCCAAGAGTCCCCCTACTAGCTCTTACCTTGCACTTGCCACCATCTGGACGCTTCTTTTTTAATTTTTATTCTACTATCCCATATACTGCACTTTTCCCCTCTCCCTTCACACACGCACTTTCCCTTTCCCCCTTCCCATGCACTTGTGCGATCTGAATGACACCTGGCCTAGTAGGATCGCTGTCTGTCTTCCCTCTGTTCCCCTCCCTTGCCTCGTCGCGCCTCGAAACACTTGTGTATAGGTGCGTTATAAATGCCATATCATATCATATCATATCATATCAATAGCCTAATGAAGAATTGCTTGATAGTGTTCAATCTGTGAACGCTATAGATATTTAACAAAACTTTGTGGCGCGAAAGGAAGGTTAGACATTCTAATTCCATTGCCATGGAAAAATATTCCCAATATAAAAATGCCCTCATTTTTCTCTTGACATTACTCAGTAGGGAAAGGAATTCACACCATTGTGACCCGATTCTCAAAGTGAAGTGGGAGAGTTACTTATCCTTTTGTTAGAAAATGACAAACCTATGTTCCTATTTTGGGGCAGTGGACTGATATCCTGCTAATTCCAAATTGATAGCATTGCTTTTCATTCCCAAAACTTCAGAATTCTGATGCAATTCATTTTAGTCTGCATTTAAATCACATGAATTCACTTCGAATAATTCTTCATGGCAAGAAGATAGCCGAGACCCTCAGCCGTTCCCAAGGAATTTTCAGCTAAGAAGCCTCTCCGTGCTCCATACCTCTTTTTCAGGAAAGAAAGTCTGCTTCAGATTTAATTTAGCTCAGACTCCCTCACGGGCAAGACTTGTCATCTCCATTGTTGATCCCAGTTCAGAACTCATCCCTTTGGAACATGTTTTTTTTTTCCTTGCAGGTTTAATTCCTCCTATTTACTGTGTGTTTTGGCTTTTTTAAATGTCCAATAGTCCCACTCTTATGTCACAAGATTTAATTGGTCGAATCTTCCTAATTGCTTGCTTCTTAGACAGACACTCCTGTAGAATACACAGGCCAATTTTCATTGGTTTATTATAATTTCTATAGAAGTCAAAAGAAAAAGGCGGGGCCAAATCTTCATTTTATATTTTTAATTGTAAAATCAAATGTATGATATATTTCTCATAACAACATGCCACATCATGTGGTATATGTATTCATAAATGTATAACTAATAATAATTTCATTAATTATTAAAACACAGAGAACATTTGAGTTTATTGTTTTATGAAAGAAGAGATTCTCAGTCTTAAACCCACGTGTTGCCTTGCTTGTAATTGGTATGGTTGTAATTTTATAAGTAAACACATTTTCTGAGTTTTAAAATTCAACTGCATAATATTATGTGTTTTAAAGTTAATGAAAGGTGTACATGTCCACAACCTACCCTCAACTCATAATTAGGCAGGATTTTCTGACAGAGGGCTTTCATTGTTTGAATATCCATTAGGGCAACCGTCTGGTCTGTGTATTGCCTACAGTAATGTCAAAGGTGTCACATATAAGTGCACTAATCTGATTCCTATCGGCCAGCACACCAGATTTCAGCTTTACCATGTATTTTTCATTGCTTTCTTTTTCATATCTTTTCCTTCGATGGATTGACAAAGGCGGGGTCTGTTCATTAACTCAGAGGGCCCATTAACAGGACTTTTTCTTATGGGAATGTAATATTTTTTCAGATGTAAAAACTGAGCTTTCCCCACAAGGCAGTAATGCCAGCTAACAGCCATGCTTAAATGTACACCCCGGTTATGGGATTTTCAAACGTGGTGTTGTGTTAACTTAATATCCATACAAATGTAACATTTCCATAGCCACATTGGAGACCAGTGATTCCTCATGCACTTAAAATGCAATGTAAATGCATCAAATTTCTTTAAACATTGTACAATATACAGTTGGTAGAAAAATACACTGTTTTCATAAACCTTCTTTACATTTAATACATTGTCACATTACAGGAGGTCTTTTTATATAGAGAGGTTTGATCTAGATTGGAGGTACTGCAGGGAAACAGCATAGAAGCACCATGGCAATACCTTATAAAATTATAAAAACAGTTCACTTGACTTTTAAATCTCTGAAATCAATATTTCTGTAACACAAGCTGTGTTTTGTTGTTTGCTTAATTACATTTCTGACACATTTGGGCTTTGCTTTTGTTAAGGATTTCAATCAGATGGCACGCACACCGTGGTCTCGGCCTAGTATGTAACGTCTAACTGAGGTGCTTTTCTCCTTATTTATGTGGATTCAATTTTGGGATGGTACACCACTCATATCACACCCCCTTTTCAAATACCCTGGGTCACGATGGACCATGAACCAGGCAATATTTATTTATTTCAAATTCAAAAGAAATCACACACTTTTTAATATGGGGCAGCAATCACCAATGGGGTGATAGTAACAATGAGAATGTGAGTAATTCACTGGGTTTGACTTTTTAGTGGAGTACATACACAGCACAGCAGAATGGGAGCACTTTTGAATTAGGACAGATAGCAACTAAGTTAAAAGTTCCTCCTGCAATGTTCCCTCAACCCCCCAAAGATCAAATCTGAGTGGATACAAAGAAGCAGCAGGTGATCAGGAATGAGAAGCTGAAAACGGAATTCAAATCCGACCTTCCCTACCCAAATAAGAGTGAAAAACGGATTTGAAACCCTTGCAATGTTAAGAAAAGAATCTCGGAAATTGATGAATAAATAAGGAAAGTGTGCAAAAACCTTGAAACAATTACAGTTCTTCACTAAAGCAACAATGTAAAGGTATCAACAATCACAAGCAATGGATTAAGAAGAGCATACCGTTCTAAAAATGAATGGAAGATTTCAAACTGTTTACAATCAAAATGACACGTTAAAAACTTTGCAAATATTTCCGTTTTCCGTGCAAATTTACTAAAACGGTTTCTTTGAAAAACGGGTGAAATATTGTAAAATCCCAATGCATTTTTTTGGTCGGGGGATAGCTATAGATCACAGGTACACTATGGAAGTGAAAGTACGTTTTTAAATTGAATACGTTATGCAAACTCTAAGAAGGTGCACTTTGAGTAAATGACTGCGCAAAAAAGGAAAGAAAATCAGTTGTGACAAGAATAGTTTTACTCTACACTAGAGTATTCAGGCTAGGCCACCAAAGAGGAACACAGTAAGCTCCAGGGTTGATTCGCAAGATCAACCCTCTCACCCCAGCACCCCCCCTGGTGGAACCAGTCTCATCACTTGAAATACGATTAATAGCTTAGGATTTCACAAGACAAAATTACTAAGGAGATGACGCCAGCACTAGAAATCAAGGGCAGGGTTGCAAGAATCATTGTGACAGTTTTAACAAGGTATCAGGATAAGGATAGGATGAATTAGAGAGTGGGATGAGGACAAAGTCAAGATAGGCTATGGGTTTAATTGGAGTGGCAATTGATACTCACACTTCATGTTTTAGTTTTTGGATTTTGGACAGTCGACAGTTCTGGTCACTACAGGGCAGGGCTCCTGGCAAATAGCTGGGAAGTTCTGGTTACCGTGTAGCACTTCTGGACTGGCAATTCTGGTCACTGGATACCATAGATCATCAGGATAGCAGGATTGCAGCAGCATGCAGTGAGTGGCAGCAAGCCAGGCTGGATCAGGGTGCCAAAGGTACCACAGTTTTCACCTTGTTAATGGGAAATTTAGTGGTATTTTTATATTGGAGGCCCTGCTAGGAATGGGGTCAGCACTGTTTGGGTTTTGCGGCGGGCCCTGGAGTAGGATTAGCAATGCTTGGCCTTGTTGTTGGAGTCTGGATCTGGAAGATGACGGGAACAGGAACAGTGCAGGAACAGCCAGGAAATCAGGAAGAGTGTGTCTAGAGTCTTGTCAGGGACTCTTATCTGTAGTGCATAATGACATCACCAAAGAATAGGCTGGGCAGGGTTAACTAAGCACGCCCCTAAACTACTTGGATTGGACAGGGGTGCTAATCTCTGCCTTGCTCTCAACTGGTTGGATTTCCAAGGGAATGATATCAGATTTATGAGGTGAGTTTTACAATGTCCAAAAACTCCCACATTTACTTTACATAAAATCCGATTTTGCCAAAAACATACATTTACACCATTGCAATCTCTTGGCTAATTATATACACAGATTACATATTTTGTGAAGCAAATATCTGTCCAATCCTCCAGTCTGTGGGACCTTGTTTCGCCCTTCTGATACATTTTGGAAATTTTGAGCATGAAAGATTTGGCCTAAAATTCCCTAACTTTATACACAGATGCACATTCTCCCAAGGGATGTATGTACAAAAATGTATGTTTGCAACATTGATACTTTTCTATTTATCATCAATAATGTGCCCTTTCCGTCCCCACGGTGTCAGTGAGTTCTATCATGTCTCAAAAGAAAGCACAAAAAAATCACTTTTAAACTGCAACATTTTTACAATTTTTCAAAGTCTTGTTGCAGCGATAGGAGTCTTTAAAGTTTATTCCTGAAATATTCTTTGTGAACAAATGGCAGTTCCTTTTGCCCTGGGTCATTATTTTGTTCTTTAACTTCAGCTGCTGCCGACTATCATTTCCTTGAGAGCATGGTGGCGGTTTCTCCCTTGATTGAAGTTATATTGCCCCTTTACACCTCAGGCTTCCTTCCCAGGGAGCTTCATTGTCAGAGTCCCAGCAGAGACGAAAATCTGTTCAACCCCGTAATGATCAAGGGGCTGTCAGTATCTGCTGAGAGAGAGCCCTCCTTTTGGTGCCACCCCTCCAAGCAGAAAACCTGTTTTCAACTTGCAACTCCAGCTATCATTGTTTTAACCTTTAATTTCTGATCTTAGATCCAGAATTAAAGCAAGCCGGTTGCATAAAATAACCCATGTTATAAAATCTCACCAGCAACAAACCCCTTCATATTGCCAAAGACTGGCTTTCATTCACCAGTGTACTGTTCCAACACACAGGCATGCATTTTTCTTTAGTTTGCAAAAGCCCATTTTTTTTACACATGGTGAAGCTGGCCTTCCTTTTAAAATTAAACTTTTCATCTCCAGCAGCTTCACACACTGTCTCCAACTATAGTTAGTTATTCTCTTGAAGTGCTGGAGTTGGTCTGGAACACGGATAGATTGAAACAGGCATGGCTCAGCTAGTTAGAGTCTCTTTCTGAACAGCTGAGTTTTGGATACTTTTGCAAACAAAATGACAGTGTTTCCCGTGTGAGTAAAAGTAAGGTTCCTGGTTGATTTATTTTTGTTGGTTTGACTGGGCTTGTCAATTCAGAATCATGCCTGCTTTTACTGAGGCACAGTGAAACACACAGGGCTTGGTAGGGCTTATTAATCAACGTGGCTTTAAGGAACAGAGGGAATTAGCGTCAAAGCCACATTTCTTTTAAAGGTGAAAAAGGGTTTCTTTTTAATGGATATTTTGGCTTTTGCAGCAAAGCAACGCTGCTTTTTCCACTTTCTTCCTTTAATTTATGCCGGACACACTGGCAATCTCCTTCACTGTGCCCCCGGTTCCATCATGCTTGGCAGGACGGTGCAGCTATTTTTGTTGTTGTTGCGAAACACAGTTTTGAGCCATGGTGCTCACAGGAGCCAGCGCAACCCTTTTGTGGTTGTTTCTGTGCAAATGCAGCTTAGTGATGTGGGGCAATGACGTTGAGTGGGTTAATATATCCCACGCATCCCCCCGACTTCTGCTGAGCTTCCAAGTCAAGGGAGAGTCGGGCAAGTGGGAATTCTTAATGGGCCAAAGCAGGATCAGTCAGGTATGAGTCCTTTTTCCATAAGAGAGCGGGACATCACGCTACTCTTGCCGCCTCTGGTTGGAACGTGGAATGACACCCCGAGCTTTCTCTTGGATCTTCCTTTCTGGTGTTGAGCGACAACCTGGGATTTCCCTGGGTTTCTTCTTTCCAGGTCCCAGAGGAGGTCCTCCTTGGTAGTGACGGTGCAATCAGTAAACATCTATGACAGAGAACACAAACCGGTTACTACCATTTCCCACTAACTGACAGCAGTGGGATTTTCCGGCATTCAGTGATAACAATTGATAATGAAGAACAATACTCCCTGTTACATAATTATACCGAAGACTATCTGTTCCCTTCTGGTTCTTGCCTTTCTGATTCTCATGTTTCAAATATCTCCTCTATTTGATTCTCTCTTGGCTCCTCAATTTGCTGCAAAGTGTGCCTAGGGTGACAACTCTTTAGCTGATTAATGTGAACCCATTTCTCTTCTGTCAATTCGCCTTTGGGGATGCGGTTTCTGTAGGCGACAGGTGAGATTTTGTCTACAATTTCAAAAGGTCCTCGCCACCTAGGCAAAAATATACGCTCTTTGGTCTGGTGGCTTTGGAAATTTTACAAATAGACCCTGTCTCCTACTTGGTATTCCCTTTTGGTTGTTTTTACATCATTCTATGTCTTCATGACCTCTGCAGATCTTTCTAGATTCTTCAGAACGTATGCGAAAGCAAGTTGAAGGTGTTTTCTTAGATTCTCAACATACTCATGAATTGTGGAGGCGTTGATCAGTGTCTGCTCTTGTGTTGTATAGAGCAAATGCTGAGGTAGCACCACACTTCATCCAGTCATCAGTTCAAATGGAGACATCTTTGTTGCAGAGGAAGGTATAGATCTGATAGCCATCAGGACAAGTGGTAATCGGATGTCCCAACTTGGCCCAGAGTCTGCCACAAACTTTTTTAGAATGCTCACAATGTTTTTATTGTACCTCTCAACTCCACCACTAGAGGACTGGCCGGTATGGAATGTGTAGTTTCCTTTTTACCCCAAGTATCTCCCACACCTTTGTCATCACTTCACTGGTGAAGTGACAACCTCGGTCTGACTCAATCCTTTGGGGTAGGCCAAAATGTGAGAAGATGTGATTGATCATCAGGGCAGCTGCTGTTTCTGCCTTGCAATTTAGGACCGGGAGATATTCCACCCATTTGGTAAACAAGCATGTTGCGGTTAACATGTACTTGTTCCCCCTATAGGAGCAAATCACCGGCCCGATGAAATCTACTTGTAAATCTGACAAAGGCAGTGTCATCCCCCTCTTCTGGAGGGGAGCTCAGTGTGTGAGTGACGTTGGCTGAAATTGTGCACACACAAGACACCCCTTCAAGTATTGGTCGAGGTCCTGCCCAATGTGAGGCCAGTATGCAACCTCTCGCAAAAATTCTAAAGTAGTGTGAAACCCCCGATGACTGGTTGTGGCCGCCGCATCATGGGCGTGACTTAGCATCAGGCTTCAGAATGAGGTAGGGACCACCCACGGGTCACAGTCAGATATGGATCTCCTTACCAACAAACCGTCTTGGATTCAGAAATATTTTGGACATTTTATTAACACTCTTAGGTCCTCTTTCCCAATGTTATCGTTATCCATCAGGGGAAAGTTCTCAGGGTCTTCAATGTGTTGATAAAAGCTACCAATAATCGTATCCCCTTGTTGTGCCGTGATTAAATCAGCATCTGTGGTCTCCTTACTCCATTGGGCAGTTAGGAGTTCATTGTGAGCATTTGTCTGGGACCTAGTGATAGCAGTGACCTGGATTTCCCCCAACAGGGATTCGATCTCGAGGAGCTCCCCCTGGATGACTCTGGTTTTGGCCAACTGATCAGCTAGGTTGTTTCCGGTTTTGTCTGGTCCCTCTATTCTGGAATAACCCTTGATCTTTTTCCAATATATGATCATCCCACTAGAGGTGACCAGATCATCAATATATTGGATAAGCTTGCCATGTTTAAGTGGTTTGTTGTTAGCACATAGCATGCCTCTGGTTTTCCAATTAACCAGGTGCTCCACGAACCCGTTCCGGACATAATCTGAATCAGTGATTATGACCAGTTCGTGGAGTTGGTGTTGGACGGCCTTGAGGATGGCCTGATGAACTGCCATCAACTCCGCCACCTGACTACTACGGGGACCGATTTTGTACCCAGCGGAGTGTTAAGAGGCATCATTCACCCAGGCATTCCCAACGCCAGCCACCAGTTCCTTTTCCCTGTTGTTGTCAACATGGTAGGAGCACCCGTCCACATAAACTGCGGGCATTCCCTCACACTTGTCTTCTTCATAGATTTTGTGCAGGGAATTCAGGTATGCCTCCATGTTGTCCTGGATTTTAAGACTTTTGTCCTCAAGACAGTTTTCTCTGGCACAATCATGCAAGTCTGCCAGACCTTGCGCGAGGGGACTCTTTTTGTTTTGACCATATCTGACCTCCACAGGAAAGCCTTGCATTGACAGAATCCAGGAAGTAATTCTAGACTTACTCACATTTCCAGCCCGTATTCTGTCACTTTGGAGATATTGCAAAGGCTGGTGGGGAGTCTTCATTATGATGTGTTCCCCCTCGATGAACGGGTGGTAATTTTTCAATGACCACACCATTGCCAGGTGTGCCTTCTCACAATCGTTGAATTTTTCCTCCACAGAGAATAAAGTCTTGCTTGCATAGGAGATTACTTTATTGACCTTGTCATGCTTTTGATATAATACTGCTGTCAAGCATGTATTCGAGAACCCCATCTCCAAGAAGAGCTCTTTGTTTTTGACAGGGTAGGTTCGACAAGGCACTTGTGAGAGGCTTCTTTTGAGTTGCTTTACTGCCTCGGCTTGTTCTATACTCCACTCCCACTTGACCCCCCCCCCCTTCAACAGATGGATCAGGGGTCTTGTGATCTCTAACTAATCCTCAATGAACTTGCTACTGTAATTAGTCAGTCCTAGGAGGCTTCTTAGCTCACGCAGAGTTGTGGGGTATTTCAGTTTTAGGAGTGCTTCCACTTTCTTTTTCTGCTCGATATAGACCCTCAGGAGTGATTTCATGCCCCAAGAAGTTGACACAGGTTCGGCACCACTGCACCTTTTGGAAGGATAGTTTGGCTCTGGCAACCCTCAACTGTGTTAGTACATAATGGATTTCCACTACGTGTTCCTCCACAGTTGAGCTTTTTATCAGGACATCAGCCACGTAGGCCAGGTTACCCTTTTCACCCAAGTCGGGCATGGCCTTGTGTATGAAGATGTTGAATTTGTTGCCAGAGTTGATGTATCTGAAGGGAGACTGGGTCTACATGTATTGCTGCCCCCCCAAAGGTAAAGGCCAGCTTGTATTGGTCCTCCCTACTGACAGGCACAGTCCAGTACCCATTGGTCAGGTCAATGGCAGTGTAGACCTTTGACCCCTGGATCTGGCCCAGCCCCTGGTCAATGTGGGGAGAGGCCACTGGGACATGTGGACCCGTTTATTCAGCTCCCTCAGGTCGGCATAGAGTCTCCACTGGCCATTGGGTTTTAAAATCCCGAGCACCAGATTATTAAAGGTGTCGTGGACTGAATGAATTATCCCACGGACTCAAGGTTTTTAATTATTTCCGTCAGGTACTCCATGGATGCGAGAGGCAAGCAGTATTGCTTCAGAAACACTAGAGTCATTCCAGGGTCCGTGGGAATTGTTGTTGTATGGATTTCAGTGCGACCACAGTCATACGAGTCCACCGCAAAGAGATCTTGAAAATCTACGAAAACCTGTTTCAACTTTTGCTTTTGCTCCGGAGTCTCACAGGCATCAGCAAGGTTGACTCGCTCTTCAACAATTTGGCTGAAACCTGGAAAGACTTCTGGTTTAGCTATCTCAGCAGCCTCCTCCAGCTGGGTGGAGAGGTCCCTGGTTAGAGTATTAACCTGGACAGAGGGTTTCAGGTAGACGAGGCTGTCTTTGTAGACTTGGAAGATCACCTCATCCTGCCTGATGCCACAGGTCACCTCTTCCTCACCGTAATGGCAGGAAGAGTACACCAGGAAATTCCCCCCTTGCTGGGTGAAGATACTGTCTGGTGGTAAGTCATCACTGTCAAAAAAGTCATTGGGGATTGGTCCTATCAGTTCATTACCTATTTCCATGGAAAAATGTCAGTCATCAACCGCCATTCCAATAATGGTGCCTGCGCCCAGAGTGATACTCCTAAGGTCGCTGTTATCCATCAATATTGGAATGGTGTTGTGTTCTACATTGACTAATGGTGTTGGGTTTAGCCCCAACCCCTGCTGTTGGAGATGGGCATTGAGGTGTACATATGCGTCAGGATTTTCCAGTTTCTGTCCTCTTTTATTTTTTTATTCAAGTGGGAATAGTCGGTTCCATCCTGGGATGGTTACTTCCTCTCCAATTTGAACTTTAACTGCATACGGCAGCAGTTGGGATGACCAAAATGCTTTTTCTGAATCAACAAAGCCCATGGGATTACCCCCTAGTCGGGACCAGGCTTTGTAATTTATCAGGTCCAAATTAATTTCAAAACGATTGAGGATGTCACTGCCTAAATAAAATGCAGCAGGGACATCTCGCACGATCCAACAATTATGTACTATGCTTATGTTTCCTATACAAACTTTGAGCATACACCTGCTAGGCAGGAAATGTTTGGAATTGGGAGTTTCCAGGCCCATTTCCCATTTATCGATCAATTTAAATGTGGAAATGGCTGGCTCTTTTGGGAGTTTGTGGTACATGGCTTTGCTGATGAAGCTCTTACTGTTGTTAGCACACCCTCGGGCGAGAACAGATTCCTACCCCTCATTTAACTGAATAGGGATGAATAACGGTTCTCTAACATTTTGAATATCAGCTAAAGTTTGAGCTGGTTTCTCATCAGTTTTGACTATGGAATTGGGATTTTCAGATTGTGAATTGGTATAGACTTTCACAGTATTTCCTTCCAGTGTGGAATGCCACTTGAAACTGGAAGGAAGGTTGATTTTCAGGAATGGAGAGGAGTTCCCATCACCAGTTTGTTGTCCTATAGCAATTACTGTCACGTCCATTATTTGATTGTTCTAAAAATGGGACTCAGTATTGGTCAACCATGTGGCATGTGCCATTTAAACTGGTTGACACTCTGTTTCAATTTCATTGGCCTGTTATTCTGAGTCCAGAGGAGCTTGTTCACACAGTCTATTAGGGGGGACAATCTGCGCAGGATGTAATTCCCCAGTAGACAGGGTGTGCCCTCTGGAGTCATGATTATGACAGGGTGTTTCACCTTATGTCGCCCAATTTTTATTTCTGCAGTCCCCTCGACAGGAATTTCATTCCCATCGAAGTTCTAGAGTTGTCCAGGAATAGTGGTGATAGGGATATGGTATCTCTCCCCCCTTCCTGAATTTAGCTGCTCAAAGACCCTTTTTGACAGAAGAGTGGCTTGGGATCCAGTGTCCACCAGCGCCGAAAATGTACTCTGCCCTTTCACTTGAACCGCGGCATAAAATCTATCCTCCTTCTCCTCAAGGGGCAAAGATAATGTGCATTTTGGGCAAGCTGGGTGGTCAATTTCCTTATTTTTGACTCCGACACAGGGTTAGTTTGGGCATAATTCTGTGTGGGAGTTTGGGGATCTGAAAGAAAAATTTGACATTTTGATATTTGGGGAGTTTCAGGCTCCCCTTTTTCTGATTCTGGGCTGCCCCCCCACACCCCTTTTTTGGAGGCACTCAAGAGAATTGCTTTGGGACGTTTGGGAATCCTCTTTTAGTATTATGTCTTCTTGATGCTCATTCTGGGGTTCAAGGATGGGTGATTCAGATTTACAGTCCCAACACCCACTTTGGGAGGAGTCCCCCCATCCCTGAAGGAGAAGATATTTTTTCCCGAAATCCTCTAAGGATTCTTCCCCTTCAAATTGGAGGACACTAACCTCCTCCACAAAATGGGTCTTTTTGAGTTCCAGATTTCTCCTACCCAGCCTCTGTTCCTTCAGTGGCAAGTTTTCAGGGGCAGGAGATTTTGGTTCCGGTACCTGGGTGTCCAGGGGCTTTTCACGAGTGAGGAAGGAAGCTTCCTCTAGGGCTTTACACCCCCTTCCCCCGTGCCTCCTCCTCTCGAACTGGTGAGTTGTCAGGGTTCTCTCCCGTCATTGTGCTGGGGTGGCAGATCCTTGGTTTGTGGGGTTCTGAGCCGCCATGTTTGTCTGAGGGTTCTGTTGAGCCCTCAACATGTGACCCAGATGCAGAGTTAGGCTCTGGACCTGGCGCTCTAGTTGGGATGCCCGTTCCGGCTGGTATGGGGGTCTCTGGTCAACCCTAGGTAGATCATGGGAAGGGTAACTATCCCTTCTCCCTTAGTACCCTGGATATGGCGAATATTGGTAACTTTCCACCCTTGGCCTCCCCTCTCCCGGATGGGTTGTCTGGGTTCCTGAAAGTGGGGAATGAAAGGAGGGTTGTCCTGCAGTTTGGGGTTTTGTGGGTATCGGGGAAAGAAGCTTAACCCAGCATTTGGGAAATTCCTGCCCTCCTGAGTGAAGTTAGGAGGGAAGTTTCCCGGGGAAGCACTTATATGGTTGGATCCCCCCCTGGGCCGGGGGAGTCCATACATACCCCAGGATTGGTCGTTGCCCTTGCATCGGGGGCTGATATGATCAGGGGTGTTAGGGGTCCCATTAGTGGGATTACCACCATGACTGCCACCTGTTTGTGACTGGCCGTCTGGGTCTTTGATTCTGCTGAATTTGTACAGGTGTATTATTAGGCTCCCCCTTCTCAAGGTCTCAAATGGGAGCAACCTTCACCTCCGCCACCTTAGCAGCAGCAGGGGTGTTGGCTGGTTTGGTGTTTTTGTTCAGATTTGTATTTTCTGCAGGTTTTTGGACCTCATAAATGCAGGTCGCCTGCTCTATGACCCAGTCCAGAGTTCTTTCCTCGTGTAAGTCCCTCAACAGCTGCGTCATAATATACTAGGTGAGTGCATGAAAGAAGATGGTTACAAACTCCCTGCTATCCGTGCACACCTTCATAGTGGTTTCTGCAAAGGCGTGCTTGAGCTCCTGCACAAACTCTTGTGGGGCCTGATCTTTCCCGCACTGCAGATTGCAGGCTGCTTTCTGAGCCTCTTGGGGGTTTCTGTGGGGGGAAAACTGTTTCAAGATGGCCACCCTGTAGGTGGGCCATCTTGAATGGTTCTGGTCCTCCAGTCCAGCAAAGAAACTAGAGTATTCTGGGGAAAATGTCAATTTTACATACTCTGTACAGTTTTGGTTGTCTTTCATATGAAAAGTGTCCATCATCTGCTCATAGAGCTCCAGGTGTTCCCAAACAGAATATTTGGCATTTTTATGTTAGGGGTATGACACTCCTAAGGGCCTTAATCTGCCTAATCGGGTCTTTGGACATAACTCGCTTCAGTTTGTTTGCCTTCTTTGGCTTAGTCACCCGAGTCCACTCGCTCTCAGACTCCAAGGTGCTACTAGTTGAGGTCCCCTCATGATCACCTAGGCTCTCCCGGATTCTGTGAGCTTGAGAGGGGCTATCAGAATGGTGGGGCCTAGATTTCCCACTCATGTGGGGCACAGGAGCGTAGTCTTCTGACTCCTCCCTACCCCCAGGGTTGGCAGAGTATTCCCTCTACTGCCCTAATAGGGTAGAGGTCTTCAGGATGCTCTTTTGGGCCTCATTTCATTGGGTTTTTCATTAAATTGGACCAACTGGTCCCTTGGAAAGTAATGTTTCGGTGGATCTAAGTCCCTGACCCTCCCCTCATCGGAGACATCCTTGTCAGAGACATCAGCCTGAATGTTTGGGTATCTATACAGGGATGCCCATCCATCAATTTCTGGGGGGCGCTGATCTGTTATTTCCATCATGCTTGGTCTCTTGAATTCTGCTGGCCTCATGGTTTCTGGCTCATGTGAACCAGTAGACATGAAGCTGGCAGTGTTCACAATATTAAATGGGTTGGAGTCCCTTAGCATAGAGGTCCTTATACTATGATCGTGGGTTACCCTGTCTGTCTCTACCTGTTCGGGGTCCCTCCAGTTAAGATTAAATCTAGCACCCTCTTCCTCCGACCTTGTTAGTTTCTCCTTTTCAACCCCTGCTTCTAGATAAGAAGCAAAGATCTGAGCTTTTTGTTCAGCTATCAAGGCTTTACTAGCCTCTATGACCCGCTCTTGCACTGCCACTTGTTTGTTGAGCCCATCATTCTTTTCACAGAGAGCCTCATTGTCTCTCTGCCCTTCCTGTATGGTCTGGGAATACTGAGACAATTTCTGCTGCAGGAGACTCACCTCCTGAGTTTTAGCATCTTTGGTCTGGGTGTTCTCTTCCAGAGCACCTTCTACCCGTCTGGCATGCTCTAGTAGATTCCCATACTCTGTTTCTAGTCCATTGAGTTTCTAGAGGGCTAACTCACTCCCCTGTAACTCTATTTTTAATTTGCTGATTTCCTGGCATAGAGCATCTTTCTCCTGATTTAGGTTGCCTCTCTGTTCAGCCAGGTCATCCTTTTGTTGCCTGATGATACTGAATTTCTGGCGCTCTTCATCAAATTCTGTTTGAGAGTGGAGGTCTCTCGAGATTAACTTATTATTTTCTTCTTTCAATGTATCTATCTGATTTTGTAGAGTAACTATCTGCTCGGCGCAGACCCTGTTATAGGTTAATTGTTGAGTCAGCTTCTGTTGGCTTTCTTCTAGAGAGTCAACCTTTTCCTGAAACTCTATTTTTGCTGATTCTAGTTCGGCTTCTTGATCTGCATTATTTTGCTGTTGGCGAGCCAAATCCTCTTTTAATTTTATGATGTAGTTTGCAGATTCTACCTCCAACTCTTGGCTCTTTTGTAAAGTTTGTTCCGTTAAACATAAATCAATCTGGATTTTATTTAATAGTTCAGATTGATTCTGCACAAGAGTTTCATTTTCCACCTGCTTTTCCCGCATCACCCCCGTGTAGAGATACAGGTAGGCTGTGATTCTGGTAATTTTGATTTGCTCCTCTTTAATTTTTGGGGTCATATATAGCCCGCTCAGAGCCTGGTGTAACAGGCCACCGTCTTGCCATGAATCCAGGTTCATGGCGGTGACCTGTTGGATTATTTCTTGTAGCCAGATTTTTTCATCCTCTTTTGGCAACTCACCTCTGACAAATAACTTGTGCAGAAGGTATTCCCTAGCCATATTAATTTCTACTACGGTCATTTTGGACATGTTCCTTCTTTATTAATTTATTTATTTGTGTACGGGTAACCTGTATTCTATTGCTTTTTCAGTCTATTTTGGGGTTGATTTAGCTTTAATTTTAGACACAGGCCTGGTACTTAGAGTATTTGTTTTGGGAGGAGCTTGTACAGTGTAACCCAGTATTCCAACCCCACAAAGTATTACTACCTTGCAGGTTAGCCTGCTGTGTTAGACTGTGATGGGTGGCATCCAAAACCCAAATTCCGGCTTACGAGCCCCAGGTTTGCGAAGGATTTCAATCAGGCGACACGCACACCGTTATCTTGGCCTAGTATGTAGCGCATAACTGAGGTGCTTTTCTCCTTATTTATGTGGATTCAATTTTGGGATGGTACACCACTCATATCACACCCCCTTTTCAAATACCCAGGTCACGATGGACCATGAACCAGGCTGGTTGGTCAAATGCAATATTCATTTATTTATTTAGAATTCAAAAGAAATCACACACTTTGTAATATGGGGCAGCAATCACCAATGGGGTGATAGTAACAATGAGAATGTGAGCAATGCACTGGGTTTGACATTTTAGTGGAGTACATACACAGCAGAATGGGGGCACTTTTGATTTAGGACAGATAGCACCCAAGTTCGAAGTTTCCACTGCAATATTCCCTCAATCCACCAAAGATCAAATCTGAGTGGATACAAAGAAGCAGCAGGTGATCAGGAATAAGAAGATCAAAACGAAATTCAGATCTGACCTTCCCTCACCAAATAAGAGTGAAAAACGGATTTGAAACCCTTGCAATGTTAAGAAAAGACACGTGGAAATGGATGAATAAATAAGGAATGTGTGCAAAAAATCTTGAAACAAATACGCTTCTTCACTAAAGCAGCAATGTAAAGGTACTAACAATCACAAGCAATGGATTAACAAGAGCATACAGTACTAAAAAGGAATGGAAGATTTAAACCTGTTTACAATCAAAACGACACGTTGGAAACTTTGCAAATATTTCCATTTTCCATGCAAATTTACTAAAACGGTTTATTTGAAAAATGGGTGAAATATTGTAAATCGCAATGTGTTTGTTTTGGTTGGGGGATAGATATAGATCCCAGGTACACTATGGAAGTGAATGTAAGTCTCTAAATTGAATGAGTTATGCAAGATCTAAGAAGGTTCACTTTCAGTAAATGATGGCGCGAAAAAGGAAAGAAAATCAGTTCTGACAAAAATAGTTTTACGCTACACTAGAGTATTCTGGCTAAGCCACCAAAGAGGAACACAGTAGGCTCCAGGGTTGATTTGTGAGTTCAACCCTCTCGCCCCGGCTCCTCCCCCTGGCGGTACAAGTACAATCACTCAAAAAAGGATTAATAGCTTAGGATTTCACAAGACAGAATTGCTAAAGAGATGACGCCAGCACTAAAAATCAAGGGCAGAGTTGCAAGAATGATTGTGACAGTTTAAACAAGGTATCAGTATAAGATTAGGATGACTTAGAGAGTGGGATGAGGACAAAGACAGGATAGGCTATGGGTTTAGGTGGGGTGGCAATTGATACTCACAGTCCACTTTTTAGTTTTTGGATTTTGGACAGTCAACGGTTCTGGTCACTACACGGCAGGGCACCTGGCAAACAGCTGGGCAGTTCTGGTTACTGGGTAGCACTTCTGGACTAGCAATTCTGGTCACTGGATACCATAGGTCATCAGGGTAGCAGGATTGCAGAAGCATGCAGTGAGTCACAGCAAGCCAGGCTGGATAAGGATGGCAAAGGTACCACAGTTTTCCCCTTGATAATGGGAATTTTAGTACGTTTTTTATGTTGGAGGCCCTGCTCGGAATGGGATCAGCACTGCTTGGGTTTTGCAGTGGGCCCTGGAGTAGGATCAGCAATGCTTGGTCTTGTTTTTGGAGTCTGGATCTGGAAGATGATGGGAACAGGAATGCAATGCACGAAATCAGGAAGAGTGTGTCTATAGTCTTGTCAGGGACCCTTATCTATGGTGCATAATGACATCACCAAGGTATAGGCTGGGCAGGGTTAACTAAGCATCCCCCTAAACTACTTGGATTGGACAGGGGTGCTAATCTCCGCCTTGCTCTCAACTGGTTGGATTTCCAAGGGAATGATGTCAGATTTATGAGGTGAGTTTTACAATGTCCAAAAACTTCTACATTTACTTTACTTAAAATCCAATTTTCCCAAAAACATCCATTTACACCATTGCAATCTCTTGTCAAATTATATACACAGGTTACATATTTTGTGCAGCACATATCCGCCACTCCTCCAGTCTGTGGGACCTTGTTTCGCCCTTCTGATACATTTTTTTAATTTTTAGCATGAACGATTCGGCCTAAAATTCCTTAACTTTTTACACAGATGCGCATTCTCCAAAGAGATGTATGTACAAAACTGTATGTTTGCAACATTGACACTTTTCTATTTATCCTCAATACTTTGCCCTTTCTGTCCCCACGGTATCAGTGAGTTATATCATGTCTCCCACAAAAAAATCACTTTTAAACTGTGTAATTTTTACAAATTTTCAAAGTCTTGCTGCAGACATAGGAGTCTTTAAAGTTTATTCCTGAAATAGACTTTGTGAACAAATGGCAGTTCCTTTTGTCCCAGGGTCATTTTTTTTTCTTTTAACTTCAACTGCTGACAACTGTCATTTCCTTCAGAACATGGTGGGGGTTTCTCCCTTGATTGAAGTTATATTGACCCTTCACACCTCAGGCTTCCTTCCTTGGGAGCTCCATTGTCATGGTCCCAGCAGAGACGGAAGTCTGTTCAACCCTGTAATTATCAGGGGGCTGTCAGTATCTGCTGAGAGAGAGCCCTCCTTTTGGTGCCACCCCTCCAAGCAGAAAACCTGTTTTTCAATTTACAACTCCAGCCAACATTGTTTTAACCTTTAATTTCTGATCTTAGATCCAGAATTAAAGCAAGCCGGTTGCATAAAATTACCCATGTTATATAACCTCACCAGCAACAAACCCCTTCATATTGCCAAAGACTGGCAGGCTTTCATTCACCAGTGTACTCTTCCAACACACAGGCATTTATTTTTCTTTAGTTTGCAAAAGCCCATTGTTTTACACGTGGTGCAGCTGGCCTTCATTTTTAAATTAAACTTTTCATCTCCAGCAGATTCGCACACTGTCTGCAGCTATAGTTATTCTCTTGAAGTACTGGAGTTGGTCTGAAGCACGGATACATCGAAACAGGCATGGCTCAGCTAGTTTGAGTCTCTCTCTGAACAACTGAGTTTTGGATACTTTTGCAAAGAAAATGACAGTGTTTCTCATATAAGTAAAAGTAAGGTTCCTGGTTGATATTTCTTTAGTTTGTTTAACTGGGCTTGTCAATTCAGAATCTTGCCTGGTTTTGCTGAGGCACAGCGAAACACACAGGGCTTGGTAGGGCTTATTAATCACAGTGGCTTTAAGGAACAGAGGGAATTAGCGTCAAAGCCACATTTTCTTTAAAGGTGAAAAAGTGTTTCTTTTCAATTGATATTTTGGCTTTTGCAGCAAAGCAATGCTGCTTTTTCCACTTTCTTCCTTTAATTTATGTCAGACACAATGGCAATCTCCTTCAATGTACCTCCTGGTTCCATCCTGCCCGATGTGTGCTTGGCAGGACGGTGCAGCCATTTTTGTTGTTGTTGCAAAACGCAGTTTTGAGCCATGGTGCTCACAGGAGCCAGCACAACCCTTTTATGGTTGTTTCTGCACAAATGCATCGTAGTGGTGTGGGCAATACCGTTGAGTGGGTCAATATATCCCACAGTATCTTTCAATGTGCAATTCCTTGAGTTGTTGGAAATGAAGCAGCATATGTTGAGATGTAATGCTGCTCTATATCTTACCAATACGTTGTGCTTGTACATTGCTATCAATCACTTGGTAGCAGTGCCTTAAGGATAACTGGGCTGCAGCATATGTTTGCTTGAGAGGTATATACGATTCATATCCTATGTGTATCAGACAGAAACCTCCTCAACAGACATGGTTAGTTGGCCTGTGAGGCTTGAAAAAAGGGAATCACCTCTATACAAACACATATGCAAGACTCATCTTCAGCAAGCACATATACCTTATTAAAGAAATGAGGCAGGGAGATTTTACATGGATCATGTCATTTCTTGTGATGTTATTCTTTACTGAGGAGAACAGACGAAAGAAATGTCTTTGTTTGCTCTTGGAATTGCCCAGTACTACTCTCAGACAGCACAGCTGGCTCCATGTTGATTCCCATGTTTGAGCAAATTCATAGCCAGAGATTCACACTCAATAGATCTATCCTATGGCTAATCCTCAGCCTCAGACTTGATTGACCAAAAATGATTGAGCGACCCACCTGACGTACCCCTCTCTTGCCTTATGGTTTGGATTAGGTGGGGCGCAGAGTCTGAAGAAGATTCAGAAGATTCATGTGTTGTACGTTTCCCTTTCTCTGAGTAATCCCTTGCTGCAAAGCAGCTAATGTGTTCCTTCTGCTTAGGAATTATCAACAGAGCAGTGCAGGTCTCAACCATTAACAACAAATTATGCCTGCACCTGAAATTGGTGAATAGTGCAGAGAAGGGCACATCCCTGTGCTGAGCTAATTTGCCTGCATGATTAACATCAGAAGGAGTCAGAGTAACTGTGTGCATTCCGCTGAGGCGAGGGCCACCGTGTTGCATGCAGGATGTGTATCTCTCTGTCTCTAACACTTAGGAAAATATGCAGACACACTGCACTTGTCAATCAACCCATGCTCAAGCCCAGCAGATGCAGACAACAAAATACCAGTCTTTGAATTCAGCTTGGTATTGCAACACAGTCGGGTTGCAAGGAAATGTACTAATGTCACAGAACCAAAGATTCTTGCTTGTACTGAAATCAAATCCAAGGAGGGGGTGGTGGGAGAGGAGGAATTCGTATCCATCGACTGCTAGGGATAGCATTCCCAGTGAACCCCCATCCTACTAGATGTTTACCCAGGTTTGCTTAGAATCACTGTTAGTATGAGGAACACCCAGGAGGACATCACAGTAGTAGAAAAAACCTAATATACACTTGGGAGATCATAACAATGGGAGACACTGAGGAGATAATCACAATGAGGGCGAACAATGGTGCATAATCTTGGTATGGGAGCACCTAGAAACAGAACTTCTGTAGAGAGCACTTGTCAGAAAATTCCAGTGGAGACACCTAGGAGCATTTTCCAAGGTGTGTACACCAAGGATTATTATAATAATTATAATTGTTCTTTTTTAACATGCATAGGACCCGGGACCAGTTTCTAAATGCAAGCCCGGAATTCAAACCTGTGTTGCTATGCTTCCAAGACAAATGTGTTGCCCCTGAGCTATCCTCCCAGCCTTCCCGGGATACGGGACAAATCACAGTGAGGAATATATAAGACCACATTTAACTTGAAGAGCACATAACAGTGGAACATGCAGGAGTGTTTCTTCTCAGCATACCTATCATAATGTGATGCAACTACAAGGTAAAAACAAATGGATTAATACATATTATTATGTCTGTGTTTTATGTTTGAAGATAGCAAGATGAACATTACCAATTTAGTTTCATTATGAAATTTCCTTATGGCTCCTTAGAAACGGCTGGGTAATGTGAACATGCACATTCACGTACATTTACAAACAAAAACAAAGACACACCCACACTTGAGCTCACTCACACTCATTTCCAAACGAACTCCCAGACTCTCTCCCTCTCCATTAGTCACTCACAAACCCATACTCACATTTACACTCACACTAACTCCCACTCTCACTCCTACATGAATAGTAACTCCAACACTCACCCACACTCCCACACATATTCCCTCATACTTTAATTCACATACATTCTTGCACTAACTCCTACCATTACATTCAAGGATGTCAACTTCGAACCACTCTCACCTGAACACTAACATTATGATATGTTATTTTGTGATGTTTCATGTCATAGCATGGCAGGAAAGTATATCCCCAGTACGCTATTTATTTACCCTAAACTCCAAGTTTGCCATTACCAGTAACCTTGACATTCCTAATGTGCTCTGTGTTGGACATTCCTAATAAGATCTCTCTCTCTGTTTGACATTCCCAGTAATCTTGCAGATTTACATTACTAATGCACTTGACATGCAGTAGTTCCTAATCTTGCCTTCCTAGAAAGCTGGGGATTACCACTAAAATCATAGTTTGGCATTCATGTTGTGTTTGATATTCCCAGTGAGCTCCCAGTCTGAAATTACCAATAGGCTCCTAGTTTGACATTTGCAGCATTCATGACTTTCTCAGCAATCTTCCAGTTTTGCACAATTCGGCGTTATGCACTGAGAAATTACTAATTAGTCCCATATGGTTCAAACTCCTATTAGAAATCCACTGCTTTTGCAGTTTAGAGTCAAAAGGTGCAAACCATATGCCTAAACCCATAGAACATAATGGCCATCATTTCAACCCCGGCGCTAAACCATGGCGCTATTAGCAAGATGGTTGGTGCCGGTGTTGTAACGAGTCCGCCATGGTGGAATGGGGAAATACCGCCCCATTCCAAGGTTGGCAGGGCGGTATTTGCCCATTTCACCATGGCCCTTCCCCATTCCCATTTTTGCCACGTAGGGCTCAATGGGACTGGGGAAGGCGCTAAGTACGGTACTGCAAATTGCGCTACCGTAATTAGCACCGAGGTCCCTTTGCGGCACCCTACTTTAACAGCTGGTAAAACCAGCCGTTAAGGTTGGGTCCCGCAAAGGGACCTCGTAATCAGGCGTTAAGGGTTTAACGGTGCCGACACCTTTTACGGCACCGTTAAACCCTTAACGCCAGGGTCGTAATGACCCCCAATGTCAGGCAAAATGATGAGTCACAGGATTAATTACAGTAAGGCATTGCTTTCTAAATCCTCCAGACAAAAATCACCTTAGAATATTTTACAGAAAAATGTCATGCATACAAAGATTAAAGATTGAAGTTTTACAAAATGCATTATAAATGCAATATGATGAGAGCCTAAAGAATCTCCATCAAGGTTGACAAGTATATTTTTAGAGTTAATAGACACTGGGCCTCATTACAATTTTGCTCATCCTGTAACAATAGTACCGTTGTTACCGGACGGGCAAACTACGAGTTCTGCTCATGGGTGCCTTCCCGCCCACCATGTCTGACCTGGCGGGCGTACCGGCACCGTGAGCAGGGCAATTACCAGGTCCGGCAAGGCCGTAATGACCTAGTAATTGCCCATTTGCATGCACCGGCAAAAAAAAATGATACGGGTGGCAGCGGTGCCGGTTTTACTGGCACGGCTACCGGCAGTATCGTAATGAGGCCCACTGAACAAAATAATCTCTATGATAAGGTCACATGTTCATTGGCATTGTTTGACAAAGGAAAGCAGCTTGAAATTTATAATGTGGAAAACATTTGCAGTATGTAAAGCAGCAAAACATTTTTGGGATGTTAAGTTTGGTTTAGTTTGTTTATTTATAAAGCGCAGAGACAATGGCCGGTAGGCATAATAGCCCAAGGACATGACACAAATACATAAAAATAATCACACATAAAGTCACGATAATCAGCCAGGTTCATGAGAATAATGAATATGCACAGTTCAATATGATCCTTAATTTGGAAACCGATGACAAATTGTTCCTATTATTATAACGACTCAAAAACAGGGGCAAACTAGTCTGGCCACAGCCAAAAATGACACATTCCGTATCATTCCCAGAACACCAGTCATTAATCTGCAGCCTTCACAGGAATCGAAGCTCTCTATATCAAATGCAACCATGGCCCACTTTAGAGTGAAGCCAAAAAATAAACTTGTTTCTGAGGGCTTCCTTAGATTCAGTCCGCTCAGATTTTTGAACATTAATGATAACAATGTTTCTTTGATCCATCACAAAGTTTCTTTGGGTGGCATCAGTAACTTCAGGGACCCTGTCCTTTTTTAAGTGACTATCCTTCCTAACCGGAAAGATCACGGGATTAAGCGTAGGATTAACGGATTTCAACGTCACTTGGAAAGATGACCAAAATCCTCCTACGGATGCTGAGGAGACGATGGCCGAAGTGGCGCTAGAGACTGCACTGATGCAAGCATCCTGATGGACACTGCTTTCTTGTGGAAGCATTGGACAGATAGTGTTTTCAGGGCGGATACTTTTGACAAGCGCCATCATGCGTGGACATGGACTCCTGAATCTCCATTAGGTCAGTTTGGGAAGCTTTGTTAACCTTCTCAAGAGGCAAATGTGGATTCGTCTCATCCAAGGAATCAGCCAATGCTGTGTAGTCAGAAACCTTTTTGCATTGATTAAGATCAAATATGATATTATCTTTAATAAACTGACAATTTATAGACCTAGAGTGGCCCTAACCAAGGCCAGAATGAGAGACAACTTTAGCAACCATACGTTCCAAACTCAGCAGCGGGACCTGAAGCGCCGAGTTCCCAGCCTGGGTAAACCGAGCATGCACTCCCAGTCCATTGTCAGCCACTAGATTATCTCCTGAATTGCCCAGATCCCTCTGACCAGGTGGTACCACCTTCTGCATACCAGGATTTCGGTATCTGGGTATCCCATAAAAAATTAAAATCTTCACCCATTAAATCCAAACTGTCCCTTTGAAGACGTTGTCTCCTACGAACACTTCGCTCTAATACCTCAAAAAAGATTTTACTGCCAGCAGTGGCATGTATTCGAGAAACTCCAGACGTGGCAACACTAAGAGAGCAAAAGAGCTAATCCACTCCTACTGGCATCATCATAGCTTTGGGTGCTTGAGAAATGGTATTGGGCATTATGACAGCGTTCAGGACTGAAGCCAGATAAAACAAAAGTAGAAGCAAAATTACAAAATAAAAAGGACACCAACTAAAGTCACCACGTTATAATGTGTGACTTTAGTAAAACGCTCACAAATTGCCGCAATCCCATACCTCCTCCATCCGAGCCATCATTAAACCCAAGGCTGTTCCCCTCCCACACTTAACTCTGAAAAAATGCAGGCCAGAGGGCACAGAGCAGAAGGCTGCCAATTGGCTGGAAGGAAGAAAAAGAAAATATACAGGATATGGAAGATAGTGAGCCACGACAGCCACGGCAGAATCGCCGAAACCTGCATGAACTCAGGCACAAGCTCAGAGGCAGCCAAGCCCCTCCTCCAGCAACAGCTCAGAGGAAAGTACCTCCCAGCGTCCCAACATCACACCGTCAGACCGCACTGCCGAAGTAGCCACCTACGACAATAAGGGAGAGAGTCAGGACTGGATCCGTCAACCAAGACAACAGCCTTGAAATAAAATAATTTGTTTTGAAAACAATTGGTTATTTGCTGACTCTCTTAACTGCTGCCCTAAAGAATGTCAGATATTGGATTGCTGACTGGAGTTGTTCCGGGGTTCTTCAGATGCCCTCATCAGTTGTTTTCATGTTAACATTAGATCCTAGTTGGAAGACGTGTAACAGACAAGAGTCACTTCATGGTGCATGCAAGACCTGTAACAAGCTATTTACCAGGCCAGTGCGACGTACTGATGATGGGAATAGCCATCATGAGGACTCCGTTATGCTCAGCTGCACAGGAAGTATGGCAGATGCATGGCCCTGAGGCACGCCGAACCCTCCTGCAGCCCTATTGTACTTTCTCGGCAGGGCCAAACGGCACTTTCCTTCTCCTGGCTCCTGAGTTGCTGCCTGCTTCCACCTTGCAGCAAGAGTCCTGAGAGCGATCGGAATACATCAGGTTTTTGGGCGGAAAACTCCAACGGGTTGACTCTCCCGGGCATGGGGTGATGAAGAGACAACATGTTCATGCCTGCCAAGTAGCCGCAGGTCATGCGTGACACCTTGAATCAGGCCTGGCTTTTGGGTTTACATGGTGGAACATGTAGGAACATATTTATGATGGCAAAAACAAAACCTCATGTCCAGTCAAGAAAACTGAAAAGCCAGAAATGACTCAAGATGTCACACATTAAATAAATAGGAATCCATTCAAAAACTCTACTGTACCTTTTCAACACATTACACAGAATCAATCATGGAAGACTACAGTGAGATCGAGGTGTTACGCGTGACACGGGGCCACTTGGCAAATGTGATTCTCTGGAAGCGATATTCCAGGATGGGCCGTCCCTATACTAGACTGGGGTCTGCATTTATACCTAATGCTTTTGACCCAATATGGCCATGCCCTCATGTTCAGCACCGTTTTATTGTAATTGTGTGCAATGGATCCCTGTGAAGACCAACTGCTTTATGCTGGTGCATACAGCCGGTGGGTTCCATAGGGAACCCCAGCGTTTGTGCTGGCATGAAAATGCATGCTGCTGCAAATGCTGCGGCATTTGTATGGCGGCGGGGAAGGGAGGTGGCAGACACGCATTGTGTTGAGCCCTTCCACTCTCCACCACACAATTGGACAAAAATGGGGCGTGAAGTTAGTGGAAGGCATAAACGTATACGCAAGGATTTTACACCTTCCATTTATGTTACACCCCTGGCAAAAATGAGCTCCATTGTGTATTAGATGGTTCTTTAAATCAGGAGTGCATTTTTACTACTCCGCTCTGCAAAGGGTTCACGCGCACCTCACTTAATTCATCATAGCAAGCAATGGCTTGTTGCATGCATGCGTGATAAGCATGCATGCGCACTGGCGCACTCCTTCCTCCGACCTCAATCCTGATCGCCAATGGCTTTTCATTGAGTCGTGCATGCACTCTGCTAGCCCAGAGCATGAAACGCTGGGAACGTGCGCCCTCCCTCCGCGCCTCTACTTAGGATGTTCGCCAGCTTGGATCCACAGTACTGTACATCACATTTCACCAAGCCTGCCAACTATCTCTGCAGCTTTTTTCGTGGTTGCTATTTTTTATGTTTAATGTCTCATTAAGGTAGGAGTGAGTGGGAAGATGAAGGCACTATATTAACTGGTGCATGATTCCATATCTTGGCACCGAAAAGGTGCCCACCATGCCAATTAGTTCCATCAATATATTTTTCTGTATGCAGACACATTAAATTAGAATGGATTAAAATAAACTTGCAGTGATTAGAATTGCAATTAATTTCATCTGAACAAATGTATTTTGGAGAGATGAGCGTCGTGTCTTCTATCTTTGAGAAATAGTGTGACAGTCTCTTTACACCATTCATGAGTCATGGCTTCTAGCTCTAAGGTCGCCATTTTGGGAATCTTTCTTGCACCTCGTTCTTGCAGTCTGTCCAGTTGGACTCCTCGTTATTTTAAGAAGCATTTACAGAGAAGGCAGCATCGGGAGGATAGCTCATGGGCCATGTGCTCGCTTGGAAGCATGATGACACAGTGCAACACAGGTTCGATCCCGGGTCCGCACTTAGAAACCGCTGGAGATTAAGCCGTTATAAATAACCTATGGTATATCATCCATGAGGCACGTCTCTCTACTAGATGTGGAATCCTTCTGGCAGAATTCTCTTGATTAGTTTCTCGGGCTGTGGAGGTTGAATAGTGGAGGCAGCGAGGGGGATTGAACCTCCTGCTCCATCATGACCTCTCCTTCATGATTCTGATGTCTTGCCCTCCTGAAAAGTGGAGGAGGATTCAGGAATGCCACCTTGTGGGCAGCCAATAAGAGAGCCTGCACAAAAAGTAATCTTCCAATTCGATGGACCTTAAAAACATAAACAGCCTTTTTAATGCAGGTAGGTAAATAGAAATCTTATAAAGTGCAGCAACTAACCTCCCAGGAGCCATATAGGTGCTAATGACAGATCTCAGAACTGCCAACCAGAAAAGTCATAATTATCTGGGGAATGTGTGCAGCTATTAATTACACACAAACATCTAGCAAGCCATTTTTACTGCCTTCATTGTTCCTTCCAGAAATGCTAGCTGTATGTAACCCATGGATATACTAATAACATTCTGATGACTTTAGTCAGGGTTTGGCGGCGGTGCCTCAACATGCGTGTGCAACCCACAGTCATCATTTTGAAAAATGGCAGGTGAGACTCAACCAGTAATCTTTCTAAAGTATATAACGTGTACACCATTATCTCGGGAGGATATCTCAGGGGCAACGTGCTTGCCTTGGATGCAAGACAACACGGAGCAGCACAATTTCGATCCCCGGGTCTGCGCTTAGAAACCCCACGGTATTAAGCGTGTTATAAATATCCTATCATATCATATCATAACACACCATTCATTGCTTAAAAATAGCAAGATTTGTTGTAGTTCTTTCGAAGTGGAAATAAGTTCCCATGAAGTGCTCTATGTTAATTAAGAATGTAGCAGAGGCATCTGCGTTCAAACACAGAGCAGGGTAATGGCACTCCTCTTTCCACACCAACATCTTGCCTTGATTGTTCTCTTTTAACAAGACTATTCGACTATGAAGTTAGAAATTAAGATTTCTTTGTATATGAAAATACAGACACCTTCTGAAATGTCTGTTGGGAATGCAATCATTACCCGGAAATGCCTACACTATAATGTTTTATGATGTTTTATAACATAACATTGACATTTTCTCTCTGGACTACATGGCAATATCGTTCTAGATCATAATTGAAACAGCCCACATCTCTCCAAATCACTCTCCAGAGAGAGTGATATGATATGACATGATGACATATCATATCATATGACTCCCTGTGGCAGAAATCCCAACACCCAAAAACATCCATGGAATTGCACTTAATGTGACTTATTATCAACAGATCATAACATTCAAATGTTAGCAGCTTGGAGACCGCTGGAAAAGCTCTGTCTGCCTATTCCAGAATTGAGTTAACATGCTGTTCTAACCAGAAACCTAGCCGAAACCTAGCAGAGTAGCGGCAAAGGCTTTACCTGCCTGTCAATCAGGCACTCCCTTATGGTTTACACCAAGTGTTGTATGACTGGAAGAATCCAGTAGGCAAATGAGCTGATTATATGTGTGTGTCCCCTTTCTATTTGAACCATTCCCATTCCTCTACCAGACAACCCTACATGCATTAATATCCATTGCAGAACAAGTGCTGAAAAGCTGCAGTGATGCAAAGGGTCTGCATCAAATCAGTAATCGGGGAAATTGGTACACGAGATGAGTGTAAACTCGTTGTCTTGAAAGTCTCGGTTTCATAAAATAAACTCTGCCTCTCCCCGATCTCTGCCTGTGTCTCGCGTCACCCACTATCACACTCCCTTTATCCAAATCATAGACAATGGATGTGACCGAGATCACTTCTCCCTGTGAATTGTGAAGTGGCAGGAACGTGGGAAACAACGAACCTTTTGGACTGTCACCAGGTTGAACTCCAGCAGGACAAGGCACTCCTACACTGACTAAGCATAGACGCAGGTACACCGCTAGCAGAGTTCTGGTAATTGTAATTGGTTATTTATAACGTGCTTAATGCTCAGAGGTTTCTAAGCACTGACTCGGGTATCGAACCTGTGTTGCTCCATGTCGTCTTGCTACCAATGCGAGCACGTTTCCCCTGAGCTATCCTCCCGAGATAGGCTATACTGCCCTCCTCCCAGGGCCAGTGGGCATATTAGTGACAACTGCAGCTTAGGTTTATCTGCTTGAAAAAAGAGAGGGTATTGGCAATCCTGAGTGCTGCAGATTGGGGATACACCCAGGGTTTAAGGATACTTGTGTAGGGGTAGCAGATGTAGCTGGAATGGGTAGGGAGTGCAGGGGAGGAGGGAAGCTCCAGGTGGGGAACAATAGGGTTGAGCAGAGCTATGAGTGATTGGCAAGATGCTATGTGAGGAGTAGCATTAATCTTTTTGAAGTGTAGAATGGAATGAGCTTGTTTCAGAGAAAGGATGCATAGCAGGAAGAGGACTGATCCCTGGTGTTTCCATCCTTGCAGTTCTGTGTTTACATTCTGGAGTTATTGTGCTTCTGGCATTGCGGTAGTTTCCGAAGCACACCAGGCAAGCTTTTATGTTTAGCCGAACATTTGCCAGAGACTCCTTTTTTTTAATAGGCACTGTGTTTCAGGCAAGGACAGTCAAGATATATAGTATAATATTTTGTCAGGAGGACATTGGCCTAAAGCAGTAGTGGCTCGCTCTTTGAGCTGTTAGCATTTAGGCTGTTAGCTCACATTCAAGCTTCTGTTGCTTCCAGGAAGGGTGTAAGTGATGTTTGTTACTGAACATACTCATTCATGCTATTTAATAAACACTGAACATCAGTAGAGAAAGTGGCAAGTCCACTGAGATGGCACAGGTGGTCTGGAGGGTATACACGCATTTCTCCGTGGTATTTTTCATCGCGTGTTTTTTCATCGCCGTTTTTATTTTTAAAAAAAACTCATTTTTAAATTATTTTGGGGGGGTTAAAAAATGAAATATATGGTTGTGGGTGTAACGGAATAAAAAAGGGGGGGTCTTGGGGGGGTAATTCCCCCCAAAAAAACAAAAAAAAACAGAGTTTTTCGAAAAAAACGGCGATGAAAAAACTGCGATGAAAAATACTGCTGCGAAATAACGTAGAACCGTCTGGAGAAGGTAGGTCAATTCCCTCTTCCTGATCCTATGTTGAAGATCCAACATGAAAGTCCCAAATCACAGAAAGGCCAGGTTTGACACAAGCTGGTTATAGAAGAAGGCGTTGTTGCATCATATATGGTTGCAGGTCAGTCAAGTAGAATCAATGTCTGCATATGTTAAAAGGATGTCACTTAACGACTAGAGAGCCTATTCAGTGCCATGACAATAACAGATGCCAAACTGGCACTGATGGTATAATGCATAGCTTTTCACATGATCCTAAACCTGTAAGATGAATTATTTTTCTAGTATCTTGCCTGTTCAATCGATACACAGTGTGGCCCTGTTTCTGTCAGGTTCCTATGCATTCGAGCCAGATTGTCGAGTGTCAGGGAGTTGGAAGGATATTTGGCAACGAGGAAACACTACCTGTCACTGGAGAGCTGTTCATGAATGACACCACGGAGTCCTGGTGTCTCTGCACTTGTGGCAGCACAAGATTCTGTGCACAAGGCACCTTTGTTTTTGGCGATTTGAAGGCCTTAAGTGGAAGTTGAATTTTGCAGGTAGGGTATGTGTATGCTCTTATGAATGAGTCTCTCTGGACAGTAACGTTTGAGCCATTAAAAATAACTTGTTTTGTTTGCTCTTCTTTCTCAAAGAAGACAGCTTAAAGGTTATTGTAGAGTGTCTGTATCTGGGAACAAGAATGCTGTGCGGAAGGATTAGGCTAACATGAACAGTCAAGAGTGTTGCGATGTACACATTAAACATAGTACGTGGTGTGCACACAATGTAATTCACATAATGAACATGCTAAGACATCATTGAGTTGCAGATAGTCACCCTGTGGCTGATGGGTAGCCTTAGAGTCTAGGTAATGTCAGGGTGTGGCTAAAATAGCCAGGGTGTCAGATTTTCCTGGAACAGGACGAGAAAGGGAGCGGTCTGGATTGGTTCTGGGATGGAATTCCATAGTACCCGAGAGTCATTGGAGAATCACTGTTTCACCGTCAGGTCCTTCTAGTCTTAAATCTAACAATGGTCCTACTGCACGCTTCTATCACTGGAGGTGTTTAAATTAGCTGTCAGTTAAGGTGGTCTGCTGGCTGACATAGCCGTGTACGTGTTATAGGCATTTTTAAAAGAATGCAAGCTGGTAAGGATAACCAATGCAGCTCGCAAATGGAGTGGGGGAGATGTGCTTGATTCAGCATGCCCCACTGAGGAGCTGTGCCACTGTGTGGTGATCTGCATCAAAGGGGACCAAATATTTACCTGGGAGCCTTGTTAGCTAGATGATTCACACATTTATGTGACTTCTTCATCAGATAGTGGTCACACTAGAAGTTCCAGGGACTTCAAGAGCTCATGCATCTACCATCTCAGCATAATATTTTCAGTTAGTTCAATAAGTGGTATCAAAACTTGAATTTTGTTTTATTTTAAAACTGGACTAACACAGTGTCAAACAATTTCTCTGCACATATATAAACTACTGAGTCCTTCCTGCATTTTACTCCCTTTACTTTGTATGTCCAGGAACCCTTTCAAAGTGTCTTTATGACTCTTGTGTGAATCCATTTATTATTCCCCAGTCACTTGTCTTTGTATTTTTGTTATTGTTCGAGGCATTAATAATTGGATTCATGAAGGGGGGGGGGGGTGAACTGGTACTCTGAGGGAGAGGTGGAGAGGAAATAAGAGGTTCACTTCAGAGGTTGAGGAATTGTGTCTGATCTTGAAAGATAATGATTGGCCTCGAGGGGAAGGTCATTTTTCCAGCAGAACACAGCCAGAGCAGATGCTGGCCTGATGTGGCAGAGAAATGTGACCAAAGCTCGGTAATTGGAGAGGAATAGAGCTGAGAAATAAGGATTTGCCCCTGCCACAAGAAGAGGCAGTGGAGGCGGTGGAGGAGTTCAGGTAGTTTTTCACTATGTGACATAAATGGTTTATTAGGTTCCAGTTCCCAGTATTTTAAAAGTGTTCACAGCATTTTACTGTATACATGTGGGTTGTTTGAAGAAGGTTTTGGTGTCTTTTTTTCTCAGTGTGGTTCAAATATTTAAAGATAGGATGCCATTTGTTTAGCATGCGGACGCACATTTCTTATTAGATTGCATAGTGCTTTCCCAGTACTTCATGAGTATCTTGAGGTGTTTTACTGTACATATGTAGCATGTATGGTGTTATACAGCAAAACAAGGGTTAATACAAATCAATAATTAAGGAATGTAGAGAACTGAATACTAGGTATGGTAGATGTGATTATTTGGGTTTTAATTAAAAGTGGTTCACTATGCCCTGTGCAGCAGTTTGATACAGAACATACCAGTCGAATGAAATCAAAGGAAACCAAAATATTAGTTAGTAACATAATATATTACTATTGTGTAAGGTTGACATTTCAGCAAATTAAGGTTTAAACGGACTGTGTTGCCTTTAAAGTAGAGTTTTATGTTGGAATGTACAACATCAATGTTGTACAGGAAGTTGATTGTTGGTAATCGTTTTATTGTTAAAGTTTACTTTTGGCAGCACTGCTGCTTTCTGTAAATAAAAATAGAAGGTGAATTAGAATGTGTAAAGACATTCAATAAGTCTTGTCATTTTTAAAATAGGTGTGAGATGCATTAAAATACATAAATATTAAATAGATTTACTGTTGTGTTTTGTTCTTTTTGGAGATTTATTTTCAAGGTTTGGCCGACTGTATTCCTTTGGGTATGGTGTAGAGGTTTCAATGTAAGGTGGGACACAGAGTGAAAACATGATTTATTTAGTTTCCGTTTTTTTAATGATTTGTTTTCTATTATTTTCTGCTTATATCCTAACGAAATCAATGAATCCTAAGAAGGCACATGTGAAACAATAGACACATGAAGTTAATTTCCTTCTGAAAATAATGTAACACTTGCTTTTAAATAGAACACATGGTGAATTTGGAAAGTATGTTCTTATTTCATATGTAGGAGGTAAAGAGTATTTAGAAATTCAAGTCGTTAGCAGCACTTTGCTGATGAGATTAATTAACGATGAAGTTTAGAGCATTGTTTAGAACCAGCGTTGATTGCTTACGTTCAAAATTGATTGATTGCTGCTGTGTAATAAGATACATTTGGGAAGGAATGTATGGTTTATTTATCTTTGATTAATAACATTAATATTGGACTATGGGCTGTGCTTGGCTCCTGTGTTTGGGAATAGTATTTTCAGCCACAATGGCAACTGTTACAGACTTGATTAAGGCGTTGTGTTCACGTTAGGCTATAACTCTGATTGTACATCTGGTGCTATCTAGCGATGACTGCTTGCCTGACTGCTAACTAGCATTTGGGGAGGCACATATAGAACAATTAGTTGGGTTGGATAATTGGATGCACCTACTGTAAGCAACTTCATTTCATTCCATTTTCTTGGCTTACTTGGCTTCCATGGTGCTCCTATGCTCATAGTGTCACCCCTGAACTGAATAACTAATTCATTCGGTTATGAATCTCTGGCTCTCTGACTAGGAATAAAAGTCAACATAGTAAGTCTTTACATATTTACCCTGCTTGGATGTTTTTTTCAATTTTCTATACCATTAAAATATGTGTTAGGAGGGGCATGCAGCTAAGGAGTTCACCTCAGTCCAACTCAGAGGTGACTGCTTGTGGACGGCCATGAGTAAATATTTTAGAGCCTTTATTGTCAGCTCACAATCAGGTAGAGGTTCATTAGGTGTTGTTTTAGTCATATATCAGGTTAATTCAGGCTACATTAAAGTGTGTATTACTAAATATAAGTGTTTGTTATACAACCACAGAATGGGTTAAGCGTAATGAATATTACTCAAGTTTGGCTGTGGGAATGTGTGTTAGGAGCATCAACAGGTGCAACACTTGGATACAACGGTGTGCATTCAAAATGTTAAAGTGTGCTATTAACAGAAACCAATGTAAATAATGTCATACAAACATTAGAAAATGCCAAACTTCAATGGAAGAGGGTTGTGCATAAAGAAAGATATGCAGTTAAGGTATGTAATAAATGTGCACACATCCTAAGCATAAAACATTATAGTGGTGGCAGAGCACAGTAAAAAGAGAAACCTTAGAAAGCATAAAAACAACATCTAATAAAACAAAGATCAACAATAATGTAAAAGAGGTGTCTACTTGTCAGAGCAGAGCTTAACAAACTTGACCAGTGATTTCTGATGTAGATGATGTGCCAAGACAATGTACATCTAAAAAAAGTGTTCTATGTACTTCTTTTGTAGACATGTTTTAAGTAATTTGGTGAAAGAAGTTCTGTCATGAAGTTCTGTTGTGTGAAAGGACAATACGGATTGAGGCTTTAACAGACAGTGCTACATGGGTAAAATGAAAGTGGCTCATTTCAGGTCTGAAAAGAATGAAAGCTCTAAGCAAATAAAAAGGAGATTGGCACATTCCGTAAGCAGTCTGGTTCCACATTAGTAACACAAAACATTTTTCTCATGACGAGCCCTATCAACAAAACCAAGAGAAAACTATTGCCATGATTATTTTTGGCAGAGACTATGTAGTAGTAAAGGAAGCATTCATGAATCAAGAAGCATTTGTTCCTTGGGAATGACTGCAAGATATTGTTCCAAAAACTCCTGCAGAATGTGATCTGAAAGAAAATGTTAGAACTCTAAGAGTAGGCACAATTATAGAATAGTCTGTAATATTGTTGTTGAATGGTACCAACAAAGGGGGAAAAATATTCTTGCAAGATCTTGTTGTTAAAGAAGTTCTTTGAGGGCAGTGTTTTATAATGGATCCCAGTAGAATGGACCTGCTATTTAGCAGGTGCAGTTGTGAGGCATATTTTATTGTAATCCATTGATTTTACTGCTGCATGAAAATGTCAAGAAGGTATAAAACTAGGTGCCCCTCCTAGACGGAGGAGGAAAGCAAAGCAGAGGTACACACCCTCATTAGCTGCCCTCATATGCTTCGGAATGGTTGCAAAAGCACAAAAACATTAAACCTTGCTTGTACACCTCAATATAATCTTGGAAATTGCCAAAATCATCTGATGGAATATCTACTTAATATGTTTGTAAATAGGCCTTTTAGTAGCCAACACAACTTTCTTTTGGTAGAAATTTGATTTAAAAAGTAAACATTCTCAAAACAAAATATGCTGTGACATTCTGTTGTATGAAGAATGTGTAAAACATAATGAAAAACATAACTGTCAAACATTTAAATATGAAATATTGAACATGGTTTTAATTCTATTATTTCATGGAAGTGTTGGGAGACAGATGAATATGTCATCCATATCTTCTGCCCTGTCCTGATCCATTATTGCACAGGTGAGAAATGCTACTCACTGAGACAACTGTACCACCCCTATTGCAGGCAGGTACAACAGTACATAGAGACAGTCTAACTGAAGATGGCAGAAGCAGTCTATCTTATGTTTTAACAAGTAACAAGCGCATGATTTAGACATGAAGTAGATATGCACACCTCATGAAGAACACATACACGAAGTCAAATATGCACCAATACATGAAAAATATTCACACCACATCCAGAAGACATGAAGAACACTGACAGAACCAATGTTTAAGTTGAATGGAACACAAACAACACGCAAGTATAACTCACTATCATAGAAACCAGAGGGTTATTGGGCAGTCATCTTCTTAACATTGAAGTCACAACATCCTTTAAAATAGACAAAGGCCTCGAGACTTCGAGAGTGCTCAAAAGGCAGAATCCACAGAAATACAGAGCTCAGACTGTAGCTGGCAATTACTGCCATGGTTAGAATGAGATAGGGAGGATGGGAAGGGCAGATCGAAGGCACAAGATAGCAATTCCCAAGATGCATGTGGAATAATCCCAGATTAATTAAAGGTTTATAAGAATACAACCATTCTTTGTTAACCAGGTACAGTAAAGTAGCAACCCAACAAACCCCACGAATAATAACTTGAGAGTGTTCCTGGGGGAAACAGAAAACATGACACACACGTTAATATTAGCTAAAATCCCCCAAAATAGGAGCTAATTCCATTTCATTCTCGGTCCTTTAACACGTGATTTATAATTTGAGAACACTGGCTATACACAGGAGCGAGCATGAAAGAGGACACCTGCAAGATCAGGCACAAAGGGATTGCCCGGTCTAATGGCATGAGGATGAAGGAGGGTATCTTCTTTAAATGAACAAAGACAGTCCATCCATGGACCTATCTCCCTACAGCCTGTCCGGTTCATATCTTGCTGACCTGTCAAGTGTCCAAGGTTGGTTAGTAAGATGCCAACTATCAAAACCTGTAGTGTAATACCGCCCATCAAATCATACGCCAACCAATCCTGTAATGTATAGATGATGTATTTTTACCTTTATCAAAATAAGGGTGGTCTCAGGTGGAACCACTGGATATGTCTAACCCAATCAAATGGTTAATTCCTATATGATCTATATGTAGCCATACCCAGTAGCCAATCCCTGTAGGTTTTTGTAACTGTGATTATGTTATGACATCATTGTTGATACAGTTGGTGTACTTAAATGATTGTTTTGTATTCGCTGTTTGAGAGACACAAGATTGTTATGCTTGTATGCTGTCCCTGATTTATTTGAATGATAATAAACCTGGGTTTTGCCTTGCAATTTGTCTCATAACTAGTCTGGTTCAGATTGACTACTGTTCCTCTGGACTATTTGGGACCTTTGGGCATGCCTTAACATATGGAAGCAGAGGATCGGGTTGGCTAAGTGTCGTCAGATTGTCGAGATGTCACTGCTATGTTCCCTGAGGACTGCAGAGGTGACCTGTGGAGAGAGGTAACACACGCAACAGAGAAGGGTTGACGGGAGCCCTCTTGGAGAAAAGTCCTGTCTGGTTCCTGCAAGCCGCCCCATAGGGCGTGGAGGGTCGCAGGCTGAGAGAGGAGACTCGACACCAAATACCTTCAGCAGATGTAAGTATGACATAGGCATGGCAAAACAGGGGGAGGGGATTTTTGCATAGGGGGGATTATGTAGAAAAAAAGAAGAGTACGAGAAAAATTGTACATTTTCGACAAGGGTCCAGAAAAATCATGTAGTAAGCCTTGTTATGGGGCAGAAATAAAAAAGATGGATACCTTGTGGAGGGTGGGGCAAAGGCTGTATTGTATTTCATTGTGTACAGATTGTTGGCACCAGCCTCATATTATAAGATAGTTAAGGTACTGTAGAATTTGATTTTCATGTATTTGTGGAGGACGAAAAGTGGGGTTGTGGACCAAAGTGTATGGTCCGGTGTGGGAGCAGCATGGTGGGGCTGCTCAGAGCGTGAGTGGCATCTTGTGATGCCTCTCAGAAGGAATGGGTGATGCAGGAGATGTGGTTACAGAGAGAGACTTAGAAGTATTGTATGAAGGGGGTTTGAAAAGAAGGAGAAAAAGGGTGAACAAGAATTAAAACTGAGTTTGATAACTCTGGTTGCCCCGGTACAAAAACAAAATCAGGAAGAATTTATTATAAAATACACTGTCAATATAAAATGTTTAAAACTTATTAATAATAATTAAAGAATTGTATGAAACACTGAAAATGAATTTCCTGACACAAGCTAACACAGATCAACAGTCCCAACCCACAATAGACAGGGACTGTTGGTTACCACGTTGACGCGGGCCAGTTAAGGCCTGTGTCACCTGAAGTGCACATCACAGCCAGTGTGCGATGCTGCTTCCTATGGGAGATGAAGTTTGAACACAATCGTATCCCGATCGAGCTCAGCCCGCCCCACCACTCCTACATAGCCTTAAAGGAAGTGAAACCAGATGTATTTAGAACCAGCAACTTACCAGCTATAGTCAGACAGATTACATTATAAAATATACTCTTGATATAAAATGTTTAAAACGTGTTCAAAATAATTAAACAATTGTACGACACACTTAAAAGCACTTCCCGGTACAAGGTAACACAGATCAACAGTTTGGACCCACAATAGACCGGGACTGTCTGTTACCACCCTGAAGCAGGTCAGTTAAGGACTGTGTCGCCTGAAATGCGCGTCACAGCCAGGGTGCAACACTGTTCCCTATGGGAGATGAAGTTTGAACACAATTTCATTCCGATCGAGCTCAGCCCGCAACCACTGTTATGCCTACACCCAAGGCAGTCTTGGGCCCTCTCCTCTTTACACTCAACACATTTGCTCTTGGAGTACTAGTCTCCTCCTTTGGGTACTTGTACCAACTCTCCATGGATGACACCCAAAACCTCTTCTCTTTTCCTGACTCTTCTCTGATCTCTCTATCAAAATTTCAACTGTCTCTCTATTGAATGGCTTTTCACTCTCTGATGTTAAACTCTACCTAAACAGAGGTGCACTTCCTCCCTGCCAAATACTCTCATCTCTTCCCCAGCCTATCCAGTTCCTACCTGACATTCTACCATACCCTACTTCACGGCCATCTTAAGTAATTTTGGGGCCCGGGGCATGGACACCTTTGGGGCCCCCCTCCACCAGACCAAAGAAATTAAGGGATATAGAATATCTAGTGCACCGACCCCCATGTCACGATCACAACCCAGAGCTTGATATGCTGCCATGCCGTGATCAAAATAGGCATGGATACTCCTTGTCAGTCTCCTTACCCTCTTCATTCTTGTAATCAAAATAATAAACAAGTAGCATTTAAAGGGCAACATTAGCAGCCTACGATGATGGTTTTGGGCGCTAGCATAGACAGGGCACTTTTCATAAATAGGAGCCACAAGGAAGGTACAGCGGCCATAGTATATATGCAGGATATAGATCGTAGGAAAAAAGTGCACTCAGATTAGCTGCTTCGCAGAATGCAAAAAGTGCTCAAGCGTGGATACCGAGGACCAATCGGAAGCAAGGAAAAAGCAACAAATAGCATACATAGTGGATGAAGATTAGAAGCTAACAGGAATGTGTCCATATTCAGAAAGACTTAGATTATAAGAGGGACAAGGTTTTCAAACAGTATTGCCATTGGAGAGCAAATAAAGAAGTGGTTGTGGTGTGCAATATGTCAATGCTCACTATTATAGAGGAAGCAACACTATGGGCCTCATTACACGGTAGGCGGTAAGGGTTTACTGGTACCAGTATTTTACCGGTACCGGTAAACCCTTACCGCCTTACTACGAGGTCCCTTTGCGGGTTGGTACATTAACGCCTGCTTTTAGCAGGCGTTAAAAAACGAACCCGCAAAGGGACCGGGGTGCTAATTACGGTACCGCAATTTGCGGTACCATAATTAGCGCCTTCCCCATTCCCATTATGCCCTATGGGGCAAAAATGGGAATGGGGAAGGGCAATGGAGGAAGGAGGAATTACCACCTTCCCAACCTTGGAATAGGGCGGTAATTCCCCTTTCCGCCAAGTCGGTACCGGTAATTTACCGGCATGAACCATGGCGCTAATAGCGCCATGGTTTACCGCCTACCGTGTAATGAGGCCCTATATCTAGCAAGTGAAACTATGAGCGAGTCTTTTTTAATGAAATCACTTTGAAGGGCTGACAATTTTGAAAGGTTTAGGGACTTACAATTTTGACAGGGAAATACAAGATTAAATTAGAGACCCAGAATCACAAATTGGTTAGGAGGTGAAGCTGTGATTCGCACCCACTCTGCAATGTCTGCACTTTACGACTTTCTTTTCTAGTTCTTACCCCGAACTAAAATAATCCCATTTTCCAGAACTGGCTTGGCAAATATACAAATCACATAACCCAAAATAAAAATTTTTAAAAGCAAAATGTTACAGAAGCATATTATACAAAATGGGAATGATTCTAGCTTGAATATCTTCATCATCAAGGGAAGTATACAAGTACCAGCATACTAACTGTTGTGATGTTAAAAGATTTAATATAGGTTCTCTTTTATATTTTAAAGGTTTATATACACATCAAACACAGGATTGTGCAATGGTATTTAAAAACTTGCAGAAAAACCTTGTGCAATGGTATTTAAAAATATGCAGAACAACCTTGGAATTGTACAAAAAAGAAAACCGTTTTGTTATCACATAAGCAGACCTTGCAATATGCTTGCCAGAAGCCTGCCATATCAAGTCTGCTCTCTTCTGTCTAGAACTCCTTCCACTCAAATGGCCTACATATTAGGAAAGATCAGGTATTTGGTAAACAATGCCACAAGTATGTGAGAAGGAAAACCTTTCCATAGAAGGCAGCACACTAATGTCAGTGATATAAGATTTGTTTCGGATCACTGTATTGTCTGCTGGCAAAACCAGGATCCAAGCATGAACGCTTTGGTTCCACAGTCTGGAATTTGGATAGATAAACACCTCTGTGGAACAACACTTTATTGTCATCATTGGAGGTGCCTACAACTCCCCATCTGAACAAACTCATTTCTAGTCTTTTCACCATACTGACGCTATGTTCGTTTCTATAGCACCCACTATCTTCTGCAGGTACATTGGTGATGATAAAACCTGGAGTGCTAAAAAACAAAGTACATATACATGCAGGAATAACAACTTCATACATTGGAAATGCTGTGTCGGCCTTGTTGGAATTTGGTATTGTAACCTTACATATGAACACAGATCCCTGCAGTGAGTGCTTAACACACTGAGCTATCCTCTGAACCATGGGGGCACTCATATTTACCAATATCCATTTCAAATATGGCTATTGCACATGATCAATATAATCCCCACAGAACAGTGAGAATGCTACAGGTGTTGTACCACAGTGAACATAGCATTAGAGGATGAAAAGATCAGAGCAAAAAGTACTTTTTAACAGCAGATTGGCAATAGGTTTAGAGCCTCTGAGCAGCACACCATAAAAATCCTGAGGTGTGATATTTAAATGTGGTGACTTATGGGAACTGACTTTTATTTAATAAGCCAGTCTTCTGGGGCCCCCCTCCAAGGTAGGGGCATGGGGCAAGTGCCCCTCTTGCCCTCCAATAAAGACGTCTCTGCCCTTCTTCAGCTAGAAACCTCAGGCTCAGCTATGACCCTTCTCACAACTTCTCCACTTTCATTTCCAAAACCGCAACGGCGGATCATCTCAACTGCCTTCATATTAGGAAAATCAGGCACCTCCTTCCTTTCAACAAAACCAAGCATCTCTTAATCACTCTTGTCTTCTGTAAACTGGACTACTGTGCCAGCATCCTCTTTGGTCTTCCCAACTATGTGTTATGTCCTTTCAACAAGGTCAATATTTTCACTATCAGAACTCTCTTCACACTCCTAAACTTCTTTGCACCATCACCATGTTGAATGGCTGACGATGTAAAACAGGGACAGATTTAAACTTCTTCTCTTGGTTCACAAATCTATCCACTTTAAGGCCAACACTGTATCTATCCTCCTCTACAAGCCTTCTCGTAAACTCTGCTCTGCCACCTTGGATATCCTTGTCGCACCCCATCCTCCCTGTGTTTCCGCTCTTTCTCTATTTTTGATCCACTTGAATGAAACTCTATTTCTGTAGAAATCCGAGATACAGTCCACAAGGATTGTTCAACACCAAACAAAAAGCCTACCTCCTTGCCTCCAAGCAAGCATCTTAAACTACCATTCACCTCCCTTCTAGCAAAAAGATTTCACTTGCCTCTAACCTGCAGCTGTCCCTCACTTTCTCTGCCTCCACTCCAGCACTTGAATCTGTCATGGTCACAGCCCTAACACAGCTGGCCGTACCACCTGCACTTAAAAATGTCTAATGTTGACTGTCGTTAATCTATGTAAGTCCACCACGTATTGCCCCCGGTGACTATTCCATCTGCTCTCCTCCACAACCTGTTCAGAGAGTCATTTGAATTCACCCCATTGCAAGAAATTAATTGCTTCCCATCAGATCTGATTTCTTATCTACTGTATGTTCTTTTGTGGTCCGTGTATATAAGTAAGTAAATACATTAATCATTCGTTCATGTATGCATACATTACATGTATACATAGAGGAAATGGAAGACAGGATGAAGAATATCAAACCTTCCAAAGCCCAAACCTATCCTTGCTCAACATTTGGAAAAAGCACTTCTACCTTAGCTGGGGAGCCCATCAGGAAGTTATGTGTTCTCTGAGTTTCCACTGCCAACCTGCCAACAGCCCTCAAGATATGATATGATATGATATGATATGGCATTTGTAACGCGCCTATACACAAGTGTTTCAAGGCGCGACGAGGCGGGGGGGAAACAAGGGGAGACAGACACCGATCCTACTAGGCCAGGTGTCATTCACGCAAGTGCAAGGGTAGAGGGGAAGGGAAAAGTGCATGGGGGAAAGGGAGAGGGGAAAGTGCAGTACAGGGTTATTAGCATACAGCATACAGGATAAATAACAAGGGGCAGCTGGTGGCAAGTGCGAGGTAAGTGCAGACAAGTGCTGGGAAGTGGGGCTGTAGGGATACAGACACAGTCCTGTTGTGTCTGGCCTGGCCCTGTCTTCCGACTTCCCATAAATTTGAGCTAGTGAACAAACATTTTGAATCTCGGGATCACCTTCTGCCAACACCCATCCTTCTCACAACAGATCACAACTATGCAAAGGAGTTGCCACTTAAGCCTCAAACATCTTCAGAAGACTCCCAGCCCTTATCGTTAATGAGAGAATCCAAATAGTTGAGGCCATGGTCATGTCCAACCTGGAGGACTGGAATAGTCTCCTACTAGGTACCCCTACAATGAAAATGTTGCGGCCTAAGGTGATACAGAATTGGGTGGCACAATCAGTGTTCGGGCTCAGAAATCTAGTCCACTTCCAATCCCAACTCTGGCTGCCTATTAAATAAGCAATTATTTTCAAAATCCTGTGCATTACTAGGAAAGATGTCTAGAATCTGGGTCCTAAATACATCTCTAGCTGCCTCTAAAAACACATGTCTTTGAGAACCCTGTGCTTTAGCTCTGTGAACAACCTGTGCCCACCTTCCTAAAAAACAAAGATGTTGGGAAATGATAACTAGCAGGAGCAGGCACTGAGCCACGAAGTTCCTTAACCAGCAAGCTCGAAAGGGAACCAAACCACTTAACAAAAGCCTAACAAGTTATTTTGTTCAACAAGGCTTTCCCGATCTATCTGATTGATACTGCAGTCCCAACATGCCCCCTTCCATTAGCATTTTAGAATGTTTACACAAAAACACTTTTTGGAAACCAAAATGAGTCAGATTCTGGCACGTTTATATACCGTCCCACCCACTTTCTCACTCCCCATTCAGATGTGTCCTGTATACATTTGGCATATTACAAGGAACCAATAAACACATATATAAATGATTGAATAAAATACAATAAATCATGTTTGGATTAAACAACAAAAAAAGTCACACTCCACTTCACAATGACAAAAAACATTTAAGTAAATTCACAATGTAAACGAAGGTAAAACTGAAACTCGACAGCGTGCAACAAATTTGACAGAAACTCATTGGTAATATCAGGAAGGAAATTAATGGAAATGGGTAAAGCACAGTGCTCATCCATATCGCAGGCCTTTCAAGTAAGTTCATAATTAGTATACTTTTTTTACCATAGTAAATTTTTCATATCAAGTAAAAACTGAGCTTTATGACAGCCAACATTTGGCCAAAAAACATTATTTGCTGTCACAGTACAAAGCACAGTAAAATGACCAAGAGCACCAATGTGGTAATAGCTCAATGATTGAAACTCATCTGGGATAATCCATGGCTCAATCAAAGCCCTGGTGGGCTACCAAATGCCTTGGGCAAGGGTACCTTTGCAAACACAAAAAAGATGTATTTCTCTCTAGAACAAGATAAATGCATCCTTCCTTCAAATAGCATGTGGATTTTCAGGGATGACTAAACGAATAAACAACAATGCCACTTATTTTGAGCAAAAAGTACTGGCTTTTCAGCTAATAACTATACACGATACTAAAAAGTACATGTCGCCTGTATGGCTATCACAAGCATTGTGTAGTAATCTGCTTTCAGGTTAGGTGGGTGTGTGACATCACCTACTTGGAATGTTTATGTAGAATGTTGGTGTGCAAGGTTCTGTGAGTGACGGTTGGGAGTGAGAGTGAGAAGAGTGAGCTGAGAAGATGGGTGTGGGGGTGAGCCCGGTGTTTCCCTTGTCATCTTGTGTCCCCTACCATCCCTGTGTCTTGAGGAAGAGTACTGGACATGGACAATAAAGGAACCTGTAACTTACCTGAAGTACTGGAGGTCCACTTTGTTACACTGGCGACGAGGATGGGATGGTAGGTGGATCTGGCGCTGCTGGGGGGGGTGCAGCCTTCCGAAACACCGCCCCCGTGATTCCCCCCACACCCAGGTGGGCCTGCCCTTGTAGGCCTGTGGAGTCCCTTGTATGGAGTGTGGCGCTTCGCATGGCCAGGCCAGCGCTGCATTTGACAGCAAGGACGTTCCTGCTGTACTGTGGCGGCGTTGACTATTGAGCCGTTTATTGGCCAGCGCTTCCCTGCTCTCTTGGGGTTGAGCGCTGTTTCCGCGCTTACAATGCAGCTGGCGTTGGAGTCACGGAGGAGCCTGTGGCCATGTGTTTGTCGCCGCTCACTCGGTTAGGAGTGCGACCCTGCTGTACAGTTGTTGGCAGCGGAGAAGGAGCATTTTGCACTCCGGGCTGGAGGAGGCCCTGCCCGTAGTACGGTGGTCGCTGGACAGGTGGTCTTCTATATCCGGAGGAGGCTGCGAGGTGGAGGGGTTCGTCATCAGGGGCCGCCTTTTTGTTTTTTTTTATCGAGCGGGAGCTCGAGCGCAGCATCGTATCGGGATGATCGGTGGCGGTTCAGCGAGGTGGAGAGGTCGCTCATCGGAGTTTGCTGCCGCATGTTCCCTGCGAGTGGGTGCCATTGGCATTTCCCAGGGAGTTCCTTCCCATGCACCCGGGGTTGTGGTGTCCAAAGTGTCGGTGGACCTTGTGTCATCCTGCGGATGTTTGCAGTCCAGTATCTTGGGATAATCTGGTGACGTCATGTGGTGGGTGGCGTTCCAGTGCTTCACGTCAGCATCATCCTACGTTCCTCTTCCTGCATTTCAAGCCTCGTTTTCGGTTTGAAGTCCTGACCGGGATCGGAATGCTTCGCAATAGGAGGAAGCGTATCATCATATGTTGTTTTCCGTGCCTCCTCATGTATCTCGGAGACACGAGGGAATTGCTGACAGCTGTTTTGGCCCTTTTGTTCTCCGCGGGCCCATTTTCGTTTGATGGATCTTGGTCAGGTTAGTGTCTGGGCCGTATGTGAGGACATGAATGAATATATGTTGTGGCCCACATATATATATATTAAGGTTGGGAAGAGATGCTATAGGTTTTGCCCCGGGGGTAGTGTCAGGGGTATGTTATTAAAGGCTGTTGTCTTGTTCATGTGTGGTCCTTGTTGTGGCCTTTGGTGGGATAGTGAACATTTATAGGGATTTAGTGTTTATCCCTTTGGGTAACTCCCAGGTGTGAGGGAGGGGGGTTGCAATTCGAATTATTTTTTTGCTGGGATGTAATGTGATTCATTCAGCAAGGGTGTAACTTCGTTCTAGGGTAATTTTAACCCCAAGTGGTGTAGATTGGGGTGCGTTCTTCTTGTATTGTAGGGACTGGAACTTTCATGGACTTGAGGGTGGTGTTCCACGTGTCAACGTTCATGGGGATTGTGACCATAACTGATTGTACTGAATTGAAAATATTGTGAAATGTGATACTTTACAAATGAATTACATTAAGTCACTTTGGTCATGGGGAACTCTGATTTGGAAGCAACAGTGACATTGTTTTTTGTGCACACGTTTTTGTGCCAGTTTTGCATCTGAGAAATTGCATGGTGTCATCATTCAATCTATTAACTTGTATTGTGCAATCTTTTCAACATGTAATGTTCAAGCTTTTCAACCTTGAAATGTGTTTTTATGATGCCTGCATTTATACCTCTTTTCCATTATGCAATGTTATCGATATTTCATGTTGTGTATGCTTAATGCTATCAGTGTTTGCTCTGTGAGTGCAGTGTATGGGTGCATGTAAGTGGTCTTGTGCACCTGTGGTCATGTTGTTTTGAACTGCAATTGTTTAGTGCCTGGCATTAGTTGTGCTAGGGTTGGTCACTATGTTTGCGTGTGTTGTTGATCTCTTGACTTTTGGTTGCATCTACCTGTGTGGTTTCAGGTTAGGTGTCTTGGAGTGAGGTGATTATGGTCTTTGGTGCCTGGTGTCCAGGGTGGGTCACTTTAGATGTTCTTGGGTGCCTGGTCTTTCCAGGGTAGGTCACTTTAGTTTTAGTATCTCCCTCATTACTGTGGTGATTAGTGCCTGATAGTTCAGGTTTGGTCACTTTGGCCTGTATGTTGTGGTCATTAGTGCCTGAGCTTAAATCAGGGTAAGTCACTTTTGGCGGAGTCTTATTCTCAGGGCAGTTGTTCGCTGTAGTGATTCATAGCGTTGTTATGTTCTGTTTTGGTCGCTATGCCTGAGTTGAGTGGAGTTTTTCTTACTGTCCATAGTGTTATCCTATTGGACGAGGTGGTGTTCAATTTTGCTTTGCCAGTGTGCCTCCTGATTCCGAGTCTGGTATGTCAGGTTGTCTCCTGGTGTGTTCGAAATGGATTTGGTGGATAGAGGGAATGGCCAACGGTTTTGTGCAGAGTAGCAGCATGGTGTTGTGATTCTTCCTCATACTGTTGTCAAAGTTGTTTAAGTGGTCCCTTGGTTTGTTGGGCATTTGTTGTTGCTTCCTTTGGGGGCGGTTGGTTAGCGCTTGGAGGGGCAGCTCTGAGACTTTGGGGTGGCAGACCGAAGTGGAAGGTGATTTGTGCTAAGATGGGTAGGTTGGTTAGGTGTTAGTTGTGTTAGTGTTCGCTAACAATAGTTTTGGCTAGGGGTGCCAGCCCTAGGTGCTGAGGGGCAGCTCGAGACAGGCGTAAGTGCTCTGTTTTTTATTTTAGTGGCCTTGAGGTGTGACCGAGGGAGTGGTGTTGTCTTGTTTTGGTTGCATGCCGTTGGAAATCTTTTCCTTTTTGGTCCGTTGGTGTCCAGTTAATGCTGTCCTTTTGTTGGATTTCCGTTTTGGTTTTTCCAGAGGTTCTGCACATAGGCGGCCGCTGTGTTGTGGAATTTCTGGTAGCGTGGTGTCTTGGGGTGTTAAGGTCCCGTGCTGGTCACACTTCCTTGTCATTCCTTTTTGTCTTCCCTGGGAAGCGTTGGCGTAGCAGTTGGCTTTTGTGTTTCTAAGGGGGGAGAAGTGTAGTAATCTGGTTTCAGGTTAGGTGGGTGTGTGACATCACCTACTTGGAATGTTTATGTAGAATGTTGGTGTGCAAGGTTCTGTGAGTGACAGTTGGGAGTGAGAGTGAGAAGAGTGAGCTGAGAAGATGGGTGTGGGGGTGATCCCGGTGTTTCCCTTGTCATCTTGTGTCCCCTACCATCCCTGTGTCTTGAGGAAGAGTACTGGACATGGACAATAAAGGAACCTGTAACTTACCTAAAGTACTGGAGGTCCACTTTGTTACACATTGCAAACAGTATCAGAAATGATACTAAAATTGAGCAGCACACAGAAGTAACACAGATCAGCTCAATGTTATGATGTTGAAATCATTAATGCAACATCGATGTTTTTGCATTTCCATCACATACATTAAACATTTTTCCCACACGCTCTTAAACTGTAGTTAATCAAGAGCATATTTAAACACAATGTAACAATAGATGAGGCTGTAAAACGTATCGAAAGTGACGTCATCACTCTAACGAATCATATCATCATAAAATAATTCATATTCATATTTTCATCATCTGTAAATTGACAGGACAAAAATTCAAATCAATTAAGCTAAAACAGCTTTTGTTGGAAAAACAAAACTTAAGGCAATCAAGAAATGGAAATACTTTTAAGTAAATGTGCCTCCCCTGATCACGTCCATGCTTACCATGTTGAACGCTTTCTTCAACATTAAAGTCCCCAAATTTAGAGATAAGTTTGCAAAATCCTCATAACTCTTTTTTTTCCCATTTACATGAAACGGCATGATCCGGCTTCAGTAGCGCCCTATCAGCTTCTGCATGTGCAAATGATATGCACATCTACAGTTGACAACGAGTGAATGGACTGTGCATCAACAATACCTGAAGGTTCGATGCATCAATGCAACATATTGGTTTTAAAGTGAATCGAATGAAAACTGATGTTATACTCCTTGGCCCTAATAACCGATTAAAAAATCAGCACACCCTCCCCCAGCCCTTACCCACTTTCTTCTGATTAACTCCTCTAAGCAAAGAACCTGGGTTCTCTGTGGCAAGATTTACTTACGCAAAACTCACAAATTAGAGCAGTTGCTGAATCCTGCTCCTTTCTGGTGGACTCACTGTAAATTGTTCCAGCTGAAGTTTTCCAGCTTCAAACATTTCAGCAGTGAAGATAAAAGATTCACCTTTACCACGCCCACAATGTGGAACCCCCTACAGCTCCACATTCAGAACACTTCCTCCCAGCTTCAATTAACAGGAGGCTCATCTAGCGTGAATGAAGGTGCAAAAGACGAGCGTAAATGTGTTACACCTGTAAAAACGTCTCCATTCAGGCTCCAGGGCATTTTCATTGGGTCTAATTTTTCAAGAGCCGTAATGTAAGAAAAATGTGTATAAGCCTTGTGTAAGGCTTTTACAAATTGTTCTTAAGTCACGGCCCATTTTCATATATTTGTATGATGGAGGGGAGGGGCACAACACAACTTGTGTTTCTGCCACCTCCCTTCCTCTACGCCATACAGATGCTCCAGCATTTGCACCTGCATACAATTTCATGCCACCGCAAACGCTGCGGTTGCCTACGAAGTCCACCAGCTTGATGCACCAGCACAAAGCAAGTGGACCCCGTAGGGATGCATTGTAAAGTGCAAAAGAGGATCGCAAAAGGCAGCGTACACACTTGTATGCTGCCTTTTGCCCTCCCATTTTGCACTCCACTGAGCAAATGTCAAACATTTTGTGGCAGGAAGATGGCTTCTCCTGAGTGCAAATGTATCATGTCCCCGCCATCAAATAACAAGGATCTATAAAATTTGTTACATTGTCGTGCTGGTGTAAAAGCAATGATTTCCTATGTAATCGCCTGCTTATTACACCACCAAAAAGCAGGCTGATTACATGGAAAATCATTGTAAACTCTGCCTGCCGTGCGGACAGGTCAGGCAGCGTTTTCTCATTTTTACTGTGGAGTGCAAAAGAGAGGTATAGAGATGATCCAGCTGTTTCTTTTGCACTTCTCTTTTGCACTCCACAGGGCAAATGACAAATATTGCCCAGAGGGGACCAGTTTCCATGTAAGTGCAAATGTAAGTGGTCCCTTTCATGCAATTTGCTCTCATATTTAAAATGAGCAATTCTGTCTCTATACTCAACATATTCCAAACAGTGATCCACATTCTAGGCGGTTCTAATGTTCCTTCCACTCACTGCTCTTTATACATTTCTCCCTGCTCCTCATCGTTCTCTGCTGTCCCGTACACCACTTTCTACTTTGCTGCTGGTCACAGTTTTACACTCCATTATGTGTTTCACCACACCTTTACATTCCCTATCCAACAAATAGCAAATATTGTTCTTGTGGTATATGCTAGCCATGTGATTTGACTTAGAAACAGACATATCACAAAGATAGCATTTGGCCAGAATTGTAAATCAAGAGTGAATATTAGGACCAGACCTTCCGTTTGTATAATTAAAACACGTATTAATACACGGATGATGGCCATTTTGGATGAAGTGCATCAAAAAATACATTGGCAGGCTTTTGGTTTGCCATTACTAGATAGGGATACTCAAAGTATTGCAAGGTAATCTCTCCGCCACGTGGCATGCTTACCTATTTCCATGCACTGTTGCTAAAAAGCATGCCACCCGGGACACAGATCTGCCTATGGCTGGTTGTGGGGAAGGAGGTGCAGGAAGGGTATATCACTTATCTCCTTCCAACTTGTATAGGGTGTAGAGCTTTAACCAATTACCCCTCACAAAGCTCATCGATAGCATTAGATAGTCACTGGCATCGCTGTTTCCTATTTGACCATGGATAGGGTTTAAGAGCGTAGCAGGATCATTTGTAATGCAATCATGCATTAATACTAGTGTAGTATGTGCTACAACGTTTAACAGTTAAAAGAACACCAAAGATAATCTAAATTGTCTGGAGGAAGCCAATGCTGTGGTAGTGCAGGACACAGAGGAGTTTTAATTATGCAGCAATGGGTCCCCTAGTTCCTTTTTTCAGTGTGATATCCCAGATTATCATGGTTAGTGGGTTTTGCTTTCCTACTTGAACTTGCTGAAAATATTTCTGGTCCATTTACTCATGCTGCCTTTGCTTAGACAAAATCCCATTCCGTTTTTCTACCTCATTTTTTAATGAGCTTGGAAACACCTGTATTTCTGTAACACTAAAGATTGATTGATTGATTGATTGATTGAAAATCTTTGAATTAATCTGAAAACCGGTAATTGCCATGGGCATACTGCCAATCCTTTATTTTTTGGCCTGCTCTACCATTGGAGACAGAGAAAACCCATATGCAAATAAGGCATAGTCCCACCTCAAATGATTCAGTGCACTCTGGACAGTTAGGTGACATCCCTTTTGAACGACTCCACAAGCAACCACAGACGTTTTCAATGTGTTGATAGAATTTCCTAATAATCAGGTCATCTTTCTGTGCAGTGATCAAATCTGTATCCGGGGTATCTTTACACTCATGGCAGTTGAGAGTTAACTGTTGGCATGAGTTTGAGACCTACTTTGATTTCAACCAGCAAGGATTCTGTCTCTGTGAAATCCCCCTGCAGAGCTCTGTTTTAGTCAGCTGGTCAGCAAGGCCATTCCCAGTCTTACCCATCCACTCTATCTTAGAATGACTTCTTATCTTCTTAAAATAGATGGTCATCCCATTAGAGGTCATCAGATCATCAACAGACTGAGTCAGTTGTCCATGCGCTAATGGGTTTATTGTTAGCACAAAGATGCCTTGATTTTTCCAATTAATCAGGTGTTCCCAAACCCATTGCTGATCTAGTCAGAGTCAGTGTTTATGATCAGCTCTTTGAGTTGGTGGTGTACCACAGTGAGGATGGCTTGATGAACAGACATGAACTCTGCCACCTGACTACTTCAGGGTCCTATTTTGTAACCAGCAGAGGGCTCCAGGGTATAATTGACCCTGCCAGCCACTAGTTATTTTTCCCCATTCTTGGCAACATGGTAAGAGCACCCATCAACATAAACTGTCGGTATCTCCTGACACATGTCTTCTTCATAGACCTTGTGCAGAGATGCTACGTACACATATATATTGTTGTTGGTTATTAGACTTTCGTCCTCGAGACAGCTTTCTTTAGCACAATCATGCAAGTCAGCCAAACCTTGCGCTAGAGGACTCTTCTTGTTTTGGCCATATCGGACCTCCACAGAAAAGCATTGCATGAACAGGGTCCAGGAAGTAATTCTAGAATTACTTACATTCCCTGCCATTAAACTGCCACTTTGTAAGTATTACAAGGGTTGGTGAGGAGTGTCTACAATGATGTGCTCCCCTGGATAAACGGACAGTAGTATTTCAATGCACATCCCATTGCCAGGAGTGCCTTTTTGCACTCATTTAAATTTTTCCTCCACAGAGGACAAGGTTTTGCTCATGTACAAGATAACTTTGTTAAAGGGAAAGTTTGTTCAGAAATGTTATTGTCCAAATCGATCGTGCATGTTTTTTTAAGCATACTGTAATCGATCTTGAAAGAATAATTCCTATGCATCTTACTTTAGTTTTTCCTCACATTTGCACATGCGAAAGCAATGTGCTAATCTTATCCGTTGATACATTGCCCTAAATTCAAGTGCCCTTACGGCACTAAATCATATAACCCACCCCTCAAGCTGACATTACTTGTCCAAACAATATGCTCCACCTATTTTCATGACATTCGTGGCCAGCGTAGCGTCATCACCCAAGTCATAAGGTTACCTAACTCAGATGCAGGAAGATAAACACACACATACGCTTCACAGAGCAAACATTTTCTTTCTTTTCACAAATCGGAGAACAAAACAATTATTTCAATGAAAACATCAATAGTCTGCAATGTAACACATACTTTTATTTTTCGCATAACGGTCAAAAGAGAAGATTATGTCCAGGAAAACATTCATATCATTTTCCTATAGAAGTTATAGCTAGCGAACATCACATGATTTGAATGTTTTATATAAGTTCCTCATGAAATGCTAATTGCGCTCACTGATCAATTAATCTGGGTGTTTCATGTTTTCTATGTTCCATTGGTTTGAAGATAATGAGTGATTTCACTTTCAAACGCAACGCTTTCACATCAGCTGGTTTCTACATCATAAACGCTGTCAGGTTGATCCTTAGTGCTGCTAAGGACAGATTGGTTCCTGACAATTGTCCCACATAATCGTTATTAAAGAAGCATCATTGATGATTATACTCCAATGTTGATAGAAGAATCCATGAGACGGGAGCTGGAAATTATAGCATGTGCAGAACGGTAGAATGTAGCTATGAACATGAAAGAATAAAAGCATATATTTCAGTAGCTGTATTTTTATCAAATACACACATTAAAATATGTTAGCTAACAAGTTACGTTAAAATGTCAGAACCAAACGAAAACGAATGAGCAACACCCACACCACACGGAATGAACACAGACATGTCAAGATGGGGGAGCAGGTCACACTACGACGTGCAGGGAAGTGCACAGAAGTAGTAAGAGATCCGAATGGGTGGGAGGCCCAGGCGCAACCGTTTCCCATGGCAGGCACTACCTGAAACTAAGGACACAGATAGGAACGTCTAGATTGAAGCACCGACAGAGGGAATTATCATTGAAGTGGAATGAGTAGCGAGCAAACAGATGACCCCGGGGGCCCAGAGAGCACAAGGGCACAGGGAAAAGGTTTGGCATCCCACCCCCTTTAAAGGTGCCCAGAGATGTGATGGTGACTGCACACCAGGCCATCCAAACGAAGTGGGGGGAGGGCACTACAGGTGTAACTAAAATTCATGTTATATTAAGCATTCCATCAATTTATGCCGTGCAGAGAGGCATTGCTTCTAATTTCGAGTTGGAAGGAGTGGAGGCTTTGTGGGGCAGTTTCTATGAGTGCAGTTTCTGCCGTATGGTTCACCTTTGCAGATAAGTGGCCTCTAACGCTACTATTGATGTTGTCGTGGTGCATTATGGAGGTCTACATTTGGGTTACATGTTGTGTGGACGTTTCCTCCATCACCTCAAGAAGTTGATGAATGCAGTGATGAAGATTTATCCCACTGCCAAGTTGATTTTCTCATGCATAGCACCACGAGGAGTATGGGACCATGCCAGTGTCATTTGTTCCCAGCCAGAGCTCAGAAGGTGTCTTATAAAAAGAAGCATGTGTGAATTTATTTGCACTGATAGGATGTTCTCCACCCACTATGAGATCATGAATTCAGAAAATATGCCCTGTTTCCATGCAAATGGCATTTCTTTGACTGCCATTGGCAACCCTATTTTCGTTTACACTGTGCAAGAAGCGTTGACCAGAATTCGGTAAAAATGTAAGGCGGAGAAGAAAACAGCACATCATGTAAAGAGAAAAAAACAAAAAAGGTTCTTTGCAAGCACGTAAAAAATAAGAAATCAAGAAAAAAAACTTCATTTCAGAGCCACCACTAAAGACCAAAACCCTACCCTGTTTCAACTTTCTTCTTCCCTCCAGTTCCTAGCACGATAACTCTGCAGGCTCTGCAGTAGTTTCAGGATTACACGTGTCAAATCCCAGCCTTCTCAGGATGGCAGCCAAGTCAATGGGACTGTGGAGGCCAAGGCATTGCTCAATAAGGTTTCGGGTTGTGGTGTGTACCAAAAACTGTGTCAGAAGCCTACGTTTGAAGTGTGCAAGGTATGGGGCAGGCATCCTGTTTGCATGCATGCACTGTATGTACTTGTTTTACATTCCTAAGATACATTGAGTGCTGCTTTTGTGCAATATTTTTATGAATTTTGTAGGAAATGGGTTAGTGCAGAAAAACATTCTGTGAAGTGTGCACAGTAAGTGGCAGGCATTCTGTTTTTATGCATGCAATATGTGTACTTGGTGTAGGTTCCTAAGATACATTCAGTGCTGCTTTTGTGCAATAGTTTTACAATTTATGTTGGAGATGGGTTAGTGCGGAAAAACATTTGTAGCATTGTCGGAAGGAAAGAAGAGAGTTCCTGTTTGGATACTACAATGACTGATATGGGTAAATAAAAAAGTTGAAAGCATATAGCATTAAAGCGGCACTTGAAGGTAGGTGATGGGAGAAAAAACAGCATGTTTTTTAAGTATCTTATGGACGTTCAGTGGCAGATACCATGCTCAGAGGTACTTATTACAGAGTTGTAAACATACTCTACAAAAAGTATTCATACCTCTACTTTGTGGTGATGGGTGCCCATCTGGATAAATCTGGATGCAGAAATCTTGGATAGCTTTACTGAACTTTCTACTGGAGGTGCTTTCAATTCACACGACACTTGCAGTCTGAATGTGTTATGGTACATATGAAATGTTGTACAAAACTTAGATGCTGACGTCTTGGCTATGATTGGTGGATGCGTGTGTGACTATTTAACAGTACCTAATGAGGTAGTGCTGGACACAAAATTGTGGAAAGGGAAGAAGGACTGCTCCTGCTTTACTGAGGTGCTGCCTTCGCGGTACTTGGGGAAGCGCACGTGCCATAGTCTGCACTTCTCAGCATGCTGGCCAATGGGAATGGCACTGTGAGGGATTATCCAACCAGGTACTGAGGGCGTGGTCCACAGGAAGGGGCAGTATTACTGTTTTTCATTACTCTGCGTAGTGAGGCGGCTTGACAAGAAGAGACACACTGTGTTGATTTTGGGTGATGCCTTTGTGGTAGATCTGCACAGGTATGCCCAGGAAAGAGACTTTGATGGCAATTTGAGTTTGGAAGCAGTATAAGCATCGTGGTGCGCTGCCGATGTCTGCAGTTTCGGCGCTATGCTTGTACTTTGCAGAGAAGTAGCCAGTTTCGCAACTGTTCATGTTGCTGTCATACAGTACAGCGGCATGCATTTGGGTTACGTGACTTGTTCACTTTTGTTCCATCAACTGAAGAGATTGATGCGTGCAGTGAAGAGGCTTTTTCCCCTGCCCAGGTGGTTTTCTCAGCCATACCACGGAGAAGAGAATGGGACTATCCTAATATATGTTGTTTCCAGCCAGAAGCTGGAAGGTGTCTCATCAACAGAAGCATGTGTGATTTTTTGTCCGCTCGTGAGATGTTCTTCTGCAAGAATGACATAATTAATTCTCAAAATGCAGTTTTTCCATGCAAATGGCATTTCTTTGTCCAGCATTGGTGATGCACTCTTGTTTGCCCATCTACAGGAGGCATTGAAAAGTTTACTGTAAGAATGTGAGGAGAAGAAAACAGAAAACCCTATAAAAAACGAAAATAAAGGTGTTTCATGAGAGGCATCTACAAAAAAAGAAAAAAAAAGGCTAAAGACGAAATCCCCTACCCTGGTTGCAATTTATTCCCCCCCGCACACAGCACAAAAGCCACATTCTGAGGATGGCGGGCATGGAAATGGGACTGTGGAGGCTAAGGGATTGTGCAATAACATTTCTGGGTGTGGTGTCTACACCGCAGAATGTTGTACAGAACTGATAGTGTTACATGGAGAGCTTGTTAATGTGATTGGTGGATGCGTGTGTGACTATTTAACAGTACCCAATGCGGGCGTGTTGGAAAGAAGATAGTGGAAAGGGAAGAAGGACTGTTCCTGCTTTACTGGGGCGTGGCCCTCTCAGTACTTGGGGAAGAGCATGTGCCACATACTACCGTTTTAGAGCATGATGCCCATGGGAATGGGACAGTGGGGATTATCGGTAATGAGGGTGTGGTTCATAGGAAAGGGCGTTAATACTTTTCTCCATTACTGTGCATACTGAGCTGGCCTCACATGGTTGCCATTACTTGCAAAGGTAATGTAGCAGAGCAGAATTGGTGCAAATCAACTACAGGTCAAAGGTGTGTGGCCCGCTACTCTGTTCTGAAAAGCTACAAACAGAATGCAGAGCAGCTCTGGGGTGTGGCATTTTGTAGGGTTGCGGTGGAGACCTTGCAACCAGCAAAGAGGCCTACATCATCCAACCAAATATATACATGTACAATGGCACATTATGGGGTGTTTGTAAGCATGCACTTTCCCATTAACACTCTGTAGATTGCAGAATATTGCACCTTTCTGCTGTCCGAGGGTTCTGATCGTGTCTGCGAAATAAGGGCCCACATGCATGGGTGTGGTCACATGGTGACATTGCAAATGTTCTCGATTGGGACAGCTGTCCACAGGACGGGTTTTGGGCAGAATACTTTGTGCGCATGTTCATAGGTGTCCTATGCATACCTTTGGGATATCTGGACTGCTTAATAGTTAGACACACGTGTGCCAAGCATATTGGGACAAGCTGGGTGTTTGTAGGGTATAGCAGGTGGGATGTTCAAGTGTACAGCTACCTGTAGGGCGTGGGTGGGCACCTCAAACTACTGAAAGTTCGCCACAAGTTTCTTTGCATATGCTGGACAAGGCAGTGTTACCATGAGACAGAGGAACAGATACACATGCACGTACTTGTGTAACGGACAATGGTCCGCTCCCACAACTGATTATAGGTGGTTCACAAGATGCGGACATGCGGTTCGTACTGGCATCGTACAGATGCCTCCATTGTGATTGTGGATAGGCCGGGCAGGTGCAGTGTCCGTAGGACACCTCCCTTTTGCTCAATTGCGGTCATTCCCACCAGTACTGTGCACTGCTGAGTCATAACAGGATTTTAAAAACAAAGGAACAGCCACATATACACTCAGCAACAATTTACATATCTACCTTTATTTCCACACATTCATAGATACTATAAGGAAAGGGAAGGTGCAGCAAAAGTAGATAAATATTGTGGGGTATTGGGGATTTGTACAAGTTGGTCGTGAGGGGAGGAAGGGATTGAGGTATGATCATAACTTCTCTGATCAAATGGATTTTGAGGGATGGCGGGCTGTGAAATGGGGAAGGGGTACACAAGCAGTTTGGGCAGTGGTATTTTATTTTGTCCATAATATGTCCTTGGATGGACGTAATCTTTGAAGGCAGCAACATTGTTCACCAATTCCTCCATTTTGGCTTCCAAGCTGTCCACTTAGCCATTTACAGAGTTTCTTTCCTTTCCTGTGCCTATATGCTGTTGTGAAAGGGATGCTGCTTGTGCTGCATTGCTTTCCTTTCGAATATATGTTCTCTTAAAGAAAACAAATCTGTTTGGTGTACATGAAGCAATAAATATTAAATATTTTAAGTTTCAACCTGCAGTCTGTACCAACGGGGTTACTATCGTAATCATTTCGTCATGAGGGAAATTCTCTTCCAGGAACTCTAAGGTGTTTGCCATTGCTGCATAAAAAAAAGAAAGTTTATTGTTATCTACCATTGTATACTGCACCACCTGTGCAATTATCAGACAAACTTGACTGTGCTTACTACGTTGTAGTGACATTCTGGGGTTAGTACTTTCCAGTCCTTACTCTAGTTGTTTGTTCTTTGTTCCTATGTTAAGCAGCAGTGTAGTAAGATTGTTGTAGGCAGACGTCACTTCTCTAGTTGGTGGATTCTGTTATGGTGCACATCCTATGCCTTTGTTCTGTTTGTAGACCTACTCTATTTTCCCTTGCAATTCACGTACATCGTGCTGTATGTATATATTCCTTGTGTTTGCTGAATGGTACCACTATGTAAGAGAACCTCTGCCTTTCTGAGTAGGTTGTATGCCACCCCAGGACCGCGACCAGACGCATACTCCACGACTGCTATGTGCATTAACATGGTGCCAGTGGGTTCAGTATGTTGTATGGTACACCTTTACAAACTAAGGGTTTCCTGGTAAAAACCTATGAAATTCAGTGAAAAAACCTTGTTAAAGGGAAGTTATGGTCTCACGCGTCAGGTGAAACGCCCCAGACAAGATACCATTAACCCTCACTCGGCCGTCGTTGAGTGTTCATCGCACCCACCCATTTCATGAATCCCTGCCCGAGGCCCATTCTTTTTAGGACCCCCTTCATAAAGGGATATTCCACCGCAACAAAATCCTTCTCGGAGTCCACAGAGACAAGGCACGCGTCACTCTCCTGGGTCTGAGTCTGGTGTAGCAGATTGATCAATTTTTTTTCAAATGTTGTTGGCACCCTGTCTGCCTTTTATGAGGCCCATGGATCAGGAATGGCATACATTTCTCCAGCCTTGTATCTTGGATCCTACCCAGGATCTTCACATTGCTGTTTAATAGAGACATTGGGCGATAGGAGGGGCATGTTTTGGGATCTCGTCCCTCTTTATGTACAGTCACAACAACCACTTCTAAGATGGAGTTCAGCAAGGGGTCCCCCTCCAGCACTGCATTAAAGGCACGAGTCATATATGGGGCCAGAGTGGATCTGAACCGCTTATAGAATTGGACTGTGAAGCCGTCACTTCCTGGGCTGTGCCTGCCTTAAACACTTTTAGAGACTGGACAACCTCCTCCTCAGATATGGGCTCTCCCAAATAGCTTGCTTCCGCCCCGCTGTAGCCCCAGTAAAGCCAGGTCATATAAGAAGTTGGCTATTTCCCCTTCGTCGCCTTTAAACTGTGAAATGAAGAGCCCTTTATAGAAACTGGCAAATTCCCTTCCCTCTGGGTCACGCACTCTCACCCCATCCTCGCCCCTTATAGTCTCAACCGTATTCCTTTTTCTCTCCTCCCACAGTCACCAGGAAAGTATTTTATCTGCCCACTCCCCTTGTTCGTGGTATTTTTGCTTTAGGAACAGTAGCCTCTTTTCCATGTCCTGAACTATGATCGATTTGAGCTTTGCCCTATAGCGCCTCAGCTCCGCCATGCTGGACGATGTGAGAGGCGCTCCCGCACGTCTGCGCGGCTGTAGGTCCCGAATCTTGCACCCCAGCTCCTTCTCCACTCTCTCCCTCTCTCTCTTTTTTCCTGAGCCTATTCTAATAAGCATCCCCAGGGTTGTGGCCTTAAAACCCTCCCAGAGAGTTTGCACCCCCCCTCCCAGCTATCGTTGAAGTCAAAATAATCTGTGCTCTCTATTAACTAACTTGCTATTCCAACAACCCTGTCAGTGGTTATCAGGTTTATTTGCATTCCAGTGGATTCCAGAAGTTTGATTAATTTAATTAAGCCATGTTTCTCCATGGCAACAGACAATGTCCATTCTGACACCTTCACCACAATGGCCAAACTCACAATTGTTTTACTTTCCATGTCTTGAAAGTGTTAAGTGCAGTATTGAGAGGAAAATCCAGAACTGTCATAGGCCCTCATTATGATACTGGCGCTAAAACCATGGCGCTATTAGCACCATGGTTGGTGCCGGTATCGTAACAAGTCCGCCATTGTTCAATGGGGAATTACCACCCCATTCCAAGGTTAGCGGGGCGGTAATTCCCCATTGAACATTGGCCCTTCCCCATTCCCATTTTTTCCCCATAGGGCTCAATGGGACTGGGGAAGGCGCTAAGTACGGTACCGCAAATTGCGGTACCGTACTTAGCACCAAGGTCCCTTTGCGTGTAACTACTTTAACGGCTGGTCTAGACCTGCCGTTCAGGTCGGGTCCCACAAAGGGACCTTGTAGTAAGGCGCTAATGGGTTAACGGCGCTGCAGCCTTTTACGGTGCCATTAACCCATTAGCACCAGGGTCGTAAGGAGGCCCATAGTGTCCGTCGCCAGCAAGCCTTACACTTTTGCTAGCGAGTTTACTTGTCAATTGATATCTGTTAGAGTTTCCAGGCATGGCTTATAGCGGGGAACAAGAAATCCTTCTGATATTTGTAGTACTGTGTATTAGAAAGGAACTCAAGTGCCACAAATTGACAGAAACTTGACATTTTACTGAATGTTGACCCGCTGAACAACAAAGCAGATGAACAAAGTACATTTCCGGCTGGCACTTTTCCAAGCATTGGTTGTGCTGACCATGAAAGTGTGTTATGGTGGTGGACAAAGCAGCCCTGGATTTGCAGGTTAGTACCTTTGAATACACAAGTAACATTCACCAATGACTCCCCACATATACGCTTATGTCATTTTCTATCACATTTAATCTTTTATATAATATCTAGTAAGCAGCAGTTGAATACAATATATTTGTGCTCCTTTAATAGCCAATCGCCCTGCAGTACTCTGGTTTGCTATTCAACGATGGTGGCCAAGTCCCCCAAACTAGGAATATTGAAGTCGAGGTCTTGAGCAGATTCATCAATCAATTGCAAAGATTCTTCAGTTATTTCAGGCTGTGATATTTCGCATGTATTGAAGAAACAGGTAAAATCGGATGTTTATTTGGTGGACATTTTTTAGAGGGTGTAGATTGTGTCAACGGGTCTGCAAGCAATTCCAAAATATCTTCTATTTCTTCACTTTCATCTGGGACATGATGTCCAATGTAGCAATGATGCATGGTTACTTTGCATGTCTCGCTGGTGACATTCAATTCATATTCAGGCCACTGGACATCTGCATCACAGCTCTGAATCTTAACTTGACCATGATGTGCCTCAAAAGGTAGTTGATCCATAGTGTAATCCATTTGGCAAGCAACATCATTAGTTTCTGTTCTTGTCTGAGTCTTTTTGCTCCTCTTTCCCGTGGGCCTCTTACAGATTTAAAGGGAAACATGCTCAATTAATATTACAAATACAGAAGATATGATTTACCAATTAAAAACCTAATATGATTAAAATATCTGCTTAAAAACATCTCCAAAAGAAACTGGTCTATTCTTTATTCTGGTTTTCTTAATTTTCTTTGAAGAAGTGCACTTCAATCTTCCGACCACAATACCGAGCTGCAAAATGATTGTTTTACAATGTATAAACTGAGGACATTTCTTTTCCACTAAATGAAACATATGTACATAGCTTCAAATAGAACCTAATTTAGGTGAATACAATTTTTTCACATATTAAAAATGACATGCCTATTATACGTGTTGATAAATGACATTTCAGATAATGTTAAGGATACCTCTGGTCCATGTGTCTCTTCAATTTCAACTGATTGAGTGGTACATTCCATGGACATAACATCCATTAAAAAAAGTTAACTTTCAAGCAAATTCAAATGTACAAACTTTGATCTCACAAAGTAATTCTCGACAAAGTTGTTTAAAATGATTGTCGACTGTAAACGATAAGGTTAGTTATTGTAATACAATTTGAAAATTCTTAGTAAGATAAGGTTGAACACTTGGTACATATGATGTTTTCAAAATATATATTTTACATTTCACCTGATAACCTTCCGCGATGTCACATGTAGTTGACGTGATAGCATCCTGCAAAACAAAGTGATTATAATGTTTCCTCAAAAATTAGTTTGCGCTGTAATGTTCTGTTGGAAGCACAATGGACAATATGGGCTGCAAACCAACTGGTAGTATCATTACTCCCAGCAACTCTCCCCTAGGGGCATTGTAAGGAGGGAGCAGGTAGTATTGGCCTATCCCCCAGGGAATGGTAGGTGGGGGTGTGTCACAGCCTGCCCAGTTGCAAATGGAGCTATAATTAGTGGCCAGCTTTGTCAAGGACGAGCAGATCCAGTCAACGAGAATGAGGACATTTGGGATTGAATTGCCACCTCAACTGAGGTGGCACAAACTTAAGGTTTTTGTGGGGGGTTTACTTTCATTATTGCAGTTCTATGGCCGACAAATACAACAAGGTTATGGATTGAAATGTTTTTCACTTTGGTTACAGTATTGTACATTGTTTGAAAAATAAAACACCAACTTCCAACTGGAAGTTCCAGCATCCCCCTATAACATAGTAATTGTTTTAATTAGTTTGTAAAAGCAAAATTAAAAAGAAAACATGTGATGCAGATGTTGGTCCATATTGAAAGACACTACTACATGGTATCTGAAAACCCTGTTTCTAAGAAGAGCTCCTTATTATTGATGGGGTAAGCCAAACAAGTAGCATGAAAAGGTTCTTTTCATTTGTTTAACTGCCTCGGATTGTTCCGGACCCCACTCCCACTTAACTCCAGCCTTTAATAAGTGGACCAAGGATCGAGTGACCTCTGCATAGTCTTGAATTAACTTTCTACTATAATTAGTGAGTCAAAGAAGACTTCCCAATTCTCACAGAGTAGCAGGGTCTTTTCATTTCAATAAAGCTTCCACCTTCTTTGACTGGAGGTTGAGACACTCAGGGGTGATTTTGTGCCCTAAGAAGTTGACTCGAGTCTTACACCACTGTGCCTTCTCAAAGGACAGCTTTGCTCCGGCTTTGGACAACTGGTTCAGAACATAGTGGATTTCCGCTATATGTTCCTCCACAGTTGAGCTCTTGACCAGGACATCATCTTCATAGGCAAGGTTTCTCCTTTCACTAAAATTAGGCGTGGCCTTATGCAGAACGATGTTGAACTCATTGCCGGAGTTTATGTATGCAAAGGGGGCTCAGGTCCACATGTATCGCTTCCCACCCAAAGGTAGAGGCAAGCTTGTGCTGGTCTTCACTATTCACGGGTACCGTCCAAAATGTTGGGAAAGTCAATGGCTGTATACCCTTTTGATCCTTGGATCTGTGCCAGTCATTGATCAATGCAGGGAAGTGGCCATGTTGACATGGGGACTCCATTTGTTTAACCCCACATGTCTATACATAGTCTCCCTTGGCCATTGGGTTTTAGTATCCCCAGTACTGGGTTGTTAAAGGTACTGTGAATCAGACAAATTATCCAACAGGATTCTAAGTTCTTAATAATCTCTGTGAGTGACTCCATGGACGCGAGAGGTAACCGGTATTGTTTAACAAATACTGGAACCATCTCTGGGTCCATGGGTATGGCGGTTGAATGAATGGAAGTACGCCCACAGTCATATAAGTCTACTGAACAGATATCCTGGAAGTCCAGGAATACCTGTTTCAGATTCTGTCTTTGTTCCTCGGTCTCACAGGCATCAGCGAGATTGATCCATTCTTCAAACATCTGCTTAAAACCTGGAAAGACCACAGGATTGCTATTTCTGTGGTATCCTCAAGTTGGGTGGAGAGATCTCTTTTTATGGTGTTAACCTGGACAAGAGGCTCCATGGATGCAAGGTAGTTGTTATTTACTCTAAATACCACCTTACCCTTCCTGATGTCACAGGTTAGCTCCTTAACCCCATAAGGGCATACGGAGTACACCAAGAAATTCCCCCAATCTTTTCTGGAGGAATGCTATGACTGTGGTCGATACAGGAGTGTAGAATTGGTCCGATGAATTTGTAATCTAAATCAATAGAATCATTTTTGGGATCAACCACCATTCCAATAAAGGTGTCTGAGCCCTAGGTGATACTTTGAGGGTAGCTGTTACCCACCAATATTCGAATGGTGTCATGTTCTAGATCATCTAGAGGTGTTGGATGTAAATACAAACCTTGTTGTTGGAGCTGAGAATTCATATTTATATAGGCGTCTTGATGTTTGAGGTTCTGTCCTCACTTAATTTTTAGGAAATAGTAAATTGTTGCAGCTGTTCTGGGATGGTAACCCTTTTTCGCACTTGAACTTCAACTACATAAGGCAGCAATTGAGCTGACCGAAAAGATTTTTTGCCATTGTCAAAGCCTATGGGGTTACTCCCCAGTCGTGACTATTTAGACTGGGGAGATGTAATTAACGTTATTAATTAGATCCAAATTGATTGTGAATCAATTGAGAATGTCACTACCTGAATAGAATGTGAAAGGAACATCTCTCATGACCCAAACATTGTGTTCTACCCTTTTGTTGCCAATGGACATTTTTTGCATACATTGGCTAGCCATGGAATGTATGCAATTTGGGGTTTTGTGACCAATTTCCCATTCATCCATCAATTTAAATGTGGGAACAGTCTGATCTTTTTGGAGTTTTCTGAATAATACTTTGCTGATTAAGGTTTTCCATTATTCAGGCATACTCTGGTGAGCACAGGCTCCGCTCCATCATTTATCTGAATAGGAAAAAACAATTTCTTGCCCTTTTTCTGAATGTCGGTCAAACTTTGAGCTGGTTCCTCAATTTTCCTTTTTCATGGGATTCAGTGCTTCTTCTGACTTTGGACTAGTAGACAATTTCGGGGTGTTCCCTTCCAGTGTGGAATGGCACTTAAAACTGGGAGGAAGGTTGATTTTCAAGAATTGAGAAGGGTTCCCATCAAATGATTTTTCTCCTACACAGATGACAGTGATGTCTGGGACCTAAATATTCTGGAAATTAAATTCCACTTTCTCTGAACGTTGATTGATTAAATAGCAGATGCCATTCAAACTCACATAATTTGTGTTCATTTTTAGTTTTGTAGGCCAGTTGGTCTGGGTCCATAGCACTGTGTTCATGATAACATCCAAAAGGGATTGTTCCCCAGTAAACGAGGTGTCCTCTCTGTCATGACTATCATTGAATGTTTTAACAAAAGTCCCCCATTTTTATCATGAGCTTTGCAGTACCTTCAACAGAAATATCATTCCCATCAAAATGTTGGAGATGTCCGCAAAGAGGATGATGCGAATCTGATTACCCTACCTGTATTCAGTTGGTCAAGGGCCTTTTTGGACAGATGAGAGGCTTGGGATTTCCGTTTCCACCAGAGCTGATAATTCACACTGAGCCTGCAACTTGCCCGGGGCTCAAATCTGCCATCTTTCACTTCAAGAGTGCGAAAAAGTATAAATTATTTGCCATCTTGGCATTCATTTTCTTAATGTTGAATTCTGTCACGGTGTGCTCTTGGACGATTTTCCATGTTGGAGATTGGGAATCTGTAGTAAGGAATGTACATCTGCCAATTTCCATAGTTGGGGGATCCTCTTTCTCCTCAGATTCCTCGCTGTTGCCCTTTACCTGAAGACAGTTCTCAGGTCCAGTTTGTGGGGAGTATACCTCTACAGTTTCTGTATTATCTGGCTCGCATTTTTGGGATCTATGAGTTTCTTGATATGGGTCGATCTCCATACCCACCCTGGCGAATTCAGAGTCTCTTAGGACCCATTTCTCTTTGGGAGGGATCTGCTCATTCCTGAAAGAAGAGATTTCCTTATCTGAAACCTCCAGGGATTCTTCTCTTTCCAAGGACATTGTTTTGCTTAGATCCTCTGCAAATGAGTTCTACTTTGACCTCTTCTACTTACCCTCTGTTCTGTGGGTTCTAGCTTAATAGGGGTAGAAGATTCACTATCAGTCTGAGAGGTTCCATTGGGTTCTGTTCTGGTATGAATGGAAGCTGCCACCATGGCTTGATATCTCCCTTCAACCCGGGCCCCATCCTCAAGAACCTGTTGCTTGTTTAGATTTTCCTCCAGTTCCCCCACCTCCGTGGCACACTGGGGCATCAGACGCAGGTTTTGGGGGATTCTGGGAAGGATGGTTAGGTTGAGGGTATTAATGAGCCCTCAGCATGCACCCCGGGTCGTCAGTCAATTGTTGGACCTGTCGCTCCAGCTGAGTAACTTTCTGGAGGTTGTAGGGAGGTTTCTGCTCATCTCTTTCCTGCTCCCTAAAAGGGTAAATGTCCCTTCTAATGGAGAAGCTCAGGTATTGGAAATTTCATCCTTAATCTTTAGTCCTGATTCTCCCTTCTTCCTGGTTGAGGGGTCTATTGTCCTGAAATCAGGGAGAAGGAACAGGATTGTTTTGGAAGTTCTGGTTTCGAGGGTATCTGATTGAAAGGTGGTGTGGTACTTCTCTACTGCAGGAAGTTTGGAGGGAGGTTTTCCAGGGAAGTACTGACATGGTTTGGCCCCATCTTTGTTCCGGTGGAGCGTACACATACCACAGGATCAGTTTTGTAGCTTTATTTCGAGGACTTGCATATGTGGCAGAGTCAGAGGGGTCATTGATCTGGAATCCTGCCTGACTACCGTTTGATTGGGCCAGGGTGGAGGGTCCTCTCTGCCTTTCATTCTGCTTACTGGCAGGTGGAGTATTTTTAGGCCCCCCGTCTCCAGGTACAAAGGAGGGGTAGCTTTCACCTCTGCCACCTTCGCAGCTGCAGGCCTGGTGGATGACCTGGTGGTTTGGGGGTTATTTCTATTGTCAACAGGTTTCTGAACCTCATACATCCTAGAGGCTTGCTCTATTACAAAATCAAGTATCCTGCATTCATGGAAATCACACACCACCTGGGTAATTATATATTTTTTATTAATTCAGCCTAGCTGCACACATAATTATATACCACCTTGCACACTGCAACAACCTTTAGAATGCAGCTATCCCCCAAACCTAGCTGCACACATAATCTAAGCTGAATTTATTACTCTGACACCAAGGCCTGGCTGACTTTGAGCACACTGCTTAGAGCTATCAACTGATCATGTGCTTCATCTTGAAGTATTTCATACTCTCTCTCAGTGTCTTGAGTCAAGGTGCTTTTCTTTCAAGATAACACATTCTTTCTCATGAGTGTCCCTACAATGCACTGCCTGTGATAGGTCAGTGTTTGCTTGCTTCAAATGGTCCATAAACTCTATATTCTCATCCCTATTTCTGGTCAGTTCCTGAGAACCTGACTGACCCTTCCTGCATCCTTTTTTTAACTGATTTACTTTTTGCAATACAACACTATTATTCTGGTTCTAGGGGATCTTGTCATTAACCATTTTCTGTTGTTTTAGAGTATGTACATGTTGGTGTATCTGATCAAAGTCATTTTGGGAATCAATCTCTTTTATAATTAACTGACTGTTTACACTTTTTAGTTCTTGTAAGGCCTATTTAAAGGCCATAATCTCATTCAACAACACCCTATTGTGACCCGTTGGGTCATTCAATTGGCATTGCGGCTGGCTTATAGTTTCTGTACTCTCTTTAATTGTATATTGCAGTGCAACAAACTGCTTTTATCGCTCTTCACTGTTTTCTGTGGGTTTTTAGTTCATTTTGAGTTGCTTGATGTGATCTTCACATTTGAGCTCTGAAATCTGACTTTGCTGTAATTTATCTTCTAATTGCTGAAGTGATTATTGGACTTGTTCCAGGTCTCTAGTCCGATTCAGCATACTGGCCTCTTTCTTTTGCAACATAATTACAAATGGAAATATAAATGACACGTGAGCTGAGCCATTTAAATCTGTTCATCCCAAATATTTTGTGTCATGTAGAATTCCTGTAAAGCTGTTTGTAACATCCCACCTTCAAAGCAAATGTCAGTGCTTACTGAGGTACCCTCCTGTACCATTCTGGCTTGCCATTCCCCCGCGTCCATCTCTTGCCACTCACCACAAATGAATAACTCGACTAACAGAGGATTTCTGCACTTTTCCATTTCCACAGCATTCATGTTAAAAGTGGCTTTTTTGCAAATTGGTAAACTCTCTTTACACTGTAACAAAAACCTTGCCCCTTATTCATATTAGATTTCCACGATCAATGTCAACTAAAATCAGATTATGTTTCCATTACTCTGAACAATTGTATCCCTGTGTGCACCTCCCTGATTCTTAGAGGTCAAGTTATAGTGGTATTTCAACAAAGCATTAACAACCTTCTATCCACCTCAATGCAGTTACACCAGAATGAATAGCCTGCCAACAATACACTTTTCACGAATCCAAAACAGCAAACTAGATCCCAGACGAGCCCCTACTTGTAACAATATATTTAGAGACTACCCTTAACATTGGGAGTTCATCCCCCCAATTAACCACACAATGGGCCTCATTACGGCCCAGGCGGTAACTTACCGCCTGGGTCGTAATGAGGCCCAATATATCATTTGTCGGATTCAGTCTAACCCTGTCCTTGACTCATATAGAGCCATGTAGTTTCCTCTCCCTGTGCCTGAGAAGATCCAGCCTGAAGCACAGAAAGAATATATATTTCTTAAATAAAAGGTTTAATTAATCTCTTCACAACATGATTATACACGGCAAATGATATGTTACACAAAACAAAACTTCAATACAAAAACATCACTATTCGGGATTTCTCTTTTGGGTGTCATGTACATGGAACACAGGCCAAATAAACAGTTCAACCCTTCCGTCCCACAAAAACCTCGGAATGTCAAAATAAAATTAAACAATACCTTGGAACATGGCAAGATCATGAGCATTAACATTCTTTGATAAGGATTAGATTTAAACCAATTGCAACCTTTTTCTACTTTCAAAAGCAATGTCTCACATGCAGCAATTTGCATGTTTAATTTCCCTGCACACTTAATAATGCTGGCAGTTTGGAAAGCACCGCAGACATAGGATAATATTTTGGATTGATAAAGCGCTTTTTTCCTTCATCACCCTGAAGCAACAGAACACCTCTCTTCTATCAGGGTCACTTTCTTACTCTCAAGAGAGAGTGTCAGCGTTTCAATTAGGACACCACTCCCTTTTGGAAATCCTGAGATTGACAAGGAAAATCGGTGTAACTGATTACATTAACAGACTATAGTTTTTATTCACACTGGGAGTGAGTTTTGTTAATTTCGAATGTTAACAAAATAACCCCATGCTATTTAACTATGAGGGAATTCATAGAATTATTATTTAACAAAATATACTAAGAATCTACTTTCATACCCAACCCATTAACTAAGGCTTTCACTAATTTCAGACCCAACCCATTAACTAAGGCTTTCAGTCCTGTGGCATTTTCTGGGGAGCTAGAAATACATGTTAGGTTGTAATTCTTATCCCCAAGTTCGAATTTTATTTGAAGTTGTGGCAACCACACGACATTGGGGTGTGCTTTAAAATGATACATGTCCCATTTCTTTAAGTGTCATGGTTCCAACATTAATGGGAAACATGTGATTCTTAATATAAACCTACGGCAACATAATTACATACATATGATTATGACCATCGAACAGCACATAAAGTTTCATTTTTTGTCCAAGGTTTAATTTCCCCTCAGACTTCTGCTCCAATTTCTGCTGCTACGTTATTGATTTTAGCCTAGTGTAAAGTCATTAGCCTTTCTTCTCTCTAAGCTAATGAGTGATATGTTGAATATCTCATAGAACAGACCCCAATAAAGGCCCTTCATGGTCACTTGGACATTCTGAAAAGAAAATGAGCCCTTCTCAGGAAAGAGAAACTTAAATTCATGCCTCTAGAAACATATACTTACTTTTTTGGATATTATTTTGTGTCTGCAAATGCCATGCTTTCCAAGTAGAATAAGCATTGAATGTGTATTGGCTTTATCAATCACATGCAAGGCCCAGTCAGTAAGTGGATTTCTCTTTATTTTAAACAGCATTATGATATGAGGCAGATGCCAATGAAATACGGCCTTTTCAGTTTAGCATTCACAATGTCCCTTTCCAAATCCCTTCTTCAGCCTGGTTTCATTATTCACATATTCCTTGCTTCCGCTGCAGAAGTACAGACATTTGAATTCACTAGACACATTTGCAGTGTTTAAATTATTGATGCTGGCTTTTCAGTCTGACAGTGTGCCTTCCCATTACAGGAAATGAACTGAACTCTTTAAAATATACAGGGAACTAGCCAAAACTCCCACTGTCTCCTCCTCCCCTCTTCCGTCCCAGGCCCTCTGCAATGCACTGGCCACACACTTCACCACTAAAACTCTAGACATTCCAAGCACCCTTGCTACCCTCCCACCCTACCCCTCCCTCACGCCCTTGTCTCCTATGGCTTCATACTCACCTTCTTCCTCTCTCTCCTCCTTCTCCTCTGTCATATCTGAATAACTCACCAGAGTTGTCCACGCCATGAATGTCTCTTCCAAACAGGTTTCCCTTGCAAGGACAACATTGGCTCTCTTGCCCCTTAACTCGCTGATCTCTGCAACAACTCTTTTGCCATTGGATCTTTCCCATCCTCCCTCAAGCACTCGTTGTGCGCCCCCACCTGAAAAAAACCTTCAGCTGACCCTACTTGTTTAGCCAACTACTGCCCTATTTCTATCACCTCCTTACTTGGAAATTGCTGGAGAAGCTGGCCTTACCATAACTTACCCCACACACTGCACTTGTTGGTGGTGTCCACGACCATCAATCTGGATTCTGAGCATCCAGACCAGTCTGTGAAGAACTGCTCCCATCTCTGGACTCTCCAGCTGTCTCCTACTCAATCTCTCCTCTCCTCTGCCTTCGATACGGTTAACCATTCCATCCTCATAAAACAGCTCCAAGATACCCTTGATATCTTGGAGCAAGCACTGGACTGGCTTATCTCCTTCGTAACTGACCATTCATCCCAAGTCAATTTGGGCACCTTCTCCTCACCTACTTCCTTCTCCACCTGTGGTGTCCCCCAGGGCTCAAACCTCTCCCCTGGCTCTTCAACCATTACCTTGCTCATCAAGCACTCCTCATTTCCACCTTCTCTGCCAACTTCCAGTGCTACGTAGATAACACACAACTCTTTTTCAAACTTCCTGGTGACCCTCTTGCATCTTCCATCATCCCCGACTGCCTATCTGCCATCCAATCTGGGTGTACTTCCAACGATCTCTGCCTCAATGGTAGCAAGTCTGATCATTCCCATAGTGACCTCTGCTCCCTCTTTTTCCCACTCACTCTAGCCATCCTCTATGGGCTCTCCCCGCTCCTTCTTCTGAACCCAGAAACCTTGGGGTCATCTTCGACTCCTCTCTCTCCTTCCTCCCTCACAATCAGGACATTTCCAAGAAGTCTCACGTTCAACTCTTCCTTCTCAAAAGCATTCTCCGTTTTCTCACTTTCACCTAGAAGCTCAATGTTACCCGATCACTGGTTCTCTTTAAGGTTGACTACTGCAATAGCCTTCTCCTGAATCTACCTTCTTCCCCTTTGCAGCCCTTCCAGCTAATTAAGAATAGGGCAACACAACTTATCCTTGGCCTTAAGCCCAGGGACCACATCTCTCCTGCCCAAAAAACTCTTCACTGGCTCCCGTTTCAACACAGATTCAATTCAAATCCCTATGCATCATCCCCAAGGCTGTCTGGGGCCTTGAACCACACTATCTTCAACTTTCTCTTACTAAATAGTCTCCGTCTAGATCACTGTGGTCCTCTGGCCCCAACTATCTGTGTGTAAAGTGTTTTCGCTAAACAGAGGGGTGGAGGCTGATCACTTTCTTCAGCTGGCTCCCTCTTATGGAACAGCCTCCCCCTCCCTCTTCATCTTCAGCAGGACTTCCGCAAATTCTGGAAGCTCCTCGAGACTTGCCTCTTCACCTCCTCCTACCCTTTGTACCTCCTCTGATAATCTCACAGACGCTGTGATTGGTGGCCTGGTCCCATATGTATCCTCTGGGACCTGGCATTCCATATCCCATCACCCCAGCATCTGCCTACCTCTCTGCACTTGCCTCTGCACCCAGCGGCCTCCTGTAGGCTTGCACTTTCTACCCAATGTGGCCCAAGGCTGCATAGCACTTACCATACCAAGCACTTCATCTGCTGCTCACCCACGAGCACAGACATTCCAGCAGTTCCCCCACCCCCACTTCCCATCTTCTCGCTGCACTTGCACGTTCTGAATACTCAGAAGGCATAGTAGGTTCGTCTTTATCTTCCACTGTGTTCATTGTTTTTTTTTCAATCCCATGTTCCCTCCCTGTTGCCCTGTAGGCACTTGGAAACAGAATGTACTTACTGTATAAATGCCTAACTAATACACAATAAATAAATACATTAAATAAATAAGGTATTTCTGCACATTTTGGGCCTATCATGGCCTTTCAGTTCATTTGATTCTGGGACTGTCATTAAACCCCACATAACACTCCAACCACATCTAGACATGGGTTGTGCACCACTACCTAGGCATGCCTTGGCTTCCTCTTCCTATGGGTGGAAAAGAATGGTCTACTGAGGTCAAGCGACCCCATATGTCCACCTGTGCAGGCTACTTGAGCACAGCTCAGAAAGTGTTTTTTCGATATTGCAGCCCCTAAAATACATGTTTTACATTTTCATGGCAACACTTATGCAGTGCAGAAATGTTGCTGTACAGAAACAGGAAGACCAGTGCAACAGTCAGAAGTGAGCCGTGTCTGCCTTGCACCTTCTCCTACACCTAGTATGACCAGATGTCACGGTTTTTCTGGGTCTGTCACATCACTTAATTTAACAACCCCATGCACTAACCCCATGCACTAACTCATTGCACCATAGAGACTGATTGGGAAACAGTATGACACTGTAGTCCTATAGGTATGTTGGTGGCCTGTCGCAGTTTTTTTAATTTTGAACATCTGGTAATCCTAAATGCCACTAGCGTGTAATTTTTCCTGCCTTGCTTGAGAGATGGTTAATCCTGGCAGAATTACGTATCTATATGCATCTTTTTGAGAGTCAGTGTTGCAGATACATATTAATTGAGGAGACATTGCCTCTTTATGCATAATTATTGATGTCCAGCAGCAAATGGGCATGAGATTCTATGTGCAAACGCTGATCTCCTCATATAGCCTTTTCATCACCTTTTAGTGTGGAATTTAGTCAAAATTAACTGTCCACAATTTACAACATGGTCTTGATGGCTTCTCCTTGCGTAATACTAAATATCAAAAGATAACAGGTGTGTTAAGCAGGAAGAGTGTGATTTCAGCAAGCACGCAAAAGTCCAACCAATCCCTGATAATAATGCGTGTTGCACCGTTGGGATCCATTCAATGCTTTGGCTTTCTGTTCAGAGATGCTGGGGCTCTTTCCTTCCACTTGCAGGCTGATGCCATCACGCTAAATCGGATGGTGTCGTCTGTCCAGAGCACAGCCCCATTGAATGACTGCTAAAAAGAGATGGAGATACGTATGTTCTGTTATGTTATGTCAAATGTTCTTTTAGCACAGACTGTTTCCACCTGCATGGTTTCCTGATGCTCTGGCAGATCTGTAAAGCAAGGGGGGAGGAGGGCAAGATAATAGGACTAAGCGGGAGAAAAGAACAAGAGAGCTGTAATGTGCTGTTGGAAACTTCATTTCAGTTGACACCATTCACTTGTGGTTTATTTCATTGTTGTGATGTAGTGAAGCATGTGCGGCTTGTTGTCCTCTAGAGGTGTGGTTGTGTTTAGTTCAGAGTTTGAGAGGTGTATGCAGATATGTAGGTTTTTAGTAGGGTTGGTTAATGGCAGTGCCCTTTGCTACCCTTGCTGTTCTGACTAACTCTGGCCCATATGCCTTCCCCCTCATACATTCTGTTTTGCTTCAAATACCACCCGTATGGTGAATGCAGAAGTGCGTGTCTTTAGTAGAGTATTTTAGTGGCAGTACCTTTTCTAGCCCCAGTGTTCTGACAAAGTGCCATCCATATACCTTACTCTTTAGTACATTATGGCGTGCCGCAATTACCACCCCACCGGTTCTTCCAGGGGGATGTGTTCCCTGTGCCCTGGAGTCCATTTGTTTCGAAATCGCGATGCCTCTCTCTCCCCTATTTGCATCTTAGGCCCTCTGTCAGTGGTCCAATTTTCACGACGAATATATCCATGCAAGTGCTGCAGTGTGACACTCATTATTATTATTATCAATATTATTATTATTATTATTATTACTATTATTGTTATTATTATTGTTATTATGGTATTTGCTTAGTACAGAGCTAGCTTCGAGAAGCAATGGAGTACTTTACAATGATAGGTGGGAGAGCATGGTTAGGGGACCACAGAACAGGGGAGTTGGGATATAGCAACAGGGAAGGGAGGGCACATTGTCAACCAGGGTAGGAAATAGTGGGGATCAGATCTCCCAGTCTCAGGTAGAGCAGGGAGTGGAGGGTGCACGGTCCTGTGTGTTAGGGAGGAGCCATTGTTTGATGAGGATGCCTTCAGCTGCGTTCTAAACTGTAGAAGATACGGAAAAAGTGTGATGTAGATGGAGAATCTTGGGGTGTACACAGAGAAGGCCTCTCCTCGGGTTCTTTCCTTCCTTCACTAGCAGATTTCATGTCTGCACATGCCCTTATTTCTGGTGTGTCGAAGGCCTGATGCTGAACTTCTCAGTGAGCTACCTTGGTAACATCAGGGTGATATCCTTGTAGATGATGAAGCATGATTTGAAGAGGGCACGGGTAATGATGCAGCTACTAGTGGTAACATATTGTGATTAGAGAAACCACCTCTTGATGCTTTTATCTTGTTAGCTAGTGCTGCTTAGTTGGATATCCTAACTCAGTGAATATCTGACGGGTCAAAACACAACAGAGAGTGAAACATGTCCATTTGTCATCCACTGTTTTTGTCTGGTCCAGCAGAAGTGAATTGACAAACTGATGGAGCATCACATAGGCAGAACGGCTGTGGTTGGGTTCTGCACTACTGATAGACAGTGATTTTCAAAGGTTGTGTATTGCATGCCTTAGCCATGTGATTGACCTATTAATTGGCTAGGTATTCTGCTGTTAGTTCTGTGTGGTTATGGTACAGTATGGGAAAAATGCAAATATGTTTGGTGCTTTTCGAGATGATTTTGTGGATGCTTTGTGCATCTTGAGATGTTGCTGCATCATGTAGGCTATGTAGGCTATTTATTTGCTATGCGGACGCAGTATCTCTGTATTGTCAGCTGTGTCCGGTTATGTTGCATGAAACAGTACAGCTGTTTATCATCACGCCGCACCCAACGGCGTACAGAGGTGAGAACATGACTGAGCTGTCAGGTCAATTCCAACACAGTGAGCACTTAACCGACAAAGGAATTAATTGCGTGCAGAACATGGAATGACATGATTAATTATACAATATGCAGCAGGCGTACTGCTTTTCAAGGCTCTTGAAGAGAATGTGTGTACGTTTGGAAAACAATAAGAAAGTGGCTGACTGTCTGGTTCCTGTGGATTCTTTCACTTCTAATTCTCAACAGAGGACAGCATACAGTGGGAAGTACAGGAAACATATACATACACACAGGCCCAGGCCTGCAATGATGACAGGAGCCTTAAGTGGGTTAAATCTCCTTTATCTTGTCCCTGCAGGGAAATGACGCTTCTCGGGCTCCCTACTGCGCATGAGCGAACACGCGCATGCTGATTGGCCCGTACGATCAAGCTCTGAGGCTCTGTTAACTGTCTCTTGCTAGGACACTGCATCTCCCCCGTCGAGCAAAACAAAAGTCAATTACAATTCTGTCTTTACATTTCTTTAATTGGACACACAGGTGTTCTGATGCATCTGGCCGGCCTTGCCCGACATCCTTCTGGCTCTTCTTCAGTCTTTTCTCTCACTGGCTCATTACCTGAGGTCGCAGAGTTGTCTCTCTCATCCTGTTCTTGACCCTTCTCCTTGTACAGCTTGAACTGGGAGACATTCCGAGTGACCACCTTGGCAGGGGATTGGGCAGTCACCATTGTTCCATTGACATGGGATATTGTCAGGTAGTCTGGACCAAATCTTGTGTATGCTTTCCTTTCATGCTATCTACAGACGAGTACCTTGTCCCCTATTTGCAGGTTGGAGCTCTTGGCTCGTCTCTGGCTTTCGGCATAAGCCTTCATGTCCAGTTTCATGCGTGCGTCTGTTACTCGGGCCTGTTCCGCATCTTCATTTGGATCACTTGCCAGGTAAGGAAGTCTGGTTCTAATTCTCCTGCCAAATAACAACGCTAAGGACACTTGCCAGTCATGCCAAGCAGGGAGTTCCTGTAGTCATGTAACATGGGCTTGACTGATTGACAGAGATAGAAGCTTCTTCTATTCTAGGACCCTCTTTAGGTTGCCCATGAATTGCTCCACCATGCCGTTTGCTTGTGGCCATAGGAGAGTAATCTTCCTGTGGTGGATATCCATGTATTTCATGAATTTTTGTGAACTCCAGGCTGCCAAATGGCAGACCGTTGTCTGACTTGAGGACTTCAGGAATGCCCCATGAGGAGAAGATGCTATCTAGCACTGGTATAAAAGCACTGGTATAACAGCACTGGCAGCTCTCTCTGAGTGGACTGAAGAAGTAAACCCCGAGGTGAGTCCATGGGAGCTCCGGCATGTTGGACATCTTTAGAGGTTCCGGGTTATTAAGCTTGGATGTGCGCTGACACAGGTGGCAGGTGCCAAATGTGTCTTCCACCATCTGATCTAGTCCTGGGAACCAAATGGTGTCTCTAATCTGTCTCTTTGTGCCCACCAGCCCACCGGCCCCCCAGGGTCCTTCATGAGCTAGGTCTATGATCTGCTGCTGCAGATCCATGGTGATCACTATTCTGTGCCCTCACATGACAAGCCATACTGCAGATACTGATAATTCCTCTTTTATGTTCCTGAGGGTATGAAGTTCTATCATGGAACAATCTCCCACTTGTCTGTTTGTGAAGTCTGTGTCTCCCCATCTCCTGGACCTAATCAAGTTCTGTACTCCCATCAGTGTGCTGTCCTGTTCAGTGTGTTCCAGGATCATTGTTGGCGTGGTGGCCCTTGGGGGCCTGCGATGGGTGAAGAAGTTCACATACTCCTGTGCCATGTATTTATTGGTGGAGGTGTCCAGTAGGGGTGCCACAACATGAAATCTGCTGGGTTGTATTCCTCCACCGCTTTGTGGACAATCGTGAAGTCAAAATCCTGCAATCGCAGGCCCCATCTCTCTATCCGTGGCAGCAATTTGCATTTAGAGCTTCCATAGATGGTCACTAGGGCTTGGTGACCCTTCACAATCGTTTCTGGCTTGCCAAGGAGAAACATCTGAAAATGCCAGCAAGCCCATATGACAGCCAGTCCCTCCTTTTCAGGTTGCAAATATCTTGTTTCTACCTCCGAGAGGGTCTTGCTGGCATAGGCAGTCACTGTTCTGGGGGATTCTTCACCGGGTTGGTTTTGCACCAGAATTGTCCCCAGAGCAACTGGACTGGAATCTACAGTCACTTGCATGCACATGTTTTGGTTGAAGAAGGGCATGCGTTCAGCTGAGGCAAAGTCTTTCTTTATTTGTGCGAATGCCTCCTCACATTGCTCAGACCATGGGAATGCTCTGTCCTGCTTGGTGAGTTCCCTTAGTGGGGCACTGGTGGTTGCAAAGTCTCTGAGACATCGGATGCAGAAGCTGGCCTTCCCTAGGAAAGACCTGACTTCACTGACATCTTGGGGAGCTGAAATCTTAGAGATGGCAGCCACTTTGCCTGGATCAGGGCTCATGCCTTTGTGTGAGAAAATGTGTCCATAGAATTTAAGCTGAGATTTGTGAAATACACATTTGTCCCTGTTCGGAGTCATGCCAGCCTCTCCAAGCTTGATCATGCTTAGCAATGGTGGCTCCAAACACCAGGATATCATCACTGCAGTTGAAGCAGTTACTAACATGACAAATCACCCTCCACACCCTCTCTTGAAATATCTCAGCTGTCGAGCAGATGCCAAAACTGAGTCTGTTGTATCTGAAGAGCCCAATTGGTATGGCAAACGTGGTGATGTATCAGGACTGTTGGAGAACACTTTCATCCCATTCAACAGGCTGATCATATCATCCAGGTGCATTCCTATGTGCTTGTTTGCTTGTCGACCCATATGCTTATCTTGCCAGGGGATCCTCCCTTGAGTACGGCCGCTATGGGGGATACGCAAAGGGGCCTACTGTCAGCCGATTTGATTATTCCTTCCTTCAGCAACCACTGTATCTCTTCTTCAATGAGGGGTTGCAAATTAAATGGTATTCTCCTTGGGTGCTGAGCTGCGGGCGCTATGGACTCATCAATGAGAAGCGTCATGAGGTCTCCGTTGAAGCATCCGATACCACTGAACAAAGTCGGGAAGGCTTGCGTGATTGATAATCCGTGTTGCATGGCGTAGGACAGGGCCACAATTTGCATTTTAAGAGCAGTAGGTTGCTCCTAGGGACTTCAACATTGCAGAATATGAAATTCAGCTTTGCGCAAATTTCTCCTTCTAGTGGATTGTTGTGACAAATTTCCCGTGATTCTGCCCCAATCCTCTCACTACCCACTGAAAAACTCTGAGATCAGATGACCCTAACTGGGTTGCAGACGCCATCCTGCGATATTCCGATATACACATGATGTAGTGGAGGATCCAAAAGCCTCTACAGGAAGTCCCGCCCCTAAATTGCCTATATGTTGTGAACTGGAAATAGTGACAAGCAAGACACCTGTAATGATGCCTATAACGCTAGCAGATTTTTGGAGCAATGTATCCATTAAGGAAGCCATTCTTTATGTATCCACGGAGAAATGACAGCCTCTTGGAAAAAATCCCAGAAGAGCATGTGAAGACGGATGAAAGACGAGACTGATAACCTCACATGAAGCAAAGTGACACACCTCAGAGGAGATGACAAGGAAGAAGATGAATAGGCCATATAGAATCTGATGACGAAGTAAGAATTGAGTAAACTTTCATATATGGGATAATGATCACACGTGTGAAGAGCACGGAAGAAACAGACAATCATTTTACAATTGTACAGATGCAGTAATGCAAGTAGACAAAGTAATCATAAGGCTGGCTATGTAGTGAATACATTGCAGCAATGCACCAAGGTATATATATGCATAGTAATCTGGAAGTTCCACACTGTATTTGGGAAAACTGGACCCCGTGAATAGAAGGGCTGGAAAAGTGTGGTGCCGCAAAATAAGCCTGGCTGGAGATGGACGAAGAATGAAAGAGGCTTGCCTGGCCCAATGTCAAGGGATGAGGCAGCCAAGAAACTAGTTAATTGTAATGAAAAGATACAATGGACGAGAAGGTGAGACCGGAGCTCCTATTAAGGTGCGGCGAAAAGGACATTGAGTGCCAAGTTATATTAATTTAATATTATTAAATACAACAAGGAAGCTAAAAACATGGTCTCCAGTCACATGATCAGATGATAATAGACTTTGGGCAGGATACATCGAGACCAGAAGATAAAGTCATGCTCACATTCCCTTTTATTCCCAGGAGCAGTGATACTTTGCAAGGCCGAGTTCAAAGACGAGTCTCATGGTAGACAGCTTGAGTGATGATGGATGATGGGCTAATTGGGTGTCGAGGCATGACCAGGCCAAAACCACCAGCACCTGGGGTACAAGCTTGCATGCTGCTAATGAGTGGAATATTCCAGAATGTTACAAGCGTGCCAACCAATTATAAAGAGCCACGTACCAAAGAGCCCTATAGTTTAGAATTCCAATGACACATTGTGTATTTTATGACGCTCACAATGACTTGCACTAGGGGTGGGCAGAGTTACCCACCTGACAGTAGAGGCCCAATCACAACACCAACCCTCATAGAAAGTATATCTAGATGCCCCCCGTTACCCAATCACAGACTCACATACGTTTTCTCAGTGTGCCACGTAGGGTGACGTCAATAATGATGAGTTTTTAGTATATTAATGTGTTTTTTATGTTTTGAATTGGGATCTTGGTGTCAGACATCCGATGATGTCTGTTGCACTCCCTGTTTTCGATAATTGTTATTAAAACAGAACAAGTCTTTTGCCAACTTCCTGAGTCTGTTTTATTATTGATGTTTGAGTAATTTCTCCATCCCCATCCACCCTGAAGAATGTTACCTCATCTTAAAGAGCCTAAGGGTTCACGTGGTAGCAGAAAGGGTATGTGTTTAAATACCCATTGATAAGTAGGTCTTTGGGGTAGTCGGAATATCAGACACCCTCCACCAGCCAGCCGGAGGAACGCAAGGTTTTCTGTGGAGAACGGCCGATATAGTCAACTTGCAAGTAAAGAAGATACAAGCGGGACAGGCCTTTCACAAAATCCCTCCTGGTTTCCACAGGCGCTGAGCCGAGCGAAGGTGACGGTGGCCGATTGGAGGAGGGTGCGATCCGAGAGTCCGGAGCCAAAAGGCAAATGGTGAGTGGATTGAGGAAACTGGCAAACTGTGGGAGCAGGGTTGTGAAACCACATCATAATTAATGGAGGGTTGGTAGAGATAAGACGAAGAGCATTAAGGGGAAGGTGTTTTGGATGAGGAGCATTCCATAAAATAAGCCCAGAGTCCTAAATTCAAATAATTAGAAGGAGTGTCTTAAAACCTAAGGGGGCAAAATCGGCTGTGCAAAGCTAGATCTCTGAGAGAAGTCATTTCAAACTCCCATCAGAGTATTTTAGGGGATAGGAGAGAAAGGAGTATATACCATGGTGTGCATGTAAAGAGTTGACTAGTTTGTCTGTTTCTTTTTATATTTTTTGTATTTAAAAAGCATTGAAGAGTGGCAAAGATAGGCTGGAAAGGGTTATTATTCATCTTAGGTCATTGTCGGTGCCATCCATATAAATTGAGATTATTGAGAAGTAGAGGCTTTGAGTTGCAATTGTTGGTGCGCGCTCATATTTGTTATTTTCCTGAAACGTATTCTGTGTAAAATCACTGGTAAGTATAGACAGTCAATTGAGACTTGTCACAATGGGAGAGGTTACACCATGGATGCACATGTGCACGACACTACCGAAACATATGCCCAAGGTCAAACAGTACAGTGCAGAATGGGTAAATGGCACAGCAGATAAAATGTTTATGTCGTGCCTACAACGGGGATCATTAGCAAAGGCAGTGTTACAACACATGACCACATACATGCACGCAGCGTACACGGGAAAGAAATTGGAGAAACAATTAGCTATTTTAGAGCTTTGGAAAATGTACCAGGAGGAGCGGGAAGATCTGCACCCTGAGGAATGGATTCTTAACCAGAGCAGAGAGGAAGGTGTTGAGCCTTCTGCTCACCTTACTCCACCAGAAGTAATTGGCGATAGTACAGAAGACGCAGTAATGTATCTGTTAAAGGAACAGAAAGCGGCTACCGGGTATAGCATCCCGATATATGAACCGCCTGCTTATGGTAGTGACGATAGTCAAGAAGAGACAACAAGAAAGGAGGTTATCTTTAGGGTCTTACAGGGCAAGGAAGAGAAAGGTGAACGATCAAATGTATCTTTAGATATAGAATGAGAGATTAAAAGATGGAAAGGAGAAAAATACAAAGCTGACGAGATTACGCTCATACATAACGGATGGATGGGTGGACAGGGATTATTAAAGCTTGATGGGGAAAGCCTTGAGGAGGTTAGGCAAAGGGAAGATGAAGACCTGCAAGATAAAAAAAGACTGGGAACGAGAAAGGAGATTGAAAGAAGATGAGAACAAGAGAGAGAACAGACAAAGACGAAAGCAGATGTATCAGGAGTAACAACAAAGAAAGGAAGATAGGGCACAGGAGCAAAGAAGGTATGACAACAGGCAGAGAGCACTCAAAGAACAAGACAGGCTAGAAAAGAAGAGAGAGGAGGAAGAAGCTCAGAAATTATGAGATAAAAGAATACAAAGACAAAAAGAAGAGGAAGTGCGTAGAGCATACGGGAAGAAAAGAGATGAGAAGAGGAAAGGGTTAGACAGGAAGCAAAGAAACAAAGGGAATTAGATGAAGAAATGGAGCGATAAAGGAGGTAGATGGAACGCGACATTCAGCATATTCCAAAGGGGTTATTGGAACCATGCCCACCAATATTGTGGAGCCATATAGAGAAGTTTCTCCTGCTGCAGGGAGAAATGTCAGAACCACTTGGGATACACAGAAGAATTTGCCACATTAAAGGAGGCAACGCCAGGACCATCTAGGGTAAACCTTGATGATAGGTTTAACATCGGAAGCATCAGAGATAGGATCGATAAAGTTTATCAAGATATGAGGGCAACAGGTTAATAGGGAAGCTGAGGATAAGAGGATCGATCTTCAATTGACCAGTCTTGAGGCAAAGAAGAAAGCCTGTTTAGTCTCGAGCATGGAGCCTTGTCTTTGGACAGGCCAACTTTGAATAAGGATGAAAGAGATGACAGCCATACTAGTTGGAGACTAGATATGTTGGATGAAGAGAAAGAAACCTTCTGTGGGGAGGAGGGAGAAAGTGCACGTGGTGAAAAAGGACGCATGTCGTCAGAAAAGGAAGTAAGATGGTCTGATTTGGAACAGCCTAAGCATAGGACACCAGATCGCATAGCATATCCTGAGCACCCTAAAGGTCAATCACGTAATGGGAATGGAGAATTGCCACCATATTCGAAAAAAAAGTTAAGGTCATTGCCAGGTAGAGAGCAATGCAGAACCATTGTCCCAGCTTTAGATAGGCAAGCAATGGGAGCTGATTGCATATTTGGGTTCACGCAATTCCTGTTATTGGAGAAGGGAGGAGCTAGGCCACAGTATATCCGATGGCCACAGATGGATAAGGATAATTTAAGACGTAAACTCCCTAGTTTAACAGTGGATGCAGGAAAATGAATTTATGAACTAGTAAGAATGACAGGAGGAAACACTCTAGCCATACGGGACATTAAGGGTCTCCAAGCAGCCATTCTTGGGGAGAGGGCTGATGATATTTGGACACAAGCTGGTTACTCAAGTGTCAAAGCATAGAATACAGCTCATAATGGAGCGTCATTTAATAATTGTTGAGCAGATGTATGGAGAGCTCTTAGGGTGCAATATCCTGACACATCAGCTATGGGTGCAATTATGGCACGTAAAATGCAAGAAGGCAAAGATCTGCTTGCTTACATTCAAAATATTCAGGAACAGTTGACTTTGGAAACTTGCGAGCAGTGGGGGAAATCAGTGGCAGTATGTTACCACATTCTATGTCAGGGAGCAAGTACAGAGACAGCTCGAGAAATTAGCAGGGATACAGTTGACTATAGTGTACCACTGTCAACTATTGCAAGAGAAAAACAAGAAGAAGGAAGAGGCTAGGAAGCTTTAGGAAGCTAAGTTAGTTCAGAAGAAGTTGAGAAGTTGTCAAAATACACCATAGAAGGTGCGGTATTCACAAGCGGAGAAGGGCTGGGAATTCAGCAACAAGCTATGGCTGCAGCACAGGCAAATAATCAATGCCAGATGGGCCAAGGAGGAAATGGGTTTATGCCGAGAGGGAGAGGAATGGGCTTCAGAGGGAGAGGTCATTTCCAAAATAATCAAAGTAGCTTTCAGAATATGATGAATGATAAACAGAAAATGCAAGGACAAGTTAGAAGAGCACCTCCTATATATTGGACGTGTGGTATGGCAAGGCACCTGGCACGCATGTGTGGAAGCTAAGGGTTTGTACAGAATGGCCAATTTTCAAGAGGGGGGACAACTTATCCTTTGCATATATACCAGAAGTTAGGAATGCGTTTGCACAACATCAGATGGTGGATCAAGCACAAGCACCACAAATATAGCAAGCACAACAGCCACAACAAGTACCATTGAATCCGCCGCAAGGACATTCACAGCATGCACCCATGCAAATAAAGCACAACGCAAACACCGGGAAGTTACTGACTCCTAGAATAGAGGGTGTTTCTGTAGTGGGAGGAAGTACTTTCACAGGTACAGGGATGAGCATATATCCACAATAGGACAGCTCACAGGGAGACTTGATGTTTCAGTACTATCGGTGACACCAGACCACCAAGAGGAACAAAGGGTTAATGTGTCGATAGGAGGAAAATCTTTTTTTCTTTTTTAGTAGACACTGGCGCATTTCGATCATGTATACGAGAGGGAGAATTACTGGTATCAGGAAATGCTTTGTATGCTCAAGGCTTCTCTGTAGCTACAAGTAGATTTCCTTTTACTGATGAGTTGTCAGTCTCTGTATGAGAATATGACATCGCTGTTCCATTATTGTATTCAAGGCAGACACTGGTTAATATTCTGGGACGAGATCTAATGACAAAGCTTAATATGATGATTTCTTTCACTGATGATAGAATAGAGTGTTCGACTCCAGGGATACACTATTTAAATGTGGGCGAATTTATCATGGCATTTACAGTGCACATGGTCCTGTGGGGAGTGCCAATGGAAGCTAAAGTATTTCATTATGGGGAATACATTTTGTTAACATGGCTACCCGGCTTAGTGGGAACGACTATGAGAAAACCTGATGAATTTTTATTTATACCACAGATACCTATGGACGAAGAGGGGGAACAAATGGTTCCCCTAGAACTAATTGCAGCCATAATATGAGGGGAATTTGCCATGCTCGAATTATTTGACAGGGGTAGGCCATGAAGAACAGTGATTTCCATTTGGGAAGGGTATAGACTGACTGACGTCACAGGTGAGGATATGTTTAGAGACGATCCAGCAGATGATGAAGTGATAGTTGAGCAATTTTACCTTGAGTAAGATAGTGTCCCATGTCTCGATAGCCGGATGAGGGTATTTTTAAAACTATTTCCGCACTGATGGAACAAGGTTTCTTGGTGACGTCAGAGTCAACGTGCAATACCGCAGTGTACCCTGTGAAAAAATTGATGGGGGGGTCATGGCATTTAATTCAGTACATGAGGCCAATAAACCAGATTGTATAGGCAGAGTTTCCTCTAGTTCAAAATTCTGCGATGATACCATGTAGTATCCCTGTTGAAGTACGATATTTCACGGTGATTGACTTAAAAAATGCATTTTTCTCAATCACGTTGCATAAGGACTCTCAAGATTTGACGTCATTTACTTTTCGTCAGACTAAACTGAAAAGCACTTGCTTACCTCAAGGGTATTGTGAGTCTCCATCGATCTTGAATAGGGTCCTCCAGATGGACCTAAGCAATATTGATTTGAAAAGTGTTGTTTTGCAGTACGTAGATGCCATTTTGGTTTGTAGCGCAACAAAAGATGGGTGCAGGCAAGACTCAATTCAGTTAATGATTATCCTAACAGACAAGGGATATAAAGTTGACAAGGAGAACTTACAGTATTGCCAAGATGAGGTGTTGTGCATATGCCAGTTGATTTCACATGAGGGAAAAAAGGTCACACCTGAAAGGGCTGAGGCAATTTTGAAAACAGCAAAACTGCACACGGTAAAGCAAATGCAGCCATTTTTGGGACTAGGTAACTATGTTAGAGCATAGGTATTTGATTATAGTGCATACACAAGACCACTTTTGCAGGCTCTAAAAAAGGCACAAGTGAGTAATGAGAAAATAGAATGCACTGAGGAAATGGAGGAAAGGTTTGAAGAATTAAAGAAAGCAATTTGTACCGATCCAGTTTTAGGAATTCCCAATTATTCGGAGGAGTTTTACCTGTTTTCGCACACGAATGGGACAGTTACGAAAGCAGTGGTTACACAGAGGACTGCACTGGGGTATAAACCTCTGGCATATTATAGTGGGATTTTAGATTCAGTTATGAGAGGACACTTTCCTTGCGAACAATCGCTGGCAGCAGCCGCGTTCGCTATTGGGAAGTCTATAAGAATAGTGATGGGGTGTTCCATGACAATATTTGTTGATCATGCTTTGTTTGCCATTTTGGAAAAACCTAAGGGTATGTTGACATCCCAGAGAGCATCTGCATATGAAGTTGTTATATCCAATCCAGAGATTTAAATAATCAGGTGCAGAATAGTGAATCCTGGCACATTTGTAGCTGAACCAGTGGCAGAGGATGAACATGTGCATGACTGCGCAGGTTATGAAGAGTCATTTGAAGACATACCCTATGTAAAAGAAAACGCGCTGTCCTTAGGAGAGATTCTCTTTATTGATGGGTCATCAAAAATGTATCAAATTAATGGAAAAAGATTGACTGGCCTGTGGTGAGGTGTAGAGAGAACAAGAAATTTGAAATTGTGCCAAGCATAGGGCTGACATCTCATTTTTCGGCACAAGCTGCATAATTGCTGGCGCTTATTATCGCGCTTGAGAAATATGAAGGAGAGCAAGTGACGGTGTACAGGGATTCCACCTATGTTACGTCAACCGTGCACGCAGGGCTAGCATGTTGGAAAAGGAGGGGCCACCTCAGAGCGGACGGCACTCCTGTGCAACACGCATTATTGGACAGACCTATTAAGGCACTACAGCTCCCAGTAGCCATTGCAATAGTTAAATATGCAGCTCATACTAAGAGATCTGATTGTATCTCACGCGGAAATGAAGCCGCGGACGAAGAAGGCAAAACGTTTGCAATTTCTTCCTACATCTTGAGTTTTGATACTCCTCATATAAGGAAGGGAGAAATTGTGGCTGTGGTAATGCAGGAAGGTTTTAATCATTTGCTGAAAACACAGTTAATGGAAATTCAAGGCAGTGCACTGCAGGAAGAGCAAGAATTGTGGAAGTGTAGGGGGTGTTCCATATCCCCTTCTGAAAGATTATGGCGGCAAGAGAGCACTGGGAAGCTCATAATGACAGTAGCATTATTAAAGGTGGCATTGTAACTGCTACACTACCCTGCACATGTAACTAGGAAAAGCCTTGCATCAATTATTGCGGAGGATTGGTTTGTACCAAACCTGTTAGAGCATGTTGCATTTTATGTAGTAAATTGCATCGTATGTCAAAAGTTTACTGCTGGGCACACATTGCGAATAATCAGGGGAGTGATCCCTCGACCGATGGTCCTTTTCAGCATTTATAGATCGATTATGTTGATATGCTGCAAGTTTGTAGTGGATATAGGTATATGATAGTGGTGGTGTGTCCCTTTTCAAGATGGATTGAAGCAGGTCTATGTACAGCCACTTGCGCTGCAAAGTTTTTACTGCGAGAAGTATTTCCAAGATGGGGAGTATTTGAGGTGCTGAGATCCGACAATGGCCCACATTTTGTTCATGTATTGTTTGAACGGATTAGCTTGTTATTGAAGATAAAACACAATTTCCTTCTGCTTATCACCAGCAAGCGAACTGGATATGTGAGAGACTGAAGGGTCTTCTCAAAGAGAGACTTGCTAAATTGAAATTGTCACTAAAAAAGGGATGGCTCTATTGCCTGCCCTTAGCATTATATGCATTAAGGAATCAGCTTGGGTCAGACCACCACCTCACAAGCCCACAAATTAGTAACAGGGAGGCGGATGATAAAGCCTCTGACTCTTCCATCGAGGATTAGGAGTGATGCCCAGAAGACAGCAGAAATGTTAGGAAGTGAATTACTTGCTTACTTGACATGTATGACAGCTAGAATCTCTGTCATTTCAGACCAATTCAAGCGCAATTTGTGTCGGTCTCAGGACACAGATGAAGACCATTCAGCCACTGGATCAAAGGAACTTTTACCAGTACCGAGATTGTTCAAGGGAGACACCATATTGATACGTAACTTTACTAGGAAGTGGCATGAGCTCTGTTTCAGTGGGTCATACATTGTAGAAGACATTATGCCCTCTGCGATAAAGGTCCAGGAACGACGCACATGGATTCACCTTGGCGACGTCAAGCCATATGCTAATGAGAATGGAACACCCCACCCGATTCGGAAGCAAGGCAACACAAAGTAGTTCAGCATGTGCAGACTTGATCAATGACAAGGAAGAAGGACGCTGAAACTGCTGATTGAATAAATGCAAATGTGCATTTGGACTATGGCTCCCATGGGACACTTCTTATAGATATTTTAGCAGGAAGTGAGAAAGCAAACTTGTTCTTGAGCCACATGAATCTGTTGAAAAAATTAACTTTAGAAAATTGTTGACACATCATGATTATGCCTGAACAACAACATCTAATACAACATTGGAAGAGGGAGCAGTATCCCAACTCTTTTCTTACTGAATTTCTCTTTGGACACCCAAATGGTCCTATCTGATGTTGGTATTTTCACAGCTCTTGGTTATTGTTTTTATTTTTATACTTCGAGCATATACTGCACTTGTGGGGAGAAGTACTGACATTCGTGTTTTCTTGCACTAGCCTAAGATTTGTCCAATTATAAAGAGATTGTTTGCAGCAATTATTGAGCAAATCTTGCAGATACCAGAGCACTTGACGAATTTGCCTGATTAAACAAGTGTTTTCCTTTTTAAAGAATAGTACACAGGCATAATGTGGAATCCAGAAAATGATGCAGTGGAGGGAAACGAGTGAGTTTAACAACGTATGGGAAATTGTCACTGGTGGGGACTGATGTATTGGTGCCTGATATATGTATGCATAGCATCTATTATTGTTTTCCTGTTTCTATTAATACATGCTGCTTACCTTGCTAGTCCAAGAAGGAAGCAGTCCCTCTAATTCTTCCCACACCAATGACCCTTACACACATTTCTGTTGCCGAAGGCCAAGACCATATGTGATTATCCCTACACCAGTGACACATGTAAGGTCACATATTTCAATGACAAGTGTTCCTATGATTCCCCCTGTAGGAAGGATGTATACTGATGTATTTCATGAGTTGCTTATAAGTGCACACTTGGCAAGAAAGAGACCCAAGAGGAGAACAAGAAAAGATGATTATGAGTTAAATAATTATCTAGACAGCACAGCACATCTGGGGAACATGTGGTATCAACACATGAAAGAGGTAGGCATGAGAACCTCTGACGAGAGCTGCTATGTGTGTGCTCTCCTACCCTATGCATTGGGGTATTCTAAAATATGCATAGCTATAGAAATCGACGTCCAAAATGCTCATTACTTGACGCACCTAGCACTCTGCCATACGAGATGTCAATTCCAGGGTCGAATAGCATCCATGGTGTGGGTGACAGAATGGTCAGCACCAGAGGAAGATGATTATGTTCAAGATTTGAAGACAAGAGCAAGACCACACACCAGAGACCATGTGATAAGATACGAACAGCCTGGAAGTAAAGGAGCAGAAATCAGATTGGAGATAAACAGAAAGCTCAATTGCAAAGGAAAGAATGATGAAGAAATACAAAGATGCAATGAGAGAGACCAAATGCAGATTTGGGGAACAGTACTTTCACCAGATGGCTGGGAAAAAGGCATAGTCGTATGCAAAGCAATGGCAGTGGGGAAGGGATGCAAACCTCTATGGCCGAAGCTTATCAAACTGCTGACATGGGTTGAAGATAGAGGAGGTCCAGTACAGATAGTGCCTCTGGCAAGCGCAGAACTATGCTTCAGAAACAATGGCACAAGAAAAGTTGGAGAAAACCAACAATGTGGACAAATCTTTGATCTACCAGGAATGAAGAATGGGACAGTAGTGATAATGGACCACTACTGGGCTTGTGGATACAGAGCTTATATGAAGCTACCAAGAGACTGAGGAGGACTGTGCTCCATAGTGATTATTTGTGTTCCAGCATTAGTGATTCCTAAAAGTGACTTGAACATTGGAGAATTTCTAATTGCTGATGCTCATCTAAGGAAGAAGCAATCACTTGAGATTCTCAAGAGGACAAAGAGGGAGAATTATTTCTCAGCTAAATTGATAGAAGCCTTTGATGCCATAACATATGAACACTGATTGTTCGGCGAGACTTCAGCAATATTCACATCAATCTTTATGCCAAGGATCCAGTTGATGACGAATGCCAAATGGTTACAGATAACTAGATGGGCGCTCCTGCAGCTGATCAACACTACCAGAAAGGGATTCAATGCTATCAAAGAAGAGCTGAGAGCCATAAGACTGATGACACTTGAGAAAAGATATGTCTATGACATGATAACAGCCATGCATGGAGGTGTTCGTGCCAAAATCGGAGAATCATGTTGCACATTCATACCTGCTCACGATGAAGAGAATGGGACCTTAATGGAGGCCATAACGTTCACAACTATATATACCAAGATGGAAGATGAAGTGGAAGATATTGCAGATGACAGCTGGTTTGCAGCAATCTTCTCATGGCTACCACAATGGATGGCGAATATCTTCAAGTTCCTTGGAGCATTACTGCTGATGATAATGTTTGGATTCTGTGTTATCAAGATAATAATCACACAGTGCAAGAAGACAGCAAAGAAAGGAATAGGAATGAAGATCATGATTGATGTTGAATCTGGATTTGAACCTAAAGAGCTAACTTATGAAGAAATCAGAGACTGTATAAAAGCTAGCATCCATGCACCTGAGGGAACAATGTTCCTGTATCCAAGATACCACAAGAAGTATGTGGGAAGATGGATCTACTGCAGCCCGAGTGGACAGTACAGCCACATGACCTGGAGTGTTGATGAACATGTAAAATCAGCAGGATCTTTGAAAGGTATGAAGAAGATATGGACTCCTAAGAAGCACTTCTTCAAGAGAGAATGTCTAGATGTGAAGATTGCTGAGAGAGTGGTCAATGAATCAACCAAAGAGGGGAGTGTCGAGTAGGAGCCAAAAGCCTCTACAGTAAGTCCTGCCCCTAGATTGCCTATATGTTGGGAACCAGAAATAGTGACAAGCAAGACACCTTTAATGATTCCTATAACACAAGTAGCCTTTGAAGAAAAGTATCCATTAAGGAACCCATTTTTTATGTATCCACAGAGAACTGACAGCCTCTTGGGAAAGATCCCAGAAGAGCCTGTGAAGACGGATAAAAGACAAGACTGGTGACGTCATATGAAGCAAAGTGACACACCTCAGTGGAGATGGCAAGAAATAAGATGAATAGACCACATAGAATCTGATGACAAAGTAAGAATCGAGTAACCTTTCATATATGGGATAATGATCACATGTGTGAAAAGCATGGAAGAAACAGACAACCATTTTATAATTGTACAGATGCAGTAACGCAACTAGACGAAGTAATCATAAGGCTGGCTATGTAGTGAATAGATTGCGGCAATGCGCCAAGGTATATATAGGCATAGGAATCTGGAAGTTCCACATCGTATTTGGGCAAACTGGACCCCATGAATAGAAGGGCTGAAAAAGTGTGGCACAGCAAAATAAGCCTAGCTGGAGATGGGAGAATAATCAAAGAGGCCTTCCTGGCCCCGTGTCAAGGGCTGAGAAAGCCAAGCAACTAGATGATTATAATGGAAAGATACAATGGATGAGAAGGCGATAGCTGAGCTCCTATTAAGGTGCGGCAGAAGGACATTGAATGCCAAGTTGTATTAATTTAATAATTTTAAATACAACAAGGAAGCTCAGAACATGTTCTCCAGTCACATGATCAGATGAAAATAGACTTTGGGCAGGATACATCGAGACCAGAAGATAAAGTCATGCTCACACTTCCTCTTGTTACCAGGAGAAGTGATACTTTGCAAAGCTGAGTTCAAAGACTTTTCTCATGGCAGACATCTTGAGTGATGATGGATGATGGGATAATTGGGTGGGGAGGCATGACCAGGCCAAAACCACCAGCACCAGGGATACCAGCTTGCATGCTGCTAACGAGTGGAATATTCCAGAATGGTACAAGCGTGTCAATCAATTATAAAGGGTCACGTACCAAAGAGCCCTATAGTTTAGAATTCCAATGAGATGTTGTGTATTTTATGACACTCACAATGACTTGCACTAGGGGTGGACAGAGTTGCCCACCTGACAGTAGAGACCCAATCACAACACCAACCCTCATTGAAAGTATATCTAGATGTCCCCTTTTACCCAATCACAGATTCACATGCAGTTTCTCAGTTTGCCACGTAGTGTGACGTCAATAATGACAGGTTTTTAGTATATAAATGTGTTTTTTATGTTTTGCACTGACATCAAGATGTCAGACATCCGATTATGTCCGTTGTACTCCCTGTTTTAGATAATTGTTATTAAAACAGTCTTTTGCCAACTTTCTGAGTCTGTTTTATTATTGATGTTTGAGTAATTTCTCCATCACCATCTACCCTGTACAGTGTTACCTCGTCTTAAAGAGCTTAAGGGTTCAATGATGTTTAGGGAGGTGCCAGTATCGATGAGGAACTTAGCGTGTTGATCACCCACCAGTAAAGTGATTTCGCCCTCCAATGCTGGGTTTGAACTTTCATCGTATAAATGTAATCCCATTGGGTGCCTTCTGTAAAGGTGGAAGGCGACAGAGATCTTCCTGTCACTTGCCCGACATGTCTCACAAGGTCTTTCCTTGCACCTGCATCTCTCATTGAAGCATTGCTGTGTGTGCCGGACTTCAATCTATGTGGCATAGAGTTGTACCCATGTGACCGTCTGGGTGGAAAATTGCAGACAACCGCCAAATGGTTCTCTCTACCACATTTGGCACAGGCTTGCCCAAAGGCAGAGCATTTTACACCTTCCTGATGGGGGAATTGTAGGCCACATCGGTAGCATCTACCGGATGAAGGGGACCCTCTGGGCGCGCTGTTGCTTGAAGCCTGACTCGAGCTGGAGCTGCTGACAAGACCTTATATGCTTGTTCTCATCCTGGAGTCTTGGTTGTTTCAATTGGAGAGGCTTGCATATCTGCTTGAGACTCTGTCCTAGCCATTTGTAGCATAGTTGCCAGAGGAAGCGGTTCATGTAGTAGTTTCTTTCAGAATGATGAAGTCAATCATCCTCCTATGATCCTCAGTCTGATGGCTTCCTCATTCATAAACTTGTGGAATTCGCAGGGCGCCACCAGTTTAAGAAGACCGGTGGCGAAGGCATCCATGGATTCACCCACCAACTGGCATGCCACGTTGAATGTGTGCTTCTCATGGTCAATTTTGTGCTGTGGGTCGAAGTAGTTGCTCTGTTCTTCTTTGAGGCCTTTATATGTCATGACGTCTTCCGGAAGTAAGGTAGGTATGAGATCTTCCACTTCATCTCCCACTAGATTCACCAGCAGCGGCATAGGGAACTTGTCGAGTGCGGTTTCATCGTGGGCTTGCAACTAATTTACAAATCTCTGGATCCATCTCTCCCATCGGGGCCACAAGGCTAGCTGGCCACATGTGTCAATTGGTCCAGGCCGGCAAAAAGCTGTTGCGCTACCTGGGTCTTCGGCTTCTGACATTTTGGCGGTCAAAGGAATATGGCGCCAATTCACAAACTCATCTGCAGTGTGCTTGCTACATGGGCCCCTGTATATTTTTACTTTCACAAGAGAAATCCCATCCTCGTCGCCATTGTCTGGTTCCTGTGAATCCTTTCAGCTTTAGTTCTGAACAGGGGACAGCATACAGCGGGAAGTGCAGACACACATATAGATACACAGAGGCGCATTATAAATCCTTTATCTCATCCCTGCAGCGAACTGCTGCTTCCCGGGCTCTCTACTGCACATGCACAAACATCGCGCATGCTGAATGGCCCGTACGACGGAGCGTGGAGGCTCCGTTAACTGTGTCCTTGCCAGGACACTACACAGACCAGTGGCTATATTGAATTAATGTTGTTCTGGTGAAGGCCTAAAATGAGTTATTGTGACAGCACTCTTGTATGACCATGCTACTAACATCTACGTGGCGCTGGAGTGCCTCAGAAGTCTCCCCATGTCTCCTGCAGCCATACGTAAACCCTGTTGGACTTAGCATTTAAAGATCATTTTTCCTGTAATCTTGGCTGCTGGATTCATGCCGACCGACACTGAGGCCTGTAACTTCCATGAACCCTCCTCTGGGGTCCACTGATTGACCCGGTTCACCTTTTGTTTCATTTACTCTCCAGAGCCGGAAGGTGACGCTAGCCCTGTTAAAGGCCTTCATTTAAGGCTTGCACTTCCATTCCTGTCTGGCCCTGCTACTAACATTTACTAAAATGGAAACCCTATGGAAAATGAATCCATCAGAGGAACACAAAATTAATCTCACAAATGCATGCTCCCTCTATAAAAAAGAAATAATCTGTACAAAAAACGAAGCTTACAATGTAAGAATAAGCAATGCAGGCTCCAGTGCTAAAGAACACTTCACCATCTTGAAGGAGCTAGAAAACCCCAACCCACCGACGGACATGTCCGTGAAAGACCAACTATGGTGCACGAGCATCCAAGATGCCCTTGCGAATAAAATCACTGGCCTGCAAACGAAAAATTGAAAACAAAAGACTACAACTCTCCAATAGTAACCCCCCCACCCCTAGCTTACCCACCACCTCTAACACTAACCACGGCTTCACCTTCAAAAAAGTAACTATACTAGAAGTGCAATAAATCATAACGTCTCTCAAACCGTCAAACTGCAAAGGGGACAGCTGCCCCGCACAGATTATAAAAGATGCAGCAAGAGACCTCTCCCCATTCATCTCCAAGCTAATAAACCTATCATTCTCCACTAACTCAGTACCCAACAATCTGAAACAGTCATGGGTCCTCCCCCTCCTAAAAAAACAGACCCTGGACCCAGCCATTCCTAATAATTACAGGCCTATCACCACCGTCCCATTCCTGTTAAAAATCCTTGACAGAGTTGCTTATCTGCAAATTCAGAATTACTTAGAGTCCAACCAACTACTTGGATTGCATCAATCTGGCTTTCGTCCTCAACATGGAACAGAAACTGCCCTTGTTGATCTCAAGAGTCAGATTGATGACATTAAAGATAAAGGTAAGGCTGCCATCCTACTCCTCCTAGATCTCTCTGCAGCCTTCGACCTGGTCGACCATAAAATACTCTGTAACCACCTCTCCTCTGCTGCACATTTCTCCCCCTCTGCTGTCACGTGGATCCAATCCTTCTTGGCTAACAGAACCATGAGTGTCTTTTCCTCCGTGGCAGCAGCAGACCCCATCCCCATCACCTGTGGCATCCCACAAGGCTCATGTGTTTCCCGTACCCTATACAATATCTTTACAAAACCTCTCTTTGATAAACAGGATCGTCTGGGTGTCACCTACACAAACTACGCAGATGATACCCAGATACTCCTCACCATCTCCGGCAATTACAATGCTGATGTGACTAGGATCAATGAAATCTTCTCCGTCATTCATGCCTGGATGGCCACACACTGCCTCTGCCTGAATGACGAGAAGACTGAATTGCTCCTTGTCGCTTCACCCAACAACTTACAAAACGTAGCCCCGACTACTCCAATATCATCATCAATGGCAACACCATCCCTGTCGCCAAAAATGTGAAAACACTCCGCTTTTATCTTGATGCCAATATTAACCTTACCGAACAAGTCAACTCGACCGCCTCAGCTACCGCCTATACAGGGAAACTAATTAGAGCCTGCAGACCCTTTCTCTCCACTAATAGCTGCCTTACGCTAGCTAGAGCTCTCATACAATCTAAGCTAGACTACTGCAACAGCCTCTACCTAGGTGCCAACCAATCTATAATCAGTAAACTCCAGGTTCTTCAAAACAATGCGCTACGAGCAGCACTAAACATTCCTAGGCGGGAACATATTTCCGCCACCAGAATCACATGCAAATGGTTCTCCATTCAACTAAAAATTGCTTTAAAGACTCTCTGCCTCACTTACAAAACCCTCAACCACCTAGCCCCTCCCTACCTTACTAACAAATTCACCATGAAACCATTCATCAGAACTACTAGATCCTCCAACACTTTATGCCTCATGGTACCTAGATTTATCTCTAAAAGAGCCGGAGGCTCGAGCTTTACAGTCCTCGCCTCCCAACTATGGAACACCTTGGCCCTGAACATCAAATCCTCCAAATCCTTCCAGTCCTTCAGGAAACTTGCCATTGGGTGGCTACTGACAAAAAGCCAACCATAAGCTAGGCCTAGCTATAATCTGTATATATTGTGCATGCCTTACCTATGTCTTTACTGTATGCATTTACTACCATTGTCTGTATATACGGTATATAACCTTTGATAATGTACCACTGCTAATTACCATGTACTGTGCCTTGTAACCTGTCCTAAGAGCCCTTTTACTCCTGGGTCCGGAGCGCTATATAAATAAAATAAACAAACAAACAAACAAACAAAACACTGGTCTCCCTGTGTCTTCTGCAGCCACAGGTAAGTCCCGTTGAGCTTAGCATTTAAAGATCATTTTCCTTATGATCATTGCCGCCAAATTCATGCCGACTGACAGTGAGACCCGCCTCTTGGGTCCATCGTCCACTTCATCTTTTGTTTCACTTCCTCTCCGAAGCCGGCAGATGACACAAGTACTGTTAACGGACTTTGTTTAAGGCTTGCATACCCACTCCTGTCTGGCCCTACTACTAACATCTATGTGGCACTAGAGTCCCCCCATGTCTCCTGCTGCCACAGGTAAGCCCTGTTGGGCTTAGCATTTAAAGATAATTTGCCTTGTTATCATGGCTGACCGACACTGAGGCCTGCAGCCCCTTCATGAACCCACCTGTGGGGTCCACCGATTGGCCCTGGAATGGCCACCATGGCTGCCATTCTTAGATCCTTCACCAACTTCTTGCCTCATTTTTGGACTTGGTTGAGGGTTATGAACCATTTTAACTTGCATCAATACCGCTCTGGTCTGCCTCACAAGATTGTCTACTAAGGGTAAGACTGCCGTTATGCACCCTTGTTTTGATCTCCATACCTGACTCGGTGGTTGAAGCAACACCTGCCAGTGAAATGGTCTTCCCGAACCAGGTTGATGCCCTTCTACCCCACTTTCCCTTTCTCCACGCCTTGTCAGAAACTGCGTTAGTTTAGTTTTGCCTACAACTTAAATGGTATTTGCTTCAGATCCCTACCCGGCAGCCCTGCGTTGCATGCAATTTTTCCGGCAGATATTTACACCATTGTCAAACCGGATATTAAATTATGCCTCTTATTACAAACGATTTGTATGTACATTGGCCTACGCCAAGTTGCTTGAAAATTGTACGCGAATAACTCTCTGCGGCAAGGTCTTGACCTTAGAAATTGATGTAAGCAGCCATCTTGAATCAAGCCTCCATTTTAGGTTAGAAACCGCCATTTTGGGGTTTTATACAAAGTCACCCGGTAATCTAAAATGGCCGTTTCGTGTGTCCTTGTTCTTGCCTTAACCTCTCCAACCTTTGTAGGGAAGTTAATGTCCAACCTGCCTTCAGGCTACATGTTAGGGTCATGTAGACCTTGTCCTTTGTTGACCTCGGAGCAGGGCATTACTTGAATTAGCAATGTTAAACTACAAGTATACAAGAACAGTAATGCTATCCGAATATAATATGCGAAACATTGTTTGGTCTGTATTAAAGCAATATATAAAGAGTGTAAATGTTAAATTGAAGAATAATGGAGTGTGTTAGTAAATGTATCGAAAAGTTATCCGCATGCACGAGATATGTAAATTAGGAAAGTGAACCTGGCGCGACCCTAGCCCAGTGCATGATTAACCTGTTAGGGGGCTGGACATCATTTTACAAATTGTATAATAGCACCGATGTCCAGCTAGGAAATTCCCTCACTGCTCATATTGGACCTGCTGGTGGTCTCTGTGATGTATTGACAGCCAAATAGCTATTTGTGTACTTTGTTGAATACTGTTCAGTTTTGTAATAAAGATTCTGGGAATCTTTATAAGCCCGTGTCGGTGTATTTTACTTTGCCCGGTGTAAAAGCCGTAATATTGTATTTTTTATGATTTCACAGATGGCGCCCGAATAGGGACCCTCAAGATTGACTTCGTCTCGTTGAAGGTTGGCTCGGCTATCGGACCGGGATCGGACGGTGTCAACACAACCGGACACTCTAAAACGAGAAGTGAATTCCTCGACGAAACTGCACGATCCGATCCCTGGACGGTGAGCTATAGCCCGAGATGATGTCTTTTGACGAGGGTCCATATATTTGAGGTGGGTAAATTTGCCGAAAATCACCAGACACGTGGGTCCTTTGCATTGTCCTTAGTAACCCGATCGGGCCAACCAGTCCTTTGGTCAGGTGAATCGTGTCCCAATTCTTAATTTAACCCTGACAAATTTGAATTTGGAGCATTGTACTCGCGAGCACAATTATTTAACCAGGTAACACCAGAACTTTGACATGCCTGGGAAATTGTCTGCCTGCTTTAGGGCATTTTTCCACAGTGACAGACAATCTTTGGAAGATAGCTGTCCCGCACCACAGGAGGGGTCGCCGGCATGTACTATGTACTGTAAGAAAGGCTTTGGTAGTATAGCATTTAATGACATTTGGCACAGACAAACCAGACATAATTCTAATCTTCAGTGGCCGACCAATGGTAGTTTTGAAATCCCTCGTATAGAATATTTAGAGTCTGTATTAGTAAAGAAGAAGGCTAGGCCTGCAGCATTTGACGCGTTGCATAGTTGGAAAATAGAAGCTTTGCAGCAACAAAAGAGTAGAGAGAAACATATGCGTTGACATATGATGAGTGTCGAAAAGGCACGGTTATATGATCAAAATAAGCAATTGGAGTCAGTTAAGAACACGGACAGGGCATTTCAATTAGGCATTCAGAAGATCTACCCTTCAAAAGATTTTCATACGTCAGACGAATTGATTAATAAACTTTTGCATGAACGAAGGCCTGATGCCTCCGCGCCACCTCCATATGTCCCTCCTCCTGGCGCTTTGCCCCTTCCTGTTGTAGTTCCCCCTCCCATAGTTCCTCTGGTCCTCCCTGTTGTTCTTCCTGTTGTTCTTCCAGCCGTCGCCTCTTTGCCTGCCCCCTTGCCTTCACCTGTTGCTATTCAGAATGTGTCTACTCTTCCTCTTCCAAGTGATCCTGCATCACTTGTAGCAGACCAGGGAGCAAGACCAAGGGTTGTGACTCGTAATACTGTGTCGCCAGACAAGAGGAATGAATTGACTGCTTGGGCTAAACATTGTATGGAGAAGGGTGAACAAGCTGATGTTTTTTCACACTCGAAAATTTAAAAGATATTCCTGAGAAAAATGTTTTTATCGAAGGATTAGGGACTCATTTAAGTATAATGTGGAATAGACTAGATGATGTAGATTTCCCACAAGGGTTACGGGATTTGAACGCCTTAGCATTGTCCGGAGATACTGCGGAGAAGGTATATGAGCATGTCGAGAGGATTTTTGAGTATAGGAAGGAGTTGGAAGAGTTACAGAACGAGGAAGTAGATGGTGATAGTTTAGGTATTATGTATTTACAGAAACGGTTTTCTCCTCGTCGAGAATTAAAAGGTGAGGAAGCACGAATTTGTACAAAGGACGCGATAAGATGGATTTCGGATATGTCGATAACTCCAGAAGAAGTATATGACACGTACAGTCAATATACATTAGAAATGCAGAAGAAAGTGATACAGGTGATGGTAGAGCACCTGCAGAATGAGTGTGTAAGAAGAAAGATTTGTTGCCCCGCAGAATTGTTGAGTGTTTATAAGAGAGCTTTTTTGATTGATACTTCTTTGACTGCCTTAGCGCTTGACTTGGCTCTGTTGCTTAGTAAGTGTTCGGAGCTGCCTACTTCTCAGTTGCCTATGAGAGAGGTACCTCCGACATTTGTCCCAAAAGTTGAGATTGCGGCTGATGCTGCACGAGGTATATTAGCCGGAGAAATTCCTGCACATTACGTTTCACAGTTTGTTCACGTCCCGTTTTCAAGACAGGAAGTGAACACCATAAAGCAATCTATTCCTGATATACAAAAAAATCCAAACGGATTCTATAAAGAAATAGAGTCGGTCTTACAGTCGTCGGTATTCACTTTAAGTGATATTGACCTATTATTTCCCATACTCCTGCCTGTCGATTTGTGGAAGCAGATTAGGACTATAGATAACATACCTGGGTTGGGAGATACATGGGATAACATGACTAGGCTGGACAGAGAAAGACCAGCTGGTGAACCACCACTTCAAGTGCTATTAACCTTGCCTGATAGAATTATTGTAAAATTGAAAACTATGGTCCCAGAAAAAAGAATCATATGGGACAAGCTTACGGCCTGTGTCCAAGGAAAGTCTGAGGGTGCTACCGATTTTTTCAATCGGTTCGAGCAGGTATTCTCGGATTTCAGTGGACAAGATTTGGGCACAGAGTCAGGGAAAAGGTTGATTGTCGACAAATTTGTACGTGGATTGCTGCCTGACATCCAGTTACAGATTATGTCCTCCGAAAGCGCTTGGCAGGCGAAGTCCCAATCAGAAGTATTGCATATGGCTCAGTATTATGAAAATCGTGTAAACACTGAAAAAGAGAAGCTTGAGAAAAAAAAGGGTGACTTGAAAACTAAAGTTTTATTGCAGCAGATCGTTAGAAACCCTAGAGGGGGTAATCAATTTAGAGGTCAGTACATCCCACAGGGAAGTGCGCCCTTGGCTCCGGTAACCATTAACCAGTGTGCCTACTGCCGGCAGGAGGGCCACTGGCACTCACAATGCCCAACCTTACAGCAAAGGTCATTTGGGAACATGGGTAGACGATCCAGAGGTCGCCCAGGTGCAGGGGGTCCCGGCAGAGGTCAGTTTGCACCAGAATCACAGCAATCTCCTTCACAAGATAAGCAAGTTTCGAATGTGGATAATATAAACATTTTTGATCACCCTTCTGCCGCGTATCTCTCTGAAGAACTTCCTTTTGATAATATTTTTTCCGCTAGGATTGCCCGAAGCAGGATTTGGAACCTACACCTATTTATCAGAAAGGCCCCTACGTTGAGATGGCGGTGGGAAATAGGAAGCATCTATTTTTAGTAGATGCGGGAGCACAGAAATGTTCCATTGACCATTCACGGGTTCCAAATATTCCCCTGTCAGGGCAATCCAATGTTTCCGTAGGGTTTTCAGGCACACCTGTAGTTTGTCCGGTCTCTTTCCCGGTACCGATAACACTGGGTCCCTTCACGGAACAGTGTCCATTTTTACTTACCACAGACTGTGGGGAGAACTTGCTGGGGCTAAATTTGTTGAAAGCATTACACACAGTAATTCATTGTTCTCCGGATGGGATTCGGCTAACAATTTCACCGCAGCAATCACTCGCCTCTCAGTTTTTGACTCGACCTTTACCGCCAGAATTTAGTAATGTTCCAGAATGCTTATGGGCAATCGATAATAATGATGTGGGCATTCTCCAAATTGAACCTGTTAAAATTATTTTGAAACATGGAGTAAAATTGCCTCGAATCCCGCAATATAAGATCTCAGTTGAAGGCGAACAGGCTTTGAAATGTATAGTTTCTGATTTTGTACATCGTGGAGTAATTGAGGAGATTATGGGTAGCATATGTAACAGCCCCATTTTGCCAGTATACAAAAAAGGCGATAATGCGATTCCCTTTCGTTTTATAATCGATTTACGTGCTATTAACAAAATTGTGGCTCCTCAATTTCCTATTGTACCTGATGTTACAACGATATTAACCATGATTCCGGCTTCTGCCACTCACTTTAGCATTGTTGATCTTAAAAACGCGTTTTTCAGTATTCCTATACACAAGGAAAGTAGGTATTTGTTTGCGTTTACCCTAGGTGGACGCTTGTTTACAGTCACTCGTGCACCACAAGGGTACACTGAGAGTCCAAGTATTTATAGTAGGGCATTGAAAGAGCAGCTTGATACCCTTGAGTTGCCTACTACTTGCACGTTAGTACAGTATGTAGATGACCTCCTCTTGGCCGCTGATTCTGAGAGTGCCTGTAAAGAAGGCAACGTGTTGCTGCTTTGTCATCTAGCAAAACATGGCCACAAAGCTACACTTAAGAAATTCCAATATTGTTGCCAGGAGGTCGCCTATTTAGGCTATCTCCTGTCAAAGGAGGGAAGACGGTTGACACCTGAACGAATAAAGACCATTTCTGATATGTCTGTCCCAAATACGCAAAAGGAAGTTAGAGCCTTGATAGGTATGGCTTCTTATTGTAGATTGTGGATCCCGAATTTTTCGTTAACGATTAAATCAATGTTGGCTTTGACAAAGAAGGGCATTTCTTTGCCATTGCCATGGACTTTGGAACACCAGACAGCATTCGATTTGCTCAAATCCGCTCTGTGCTCGGCGCCGGTTTTAGGAACTCCGAATTATGATAAGGCCTTTGTATTGTTTGTGCATGAACGTGATGGATGTGCTTTGGCTGTGTTAACGCAGGAACATGGAGGGAAAAATAGGCCATGAGGCTACTAATCCTCCGCCCTTGATCCTGTAGCATGCGCTTTGCCAAGATGTTTGCGCGCTGTTGCTGCTGCGTCTGTAAAACAGAGTGAGGGAATGGTCCTGGGTCATGCGTTAACCCTAATGGTACCTCACTCTGTAGATATTCTATTGAATAGAACTCAAACGCAACACCTCACTTCTGCACGATTGACAAGATATGAATTGATCTTGTTTGCTCCCCACATTCAAATTCAGAGGTGTTGCGTATTAAATCCGGCTGAACTTTACCTGTCTCACAAAATATTGTTGATGATGACGATACGTCACACGATTGCCTTTATATGACAGAACAAGAGACTAAAGGCAGAATCGATTTGAAAGACACACCTTTGAATAGCCCTCAAGGAGAGCTATTTTGTGATGGCTCTTGTTTTAAACTTCCAGACGGTACATCCACGGCTGCTTATGCTGTCACTACTTTAAGCACGGTTGTGGAAACCAAAAGAATTATGCATATCTCTGCGCAGGCCGCAGAAATTATAGCGTTGACTCGGGCTTGTGAGCTTTCTGAAGGGCGCACAGTGAATATATATACTGACAGTCAGTATGCCTTTGGGGTGGCCCATAATTTCTGTAGACTTTGGAAAGAACGAGGTTTCTTGACCTCGCACGGAACGAAAATCCAGCACGCACTTTAATAGTGCGATTGCTTTCAGCACTTGCACTCCCTGTTCAGTTAGCTATCAAAAAATGTTCAGCACATAAAAAAGTTACAGATGATGTAGGAAAAGGGTATGCCTTCGCTGATCAGATAGCTAAACAGACTGCCACTGATTTCAGTTCAGAAATGTACGCTGTAAAAGAAGTTGTAAATGTTTGCACTTTGGGAGAAAGTATTGATGTTGTAAAAGATATTCAAGCAGATGCTACTGTAGAGGAAACTAAGAGATGGATCGAGGTTGCAGGAAGATTGGATGATGATGGGTGTTGGGTAGACAATGTTGAAGGGAAATGGTTACTCCCTGACGCCTACATTACAATGATGGTTATTATGGCTCATGGTCCGACACATGTGTGTGTGAGGAAACTAACGAAAATGCTACACAGTGTATGGGCCAATGATAAGATTTTCAAAATTGCTGAGTGTTTTGTCCAGAACTGCATGGTTTGCTTGCAGCACAATGTAGGGAAAGATACCTCGACTCCTAGAGGAAGTTTCGCTCCGCCTTCTGTCCCGTTTGAGGTTATTCACTTTGATTTTATTGAAATGGAACGGTGTAACAATCTTAAATATGTATTGGTTGTTATTTGCGCATTTAGTAAGTGGGTTGAAGCCTACCCGGTTAAAGATGCAACGGCCATAACCATGGCAAAAACTCTGTTGAAAGAGTTTTTTCCTAGGTTCGGGCTGCCGAGAGTCATCTGGTCTGATAATGGGCCACACTTTATTGCCACTGTAGTCCTGCAAATTTGCAAAGGACTACAGATTGACAAAAGGTTCCATTCAGCTAGACATGCCCATAGTGCCGGATTAGTGGAAAGGCACAATGGCGTTATAAAGAACAAACTCGCTAAGACGTGTGCTGGCACCAAGCTAAAATGGCCAGACGCCTTACCGATCGTATTACTATCGATGAGAACGACCCCTCATACTAAGACTGGGCTCTCTCCCTTTGAGGTGGTAATGGGGAGACCTGCTAATATTTGGGGTATGCCAAAAAGTCGCTCACTACGGGATATAGAAAATGTGCTACTTTCAGACTACTGTAACCAGTTGACTAAAAATCTGTTTTCAATTTATCACCCGGTGCGAGAGGCATTACCTGTACACTACGAGGGCCCTGGTCACAGTCTACGACCGGGGGACTGGATCCTCATGAAGGTTTTTGAGAGGTCGTCTTGCCTTGCACCTCGGTGGAGGGGTCCCTACCAAGTCCTGCTAGTCACCCAGACTGTCGTGCGGGTAGCAGGTCGAAAACACTGGATCCATGCGATGCACACCAAACGGATCCCACAGCCCGAGCCATACGATACAGAAGACACAGAATCTCTTCCCACTGCTGTAACTCGCATGCCTGAAACAGCAACAACCAACAAGGGAGAATCGGAGACCGCTTCAGAATCCGCAGGGCCGGACAAGACGGCCACCTTGTCTCCGCACTCCCCAACAGTGGAACTTCCGGATCAATCCTTTCTTGATCCCATTTCCGTCCGTTCACCACTTCCAGGAGGAAGTAACGACACTTTGTTCTCACCAGAAACAGCAAAATATAATTTGCGCCCAAGGAAATAAATGTACAGCATGGTCTGACTGTGCGACTGGAAAAAATCATTTGAGGGCTTGTCTTTTTGGCCCGATTGTACGGAAAGATTCTGTCGGCTAAGGGTTGTGGGAAAGACATTAAGAAGATGCGCGACTGGAGTCGCCAGCAAACGAACAATTGGTGTTTTTTCGATTGAAGACTACGATGCCTGCACCCGCTACTGCTCGTACTGAACTTTTAGATAAAAATATGACTAGCAGAGAAAATGATCAAGTATGTAAGGGGACCCCCAAAGTGTATTGTTGCCTTTTCGTGCTAATTACTGGATTTGTAATGACTTTTGGGTTTGGGTTATGGTATCTGGAAGAAGCATATCCGTTAGAGGACTTTTTACCTATTGAGAATGTATCTGTGATTCCCACTCCTTCTGTGCAATTACATACTTTGTCGCCTAGAGATTCTTTGCATAGACGGAATTATCAGAATAATACCCTTTTATTATTCATGAATGCCACTCATGCAATTTTTAATAAGACCAATTGCTGGATTTGTACACATTTACTGCAACATGGGGATAAAGGGCTTGGTTGGTATATTTACCCTTTGCCTCTGACAACTGCCTGTTACGCTTCTCTTAGAGCACTATTTTTTGGTCGATGGAATGACAGCATTTCAGGGAACTTTGATGGTACAAATTTAAATAGTTTTGAAAAGAATGTTTTGATGCCCCTGGGATGCTCGCTTTTTGCAAATAGAAGCAAGCCAAACGTTGCTTCTGTTAGCCCTCTGATAGATTGTCCCATCCTTTTCAGTCTTTAATCTCTTTCAAAATGGCTCCTATAGGCAATAAGGATGCCACGCCTCCATCTTATTCTGTTAATCACAGCCCCGATTCAGTATCCTTCTGCATACAGAGGAATGGAACACGGGCAATGGGTAATTTTAGAAAGTGCGCCAACGTTGCGAATTTGCTAGTGAAAACAGACCTCTGTACGTAGGCGAACCTGTCTATTTTGTTTGCGGTAATGTGACATTTCCGTGGTTGCCCAGGGATTGCCAAGGAACCTGTTATTTAGGGATTCTATTACCTGGGGTATTTATTGCCAGTACTACAGAAATTTCAAAACTCATCCACAACGAGGTGTAAAAGGGGATACTCCGGCGCAAACTTTAGGAGATATTATGAAATCTTTTGTACCATTTTTTGGGCAAATTACGAATTCAGAAGATATTAGGGGACTAGCGAGAGTATTGGAGAGAACCATCAATCAGACCACTGACCCTAGAGCAGAGAGCGATAAGATTAGTGGCTCTTCAGAACCGGATGGCATTAGATGTCATCCTGGCAGAGCGAGGAGGAGTATGTAAATTAGTGGGGTCCGCTTGCTGCGTTTACGTTCCAGACTCCTCTCCAAATATCTTTAGGGCGATCCAAAATCTGCATGTCCTTAGTTCAGAAGTTCATGTTCCTGAGGGAAATTGGGAACTTGGTACATGGTTTTGGGACCTCCTACGGTCATGGGGATGGAAGTTGTTCTCGGCCCTACTGCTTATCTTGGGAGGTTTTCTGTTTCTTTGTTGTTGTATACGGAGTCTCCCTGGTATATGCTCAGTATTAGGGGGATGTTGCGCGCAAGCAACAAGCGTATTGGGGAATAAAATATACACCCCAAAGAAGCTCTCCAAAGAGTATGTGTTGAAGGAAACTCTGGTATAAGACCTAATGGCAATAGATATGTCCGACAATGATTCGTGGTGTCTGGACGATGACGCATGGAGTTACTTGCAATCAAATCAGAAATAGTATTAGCACTTGGCATAGGCCAAAAGAAGGGTTTGTCAAACCGGATATTAAATGATGCCTCTTATTACAAACGATTTGTATGTACATTGGCCTACGCCAAGTTGCTTGAAAATTGTACGCAAATAACTCTCTGCGGCAAGGTCTTGACATTAGAAATTGATGTAAGCCGCCGTCTTGAATCAAGCCTCCATTATAGGTTAGAAACCCCCATTTTGGGGTTTTATGCAAAGTCACCCTGTAATCTAAAATGGCCGTTTTGTGTGTCCTTGTTCTTGCCTTAACCTCTCCAACCTTTGTAGGGAAGTTAATGTCCAACCTGCCTTCAGGCTACATGTTAGGGTCATGTAGACCTTGTCCTTGTTGACCTCGGAGCAGGGGATTACTTGAATTAGCAATGTTAAACTACAAGTATACAAGAACAGTAATGCTATCCGAATATAATATGCGAAACATTGTTTGGTCTGTATTAAAGCAATATATAAAGAGTGTAAATGTTAAATTGAAGAATAATGGAGTGTGTTAACAAATGTATCGAAAAGTAAACTGCATGCACAAGATATGTAAATTAGGAAAGTGAACCTGGCGCGACTAGCCAGTGCATGATTAACCTGTAAGGGGGCTGGACATCATTTTACAAATTGTATAAAAGCACTGATGTCCAGCTAGGAAATTCCCTCACTGCTCATATTGGACCTGCTGGTGGTCTCTGTGATGTATTGACGGCCAAATAGCTATTTGTGTACTTTGTTGAATACTGTTCAGTTTTGTAATAAAGATTCTGGGAATCTTTATAAGCCCGTGTCGGTGTATTTTCCTTTGCTCAGTGTAACAGCTGTAATATTGTATTTTTTATGATTTCACACCATGGCCCTCATTACGACCCTGGCGGAGTGGGTTTACGCCAGCTTTATTCGCGGCGGACCCGTCCGCCCTACTACGAGTTCCCGTAGCGCCATGGAACGTTTTCCGCCTGGTTTTTCCGGGCGGAGAAATCCATGGCGCTACGGGACCTTGATGTTAATTACGCCACCGTATTTTGCGGTGGCGCAATTAACGCCTTCCCCACTCCCATTATACCCTATGGGGCAAAAATGGGAATGGGGAAGCGTAAAATGGGGAATGGGGATTTACCGCCCCGCCAAGGTCGGCATGGGGCGGAAAATCCGCCAACCTCCATGGCGCTATCGGCAGCTTTCCGCCGTGCTCCGCGGTGCATTTAGCACCGCGATTTCCGCCAGGGTCGTAATGAGGGCCCATGTGTTTACCCACCTCAATGCACGGATCATTCGACTATCCTTCGCACACAATTTGGAGTAACCAACATAGCCCTTCTGCACCACAAAGTAATGCTCTGCTGGACTGTGCACCCACTTGATAATCGCTTTGCTTTGCACCTATTTCACCTGCATACCAGCCCCATGCATCACAAGGTGAGGCTTTTCCAATCTGGGCACTCACTATGATACTGCTGCTCACCTTTCTGTACCTCCTACCTGCTGTGTTTTGTACTTTACTTACCTTTAACCACCGGATTGACATTCTCAGCCCAGTGCTTTACTTTGTTTTTAACCTACCTAGAACCACCAGATGACACTCTCAGCCCTGCGCTGTATTAGCTGTTTATACCTGCCTATTTCATGTGGTCCCCATGACCATGAGGTGAGGCTTTCCCAAACGGAGCACTCATCACAATGTTGCATTTTACCTAATTAATCTACTTTATGTAGCCCCCATGACCATGAGGTGAGGCTTTATCAAATTGTGCACCCATCCTAATGTTACATCTTACCTATTGTACTTGCATATTGATGTAGCCCCCGTTCCATGAGTGAGGCTTTCCATTTGTGCACCCATTCTAATGTTTAATTTTACATATTTGTACCTGCATATTGATGTTGCCCCTGTACCATGAGATGTGGCCGTCCCAATGTGTGCACCCATCCGAATGTTGCATTTTACCTATTTGCACCTGCATATATCTGGAGGTGAGACTTTCCCATTTTGCGCACCAATCCTAATGTTGCATTTTAACAAAATATTTGAAGTAGCCCCCGTACCATTGACGCGCGGCTCTGCCATAGTATGCCCCCTTTAACTTGAAAATGTACACTTAATGAAACTAGTACCGTGATTCCTCAGGGTCTTGGGAGCTGCTATAAATGCTACAATAAATAAATAAATAAATAGCATTACCACATTCTGCTCTGACCGGCACTTCCCCCCATCGCCCCCACTCCCTTGTTTTTCTTGTTACTGCACTTCCATTATCCGAATGTCACAAGGCCTAGTAGGAAAATGTTTGTTATTCTTTATCCCTGCCCTCTCCCCCTTTGTCTTGTTGCGCCTTGAAACACCATTTGCTGTATAGGCGCATTATAAATACCCAATAAATACATTATAAAAAATGTTGTATCTGTTACCAGGAAAAATTGTCAGAACACGGTTGTGTCAACATGGAAGACTTTTGATGGAAGATATCATTGATTGACATGTGGATTAGGATTACCTAGTGTGCACCTTTATCTGAACACCTGGAAGCAGCACTTTGTTATCACCACTAATTTGTCAAAGGAGTGATTTGACATTTGGATGTAGAAGTCCTGACCTTAGGATGCATAAGAATCAGTGGCGGCTGCTATCAGAGGGCGGCAGGGCGCTGCCCTCTCTCCCACCCCCCAAAGGGCCCAGAAAGTAGAAGCAGTAAAACTGTAAAAGATTCAGAACACTTCTGAATCTTCTTTGCACTTCATTGACAACAGCGCGGGGGCGCTGTGGCAACAATAGTATTGTCTCAGAAGTTAACTCCTACAGGCCGGCCCATCTCCCACAGCGGGGCGTGTCCCGTTTTACTCTGCTTTTTCACTAGTAGAGTGCCCCGCCAGTATAAAATGTGCACAAACAGCGCACCGAAGATAGATACAGTAATGTCATTGGGCCTCATTACGACCCAGGTGCTAATGGGTTAACGGCGCTGTAAAAGGCTGCGGCGCCGTTAACCTATTAGCGCCTAATTACGAGGTCCCTTTGCGGGACCTGACCTTAACAGCTGGTGTAGACCAGCCGTTAAAGTAGGGAACGGCAAAGGGACCTTGGTGCTAATTACGGTGCCGCAATTTGTACTTAGCGCCTTCCCCATTCCCATTGAGCCCTATGGGGCAAAAATAGGAATGGGGAAGGGCCATGGAGGAAGGGGGAATTACCGCCCCACCAACCTTGTAATGGGATGGTAATTCCCCCTTTCTCCATGGCGGAGTCGGTAACCTACCGGCATGGACCATGGTGCTAATAGCTTCCGCCAGGGTCGTAATGAGGCCCATTGGCTGTTTGCCAGCCAATGACATTACTGTATCTATACAGATGATGGCGCAGGCAGGGTGTGTGCGTGCGCCTGCGCCACCTTCACACTTCAGTCTGCCTCTGGATTGTTTCGGGGAAGCTTGCCGGTAGTAAGTACCCACAGAGTGTAACACGGCCCCAACAGTCAGCACTGAAAGACATGTAGGCCAGTGCCTATACTTCTTTCAGTGCTGACTGTTGGCCGGGCCGTGTAGGCAACTTGGGGCTTTGTGTCCCATGGCGGCGGGCCCGCTACCTGGGACGCATGTCCAGCAGTCTCTTTCATCAGTACACAGACAATGGCCAGTACTCCTCTAGTTTATAAAAAGGACATTTGCCCTTACCAAAAGACTGCAAGCCATTTCACTGTATTTAGCACAAGTGCAAAAAAATAACCAGCCATTTCCCGGCCTGTATTCCCGAGGAGAGAAAACGACAGCAAGGCTCTTTGGCCATTCACTGCCGTGCATAGACATATCGCGCAAGCGGCAGATTGACCCCTTCGTGATAGTTGTTGATTCGTGCAATTCCGAGTGTATTTTCAAAAATTGCCACCAATTGTATGCCTTGGTAAATACGACTCGTGTTTTGGAGCACTCACCTCTCTGTGAAAAAAGTACCCCATAAACGCAAACGTCAAAGTGCATTCGTTTTGAAACCCTTCACTGACTAAAAACAAGATATGCACTATTTTCCTTCCAGGACGCGCGCCTACCTCGAAAACTCTTATCACCCTCCACCCCATAACATTAACATTTAACACACATTTCAGTAGAAAGGGACCTTTCATGAGCTGAGCACTAAAAGTGAAAGCGAGGCATTAGCCCTATTTCTTGGTAGTTGTCATTCGTTTAATTGCATAGAAAAAGAGCGACGGTCAGCAGAGGCAGATTGGCATTGCACATTGCACTGCACTACTGCCACGCAGATATCCCTCCCCTGTACAAGTGTTCCTTGCCTCAGTGTGGCTGCACATATATGTTGTTTTGCGAGATGGCCAGATGAGCGCGAGCATGTGACTCCCTTGAAACCACTTCAAAGCTTTGCACTACTCATATGTGATCATAAGGTGCGAGAAGTGACAGCTGGGCAGGCTCCAAGTATGTAGCAGTTCAGACACCTTTTTACTGTATGTTGTTGTTGCCCCATTCTTGAAGTCAAATGTGATTGGGATTAATGCAGCGGCGAGGGCCGCTTGGGCCTTTCTTTACCCTCGGTCCGTGGCCGAGGGGTACTGGCACGACCCCAAATGTTGGCAGGTAGAGGAACCGTACAGTAAATCGAACTCTCAAAGATGACAGTTTCGTCAGAGAGGACTGGGATTAGCTCTTTGGTACAGTGTGTATGCAGCCTGCAAGGCAAACGCCGAATCACACCTCTCCCATGCAAAGTGTGGCTGTGGGATTATTCACAATACCTCACCACTCTGTCTATACTGGGTCACTTATGAGCAGGATTGGACTGGGAACCATAGCCCTGAATAAAAATGTTCTAAGTGGCCCCATATTACACATTTTCAGTAAGTCCAACCCCTTTTCTGTGAGAACATTTAGAAATAAAATAGGTTACCAGTACCACACAAAAGAGGCCTGCGGTGCAGAGGTCTACCAGGAAATCCCCAGAGTTCTGTGTAGGTCAGTCCATCCCTGCCGATGAGTCATGGAAGGTATTTAAGATGGGTCTGGTAGAAGGACCCATCACTGTGTGCCCCTGGGCATGGTTCCCCAGGGGATGCTGGGCAGCTGTGGCCGGGGTTTCCCAGAACTGGAGTCCTTTCAGGCTGAGGCCCTTTTTATTAAGAATGGGTGAATTCTGGTCTAGGAACGCTTGCCCTACACGTGAATGGGTGAATTCTGGTCTAGGGACGCTTGCCCTACACGTCTGCTGATGTAGTGAAGGGCATTCGGGATGATGCACACCTTGAATAATGCATGCCCAGAGACAAATGGGGATATTTATTCCTTTCCAAAGGCCCACCGACTTTAACATATCCCTGCTTACCCACTTGCCAGCAGTAGACTGCTAGGCCAACTCCCAGGTGGTACCGTTCAACATACTTGGCCAAGTAGGAGTGCATCATTTCAGCTGTCAGTCATTTAGTAGCACATGGGTAGTTGTTATCTGCCCCATGCCATAGCTGCGCGCTCCTTGAGATGTGTGGCTTGATATCAATAATTGTGAATCGACACTCTTGCAGTGTTCATCTCTCCATTGTTATTCACCAAGGAAACTTGCAGGCAAGAGGCCCTGCAAGGCTAAGGGATATTAGTATGTAAAACCTAATGCTTTTTATGTCATATTTCGGTGGGTTTTGGACAGTAAATAGCATATTTGGAGGCCATTTTTCAAAAAATGTTGCGGGGGAAGAACCCCCCCCCCACACCCCATTGGGTGGTGGGGGCTTGTGCGCTGCACGCGCTCGCTCCATAAATTCCCCCAGGGATCTTTACGCCCCACCAGCTTACAAACTCACTAGCCTCCACTGGTATAGTACTCTTAAGATAACGCCAGTGGCAACTTGCCAAGCAGCATGTCGCAGGGGCAAAGAGGTCTCCCAGGACACTTAGGGCCTGATACAGTTTTCCAATGGAATTGTGCGATTATAAACACGCTTCAGTGAATCAAGCACTTAATAGTGAACATTTTAATACATTTCTCAAATTAAGAACTGCAATTAATGTTGTAGGTCCCTCCATAGTGGATCTTTCAAAAGCCTACAGCAGCCGGTCTCCCTGACTGGCCTGGTTGCCCACATCGATTTACGAGTCAGTCCCGCAAGCTAAATGGGCTTGTGATGTCATATACCACATCTTCTTGGTCATGAGTCACATTATTTGGTCATTACTATACAATACAGTTACATGTTCACAAATGCTGTGTTTAATTGCTATTACGTCTTAGTCTCCCATGACTATCCCTGGAAACGCCACCCTGGCCTATTATATACCCTAGCAGAAGAGTCACACACCACAACCACCACCCACGCACACATTACTGAATGATGAGTGCATGCAAAGTTCTCTAACACTGCCACGAAGTGTCTCTGAGCTGAGAACGAGGCCCAGATGTTTGGCTCATCTCATAGGGAGGTGATAAGTGGCGTAAGCAGATCTGACATGTGTGAGGTGAAGAGCCCGTGCCTTGAATAGCCCATTTTATATCGATAGCAATTGGGGAGGGGACGGAAACAAGTCTACAGTGCTCTGCCAAGTAGGGGGCCTGGATGGAAGCCATGTTTTGCATTACCTATGTGTGGTTTAAATCCCTGTAAAGGAAAAGCTTTGGGGCTGCCAAGCAGACCAGGGAATGAAATGAGAAGGACCTCCTAAGTTGCACCGAGCATCATGAGCCAAATACAGTCTTGAATATCTATCACGGTCAAGTCCAATCGCTAGTCCCCAAAGCAACACGTTTTTATTGCCTACTTTGCGCCTGTCATCAGTCCAAAGAAATATAGCTGTGTACCAAGTCTCCTCATTTAAGGGTCATGGAAACATATTTGAAACCCTCACATTAGCTGCGAAACAGCATTGAGTGTATTGATCAGGACATTTCACACGCTCGGAGGTTTCGTTGTCCTCGTCGGGTTTCCCAATTGTCTGGCCGGCCTAAGGTTCTGGGAGGAAGGGCTGCTTATCTGTTGAAATGTCGCGAGAGGGAAAATTATTGGAAGGGAAGCAGAACACGGCGACTGGAGCAGGAATGCACTGCTGTGCTCGTCTGAAATGTTATGCTACTTTTTTATTCAACGTTTACAGGAATATTAAAAATGTCTGGGTTGTTTTCACAGTGCATCCATCTGAAAGTATGGATTAGCTCTGCGCTTTTGGAAAATCGGAAAACCTAAAGAAAACGACTGGATTTAATTGTATGCCACGAAGGCTCCTCACACGGATCATGGTGCCATTGTTCTCTCAAAAAAGCACACACACACATATCCTTCACTTTAACACAACAAGAAGCAAGAACGGGCCCCTGCCTGCCTCACACTGGGTCACAATGCCCTGCCGGCGATGCAGGGCAGGGAACGGGGGCTGGGGGTTATTGCCACATGTCCTGGGAGGGGGTCGACGAACTCTCGGACTTCAAAAAGTAATAGTTTCTTTTTTAAGTCACTCTGCTTCATAAAGACATTTCCACGCGGAAATAATGTCTTTATGACGCAGAGTGACTTCAGAAGGAAACTATTTCTTTCTGAAGTGCGATGCCCACCACTCCCACCACACTATGGTGTCAGGTGTGTCCAGTCCAATCCTGTTCATCCTACTCCATTCACCAGTTTGAGGGTAAATCCCTCCTCTTTCAACAGATTTTGCTACCATTGTGCCCTTTTGTGCACTTACTTTTTTTTTACCATCGTCCAAAGCCTGCTGGTGCCACCCAGGACCATTCTGAACATCTCTCCGGTGTCACCCAACATTGCAACTAGCCACTTGGCTCATGACCTATAGCCTGCATCTCAGCATCCCCCTATTTTTGCTACTGGCCATCTCAAAGTTATTTATTTCTTTGCTGTAGTCTTGCCACGTCTAAACAACCATATGGTCTTTGCCCTTTTCCTCATCTGAGCATTTAAATCGGCTGCATTTTGTTTCTCAAAGTCGTACGTGGTCTCAGCCTGCTGGCAAGGTGGGAAACACTATACGGTGCATTGCTGTAAACCATCAGCGGTTTCTTGCGGCCCACTGCTGTTTTCCGCTGACAAGGGTGGTCAAACTAGCCCCCTCATGTGGCTTCTCATTCAATGTATCATGCACCACTGCCGGCTCAGACCTTGCCCCATGAGGATTCTTGTTTGCCCACCCAAACTGTGGGCCATGTTCTGGTCTGTGCCTCGTTCACATCTAGTCACATCTTTTCTCTACTGCCTGCCCCTTGTCTCATCCACCATTTTTCCCTTTACTTGCCCTTAGTAGGGGCGCTCTAACTCCCCGAAAAAAGTGACCTGCAGAATTTGACATACCAAATTATGCAGCCACACCACAGTGCACCACATAGCCACCACCTCATGTCCCCCAGTACCCCAAGAATGTTTGGCATGTTTTCTATTTCCAGTGAAAGGGGGTTGGAGATAGAAGATAATTTTAAGAGACCCAATGCCATGCAAGGGCCTGCCAGACACAGTAGGGACACATGTTATAGGGTTCTATCGGGGATGGCGCTAGCCTGCCCTCCTATGTTGGGCTCTAATTTTTTTTAACCCTTGGGAGACTTCAGGGAAGTTCGACAGGTTTGTGGGGCTTCGGACCACTGATAAATGGAGTCGTTCCAGTTTTGCACTTATCAGTTCATCCACTCCTACTTGTGGCTGTGGTCATGAAGCCCTCCATTTAAAATAATGTCCTTATTAGCCTTTTTGTGGTTGTCCTGGGCTTTCTCTCATTATGTCCTTCCCTCCTGTGCAGGAAGTGAATTAGCTAACAAAATGGCTGCTGGTGTTTCAGCGAAGTACGCCCTCTTCAAAGGTGGTAAGAAATGACCTGCTTGTATCTGGGCGGCGTGCAACCCTCATACAAATGTCTGTCATCCAGGTCAGATAGGCTATGCTCACATGTGCTCATGCTTCTACCACTGTCACCACTATCACATGGTATCCCACCAGATAATTGGGGAGACAGACAGAGCCTGCATCTGCAGAGCTGCTCTCCTCTGGCCCAATTGTCATGAACGAGTAGAAAAGGAAGCTGCCGCTCCAGGGCAGGGCTTCTTTTCGGCGCATAGAAAAGATCTGTGAACTGTTCAGGGCTAGAAGCTGGTAGAATTAGGATCTTGGGGCACATAGACTTTGCGAGGTAACTTGAGCACAAAGACATACATCCTGTGGAGCTTCAGGCATAAGGACAGAGAGCGTGGGGTCCATGTCATGGGGTGGTGGGGGGGGGAGGATATCTCAGACTTCAAAAATAAATAGTTTCCTTATGAAGTCACTCTGCTTCATGAAGATATTATTTCCACACCAAAATAATTTTTGATGAATAATTTCTTTATGAAGAAATCATTTCTTTTTTTATAGTTGTAGGGTCCGCTCTCTGTGGCAGGGGGGCAGGCTTTGCTGGAGATTGTCATATCCTGGCAAGGACATAGTTAACAGAGCTGAGGAGCTGCATCAGAGAACAGACAGGCCAATCAGCATTTGCGCGATCGCGCATGCACGGGATCGTGCATGCACTGCATTGTGGATGCACTGGATCTCACGTGCGCAGGACATCATTTATCACGGGCAAAGACGAAAACAAAGGCAGAAAGCCAGTACGAGAATAAAGTGCACTTCACTAATACCAAGGCTCCTGGTTTTAATTGCCACTGCATGACATTGTGCATATGCATTCTTTTCCTGTTCACTTCAGTTGTAACGGAGCTCACGAAGGAAAATAAGCCAATGGTGATGAGGGTGGGATTCCTCTTTCACTAAAAGTACTTCTCAGTCTCATTTCTACCATTTCTACTGACAACACGACATTCAAGGTGCAAGGAAGATCACCTCCCTTCATAGATGTCAGAAAGTGAGCCACGTGAAGATAAGGTGCACATCGCAGAAAATTTTCGCTGACCCAGGCCATTTGACATGGGTGACCAGCAGGTACTGGGACAGTGCTGGGAGAAATAGATAAGCAGATTCTAAAACTACTTACACGCTCACGATGAACATGCACCCGACAAGTTCACCAAGCGACTGGTGCTAAATCTAGTGGGAGACGAGGTGGAAGACCTAATACCTACCTTCCTGCGAGACGATATTAAAACATATGCAGGTCTCAAGGGGGCGCTAAGCACATACTTTGATCCACAATGTTACATTGACCATGAAAGACATACGTTCAAGGCATCATGTCAAATAGTGGGTGAATCCATGGACACCTTCGTGACTCCTCTCCGTAATTTAATGGCTCACTGTGAATTTTACAAATTCACAAATGAAGAGGCGATCAAACTAAGGCGCATTGGAGGATGACTGTCATCATCATTTAAGAAGAAGCTACTCGGAGAGCCGCTCCCCCTTGCCACCATACTGCAAATGGCCAAGACAGATTCCAAAGCGGAGCCACAAGCCTCAGAAATTGAAACCGCTAAAACCTCTGGGAGAGAACAAATATACCAAGTCTCGCAAGCGACTCAGAACAAGTACGCAAGTAGTAACACAACACAAAGTCTTGGGAGATGCTATTTATGCAGCGTCCCATTCCCTCACCGAGAAGGTGTACAGTGCCCCTCCTTTGGACACATCTGAATCTGAACCAAGTACGGCAGAGAGAATCCCCTAGTGGTTGTGTCCAACTTCCACCTCGACGACCACAAGGATACAACTTCACCTCTGCCAAACAAGAGTATGATATGCACAGCACTGTGTCAAGAAGAGATGCCAGTGCATAAGGAGACCTCGTCAGACATGTTAGACAAGTTACAGGAAGGTCTCCATCATCCTCACCATCCAGATAGGTAAACCAGCTTGATTATGCCTACATGATGAATGAGCTGACAACCTCACCTGAGAGTGATGTCAACCTCCTAGTAGGGGATCACCAGACAAAATCTCTCATCGACACTGGTGCCAACTTAAATATTATGTGCGTATCAGAGTAAAGCAAAATGAAACCTCCTCCACTGCTAATACCGTCTGACCTAAAGGTTTTCCAATGGGGGTGAAGGGCCCACTGCGAAATCATGGGAGATTCTCCACAACACTACAATACAAACGAAAGTGTGCACATACTGAACTCCACGTGCTACAAAGAGAAGCTTCTAGGAATATTTGACTGGGTTGCCCCACAGCCCTCAAGATGGAAATTGTGGCAGTGACCTACATCATGCAACACGACCCCTTGATCATGCAAGCCTTTCCAACTCTATTGGAAGGAATTGGGTGCCCTAAAGGGGATCCTATGAAATTCACATCCATAAATCCATAAAGCCTGTAGTTTAGCACCCGAGGAGAATACTGATTCACATACAACCACTCATGGAAAAGGAGATACAATGTTTACTGGGCAAAGACATAATAGAACCGGTCAGTGGTCCGACTCCATGGGTATCCCCCATAGTAGCTGTCCCCAAAGGAGGGGTCACCTGACAAAATACACATATGTGTGGACATGAGGCAGGCAAACAAGGCCATTGGCCACGAGAGGCACCGAGGAATGTATTTAGACAATGAAATCAGCCTGTTGAATGGGGAAAAGGTATTTTCGAAACTTGATCTAAACAAGGGATATCATCAAATCAAAATAGATGAAAAATAACGGTATATCAACACCTTTTCTACACACATCAGACTCTTGCGCTATAAGAGACTCAGTTTCGGCATCTCCTCAGTAGCTGAGATGTTCCAGGAAAGCTTGCAAAAAGTAATCTGCCATGTGAATAAGTGTTTCAACAACAGTGACACTATCCTGGTTTTCGGAGCCACCTCTGCACAGCATGATTAGGACCTTCAACAAGTGTGCACAGCTCTGGAAGAGGCTTGGTTAACAATGAACTGTGAAAAGTGTGCCTTTCACAAGTCCCCCCTCAAGTTTTAAGGCCACATTTTCTCACACAGGGGCATGGGCCCTGACCCCAGCAAGGTGACCGCTATCTCAGAGATCTCATCTACCAAAGATTTTAGCACAGTCCAGTCTTTTCTGGGAATGGCAAGCTATTGCAGCAAATATCTTTGCGACCACCATTTCCCCTCTCAGAGAACTCAATAAGCAAGGCCAAGCATTTCAATGGTCACAACAATGCAAGGAATCATTCAAACACATACAAAGCAACATTGCCTCAGAGAAGCACATGGCATACTTTGATCCAAACATGTGCCCAGAAGTGATTGTTGATGCCAGTCACGTTGGCCTAGGGGCAAACGTAGCACACATCAACATGGGCGAGAAACCCTCGGGGCAGCAATCGAGTACGCTAGCAAGAGCTTATCGGACATAGAGACAAGATACTCACAACCCGAAAAAGAACACATTGCAGTCGTATGGGCGTGTGCGCACTTCCAGATGTTCCTCCTGGGAAAGCCATTCGCAATTGTGACAGATTATCAAGCCCTGGTGACCATCTATGGCAACTCTCAGTGCAAGATGCCCACATAGACTGAATAGCGGGGCCTACCCCTACAGGACTTTAATTTAACTTTCATTCACAATGATTTCATGTCTCGACACCCTCTGCTGGATCTGTCTTCCAATGTCTCGATGGCAGAGGACTATGTCAACTTCCTCACTCATCATGGTTCTCCCATGGCAATCAAGCCAAAGATCATATGGGATCATATGAGGCTAGACGTTACGCTATGAAAGATGTTTGACCTGATAAAATCCAGAAGATGAAGAGACACAAATGTCACAAGCATGCACCAGTGGGAGTGTTCTACTGAAGAATTAAGTGTATTCAGAATTGTCTGAGAGGAACTGTTAATATCTGCGGAAGGTCTTCTCATGCAAGGACATCAAATAGTACTCCCCACAGACTTGTGACAACAGGTTGTGAACCTGGCACATGAAGGTCACTGGGGATGGTGGCTACAAAGTGAGAGATCATGGACACCATGTGGTTCCCAGGAATAGAAGAGATTGTGGAATGCACAATCCATGCATGTCACCTGTGTCAAAGCACCTCCAAAACCAGCCATCCAGAGCCCCTACAGATGTCAGACATGCCTGATCGCCCATGGACCCATCTGGCAATTGACTTCTTTAGATTTATTTGGAGACAGCAAATATTGGTTGATCATCATGGACGAATACTCTCGGTTCCCTCTGGGTTATCTGATATCCTCCACCACAGCTAACACTGTCATACCAGTGCTGGACAGCATTTTCTCTGCCTGGGGTATTCCAGATGTCCTGAAGTCGGACAATGGTCCACCTTTCTACAGCCTAGAATTTGCAAAATGAATGCCATACATGGGCATCCACTACTGGAAGATCATGCCACTATGGCATCAAGAAAACGGCATGGTGAGCAGCTCAAAAAGAGTGATTAAACAAAATTAACTACAATCCATGTCACTTAACCAAGCGGTATGCAACATGCTCAGAGACTACAGAAACTCTCCACATGGCACAACTGGGAGATGTCCCTCAGGACTTTTATTCAGCAGAAATATAAGGACAAGGCTTCCGCACCTGGCAAGTGCCCAAAGTGAGGACACACCACAGCTTCAGGAAGAAGACGCCTGCAAGAAACAGGAAAAGAAGAAGTATGCAGACAATCAAATCAGAAGACCTGTGCCCCTGATTGAGGAAATGTAGAGGCGCAAACCGTGAGTGACTTTTGTTTTGTCTGATGGTGGGAGATGTCATGTCCTGTCAAGGACATAGTTAACAGAGCTGAGGAGCTCTGTAACAGAACATACAGGCCAATCAGCATGCGTGAGATTGTGCAGGACATGATTTGTTGCATGCAAAGAGGAAAAGAAAGGCAGAAAGTCAGCGTGAGACTGAAGTGCAGTTAACTCATTCAGAGGCCCTTGGTTTTCATTGCCACTGCATGGCATTGTCCGTGTGCATTCTTTCCCTCTCCACATCACTTGGCAAGGAGCTCACAAAGGAATATAAGAAAGAGATGAGCAAATAACAGAAGGGGCGGCGCTCAGACTCTGCAGCGGACTGTTTCCAGTCGTGCTTCCTCTCAACTGCTGCAAACCCCCTGCGCAGACCAACACTGGAGGCTATTCATAGGCAATGGTGGGTTGTTCTGTTTGTCTGCTCTTAAGGATTTTAATAAGCACCTGGCAGTGTGGTTTCCCTCAGGGTTGACATTTCCATCAGAACTCTGCCAGCCTTCTCTAGAAACCGGGAAGGTGGCAGGCCTTTCAGACGGTGAGGTTCTGTGTTATCCTTATTTTTAGATGTTCATTTTTAATACACCAAAAAGTATTTATTTTAGGTATAATGTAACACTGCCCATATATATATATTCACTGAAAAAACTATTTAAAAGTGACATTATGGTTACAAGTAAAATAGAAAAACCTCAGAAATACACTAGTTATGGTAAGTTTAGCAACCATAACTTGCGCCACCATGTGCACTGCTAAGACTAACACCTAGAACATCAAAGAGGGCATCACAAATGTAACAGATGACATCACATATCTGGGCCACTTGTTTTTGTTCACTGACATATTTACATCGGGCGGTTTTGTCCACTGGCAGTAAGAAAATGAAAATTTTAAATGTGTAATATATATAGACCGTAACCATCTTGATTGTTCTTAAAGTACTTTCCCTGGGGTTGGTCTCACCTCATCATGGTGCACATATATGGGACATTAAGCAGGCCCAGAACACACAATTCATGTGTGTACATGATGATAAACTTTTATGTTATTGAGATTTTCTGGTGATGTTGTTTCTTTTTTCCTTACTTTAGTTTCCCTGTATGTGCCTCTGATTTGTATGAATTGTGGATTTTCATATGTATTGTTTGAGGTAACACAAGTATGTAGTAAGTCTTGAATTATTAGCAATTTATTCCATGTTTGATATTACTCAAAACTCTGATAAGGTACCATTCATTAATTTACTATCCAAAATTACCAGATTAGAAATATTGTATTCTATGGTGCATGCTGCAACCATTGCTGATGTGTCTATATCATTAGGTACCTGTATTAACAACAGCACTCCAATATCATTTTTTGTTTAGATGAGTACATTCTTTAATACATTAAGTAGTTCACAATAGGTCTCTCAATCACACCTGAAATCTTGTTACCAAAATTATAAACACAACCCTGGGACTTTTCATTCAAATTAATGTCATATGTGATGTCATCAATTACATTTGTGATGTCAATGTTGATGTTCTGGTTGTTAGTCTTAGTAGTGCACAGTGGTGGTGTGAGTTATGGTTGCTTAGCTTACCATAACTGGTGAATGTCTGAGGTTTTTTGGTTTTACTTGTAACCATAAAATCCCTTTAACAACTTTTTTTCACTGAATTTCATAGGTTTTTATTAGTGCAACTTAACCATAACATCCCTTTAACAAACATTTTTCAGTGAATTTCATAGTTTTTTTTTACCTGTGCCCCTTTAATCTGCTTCAAGTTCCTTATATTATACCCCCCTTCCCAAAATATGTCAGATATGGAGTCTGTGGAATGTGCGGTAAGTCGCGGACATCGGGTGGCATTTACACAGCTCAGAATAATAGGGTACACCCAAAAAAGATGTACCCATCAACCAACAAACAGATGTACATACAATCACAATTAATTTTTACAACATGCAAATACACCTTTCTGTACAAACACTTACATTAAAATATACAAATTATTGTCTTTGTTTAGGACACATTACAATGGAATGCACCAATCACAAACCAAAACTGTACACTTCACATCATCTCCTCACTAGAGCTCTGCATACAGATTGAGAAACACCAACTGCTTATTGGACAGCAAATTCTCACTAAATAGTGAGTGCGTTGTATTTAGTTCTTTATTATCAGCTTTCATTATATAAACATGTGTTATAAAACAAAAGACCTTTTTTTCTTACAGAAATAGCAAGCACACTTGAATAGTTAGAGGAGAACTTCCCAAAAGAAGAAATGAGCGACAATAACATCTCCAATGGTATACAACAGATATTTTAATGCAAACAAATAATGTATTTTTTACACACCTTACTAAAATTATAATTTCTGTTTTTCTTACAGTAGTTAGTTTACATGAAGAAACCACGCCCCAGTTTAATTATACCCAATCCCCAGAATCCCTATCCTCAACAGTAAATAATCAAATCCTGAACTTGTCCAGCAAATTAGATGAACTTAGTATTGCTTTCAAAGAACTTTTACAGTAAGTGAAAAATCATTTGATTAAAAATATTCCCTATCACTGTTCTTTTTGCATCTTTCCCCCTTGTCCCCAGCAATCACCCCCAGCAAATTATGAACATTCTAATGAAAGACACTTTGATGAAACCTCACTTCCTTCCTCCGCTCATAGTTATTGTACAAAAGTTTGTGATTCTCCATTGTATGTTTCCCATTTCAATAGCCCATCCCTTTCTTGAATAAATATATTGTCTGTAGTATAAATGTTTTGTTTATTGTGTGATTTTTTAAAACTCCCATTATGAGTCCACATACCCTACTATGTCCGGGGTGTCCACACTCAAAAGGTGGGTGCCCCCGGACAGGCGCTATGTCCGGACATGTCCGGTTTCGTATGACACACTTTTAATTTGCCCGTGGACATCGGGCCTGTTCTGCGGAAACTAAGTGCATGCGTCCTGCGATTCCTGCCCGATGGGTGTCCACAGACAGCCGGCATGGCCGCGGACGGCCGTCAACATCATCATCTGATCACGCCCGAGCGGCGAGATAGTGGTGTCTGCAAATGGTGTCTGTGGACAGTTTCAAAGTGCATTTGCCACCAATCAAGGGTGTTTCAAGTTGAAACTGTACCCTTAAACAGCTCCCAGACCCATTCTTTATTGATCTGGCAACCTTTTACAACTTTTCAATGCCTATTTTTGACTGAGTAGTCTGTGGACAGTATGACTGTCCATGGATGGTTCCTCTGAAAGGACCCACCCATTACATTTCCTCATTCTCATTCTGGATATCCAGGGGAGAGCATCTTCTAGCACCTGCTTTGCAGAACTTTGCAGAACTTTCTTTGTAGACAGCATCATGGCATCTGCTATGGACACTTCTGCTCCCCAACCATCCCTGCCACCACCACCATCTGGAGGGCCTCGAAAGGGATGCGGGCGTGATGATCTAGAGGAGGATCTAGAGGAACATGAAGATGAGGTAGTGTAAGTGACTACCTCCAGCACCCGAGTGAGCTCTGAGTGTGGCGGTTCTGTAAGACTGTGGGTGCGGTGGCCGTAGGTGAAGGCTATCCATGTTGAATGCATTGAGTGTAGGGTGAAACTCAGTCATGGATAACAGAACAGGGGCACTACTCCTTCAGGATCACATTAATGTGCCGCTATGTCAATTCTAACCTCCCGGTTGCACTGAGAAAGGCTGTTCCTTTCTCAGGGAGGAACAGTCTGTGTTCCTCTGTGCCATCTTCCTCAACCGCTCCTGCCAGCACACAGGGTTATCCTGTGGGGCAGAGGATCCCACTGGCCTCCTCATAGGCCATATGAGATGCTGTAAATCCTTACCTTTCAAGGGTCATAGTGTTCTGCATGTACTGCAATACACCGCTGTGCAGGGGAAGCAGTTTCACTGTGCCTTTGAGGCAGTTGGCAAAGAGCATGAGGAACACTTCCCCCTACCTTAAATTTAAGGCATAACCAACCTCTTCCCCTGTCCACCTGCCCCTCCATCTCTGAGGTTGGTGCCCCTTTCCTCCCTTCCCTCCGTTCCCTTCCCCACTTTAACTTCCCGCTCCTGCAAAAAAGAAAAAAAACACTCACAAAAAACAGTTCCTTTAGGAGCCACCTTTAAAAGTTAAAAAACAGAAGTGAGAAAAAAATCACAGGCCACTGTGCAGCATGCATAGTACGCAGACAGTGATGTAGTCCGCAGACAATTTTATAGTACGCCACTTCTAAAAATTTCCGAGGCTGGAACAATTAGAATCGTTTTAATTGTTTTGCGTTCAAAAAGTGAGGGTTCTTTAATAAAGAGCTTTTTTTTGGTGTTTTGGCTTTAATATTTTATTTAAAATTTTTGGTTTTACAGACTGAACTTAGCAAACATTTTACTGAATTTAATTATTTCTTCTCATTTTCACAAAAACTGTTTCAAAACATTTTGAAAGTTTTCCACAAAAATCTGATTACGCACATCAGTTAAACGGACTCCATCTCACCGAAAATGTTGTCCCTATCAAATTTAAGGTTCTCATTAAGAAATGATGTCATGCCAACATCCCGAAGAAAAGCACACACAGCTTTATTGACGTTACACCTCGCTTTTTTGATCTGCGGACCAAATGAACTGGAACGCATCCACATCTGTCTCTGGGCAATGTGTGAAAAAATAATTTTCAAATTAGGGAACTTTTCCTTCAACTTTCCCAAAGTCTCCTTCATTGCAAACAGCAATGAAATTCCAATCACATTCCCCAAATTGTTCCCTCTACAATGAAAAATAATAAGAGTCCCCCATAATCCAAAGACTCTGAATGACATTGCCATGGCTATTTTCAATCCTCTCACAACTCCTATTAACAGAGCTCCTGCTACCCTCTCTTCCTGTACACCACATACAGGAAACATGATTGGCTGATCCTCTGATGTCTGTGGACACCCAAGATGGTTCGCCGTCTCCACATTCCCCTTTCCATGCGAGGCAACCTTAAAAAGCCTGGATGTGGCATGTGCTGTTCCCGGACTACCACAGTGTCCGTGGTCGCCGCAGCTACTCAAAGGGGTGGGTGGGACAACACAATTTAAGATATCACATGTTTAGTGGTGTCTCCGAAATGAATGTTATATATATTTTTTTTAACAAACACCTTTTTTTTATCCTTTTTTGTACAGAAGTAATGTACACTCTACATCTTCCTTTAAAATATTTTTACAGGAACTTTTTCAATGCATTCCTAACATTGTAAAGGAAAATGACATTGCCGACATCTGTGAAGTGTACTCCAGCTTGACAAAAATAATTCAGACCATCAGAACTTATATTGTCATTCTCAAAAGATGACATTCCTGCAGCATATAAAAAAGCAGATACAGCTTCATTGACAAGCTGTCTTGATTCTTCAATTTGTGGACTGAAAAAGTGTGTTGAACATCTCCATGTTGTCCTCTGATTTATTTCAGAAAACAAATCTTAGCAGCAGGAAACAGTTTCATTAGGCCTTTAAAGAAATACTTCAGTGCAACCTGCAAAGACACTGGAGTCACAAACCCCAAACTGTTCCCTCCACAATGCACAATCACAATGTCTAGACATTTAAAGTGAGTCATTCTCTCACAGAATAAAAACAAGCTTGCCCAGTTTAAGCCACAGACTGAATGCCACAAAGCTTCCACTTCTGCCTATCGAATATTTCTAAGGATGCCAGGATTATCAGCATACAACCTCAATGCCTGAACTGAAGAGTCCCCCAGAATCCACATCGTCAGTCTATTCAAACACATAGCCATAGCGATTGTCAGTGTTCTCACAACTCCTGCAAACAAAGCTCCTGCAACCCTCTCTTTCTGTACACCACACCCAGAAAACCTGATTGGCTGATCCCCACAGTCCCCTTTCCATGCCTGGCATCCACAAAAGACCTCGATGTGGCATGTTCTGTCCACGGACCCTGTAGCACAGGGGAAGCCCTTCTACCGTTTCAACTTCCATGTTCTCAACACTCACTCAATGGCTGCTTTCAAAGACTCACACATCCCTCCATCTATCACATCCAAAACCTTTACACCTAACCCTCTCAACTCACTTCAACCCTTCAGATGCACACTTGACATCTCAGAGTCCATATCTTCTCCTAATGAAAGGCATCTGCATCAAAAACTACTGTGCAACTGTCCCAGATTTCTATTTCCAGTTTCAACACGATCTGCATCTAACAAAACATAGTACAGGAATGCTTATATATTTTTATTATAATTCTTCAATTCTTTCACAAACATATATATATATATATATATGATGAACAGGAGAGAGGGGCACACTCTAGTTCCCTGCACAGTTAACCTACTCAGCCAATGGTGTTCTCCTCCTACCGGTTTCTGTGCTCTTCACATCATCAGGGAGGCAGTCTTAGCTTGCAGCTCAAAGCAAGTGCAGGTGTTCACAATCAATGATGATTCTGCTGCAAGGACTTCTGGTAGCTGTAGTAATCAGGTTTGCAAGGACAAACTCACACCCAGTCCCACAGTGGGGAAAGGGGGGCGAGTGGCCCACAGTGAGGCAATCCAAAGCAGGTCATGTGTCACCCCAGTGCAGCACCCTATTAGATTGTGAAGATTCCACCCTTCAGAAATCCAAAAAATATGATGATATATAAGCTTGTCAATAAGCAAATTCTCTTTTTTAACCACTCTAGCAAATGCCATGCAGTGCAGCATTCATCGCCTGCACACATGCAGTCTTATTAAGTCTTTATTTTTTCCTTTGCATTCTGTCACTTCCAATTCCACAACGCCATTATAAAACTGAAACTACAAGTCCCAGAATGCAAAGAAAAAAACACAACTGAACTCAAGATTCAAAACTGTGACATGCATATCAAATGAACATGTAAAATGATGTGCTTTTCAAAATATTTTTTTGGAAGCATTTTGAAGAAAGTTAAAAGATGCATATCTGCATGCATAGCAGCACTCTGTAACCTTTTCATAAAAAAGTGAAAGCAAATAAAATAGATTTGTACACCATTTCTAAATGGCACCCAGTGGCACTCAGTATACATTGACAGCACTTGTATACTTCCTAACATAACCCATCCCAATCTTCAGCTGCTTATGCAGTCATACTTTTTTCTCTACATTCTGTGACTTGTACTGCAACTTTCGCAATAGGAAAAGTGGAACTACAAGTCCCAGAACGCAAAAAAGAAATATAGAACTACATATACACCTATAGATTAGAATGCATGATGTTGGCAAGTATGCATATACTCCTAACATATTAAACTTCCACACACCAACTGCCATTTAAAAGTGTACTACAAATCTTTTCCAACAACTTTTCTTCTCCTTTAAAAAATGTTACAGAGCTTCTTCAAAAGCACATATGCATTTCTTAACTTTCATGAAAATGCTCCTAAAAGCAAACATTTTTAACTGTCCACCAATTTTATTAACTGTTTTTCCCCACCACTCCTCCTTCCTTCCTAAATATAAACCTTGCTTACTAAAAGTACTTTGCCATTAGCACATATCCCAACTAACCTTCTTTTACATTTTTTTTTTTTTTTTTTTATTTGAACTTTACTCGGTGAAAACCAAGTTTTGTCAAAAATCGACAGTATTATGTGGTGCAAATGTCCCTTGATAGCAATGGAAATGCGGTGTTGCTTGCTTTGCCTCTCCCACCTAGCAAGGTCACATTAAACAGGGCTCCTCCACTGGTCACAAGCCTGCTACTGTGGCAGACCACCTTTGAGGTCTTGCTGTCTAATTTGGTCGAACACCAGGTCGATGAGTTTAGCTAGGGCTTGCGACCACTTGTTGTTTTCACCGGAAATCAGTCTATTCCACAGATCGTCTGTTTGGAATATCCATAGATTTTCGTCAAGCGCTGGGAGATACAGATTTCTAGATTCCTTCGTGTTCACGCATTCCATCATCAAATGTTTCAGTGTTTCCGTGGAATCGGTCTTTTTACATAATCTACAATGTTTATCCCCTCCGCCTCCTCTAATGGCTATGATCTCTCTGGTGGGCAGCAGGTTGAGCCTTGCTCTCATAATCACCATTCTCAGTCCTTTTTCGGGGAACTTGGTGCAGTACTGTAATGGTTTTTTTGCCTTGTTGATAGTAGGCGGAAGGTGGTTTAGCAGTTTGTTCCCGGTAGCGTTTTCTATGGTTGTGATCCAATCCAGGTCTTCTATTTTCTTTTTAACTCTGTCGGGGTTTTCTTTTAGCTCTTTATCTGAGCATTCAATTTTTGCCAGATCGTCCCTTCTCCTTTTGGCCCAGCTTTTCAAGGCCGTGCACTTCCCGGTTTCGATTTCCTCACGTATGGATGCCACAATTGGTAGCGCGTCGGCCATGATGATGTTTCTATATAGGCGCATCGCACTTTGGTCAACCATGGAAGCCAAGGAAAGCAGCCCTAGTTCTCTCCTGATCGCCGGCATGGAGGTAGATTTTGGGAGCCCTAGTACTGCTTTCCACACATGTCCTTCCAGCTTGGCCCACGTATTCCGTGGGAGGTGTAACGAGGTCTCTGCTCCGTAGATTAGCGTCGGCACCACCTTGGCTTTATAGAAAGTTATCGCCGGAAGCAGGGAGAATTTGCCAAATTTGCGGTCAATCGCTCTGGTTTGGGCTGTGAGACGTTTGACTTTCTCCCATAGTTGGCTTTGTAAGCTCTTTTCCGTTTTTGAGCTGTCCAAGTTGATCCCCAGGTATTTGAAAGACTTTACAATTTCAATTTTGGTTTTTTCAAGGTATATGTTTAACTTGGCTGTTCCTTTGTTGATCACTTTCTCCATTACCATGATTTTCGTCTTTGTCTTATTAATCGCCAAGTGGTTTTTCTCGATATACTTTTCGAGGTTATGTAATTTTCTTTGCAATCCCACTTTGGTCAGGTCGATGAGAATAACATCATCTGCGTACATTAGGCGAGGGATCTCCATTTTCCCTATCTTCGGGGGAAAGGCACGAATTTTCGCTTCAGCTTCTTGATAGTCTCCTAAAAAGGCTATGAACAAAGCAGGGGCGAGCGGACATCCCTGTTTGACACCTCGTCTCACCAGAATTTCCCCTGAGAGGGCGCCTTGATGGTTCAGTTTTACTCGCATTTTTGTGTCTGTATTTAATGCCATCATGGGTTCCAAGATGTTTGCTGGACACTTCCAGCCTTGAAGCTTTGCCCATAGAGTGGGCCTATCGACCATGTCAAAAGCCTTTGAGAGATCGACAAAAGCCAAGTAGACCTTCGGTGCTCCTTCTTTAATTCTGGCTTTGAGAATATTTAACACCATTAGATTTATAGTAGTTGAACCCTTTTTTTGAAATCCTGATTGGAGTGGGTCCTTAGCCGGACTTTTTTTCTCCCAGTCCCGAAAGTGGTCCAAGACGGGAGTCATATAATTTGCCCAGGATATCCAACAGCGCTATTGGCCTACAGCTTGCTGGTTCTTGCCTTGGGCCCTTCTTGTAGATTGGAACGATCACGGCCCTTAGCCAAGATTCTGGCAACATCTTTGTTCTGGCACATTGGGCAAATATTTTACTGATCCAATCGGCCCATTCCACAGGAGATGATTTAAGGTCTGCGTTGGTTAACCCATCCGGTCCAGGAGCTCTCGATGTTTTCAGCTTCCATATTGCACTTTCAATATCTTCAGTATTGGACAGGTCTACCCATGGTATTTCATGGTCAGATGTCATTTCTTCCATGCTACCTTGGAGTCCCTCAAATTCGGCCGTGAAATATTGGACCCACCTTTCTTCAGCTACCGCATTTGCAGTGATAGTCCTTTGGTCAGCATTCTTATCCTTTATAAGGGTCCAAAATTCACTAGCTTTTTTTGCGGATAGTTTAGACATCATCTCCTCTGCGTCTCTTTGGTATTGCATGGCTCTCTGCTGTCTGAGCCAGTTTTTGTATTTTTGTTGTTCTAGACCCCAGCTCTTCCAATCTTCTATTGTGTTGGATTTCTTTGCTATTCTTAGCAATCTGCGGACCACTTTTCTTTTAATCACCAGATCCTTATCATACTGGTGGCCCATAAATATTCTTTCATTTTTCTTCCTTGAACTCTTGACTTGGTAGGCCAGTAACAGGGGCAAGTAATTTGGTCGTTGATTGATGTCCCACTTGGGGTCGCTGCCCCCTTTCAGGTCCCAAGCTCGTTTAATTGTTTCAATGTCTTGTTCCTTCAGATGAAGTCGGGTTTGTTGTGGATTGACCTCGATCGCCCAGTCGTAGATGTTTGGTTGTTTCTTAGACGTCTGCCATGAGCATTTCAATAGGTTGTGATCACTATTGGCAGTTTGTTGGACCATAAAACTTGTCAAGTCCCTGATGAGCCTGTTGGACACAAAAATGTGATCTAAGGTTGCTTTAGAATCATTACGTTCCCACGTTGGAAGACTCGTTTGATTGGGGAACAGTGTGGCCACGTTTTGGATGTTTCTCGAGCTCAAGATGTTATTCCAGGCCTTTCCTCTCTTTACGGTAGGGTCGGCTAATCCCCGGGATTCAGTGGGGCATTTGATGTTTGCCATGGGTTCAATGCATTTAGCATTGAAATCCCCGCAGATAATCAGTTCAATTTTCTCAATTTCTTCATAAAGCTGGTCAATCAGAGCACTCATGTTGTCACAGAAGACTTTTGTGGATGTGCGCTGTGGATTCCAATAACAATTAACAATAGCCACCATTTTTTGAAAAGTATTTACAGACTTTGGGTTTTTTTCCTCTTGTGTGGTTAGGATTACGAGTGTTTCATATGACTGTTTCCACAGCGTTGGTTCCGTTAGGCCTGAGCCTGATTTTATCGCTATGAGCAGACCAGATGATGGTCTTCCCATCAGGCCTTTTACTGCCGGTGCGATCACCAAGGAAAACCCATCTAGGGCTGGTTGTTTCATCAGCCAGGTTTCCTGCAGGCATAAGATGTCAAACTGGCTTAGGTCAACGTCTCCTGGTGTCGTGAGATGCATATGGCCTCTCGTATTCCAGGATCCGAGAGAGATAGCTTCCTTGCAGGGGTGTTCGCTTATTCTCTCCTTACAGTTGTCATCGGTGCAAACCGCCCCCGGTCGTTGCTATTTAGCCTGGTTTTTCTTCCAGGTAGTCGTTAGCCATTTCCATGGCCCCATTGGTTGTTTCTTGATGTTATCCCTTTGTTCTTTGGGACTACCCCAGACCTTCCTCCTGTGATGTCGTTGCTCTTGATCGGATTTGCCAGGCGGGCCCCTTTGTCTCTGATCTTCTCTGTGTCATCTCGAAGAATACCACGTCTGCTCCTGCTTGTTTTTTGTGCTGTGATATAGTGGTAACTTTGAATCATCCCTCTCCCCTATTTCAGTTCCACGCTTTTCACCCTTCTCTTGGTACTCTTGTCTGTGGTGTTCTTGTCTCTGTTGTGGGTTGGTGTATCGATTATCTTGGTATAGTTCTTCCGTTCTTGATCTATAATGGTAATGTATTTTATGCCTCTCCACCTTTCCCTCATCCCGGTCTTGAGTGCCCTTCCTGTTCTTTAGTTCCGTCAGGCGGAGACCCATGTGATCCAGTTCTTGGTATACCGAATCATTAATATCTTTAATGGCCGCTTCGTTCAGATGGAGAAACGCTTTCGCCCTCTTCTCCCTATGATAGGGTTCCACCAGCACCAGATCTTTCGTTGAGATGTTTTTCAAGATTTTTACTTTCTTTGTAATTTGTAGGACAGTCGGTCTGTTTAGGATGACGAAGTTATTATCTGATGCCATTTGTTCAAGTTTGAATATTCTGATCTCTTTTCGACCTTTTCTTCTCTTTTCAGGATCGTCTTTGGCTAGGCGCTCTTTTCGTGGACTGTTCCGCCAATCTTTTATTCCCTTAGTTGCTGGGGATGTAGGTGGTATAGTTCTTTTTTTCTTGTCCCCACTATGGGAATTGTCATCCTTTACTCTTTGCTCTGTTCTGCTTTTTGAGCTGAGTTCTTCCGATCTGATTTGTCCCTCTTTCTCTTTGTTAATTGATGGGGTCGAGGATTCTTTTCCTCCTATGACTTCTTTTTTTTTTTTTTCACACAGTCCATCAGTTGGCTCGAAAATCTCAACGACCTCATTTTCCGAATAGGTGGATACATTCATTAGGTCCGAGCATTCTAAGAATTCCTCCACTGTTTTCGGTGATTTGGGCTGGTTGGCTTCTTGGTGATTTTTAGTTTGTATTGCATCCTCATCATCAACCGCCCTCAGGGCTGGATCGGCTGTCTGCTTCGTGGGCTTCTTGAAGTTAATTCTTGTTTCCGTTTGACTCCTTGCTGGTGCTTTAAGCTTCTGTGGCCTCAGCCGCTGGCTCTCTTCCCGTTTCCCTTGATTTAAGACAAGCAGAATGTTCTCTTTTCTCTGAGGGCGAGACCCCTCCTCACTCCCTTGAGCCACCCTTGATGGTGGTTTTACTTGCACTTCGTTGTTCCACTTTTCCATCTCCTCGATTTTCTTTTCCAGTACTTCGATTTTTTTTTCCCACAGTGTCTTGTCAATGGGTTGAAACTGCGGTGTCCCTGGTCCTATGGGTCCTGGTATTGCTTGTCCGAGCTGTAGGGCCATGGTCCCAATTTTTTTTTCAACGGCGTCTGATTTTGTTGCCCAGTGGTTATGTTGTTTAAGCATTTTTTCACTGGTTTCTAGGAAAAGGGTTTCCATATGGGCCAATTTCTCCATCGTATTAGATAGGATTGCCGTATTGTCTTGTACATTCCCCTTGATTGTCTCGTATAATTTACAGAATGGCGCTAATACGATGGTCATCGCTGACATGATAGCGATCATGTCTGGTTTCTTGTTGGATGATTCGTTCTGTAATGACACTGCAATCTCACTAAGTCGTCTCTGTTTAGGGGGAGTAGGCATTTTCTCCAATCTTCTCGCTTGGGCTACTGAATCAAAGGTGGCCCCTTCTCCTGATAATCCTTGATCTCTGTCAGTGATTCTCCCCGTTCTGGGATAACCACCATGCCTCCCAACCGTATCTTTGTTCGATTTAGGGTGCGCCTCTTTCATTCTTGGCATAGCATTTTGTTGACCAATGCTTAGATGGGGCTTCGTCCATGCCCAACGATCCTCTTTGTTCTTATTGGTCTGTGAAGTTTGATCCGTGGTCCTGTCCGGCTCTATCTCTATTTGACTCTCTTCTTCTTTGTCATCGTCCCCGATCACTATATCCTCTCTTGATGTTATGCCTGCCTCGCAGGGGCTTTCCGTTTGTGTGTTCTCGGGGTTTCTCATGAACTGACCCTGTGGGTCCATTTGTCTTCCCTCGGGAACCTCAGTCTCTTTGGCTTTTTCGGCTTCCTTGGGTAAATTGTTTGATAGATTGTTAGTCATTTCATTCCGGGACCTGTTTGGAGACCCTGTTTTTTTTTTATTGATCCAATCGATGGCTCTGTACTCCTCTGTTTTTGGGCAGGCTGAGGTTCGGTTACTAGTTCCAGCATCTCCGCGTCTGATATTTCAGTGTCGACGCTCTGTTTTCTTTTATGTTGCTGGGTAAAGAAGGATTTGAGCGAGCGGAACGTCAAGGGGTTGGAAAGCCCTTTATGGAATAGGGGCTCCTCTATTGGGACCTTTTGTTGGTTTTTGTTCCACCGGTCCCGTGTGTTTTCTAGATCTCATGGTTGCTCTCTTCTTTGCTCCTTGGGATCTCACAGTAGATGGAGTAGTGGTTTTGTTTCTCTTCTTCTTTGAGACCCCCACTCCCGCCTTCAATTGTTCTCCGTCCGTTTCTTTATTGGAGTCGTCAAGTTCTCTCTCCGTTTGGTCGTCACTATCTGTGGCATCTGCTTCTAGCTCTGACTCACTCTCCGGGTTCGATCCTTTCCCTTTGTCTCCGGGGACTTTTGTCAGGCTAGACGTCTTCGGATGGGACTTTCCCTCGTCTAGGTCGCTGGTCTCTGCCTCCCCGTTGGCTTCATGGAGCATCACCTCAATTTGAAGTGGGTTTGATGTCTGGTCATATTTGTCCCTTTCGGTAATGCTCTTAGTGGCCACTTTGTCTTTTACCCTCCTGGGATTCGACTTGGCTCCAAATGTCGAGCTGTGCGGTGAAAGTTTTCTTTGTTCACTTATTACCGTAATTTCTTTTAGTTTTAGTGTTTCCGCTGTCTCTTTTCCTTCCCATAACACTCTGGTTGATATGACGCAATTGGGAGCTGCGCTTCTCCGGGCTTCTGGGTTTATGCCTGGTCTCTTAGGGGACTGCTGTGTCCTCGCGTTCATTATTCGTTCCTTTTCCGGGTTTGTATTCGGCGTCACTTCTTTCGCCTCTTTCACCTCACACCAACGCAGGCTAGTGTCGGGCACTCCAGAGCCCATCCCCGATTCTAGCCGCCAAGCCCCCCCATTCCCTTCGTCCATTGGGTCAGCACTGATCGATCCTGAACCTTGGCGGCTGACGGCCGGGTTGCGCGGACCTGGTGGAGATCCACCTATCTGCTGATCCAAAGCCATCTGAACCCGGCCTTCCTCTCGTTGCTCCTCCCCTGGCTGCTCCGGTTCCAAGGGCCTGGGCTCGGCCTGTTCCTGCCCAAGCGACGCCACCACCGTTTCCACCGGGTCCGCTGAGCTGTCTGTGCCGTCCACTATGTCGCGGGGCTCTGGTAGGTTGTCTTCATTCTTGTCAGAAATGTCAGCGATATTTTCACCCAAACCACCATGTGTGGTCCCTTTGAATGTTTTGATGTTTGGAGTTGTTGCTAGAAGCTCCAAAATTGACGGGGTCGCGGGCAGTCTGTATTCCGAGTCTGACTTGCTCCTCCTTCTTCCCGGGCTCGTATCTCTCCCTCGCCCAGACTTAGCTGTCTTCGGCGGGCGTCGATCTTTTAGGGTAGGTTTGACAGCCCTCAGGTCCTGGATACCAATGGGGGGACGTACCTCGGGTTCCATTCGGGAGCGGCTCCGCGTCTGCAGCGGACTGCTGCAGACTGGCTCACACCTCAGCCTCACAACTCTGCTTCACCACTCCGCGGTGTCAGGTAGAAGAAATAGCACCTTCCGGACAAAACGATGTGGTCAGACTGGCTCACACCTCAGCCTCACAACTCCGCTTCACCGCTCCGCGGTGTCAGGTAGAAGAAATAGCACCTTCCGGACAAAATAATGTGGTCAGACTGGCTCACACCTCAGCCTCACAACTCCGCTTCACCGCTCCGCGGTGTCAGGTAGAAGAAATAGCACCTTCCGGACAAAACGATGTGGTCAGACTGGCTCACACCTCAGCCTCACAACTCCGCTTCACCGCTCCGCGGTGTCAGGTAGAAGAAATAGCACCTTCCGGACAAAACGATGTGGTCAGACTGGCTCACACCTCAGCCTCACAACTCCGCTTCACCGCTCCGCGGTGTCAGGTAGAAGAAATAGCACCTTCCGGACAAAATGATGTGGTCAGACTGGCTCACACCTCAGCCTCACAACTCCGCTTCACCGCTCCGCGGTGTCAGGTAGAAGAAATAGCACCTTCCGGACAAAACGATGTGGTCAGACTGGCTCACACCTCAGCCTCACAACTCCGCTTCACCGCTCCGCGGTGTCAGGTAGAAGAAAAAACAATTACAGGAATGAAGCTCCTAACCGAAGGCAACACCCAAAAAACGAATATCCTTTGCATCCAAAAAACTAATTCTAAACATGCGCAGTGTTAATATACAGACCTTTTCAAAACTTCTGAAATGGTGAATGGATTCACATAAGCATCATAGAACCATATTTCAATGAAGTAGCTTATAAACAAGAACAACAAAAAACCATTGCCATAGACAATGGTCGAGGGTAACAATTGGTAGAACACACCATTATGGCAAAAGAAACCCTTATATAGAAAAAGTCCCCACCAAATGCTTCTTTCACCCAAACAAATCGTCCAGTGTACAAATGTACAAACAGCTCAATGAGTAAAGTACGCCAACACTCCTTTAAATCTTTAAGCCAATTCCTCAATCACTATGTGAAACTAAAAGACAAAAGTAAAATGAAAACTTTACAAACCATAGAGTCCTCTCCACTGAGCAGCCACACTGGTCTCTGTGGACATTCATTAGCCTTCATTTTAGGAACTGCTTGCAAAAGCACTTTCCACCACATCAAAATATTAGCGACACACCGTACTAGAATACGTAATCTTGTGCATCGACTATACAATGCAAAAAGTCCTGCCCTAGAAGCGCAAAATTTAAATAACATTTTACTACATGGAACAGCCAAAGAAATGCTTCAATAAATAGAGCACATCCAACATAAATACTTTGGAACTGAAGGTGACTTAGAAAATGATGTACCTTCAGAAAACATTACTGAAAACCTCATAAACACCAATGTCTTAAAAAGACATACAAAAAAGAAATAGTTAAGTTTCAAAACACATCTGCTGAAATACCAGACAAGATATGTGTCTATTGTCACAGAACAATTTATAAAAAAGCATACAAATAGTAGATATAGCCTATAAAATAGAAGACCATGAAGAATCCCAGTAGTTCCAATTACCTTTATTTCCAACAGCAGAAACTAAATACAAAATAACTGATCCCTCAACAGTTTAATGTACTGCAATACAAAGCTTGACAATAACCAAATGCCACCACGTGCTATCACTAATAACTGAAATATTCCCACTTTCGAAAATCTCTCCAACAACTTAACTTGTGTGAGAGCATTATAATAGAAACAGTGCACCCATTTCAAGCTATGATACGCCTACAACCGAAATCAGCCAAATTACCTCCATCCGAGTTACTAAAAGGCATCCGTGGCAAAGTAGTATATTTGCCATTAGATCTAAAAGAAAATGTACAAACTCTGGGCGTACAATGACCAATAGATCAATCTTTGATTGTAGTAGTTAATGGTGTGCCAACTAATTACAAAACAAATTGGCAACAACTAGTCGACTTGAACAAAGTTAGACAAGACCTACAATATCGAAATGAAAACAATTAATACTACAAAGATATAAACATAGGATAACTTAAGAGAAACCACCCAAATTATTCAAGGCTCATCAGCAACTGTCCAAATTGAACGCGTAGATCCTGTTACTGAAGCGAACATTTGAGACTAGTATACAATTCCCCCACTACACTACAAAGATACCATGGACAATGCATTAGAAACATATCAAATGCATCAAGCCAAAGTATCCACAATGAGCATATGGGAAAAAAGTGTAGAAGCACGTTCTTTTCCTCTACTCTTTCCTACCAGAAAAGGAGGAAGATATGATGAAAGGTCCATACAATTTGTTTTGTAATTTGTTGGCACACCATTAACTAGTACAATCAAAGATTGATCTATTGGTCATTGTACACCCAGAGTTTGTACATTTTGTTTAAGAATGTCGGAAACATTTTCCACCACCTCTTCGAAAGTGAAATAGCAAATATATGTTAGGGAGTTGCACAAACATTAAAAACAGGCTCTAACTTTTTAAACATGTCCGCTACCCAACTGCTTCAAAAGATAAAAGACAAAGATTAAGTTTTGCAGTCAAGTATCACAAATCTCTTGGCAAACACGTATGGTACAAAAGAATATTGGTTTCCAATGTCAAACTGATGTACGTTATATGCTAAGGACCCTACGCCCGCTCACATGATTTGTTACTTTAAGTTAAGTCGTGCAGAGTATGCATGGGATGACTTGCATGACTTCTTACGCACTGCAAACCAAAATAAAGACGGAATAGAGATAAAAACAACAGGAGAACTCTGTTCTCTTGACTGTGTCAATGTATCAAGATACTTTCACCATCACTTCATTGCCATGCTGCACTTTATCTGCAATAAAACTACCCCTCCGCTCCGAAAAGTGCAACACTTGTTTTGGAGAAAAGAATATCAATCCAGAGGGGCACCACACATCCACATGCTTTTGTGGATGAAACATGCTCCTACATTTGGCCATGATAATGATGCCACTGTTTTACAGATTATTTAATAATTATTTAATAATACATTACCTGCAACATGCTGTCATGGTGCAGGCACCCAAAACCCTGAAACTGGTGGGGCCATCCCAGAATTTGGCTCCCTTGGGGGCTTATCAGGCCCCAGCCAGGCTCACCTGTAACTCGCCATGTAACTAACACCTGAAGGTGTTAGTTACATGGTCCATTAACCAGGCTCTGAGAGGCTGAGCCATTCAGTTCAGGGTGTGGCCTGGAACTACTTTACCTGAGAGAAGGGATACAGAGAAGAGGACTATTTTCTTGGAATTACTTGCAAGGCTATTTAAATTGCACCCAACAATCTGAACATGCTTCACGTTATTCTGCACTCCTGCAGCGTAACGCTCACCATGTCAGATCGGTTCTTGCTTCTTTCTGCCATGCCGTCCAGATTCTTCCATCCATCGGCACCTGCAAACAGAGAATAACAGGAGTTATTTAAGCATCATAGGCCTTACCTGCAGTACATCCAGATCTCATCTCCTGCTTTCCCACGGACCGCCACATCTGCAGAACAGAACGAAAAGCATCCTCGCAGGTAGCTACTCACCTGATCGGCCCACTCCAGGAACATCATCGGACAGTTCTTCACTCAGCAGTGCGCCGCAGCTCGATACCGCCACACGGATCGTCTATTCTTCTTCTTGGACTCGCGCCGTACCAGCTGAACAGAAAAGGACAAACAGGTTAGTCGCACGTAGCAAAGGAAAGCTACAGAGGCGAACATTTGCGCGCCCAGCACAGCGCTATACTTACTGCCAGGAATCCTGAGCATCATTGTCAGGAGGGTCATCCATCATCCGAAGGTTGCTTAACACCGCAACTGTAAGACAATAACGGAATTATTACAATAACAATAACCTGTGAATGAAGCCTAGTGAAACTCACAAATCCCAGTCTAATTAATCATATAAAATGATAATTTAAATTTCCACAACATAGAGAACTGTATTACATGGCCCTACTCCAACTTTTTAAACTTTGGAGAAAAGAAGAAGAATGATTAGGTGACTATGACTCATTTGAACCTGCAATCAAAGCAAGTGAAAGCAGTAAAACAAATGACAATATAAAACAATACAAAGAAATGTTGGACAATGAACATCAACAAGTGGAAGAAATTGAATCTCAGATAGATAAAGACACTCCTGAGGGCAGTCAACCTTCCCTTACAGGGAGCCAAGAACCACTTGGAGATCTAGACGTTCTAACTGAAGCAGCAATAGCCATGACTGAGGTAGAACACACCATGTACCAACATAAACAATCTGAGGAAGATTTATACAGCTAAATGATTAACAGCTTGCCATTTATCTAGACGTCACTCAAGAAACTGAACATGGTTTTAAACATGAAACTAAAACATGTCGTTGTAAAAATTATAAACCTCTTCTCCTGTATGTAAACTGGTTCTGGTTTCTCGTAAAACATTCTTAAATAAAATAATGAGCTTATTTCTATAAAACTTAAACAACAACCTTTCAGCTTTAGTAACAGCCCCCACAGGTCTAAAACATAGGAGGTGCAACTTTACACCAACTACGGACTACTGCTCCTTCCCGTAGAACGCCAAAACAAATTAGAATACTACAGATTATCAGCAGAAGCTGCTACTGAAGTATGCAGAATTCTGAAACAAATGAAAGTATTCCTGATAGACGAAGTAAGCATGGTTTCCAACCCCATGTTGGCTTTTATTCATCTCAGAATGCAAGACGTCCTAAAAACCAACTACAAACAACTGTTTGGAGTAAAACATGTTATTGTTTTCAGAGACCTCCTGCCATTAACACCAGTAAAAGGTTCACCTATTTCCAAAACATTAGGACACAAACAATTCCGCAATACGCTCAGCAGCATTGGAAATGTAAATCTCTGGCAACATTTTCTCTACAAAGAATTAACTCAATGTCACATATACTGGAGAGCAGGCAGGGGCAAGATGGGTTAGAGTCTGGCAGCCTAGATTCGCCTTGCAGGCATCCAGCACTCCTTTTCCACTCACTCACAATCAGGTACACAATACAGTTGGATTGGGTCAGCCACACTTTCTGTACACCCAAGATGGCCCCTGGCAGTCTTTCTGTGAATCCAGTAGCACGCTCTAGCCTCTGGGTATGGTTGGCTATATAAGCCATGCCCAAAGGCAGACCCGTGCTTTGTGTTGCATCTGTAGCTTCAAGCAACACGCTCACTGTGATTTTTGAACTTCACCTACCTTGGCTTCCACTCCGGACTCTCCGAACGCACGTTCCTGAACTCAGCATCTAGGAGAAAAGGAAATACAAAAAGACAATACCTGTAAGCGCTCGCGCTTAAACCCGACTCATGGCTCCTTCTTGCAAGTGCACACACAAGTTACAGCACCACTTACCCAATCTTCTTGGGAACTTCCGGGCGGCATTCTAAGTTCTCTCGCACGTCTTATCTCAGCGAACTCTTCAGAAAAAAACTGTGGATAGAGAGAGTGAATAAGGATAAGATTAGCATCTGCAACTGCTTTCTCGTGCAGAACTCGCCGTGATCTAAGAATATGCAGCGACCACGGGGAATAGTCAGAAAACTTACCTTCAGATACTCACCCATTTATAAGCTGAGAACAGCACCAAATCCAGTGAAGCAACTGGAAATCTGAACTTACCTGCAACAGCACCAGATCCAGTGAAGCAACTGGAATCCGAACTTACCTGCTGCATCTCCGCTGGGTGAAGAAACACAGTGAGTGGCAGAACAGAGACCTACCAAACCCAGTCAAGAAAAACTGATCCGTGGGTCCAGATACACAGTGCCCCTGCCTAGTTCAGGATGGAGAGTTTGCCTAATTAATCCCCAAGGTGAGCCATACTCCTACATTTCACCATCACAGTACACTAAAAGGGGAGGAGGGAGACAGAGGGCTCTGGGTCGAATTCCTGGTAGGCTAAGCATCTTACCTCTGTATTTGGCAGGTACCTGCAGCATAAGGTTACTAAATCCTGAGAAAGCAGGGGAGGGGTCCAGAAGGCTTCATCGCTCCCACAGAGAACCAGGTGACACACTCAAAACATGTGTGAGTCTGCAGACCTCGCCTATACTAACATTTTAAAAAGCATTAGAACTGGTCTGCTTGCTAAAGATGCAAACTCCACCTTAAATAGTAGACTAATCCATGAGCTATATGGATGAAACACATCTGCTCCTGATGTCATGGAACAATGAACTCAACAAAATCTAAAATGCATATCCTTAATGCCCAACCCTTGCAAGCTGTAGTCAATTCAATAAAACAATGTTAAAAAAAGAAATGCAATACATACTGCATATCACCTCCACAGACAAACTAGAAATGCACAGAATTATACTTCCTATGTGTCAGCAGGCAATGGCACGACTAAACAGCTTAGAAAAATATATCTCTAACACAGCTTGATTGAAAAAAATATGGACTTTGTGTCTAAATTTCAGAGTAATTCCAAAATGTAACCTTTGTGTAGAAAAAGGTTTAGTCAATGGAGTAATTTGTACAGTGTTGGCTTCCAAACATATCCACATGACAAACTTGCAGAAGTTAAATAAATTGGTCGCACAATAGTATGTTTCCTTCTTTTTAAAGACATGTATGTATGCAGAGAACAATTTTCTCCATCTCTTGCATGTGTTGTCACTATTCACAAATCAGAAGATCTAACCCTAGATCAAGCATTGCTGGACATTGACAGCACAGTCTTTAAAGAAGGTCTGAGTTACGGAGCACTTTCACATCTGCGTACTCTAGGGAAGGCATGCTATCATACATATGACACTGACAAAATGGATACCATTTGTAAAACCTTTATTGAAAATGTTGGTGTAGGAGAAACTGCTATTTTGCCCTGTAACTAAGATGGGAGTAGCCTCAACCATCAAATGATAAACAAAACAATCCTAGTGGAGTCTGTCAAAAATGGCCTGTGCTAACAAAAACCTAATGCCTGATCTATCTCTTGTACAAAAAGTGTAAAAAGAAGAAATGTGTGCAAAGGAAAAATCAGTGTTCAAAAGAATAAATATAGTTGAACCAGCTCTACTCCTAATGTTAAACCTCACAGTGTAAGGCTGTCCTTGTAGCCAGGATGACACACTCTGGCTAGGTTTCTAACACTCTAAGCAGTTTCAAACCATGGATTGAGGCCCACCTGGCCCTCCACGTTAAAGTCTCTTTCTTGACTTTCAAAAATGTATTCCAATGTAAAGTTCACAAAGGTCCCCCTCTTTTGGGCTCAGACCTCTCACGTCACAGTTCAACACAACCTTGCATGGGGCTCCTTTCCCCAAGCTTACTTCGGGTCTCCCTCAATCAGGCTCGGACCCCTTTGGGATGTTGAATATTTTTGAAAGTGCGTGGCTCTATTTACAGATCACTGCAGGACCACTTTGACTCAAAGTTCACGTTTAATCTCGCTTAATTCACTTTATAGCTTCAAACGATGTACCTTTGACAGATACTTTTGAATGGGCTACTTCCATTCGCCGGACATCTCTGTTACTTAGTATCGCTGATCTCACAGCTGCATTTTACTGCAAAGTTCATTCACAGGTCTGCCTTTCTTTGCATCTCATCCACACACATTCAGCCTTCACTTGTGATATAATGTTGCTACTTCATTTGCTGTAACACACACCAGTCTCTCAGGTCACTTGCCAACTCGCTGACTGTGTGCTCTTCTTTTTTGTTTTGCCATTTCCAGTTCACGAGTTAACGTTAGTACCACAGGCTTGGCCGCGCATCACCAACTCTGGCATTCACCCAGTAGGGTCGCTGGCATTCTTGAAACACAATGGGCCTCATTACACGGTAGGCGGTGAGCCATGGCGCTATTAGCGCCATGGCTCATGCCGGTAAAATACCGGCAGCGCCTTGGCGGAAAGGGGATTTACCGCCCCATTCCAAGGTTGGAGGGGCGGTAAATCCCCTTTCCGCCATTGCCCTTCCCCATTCCCATTTCTGCCCCATAGGGCTCTATGGAACTGGGGAAGGCGCTAATTACGGCACCGCAATTTTGCGGTGCTGTAATTAGCTCCGAGGTCCCTTAGCGGGTTGGATTTTAACGCCTGCAAGAAGCAGGCGTTAAATCCTCCAACCTGCAAAGGGACCTCGTAGTACGGCGGTAAGGGTTAACGGTCACCGTTGCCATTAACGGTGACCGTTAACCCTTACCGCCGTCCGTGTAATGAGGCCCAATGCAATCTTCACTGGTGGGATGAGACCTTCTCCACATGTTTTCCACAGTCTGTCAGAGGCAATGACCTCCAGTAGGGAGCCTTTGGGGTTTCGGTCCATTGCTCTTGCCACTTGGTCCGTTGCACTGCTCCAGGAGTTGTGCCTTCATCCCAAATGTCCAGCTCGTACTCGTGTTACGCCTTGTTCAGAGTGTGTCTTTAGGTGTTGCCGTTTATTCGTCTGAGGAGAGTCAACTGGTATCAGGTGTATGCACTTAGTGTAAAGTGCCTGACTTTGCCTGATCCGATTAACGGGACATGTCCAGTACGATGTGAGAGAGTTAGTCTGGTTACGCTCAGTCAGCCCAGTATTTGCGTAAAAAGGGGTGGGGGATTGGGACTTTGGAAAATCCTACAAAATACAAAGGGGCAGATGAACAAAAAAGGGAGGAATACTGTATCTCATCATCAACTCTCACCCCCAATCCCAGAAGACCCCTCACCCAGTTGATCCTCCCACACTGGTCCACCCCCAGGGTCTGGATCCAAAGGCGATGGCCGTTTCCTGGCCACCTGAGAGAGAGATCCCTGGGGACTAGCGAGTGAGACACCCTCTGGTTTCTCACAGTACACTCAATGGTCTATTCCTAGTTAACTTTGATGCAAACAAAGTCAACGCTGACATTCCTTATATCGTGGAATACACCAGGCAGCATTCACTGTACACCCCCGTCTAGATATGTACCCTGTACCTCAAAAAGGAAACCTTTAAAAAGGAAACTAATACAAACAGAATCTATAACATCTTCCAACAATACCGCTAAAGAAACAATACCCAACTCCTTCTACATCAAAGAATACAACCACCAAACTGTCTAGTACAAAGTTAACTGCATGTCCAGCACAAAACAAAGACACAAATGTCTCTTCTACACAAACATCCACAGGCCCATCAAACGATCCACAAACACAACTCTCTGGTTCATTTAAATTCAGCAACACAGTTGGAGTAAATTGTTGTGCTAATGTAACTATGACTCTTCTCTTTCAATTGCCAACAATTGTTCACAACATTTACATAAACGGCTCGGACTAGCTGTGTTAGCAAATGCGTGTCCATCATAGAAATGCCGCAAATAATCCTGACAACACTTAAAGTGTACAATAAAGTAGTGTCCAAAGCTCTAGACACTCCCGTCCCCTGCACACCCAGACACAGAAAAACAGTCAAAGATCTTTTTGGACATATAAAGGTACATTTTATGTAACAAATAGGTAAAGTAAATCACTTCACAGAACATATAATATGTCAATACAGTGATATAATAGGGTCCTTTTGAAGAGATGCAATTCTTTCAGATGTAGTTCTTAGAACTCAACGCGTTTCGGGGTCATAAACCCCTTCTTCAGGAATAGACTTCTGTAGATGTACACAGAATAGACAAACTAAGATCCAGTTTACATATGTACTAATTCTTATCAAAACAAAATATTTAACAATGAAATGAACTCACTCTCCACCTTCACCGCAGTTGTGGAGTTTCTACGTAAAAATCTGTAAGTGACTGCACCTTGTGTATACAGTATAACCCAAGCAAAATAGGTGAACCTTAGACAGTAAGATGATACTCAAACCAGATTGGCAATCCAAAACATATCACTGCCTGTGTTAACAACCTGCCCTCAAACACATGCAAACCATGTTATTACAACTAACCCCACGTGGGAGGTATAAAGATCTCCAACCAAACGTGAAACATGAACAGGTTCCTACCTTATGAAGCGCCTCCTCTCAAGTGTAACTCAATGACATGTGTCCGATCAACTTGCTTTAAGAGATGTACACTGCCTGGTGTTTCACCCACCTCCCCAAATATCTGCAGATGGCCCTTGTTTTGTCCCCCCACTCCAATTCAGTGAATGTTTCAAATAGTGCTGCATAAGCAAAACCAACCCTCAATCTCGCACTCTGACTGGGTTCCATTCGCTCACTACTTCTCCTCTCTCTTCTTCCTAAAGGTACTCAAAATATCCTTACACTTCCCTATATATACCAATTATTCCTCCAGCAATGACCTCCTGCCTCTGTAAAGCTGCCTGAGGCTGAATGGGAGCTCCTAACACATGTTCCCCTTTAGACAATGTGGGCAAACTGCAGAAACATATTTGCAGATGTTCTTCTAGGGATTTTCCTTGATGAGTCTAACAAAACCAGGTGATTTGAGCTTGTTGTGGAAAGATTCACCCAGGCCTACTCCCGAGCCATCATTGAAACCCTGCTACATAACCACAGTATTCTACCAGGGACACTGTGAGTGCAAGGGGAAAAGAAGAGACTGTAAAGTAAATGGGACACCCACCAGCCCACATGTAGTACACCTTGTGAGATTTGATGTGCTGTGAGAGAAGTATCCCTTGGCCTTTTTGATCATGTTCAAGGGAGCCAGGACAGTTTCGGCAGTTGTTGAGCGCAGAAGTGCATCTTTTAAGCAACACATGAGAGTAATTAAGATTGGATTCTATCCAATGAGTATAGCAGAGGGGACTGCACGTCCATTAATAATACAAACAACGGCACTGCTGCTATGCCTCCTGGTCCATCTATGGTACTTACTATGACGTGCACTGGTACGGTCCTTCTTTTGACTTTTGTATCTTGTACTGAATCATTTTTCCTCTCAATGCAACAGTCAGGGGTGTTGCTAGGTCTGGAAAAGACCCAGGGCTACGCTAATGTCGGAACTGTCGGTACTGGGGGCTAGCTAGCCTTTTGGCTATAGCTCCTGAGATTCCATCCGGGGCTACAACCAAAAGACCAGGGGCTATAGCCCCCTTAACCCCCCTCTAGCAACGCCTCTGGCAACAGTACAGCCACACTGCAGTAATAGGCCAGTGCAGCTGGGCTGATTGCAACCAGAGAGGTGTGGCTACCAATACCTTGGGGTGGAGGACCTACCTGGTGATCTCTTTCATGTTGTCCCCACATATAAAATGTAATATGCGTTCAAGACACTCTATCTGTTTTCAGGGCGCCCACCCGTGGTGATCCAAGCTCGGCTCCAATGCCAGAGCCGCGCTCTCTCTGGTGTTCCACTACAGATGCACTTTTGGAGTGGCATGGGAGGTCCGAACTCTTTGCCTCCCGATGGACGAATGAAGAAGTATTGCAAAGTTCTTATGCGTGGTCAATGGTTGCTGAGCATGGTCATGCTCTCCGCATCAACAGGTCTGCAGAAAAGCACCCCCATCGTTGCAGAGTATCGAAAGACTAAGGTGTCCCGTGCCATGGAACTTGCATTACAGAGTGATACTTTACCATTCGTGTCTCAGTAGGATGCTGCCGAGTGAAGACGGCACTGCGAGTGCCAGTCTATGGAGACTGCAGCATGGAACTTGCTCAGGGCATGGCACCCTTTGAAAAAACAGAAACATTCTTCAAACTACTGTGGCTTTAGCCCACTTTTGAAATCCGAGCATTTGTTTACTGAGTAAAATGAGTCACAGTGGGAACCTCTCCCTCATTTTCTTTGAGGGTCCCATCTTTCTGCACAATGTATTACACACAGAACCAGGACCCTGTTTAGTCAAACAGTGAGCTCACCTTAGGTATAGATTGATGTTAATTCTGTCATGTACAATGATATGGGCCCCTGTGGTTGGTCCAAACTGATAATTGTATTTATTGGGGAGCAGTAGCAGCAGTTCAGTATGAATATATTTATAGCAAACTATTTGTTAGTGATGTGTATCGGGCTTTTGTCTAGATCTGTGCTTGTGTTTTTGTTGTGGACTCTCAATAATTATAGTACTCATAAACTGTTCTAGTGGACATATACTGTTCCTTATTAGAATACCTTTCCACTGTATTCACATTTACTTTACATTTCCTTTATGGGTAGCTCATGTAAATCAGGATTAGAACATACAACATGTGTGCCTACGTGAATTACATTATTTATTTGTATTTGGTTTCTGACATGATCTTACTGATGCATTGTGCTGTTTGAGCTGTCTACAATTGTTTTCCTACTTTATCTACACTGGGTTTGCATGTACATAAAGAGGATTATATACAGGAAGGAAAAAAGAATCAAAAGCTCCCCCTGTTCAAAGGCGCATGTTGGGTAGGTGCGAGGTGCAGCAAGCTAGGTTTAACACTTACTAGCCAGAAGACAAGGTCACAATACAAGGGAATTCAACTGTTTTTACTTTAATTCATGTACGGACAAACATCTAAAAGATGCAAGCCTGTAATTCAACATAAGGCCTTGATAAACACATAGGCCCATAGGGATAAAGCAAAGATACGTTTTAGCTACGCATTGTAGTGAGGGTTAGTAGCATAGATATTTGTGCAGATTCATGTACTACTTATTGGTATGGCGTACTACTACCAATACGTATTTAGTGTCCAGAATAATTCAACGCCAACATTACTTTTTTTACTTGTTAATCAGTGTTTTCCTGCTAATCATGATTGATTGCTCTCTGGTGCCATCTTTTGGCGTGAAAATATGTACCGAAATTTGCTGGGATGAAATTAAGCGTTTCTCACTCCTGCATCCTTTGAATATTGTTTAGAGTGAACTCCTAGAGCAACATTATGCAATCCATCTCCCTGCTTGTCTGTTACTCTGTGTCATGCCTCGGCATTACCGGCAACCCCGCCCACCCAAGGAGGCTGCGTCACTCAAGACAGTAGTGTCTGCCCGTGTCTATAGGTTGCCTTAGTCTAACAACTGTCTCGTCTGCAGTGGACGGTTTATAAAAGGCGTGACTCGGCTTTTCTGGGCTTCCCCTGGCTGCGTCGATCTTCAGAGCAGGGTAATAAAACATAAAAACGGAATCGTCACCAAAGACTCATACGTGTAGAGCAACACAACCGCCGAGACTGGCTCACCCCTTTTCCAGACAAAATAAACTTCCTGGAGGGTGAGAAAAATCATGGCTGGCCATGACAGATAAGAAGGGAAATGACAACTCGTGAGTGCGCTGATATGCTTTCCCTCTCACAAACTGGGACTAGCCACTGAATCACACGCAGGGATTTCCACAACCTATAAACAAAGTCCAAAAGAAGTTAGTGTCAGGGTGAATAGCTCGCCTGTCATTTGCGCAGCGCCATACATCTCACAAAGGGAAATTGTGTCACTGTTTCCTGTTTATTCCAGCAGTCTAAAGTCACGTATATGTTCGGATTCATGACATGCTTGCCAAATATCAGAAAAGCCTCTGAGCGCATAAACCAATAACAGAGAGCGTTGCTTTTCGGCAAATGAAAACTGCCTTTTTGTATGTGCTTTATCGAACTCTAGTGGCTATCAATCCTTTCAGTCTGCCCGCACTCCTAAGTCCCCCACATGCTATGTGTAGATGAAGTGACATCATGCACCCAATGACATCACAGGAAGTGACATCACATGGCAATTGACCCAGATAACATCACATGAATTGCTGCCACAAAAGTTACAATATAGCAAGTAATACTAAAGCAGAAAAAAGGCTATTTTATTTTTCAATTGCATATTAACTGTGGCGTTGCCTCAGTAAGCAAGCGTGCAGTCATGATATACCAGAGCACAATGGATTAAAGTATCGGCAAAGGACCTATGGATGTGCGCTATGTCCACTTAAATATATTGAGAGGGGGCCGAGCTGTGTCGCCAGTGTCACAAAATAGGTGCACCCATTAGCACCTACAAACAGTTGTTATCAAGGCTGGCATTATCATCCAGATTTTGATTACAAAATAAACCAAAGCCCATTGTGTTCAATACATATCACAATACATATCATAATAAAATCGTTGCATGAGCAATGTCAACTTCGAAACACGCGTCGGCTGACATCCTGTATAATAAAGATATTGATGATATATCTTTCTTTCAACAAACATACCGACTTGGATTTTCTAGTGTTTGAATTTGCTATTAGGGCACGAGCGCGACGCACCTGTTACACTGGAATTACACATTCAATGATATACTAGGGGAATGTTACGGCACGTGCCGTCAACCTTGTAAGGTGACAGCCGTGCATCTGTTACAATAAAAAGGGGCGACCCACCCTTGCTCAGGGCAGGCTCCCAGTTTCAAGCAAAGGCAACTGGCGTCTTCATTGTTGGGCTCGGTGGCCTTTCCACCCTTGCTCAGGGCAGGCTCCCAGTTTCAAGCAAAGGCAACTGGCGTCTTCATTGTTGGGCTCGGTGGCCTTTCCACCCTTGCTCAGGGCAGGCTCTCAGTTTCAAGCAAAGGCAACTGGCGGCTTCATTGTTGGGCTCGGTGGCAAAGGCCTATAACAACTGGCGACGAGGAGGGCGGGAAACGCCCCACACATCCATCAGGCACCAATGGTGTCTGGCACATCGGAGCGGGCGGCAACCCGCCTTCCAGTGCAATTCCGGTGCCAGGTAGGAAAGGCCCTCCCGCGGCCCACCGTGAGCACTGATATGTGCACACCACAGCAGAATGGATCTGCTGTTCCAGACTGCTGGTGGGGAGAGGCAAGACACTCTTTCCCACAAGGCACTGAACGTGCTCTATGCTCCTAGCAAGCATCCCCATGGAGGGGTGCTCATGCTGCCTGGGGCATGCTATCACTCTGCCTCTTGCTCTATCGGGCTGCCAGCCGGATTCAGATTGGCTCCTCCTCTGAAGGTGAGAGTAGCCCCACAATCTTTGTGCAAAGCCAGATCTCCTTTTACCCATCCAGAATTCCTGGCAAATCGGCCCCACGTCAAGAGGGGTGCTCATGTAGCCAGAGGGCAGTGTTTGCATGGGGGTAGGAGGCTGCGTCACTGTGCTGGGTAGCCCCACAGGGCTGTGGTCACACCGCAGGGATGCTGGATGTCAACCTGGAGGAGGACCCTGGCTGGTCCCTTGCCCACCATAACTCCTATGTCTGCATTGCGTGTGGAAGTGGGGATGAGCCAACGCGCCCCTCAGGGGGCCACCACAGGGTTCATGCGATGCCCAGTGCCCAAATTCGATGTTACGAGTGTGCAAGCAACATTGGGGCCATGATGGGACAAGTGGGTCTAAAGACTTGAAATTTTCTTTGACACTGCCAAAGAGACTGATGACAAAGCCATGAAAGCTATGCTGCTCTTGTGAGCGTGCATCAAATATTCAAAACGCTGCAGCCCAATGACAACTCGTATGATGCAGTGAAAGGGGCAGTTCAGGAGTATTTCAGGTTGCTGGTCAATCGTGAATATGAGCTGCTTCGCCTGCTTCAAGCTCATCAGGAACCGGCTGAGTCGTTGTATGCCTGCCATGCATGCCTGCGGTGCCAGCAGTGCCTGTCCATGTCATGCTATCTATACGATGGGATGGATGAAATACGGGTGCAGATCATCTAGCACTGCTCCTCGGCTTTGCTACAACAGCAGAACCTGAAAGAACCGGATGTCCCTCTACAGAGGAAACATGAACTAGGCCGCATGGAGGAGCTTTCGGCATCCAGAGCAGCCCAGATGGAAGAGATGTCCAAAGGCGGGTGGTTGGAGATGATACAGGCAGTCTCGGTACTTGGGCCGTCGAGGGCCAAAGGACGGTTTGGAAAGCAGGCGAGGCCATGCCAACAGAAAGTGCCAGAGAAGCAGAAACCCTATGATGCCTGTGGGAATATGTTACCACACGATCAAGCCCGCACAGGTGGCCGGTGTCGCAAACCCAATCACTATGCCAGAATGTTCAGAGCCTCATGGTCAGCAGCTCAGTCTCCCCCCTGCCCCCCCATAACACAGAGACCAAGGAAACAGCAAGTAGCAGCTGTTGACAAGGACCAATGATCAGTTCGGTTGGTGCTGACAAGGTTGGAGGGTGCCGTTGACATCAAAAAGGTGTTCTTTGTGTCTGGATGGCTTGGGACACCGAAGGAAGCCACACTGCTCTGTCTCCATCCTGGACCATGAGGTGTCCATACTCGCTGACACAGGGGCATCCATGAACGTAATGCCGGCAACTCAGTTCTGCAAGCTCTGCCCAACTCCGGTCTTGCGTGCCCCCAAGATTTGTATCTTCATGTTTGAGGGGGGGGGGGGGCATCACCACTACCACTGGAAGGGGAGTTTAGCACCAAAGTGCACCATGAAGGAGAGGCAGTGTATGCAAAGTTCTATATGACTCTGGTGGCAAAGACACGCTGTTCAGCAGCTCCATGGCTGAAGACCTGGGGCTGGTGCATTTTGCCTTTCAGGTATACCGCAATGATATAGACAGCTCGCTGGTCAAATTCAAGAGACACCCAACGCCCACTCTGGACGATATTTTGGCAGATCTGCATGTGGCCAAACTGTTCTTCACTCTGGATCTCAAAGCAGGGTACCATCAAATCTCCTTGCATGTGGAGTCCTGGGCAACAATGACCTTTTCATCACATTTCAGACTCTTCCGGTACAAGCGTCTACGTTTTGGCATATCACCTGCGGGAGGAGCGTTCCGGCACATCATCAAGGGTGTGCTGGTGGGCCTTCAAGGAGTGCTCAACTTGAGTGATGATATGCTGATCTAGTCGCAGTGACCCGGGGAGCACATTTACAGGCTCACGGCTGTGCTGGAGAGGCTCACTCACAGAAGAAAAAAACGGTTTATGGAGTCTAAGGTTGATTTCTGTTGGTTTCGCCTGACCCGAGAAAGGTGGGGGATATCAAGAATGCTACAGCTCCAGCATCTCTGTTGGAGGTCAGAAGCTTCCTCGGAATGGTGACCTTCTGTGTGAGATTCATCCCTAATCTGGCAATGGTCACAGAGCACCTTCGGCTGCTAATCAAAAAGGACCAGGTCTGGCATTGGGGGAACGCCAAACATGAGTTGTTCAAGCCCATCAAAACAGCTCAAGTTTGGGACACTACCCCATGGCATAGTTTGATCCAGACAAGGACACTGACATTTTGGTTGATGCAAGGCCTGTCTGTCTGGGTACGGTCCTGCAGCAGGTCACGTAGCAGGGCAAGCATAAACATGTTGCAAATGTGAGGAAGGCACTGACCCCTATTCATTGCCGGTTTTCCCAGATGGAGAGCGAGGCTCTTGCAGTCCTGTGGGGATGTAAGCACTTTCATATCTACACCTATGACCATCTGCCGATCATGGGTGGGTCAGTGCCATGGCCGCCGATACGGCTGGAGTCACACTGGTTGATTTATGAAGCAGGGGTAAACAATCCGGTGGACTATCTGTGTCACCATTGGGGGCCACTGGTGCCAGCCGGAGTTGCAGACGACAATGAAGCCGAGGAGATGGTGGCCATGGTTAGCCAGGAAGCAGTGGCCTGTTCCAAGTTGGTGGGGAACATAGCTGCAGTGACACAGCAGGACACCAGAATACAGGATCTGGTGCAGCAATTCTGAGCAGGTCAGTGGAAAGGATTCCTTGCAATGACAACACAAGACGCCATAGGTGCAGGGGTTCCTTCAAGGGTTCTGAAGTGTGAGAAAGGAGTTATCCATCGGTCTGGAGAAGATCCTCCTCTGTGGAATTCAGATAGTCATCTCCATCGACCTGCAAGATCAGGTGCTGAGTCTTTGGCATGTGTGGCATCAAGAGGCCAGCAAGACCACTGCCCAACTCCACGATAAGGTGTGGTTTCGGAATCTGGAAAGGAAGGTGGAGGATGCCATTGACAGGTGCACGTGGTGCCAGGTGGCAAGATCACTGGTGATGGGCCCTCCCATTACCTTGCCGGAACAGGCGTCAACCCTATGGAAAGTGCTCAGCCTTGACTTTGGAACTGTTCTCCAGTCCCAGCACTTCTTGGAGGTGCTGGATGAGTTTTTACATTATCCCTTGTGCATTCTGTGGACTCCACGGCGGCCTGCACCATCATCCAAATTCTTAATGACATGTTTGCAGCACATGGGATTCCTGATTCAGTGAGGTCCGACAATGGATCCCCATTCCAAAGTGAAGAGCTGGCGAGGTTCTTCAACTCCTATAAGTTCGTGAACCAGCACATAACGGCATGCTGGCCTAGGGCAAACAGGGAAGAGGAAAGCTTTATGCGAACCCTCAACAAGATGTTCGCATTGCCCTAGAGAGGGGGCAACCTCTGGAACATGCCCTCACATACTTCCTCATGGGGTACCACACTACGCCCCACTCCACCACAGGGTTAGCAGCAGCAGAAGTATTTTTAGGCAGAAAGTTGAGGTCAACTATCCCGGAGTACGCTCCTGGCCTCAGGTGGTGGTGGACTCTGTACGGTTCCATGAGAAGCAGGAGCGCGCTAATTTATTCGAGTTGGCTCGGAGGGGGCTGGTGCAACAGCCTCTCGATATTAGCGATCAAGTGCTGGCAAGAAACAAGCAGCCCACCCAGAAGCTTTTCCTTCCCCATAATCCAGTCCTGTGGACTGTGGCTGAGGGACAGGGCACTACAATGACAGCAGTCAGGGGACGGGAGCCGCTCACCAGAAACAGTAGCTGGTTCTGGCGCCCTCAAGGTACCCCGGGTGGGAACAACCAGTGGGACGAGAATGGCCTTACCTCGCACAGCATGGAGGGCAGGAGTCTCCTTGAAGAGGAGGTGTCCTGGGATGTTGATTGGGAGTGTGCGAATGGTCCAGTTTCACCAATGGCTTCCTCTAGGTCCCCCAAGAATATTGGCAGGTGCACCCCCTGAGGGCCTACGTCCTGGAGTGAGGACCATCCTCCCACAAGTACTGTGTTTTGACGTTGAGTCAGTGGTGTGCTGTGTTATTTGTTGAAATGTTTATGAGGGTTGGATAGGATGTTACAGCTCATGCCATCACTCTTGTCAGGTGACGGCCATGTCACTGTTACAGTAAAAAGGGGAGGACTGCACTCACACGGGGCAGGCTTCCAGTTATAGCAAACATGACCTGCGCCTTCATTGACAGGCTCTGCTGCCAGTGAACAGGGCACACCCAGCTTAACCAGAATTTTGCCAGGAGCACAACTTTCTTATGCCAGTTATCTTCATATGGCCAGCTACGGTCATCTTGTATCTGTTAAAACCCTTAAATGCAAAGTATAATCGTAATATGCTAAATATTGCCTAACATACCTTGCAATATTATAATATGCTAAGTGCAGTCTTTATACTTACGTAGTGATATCTTCTGCTGGTTCAAACGTCATATGTCATGTATCACCATTACACACAGGCTGCTCGTATGTCAAGTGAAGCCACAATCTACCAAATATTGTAATCTTATGGCTAGATACCTTATTCAGTTTGCTTGTTATGTTATGGTTTATATTGAACAAAATCATCTATATGTGATATGAAATTGAGAAATGAAGGAAAGTTATGTCTATGAGGTAAAGTACCCATGCTCACACATGTTGGTCAAGTGGTGAAGCCAGGATATGTGCCCTGGTAACCTGTTTCACTGTCCCCAATTAGACCACACATCTGCTACCACCCTACCTGTAGTTTTACACCAACATACTAGGAATTCAACACTGGTGGTCATTTTATAAACATTGGTAATTGCATGCATGGCACTACCAAAGCTTGCACTTACGCGTTGAGTCTCCTGCATGCAATGTTCATCACTCTCAAAGCAGAGTGTAGTATTAAAGAGTAAAGCAAGGTGAAATTGCCTTTATTCTTCGCTTTTGCTCTCCGTTTACCGAGAAATATAACACTGCCTGCAAATTACGCTTTGCAGGCAGTGTTTTTTAATGGATTCCATTAGATTACACCTGATATTGAGCACTCTGCCAGGCAAAAGTGGACAATTACGTACAGACAACCTATTTACTCAAAGGTGAAATCGTAACACATGCCTTATGCATAATCTACAAGCAACGCGAAAATGAGTGCCGTAGAGAAAAGTGGTTTGCACAGTTTACAATGTTGTGTCACACAAAAAACATTAAGAGGGTCATTTATTTAACACAAAATGAAGGTGTAAAAGCACGAGACTGTGGGTCTCATTATAAGTTTGCCGGTCTGCTAGTAACAGCGGTGGTAAGCTACCGGCTCTGTTACTACCGGACCAGCAAACTATTAGTTGTGCTCGCGGGTGCCTTTCTGCCCGCCAGGTCTGCCCTGGTGGGCGTAACGGCACCCGCGAGCAGAGCAAGTCGGGTGCACCCGCACCATTCACAAATGGTGCCGGTGCATCCGACCTCCCCATTCCCATTGAACCCTCTGGGACTCAAATGGGAATGGGGAGTAATGAATACCAGCACCCAGCAATGTGGACGAACCGGGGCCACCGGGGTCCAAATGCTCCCGTACGTCCCCATTGCCGGGTGCCAGTAATTTCACGAGTTTGTCCGCAGCCGTGCCAGTTTTGCCAGCACGGCTACCGCCAAACTCGTAATGAGGCATGCTTTTATGCCTGCATTTAACACCATGCTTCATCTTCCAGCCCTTCAATTGCAAAAGAGGCCAACAAAATGGAGTATGCATCGACCATTTTTCTTTACTCCCCCATCTCAGAAAAACAACCGGTTTTATGCTTGTGTGAGATTTTCATGCAGGAATAAAATGAAGGTGTTCCTCCTGGCAATTGAGCCTGCCCAGTAGCAGGCAGATTCCATTGGAATCCATTTTATAACACCACCCGCAAAGCGTAATTTTCACGCTGTGTTGTTTTCTCTCAAAGCGGAGAGCAAAAGTGAAGAGTAAAGGCGATTTCACATAGCTTCACTCTTTATTTAGACACTGAATTTTAAGAGTGTTAAGACTTGCCTGCAGGGAAGTCAATACCATGAAAGTGCATACATTGGTAGTACACTGCATGCAATTACTTTTTTAAATAAAATGACCCACAAAATGTGACACTTATGCAAACAGACACACAGGTCTCATGCACACCCAGACACACACACAGACAGATACAGAATAATAATCCTGGCAAGAGCTATTTTGGAGAATTGTTATTTTCCTTAACCCAATAGACAAAGTATAAAAGATTCAACAACTTATTAAATAATATACCGCAATATGTTTACCTTTCCTATACATTTTAATAAGGATTAATCAAAAATGTGTCCCCAACACTCAGGATGAACACAACTAACATAGTCTCTTCTGTGAGAAGGTGCCCAATCAGGAGGGTCCTCAATCATGCATTTGCCCACTGTGGCGTAGAAGAGAGGAAATAGCCATAGGAGTTTGGCACTCCAACACCCCGATAGTTTAATATTTTTATGTTTTTAACAGTTACATGTAATTACAAATGTGACATAGTAATCTTTTTGTAAAATTATTCGCCTTGCCTATTAGCAATGTGATTCTCGTGAAATTCTGGGAGGTTAGAGAATTTCATAGAGAGTTGAGGTGTTCCGTTGGCAACGTGAATGACCCCCTGAACACCTCGGACTTTCAGAAATTTTCCCAAAAAGTTGAAGTGTCCCGTCAGGTCATGTTTTGGAAAGTTTGCTGACCGTTAATAATGAATGCAGAAGAAATGTCTAACTGTTTTATTAGTAAATAGGAAATTGGAAAAACAGGGCTTAGGATTTCCAAATGTGTATGTTTGCAGACCTCTGTGGTGACATTACCACCCAGTATGCTTATTTTTGAAGGTGTCTCTATTTAGGTATTTTCCATAGTGTCAAATAGATGCCTAGATGGAAAGTTCAGACCCTTCTTAAACATTGACAGCATTCAAAAATGGACACTTGCGGTTAACTGTTGGGGTGAGTGAGATGCTTCGTGAAAAACTCAAACACTTCGGATTTCAACAGGTTCAACCTTGTGGCACTTCCCAAGCTTTTCCTTGAGCTAGAGCACTGAGGCTCTCCAGAGTTTTACAATCTGTCCATAGAGTGCTTAGGTGTTAGGCTCTATTTAAATAAAAAATAAAATAAATAAAGGCCAACATATAGAAACTTAGTGGTTGGCATTTGAAGAGTGTAAGGAAGGCATGGTATCAACAGTAAGACAGACACAAGTGACCACATTTCAAGGGTGTTTATTGAACTACAAAAAGTGTTTGAAAAACGCCTATGTAAACCTAAATCTACAGATGGGAGTAAGCTATGGCAATCAAGTAATAATAACACAGTCCTAGTGGTGTCTTGTCAAAATAAAAGGGCCTATACTAATAAACCTATTGACATTCCATACCTCTAAATAAAAACGAGTGTGGGAAACACTGTTACAAAAAAGAAAAAAGTGTTCACAAAATGATATATCAGGATGTTCAGGCCTTTGGCCTCCCTTCCCCACGTTTTCAGCATGAGAAAAGGCAGTGCACTCGAGCTTAGCACAGTCTCTGGCTTCTCTAGCAAGAGGATACAGTTCATTCATTAGCATCGGGGCCTTCTGTTCCCAAGTCTCTTTGCCTTTCAAAGTCTCTTGTTTCAGAGGGCCTGATGCAACAAAAAAACAAGTTATTTTCCTCTTAGGATTTCATAAGTACTCAATTTCTCAGGTGATTCACTATTCACCTCAGATCCCCCTCAGATCCTCTTAAAACAATGCTCATAGGATACTCACTATTCACCTTGGATCCCCCTCTGCCGGGCTCAGATCCACTTTAGCACATGCATACAATGTCTCGGGTGATTCACGGTTCACCCCGGACCCTCCTCAGCCGGACTCTGATCCTCTTTAACACAATGTTCAATTACTCTCCCTCGGCCGGGCTCAGACCAATTTCAATTTAACTTTAACACAAACTTGCTTTAACCAAAAGCTCTCAGTTGATCTCCCTCTGCCGGGCTTGGAACAACTTCATCTACTTTTCCATCAACTTTTTTTACACTATTAACACCAAAGACTTTCGATTGTGCAGAGGGTTTTGCTTGACCCGTTGCAGGACCACTTTGATTTACAATTCTTTGTCACTCTTTCACTTTTGCCACCTTTCAGTTGGATACCTTACAGAGACTTTCGAATGAGCATGCACGTGGTGCCAGACCACTTCGTCTAAGGTATCGTATCTTGGCTTCAAAGTTCAAACATTCATCTGTAGTTCAATTTTACGTGCGTTGATTATCACATGTGCTTCACACTGTTCTCTTCCACATTCACTATACAATGTTGCCACTTGCAACCTTGGCTTCAACACAGGCCAGTCTGGTATCAGGCTCTCCAACTCACCGGCTGTGCTGACTTCACTGGTGCTGCTTTGTTGTAGCAGCCAAGGACAGTACCATGGTGGCAAGCGATTCTCCCTGCCTTGAATATCGACGCGGGAGAGCTCCAGATACCTCTGACATGCAATTCTTCAGCCTTGTTTCCTGGCCTTACGTTTTCTATTCTCAAAGGTTCATGAAAGTAACGGTTCTTCGTTGAAAAGGTCACAGGCACTTCCTTCCTTGCAATCCCGTTCTCTTTTACCATCTTTCGCCTTGTATTAAACTGCCATCTTGAAAGTGCTGCTTCCTTGTGTGCTTTGCCTCGCTCAGAGTATGCTCTCGTGCACCACCTTTTATCTGTGTAGGGAAGTGTAATTGAAGTCAGGTGTTTAATGGTCAGTAATTGCCTGACCCTGCCTGACCATCGTAATGGGAAATGTCAGGTATACGGCTCGGGTGTTAGTTTGTTTTCTCTTATAGCAAGCTGTTTGTGAGAAAGTGTTTGTGTTGGGAGGGGGAGAGTTTGAGTTCCTAAGTATCCTACTTGGTAGGATAGGGTAAAGGTGTTACAGGGAAGGGGATACCATGTCTCGCCATCTGGTGTTCCACTTCCACTCCCTGAAGACAACTCATGCAGGTGATCCTCCCGTACTGGTCCACCCCCAGGAACTCGATCCAAAGCGATGGCCATGCCCTGGACACCTGGAGGACAAATCCCCGGGGACTAGTGGCTGAGACAACTTCTGGTTTCTCACAAGAGGCAGGAGCAATAGTATGGACTTCTTGATAGTTAGGGAAGGGAATTTATAGTTGTGGTAGTTAGGATTAGTTACCATCTAGGTTCATCTAATAGTAAATTGATGATAGGACTTCAGTAGAGATAGAACATTTGAGAAACATTTTTTAGAGAGTTTACGGGAACATGATTTGCAGATGCAGTGGGAACACAGTGAGCCAGAATACCAAATATGTGATCACTGCATGTGCATTTTGTAGGTGTAGGAGTAAGAAGCGCAGTGTTAGGCCTCCATGACATTTGATTGGTGTGGGAGTAGGGCAAAGCAGTCTTGGGGGCACGTGAATTTTGCAGACAGGGATTATGCCAAATAAGTCTATGGCAAATATGACATTTGAAGGCAGTGGAAAATGCCAAAGTAGTCTTAGGCATGCATGAATTTGAAGTTGGGTCAGTATAGCAAAGCCGCCTTATGTGCATGTGAATTCTTTAGGTGGAGAAATTTGACAAAGGAGTCATGGGCACACTTGAATTTTGTAGGCAGGGGAATACACAAAAGCATCGTTAGGTACAGATGAATTTTACTCAGCGGGTGGGTGCACTAAAGGAGTCTTAGGCAAACATGAATTTTGCAGGCAGGGCATACACCAAAGCAGACTTAGGTGCAACATAATTGTGTAGGCGAGTGAATATGCTAAAGCATTCTTAGCTACACGTACATTTCGAAAGCAATGTTAGGCACAAATCAAATTTTGCAGACAGGCAGTACACCAAGCCAGTCTTAGGCACAAAAGAATTTTATATGTGGAGTGGCAAAACAAAGCATTCTAAGGAGCATAGGCATTTTGGAGGTGGTAGAGTAGGCCAAAGCAGTTCAGATACACATTAATTTTGAAGGCAGGGGAATATTCTATGGAAGTCTTAGGCAAACATTAATATTGTAAGCCACAGAGTACACTGAAGTAGTGTAAGGAACATGTGGATTTTCTAGGTATGTGAGTGATTAAACACAGTCTTAGGCACACATGAATTATGTAGGCAGGAGAGTATGCGCAAGTGGTCTTAGTCACAGAAGTATTTGTATTCCAAAGCATTCTTAGGCATATGAGTATTATGTTGCATGGGAATATGCCAAAACAGCCTTAGGCATACATCAATTTTGTAGGCAGAGGAGTAGGCCAAAGCTGTCTTATGCACTTGTGAATTTGTAGGTGACAGAGTATGCTAAAGCATTCTTAAGCACATGCTAGTTTTGGATGTGGGATAGTGCTTGTAGGCAAATGTGAATTTTGCATGTGGAGGAGTAGCTGAAATCAATATCACACACACATGATTTTTGTAGACAGAAATGTATGCCAAATCAGTCTTATGCACACTTGAATTATGTAGGTATAGGAGTATGCCAAATAATTTTCAGGAACACATGAAGTTTGCAGGCAGTGGATTATTTCAAAGCAATCCTTGGGCACACGTGGATTTAATAGGTGGGGAGAATACCATGAGAGTGGCACACATGTAATTTGTATGCAGGCAGGAACCGCAACGCAGTCTTTGGTAGCCATTAATTCTGTGGGAGGGGGATGACATGAAATCATTCTTAGGCACATATGAGGTTTTTGAAATGGAGTGCAGCAAAGCAATGCTATGCACAACCCAATTTGATTGGCAGGCAGCATTCCAAAGTAGTCTTATACACATTTGAAAATTTTAATCTGAGCAGTACATGAAAGCACCTACTTATTGAAGGCCAGCGAGCATGTCAAAACAGTCAAAGTCATACATGGGTTTTGTAGTTGGAGAAGTATGCCAAAGCATTCTAGGTACAGTTGGATTTATTAGATGGTGGAGTATGACAAAGCCATTTTAGGCACACAGGAATTTTGTAGACAGAGCTGGATCCACAAGCAGCTGTGGGCACACATACATTTTGTAGGCAAGGGAGAATGCCAAATAATTGTTGGGCAGGATGCTTATGAAATTACCATAATAAAACATTTGGTGGGTCATACCATAACACCAAGAATAAAACAGAGCTTCAAAGATAGTGGCTTGGTTTTACATACCTAATACAGCTGACCTGGAAACACTGTTAGCTACAAGACAGAATTAGCAATTTACATGTAATCTATAATGAATCCAGAGATCACTATTCCACTGAACGTAGCTAAGGATAGAAATTATATTTACAACCCCCACTGGGAAAGCTAGAAATGGGCAAGGCTAGGAAACCACACAATGGTATGATTTAGTTAACTGTTTGTTGTTCTTGTTAGTTTTAGAACACATTTGCATTTTTATATTTCTTGGTTACTTTAGAAATATTCCGTTATTTAACACAGTAAATATTGCAATCTAAAAAATACTGCATTTCTTTAAGACAGAGTTTTACTATGTGCATGTGTTCATTGAAGATGTTAATGCATTATTGACAGTGACATTTGTTTATGTTTTTAGGAATGGTAACACAGCTCACATTAAGGAATATTTAGTTTAGTTGGGTTCGGTTCAAGTAATGTTATCTTGGATGTGTCTGTAATTTCAGCACATTTGTTTTCTAGTGAGATCATGCAAATAAGTGCATGTGTACAATATGGGGCAAGAGATGTTTCATTATCACAGGCAAATTGTATTACAATGGTACATTACCTTTTTCAATTGTACAGTATTATGAGATCATAATGGTACTTGTTAAAGAAGTAAGCATACAGCTACCACATGGTTACGAACCCAGAGTTCATATATCGTTCCTTTTAGGTGCTTCTACTGGCAAGCATTTGTTATGTCACAATTAGTGATGAAATGTGTGTTTGCATTTTAAACTCCTTGAAAAGGAAAGCAAAAGACAGCCCAAAGTTATGCAGATTTTTCTATGTTGTTGCCAAAAAGATGACTCGTAGAAGATGTTCTGTTTTTTGTTGTTTTAGTGGTTTTGTTTGCATTTTTTAGATTTTTAAACTGGCAAGGAGGACACATAAGAAAATTGAACAACCTTGAAATGGCGAAACAGAATAAAAAATGCCCTCTACTTGAGGAGTAAATAACACAAAATGCTAATACATTGGGGAGAGGTCATTTGTCCAGGTGTTCTTTCAGAGCAGCACAGAGAGCTGATTTACATTGCATAGGTTAGTTGATCCTGCAAGAAGGGAGTACTTAGGTTCTTTGTAGTGGACCCCCCCAACAATATCAAGCTCTGTTCATAGGCTAAACTCTATATAGGTGAAATTAACACGTTTCCAATTTCAAAACGGTTTCTAGTGGATGTTACCTAGGCTTAGTGATTTAACCTTGTCCCTTGTCACATGGTATTTTATTTTCCCAGTATGCAGAATAGTGCATGGCTTGTGCACTTGAAATATGCCATATGGGTGTTCCATAAGGGCTATATTGAAGCACCAAGGTGCATGCAATGTTATTTGAGAACTGCTAATTGTGTTTGATATCTGTCTAAGGTAAATATGAACGCTGCTGGTAACTAATTTCTTCAGATACAATATTTAGCTATCTTCATTTTACTGCACTACAAGCAAACATGTAACTTATGTTATAGCTCTACTCATGGATCATAAATGTCATATTGTCGTGCACACATGTGCAATGTAATATTGACTGCAGGCGGTGTACCCATCAATTATGTCATATTTAATGTCACCATTGATGTCTTGCTTGACAGTATTTCAGTCACACTCCGCACCTTAGATAGACCCCGTGTGCACTGCCAATGATTTCCTCCAGGAATCCTATGGCAGGTACAACCAACACACTATTCATCAATTTGGATCCCACCAACATAAGTACCCAAAAAAAACATACCTCCATAGTTGTAGTACAGCAGTGTGATAATGTGGCAGTAATTCAATAACCTCCACTTTAGCACAGTTTTGACCACACCACAGTACTCATAATGAGGCCCATTGTCTTTTGAACATCAGAGCCTGATCCTGTAAACAATCAAACAATGTTATTTTTCATTTACTGCTGGGAAATGCAATGCTGTGCCTGGCAACTGCAGAAGGACAGACGAAAGGGAAGGGCTTCAATGTATTGTGTGATAAAAATGCAGCATCATGTTTTTGGAGTGGAAATTGATGTTTCAATCGATTAATGCATCTCAATGTGGGGGTCTTCATCAGGATGCTACTGCCTCCATTGTTCCCATTGTTTTCACAATCAAATCTATGTTCAAGGTGTTTTGTAGTTTAAATATACTACAATCAGGGGTGTGCGATCTTTGACTCTCTGGATGTGTAGGGCTATAACTCCCATCATCCTTAGCCACCGGAGTTAATAGTAAGGAATTGTGCGAGTCATAGTTTAAAACATTTGAAAAGATGGAGGTTGCAGAACCCTGCTCTTGTTAACTATTTAATACGTATTAACTAAAAGCATGAGAGGAGCCAACTGGACTCTTTAGGCAGATAATTCATTCAGGAGTTCTCCAACCTCTGCTTTGTTCTGTCCCGGGGCAAAACAAATATGGTCACAGAAGATGAGATAAGTCTCAAAGGTTTTTGAATGCATTGCTTGAATAGCAAAGTCACGCCTCATTGGCTGCAGGTGGAGTCCCTTTGTGGACGCCCAGTGGTCTACATTCTCTCCTCCATTTTATCAGGGTTCATTTTATTGTATGACTTGTATTACAAGAGAGCAATACTTCATCCCCCTGTGCAATTACATGAATACACAGGGCCAGATTACAGAAACTTTGCACCAGTGCAAGTGCAAATTAGAAGGGCATTCGCCAGAGGCATCGCAAGGAGGGTCCTGGGGGCTATAGCCCCTGGTCTTTTGGTTGTAGCCCTGGATAGAAGCTCAGGGGCTACAACCAAATGGTTAGCTAGCCCCGACATTAGTTTATCCCCGGTCCCCGATCTTTTCCAGACCTTGCAACACCCCTGGCATTAGCACTAGGGCAAAATTTGCTCTATTTTTAAAAACACTGCAACACATTAGAAAACCTCCAGAAAGTGAGAAGTGCAGTTTGGCATGTTATTAGTACCAGGGCAAAAATTGCCCGTGTGCATAATAGATAACTTTTTAACCCAGTTTGCCCTAGTGCTAATACGGTTTGGTATTAGCACTACGACAAAGTTTTCCCTGGAGCAAAAATGCATTGGAAATTAATGTTTTTTGCACTAGGGCAATGTTTGCCCTGATGCTTACAACATGCCCAGCTGCACTTGCCATGGTGCAAAGGGTTTCTAATTTGTCCCGTTGTTTTTTTTCAAAAATAGGGAAAACTTTGCCCTCGTGCTAATACCGTGCAAGCATGCACTTGCACTAGTGCAAAGTTTTTGTAATCTGGTGTCTGGTGTCTGATGTTCACTGTAATCCTTTAGGTGTAGCAGCATCAAGCTTGTTTATCGACGTACCTCTGTCACTTGACAGTTACTTGAAGACCCTGGTTAAAGGTGCATAATATTGACCATGGAACTAGCTACCTCACACCTCTCCCACTCCGCACATTTCTCTGACCAAGCCACCTCCTGGATAACCTCATTTCTTGAAGGGAGGGCCATGAAAGTCTTTTCAAACATTTCGAGCGCAACACCATCCATAATACACTGCGGTGTCCCTCAAGGCTCCTGTACAGCACCTACGCTTTACAATCTATTCACTAAGCCCCTATTCGAGAAACTTGATGCACTTGGGATTGCCTACACCAACTACGCCGACGACACCCAAGTGCTCCTCCCTCTATCAGGCTCATACCACAAAGACGCCCTAGCTCTAAAACTCATATATGCCACCATTCAAGCCTGGATGGCCACTAACGGCCTATGTCTTAACGGGGATAAGACTGAAATCCTTATCCTCGGCCAAAAATCCACACTGGCCAGGCTAGACAGCTGCTATGCCAATTTCAACATCGACAACTGCACTATCCCAGTCCTATCCTCTGTGAAAACGCTAGGGGTCTACATTGATGCAACCCTGTCCATGGACAAACAAGTTAGTGCCATTGTCTCCGCATCTGCACTAAGCACTAAACTCATCAACGCCATTAAACCATTCCTTTCCAAAGAAAACTGCCTTTCAATAGCAAGAGCTACCATAGGCGCTAAACTTGACTATTGCAATGCACTTCTAGCCGGCACCTCTGAAAAAAACCTAAACAAACTCCAGGTCACCCAAAATAACGCTCTAAGAGCAGCATTAAACATCTCCAAAAGGGACCACATCTCACTGGCAAGGCAATCAGTTCACTGGCTCCCTGTCAAAGAACGCATCACCTTCAAGGTACTGACTACTACCCACAAATGTATCCACCACACTGCACCATCATATCTCTCAGACACCATTCTCAGACAGACCTCATCCAGACCTACCAGACTCTGCTACACTAACCAACTCACTGTACCACGCATCCACAAGATTACAGCCGGGGGGCTGGGTTTCCCCTACATAGCACCAAAACTTTGGAATAATCTCCCCCACGCTCTAAGAGCAGAAGGCTCCCTCACAGCGTTTAGAAAAAAACTCAAAACCTCTCTCTTTAACTAAAATTCCTCTACCTACTGCCATTCAGGCACACACTGCTAACTATTGCTACTGCCCAAACTGTATGCATGTATGCCTCTGTATGCTGTAACTAAGACGCGCTTTCCCTGTAACCAGCGCTATTCTGTAACCAGCGCCACGATGCCTCAGGGCTGATTCTGTGCGCTTAACAAATGCGAATAAATAAATAAATAAATAAATAAATACACGCAATCTGTTCTCTTGATTTGTGGAAAGTGCCAAAAAAGGATCCCTGTTATTTTGCCTGATATTAAAACGCGCACACCATGTGCCCATCTGCATTCAGAAAAGGCTTGCTTTGTGTTCCTACAGTAATCACGATTCAGTGTTACGAGGCTGCTGGAAGAACAGCTTCTCTCAAGAAATGCCACTACTGCCGTCTTGTGATAAAAGGCCAAAGGTGAACGTAATTAAAATAGCGAAAAGTTTTTAAAAAACATAGTTTAAGAAACACTCAAGCAAGCACCGTATAGGGGGTGGGACAGTCATTCTATATGGAATACCCCTGTTCGTGTAACATGCTACTCAAGGCTGTCCCTGGCCCCCTCCAGCTGTTTGTGCTGTCTCCCCCTCTTTTGTGTGGCACCAGACTCAAAGGGATGGCGTCTCAAACGGCCTGGGCAGAAGAAAGCACCCGCTATTAAGTGAACCTGGCCTCAGATTCATGTCACGATATTGAGCTACAGCTCAAGAAAGAGCTGACTTTCAGTACAAAGGGACAACCACTTAGCAAAGTCAACAAGGCGCAGGGCTGTCAGAGATAAAATGCCTCTGGCCGCAGCACAGTGGGTGGAATGTGGGTAGCCCACTCAAGGGATGCGCGAGGATGCACTTTGCTCACCAAACTCATACTGTAAAATGGCCTTTTAGGGGGATTTCTTCTCAAGGTCATTGGCATCAGATGGGTCGCTGCAATAATGCTCCATGTCACGAGGTCTAGTGCAGCTTGAAAAGACCCTCATCATCCTAATTTTAAGATGCATGTATTTTTGCAGTTGAGTGCAGAAGCACATAGATTAAATATATTAAGATGTCTATAATTATAATTGTTAGAATTGGTTATTCATAATGCACTTACAGGCCGATTCATGGAATAATTAGCGCGGCACAAGTGGGCAAAAACGTGCGAATCGCAGAGGAATAGCGAAAATCGCAGTGCAAGTGCGAAAATCGCACGAAAAGCAGCGCACATCGATTCATGGAAGGCCGTGCGCGAGAAAACCAGCGGATGTGCGATAAAAAAGTGCACGGCGCACGTTGGCGCACAGGCCATCTAACAGCGTGCGCCAGGTCACAGCGAAAATCGCACAGGCCACAGCGAAAATCGCACATAGCGTGGCGCACGCAACAAAAGTAGGCGGAACACGGGCGTAACATTCGGAATGGGGAACAACTTGCCAAAACGTGGGCGTCACGGGGGAAGTACAGGGCAAAAGTGCGCGGAACGCCCACACGCTCGCCTACAACACGTATTCATGGAATAGAATTGGGCAAAAAAGCGCACGGTCAAACCAGCGCACAGGCACAAACACGACCGCCACAAGAAAGCAGGCGGTAGCGTCTCTGCGGCTGTAAGAAATGTGCGCCAAAAGGTGCGCCAACAAATAGCACCTATATACTGCCATGATGAATGTCCTATACTGTGGCCCTCCAGGACAAATGACGTGCAAAGGGGTACCCACAAACACGGACACCCGCTGAAAAAAAATACGTGTTTGTGTATACCGGGGTGCGCGGGAAGTCTCACACGCGATTTGGCCGGGTACGTGGATTTCAGGGGTGCGCGGGAAGTTCCACACGCGATTACATCAGGATACGTGTATTTCAGGGGTGTGCGGGAAGTTCCACATGCGATTTCAGCAGGGTACGTGTATTTCAGGGGTGCGCGGGAAGTACCACATGCGATTTCATCAGGGTACGTGTATTTCAGGGGTGCGCGGGAAGTTCCACACGTGATTGGCCCAGTGCGAGCAGGGTACGTGTATTTCAGGGGTGCGCGGGAATTTCCACACGCGATTTCAGCAGGGTATGTGTATTTCAGGGGTGCGCGGGAAGTTCCACACGCGATTTCATCAGGGTACGTGTATTTCAGGGGTGCGCGGGAAGTTCCACATGCGATTGGCCCAGTGCGAGCAGGGTACGTGTATTTCAGGGGTGCGCAGGAAGTTCCACACGCGATTTCAGCAGGGTACGTGTATTTCAGGGGTGCGCGGGAAGTTCCACACGCGATTTCATCAGGGTACGTGTATTTCAGGGGTGCGCGGGAAGTTCCACACGCGATTGGCCCAGTGCGAGCAGGGTACGTGTATTTCAGGGGTGCGCGGGAAGTTCCACACGCGATTTCAGCAGGGTACGTGTATTTCAGGGGTGCGCGGGAAGTACCACACGCGATTTCATCAGGGTACGTGTATTTCAGGGGTGCGCGGGAAGTTCCACACGCGATTGGCCCAGTGCGAGCAGGGTACGTGTATTTCAGGGGTGCGCGGGAAGTTCCACACGCAATTTCAGCAGGGTACGTGTATTTCAGGGGTCCGCGGGAAGTTCCACACGCGATTTCAGCAGGGTACGTGTATTTCAGGGGTGCGCGGGAAGTACCACACGCGATTTCATCAGGGTACGTGTATTTCAGGGGTGCGCGGGAAGTTCCACACACGATTGGCCCAATGCGAGCAGGGTACGTGTATTTCAGGGGTGCGCAGGAAGTTCCACACACGATTTCAGCAGGGTACGTGTATTTCAGGGGTGCGCGGGAAGTTCCACACGCGATTTCAGCAGGGTACGTGTATTTCAGGGGTGCGCGGGAAGTTCCACACGCGATTTCATCACGGTACGTGTATTTCAGGGGTGCGCGGGAAGTTCCACACGCGATTGGCCCAGTGCGAGCAGGGTACGTGTATTTCAGGGGTGCCCGGGAAGTTCCACAAGCGATTTCAGCAGGGTACGTGTATTTCAGGGGTGCGCGGGAAGTACCACACGCGATTTCATCAGGCTACGTGTATTTCAGGGGTGCGCGGGAAGTTCCACAAGCGATTGGCCCAGTGCGAGCAGGGTACGTGTACTTCAGGGGTGCGCGGGAATTTCCACACGCGATCTCAGCAAGGTATGTGTATTTCAGGGGTGCGCGGGAAGTTCCACACGCGATTTCATCAGGGTACGTGTAATTCAGGGGTGCGCGGGAAGTTCCACACGCGATTGGCCCAGTGCGAGCAGGGTACGTGTATTTCAGGGGTGCCCGGGAAGTTCCACACGCGATTTCAGCAGGGTACGTGTATTTCAGGGGTGCGCGGGAAGTACCACACGCGATTTCATCAGGCTACGTGTATTTCAGGGGTGCGCGGGAAGTTCCACAAGCGATTGGCCCAGTGCGAGCAGGGTACGTGTACTTCAGGGGTGCGCGGGAATTTCCACACGCGATCTCAGCAAGGTATGTGTATTTCAGGGGTGCGCGGGAACTTCCACACGCGATTTCATCAGGGTACGTGTATTGCAGGGGTGCGCGGGAAGTTCCACACGCGTTTGGCCCAGTGCGAGCAGGGTACGTGTATTTCAGGGATGCGCGGGAAGTTCCACAAACGATTTCAGCAGGGTATGTGTATTTCAGGGGTTCTGGGGAGTACCACACGTGAATTGGCCGTGTGGGTCCTCCCAGGTGTACGCTCCACAACCTCCATGGACCCTGCAGGCAGCCCACACCACGGGGGACTACCCTGCACCCCTGCTCATGTCCCGCAGGCAGCCCATCCACCATGGGCATGCCCCCCAGCCAACCCACATGTCACCTTGCACTACTGATCAACAATGCATGTATCCCACCACCCCCACCCCCCTGCCACCATGGGCAGCCCCCACCAGGCCCTCACTCATGTCTCCCACCACCCCCACCCCCCAGCAGTGCAGGGGCAGCCTCCACCAGGCCCCCACCCATGTCTCCCACCACCCCCACCCCCCAGCAGTGCAGGGGCACCCTCCACCAGGCCCCCACTCATGTCTCCCACCACCCCACCCCCTGCCACCATGGGCAGCCTCCACCAGGCCCCCACTCATGTCTCCCACCACCCCCACCCCCCAGCAGTGCCGGGGCACCCTCCACCAGGCACCCACTCATGTCTCCCACCACCCCCACCCCCCTGCCACCATGGGCAGCCCCCACCAGGCCCCCACTCATGTCTCCCACCACCCCCACCCCCCAGCAGTGCAGGGGCACCCTCCACCAGGCCCCCACTCATGTCTCCCACCACCCCCACCCCCCTGCCACCATGGGCAGCCCCCACCAGGCCCCCACTCATGTCTCCCACCACCCCCACCCCCCAGCAGTGCAGGGGCACCCTCCACCAGGCCCCCACTCATGTCTCCCACCACCCCCACCCCCCAGCCACCAGGGGCAGCCTCCACCAGGCCCCCATCCATGTCTCCCACCACCCCCACCCCCACCGCCCAGCCACCAGGGGCAGCCTCCACCAGGCCCCCACTCATGTCTCCCACCACCCCCACCCCCCAGCAGTGCAGGGGCAGCCTCCACCAGGCCCCCACCCATGTCTCCCACCACCCCCACCCCCCAGCCACCAGGGGCAGCCTCCACCAGGCCCCCACTCATGTCTCCCACCACCCCCACCCCCCAGCAGTGCAGGGGCAGCCTCCACCAGGCCCCCACCCATGTCTCCCACCACCCCCACCCCCCAGCAGTGCAGGGGCACCCTCCACCAGACCCCCACTCATGTCTCCCACCACCCCCACCCCCCAGCAGTGCAGGGGCAGCCTCCACCAGGCCCCCACCCATGTCTCCCACCACCCCCACCCCCCAGCCACCAGGGGCAGCCTCCACCAGGCCCCCACTCATGTCTCCCACCACCCCCACCCCCCAGCAGTGAAGGGGCAGCCTCCATCAGGCCCCCACCCATGTCCCCCACCACCCCCCAGCAGTGCAGGGGCACCCTCCACCAGGCACCCACTCATGTCTCCCACCACCCCCACCCCCCTGCCACCATGGGCAGCCCCCACCAGGCCCCCACTCATGTCTCCCACCACCCCCACCCCTCAGCAGTGCAGGGGCAGCCTCCACCAGGCCCCCACCCATGTCTCCCACCACCCCCACCCCCCAGCAGTGCAGGGGAACCCTCCACCAGGCCCCCACTCATGTCTCCCACCACCCCCAACCCCCAGCAGTGCAGGGGCAGCCTCCACCAGGCCCCCACCCATGTCTCCCACCACCCCCACCCCCCAGCAGTGCAAGGGCACCCTCCACCAGGCCCCCACTCATGTCTCCCACCACCCCCACCCCCCTGCCACCATGGGCAGCCCCCACCAGGCCCCCACCCATGTCTCCCACCACCCCCACCCCCCAGCAGTGCAGGGGCACCCTCCACCAGGCCCCCACTCATGTCTCCCACCACCCCCACCCCCCTGCCACCATGGGCAGCCCCCACCAGGCCCCCACTCATGTCTCCCACCACCCCCACCCCCCAGCAGTGCAGGGGCACCCTCCACCAGGCCCCCACTCATGTCTCCCACCACTCCCACCCCCCTGCAACCATGGGCAGCCCCCACCAGGCCCCCACTCATGTCTCCCACCACCCCCACCCCCCAGCAGTGCAGGGGCAGCCTCCACCAGGCCCCCACCCATGTCTCCCACCACCCCCACCCCCCAGCAGTGCAGGGGCAGCCTCCACCAGCCCCCCAGTCATGTCTCCCACCACCCTCACCCCCCAGCAGTGCAGGGGCACCCTCCACCAGGCCCCCACTCATGTCTCCCACCACCTCCACCCCCCAGCCACCAGGGGCAGCCTCCACCAGGCCCCCACCCATGTCTCCCACCCCTCCCACCCCCCAGCAGTGCAGGGGCACCCTCCACCAGGCCCCCACTCATGTCTCCCACCACCCCCACCCCCCAGCCACCAGGAGCAGCCTCCACCAGGCCTCCACCCATGTCTCCCACCACCCCCACCCCCCAGCCACCAGGGGCAGCCTCCACCAGGTCCTACAATCCCCAATCATGTACGTAATGGTCAGCCTCCACAGCCAAAAAGCCCTACCAAGTAACCCATTCACCCACATGGAAATGGAAATTACATGTTACACCCCCAATGTTGACGTCAGCTCATCCCCTGCCCGAAAACGGGTCTGGACGTAGGCATCCCTGCTGGTACAAGATGATGCAGGGACAGGATCGGGGACAGGATTGCACACAGGCACCTCCGCGGCGGCCTGTGCTGCCTCCTGTCTCTGGTCCTGCACTGCACCACTAGCACCAGTGGGATCCCCACCTCCAGACCCCGTCTCTGGTGCTTGCACGGCCTCCTCCTCCACCAAACCCCCCACCAACCTGGATGGCTTCGTGCCATCTTCCCCTGTTGGGCCCTGTGGGGTCCCAGCTGCCCCTTCTGCTGCCGAGGAGTCCAACTGCAACCTCCGCCTCTTGGACCTCCCCCCGGCAGCTACGGCCTGGGACGCGGCACCGGACTCCTCACTCCCCGAAGAGATGACAACACGGGAGGGGAGCCGGGCCTTGCGTCTCCGGCTGGCGGTCGGATCCCCGCCGCTGTGCTCCACAGCACCTTCTCCGCCCTCTTCATCAGTTGACGCTGAAGACAGGGAGAAACAAAACACAGGCAGCAGGGCACTGTACAATGGACACATACACACATGACAGTTGCACATGAGTGGCATTGGCAAACCTCAGACATGTCATCACAATCCCCAACACACATGTCATTGCAACTCGCACACATGAGCCAGACCACAGCCATATCGCAACTGCCACCACCATCCCTACACATACAACAGCATCAGCAGCCAAAGGGGAGCCAGACATCACATGCAACACAGGAAGTGCACCACACATGTACACACACCACCACACTTGCATGCATGTCTACACCTCTGCCAAGTGTCGCACTGTTCAGACGGGCATCCATGTCACATCTGCCAATCAGGCTTTCACATACCGCTGTCACATGCATCCATGTTGCATCACTGTTGCACCCTTGTCAAATACACACACATGCACATGTACACAGTGCTCATACATGCAGCCGAAAACAACATACATGCCTGACATGACGGACATGTCTACTTACATACACATTCATCCAAACATGTGTGCACGCACAACTGCATTTGCCATGCAAGCCTACACACACAAGCACCATCCATGTCTCACACATTACAGCCCTCGCATGTGTCAGCCCCACGGCCCTGTTAACTCCCACCCATACTCGACCCCATACAAACAGATGTGCAACCTGCACAATACCGAATAATCACCACACGCACTGCTCACAATCAGGATGCATTTACACTCACCGCTCGACTCCAGACGGGTCTGCTTCTCTAGGACCTGGACGTGGAGCGCTGGGGATATGCGTTCCAGGACCCCCATCTGTTCTTCCGACAAGTGGCCCCGGCGCCCCTTGGCATCCGCTGCCTTCAAGAGGCGCCGGGCCTTGTTCAGGGTCCTGGACCTGAAGTCCTCCCAGCGCTTCCTGACATGTTGTAAGTCCCGGACTGCCACCCCCTCCGCGTTGATGGCAGTCACGATGTCAGTCCAGATCCGAGTCCGTCCTTCCTTGTCGGCGCGGGAACTTCCGAAGAGGGCATCATACTGCCCCAGGACTTGCTCCACCAGGACACCAACTTCGGTGGCACTGAAGCTGGTGCCCCTCTGCCTCTCTGGCCGGGGGTTGTCAGTGGTCAACCTGGTGGGGGCTGCCCATGGTGGCAGGGGGGTGGGGGTGGTGGGAGACATGAGTGGGGGCCTGGTGGAGGGTGCCCCTGCACTGCTGGGGGGTGGGGGTGGTGGGAGACATGGGTGGGGGCCTGGTGGAGGCTGCCCCTGCACTGCTGGGGGGTGGGGGTGGTGGGAGACATGAGTGGGGGCCTGGTGGAGGCTGCCCCTGGTGGCTGGGGGGTGGGGGTGGTGGGAGACATGGGTGGGGGCCTGGTGGAGGCTGCCCCTGCACTGCTGGGGGGTGGGGGTGGTGGGAGACATGAGTGGGGGCCTGGTGGAGGCTGCCCCTGGTGGCTGGGGGGTGGGGGTGGTGGGAGACATGGGTGGGGGCCTGGTGGAGGCTGCCCCTGGTGGCTGGGGGTTGGGGGTGGTGGGAGACATGAGTGGGGGCCTGGTGGAGGGTGCCCCTGCACTGCTGGGGGGTGGGGGTGGTGGGAGACATGAGTGGGGGCCTGGTGGAGGGTGCCCCTGCACTGCTGGGGGGTGGGGGTGGTGGGAGACATGGGTGGGGGCCTGGTGGAGGCTGCCCCTGCACTGCTGGGGGGTGGGGGTGGTGGGAGACATGATTGGGGGCCTGGTGGAGGGTGCCCCTGCACTGCTGGGGGGTGGGGGTGGTGGGAGACATGAGTGGGGGCCTGGTGGAGGGTGCCCCTGCACTGCTGGGGGGTGGGGGTGGTGGGAGACATGAGTGGGGGCCTGGTGGGGGCTGCCCATGGTGGCAGGGGGGTGGGGGTGGTGGGAGACATGAGTGGGGGCCTGGTGGAGGGTGCCCCTGCACTGCTGGGGGGTGGGGGTGGTGGGAGACATGAGTGGGGGCCTGGTGGGGCTGCCCATGGTGGCAGGGGAGTGGGGGTGGTGGGAGACATGAGTGGGTGCCTGGTGGAGGGTGCCCCTGCACTGCTGGGGGGTGGGGGTGGTGGGAGACATGGGTGGGGGCCTGGTGGAGGGTGCCCCTGCACTGCTGGGGGTTGGGGGTGGTGGGAGACATGAGTGGGGGCCTGGTGGTGGGTGCCCCTGGTGGCTGGGGGGTGGTGGGAGACATGCATTGTTGATCAGTAGTGCAAGGTGACATGTGGGTTGGCTGGGGGGCATGCCCATGGTGGATGGGCTGCCTGCGGGACATGAGCAGGGGTGCAGGGTAGTCCCCTGTGGTGTGGGCTGCCTGCAGGGGCCGTGGAGGTTGTGGAGCGTACACCTGGGAGGACCTACACGGCCAATTCACGTGTAGTACTCCCCAGAACCCCAGAAATACACATTCCCTGCTGTAATCGCGTGTGCAACTTCCCGCACACCCCTGAAATACACGTACCCTGCTCGCACTGGGACAATCGCGTGTGGAACTTCCCGCGCACCCCTGAAATACACGTACCCTGCTCGCACTGGGACTATCGCGTGTGGAACTTCCCGCGCACCCCTGAAATACACGTACCCTGATGGAATCGCGTGTGGAACTTCCCGCGCACCCATGGAATACACGTACCCTGCTCGCACTGGCCCATTCGCGTGTGGAACTTCCCACGCACCCCTGAAATGCACGTACCCTGCAGAAATCGCGTGTGGACTTCCCGCGCACCCCTGAAATACACGTACCCTGCTTGCACGGGGCCAGTCGCGTGTGGAACTTCCCGCGCACCCCTGCAATACACGTTCCCCGCTTGGCGTTTGCTGTTTGCCAGCCCGGTGAACTGGTCCAGGGTTAGCGCAGCCCTTTGCGATGATTTAGCGATTTTGATGGCTTTTCCTTGCGCGAGGGCGTTCTTGGGGGCGTTACTGGCGCTGCTGCAGGGTCGCTGCGATTCTCTGCGCCATGGCTGGTTTGGAAGCCTAAAATCCATGAATACGCTGTGCGCGGAAATCGGTTTTAGCGCACGTGCCTGGCGCAGTCAATCGCACGCGGACACTCTGCGGCAGCCGCTTGCGACACTTTTCTGCGAAATTCTATGAATTACCCTGTTAATATCGAAGAGGTTTCTAATCGCAGACCCGGGATTCGAACCTATGCTGCTCTGCATCTCTTACTTCCAAGAGAGCGTTGCCACTGAGCTATACTATTATAATATGCAAGTTGTGTTACCTTGCCGTCCTAACTTATTGAGTGCCCCCCCATATGAGTCACACTTACGCCTGGGGTCCAAAGCATGACAGTGAGATTTTATTTTCTCAGTTTCACCATTCCTCGGGCCATGTGATCAGATCTGTCCATACGAGAAAGTAGGAAGTAGAGCTGCAGGCTGGGAAAAAGTCGGATGTTAATTGCAAATGTGGTTTGGTGAGACAACATGATACATTTGTATGTGTGTGAAAAACAAAATACAGATATGTACAGCTGGGCAGATGGCCCCTTATGGCAGATGGGGCAGCGCCCTCCATCTTCCAGCGTGAGCCTCCCATTTCTATGGGTGACAAGTGGACTAACGCGGCTTGCCTCACCCATGTGCAAGAAACTTCATATGTGAAATCGGGGCCGCACTTGGGACCAACTCACAAGCTCAGTTGAGGTGTGTGCCGGCTGGTGGCACCAGGGCTCCGTAAGCGAGGACCAAATGATAGCCGATTAAGGGCATCTCTTAGCAGAGTATAGCCCTTCACCTCCTACCTGCTGCTGCCACATTAGACCAGAGTCGAGTGACCACTGAGGTCTGCAACAAAGCAGGTGAGTGAAGCTGGGGCAGTGAGTGCCACATGGAGCAGAACTCTGGGTAGTCAGTGTGGCATGGGTAGACATTGTGACAGAGTTAGTGATACGATGCAGGACCTGCACAGTGGGAGTGACATTGGGGCATTGATCTTTAAGTCCTTAACTAACAACACACCATAGCATTTTGTTCTTCAGTTTAAGGAATAGCATCTTGGGGTGTGCTCATTCATTGACAACAGTTTAGGTGTTCCCTGTGTTAAACATGTTACGCTTGCTCTTGGGCATCTCAGTGTTCAAGACCCCATGCAGAAATAGTCTCACAGTTTTTTTAAGGCAGCACCCAGGTTTGGCTACATTTGATAGATTTCTAAATCATCATGTATTAAGATAGGCTATTAATGGGTCATTGATTGTTGTGTCCCTTTTCTGGTTTTGTTATTGAATGCCTCAAAGCAGTTTATTCTTTAGTGGTGTTCCTTATAAATATCTTCAATTTACTGTAACGGTGAGAGATGCAGGCGGCAGCACTGTGGCAATGAGAGATGCATGGGGCATCAGGTGTGCTGTCGGAGCAGAACTGCAGATGTACCTGAGCAGTGTGAGTGGCTCCGTGGCAGAACTATGGAAGTGAGAGCCACACGGGCCAGCGCTGGGGCAGTGAGAGCTGCATGGGGTAGTATATGGACATTGAGAGGTACCGTTGGGAAGATAAAGGAGAGTGAGAGTGACTTACAGCTGAAACTGGGCAGAGAGGGCAACTCTCATGATTTTCATCATGCTCCGCTTGGCAGAGCCTAACCTCCACTTTAGAGGTCGTCAAAATGCCCACCTTGTTCTGTATCAAGTTTTTTGGCAGAGAATAATGCTATACCCAATGCCAGGCTCTGGAGAGAGGGATGGGTCCCTGCACTTATTGCAAGAGATACCACTTCTCCTTAGCACCTGACAAGTTTACTATTAGAGGGCAATATTGTAGTGGTCCACAACAGAATATCTTGGAACCAATTAGTTTAAGATTTGATTTCCTATATAACTTAATCATCAAAACAATAATAATGTACACTTGCAACATAGTGCCTCTTAATTCTCATCAATAGAAAGACACAAAGGTTTACCTCAATCGTTTAGTATCCTGTATGTATAGTTATTCTCTTGTAGAGATACTATGTGAGTATTACAAATCGTATATCACACAGTTAGCAGTCCACAATATTAACAATAATGTCGTAGAATATAGTCCTAACATCCAACTTTTTTCATATTCATTTCTAGAAATGTAAAGCCTACAACCAATCAACAATGTGTGTAGACACCTAAATATGGCATGGTAAAACTTAAAGATATACAGATAGTGGTGCTGTCAGGAGTGATGAGCCAGTAGACCAGTGTCGCTATCCAAAAATCCATTAAAAAGAAAGGGCTAAACATCTCTATAAAAACATGGCTTCTGCGGGCAGTTACCTTAAAGAAAGTCATGGCATGGATTAAAAATACAGGCTAATGCAGGTTTCACCATTGGAAATCACCTTGTGGATTCTTCCCTTCTATCCATTAGTGGATATGCAGGTTCACTTATACTGACCGGGGACCTGCAAGGAGCAGCAAAGGTTTTTAAATAGCTTTGCCCGCATTTGCCACAGAACAGAGCTCAGTGAATCTGCATGCACCAGAGATTAGTTAGAAGCTGCCCTAAATGAGATAGAACAAGGCCCCAACTGGCTATCCAAGACCATGGAAAAGGGAAATGAGTTCCTTAAAACAGCTTAAGAAAGGCTTAAAAAGAGTTTAAACAAAAGGTTTAGTTCAGCCCTAAAATAAAGGCGAAACACAACATTAGTCAATTCTGAGACCCATAAAGTAGATTTGCTCTGCTCAAGTAAATGTATAAAAGGTTACTTCTTCTTAACAAAGCCAGTCAGGAGTCCTATCCATCTGTCGCTCAGCTCTGCTTGCTAGCTCCGCCCCACGGAATCTGCTCACCAGGAAACTAAGGAAGCTTTTGTGTGTGCACCTGTGTGTGCATGCATGTGTGCGTGTCTGCGTGTGTTCGCATGTTTGTCTGTGCAATCCACTTTTGAGCTCTATTTTATATGGTAAAATCAGACTTACCTAAACCACATCTATTTTCCTAAGAGCCAGTACTGAGCTTCGGGCTTCAGTGTTTAATCTTAATTATTGTTTTGTTCTACAAGTCAGCTGGACATTTTCCCAAAGCTTAACAGTGTTTTTTTGTGGAAAAAACTATGGAAATGTCAATAACAATCTGCTATGTGGGTCAGCACCCAAAACTGTAACCTGGGTTTCCTCCAAAAACCGAGCAAGCCCACAGCAAAAATACCCACCCGCAATCAAAACTGAATCAGCTGACCGGCCCCTTTCTCACAGTTTCCCGAACTATTGTAAAGAAAAGGGTGTGAAGATATCAATCTTGCTGCTGTTACAGCCTATAAACCAGATCTCCTACAACAAACATTGCCAATTGGCTACCTACTTCATAGAATGACATTGTGAAAAGTAACATTTTTCTTTAAATGCAACTGACATTTTTTAAATGTCTTTTATTTAGTATGATCAGGTTAGTAAGGCTTTTTATACATCATTAGAACCAATGCATAGAAGTATCATAATTAAAGGCATGGTCTAGTAAAAACGTTTATTGTCCCTACGGGTCGGCAATGTTTTTTTAAGCCTAAGTGGCTCGATTTTAGAAAACTTTCCTATGGACCTTAGCCGAGTTTTCGTCCATTAAACGCACGCGAAAACACGCACCAGGGAGCCGCCATTTTCTGATAATCCTATCTTTTCCCCGATCGCCCTGGCTGACCTGCTTTTGCGGCACTAAATCAATTCCCCCGCCCCTGAGCCTGACATTATCAAAACATTCACATTCCGCGCCTCTCCCCGTGACGTTACTGTGCTGCGTAGGCAAACGCGCCCAGTCGTCTTCTGCATGACTCCACACAGAACCCGTAAACCAACACAGACCATCTCACAACACAGCGCGCCACAATTCGGAATATGAAACTTTAAAATGAAACAGCAACACGGTACATTTGGTAAAGTACATTTATTTGACATTAAATGTTTAGAGAATATTCAGCAATTGCCATATGAACTCCGGAAGCCATTTATTTTCTTTTATCTGTATCCGCATAACTGTTCCGCTTCATCTTGAGTCACGCGCTGTTCCTTTATGGTACACAGGGTGTTCATTTTCGTAAAAAGAATCACTTTGGATGCACGGTGAACCGCAAGGCTGTTCCATCAACTAGGCACTAGTCCAGCCTAAAGTTGATATGTTGCTTCTAGCCACTAGTACAGCGTAAGGGCATGTGGCCCCTTGGCGATCGTCCCATAATATGGTGATCGTGCTCCAGTTGTTGACACGAAGCTGCAGGTGTCTGCTGAAGAATCCATCCGCCGTTGTCTCAAACAGATGGCAGTGGCAGAAAGGGATCAAATACCTGTTATGAAAACAAAAAAATTATAATTAGTCTCGCTAGCCGAACTTCATTAATATTACTCATTTTATTTATTACGGCCAATCAGAAACTATTTGCTTGCAAGGATAGTTCAATGGAGAATGTTCGTCTCTAAAATCAATGCGAAAAGTAACAAGATAAATCGAGGCCAACACACAATGATAAACGACAGTCTACATGCGTGAGGAATGATATGATATATGATATGGCATTTGTAACGCGCCTATACTCAAATGTTTCTAGGCGTGACGAGGCAGGTGGGGAACAAGGGCAGACAGACAACGATCCTACTAGGCCAGGTGTCTTTCTGATCGTGCATGGGGAAGGACTGTACATGGTTAGTTGAATACAAATTAAATAATAGGGCCAGCTGGTGGCAAGTGCAAGGTAAATGCCGGGAGAAGGGGCTGAAGGATACAGAGACAGTCCCGTAGTGCAGGTAGGCAGTGCAGGGAAAAGTGGCTGGGCCAAGGACCGAGATCGGTGAGACCAGTGGACCTGCATGCCCATGTGCCCACTACGAACAGTTTTACTTGCTTTTCCTAGCTCTTCATTTATTCATTTATTCATGCATCCATTCATTAAATCTTCATTCCGGTATAAAAGCGTGTAAAGATTTACTTACATTATATTTGAAATTTCCATTGTGTCTCTTCGTAAAGCAGTCTGTAAAACGGACCGTGCTCTTGACAATGATTTTTCGTATACTGACCTAAAACTGAAACTCGGTCTACTTTCTGAATTTTCTGCCTTATCGTCTCTTTCGTTATTGCGCACTCCCTTCAAATGTAGTTCTTTCGGCATGGTCCCTGTCTCAAGGTCAAAAAACAATAGACCCTTATACTTCCAGTGCGACTTGTGGGCCTCATCTGGGCGCTGTCCTTCGCATTCTTTATTTGCAACATCACATAGTATAGGCATCTGTGAGAACTTGAAGTTTAGAATCCGTCTATGTAGTGCGCCTCAATGTGCAAATGCGAACTGGCTTCTCTCCCAAATGCCACGGCCCGCTTGGCTGGCGTGTTCTAAGTACCCCAATTTTGTCCCCGTTGTCTGCGAGCTTTGCAGCCCAAATTGAGACATTTAATTTTTGGCGGAAGGTCAGGGAAAGTATAAAGTACCACAGGAGTTGAGTTAAAAGTGAGATTTATTGTTTGTTTGTTTGTTTTATTATTTGCAATACGCAAGCCTCCCCTCCGTTAACAGTGTGCAGCATTTACATTTACATGAGATGAGACATGAGAAAAATATATACATACACATATGTGAGGTGAATAGAGAGAATTCAAAGATGACACCCAGCTTGTTCGCCACCCATGATGGTGAAGGTAGGGGTTAGGTTTACAGGTACACTGTACAATAACATTTATTTACAAAAAGACAATCATATTGCAATTATTTAAACCGGGATTTGTACTTCACAATCAGCTGTGCTTCGGGTGGGCATGGCACAGTCGCAATGTTCGGTGGCAATGGATCACTGCTCTGCACAGAAACGTCCAAAATTCCATATCTGTGCTTCTCTAACACAGCAACAATAAGGCCTTTCACAAAGTCGAACTGCATTTCATCATAGACTGGTTTGATCACCCATTGCTTACTTCGTTTTGAAAACACCTTAGTGTAGCGAGGCATCCTTACTTTACCCCTAGTCCTAGATTGTTCACGTCCGACATTGCTGTTATGGGCCAAGACCGCTAGTAGAGTGCAATGTTTCATGCCCCGAAAGCTAAAATGCAAGCGCTTTGGCCTGTACTTTAGGCACATATTGTGGTACACCTCCAAATCTCCTGTGTGACAGAATTCTGTCAGTCCTCTCAAATCTCTTGATAGAGTTTTGTCAAAAACAATCTTCTCAATGGCTTTGTGTGTCGGTGAAGATGGAATCAACCACTTCTTCTTCCGTGCCTCCTCTGGGGACAAAGGGCCATGTTCACATTGGTGGAAATGTTAATTTGCTGTCCAGCGGTGAACGTTGGTACAGTGGTGCATCAGTGACCGCCATTTTTCAAGTAGTATTTCCACTGACCCCTCACAAGTTTTTGAGCTCCACCAAAGATGGTTGGTGATAGAATGTGACCACTGCAAAATACTTTCAAAACCTTTTTTTTTTCCCTGCAGCCGAGATTTTCTTATTGATTGATTTAGCAAGATGCCATACGTCAAATTGATGTTTAATATGTGGGAACTGCTCTCTCATTGTCTTGGCAATTGAAACGTGTCTATCCGTGGCTATGAGGTCGATGTGCATTCCCCTCGATTGTAGATATTCCACTGATTTTATAAAACCTAGTTTTTCCATGGCCACTGAGGATGTACATTGTGTTACCTGCACGACCACCAAACTCACAATTTTCTTACTATCCATGTCCTGAAAGTGGTACGTGCAGTACTTGGCAGAAAATCCAGGGCTGTCGCACTGTCCATCGCCGGCTAGCCTGAATCGTTTGCCTTCGAATGTACTTGCTAGAGACAATTGTTCAATTTTACAAGCATCACTAATGGCCGTAAACAGATGATCATGTTGATATATGTAATACAGCGCTTTAGAAATGAAATGGAGTCCCACAAACTGAAAGAAAGCCTCTAACTTTCTAAAACTGGAGCCACTAAAAAGTGATGCAGCTGCACACAGTAGATTGCCTGCTGGCAGTTTCCCCAGCATCGGTTGTGCAGACCATGAGAACCTATGATTTAATCTACAGGCGGCATTTATTTTGACGTTACTGCCTTTTATTCGACGAGTCACGTTAATCAATGGCTTCCCACATACTTTCCCTCTAATGGAATGCACACATTTCAGCATACTTATAATTTCCATCAAACAACTGTCGAATACAATGTATTTGCTCTCTTTCATTAGACTGTCATCCTGCGTCAACGTTGTTTCGGCCTGTGACGTTGTGGAGATTTCAACACATTGGAAAGTAATATCGCTGATATCAAGTTCTGATGCGTCTATGGATGCTGCGGCTGGTTCATTCTCTGTCATTTCGACATCTATTACTTCAACATTGATGGGAGAACACAACAATGTCGACAGGTTTTTGGGTGGCAAATTTTTGGTGGGTGTAGATTGTGTGAATTGATCTGCAACTACTTCAGAGCTATCTTCAATACATTCAATAACATCTTCTTGTGGTGGTGCGGTCGCACTGTAGCTATGGTCCAATGCAACTTTGCTGTAGTCTCCAAACACAGTTAATTCATGTTCTGGCCATTGGACATGAGCATCTCGAGCCTGAACATGCCTCGCCTCAATTAATAGTTCCTCCATAGTGTACACGGTCTGGCAAGCCACATCTCTCATTCGCTTCACTGTCTGTGTGTATATAGTTCTGACACCCATGGGTAACTGGAGGAGAGATTGGAAAAGGGATGTTCAGTTTAAACACAAGATGGAGTGCAGTAGAATTGACTGGAAAAAAACATAAAATAGTCCCCAGCACAAACATTTTTTTAAAGTTATGAACTGTTTGTAACTAACCTTTTTTTGTTTTTTTTTTCTTTGCAACTTTTTTGACTCGACCTTCAACATCTGCACGCTGTAGCTCCGATTCGTTTCCGCATGTCGTCCCTTCCTCTTGCGCTGCAATGACTATATTTTCTGTATCCGCATAGACAGCACGGAATGAGGCTCCATCGTCTCCCTGAAACATAGTACTTTCATTGCTATGTATCAAAATATTGTTAGCATAAAACACACGTGAGGACGAACACACAGGTACATCTCAATAGCCAAACACGATTTAAACATTGTGTGCAACAATCAAACGACAAGTATTCGACCAGTGATACCTCTGGCTCTGCATGGACTGCCATGAATGGTTGTATTGGAGAGGAGGCATCCGCATCTCCCTGAAACACAGTACCTGCATTAGTATGCTTTTCAATATTGGAAACACAAAACACACTTGGGGTCGACGGCACAGGTACATATAAAGAGATAACCACAAATGATGCATTGTCCAAAAGAATCAAGGAAAATCCAAATATGATCACATTTCATCGACTTATTTCAACGATTCCTTTACATCTGCATCATCTAAATGAGATGTGATTGTGGTGGAAGCTCCGTCGTCTCCCTGAAACACAGTACTTGGATTAGTATGGTTTTCAATATTGGAAACATAACACACACTTGGGGTCGAACGCACAGGTACATATAAAGAGATAACCGCAAATGATGCATTGTCCAAAAGAATCAAGGAAAATCTAAATATGATCAAATTTCATCGACTTTTTTAAACGATTCCTTTACATCTGCATCATCTAAATGAGATGTTGTGATTGTGGTGGAAGCTTCGACGTCACCCTGAAACACATCACTTGGATTAGTATAGTTTTCAATATTGGAAACATAACACACACTTGGGGTCGAACGCACAGGTACATATAAAGAGATAACCGCAAATGATGCATTGTCCAAAAGAATCAAGGAAAATCTAAATATGATCACATTTCATCGACTTTTTTAAACGATTCCTTTACATCTGCATCATCTAAATGAGATGTTGTGATTGTGGTGGAAGCTTCGTCGTCTCCCTGAAACACAGCACTTGCGTTAATAGGGAAGAAAGTATAGCAAATGGAATCACGTTATATGATCACGCATGATGGAGCTGTCATTATCCATACCTCGTGCTGCTGAAGAATATCTATGGATGTTGCAAATGTAGTGCGCACTTCCGAAAGCTGTTGCGCCGATTCGTATACTTGAATGTCAGGCTCTGCATCAAGTGCAGGGGTTGACGCTCCATCAACTGCCTGAAACATAGTACTTGCATTAGTGAGGATTACAATTGTGAAAACATAACACACACTTGGGGTCGACAGCACAGGTACATATCAACGGCTAACCACGAATGAAACATTGTGTAGAACAATCAAACAACAAGAATTCCAGCTCTGATGATGACGCTCGATGGAGCTGTCAGTATCCATACCTCCTGCTGTTGAAGAACATCTAGAAATGTTGTAGATGTGGCGGATGCTTCAGCATCTCCCTGAAAGACAGTACTTGCATTAGTATGGATAACACTAATTAGAACTGAAAACAAACACCAGTGGACGATAACTAAGGTGTATATCAATTGGAAAGCAGTAACCAAACATTCGGTAAAGTAATTACACGATAGAATAAAACTATTACTTGACATGCATAAAACAAGTATGTAGCGGATTAGCCTAGTAAGATTACCTGATACGCGCTAGAAGTGGTTGATAACTGCGACCACGTCAAGGATGTAGAATGTTCTTGCTTCAGATTGAAGGGATAGTCAAGAAGTTGTAAAGGTCAATTAATGATTGATAATGAAATGCCAATATTAAAAATAGCCATGTAAGCCGACAGAATACTTGAAAAATGCTCAATACAGCACAGTTCCCTGTCCCCATATATATATACATTGCGTTTGTGGGTTATGAAATCGAAAAAGAATATATTGATAAATGGCATTATTCAAAAAACTATACACTCATATCAATATCAAAATTATTACAAGGGATAGAACACCTACAATATCAATTAATCCATTTGGCTACCTACACACTACCGCAAGGCCCAAAGCTAAATCCGGACACTTGACTCACCGGTGGCGGAATGTGGACGAAAAGAGTGGGAATAGCGTTTTCGCGCAATTTCCGTGTCGTTCGCCATTTATTCTTCTTTGTTACCCAAGAAGTTGTGTACATGTCCAAGGAAAAGTGCCGGCTGCAGATGCGGTATCGATCACCCCTCTTGTCCTGTAAGACTTTTTGGACTCTACTTTCCAGCTCATCCAGTGGATATCCGCAATGTCTGACCCATTCTCTTATTCGATCAACAGTTTTCGGGAATACATGCATTGTAGTGCCTTCAGATTTCGCATGGGTCTTCGAAGGGCAGCCGCTAATCGAACAGGCAGGCATTGTTGATAAATCTGAAAAGTAAATATCGACATTATTATACAATCTTCAAGAATAAAGATTTGATACAAAAGTAAATGAATCATACAATGATCAATGCAAGGTTTGTTTTGGTTGCAGGAACTATACCAGTTCATTATGTGCGGCTTAGTATTTGCATAAGTTGCAGAAATGTATAATTGATGTGACTGAAATCTGAACATGTGACTCGTCCCTTGGATGTTCTGTCTTGCACGAGAAGGAAACATGCTTACATTATAGACTGGACCCCCGAAGGATGCAATTCAATGACAATAGACAAAGATGAAAATAAATAGATCTATTGATAGCATAGCAATGGAAATTCAAGTCAATAGCAATGAGACCAATGAACATAGCACTATTGGGTACTCTACTCGCAAATAGATAGAAATTTAAAAATCTGCGAAATATGACCAGGATACATGGCCTTACCTTGACCAACAAACAGTTGGATTCAGCAAGCAGAGCAGTATGTTGCGGAAGAATAGGTGGATGGCCACAGGTAGCGCACTGATGGGTATGCTCGAAGCGGTCACAGAAGTTCACGGATAGCACGACGACGAGCAGATTAGCATAGATCTCAGTGGTTCCCAGGTAGCACGTTCAGGAGTTGACTTGCAAAGCACAAAGATGTTCTCATGAGACATATCGAGTGGTTTTTAAAGTATTAGAAACTGGGGTGTGTTTGTGAATGAATGACGTATGTATGTTGTGGTATTAGGGGGGGCGGCCTGCTTCAAGGGGAGGCTTGGCTAGAGACACGGGGTCTGAGGAGGCCATGTGATCGATGGCCCCTTGGCGTGGGACACCTTTTGAAGGGTACATGTAGTTTGGCATCTTGGCCTCTCGCGCCCCTGACAGCCCCCCATGCCAGCGCGCATCCACCGGCGCGAACCGCCTTTGATACAGGGGGGGTGGGATGGATGGCCCTTGGGCGTGCAGATAAGGCACAGGAAGACTGCTGAATGGAGACACACTTATGTGGATTGCAGGGGGGCGGCCTGCTTCAAGGGGAGGCCTGGCTGGAGACACGGGGTCTGAGGAGGCCATGTGACCGATGGCCCGTTGGCGTGGGACACCTTTTGAAGGGTACATGTAGTTTGGCACCTTGGCCTTTCGCGCCCCTGACAGCCCCCCATGCCAGCGCGCATCCACCGGCACGAACCGCCTTTGATACAGGGGGGTGGGATGGATGGCCCTGGGGCGTGCAGATAAGGCACAGGAAGACTGCTGAATGGAGACACACTTATGTGGATTGCAGGGGGGCGGCCTGCCTCAGGGGAGGCATGGCTGGAGACACGGGGTCTGAGGAGGCCATGTGACCGATGGCCCCTTGGCGTGGAACACCTTTTGAAGTGTACATGTAGTTTGGCACCTTGGCCTTTCGCGCCCCTGACAGCCCCCCATGCCAGCGCGCATCCACCGGCGCGAACCGCCTTTGATACAGGGGGGTGGGATGGATGGCCCTGAGGCATGCAGATAAGGCACAGGAGGACTGCTGAATGGAGACACACTTATGTGGATTTCAGGGGGGCGGACTGCCTCAGGGGAGGCCTGCCTGGAGACACGGGGTCTGAGGAGGCCATGTGACCGATGGCCCCTGGGCGTGGGACACCTTTTGAAGTGTACATGTAGTTTGGCACCTTGGCCGTTTGCGCCCATCACAGCCCCCCATCCCAGCGCGCATCCACCGGCGCGAACCGCCTTTGATACAGGGGGGTGGGATGGATGGGCCTGGGGTGTGCAGATAAGGCACAGGAAGACTGCTGAATGGAGACACACTTATGTGGATTGCAGGGGGGCGGCCTGCCTCAGGGGAGGCCTGCCTGGAGACACGGGGTCTGAGGAGGCCATGTGAACAATGGCCCCTTGGCGTGGGACACCTTTTGAAGTGTACATGTAGTTTGGCACCTTGGCCTTTCGCGCCCCTGACAGCCCCCCATGCCAGCGCGCATCCACCGGCGCGAACCGCCTTTATATCAATATACAGTATATCGCCTTTATATCAATGATAGTATATCGTTGCTTATCAATAACAAATGCCACATACCGGAGATTCTTGTGAGCACAGACCCACACTTCAACCGGTGTATTATAGTGGTCAAGACCCTAAGGCCTGTATAATCCAATGGTAATTGTTAGTATAGATATATGTGTGACTTTTATAGAGACATAACCTACTGAAAGACTTTGAACAAGTGTTATTTAGTGCATGCATTATCGAGAATATGTTATGTTAGCTTAGATAGATAGTGACCACCCTGCTTCACAGCGACCATACCTTCACCCATTCGGAGCACAGATGTCTGACGTCCATCCTTGAATGGAGACACACTTGATTCATTTAATAAATCGAGACAACCGTTGTTAAAATATATGTGGTGTTTTATTTTGTATCTTATTTTCATGACACAAAAATACAAGACTTTAAAGATTATACAGGTCAGGTTGCAGCACAGCGAGAGAAAATCCCCTGTACTGACCGCTGTCATTCGGGAACGTTTCTCTAATGGCACGAACGGCACAGGCCGGTATCACTCTTCGAACGCGGTGTCCAAGCCTCCCGTGAAGCCACCATGTAAAGGAACGATAGGCCACCAGCCTGTACCACCTGGGAAAAGGATTGAAACAAACTGTTTTTAAATGACCAAGATAAGTTTAATAAACGTTTGTTGTCAATGACAATTCTTGTAACTAATGGCATTTTACACGGACAAATGCTATCTAGACAATGCACACTATTGAACGACTTCCATGCGTTACAATGATATGTAGATGTAATTTTGGATATAGTAGAAGAACATGAAATAGGAGTGGCATGGCAAGCAGAGTATACTTACTCGTTACTCGGATTACGAGGACGAACAGTTGCTTGAAGTTCGTGCATAAGCACCATCATTATTCTCAACACGGCCCGTGTGAGGCAGGCTGCCCTGAACTCTGGCAGCTCGGTAATGCATTGCGGTCATGGCTCGCCTTCTGAAATGTAGGCCAGGCAACCCGAGTTTTCTCGGCAGCAGCAGTTCTCGTCCTCAGTTGGCATTAGCTGGCACCGATTGCATGTGCACCAGGTGGAGACGCCGTCCATTCGACTAGGCCCAGGCTCTTCATCTGTTGATTCGTCTTGCCAACTGCCGTCCGAATCCCCATCGTTTTCGCGTGCTTCCCTTTCCAGTAGTTCCTCCTCGGTATACTCGGGCTCGTACATGTAGGGCATTATTGTAGCCATTGTGTGTTAAACAAACTAAAATAATTTATTGCGGTGGTACTGGTATCTGTTCAAACGGGCTACAAGCGGCAAAGGTAGCTGACCAGAGCACTGAAACGAGTCACAGAATACTCAAAGTAACACAGAGAGAGCAATGGAATCGAAAATCTGCTGCTGTGTGTTGTGAAACGGTCTGTTTATACTTATTGAGGGGAGAGGCGTCCTGCCATTTCCATGGCGACACGTCATTAGCTGAAGCGCAGCGAATGTTGACACGAGACGTGCTTTGGCGTTGGGAAATGGGCGGTACGAGTCTGCTGATGACAGGCTCAGGGGCGGGGGAATTGATTTAGTGCCGCAAAAGCAGGTCAGACAGGGAGATCGGGGAAAAGATAGGATTATCAGAAAATGGTGGCTCCCTGGTGCTTGTTTTCGCGTGCGTTTAATGTTCGAAAACTCGGGTAAGGTCCATAGGAAAGGTTTCTAAAATCGAGCCACTTAGGCTTAAAAAAACATGGCCGACCCGTAGGGACAATAACATTTTTTACTAGACCATGCCTTTAAGTACGTTTCCGTAAGCCCTCTCCATGCACATACCAGTTAAGATGTGACATTTCTCAGCAGAATTTGAATGAACACCATATGTGGCTTAATCTAGCAAATAACAATAGCGCATCCACCCAACCACCCATTCAGTGCATGATCAGATTTGCCAAACTTAGCAAGATAGTGTTCATTGGTCAGCACATCCAACACACTTGTAATGCTGAGTCTTAGGCAAACACTGTTAGTGTTCTGTTAATGCAATTTTTATGTCTGTATATATGCATTATTGTAACTTTGTACAAATTGCGCCCTGGTGCCTCCGGGCCTGATGGTCTGCGCGTTATAAATAAAACAAATACAAATACAAATGACACATTATCACAAGATCATTTCCTTGGAAAATTATATCCGATAGGAGCTCAGGATCGAGGGAAATAGCTGGATGTCCAATCGCCCTAGGGCACTCCCATGCATCATGTCTAGGGTTCCACATTTCAGCATCAAGTGTTGAGAGGTTTCCAGGGTCTCTTCCCCAAATAAGCGCCAAGGCACATCCTGGAATCCAATACTTGCAAGCTGTTGACCAAGTTGAACTTCAAGTAGAGACATTCAACTGACATTTCAAAATGGGGCACACAATCCAAATTTCTCTTTGAGTGCACCTTTATAGTGGAGAATAAAGCGGACATTTAAATTGTAGTCTTTTTATGGTTCAAGGGCATTTACTTCATGGATTATAAGCAACATTTTTACTACGTAATATAAGGGAAGCAGCTGAATTGCTTATATTCATGAATACCTCATGATATATAAAAATGACCATGTATTATTCCGCCTTTGTGTACAAATGTATTCCTGCCAATCAAAATATAGCTTTTTAAATTAATAAACAATCTAAAAGCATGTATACATATGTACTGGTTTTTCAGCTCATGTAAACACATTCCAGCTTTGTGTAGATTCCGTGAATATTCTGTTTTTGCAAAAACAAAATACAGATCCTCCCCCTACTTCAACTCTTAGCTTTAACAGTACTGTGGGGGGGGGGGGGGGGTGCACCTTTTAGGTTTCGAATCAGCGTGTGCTTGGCAGACACCAGTTTCAATTAAATATATTTTGAACTAAATGAGCTTTGCAATGGTAACACACGTGTGTGTGTGTGTGTGTGTGGTGTGTGTGTGTGTGTGTGTGTGTGTGGTTTGTGTGTGTTTGTGTGCGTGTAACATGTTAATGCCAGTAGATGACTACATACATTTAGGCAGACTATTTGGTTTATCTTGTAATCTGTTTAGACCTTGCTTACACAGAATATGCACTGAAATATGGGGCATATGTGGCGCAGTGAGAGTGATGTGGGGCAGATGGCTCAGAACCCATGCAGGAGAGCTACATGGCGCAGCGAGAGTGACACTGGGGAAAACAAATGGAACAACTGTACCTGGACTTGTGAAGTATTGGAATTCCCCATGTGTTCCCAACAGAACAGCTTGAAAATTCTACGGCCCTTTGTGCAATCTAATTTCACCCACTAACCATGCCGCAAAGTGCAAAATACACCATTGTAACCCTTTTGCTGAAATTGATTCTTGGGAGGAGAACCCAGCAAAACTCCACGCCTGACTGTGTGCTCTCTTACATCAAGTTGGGGAGAATACGAATGATTACTGAAAGTGTAATTGTAAATTAGCACCACCTTTAATGACATTTCCATTACAGAAGTGAAAAATAATATCTGCCAGTACATTTTACTTTGGCAGATTACCCCTATTGGTAAGTGCTGATGCGGGTAATTACAACGAGTGGTAAAACTAGAGGTGTCAGAATTGTTGTACCACTGGCAATGGCCAACATGCAACAAAACACAGCAACACTCGATGTTATTTGTGTTGCTGCTGGAAAAGCTAGAGCATATGTGTTCCAAGCTGTAATTTCACCACTTGCAGTAATAAGCCGTGCAGCCTTTACCAGTGGCGGTAATCTAATACCAATAGCAGTAAAGTAGAATTGCAATAATGCTGGCAGAGTGGTAATCTCGCCAGAGTGGTGATTTTCCACTGGAAGTATTTTTTTCTAGTTAGGGGCCTGGGCCCCAGTGCTTAAACTTGGTGGCATTACAAATACATGTTGTGCTGGCAGAAATGATGTTTGTGCCAGCACAATAGCATTAGCATTAGTGCAAATGCAATGCAGATTTATTGTTACTACAGATTGTTAAACACAACTAGAATTCAATGGAAAATCTGCATTTGCGCTGCCACAACACTTCAATAATGAGGTCCCTGATAGCAAAGGTTATGTATTCGGTTGACCGAATCATTTCAGGAGGACTCTTCTTGGCTAGAGTAAAGCAGAGCTCTAGCTCAGCATTAATACTTTGCAGAGCGATTTTCTTCTATAGATTTTTGTATGAGAATTGACAGTCAGGTTTTATGCATGTATGCATGAATGTATGCATGCATGTGATTTATAAAGTGCAATCCTAGCTTGGCAGCAACCCAACGCTGTGCATAGAGGACATTCCTAGATAGGTGCATGAGTAGCAAAGGAGCTGGGAAAGGCAGGGAGAGTATCAGAGATAGGAACATAGAGTTGAATTAAGCAATCAGCAATTTTCTAGAGGTTCCTTGAAAGGTAGCGTCTTCATGCCGTTCCTCAAGTGGGATGGAGAGGGGCAGTCGTATCTGCTTTGTTAACTTATTCCAGAGACAGGGTACATATGTGTTTTGTTCTGCAGAGAAATATGCCGCTCTGACATCTTCTATCCAGTGAATTGGAATTTCTTCCCCAAACTGTCAAGAAGCTTCCAGTTCTCAGAGTATTTTATTTAGTATTAATGTCTTGTAGCCTACCAATTAAAGTATCATTGGGTTAATCAAAGAGCAGACCCATTGTTATTGGGCACACACAAGGGTTACATATATCAAGAAGCCTCCATGGTGTCTCTATGGAAGGTATGGCAGCAATACTCCTTGCCTCATAATGTCTGCCACTGGTGGTGGATGCCTGCAGTGAGCAACTGGCTGCGTGCTGCCAGGCATTGCTCTTAAGTGCACCTTTCCAGCCAGGAAATCAGTAAATCAGGTTGTGCCCCCATTGATATCAGCTGTGGGGTGCCTGCAGGGATGTGGCTGATACATCCCTGCATATGCATAACTTCTGACGCGTGTAACGACTGCCTGCGCCTGCCTGAGTGCCACACAGTGGACCGGAAGGGCTCATCAGAGAATGCAAACTAGATTTCAGCACAAACACATTTAGTGGTTAATCTTTCTGATAGAATGTTGACTACTCACGAAATTCGGACTCTACAGAAATGTCTCAAGTTTGTTCCAACATTCAGTAACAATACGTTTGATGTCGAGATTGACTTGTTCAAGTTTGGATTCGAGAGTATTCTTTACAGAGTTACCTCCTAAGGAAACTTCATCTGATGAAGAAAATGCTTATATATAGTTCAGGTCGAGGAGCACTTTTTTGCCCCTTATTGCAGTTCCTGCTATATATATTTTACAGAATATGGTACTTGAGGACTTGCATAGGGTACACTTTGGTAGACCTACATATTCTAATGTAAGTAAGGAGAATTATCAAAGATTAAAGCATTGTATCTGGACAGTAGTATCACTATTCATCCAACCGATAATTGAGGTGCACTTGTTATTTTAAACACCAAAGACTACGAGATTGAATGAAACAGACAACTTAATGATACCAACACCTATTCTCCTTTAGATAGTGACCCGTCGTCAGGTATTCAGAAAAGGTTGAATGGCGCTCTCAAGATCGCCTTGGAAATGGAGTGGATTACAGACACAACTAGAAGGTACCTCACTACAATACATTACAGATTTCCAAAGTTGTATCTACTCCAGAAAATATACAAATGTTTGACAAAGCTGACAGGGTGACCAATAGTTGCAGCTACTGAAGGTATTTTTCAACCTTTGGCCACACATGTTGACTATGTTGTGTGCTGATGACAGAGAATACATGTACCTATGTTAAGGACTCTACTCAACAGTTGATTTGAATAGCTTATATACAAGCATACCTCATGATCTACCTCAGGAAGCCATGGAGTGGATGCTTTTACATGCAGGCCCCATAGGAGCAGCAACATAACTCATTATGATAATTTTGGATTACATATAAAAACATTCCTATTTCAGGTAGAAAGACCAGCACTATTTTCAGACATCAGGGACAGTGATGGCTCCAGTTTACGCAAACTGTTTCATGTCCAGGTTTGAAACTACACATATTGCAACATCCAGTTCGGCAAAAGTAACTTATATTCTGGGGGAGGTACATTGATGATGTTTTTGCAGTTTGGCATGGAACTTATGACACATTACAGAACTGTTTGCAATACATAAATGCAATAGATTCACATATGCAGTTTAGCACTGACATTGGTATACCCAATGGACATTTTTTAGATGTACAGGTTCTTGTACAGGACAATCACATTTCAACCACTCTTTATTTCAAAGAAGCTGACCAGAATAATCTTCTTCATCGGATGAGTTTTCATCCTCAAAATACACTAAAGAGCTGATCGTATGGTCAACTGTTAAGGATCAAAAGAATTGTTAGTGACATTGATCAATGTAGGGAAGAGTTCGATAAATTGTGTGACACATTTAAGATAAGGGGATATCCCAAACAGGATCTTTCACTAGCAGCAGAAAGAGCATCAGCTATGCCCAGAGCATCACTTTTACAGGATAAATCAGTTAGTACTGCACCAGCCTTAGCATCTGTCTTTACATTCTCATTACAGAGTGTGCAAATTGAAAAAAAGTATCCTTAAACATTAGACGATCTTAAAAAAGGATGCAATAGCTAAAGGTCTTTTGTCTAATCCTCTGGTTTTTGCATACAAATGGATCCAGAACGTACGTGCTTTATTGGTTAATACAGACAGTAGGACTACTGTTAGAAGAACACAGAGATAGACATGCCCATATCCTTGTTTAAATTATGGAAACTGTAATAGTATCGCAAAGGGTTATTATGTCTTCCATCCTAGAACTGGTGAATGAATCTTACTCAGAAACTTTGATACTTATGAATCAGACAATGTTTCGGATTCTGGAAGTACTCAACTGCAAAGAATTTAAAGGGAATAGCTGCAGAAGATTGGAACAGAGGGAAGCATTCTAGGTACATGGACTTGATGCATTGAAACCCGGAGGGATGAATGAAGATTTGAATTTACACCGATTTTTGTAAAGACATTACTTACAAAGTATCTTTTATCTGAATCAGCTACCAGCTACCTTGGCTTTAATTTTACTCTATGGACTTGCACATTACGTACTGTGCTGATTGGGTTTGAACTTATTAGAATGTTTCTTTTTGAAGATGGCATTACAATTTAATGTTTAAGTGACTATCAGCATCATGTTCATTTTTGTTTAAAGTGTTAAATTTCTATATGTTTATGCCAAAGGTTTACAATTTAACATTGTTACTCTCTATCTTTCTTTCCTTACCTTTCAGATCTACATTCATATCTGTTGATGATTTTATTCATAAATCAGACACCACCATTTGTAAATACTAGATATTGACACAGTAGTAGGGACATTTTCCCATGAGTTTGTGTTTTACACTTTTGTTTTGAGAAGTATATGTGAGGGTTTAAATTGTATGGCAATCACTTGCACATCAGGGTTAGTTTTGGCCAGTGGGTCACTCTTAACATCGTGCCGCTATCCTTCATGACTGTTCTCATTTTGTAGTCTTTCTTTTATGTTCTGCATGTATGTTTGCTCAGCTTCTCCAGCAGTCATTGTATCTATTGTTGTTTTTTCTATCCTATATTTTCAGTTTGTTTCGGTTTCTATGCACGGTAGTTTCACGTGAGCCTCACATGATCTGTCCTTTTTTTCAGTAGATTGTTTTTGTATTTTAGCCTTTATCATTACCACAGTTTGTGGATCATACAGATGGAGTTTACACTTTTTTAGAGCACAGTAGTCTCGTATGGTTAGATTTGACCTCAACGAATGTTACATGGGTTGGCCGAGACTTCTTTACGTAGTGTTATCACGTGACTTTGTCACCGGGATATATCTAGGACTTGAGTACATTAAGCAGTTTGAGTCAGTCAGTGTTCTGAAGATGGAGGTTCTCCATGTTTGGGAGGTAAGATGGAAACATGATGCTCTAGGTTTAGGATGTTAGATTGGGGCACTTTACTAATGCTTCTATGTTTTTCTCTGTTTTTCAGGATTAAGGCTATGTTGCATTTTACGACTTTTGACTGATTCAGATCAGTGAAGATCTACAGTTCTGTGGATAGGACATTTTCATGTTTCTTATATACTAGCGAGTTAGATGGCTTTATATATCCTTTTGCTTATGATTGACATTAGCTTATTTGTGTTTTTTATTACATATAGGTCTTTATTGAGGTTCATAGTGCGATTTGAGCGACAACACATTTCTATTGCAGGTTAGGTTGGAAATGTTCTGTTTGGCATGTTTTCATACCTTAGCACTTCTTTGTGCTTTTGGATTGTTCTGTTCTCTTGCTATTGATTCCTGTATGATTTAATGTATGTATTATCATGCGCCTATATGCCTCTGGGCCTTATGTATCACTGTCAATATTTCATAACGTGTTTCATTACTATTCTTTGAGTGTTTTCTTTCACTGCTACATTGATAAATATTCACTGTGTATTATGAGTATGTGTCATCTGGTCTCTAACCGATTTTTCTTGATGTTTTTTTTCTCTTCTTGACTATTTCTTGGCATCAATTATGTGTTTAAATGTTCATCATGACTGTCATTTTATTTATGTTTTCTTCTTGTGTATGATGTCAATAGATATTGCCCTGAAGAAGCACCTGGAGGGTCCAAAATGCATTGGCCATTGGAATCTGCTAGCATTGCTTAAATAAAATAAAAACAATGTAAATGATCAAAGCATTGATGATTAAATTATTTGAATAAGCATAGCAGTGCTTGTCAATAATGCTAGATGTAACATTTTGTAGACATAGTTTGACCATTTTGGCTTAGGGCATGCAGTCCTCGCCATAAGCTTTGGGTCTAGATCACCTTTTTAGCTCATATTTCGCTGCATCTGTCTTTATCAACCACCTTCTATCAGGTTTTTTTCTGAGATTCATTATTACATGCATAATTTGACGCCGGGCCAGAGGGGTCAATCCCAGCTTGGATTGTCAAGACTTACAACTCCTGGGCAGCATCTCTTGGAAGTGTCAGGGTCACACAGTGCACAGTACTCAGTAGAAAATAGGCTACATACAGGATTAAGGGTCACACCAAGATGGCCTTGGCCTGCCCTACCACATACAGTCAGTGTTTCTTTTGAGATTCAGTGCGACCCTAGGCACAGGACTGGGAGGAGGATCGGAACCTGGACTAAAGGAGGGGGGGTCACATTCAGTCTTGGGGGGGTCACATCCATCTATGCCTGTCCTGTCCTGACTTAAATCTTCTAGAATGTATGTAATTGACGCAGTGGTAAAATGTATGCAGGCTCCTCACAGGCCAGGTCACTCACTGCCATGCCTTGTCACCTGGTAGCAGTATAAGGCTTGGGCTACCATCTATTTCATGATTGTATTTCACATTGTAACAGGTAGTAGCGCCATTATACTTCCGAGTCTGGGTGCTATCAACAAATGTAATAAATACATATGTTCAAGGTTATCCGGCTCTATGTGTAGCACAGCAGTACCTTCACTCCATCTGGGTGGCCCAGGCCCTACACCCAAGAAGCCAGAAATGCCTGGTGCAGAGATGCAGAGAAACACAGGAGCAGGTAGAAGGTAATAGAGTCATGTAAGGCAACGCCCAGAAGGCGCAGGCGACTTGAATACATATGTGGACGCCTTAGATTTATCTGCACCATACCCACTCACATTGGGATTCGACAGTAGCAGGAACATAGAAAACCCACCAAAAATACATATGGGGTGTGTTGCTGCCAGATACATTTACACTGCGTATCTGCCCCATCTACAGTAAAGCATGACCAGTCATTTAAAAGGCTGAGGACTTGCCAATAGCAGATTACTTGTTTTACGCTTATGCTTTCAAAGCAGAACGATAACAACTCGTCATGTGCACATGGGTTATGGGGGTGCGGATTATGCGGTGTGCGTCACAGCAGGTGTGCTTGGAAGCTGATGCAAGGCAACCTGTACTGCAGACACGGCCCCAGGCGTGTGTTGTGTTTTTGAGGCTCTGGCTGAATTCGCTGGTACGTTATATACAACGTTATAATGACTGGTTTCGATGTAAAGCATCCCCATTTAATACAGGAATCAGGCTGCTGCTAATTCTGTCTGGTTCATTTGTGTAGATAAACATGCTATGCTTTAATGAGTTTAAGGGGTTTTCCCAAGATCACACCATTTGGTCAAGTCCGAAAGTTTGATCCTTTGGATCCACAGCTAACACCATACCTGCAGTTCCATATTCTCTTGCCTCTCTCATCTACTGGTCTCCAAAACAAGAAAGGGAAAGGAAACCCCGTTTAGTGGATTGCTGGGCTAAAAGTTCGTCAAACACCCACCCTGGGATCTATATCTCAAATTAGCACTTCGGAACTGATGTATGATGTCCTCCCAGCCAATTAGGGACTTCAGAAAGTGGGCTTTGCATTACAATTGTGGCAAACACTCGGAGTCCTCTGACGTGCAGGATGCCACCATTTTAACTCCCAATGCTCCGGCTTCCAGTCTCCCTACATCCGCCCCATTTTATGTTACATTCTCCCCTGCCACACACATTCCACACACTGTGCCTACATCCACTGACTGCCTCCCCGGCCATAGCACTCGGCATTCTCCCTGCTAACCCCCCTTGTCGCTGCTAGCTGCCACGGAAAGGGAGAAGGGACAAGTAACTGCTCCTGTCCCTATTTTCCACTCTGGCCTTCTCCTTTTGTACTTGTGTGAAACATTTGACAACGTGCTTAAAAAGCTATTGGCAACGCGAAAAGGTGTGCTAATAACTAGCTTGGTAGGGTATGTTACCATTTGGTAATGGTGCCAGGGCCTGCTTGTTACTAAGCCCAAACCATTACAGGCAGTTAAGCACCCTATCTCAGGGGTTATTGCTTAAGTGATTTCTTTAAAACATCAATGGAGAGGTGGGAGACATGTTAACCCTGATCTTTTCATCAATTTGAGCCAGTAAACTGTAGATTTAGCATTGGTCTCTTCAGCAGTCGCTTAACTGACTGAGCTGCTTGGCAGGCAGTGAGTTGTTCTTTTTTTAGTAGTGTTTTAAATGTTTGAGGAAACTTGCTAGTTAGAAACAATCTCTTGGTTCAGACGTGTGCGAACTTTGTGAAATTCTGACAAATCCAGCAAACGCCGCTTTCTTCTGCTTTGGTACGGTGCAGGGATGTCCGAGTTCTGCGGCAGGTGCACATGGTCCGGAAAAAAGATGGCGCCATTATGAAATTGAACCCCTGCCACATGCCACCAGGACAATGCCTTCGAAATAAATCCGCTACACTGTGCGTAGGGTGCCGGGGTACAGAATACAAGCAGGCAAAGCTGTTTCTGCTCCACCATAAAGGTTACTGTAAGACACAAATGTGCAAAGTGCAAAGCAAGTATACAAACCGTGCGGCGTGCAAGCACGTCTCTCAGATAGAAAGGAAGCAATACAAAGCATGCGACTGAGGAGCACAGCACATCTTTTGTGATTAAAATAATAACATCAGGCCTTTATTTGGTGCTTCATACCGGATTCCTTCCAGTTGTAAGAGCTGCAATAACAGCTATTTTGACGACATAATGCTACTCAATGTGTAATATTACATAATATAAGTGTTCTTTTATAAACCCAAGACAAACGCGCTGTCCATGAGCTTTCGTCCCGCGTTAGTGTCCACGAGGGAAGGATGATGTGTTGTGTCCAGATTTGAACTTTCAAACTGCAGGCTCAACCCCCTTTTAGATACAATGCACTTATCCACCCGGTTATAGTTGTATGACACGTGTCTATTTTAGGGGCATGATATGTGTCGGGGTGCTGGGGGGGAGGTCGTCTTTGGGCTATGACTAGCCCGGCAATGAGATGACTGAGCTTTGCAGCTGCTTCCTGGGACCACACATCAGGATGATTCCAATCCATAAGTATTTAGACTATTTTGCATATGCATATATACAAAATGTATTGATGTGCAAACACGCACACATAAAGGTGTGGACTTCATTCTTCCATCGCACACTATGGTCAGTACCTGCTTGTGCCTGTGTTCCTACGTGCGACCCACCTACATTTCCTAGAAACACCACTGTGGACCTTTTCACTCCCAGCACAGTGCACACCCTCTTTGGATGTGAGATCGTAAGTCCGTGGTGATGGGGCCGGCCTGGCCCTGTGTCAGTGTCTCTCTCTCTCTCCCCCAGGAGAGGAGCAATCCACATGTCCATTGGACGATTAACCAGTTGTGGCCGATCCTATCATGCTACCCTTCGTCCTTCAAGCGGGATGACAGAAGCCACATTAGTGGAATCCCTGCTGCCAGGCGTTTCATGTTGCCAATAAATCGTTGCCAGGCATCCCAAGTTCTTTAATCCAGCACAGCTGTGCTGTTCGCATCTTTCCATGGTGGAATTGCTCACCGGCCTGCAAGGTCCTGATGGCTGTAAGAGTGAGAAGTGAGAACAGCAACATGTGCAACCATACCTTGATGACATTTCATCACAATTACAAACGAGTTCAAGGATAGTTCACTGGCCTCCCTCACAAGCACCGAACAGATAAGGGTAGATGGCTGTGTTCTAGTGCCCCTATCTGCGAGGCATTGCACCCGCAGAGGAGGGCAACAAGCTCCTCCAGGAAGCTCCTCCCCAATGAGTTCCTCTTGCAGGCGTTGAGCTAAGGATTTCAGATCCAGGGACCAAAGGATATCTCAGCCCGGCCATTTCTCGCTCCCAGTTTGACTCCAAGTGCCAACCTTTGCCTGGAGAATTTTCTGCAGGGCTTCCAAGCTCTCTGAAGTGACTGCGTGCGAGGCCTTGTCCGAAACCTTGTGAAACTCCCAATCAACTGGAAATCAGATTTGGAAAAATATTCTCTTTCGTCTACATATACTTATGAAAATGCCTCCAGAATCATGGAAATCGCATGTGGTTTGAGCATTGCCCATTCCTACAGCCTCCTATGCAACCAGGCGCCTTAATCTCAGCGTTCACCAAGAAGGAATGTTTAAGTGAACAGTATGATTATCAGCCATATCGAGCGTGAATTTCACCACTCATTTTGTTCAAATTGCACTAGAAACAATGTCGAGGGCTAGTTTTTAGCAGCAGACACCGTTTTCTATCGGCACGTAATACCACATGTTAGTGCCTAATACTCAGATCCATTGCAATTGAGCTCATATTTACTTCAAGTGAAGGCCATGTTTTCCGTTAACAGTTCATTCTTTTGGATGGAATCTATAACACATATTTGGGATCACATGACTAATTTAACAAAACACATTTATCCAGTATCTTACTTCCTGGAGCCATGCATATTTGCAATTATAGTAAGCACCTGCATGTGTCTGAAGTAGCTGTTTCGTCCACAGACACGCATGGACCCGCCAGTCTTCATAACCAAATCAATAGCTTCCTACCAGAAAGATTAAACACAATGACAACTTGAACATGAACCAAGCATTTTCTAAAGCCAGAGGAAACGTTGAACCTATAAAACATAATTGCATGCAGTAGGCTCTTCATCATCCTGCTTTCTCATACACTGCCATATCTAATATCGAAGCACTTAGGATGTATGGTTTGTGTAATTACCTTCACATTTCTTTTCTACTAAAATTATTATTTCACAGTGGTTTAATGCCTAAACGGGCTCTCTCCACACTCTACAAAGATCTATAGAAAATACACTAGAACCCGAGGAGGCAAGTGCATCCAATCAGTTTGCTTGGATCACAGGCTAAATCCCACGATCCAAGCCCATGTTCTGAGCAACCTGAGGGGTGCTTCCCCTGCCACTCCATCTTCCCCCACCCCTCTTCCCCTTCGGTTACCGTCCCTCCCCCCACTTACCTGATTCCTTCAGCGTTGGCGATGCACGCCCCGCTGCTGCTGCCGCTCCATCTTCCTTCGGGCCGCCATTGAAATGGAAGAGCAAGCGCTTGGGGCACCTTCTTCCAACTCCATTGTGGCCATCTTGGGTCTGTTTTTTATGATAGAAAGGGATGCCATGAGACGTCCCATTCATTTATACCAAAAAGATTGCAGTCAGCACCCTTGGTTACCGGATTGGCAATCCAGGGTGCTAATAGCAATAATACCGAATCCACCGGGCCTGATAGGGTTGTAACAGCTTTGGGAGCCATTGGTAAGGCCCCTGCTGCTTCTGGGCCTGTACCAGGGGCCATTACCATCTGATCTGGAACACTGGATCAGGTATTATTGCTAAATTATTCTTGGTGAAAAAGTATATTATTTAAAGGTGGGCTATCATTGTTATGCTCACCTTGTCTCTGCGGGAGCGCCTTGAGTCTCTGGGCTGGGGGGTACAGCTAGTGTGTACATTGACTCTGAGGGGGTGCACCTATCAGGTGGGGGTATCCTAGCGTGAAGAAAAGAGAAGAGTGTTACCTCCCTGACCCTGCCCCTTGGTTCTCTCACCAACTTCCCTTTGTACCCGGGACCACTGTGAGGTTCAGCTCACCTATTGGTTTATAATGATGAGCTCTCCATCCTATTGTTCTTGCAGGGGTGCTAATCTTCTGTGCAGGTAAGTGGTGCTACACCAGTTTCTTCACTGGGTCTTAAGCCCAAGCTGGCAATGGCTTAAGGATGCGTATTCCTGCTGTTGTCTTGTGCTACTGTCTTCTGGTACTGTGAGGAGTTATCCCACGGCGCTGCTTCTGAGCGAGAGCTCGACTGTACTGCACTCAGGGTAAGTATTAATTAATAGTTAGCAATGTCTTTCTGCTTGCTGCGCTTGGAAAGCTTGAGTAAGTACTTCCTTGTGTTTTAATATATCTTTCTGCCTGCTATTCTGCATTTGGTGTGTTCAGTTGTAAGTGCATACTAACAATGTCTTTTTTGCGCTCGGTGCCCTCGTCGTAGTTAGGTCTGACAATGTCTTTCTTGTGTCCAGTGCGCCCGGGGTAAGTATTTCCTTGGTTCAAACAATGTCTTACTTGTTTTTTCCTAGGCGTTCCGGAGCAGAGCCGGCTGGAGGAACGAAGCAGCTGCGGGCGTGTCCGGGGCGGGAAGCGGAGGAATGATCAAGGCAGCCAAATGCTGGAAAACGGATTCGAAGAGTCGGAGTGGCTGCGTTACTGTGAGTTTAAACTATATCTCCAACCTTGTTTTCATTTGCTCTTCCGTTAACACAGTGTTTTTCTGTCTTCTTGCAGGTCCGGTCGTTGATAAGCATCACGCTGCTTTTACTGCAGAATAACGCTAAGCACGGCCTTGATGCGAGGTGTGGCTTACATAGCCAGCCACTCCGAACAACTAACAAACAGCTACAGCTGAACCACTTTGACTACTAAACTAAAATCTTGGGGGGCTCAGGAAGTCCTTCTCTCGCAATGTTATTGACTATGTTGGTGCCACCTGTATATCAGCCCTTAGAGGTCTGAGCCTGAGAACACCATGAGTGTGGGGCCTGAATCTAACCTGTGAAGGGATTTGTAGTTATCCAATCATTCTGCATTATTTTCCGTTTCACATTTAGGGGGCGATTGATTAACATTTCTATTGAGATATCATCATGATCAAGAAGTTGGATCCTCTGTTTTTTTCAATGCTGTTAACACTGTGGCACATATAGGATTCAATTTAGGCCTCAGTATGTCAAATTCCAGGATCTTTTCATCAGACATGATCTTACGATAGAGATCCAAATTTCTCCATTTTATAATTGAGGCCAGCGATTGTATTGCCATCTCAAAACGAATTCTAACTACTGGCATTATTTTCCTCCAAAAAATTGCTTCCAATTTTGGCCTGATGGTTACTGTTATGCTCACCTGGTCTCTGCAGAGGTGTTGGGGGATGGTTGCAGCCCTCCCGGGGATGAGGTCGCTCGGGTCCGACTTCGCCTTCTGCGCTTATGTGGTGACTGGTGGTAATAGGTGATGCTGCTCGGGACTGCTCCTGTTGATTTGTTTTGGTGAGCTCTACGTCCTGCTGCTTCCGGCAGGGGCGCTTGTATGATCTGGACCGAGTTCCTTCACTGGTCGCTTGCACGTGGTAGTCCAGTCCTGCTGCGACTAAGCCACTATACTTTAGGTAAGTGTTCCTGTTTGCCTTTGTCTTTCCTCATCTGTTTTTGTTGTATTGTAAAGTTTTTTGTCTTGTATTGCTGTCCATTCCACTTTTGATGTTTGCTCTTTTTCTTTCTTCCCTTGCAGCTGATGTTGCCATCATAACAGAAGCTGCGGAGCTCGAGGCGGCAGCCGGATGGAGTAGTACAGTAGCTGGTAAATTGTTAAATAGGGGGCACGCAGGGTTCAAATGCGGCGTGGCCCTAGGACGGATGTTCTAACCTTGTCTTTCTTCTTCTTCACAGGGTCTGAGTTCATGGATGTGGAGTGCAGTGATGCGGCATTGGGATCAAGATCAATGGATGTCAGGAGATGAGTCTGCAGATGAAACGATGAAGCACCGGTTTCCTGGAGGTGAGTATGCAGAAGGCCTGGTTTCAAAGGTAAGTAAACTGGTCCAAGCGGCGGTGAGCGTCACGTTGCACGCGAGTGCTAAGTAACACAAAGCACTGGCCTTAAGGATGGAGCAGTTTATACAGCTGAGTTTCTGAAGCCACGCCCACCAGGTTCAGCCTGCCTGCCATACCCTGCCACACCCAATGAGTCAGCACATGAAGACCAGGCCTAGGGAGCCGCACCTGATAAGTCAGCACATGAGGATGTTCTCTGGAATAAAGGCTTTCAGCACCTGGAAAGTTCTTGTAAAATAAAATCACTCCTGCACTGAAATAAAGTAAAAGCACTCCTGCACTGAAATAAAGTGTTCCTGCTCACATCTCTATATGAGTATGGCACAAAAGGTGCCAGGACTGAGTCCAGCCAGTACCCCTGTGTTTATGGGTCCCGAAAGGACATAAGTGAGCAAGTGACCCATTGCCCCCATCACTATATGTTGTGGTTTTTGTGTTCTGGGGCCTGTGGCCATGACAGTTACAGGAAGATTTATACGTGATTCACTTCCATATCCCAAGCATGGAATTACTTTGCTCCTATAGAATGTTACTATTGGGCAAAATGAGAACTTTCCATATTCTCCAAGCAATGCATATCCCTGCCGGGCCAGGGACTGTGCTTTATTTTGTAGTTGCAAAACCCATTCTTGTTCATTAGGTGATTGATTTATTATAACTCCTAGGTACTTAAAAGACCATACCACAGATAGGGGAAGATAATTAATGCGTAGGACTGGGATATTGTTTCTCTGCTTCATTCTTGTTATATTCATGATTTTAGTTTTGGATATGTTAATCTTTGAAAACAAAAAATTCCATGTATACATCCATCGTATCCAGTGACTGTTGAAGTCCTTGTGAGGTCTTATCAAGGAGTATGATGTCGTCTGCATATAACATTATCGGCATTGTTTCTGTATTTATTCTTGGAGGATTGGTTGTAGGTGATGTCATTTCCTGCTCTAGGTGATCCAGGAATAAAATAAACAGCGTAGCTGCAAGAGGACAGACTTACTTGAGATTGTTCCATGTCTCAATGTAGGCAGTTTGCACTCCGTCTTCAGAGAGCCTTACTCAGATCTTCGTGTTTGTATAGCGTAATTTAATTAATTCCATTATATGTGTTGGACAATTCCATTTTCGTAATTTAATCCACAATAATTGACAATTTACTGTATCAAATGCTAAATGCAGATCGACAAAAGCCATCCATACTGTTCACTTACTTGTAATGGCTTCCTTTTTGATAATATTTAGTAGGAATAGATTTACATTTGTTCCCACACTCTGAACAAAACCTGTTTGCCTTTTAGGAAATCAGTTGTTTTTCATAGCCCAGGCAGTTACATCTTTCTTCAGCATTGCCGTAAAGATTTTCCCAAGAGGGTCTAGTAGGGCAATGGGCCTGTAGTTCGCTGGATTTTCTTTGTCTCCTTGCTTAAATATAGGTATCAAAGTTGCCAGTGTCGATGTCACTGGTATTTGATTGAGATGGTTAACTAAGCTCAGAATCTGCATCATAATTTCACTCCATATTTCCGGTTATTGCTTTATGATTTCATTTGATACACCATCGGGCCCTGGTGCCCGTGATTTCTTAAGTTTCTTTATGCATGTTAGAATATCCTGTTTTGTTCTGATTAGTTTCCATGTCATATCAGTTGGACAATTTATAGCAGCTGGTCCTGATCTCCTGATATATAAAACGGAAAAATATTCAATCCACCCACGTCATTGTGGGAATCTGATGATCACTATTCAATGTTAGTATAGTATCTGTATTTTGTATCTCCTTCCAGATTACAGGAGAAACATATATATAATCTAGTATTGCTTGCAATGTGCCTTGTGTCCATGTTGGGATCATTTTATTGTTTTTGGTCTAAGGATTTCCTACCCGTGTAAAATTTCTGGTCTCTGTGTCTTTAAGCAAAGTTTTTGTTTTTGATTGTAGGTCAGAGTATTTCCTCAAATTGCCCATATTGTCAAAGATATGTATGTTCAAATCACTGCAAGCAATAAAGTCAAAATTTCTATATCTTGCTATCATTGCATCAATTTTATTGATTGCTAGTGGGTTCAAATATAGATTAAAAACAGCTAAAGTAAGTGGATCTTTTACTTGTTGACTGAACTGATCTTGTTTTGCCGCCTTCTGCAAGATTGCGCATTGAATCCATGGATTCAAATTTGTTGATTTGATTGAAATCCATGGTGAATCTATTTGGATCATCGTTAGTTGTCCTGACTCATCACTTACTCCATTGTGACACGAGACGTGCCAGGCGGTTGAGGTACCTTCGGTAGGAACGCCCGCGATCCAGTCTGGCATTTCCTTTGCTTTTTTTCTTTAGTTTTCGTAGCCTTCTCTGTTACTGTGAGATTATTATCAACAAATATCTCAAACAGTGGTGCCTCTGTGGGAGGTTGTGCAGGCACTTGGTCTTGATTTCCATTTGTTATAGGATGGTCTGTTTTGTCTACCTGACCTTATCGCATTTTCTCTTCTGACAATGATATACTAAAATATGACTAATCCTCTTCATTCTTATATGTTTTAGAACATGGGCCTCATTACGAGGTTGGAGGTAGCCATGGTGCTACTAGCACCATGGCTACCCCTATTATCGCATTCCGGGTCCGGGTTCCCGAAATAGGGACTTACCGGGTCGTTCCAACCTTGGAGGACCCGGTAAGTCCCCATTCCGGGAACCATTCCCCATTCAAGCCCCCATAGGGCTTAATGGGAATGGGGATGGAGCTAATAACGGTACCGCAATTTGTGGTACCGTTATTAGCTCTGAAGTTCCTTAGGGGGTCCCATCCATAACACCTGGTAAAACCAGGCGTTGAGGAAGGGACCCGCTAAGGGACCTCGGAGTAGGGCACCGGTGACGTTACCGGTGCCGATAATCCCTTACCACCTACCACGTAATGAGGCCCCATGTCTTTCTGTCCTGCAAGTTTGACATGAGCTATACATCCTTCTGTTAATGCTAATCATGTGAGAGCGTCCCTTGCATGCATCTGTAAGCATATAATTATGTTTCAAGAACTGTTCTCTGTTCCACCATTGTCGCGAGGAGTGCAGCCGCAAGCTCTTCGCATGACTCCTAGATACTCCGGGCCCCATTCACTGGTCAACGTGACCTGATTTTTCCGAGTTCTTCCATGCAACTTTAGGACATGGCATTCAGAGTCCAGTACTCCAGATAGGACTTTCAAGCACAGCGCCCCCGCTGCAACCATAGCAGACGATTACCTGCACGGACAGCACCACTATCAGCGATCATCCTGATGAAGGCCACCATAATCTCAGGTTCTCACCCAGCCCCTCTTGGCCGAAACACTTCAGTGTCGATGTTTTGTGACACAACCCCTTTCTTTATGTGTTTATAGATAGTGTTGTGTACACCATCTTGCCTAGATCCCCGGACCTACTACAGTCTTGGGTCGCACCCTGTAAAAAATCCTATGTTCTCACTTACCTGTATTGTATACTCGTGCATCACTTTGGAAATTGTTCCTCGGTAAAAGAGAGGTCGATACTTACCTGTATTTCCTGTGTTAAATAACGTTTGTCCGTACACGTTCGTGCTTATCGAAAGTCATGTAAATATTTAATTTTATTATCTGTGCAAAATCGTTTTCGAGGCAAAATAATATAAAAGCTTCAAAACAAGACAGTTGTCCACGGATCTCCCACCCTGATTTCTAGCATTTTGTACTCAAGAACTGTTCTCTTACAGCATTTTCGCAGAGCAGCTCGAAGCTTGCCATCAAAAGGCATTGTGAAGGAAAAGTTCAGGATGCATCAGGATATTCAATTCAGTCTCTGTAACTGGGTTTTTGTAAAAAGATAAATCACTAGTTGTGACGAAAAAGCCTTGGAATGCTTTGGTTAAAGGAGATCATATTTAGTGGATATAACAGAGGGTGGCATTTTTTGTGATGATTACTAGCTGTGAAGAAAAAGGCTTGGAGGTCGTTGTAGACAGGAGAGTACATTCAGCAGTTGTACTTGCATACCTTTTGTAGAAGACAAGACAAAATACAGGGTCAAAATAAACATCTTTGAATTATTTGGAAGAAGAAGGAGGATATTCATTCACTGTAACTTAGTGTGACGTCACAAAAAAAACAGTTGTGAAAAAAGACATTACATTGCTGGAGACAGGGGTGTGCATTCTGATGATATTCTGTGGATAGCAACTGTTTTTGCATTGGACGGAAGAAGATATTTATGAACTTATTGTCTTAAGAAATGGAACAACATTGACTGCTAACTTACATTCATCCATTATTAGAATCCTTTACAGATTCAATCTGTGACAAAGCAATGTGTGTCTTATGTATAAGGTCATACACATTATTCGGAGCCATACTGATACTGTATCACCCAAATGCTGGCTCTCTGTAGATTTGAGCTTCCAAAACTTTAACGAGGGTTCAGGTAAGCAATGTAGGCAAATTTTGGCTACAGCGGTATGAAGAGGGTATAGGGAGGATGTTGCTAGAGCTGTTGAAGGAATAGTCTTGAGCTGAGAGAGAAGTATGTAATTACAATATGATTTATTTGAGGGTGAGGTGCAATATTAAAATATTCTTGTATTAAGGGAAATGTAGATACTTGTAACCGGATACACCAACTTTTGGTGACAATTACTGACTGAAGAGAGAATCCCAGTAGGTCTTTGACTCTTATGCACACATGTGACTGTGACTATGGAATAATGACCAAATCCAAGATTTGATAGAGGCTTGCAAGAGATTACAGTCAGTGGGTTACGGAATGTGCTATCTTTTTCTGACATTACGAAATATTGCTTTTAAAGAACATTTCTAAGAATTGCTTTGGAGACAGATTGTATATGCAGTGGTGGCAGCGGATGGACTATTTCTTGTGATGAATGAGAGAAAAGCTAGTAATGAGGAAACAGTATTAACATTCTTTGAAGTCAGAGGAAGAGTACAACATGTGCCTGCAAATGAAAGTGCCATATGTTTGTGATTACACAGAGTATTCCCCACAATAAAAAGCCTAAGATTTCTTTGGAGGAATGAGGGTAAATTCAATGTTTGTACTAGGTATGCCAACTGTTTGTGATAAATGAAATAGAATACTAGTAGCAAAGAAAAAGTCTTAGATTTCTTTGAGTGCATTAGAAGATTATGTTATCAGTGGCTTTAATGGAGCGTGCCATACTTTTGTGATTAAACAAAATAGTAGTTTCAAAGAAAATGGGCCTCATTACACGGATGGTGGTAAGGGAATAACGATACCGGTAAGGGATTACCGGTATCGCTAAATTACCTTGTTAATTACGACCCGGTCAACTGCTAATAGCGGCACCGCAAAGAACGGTGCCTCTAATAGCGGGAAGTTTGCGGGCGCGCAACCACTCTTGACGCAAATAGCGCCATGGCGCTAATAGCAGGCCATAACAAGCCATGCGGACCTGCAAATAGCGGCATGCATTAGGCCAAAAAAGGCCATACCGGCATAGTGGAAATACCGGCATCGCGGACCACCCGTTAAGAGACAACAACAGTGTTCCCACCTGCCACAGGTGGCCAAAATCAGCATAGGTGGAGGCAACGGAGACTGGGGCAGCACAAAAGGAGCACATCACAACCCTTCCCACACCCCTTCCCACACCAAGATGGTTCCAATACTAGCAGCATTACAAGGGCTGGAGGACATGATTGCATTGCAACACCAACAACAACAGGCAGCACAGAGGAGACGCAGGAGGAGGAGGAGGAGGGTGGGACAGGCCCAGCAAGCCCCACCAGTGCACCTAGCCATACCCCAGAGGCAGCCACCAATCCCCAGGATCAGAGCCAGTCCATTCAACCTAACCCCTGAGCAGATACACACCCTCTACCATCTGGACCGGGATACCATCACCACCATTGTGGACATGATACACAACGACATTGTGAACCTCATAGACATCCGTACTGCCATCTTCCTGGCCACAGGCACCTACCAGCATACGTTAGGGCAGATGCATGGCATATGACAACCAGTGTTTTCACGCACGCTGAACCAGGTCCTCGATGCCCTCCTGAAGCACACAAGTGAACACATATCCCTGCCACGGACTGCCCAGGAGATCTCCAACACCAAAGTTGGCTTCTATTCACTGGCAGGCATCCCAAGTTGCATTGGGGCCATCGACTGTACCCATGTGGAGTTGGTGGTACCACATGACAATGAGGCAGTGTACCGAAACAGAAAGCAATACCACTCTATCAATGTCCAAATGGTATGTGACTCAAACAAGATAATCACACATTGCTGTGCCCGATATCCTGGATCAACCCATGATTCAATGGTCCTGCGGAACTCAACGATACCACGCTCCATGGAGCGACATGCTTGGTGAGTAGCAGGGCAAGCACATGGCAGTGTGATGTGGATAGTGATTGGGGGAGGGGGATGCATACTCCTACTGGGTGTGATTGGGGGGAAGAGATGCATACTCCTACTGGGTGTGATTGGGGTGGAGATGCATACTCCTACTGGGTGTGATTGGGGGGGGGAGATGCATACTCCTACTGGGTGTGGACTGTCGTCTGTAGTATAAGTGGACATACAGATGTACGCCAATGTCCACCAAGGCAGCCCACAATGGACCGGACACAAAACCACATGCAAGTTGGAAGATGCACAACAAAGGAATCAATCCAAAACGCCAAACATGACATATCTATCCACATGCACATTGCACTTCATACCATACCCTATATGACACAAAGCAGCAACATGCAGCCAATATGCAAAATGGAAATGTGCACTGAACAACATCACAACAGATATGCGCCCTTGAGTGCATACTAAGGGATCACCTTTAGCCATTGTACAATACCACACCCGTATACCACTACTGAAGTGCCGCTTCACAGCATGGGGACATCAATTTCAGAATGGCAGTACACTAGCAGTGTGGTACAAACCTTGCCCGGGCCCAGAAACAGTAATGACCTGTCCTCACCCAGAAAATGGCAATAACTGCCGGAGGCATGCGTGGTGCATGTCCACTTGAAAGGACTAGCTCACCCTCTCACATTGCAGTTACACTGATCGTCTCCATGCATGCTGAGATTCGTAGATGCCAATCACAATGCAAAGTTGATTTGGGTGATATGTACAGGTTCCACTTGATGTAAACAGTAACACATCACCATTCTTGCACCCATGCAGGTGATGCTGGCTATACTCTTAAGAGGTGGCTCCTTACCCCTGTACGGAACCCACAGAACAGGCACGAAGAGGAATTCAATTGTGCATATACCCGTACCCGCGTCGTAATTGAGCAAACATTTGGCCTTTTGAAGACACGGTTCTGGTGCCTCAGCAGGTCGGCTGGGGCACTCCTGTACAGCCATGAGAAGGTGGCCAAGATCACCATGGCATGTGTCATGCTGCACAATATGTGTATCAGACGGAATGTGCCAATGCCCCCTGACATTGAAATGCAACCACCTGATGAGGATGATAATGGGGATGAGGAGGGAGGAGACGGGGCTGCAGGTCATGCAGGAGGCGATGCCCAGGAGGGACGCGCTGTGCATCAGCATCTGATCAACCAAATATTCGGATTCACATGGTCCTACTCTGTTGAATGGATGTGGGCATTTGTCCACTGGGTTTTGTGGTGACGCGCACACTGGGCCCTGTCCCCCAATAAAGCTCACATACACAATGATAAGGTCCAAGTCTGTGTTTTAACTTGTCACCAGTGTGTTTAATATATTACGAGGTAAAGAAGTGCATGGACCCAACTACTCGAACACCCTTTCCCCCCTCCTCCACAACATTCCCAAACACCCTTTCCCCCTGACCCCACAACACTCCCAAAACACCCTTTCCCCCTCCCCCCAACACTCCCAAAACACACTTTTTTATCCCCTCCCCCCACAACACTCCCAAAGCACCCTTTCCCCCCTTCCCCCACAACACTCACAAAACACCCTTTCCCCCCTCCCAACACAACAACCCCATTTATGGCTGGTACAACGTTGCTGCCTTGCTGTACATGTGTCAGCTACATCGGGCTGGCCCTATTTCCCATACCCACTTCCACCATTAGGGGGTTGGAAGGGTGTGCGCCACATAGATCGCAAGGACATCTGCCGGGGGCTTGTCTGCCTTGAGCTGGCAGAAGAGGAGGTGCATGGTTGTTCTTGTTGCAGTGGAGGGTTGTGTCTGTCCATAGCGTCAGCTATGCGTGTGAGGACCTGCCTCACTAGTGCCATTTCCTCACAAAGCCTGTTGGTGCAGGCTTTCATGCCCTGTCTGATCGCCCTTGCATTCTCCCTGCACTCCTCCCTCAAACGTGCTGCCTCATCAACATGCTGGCCAACCAGTGCTGTTATCTCCTCCTGTCGCTGTCTGATGACGGCCATGTCATGGCCACTGTGTGTTGCTCATGGGGTGGGTGCCGCACCTTGTTCTATGGGTCCAGCATCAGGTGAGGACACCGGTGGACTCCAGCTCCCTACCACCATTTCATCACCAGACTGGGCATTGCTGCTGGATTGTGATGTGGGGCGTGGGCTTGGTTCTTTTGATTGCTGGGTACTGGGAGTGTGCTCCTGCATGGCCAAGTCACAAGTGTCCTCAACATCGGACAGCGGTGCTGTGGCTGCTGCCTCGCCAATGGAACTGTTGGCAGCAGACAGTGGCCCTTCCGTGTGTGGTTCGTGCATTGGGGGGATCACTGGAGTGTCCTGCTCATCGCTGTCAGTCTGTGAACCTGTGGGGGACAAATAGGGGGATGGCATTGGTGATAGGTCAAAGTGCTTCATGCAGATGTTGTTCATCATGCTGTTCTATGCATTTGGACTTCATTGGTGGGCATACAGATCGTAGGACTGTTGAGTGGATCATTCATGCATGGGTCTGGGTGATGCGTGCATGTATGTGTGTAGGGATGTGACCCTCACATGGGCAGGGTTGTGTACATGTATGTTTGTGGCCACATCCGTGCGCTGATTTAGGGTTCAGATTTGGGGGGATACCTCATCTTTCACAGTGCAGTGTTTTATGTGGACCCTCACCTCCATCTGACGATGTGGGCGCACCACGCTCCATTTTGCCGACTACCTCTATTGTTTCCACACCTATGGTGTTCGCGCAGGTCTCCTCCCACTCCATTAGTTTGATAGGGGATCCTCCACCGCCTCCTGTGGCCATGGCCAGGTTCCGATTGGCAGCCAGGATGCTGCGTACACGGAGGCGGAGATCGTCCCACCACTTCCTGCAATCTTTCACAGTGCGGGTGGTGGTGCCCACCGCACAGACTTTGTGGGCCACCTCTGCCCAGATTGCCTTTTTCTTTATTATGGTGGCATGCCGCATGTCATTTGCGAACACCACCTCCGCGTTGGCGGCAAGCGTCTCAGTGAGCATGATGAGCTCCTCATTGGTGAATTGCTCATTCTGCAGCCACTATGCTCCTTTATTGATTGCCTTGGGCATTGTCAGGGGGTCTTGCTTGATTTTGTATGGCACTGGTGTGGATGCAGGTCCTGGGGGCAGAGGATGGCAATGGATTGTGTTTTTAAAGATGGCCGCCATGCTCTTTCCTGTTCCTGTGCGATGACGCTACTTCCGGTTCCTCTAATTTACGGTGAATGCTAATGCCGTGTTGCAGGAGGTCGGAAGTGCTATCAGCGCTTTCATAGATGCCGCTAAGGGTCTTTACGTGGTGTTTGCCGGCATGGCGAAAGGGTCAATACCGGCATGGCGCTAAGCTCGTGCCCGCATACTCGTAATGGCACGCAATTAGCGGCCTCTCGCCTGCGCGGACACGTTGTTAGCACCATGCCGGTAAAGGCGGTATCTTACCGCCTACCGTGTAATGAGGCCCAATGTCTTTTCATTGGACTTTTCAATACTTCATTGGAGGCAACAAGAGGACATATTCCGTGGCTTTAACTTTGTGTGCCATCTCATTGTGTCAAGCCACAATATTTGTTGAAAGGAAAAGGTCTGAGAATTGCTGGAAGACAGGAGCATACACTGAGTGGTATTATTATGTGTGGCAACATTTTTTGATGAACGAGTGATAATATTATCACACGTGAAGATGTATGGCTGTAAGGTTTGGAAATAATCATAATCTTTGGCTTTGCTCTGGGGAACCCTCCAGGCGATTGTTTTAAGCCCACTATTCCATTACATAAGAAGAAGGTTCATGTACAAATTATGGTTAGTCACACCAAAAAGTGGGCAGTCCAGCCTAAACTGCTAGGTCACTTCCTTTGTGCATTATGCCACATGCAACTCAAACAAGACATTTTTCAGGCTCTTTGGCCATCATCTTTCCACTTCTGTAATGACTTGACAGTCTGAAAAACAATGGTATTGGGGGTTGCCCATAGCATTGCCAGTGGTTATCATTAATTTAAAACCTTCCAGCCATCAACCTTCTCTTTAGCATGAGACAAAATATTAGTCTTGAATAAAAAGACTATGGAAGTCGGACATGATTACATTCTGTGTGCTGTAATTAAGAGTACTTCTTTCAGCATAAAAGTACATCTTAACAATGGCAACAAGGATCCAGAAATTTCATAGGGAGTAGTACCTGGAAGGAAGGAAAGAGGCATCAGTGACCTGGAGAGGTGACACCCACCTCCTCCCCACCCCCCAAAGGTAATATGACCCCTGTGCATAGCAAAGCAGCAAGACCAAAGCAGTCAGGGGGCGGCTGGGGGCAGGAGCGAGGCTGCAGGAGGCAGTCAGAGGGCCCCACTATCAGCCGGTACGTCCTGCAGAAGCAGGACAACAGGAACAATCAGAGGGCCCCACCATCAGTGGGGACATCATGCTGCAACAGGACACCAGGAACAGTCAGAGGGCCCCACCATCAATGGGAAAATCCTGAGAGTCAGGACACCAGGCGCAGTTAGAGGGCCCCATCATCAGTCGGGACATCCTGCAGAGTCAGGACGCCAGGAGCAATCAGAGGGCCCCGGCATAAGTGGGGATGTCCTGTCATGCCCGGGCATTAGCGTGGAGATAATTTTGCCTGAAGAGTGCCTGGGGGAGAACTTGTTTACAGCCGCAGGCTTACCAGAGCCGCAGTGAAGGTGCTAATCAGAGCAATCCTTCCGCGCCACACCAGGATATTGACCATTAGAAAGTTATCAGATTTGGGCATTGTAAATCGGCCCCCCGCTGTGGATGCTGAGGAGGTTAATGTGAGATGCGGCACTTACCAGCTGCGTGGTTCATTTCTGCTGGCTGCTGACAGGTCCGGCGTAGGGGTGCACTGCTCCCTAGTGATCGTGGTCTGTGACACTGTGTTCTCTTTCGTGTTGGTGTCCTTTTTTGGCACCCAGAGGAGCTTTGATCACCCTGAAGTTTCGTTTTGGAATGATGAAGCATGAGAACTTTGTGAATGGTACATCATGGAGGATGCTAATTCTAGCAGGAAAAGAACCCTGTAGCATCCTCCTGTTTTGGTGTTGGAGAGCTTCAGTTTCTCTCTATGCGGAAGAGTGGATTGTCATAGACACTTTTGGCAAGTCAGTGAAAGTAGGCTGCGGCATCGAGTTTCGGGGCTTTCCACATTTGTCGTGGCTCTTTGGCTTCTCCCTAGTCGTTGAGGTGTCAAGTTAGGTGGCAGCGCTTCGGCTCATTGTTCTGCGGAATGGAGTGAGTGGATTTTCCTAGTTGGAGGTTGGTTGTGGCAAGACCTCTTTATTTATTATCTTTGGTCATATTCCATTGTGGTTTCCCTATGTGCTCCTTTCCATGCCCGTTGTTTGGTTTCTGTAAAGGTGGAGGGGTGTTATGTCTTGTGTCTCCTCGCTCTGGCCCTGTGTGGATGTTTGCTTGATGGAATGCCTGATGGATTGCCTGGTGGAATGTTAGCTCGGGAATGTTGGGGTGAGTACCCCTTTGTGTTCCATGGATTTCAGTTAGAGTGAGCTGCCTGTGAAAGTGGATGCCGGTGGATGCATTCCTATGTATCCCTCTTTTACCGTCTACGTACTTACCCATGAACCTACCTCTTGTCTCACCCAGTAACCGGGAAGCTAGCAAAGAAGCTTGTTACTTACCTGTGGGTCTGGAGTTCTTCTTTCAGCATAAGAGTACATCTTAACACATCTTAACACATCTTGACATACTACTAATTGTGAAGAGAATGTCATACATGTGCCGTGAAACAGCAGAATCGAACACTTTTGTGACAGACAGGTAGCATTAGTCAAGACGACAAATACTTTGAATTCTGTGGGGCACAAGTAGATTATATTCAGTGGCTATATGGCTATAACTATAACTGATGAATGTTAAGCACATATGACATCTTCTTGTGATTTGGAAGGGTATGCCACCATTTGAAGTGTAAACCTGTCATAATCATAGACAAAACGTGCCAGGTGAAGAGGGAATTATGTAGTTGAAGGAAGTTGTACATCAGCCAAGGTAGTTGCATTGGAGAGGGAGATGCCAGAAGTGTGCATATTAAATATATCGTTTTTTAATTCAGCAGCAATACCTACGACACAGCATGATTCTGGTTTGCAAGATAAGGTAGTATAAGCTAAGATGTTACAGCCATAAGAGGAAGCGGAAGCCAATGCACTTGGAGCAGAAAGGGTAGATAAGTAACACATTATATGCCCTGATGAGCTGGGATAAAAAACACACAATGGCGAGAAGCAGAATATGGAACAATCCTGGTCTCCCCCAGCACCAACACTCACAACTTCGGATTTGTCTCAGAATAATGATGACTATGTCATGCAACGTAAAGTTGACCCATATGTGTTCAGGCAACAACAAAAGACTTTACAAAGTAGTTATGCTGAAGAGAAGTAGCGCAATGCCACAGTTGCAGTGGCAGGAGGGAACGACAGAGCTACAGTTCCACCTTTGTTTAGTGTGTTTTAAACTTAGAGTGGCAGACCGGAAAGTGAAAAATGTCAGCATGTAGCATCCTCAAAACCAAGTCCACCACTTCCTTGGCAAGATCAACGTAGCTGGATTCTATGACCGAACGGCATATATGAGGGTGGAATAGCCTGAGCCATTCTGATGTTTTATGTTAAATTATGTTAATGTTAATGTTAAAGGATATTTGTACTGCACACTATCACCACCGGAGTGGTCTGCTGGCGCTCTGGCGGCTCTGAAAAAAGGGAGGGGGGGTGGTGAGTTAGTGGGAGTAAGCTGCAAAAGTGCAAGAGAGCAGTGATGTTCTGTTGGTGGCCTCAACCCAGAATTTCGTTGGCTGGGCTTGGGGTGTTTTCTGGTCGGTAGTCGTTGAGTGCTGCTGTGCGAGTCTATGTGTGGTTTGTTTTGTTGTTGCAGTGTAGTGAAGTTTGTGCGGATTGTTGTGTTATAGGTTTGTGGTTGTGTTTGGTTAGGGTTTGAGATATATATGCAGAGGGGTGAAATTGTTAGTGGTTTGGTGTTGGTATTGGTTTTGGTGATTATATCTCTGAAAGTGAGATCTACTAATCAGAACCAATTTTCATCTTGCTCCCTGCTTAAAATAATCGGGCAAACATGTAACTCTGTGAAGACTATTGACTTACAGCCACTACAACTGCACTTTAGCTGGCAATATGGCAGTTCAGAGTGACATGTACATTCTTGCAGACAGCCTACTTGAACCAAACGTTCCAATGGTCTTCCATTTTTTACCTGTGGATTTCAATGATGATCCAGATTTTGGTGGTAGTTGATTAATAACTAAGTGTAAACCATTCCTGGTTTATCAAGGTGGCACCTGGAAATATACAATTATACTGACCAAAACCATTATTGGCAGGGCCTTGTGTGTATCAGTGTCAGAGAGCTGGGATTAACACAAAAAAAAAATGTGGGACCAGTCCAAGAGACAACATTTAATCTCTCTGGCAAGGTTTGGCTCCTACTACAGAGCAAAGGAAAACTTCTCATGAGTTTGGTTGTCAACCACCTCTTCAAAGGCAAGCTCTGCCAGCACATTTGACAGCTAACAGCCAGACGATAATTAACAGAGGTGTGTTGATGTAGGCAGACAGGAGAATAGGAGAGAGTTAGAGAAGTCAGGACAGAAGCACCAGTCCACAGAAGAGTTCCTCCATCTTGCATTATCCCAAGGCATCCAAACTTCCTGTGTCTATACCCACTTCCTGCAGACAAAACATTCTGGGTATGACATCATGAGGCAGATGGCTCTTAAACAACAGCCAGCACTGGACCACTTCAAGAAGACTAAAATGGAACCATTCTGCTGTAGATGTTTGCCTTTTTAAGGGGGTGAGATCACATCCACTGTTGAACCATCTTTGCATTGCTGAAGAAGAAGTACAGTGTCCCCTGTATCTTTGTTGAAGTACAGCCGGCACCAATTTATTCCCTCATTCATTACAGAAGAAGATTTGAGGTGGTCTGCTGGAAGAACAAGCCCCTCTGAAGGCAAAGATTCCTGGTACACGAGACTTGCAAATTGGATTTTGCAGCCCCTGCACACGCTCTTCTGAACACTTCCTAGCTGGCAAGTCCAGATCAAGGTCTTACATTGCCTCTGAAGACCCTGACCAGGGCCCCCCAGTAACCAAAATACTAAGTATGTGACCCCTAGTGAACTGCGCTGATGCAGGGTGTTGCCCCTTCAATGTCATCCAAGCTGCTGCAAGGGATCTTCCCAAGGCATCTTTACCATAACACTCGATTGCCTCATGCATATCTGCTTGATGCTGATACTGAAGTACTGCTGTATCTGCATCTGAGACACACCAAGTCTTCTAGTGTCCACAACTGGAAACTGCCTACCTTTTATATTCGTTTGAATACCATCATACTGTGCTGAGCCATTTGAGGACACTTGCCACCAAAGACAAGTCTTCATTTCTCTGCATTCAAGGCTAATGTGTCTTCCAGCTCAGCTGACCCAACATTGCCTGACGTTTCCCAGCATCTTCGACCCACATCCTCCACTGCTTCCAAACTGCATTTCATCATTAGATCCCAATCCCTCTGCTACACAAATCAACCTTGGCTCATCATCGGAAGCGCCCAGTCTCCTGTTTCGATGCTGAAAAGAGTGCAAGGCAAGAAGAAATGTTCTGATAGTGGCCTCTGCTTCCTTGAGCTGCTTTAAAGGCCCCTAGTGACATTTAATACCCCACTTCTTACTTTTCTTGAACCTGAACTGGGATACCTTGAATATCTTGAGCTGGAATGTTTGCTGCATAATCAGCTTGCCTGGCTACCCATGTCTTCATACCCAGAGCGTTGATTTCATTATAAAGTCTGCATATCCTGTAGGTTTGAAATGGTACTGTTGCTTAGTATTGAATATACTTTAACTGCACCTGCCACTTTTTTCCCAATTCTCATACATTGCACTAACGTTATTCAAGCCTGTTTTCTACTTTTCAGAGAAACTACAATTTTGGACCATTTATTCTAGGTAATGTAGTTGATTTATAATGAGTTTATAAGGCCAGTCCTATTTTGTTGTCTTTTAACTCACCATGATTAAGCTGTGGTGCACAAGTCGCTGGCATTTTTCATGATTTTAATCTATCTTTTTTTTGTTTATGTTAACTACAGTCAAGAAGATGAACTCTAAATCGGTACTGAATCTTTACCCATACATATTTCAGAAGGAGGCTCCAAGACACATTTATCTAGATGTCCACCCTTATATGCCTCGGGTTGCGACAAAATATTTGAACCCTCTGCATTTTCTTATCAATCCTTTCCTACTCCTTTGCACTCTCCTAAATTCATTCCTGATTTAACTTGGACTTAAGAATCTCCATCTGCATTAATTGCTTTAAAGTTTGTCCCTAACTTCTTGGTGAAACTGTACCAAAATATAAGCCAAGATTCTAAGGAAAAAAGAACATACTGTTACGCTCACCTGATATCCACGGGGGTGCCTGTATGCCCTGGTTGCCGGATTTCCCCCAGATGTACTCAATTCTGGATGATGTCTTCTATGGTAGGTGGGCCTGAAAACACAGGAGGACTGGGTTTAGGTTCAGATTTCGTTTCCTCCCACCAGCCCCTTGGACTTGACCTGAAGGCCCCCTCCTCACCTTGTTACGATGTCTGGCGTGCTCTCCGTCCTGCTTTCTGCGCAGTGGCGCGTAGTTTCTGCGGGTTGAAGCGACCGAGTTTACTTCACTGATGCCAACCCATTCAAGTGTCTTTAAAGAGGTAAGTTTGATTATAGTAGTCTTTGAGGGCCTTTGCTTTCTTGCGGGCTATTACTGTCTTCCCAGATTGTTTCTCCCTTAGGTATGCAGAGGTTCGCTGGGTGCGCTGCTTGGGTTCGGCTCCTGCCGGGATTTATGGACGCGGAGCGTATGCAGAAAGGTAGGTTAAGCGCGAAGTGCAGCGCGCTAATGTCTTTTTGGGCTAACCTGTATTCTTTATTCCTTTTCAGGTTACGATGGTCTTTCTGGGCATGCAGTGTTTTCCAGAGCGGAACCGGCCAAGATATGCCCAGCCAGGTGAGGAGATTTTGGTTACTGCTGAGCTTGCCGTGAGTAACCTGTTTAACGTTGTCCCTTTTTCTCTCCTCCCCAGGTGCTTCGTTCCGGCGCGATGTCCTGAAGATGCTCCCAATGGGATGGAAGACCACGAGCATCTGGGATCGAAGGATAGAAGACTGCAGGTAAATTGGCCTGCTAATAATGTTCTTTTGTCTCCTCTGCAGGTCCACGATTCCAGCAACGCCAGGTGCTGGTCTCTGAACACGGTGAGCGTTACGCTGCTTGCTGCAGAATAATGCAAAGCACGTTCTTTAGCTTGGGTGTGGTTTATATAGCCTACCTTGTAAAGTAGTCCAGGTAAAGTAGTCCGGACTACCACATCCTAAAACACTGCACCACACAGTCTGGTTCTTAGGGACTAGACTGTGTGGGTGCCTCCATGTTTTAGCTGCAGGCCTCCATATGAAAAGTAGTCCCTTCAAGTCCCATTCCAAATATGAGCCTGGTCCCAAAGGCGCCAGGACTGACTCCAGGAGAGTCTCCGGTGACAATGCAAGGCCCTTGCGGCCCCAAATGAACACCAAGCCCTAACCCTACCTGGCATACGACCATGCCAGTGGGGTTCAGGGTCATAGGTTGTGACACATACTTGTTTCAATTTGAACTAAACTTACCTTTGTAAAAGGCTATATATTTTGATAAAACAAGTGGTTTACACAACAGCAAAACCCTTTCTTCTATGGTTCCTGCAGCCGATAACAGGGACTTAAATGATCTAATATGGTCCTGGAGACTCTGATTATAAACCTGGAGGCATTAGAACCTTCTGCACTGATAACTGCTTCAGTTGATCCACCGGGCATCCTTGAGTTACAATCTACCTCGGTTGCCAATGTCATGGAGGTTCCTGAAGTGATGACTTCCTCTAGACCTCAACAACTGAAAAAACTAAATATCCTCCTGAATCTAAAAATAAGGAATCACATACATTTCTCGGAAGGCTAAAGCAATCTTTATTAAAAAAAAAAAAATGAAGTTTCAACTACAGGTCATCTGAATTCCTCAACTCTGGAGCAGAACAACCAATCTGTCAGTGAGGGTAAAACGATCCAGATCCAGATTCTTCCTAAAAAGAAGAGGAAAGGCCGCAATGTATCTAATGCTGCTCAGAAACCAGTATAAGGGATAACCAGTATAAGGGAAACATTTGAAAAAAAAACAATTCTGAAGCCAGTGGTTGCTATTCTCAATCAGGAGGATTCAGATTTTGCCCAAGCATTTTAACAGAGCATTCCTATGAAGACACTGAGGTGCAAAATATGAATGAGGCATTAGTGACTCACCCTAGTGAGTCACATTCAAATTCAATTACTTTTCAATCTCCCCTGTTTGATTCCATCTTCAGTCAATTTAATCCCAAGCCATTTAAAGCCCTTTGTATCCCCTCTTCCCTTTCAGTCTTTGGAATTTAAAAGACTGCCCCCATTGAAGAACAATCTAAATTTTGTTTCTGCACACCACTTCAATACAGGGACAACAATCTATATTCTACAGCCTCAGGTTGTACCAACAAAATAACCTTACTCAATGAATGCTACATCCTCAAAGTTCATTAAACCTCTGCTGGCCAACAAGTCAGAGGTGTACCTTGGGATTCATGACAATGAAGGTATACAAGCTACAGTTACACCAGGATGTCCATGAACTATCAAAGTTCAGACATTGCAAGGGAAAAAGCAACCAGGGGAAAGGACCTTGTTGTCGGGAAATGGCTAGTTTAAGCTCTTTCTGTGTCTTTTTGGAGAGACTCTTTCCTGGACATAATCAGATGTCTTTAGATAGATAAAATGTTGTATCTCTTTTGTATGAAATTCCTCAGTTGAGTTCAATTACATCAGCGGACCTGTTACAAGTTGAAATCACTCTCGACACTCGTACTGATTTGGTGATTTTACATTTTAGATCTGATTTGTTTATTACTATTTTATTGGAAGAAGCTCCATCTTTCTTACTTCTATGATACCCCATATTTAAATACTTGTGTGATAAGAGCATTGCTTGGAAACAAACAAATGTGCCTAGTGTTTGTGAAGGGAATGGCCCATATGTTAATAAGGTTATGTTGACGATTCGACTTCCTCTAGATGAGGCCTCATAACAACAGGTTTTGTTGCCCCAAGCATTGAGCCTTCTTCTAATGTAATTACTGATTAGTTGCCTCTCTTCTATTCCTGAAATGCTAATAGATCCAATAACGAGTTAGCAAACTGAGATCAAGCTAATAACCATCTCTGTAATATGTCCTGGAACACTCTTGGGCATTCCAATCTTCAGAGGAATTGTTCCACCATTTTTTATTCTATGGCCCACTCAATTATGTATCGCCAAGAAATATGGATAGTAGATGTTCCCCTTATTGATGGTTTTACTGTTTTCCATATCGCTGCACAGAAGGGTACACTTGGTAGGCCTTATATGGGGGGCTTATCTGTGCAATACAGAACGGGGTAGGCCTGTTAGCCGAGCATTGGAAGGCTACTTCCACGGAGATCTCAGTCATCAAATTCAGTTGGCTAAATAACAGTATTAATATCATTAATAGTTGTCTACTACAAAACATGTATTGGAATCCTAATACTTTAACTGTAATCTCATTCCTGACCTCACTTACTGACATTCTAGAAGATTGGTACCTAACTAGTTTAGGTTGTGTGATTGTATTGGGAGAATTTAATTGTGAATGTTTAGATAGTAGATTGTATTCTATCCTATGTCCTGTGGCGGGGCCGTGATGAAGTTGTGGAGACTTGCCCTCCTAAATGGTTGCGTTCAGGGCACCATCCTGCTGCATTTTACTTGGCACAATTCTAATCTCTATTTACTTTAGATTATATTCTTGTTGCTAACTCCCTATTTGAGAGCTGTTTTAATTTAAAGGTACTAAAGTGATCAATCCCTTTTGAGTTTGACTAAAGACATTTTGATGACCCGGGAAGTAAAAATAACTTTCCATGTAGAAATAATTTTTGTAATTCTATGATAGTGTGAATGTCAGGATTTGCACGTCCTCTCAATAATGGCCTACCAGAAATCATCACTAGAAACACTAGAGAGGCAGAAAGGTTGATGTATCCTCTGTATTTTGTGGAGCATTGTCAAAGCCTCTTGAGAGGTCTGCTTATTGACAATCCTAGTCATCGGTCATATTGTCGGAAAATTCATAATCATTATTTTAATTTATCAATACAAGTAAGGAAAAAAGATTTGATATCTAAGATCAGCCAACTATTTCGTCAGGATCCTGAACAATATGTTAAGAATGTGAAACACTTAAAACAAGCCTATCAAAATTGGTTAAAATCCAACAAGTATCTTCGATTACACAAGGATGCAGAGAATATGGCAAGAGCGTTAGCCAGAAAAGATGATCGATCCTTTTGGTTACTAATTAATAAGTCACCAACCATGCAAAGCTATCTTCAAGTTCAACTGATTATAGAGGATCGGTGGATAGAATATTTTCAGAGTCTCTGTGGCAAAAGGTGTAAGAACTACAATTATGTCCTTGTTAATTATGATGGTGGCTGGTTTGTAGACTTTACCAGAGAAGATTCCTCTGCAATTATTAAGAAGAATAAGCCATCTGGGTCCCCCAACCCAGATGGTCTCACATATGCAACTTTCAAAACCCTTCCTGAGGTTTGGGCCACTCTTCTGGGGGATTTATTTAGAAATCTTGTAGCCTCTCAATTCATTCCTACGTTGTGGAAGGTTTTGAATACTAGTGTGGGGTTTAAAAAGGGAGACTGGCTTATCCCAAGTAATAATAGGCCAATCTCCCTTTTGGATGGTTCTAGCAAATGTTGTCTGCTTTAATTTTACTGGACTTACAGAATTGGTCTTAATCATCTAGTGTAATGGACATAAATTGTTCAGGTTTTAAGAAAAATCTGGGAACATCATTACATTGTTTTATTTTGTATTCATTATTCCAACAAGTCGAGTTAACGAAACGACCGATATATACGACATTTATTTATTTATCAGTGGCATTTGACTGGGTCAACCGTAATACCTTTTGGACATTATAGTCTCAGATCCACCGGCTACTGGAGGCAGCTAAAGTTTTCATCACCACATGCCCTGGACCAAAAGATACCAACATAGAGTTGCAGGCTCTCCAGCCTGCTGACCTTTCCAAATACATTTGTACTGCCCTACCCACATCAGGCCTCTGTGGAGTAGTGTGTGGAGTAGAGCCATCATCTTCAAACAGATGATATTGTTTTACTTGACTTGACCCCGATAGGCCTACAGAGGTCACTTGATATATTGTCTAACTACTTAAAGTCCTTGGATTTGAGAATCAACCTATCTAAAACGAAAATATTGATGCTGAAACCTTCGGAAAAAAAAGTTTTCAGTTGACATTTGGATGGGAAAACAATTGAATCTGTGAAAGATTTTAAAAATCTATAACAAGACTGACTACAAAAATGACTACTCTATCACTGTTACACTGGCAGAGCAGGTGAAGAATGTCGACCTGAGGGCTGTCCTCTTCTGATGCTACCACTGTCAATGATGTAAAAATTGAAGGAAGTACTGCGCTTACTTTTTGGGGCTGCGTCTAAATTGTTGGATAAGGACTGGAGAAAGTTGGAGGCTTTACTATGGAGACAGTGTTTGGGCCTACCAAATGTTGTCCCAATAACTGTTATTTGACTGGAACTGGGTCTTATATCAATTAAATTATTAGTTGACTGGAAACGATTGCAGTTCTTCAATACCATTTTGGCCACGCCACCATGTTCTTTATTTGTAGCACTGCATGCTCTTCTTGTCAGTAGGACATGCATGCTACTAAATATACGGACTCCATTCTGCTTAAATAAATTATCAGCGTTAGAAGCTGACATGCATGAGCTACTACTGTTTAATCCTGGAAGGACTAAAACCAAATTGTGGTCCCTTGACTGGATTAGTACAAGAAACATTAGTATGATGTATCATCTCTTTTCTCGGTAATTGGTCGATGTGAAATCCTTCAACATTATCCCTCGTTATTTATTGCGGTATTCTTTGTTATCTTTTAGGAATGCCTTTTTGCGAGTCAAGTTTATTTTAATATCAACAAATGAAGTGAAAGGGTCAAGATGTAACAGCCCAAGAGCATCTTAACTCTACCATTTCTGTGGACTGAATGTTGAAACATTAAAACACTGGTCCATCGAATACCAATACTTGTCGTCCAAATAGCTGAATATTGTATTCATTTTGTGCATAATGAAATGAGTTTACAGACAGATCAATTTTGGGAAAGTTTTTTTTAAAGCAAGTCAAATATCATTATCTATTGCAGTTTTAAATTTTTGTAATCAATTTTAAATATCATAAATGCTGTATATATATGAATTGGTCTTGGTGATTTGCTACCGCAGTGGAAATGTTTTAGAAGCTCAATCTTTTTTTCCTCTATGTATGTTTTGATATTCATTCATGTATTTATTAGTCATTGTATGTGTCATAGTCGCTGTCATGATGCCTACCCCCGGAACACCAGGCCAGGCCCAGCACCCCCGGGAGCAGGCATCACGCTCCCGGGTAAAAGCCCAGCGGCCCTTTATAGGGGCTCTTTGGATTCTGTCCTGGCGCCGTTGGCGCCAGGCTCATGTTGGACATCAGTCCTGGCGCCATAAGCGCCAGGCTCATAAGGGGAAGTGTTTGGTGCACTTACCTGAAGCCGACCATGCTGCACAGTCACCTGATGCAGACCATGCTGCATGAAGAACCAAGCCAAATGAGGCTTAGGAGGAACTATTTTTCTGATGGAACTATTTTGTTACTTGGGTGGGGCTGTGGAAGAATACTCACCTGGAACTTCTTCCAAAGCTATTTAAGCCACGCCCGGACAGCCACATGTGCTTCGCGTTGTTCTGCATCCCAGCAGCTGAAAGCTCACCGTGTCTGCTCCTGCACCTGGACTGCAGCCACGCCCGCCTCGAACCTGGAGCACCTGTAAGGGAATAAGAGAAGAGAAAGGTGAAAACCAAGAACTTATTCAACCTTCTTACCTGCATCCGGAATCTTCACGCCAGCATTCCTGAAGGAAGACTTCCATTCAAAAGCACTGCGTTGCTCGCTGCAGCGCCGCGCTTCACTCACCTGTTCCCGAGACGCTGCCCAGCTCCATCGCGGCTCTCAGCACCGGTCGCCACATCTCTGCACCTAGGGGAGAGAAGAAGAGACAAAAGGTGAGCAAGGGAACACAAGAGGAAAGCCGAATTTTCAGCCATATTACTTACCGGCTTTTCCTGGTGAACCATTCCACATCTCGGGTCGGTGCCGCATCTTTGGCAGGTACCGCACCCCGGCCGCTATGGGGAAAGGACATTTTCAGCCATATTACTTATCGGCTTTTTTTGGTGAATCATTCCACATCTCGGGTTGGCGCCGTATCTTTGGCAGGTACCGCACCCCGGCCCATATGGGGAAAGGACAAAAGACATTAATGGGGAATTATAAAGACATTTAGAGGGGTCGCCCTCATCACTAACTCACCTGATTTTACCACCGGCAATTTAACCCCTCAACGCATTGCCTTTGTTCTGCACCTGAAATAAAGGACAGAAAAGACAACATAAAAGGAGGCTCACACTTGAACTTTTGCATCTTCATACTTACGGCGTATTGCTCAGAAAAGTCAAGTGGATGTGCCAGCGCCATTCTGAAAACCAGTGAAGTAACTGGACGAACGCGCGCCCCTGCACCAGAAGCAGGATGGAGAGTTCATCCTTCCAAACCATAAGGTGAGCTTAAACCGGGGGTTTTGGCGGAATCAGAGAAGAACGAAGGGGGTAAGGGGCGAGCAAGCACACTATTCGGCAGACAGTTAATCCCCTTTCTCATCTGCAGAAGGATAATCCTACGGGCCCGACAAGCAAGATTTGGGGGTCCTCTTCAATCGGTGGTCCGAATTCTGCGCATCACGCTTGAAGAGGCCACAGCAACCCAGACCAGCGCCTCCGTGGGAACCAGGTGAGCGTTACAGTCTCTGCTAAAAGGATTGAGAAAGGTTTTATATTTAAACCAAATCACATAAATAAATTAATAAATTCATTAAAAAACCATATAGAGTGCTGCTAAACAGGGTTGTCACCGTGTTAGTGCAGTGTTATAAAAAAATCGCAAATGTTTGTGTTTCAATACCTTTTTTTGGACTAACTGAAAATATTATGTTGAGATGGAAAAATGCCCCAAATACTTACCTGTAATATTCATTACTCCAAGTCAAAGGCCCTCATTACGACCCTGGCGGAAAGTGACTGACCGGACCGCCACAGCGTAAATAGCGTTTCCGCCATTGCACGATGGAGCAAAGTGCGGCCCATTCCGACCCATCGGGCACGAGCACCACGGCATGGCGGAAGTGCAAAGTCCGCGATGGCGGAAATGACCCCAAAACGGCCCACACTGCCGCCGTACGGCGCCCTAGGTGCAATACCGCCACCCATCTTAGCGGACACCGCAGTGAGCGCCAACCGGAAAGTACGGTGACCGTAAATATACGGAAACGGAAGTAAAAACATGGGCCCGGAACGGGAAACAACACGCCGTACACCTATAAAACCACAAAATCCACACAACCACTAAAAACACTACCCTGAGACACATCCCAACCCGTCATCCACCCTAGTGAAACCAAGAAAAATGGGAAAAGTAGCGAAGAAAGCGTGCGACCGCAAGCGGCAGGTCCACTTCTCCCGTGAGGAACTCACCGTGCTTACAGAGACCCTCCAGGAGAATGCCGCCGCCGTCTTCTCCACGCAAATGACCAGGACGGCACTTGCGAACAAGAAGGCCATATGGGCCCTGGTGGCACAGCGGGTAAGTGCGGTGGGGACCGCACCCCGCAACCCACAGCAATGCAGAAAGCGATGGGACGACCTGCGGATACGCGTCCGTAGCATACTTTCTGCCAACCGCAACATTGCCACAGCCACCGGGGAGGATCGGAATCACCCATCAAATTGACCCCCTGGGAAGAAATCTGTGCCTCCACCATTGGAATGGAGAGCATAGAGGGAGTCGGAGGGATGGAGAAAGGAGTGCAGACATCCGGAGAATCCGGTAGGTGGCCCAAATAAAACCATGCCAAATCCACAATGTCCAATCATGTGAATCACATGTGTCCACATAGCGCAACAGCAACACATGGCCAGGAGAACGTCCACACACATTGGCCTGATAGCGCACTTTAAAACTCACAATAAATACATAAATAATTAAAAACCCCAAAAACACCCACTACACATGCAGCAGGCACACCCTAACTGCAGGCTGCCAAACAACTGCACCCTCACTCCACACACAAATGAAAGCACCTCCAAGGCCCCGACCCAAATCACCCTCAGGTACCACCCCAATGCATGTGATACATTGCCATTCCAATTCCCACAGACCCATTAATAACGCTCTCCCTCCTTTACTCCACCACAGGGTCCGATCCAAACGACGAGCTTCAGGATACCCCTGCCAGCACACCTGCAAAGAGGGCCAAGACCAACGGCCAAAGACCCTCCACCTCAGCTGCACGCATCAAGACACGGCAGCAGCACAAATCAAGTGGCAGCACAGAGGAGGGAACATCAACAGGCACCCCAGCAGCCAGCATGCCCACAACAGCAGCACCACAGGTCCCCCCAATGGATGCCACAGAAGGCACTGCCTCTGGTGGCAGCAGCACCATAGGTGACACCCCATTAATGGCAGCATGCTCCGACACAGAAGACGGGGATGTCGAAGTCAGATCCATCCATGACCTGTCGCAATCCCCCTGTCTGTTCCATCCCGTACACCATGAGGATACCATGCAGGGGCACCCACAAGACGACGACTGGCCATCCCCCACAAGCCCTGTGGCAAGGCAACATGAGGCGAACAGCCACTCTGTGACACCACCGCAAATGGCCATGGCCCAGCAGAGGCAACAGTCCCTCGACCAGTTAATCGTGCAACAGCAGCAACTGGCCACGCTCCTCAAGGACCATGCCGATGAATGTGGGGGCACTAAGGCAGACATAGAAACATCAACTGAGACACTTAGGGCAGAAATGGAGAGAAGTACAGAGACACTAAGGGCACAAATGGAGAGTAGCACCGAGTGCCTGAGAGTACAAATGGAGAGTAGCACCGAGAGCCTGAGAGTCCAAATGGAGAGAAGCACCGAGAGCCTGAGGGGGGAACTGCATGCGACGTCCAAAGACGTATGTGCCGAACTTGCCGCAGTGCGCCGTGTGCTCACTGAGCTCTCACAAACCCTTAGGGACATGCATGGACGTGAGCAGGCAGAGACATAATCCGTTGCAAGTTCCGTCCAGGGCAGCCCCCAACGTAGATCTGGGAGGAACCTGCGCTCCACAGGCAGGGGTGCCCCTGATACCCGCAGAGGGGGCTTGCAATAGCGACTGCCCACTGACAATGAGCATCTTCGGACACTGGTGTTCGGGGGGGAGGTAGGAGGGTGGAGGGGGTGTGTTGGGCTCACTTGGGTGGCGGGTCGATAGGGTGTTCAACATGATATCACATATGCCATAAACAATGCACGATCAACCAATGAGATGTGTGGACAATGATCTTTGTGTACTAGGCCATCATAGGCGTACAGTCCATATTGTGCATGTACCAGACACACACAGTGCCACGAGTCCCGTGTCCATGTATCAGCCACCAGGCGTGAGTGCTAGAAGCATGCATCAATGAGATGCTGACGAATGTCACGGCCCTCCTGTGCCTCGCGGACTCCTTGAGGTGCTGCCACATCCCCACCCTCATCATGACCATCATCAGGTGCTTGCAGTTCTGCGTCAGGGGGCATGGGCACATTTCTACGTACGCACATGGTGTGTAGCATGACACATGCCATCACCATCTTTGCAACCTTCTCATGGCGGTACAGGAGTGCCCCGCCAGACCTGCTGAGGCACCGGAAACGAGTCTTCAGTAGGCCGAATGCCTGTTCAATGACTACACGGGTACGTGAGTGGGCATGGTTGTAGTCCTCCTCATGCTGGTCCCGTGGGTTCCGGACTGGTGTGAGGAGCCATCTCTTCAGTGGATATCCGGCATCACCTGTATGTGGACGATAAACGAATTATGTGGAATGCCATTGCTACGTACGCACCCCCCCCTTCCTGCCAGGTCATTGCCGCATCACATACCCCACATCATCATGCATGAAATGAGACTCACCGAGTAGCCAGGATCTGTACCCTGCGTGTCGCTCCATGTAGCGTGGTATTGTTGAGTTCCTCAAGACCATAGAATCATGGGTTGATCCAGGGAATCGGGCACAACAATGTGTAATGATCCTGTTGGAGTCACACACCATTTGTACATTCAGAGAATGAAATTGTTTTCGGTTGCGGTACTGGGCCTCCATGGCATGTGGGACGACCAATTCCACATGGGTGCAGTCGATGGCACCAAGGCAACCCGGTATGCCGCCAAGTGCATGGAATCCCACTTTTGTGTTGGTAATTTCCTGCTCCGAGCGTGGTAGAGAGATGTAGTCGTCTGCGTGCTGCAGGAGGGCATCGAGCACTTGCAATAGTGTCCGTGAGAACAGTGGCTGAGAAATGCCATGCAACTGTCCGACTGTGTGCTGGTAGGTGCCTGTGGCCAGGAAGTGGAGTACAGACACCACCTTCAGTAGGGGTGGGATGGCGGTTGGGCTATCTATCATGCTGACAAGGTCAGCCTGTGTCATGTCCACAATGGCGGCTATGGTGTCCCGGTCCAAACGGTAGAGGGTGTGGATCTGCTCATCAGTGAGGTTGAACGGATGTGCTCGGAGGCGTGGGATTGAGGGCTGCCTGCGTGGTGGTAGTGGCTGTGCTGGCGGCCCTTGCTGGCCCTGCCTTGCCCTCCTCCTCCTCCTGCGTCTCCTCCGTGCGGCCGGTTGTAGTTGGTGTTCGTCTTCTTCTTAGAATTGGAGTACTTGCAGTGCTATCAGGTCCCCCAGGGCCAACATCGCGAGTCCTGCCGGTAGCATTTCGGAGTGGGTGTGGTTGTGGGAGGAGACTGGGTGTGCAATTTATGTGTTTTCAGGCTGTATGGCCTCCACCTGTGGTGATTCATTCCACCTGTGCAAGCTGCTCTCCCCTTTGGCCGAGCACGTCCCGCACACAACGCTGCAATTCGAGGAATGGCATCTTGCTATTACAATCATGTATTTGTACCCGATGGCCGTGTAACATTGGTTGATATGTTCATTTGGCTATGGTCCCATTGTTTCACATACAATCTTTGCAGTCGCGAACAGACTTGTGAAGGGTCAGTGGAACGTAGTACTCGAGTAACGGTGGACCCTCATGCATCACTGTACCGAGTTGGAACGACGGGCGGGGCGTCCCATTTGTGAGTGAAGGCAGTTGCCATTTTCACACACAGCCGCACTAGATGGATTAATTTGTGATTTCAAGCGGCCACAGATGCCTTTTCGACGTGATGTTGCAAATGAGGAATTCGAAGGGCGGCGCTTTCGGTTATCAGCTAGCGGCGAGGAGATGCCCACAGGTCTGACTGCAAATATAACGTTCTATTGTTCAATGTCCCTGGGACAGTGGCCATGGCGAGGATGCAATGATTGATATGAATAGTTTGGGATGCGCAATAGCGAAGTGGACGATGAGGCCGGACGTTCCCAAATACATGTTACTTCACAACACTGGAATTACGGGCTGGGGCACAGTGGATTTTGCAGGCTGCATAACGCACAGACTCAATGGAAATTTCTAATGTTATGTGAGTAAATATTCAGGCGTTTTTATACCGGGATGAGGGAATGATGAATGGATGCATGGACAGATGATTTGATACAGTGTTTGCCATGTACAGGGCTTCTTGGAATCTGTCCGCCTCCCCTGCGCTATGTGATGCAGGGCTGCCATAGTGGGACCATCGTCTATCTGGCCTTGTTGAGCCCTCCCTGTCTCGACGCGCCCTCAGACACTTGTGTCCATGCACGTTACCAATCCCATCTGATGGATTCTGTTTTCACAGACGCATGCACAGGTACACTCATTTGTGATGGTGTTTACACCTCGATATAGATAGTTATGAGTCGCAAGTGGTTTTGGGGTGGTGATGATCCTTTGGAGTGGGCTAGCATGCATATGGCTGTGGATTTAGTGTGATCATTGAAGTGAGTTGTTCAAATGTAGTTCTGATGGCCATTCTGTTCTTTTTCTTTTCTTTTGGTTGACAGGTATCTCCTCCCCTTTTGCCACTGCCATCTGTATGCCACTCCTGCAGATGGCTTTTACTCCCGACACCTGCTGCTTCGTGTTAATCAGTGGAGCAGCATTACGATCTTATGGGACGATCGCCAATGGGCCACATGCCCTTACGCATTACTAGTGGCTCGGAGCAACATTTCGGCCTTTCAGCTGGACTAGTGCCTCCCCATTGGGACGGCCCTGCGGTTCTGTGCGCTTCCATGTTGCCTTTTCGTACGAGAATGTGGCCCTGTGTACCATGAAGGAACAGGGCGTCACACAAGAAGTAGCTGGTCATTTCTTGCGGATGCAGCCCACAATGGTGAAATGTGTTTTGGAGTTCATGGCCTAATGGCTGTATGGGCTTGGTGAATTTGTTGTGCATTAAATTTCTATTCTGATATGGGCCGTGTAGCATTCTTCTTTGCAAGTGATGTGGCATATTCCTATTTGGGGAGCGATGTATTGTGAGGAGATCTGCATTGGGTTCCAGCTTCGGAGTATAGTTGCGTGGTACTGTGCTGGGCGCATTTGCCTACGAAGCCCAGTGAGGTCAGGGATGAGGCCTGCCAATATGACTGTTTGAATGATGTCATGCTCAGGGGCGGGGGATTAGGTTTTGTGTAACAGATGCCGGTCAGCCAGGTGGACTGGTGAAATGATGTGATTTTCGGAATATTGCTGGTCACAGGTGCCTGTGTTTGCGTGCGTTTCTTGGTGGGGGACTGAGGTCATGTCCATTGGAATGGCTTCTGTATTCGTGCCATCTGTGCCCTGCAGCTCCCATTGGCCCCTCTTGAGATTCTTTTGTTCGTTGGCATGCATGGGTGACTTGTACATTTCACTGGTTGCATTGTGACTTCATTGCACCTACGGGGAGTTGTACTATGTGGCCAGGGAGCGGTGTACAGGCACTCAGTGGGGCCGTTTACGGTTGATTCGCGATGCCGTACTTCTCACCATGGCGGAATGGTACTTTCCGCCGTGCTTGATGGCGTTAGGTACATGTCCGCTAGGGTCGGAATTCGCGTACCCTTGCGCCATGGTGGTATTTACGGTTTGGCATGGCGCGCGCGCGCGTACTTGGTGCAGTTAGCGTTGGCGTTCACTACGGTGTCGCTAATGGCATCGTACTTTGCGGTGACGGGTCATAGTCGCACCGAGCGCTATTCGATGGCGGTATTGCATTTCCGCCATCGTTTTTCGATTTCCGCCAGGGTCGTAATGAGGCCCAAAGTCTTATTTATCCCAGTCAACACCAGTGAGGGCCGCCGGCACCGATCAGACCCATGCTTTATTAAAAAACAAAGTATTTTGCTCCATGGCTAAAAAGTCTCATCCCTTCCATGTTGGGCTCTAATCAAGCTCCTCACGTAGTTCAGTGAAAACACCCATAAGGGTGGGAGGGACGGCGACTGGGATGAGAAATTAAGATTATTGGTAAGTAACCAGGCTGTTACCTCCTCATTCTGTCTTCTTCATCTCAGTCAACACCAGTGAGGACATACCAAGCACCAGACTACACTACATACCACAGCTGCAAGTGACCTGCAAACACACTTTATTAACAGTAAATGGTACAATAGCAGATCTGGCATCTGCACATTGCAAAATGGCTGTACAAAATGAACCATCAGATACTTCTCTGAGAAACAGCCTGTAGTGACGGATGAGGGTAGCATGGGACACCCAAGTAGCCGCCGTGCAAGTTTCTCTCAGGGACACCCTCTCAACTCCTTCCAGAAAACTGCATCACCTCTAGTGGACCTGCCTTGCAGAATAAGAGGCAACGGTGCACCCTGATGTTCACAAGCCACGAAATACAGTCTCGGATCCATCGGCTAATGGTGGCAGCTGAAGGTTTCATCCCCACATGCCCTGGACCAAAAGATACCAACCAAGAGTTGCAGGCTCTCCAGCCTGCTGGCCTTTCCAAATACATTTGTACTGCCCTAGCAATATCAAGCCTGTGTGGAGTAGAGCCATCGTCTTCAAACAAAGAAGGAAACAACAACTCTTGTGAGGAATGAAATACTGAATCTACCTTAGGCCAAAAAGATGGGGGAAGCTTGAGGACCAAACCTTATGAGCTAAACACCAACTAAGGAGGATTATTTGATAATTCCTTTCGTTCAACTAACCTGTGAGCAGAGGACACTGCTAAAAGGAATTCTACCCTCAATGTGATAATTCTGACAGTAACCCCCCCCCCAGAGGTTCAAATGGTGCATTCATCAATATTTCTGTAACCATGTGAAGATCCCACATGAGTTAGCCTGGCCAACGGGAGGTCAGTTCTACAGTAAGAACTGCAATAACCTGAATGCATAAGGGTGTACAGTAGCAATCACACCTCCAGGTGCCCTGACCATTCTAATTGCTGACAGTTGGGCACACAGTGAAGATACCTGCTGTCCCAATGACAAACCAAACCACAAATAATCTAGACTTTTTAAGTGGTCGCAGGACAATGGGTCAAGTTGTGTCTGCGCACACCATCTGGAAAAGGACACCCAGTGCCTGTCAAAAGCCTTAATGGTAGATATCTTACAGGCTGCTTGAAGATCCACAGCAACTTCAGGAGCTATCAATTTAGCAATCAAACCTACCCATTCAGTTTCCAAGCTGACAGCCTTTGATTTCTCTGGACAGGTCGACATAAACTTGGCTATTTGAGGGGAGACAGGACTGTGGGAACATCCATGGGAGGGACACAAGGCCAGCTGCACCACCCCAGGGAACCAAGACCTCCTCCTACATTATGGAATGATCATGATAACCTGAGCCTTTTCCCTCTGGAATTTGCCAAGTAAACATATTATAAACCGAATTGGGGGAAACAGGTATATCAGTGTCTTCAGCCATGACAATGACAGGGCATCCCACCCATAGGCAGCCGAAACCATGTCCCAGGAGCAAAAACGGCTATCTGGGAGTTGGCTTGTGACGTTACCTTATATTTCTTTGAATACGATTTCTTCGAATGCGATTTCTTTGAATTATTTTTATTTGAAAACGAATTATCCAAAAAACGATTTACAAGATACTTCCTTGGGGGGATGTTCAGAAGGTGTGGTGCAGATGCCTGTGGAAGGAGAATGCCTGAGGAGTGCATTAAGAAAGAGGCATGGGGTGGTTGTTTTAGGTGAAACTTGGAGCGTATTTCTGGGCATGGGGAAGATGCCCAGTGAGAGGTTGGGTGCAACGCAGGCCCACAGACTGACGGGGTAGAAGATGTTCGGGCATTTAAGTTGGAAAGATGGCCATCAGTCCTGGGGAGGGGAGACTATTTTCGGTGCAGTGCTTTCTCTAATCTCCTGCACATATGGATTAGGACGCACATTTTGTGAACTGTGCCTGGTTTCGGTATATTAAAATTCAAAGGTTTATTGGCATTTCAGAAACTCCTGCTGTAGGGTTAACAAACATTACTGGCATTCACTGCCTGCAAATTCACTGCGTGCAACATTCCTTGTACTATGTATTTTTGATTTTGGGGACGCAGTTTTCGTTGTGATGGGGTGTGATTTACTGTATGTAAACTATGAGGTTTTGTTGCATCCCTTGCTAAATCTATATTGTTGTACTGGTTGGTCAGTTTTCCTAGTAACTTAATTGGCTCAGTCCATAAAAAGTTCATTTCTTGGCACTGACCTACCACCTCTTTAGACTAATGCGTTCGTTAACTGAGTTTGCTACAATTTTACACGATCCTCTTTCCTGTGGTGAGTTGAGCGAAACTGAGAAGGGAAGCGTCTATCTGGGTATCCAGTAGTTGACATCCCATTGCGGGTATGTTGGCCGGGCTCTACATTATTTCTAATTTCATCAGCACACATTTCTTTTCTATAATCGTAATGTACATATTTTATATCGCACAATTGGTTGTTATTGTGATGGGATCTGGAGGACAGATCAGACAATGCGGTATCCCCATCTGCACCCCCAACAACAAGCGGACATCCTCACACATCCAGCCCCTCCTGTGAATTCCAGTGCGATAGAAGATGGCATGCCAATGGTTTGAGGTGCAGACATGCCCATGTTGGCACTCACGCCGCAAACACCATTTGAACTTGCAGTACCCACATGCTATGGACACTGGTGTAGCCAGAGAGCTGTCAGCTGACTCCTTATCTTCAGTGCCGACCATGGAGGAAGGAAACCCTATTCTCCATTGTGTCAAACATCACTTCAATTACCTCCACTCATGGGGACTGTGTAAGCATGGACTTTTCGTTGTTTAACATCCACACCTGTTCTTCCAGTAGGGTGATGACGATTTTGACATCACTCATCGTCTGAGCCGCATTTTGGATAGACCGATTGGACACTCTGTCACCTAGAGGAATGAATGAGGAATTTGATCTGAACTGTTTCTTATACATTTTGTGTAACATATATAATATATACAGAGCGTACTTGGTAAGGTCAGAAGCATGTATATTAGCAAATTTCGCATGACTGGGACGTTGGTACCCACAATTTAGGCACAACAATATAGTTGTCAGACTAACACTCTGGCGACATGCATGGTCACACTGAAGGTGTACAGTTACATTAGTAGACACATGCACCATAACAGTATTCGGTAAACATATGTAAACATATGTAAACATGATTTCTTTCTTTTTGTGTGCATGTATGTTCGTTGTATGTGGGTACCCTGTTGATTTTACTGTAATTTTCTTTGCACATTTTTCATTTGCTCAAATATGGTACTTTTTAACTTGGTTATATTTCTGAACTGGAACGATGATATACTCCTTGTAATCCCACACCACTGCACATTGTTGTTTACTTTGTGGCTATTTACTTTGATTAGGAAAGGCCCTGATGAAGGACTACATAGTCCGAAATGCATTGGCCACTTTATGATGTTGACTTATAAACAACGTCAGCACGCTATACTTTGAGAATAAAATACACTACTGAAGAATTAAATATTTGTTCAACTTGGATTAATGGAAAATTTAAATATTCGATAAATCCCGTTGGCATTAAAGGGTGTGCGGCCCATACCGCAGACAAGATTGTCGAGGTCATTTTTCAGTTCACTTCTTCTGTGCTGGCACACGGTAGCACAAGTTAGTGGGCTGCACCCCAAGCAGCATTATTTTTGGATAAACTCACGCGTAATAAAGAATAACCAGCAGTGCCCGCTCGCATCCCCTGCTTTCTCCACTGGTATACAATTGCACACTGGGGTGTAGCTATATCTATTTGATATGAAAAAAGATTATTAGGTAAGCTGCTTGTGAGTGTACTCGGGCTCACACATATTTAGAATATATTGCTGAGGTGTGCTGCAGAGCTGGAAAAGTTGGATCTTGGAATTTTGGGTGATTTCTCTAGATTTGGGCCCTCATCACGAGTTGGGCGCTAACCCTGGCGGTATTACTGCCGGGGCAATTAGCCCTACCGCAAACGCCCTGGCGCTATTATCGCCGGATCACGGGTTTGCCGGAACTGTAAAGTCCCCATTCCGCATTGGCACAATGAGGAATGTTCGGCGCTATTACTGCCGGCGGTGATAGTGCCGAAAATCTGCTAAATCGTGCCAGATTTGCTCAGAGCTGGGGGAAAATCTGCCAAACCCGTGACTTGCCAGACCCTTTAATGCGGCGGTAATATCGGTACCACCGCTTTTAAAGGGTACCGACAAACTCGTGATGAGGCCCTTGGTCTTGCTAGAGTTATCAAATGTAGGTTGAAATGTATAAACAAGGTCATCACAATATTCTCAGACAACTCTGAAGTATTTTCTGAATTTTCTCAATTTGAGTTGGTTTTGAAAAATTCTTAAGATTTTGTACATTTTCAACTCAAGGTAAAAACACTATAAGTACCCTGGTACAATGTGCCAGGGTACTTATAGCAATAAACCCCTCACAGGGGTGGCATTACCAGACTGATAATACCCCAGGGTTATCGGTAAGGCCATTATATCGCACAATTGGTTGTTATTGTGATGGGATCTGGAGGACAGATCAGACAATGCGGTATCCCCATCTGCACCCCCAACAACAAGCGGACATCCTCACACATCCAGCCCCTCCTGTGAATTCCAGTGCGATAGAAGATGGCATGCCAATGGTTTGAGGTGCAGACATGCCCATGTTGGCACTCACGCCGCAAACACCATTTGAACTTGCAGTACCCACATGCTATGGACACTGGTGTAGCCAGAGAGCTGTCAGCTGACTCCTTATCTTCAGTGCCGACCATGGAGGAAGGAAACCCTATTCTCCATTGTGTCAAATATCACTTCAATTACCTCCACTCATGGGGACTGTGTAAGCATGGACTTTTCGTTGTTTATCATCCACACCTGTTCTTCCAGTAGGGTGATGACGATTTTGACATCACTCATCGTCTGAGCCGCATTTTGGATAGACCGATTGGACACTCTGTCACCTAGAGGAATGAATGAGGAATTTGATCTGAACTGTTTCTTATACATTTTGTGTAACATATATAATATATACAGAGCGTACTTGGTAAGGTCAGAAGCATGTATATTAGCAAATTTCGCATGACTGGGACGTTGGTACCCACAATTTAGGCACAACAATATAGTTGTCAGACTAACACTCTGGCGACATGCATGGTCACACTGAAGGTGTACAGTTACATTAGTAGACACATGAACCATAACAGTATTCGGTAAACATATGTAAACATATGTAAACATGATTTCTTTCTTTTTGTGTGCATGTATGTTCGTTGTATGTGGGTACCCTGTTGATTTTACTGTAATTTTCTTTGCACATTTTTCATTTGCTCAAATATGGTACTTTTTAACTTGGTTATATTTCTGAACTGGAACGATGATATACTCCTTGTAATCCCACACCACTGCACATTGTTGTTTACTTTGTGGCTATTTACTTTGATTAGGAAAGGCCCTGATGAAGGACTACATAGTCCGAAATGCATTGGCCACTTTATGATGTTGACTTATAAACAACGTCAGCACGCTATACTTTGAAAATAAAATACACTACTGAAGAATTAAATATTTGTTCAACTTGGATTAATGGAAAATTTAAATATTCGATAAATCCCGTTGGCATTAAAGGGTGTGCGGCCCATACCGCAGACAAGATTGTCGAGGTCATTTTTCAGTTCACTTCTTCTGTGCTGGCACACGGTAGCACAAGTTAGTGGGCTGCACCCCAAGCAGCATTATTTTTGGATAAACTCACGCGTAATAAAGAATAACCAGCAGTGCCCGCTCGCATCCCCTGCTTTCTCCACTGGTATACAATTGCACACTGGGGTGTAGCTATATCTATTTGATATGAAAAAAGATTATTAGGTAAGCTGCTTGTGAGTGTACTCGGGCTCACACATATTTAGAATATATTGCTGAGGTGTGCTGCAGAGCTGGAAAAGTTGGATCTTGGAATTTTGGGTGATTTCTCTAGATTTGGGCCCTCATCACGAGTTGGGCGCTAACCCTGGCGGTATTACTGCCGGGGCAATTAGCCCTACCGCAAACGCCCTGGCGCTATTATCGCCGGATCACGGGTTTGCCGGAACTGTAAAGTCCCCATTCCGCATTGGCACAATGAGGAATGTTCGGCGCTATTACTGCCGGCGGTGATAGTGCCGAAAATCTGCTAAATCGTGCCAGATTTGCTCAGAGCTGGGGGAAAATCTGCCAAACCCGTGACTTGCCAGACCCTTTAATGCGGCGGTAATATCGGTACCACCGCTTTTAAAGGGTACCGACAAACTCGTGATGAGGCCCTTGGTCTTGCTAGAGTTATCAAATGTAGGTTGAAATGTATAAACAAGGTCATCACAATATTCTCAGACAACTCTGAAGTATTTTCTGAATTTTCTCAATTTGAGTTGGTTTTGAAAAATTCTTAAGATTTTGTACATTTTCAACTCAAGGTAAAAACACTATAAGTACCCTGGTACAATGTGCCAGGGTACTTATAGCAATAAACCCCTCACAGGGGTGGCATTACCAGACTGATAATACCCCAGGGTTATCGGTAAGGCCATTGCTTCGCTCGGGCCTGTAAATGACAAGCCAGGGCATTACTGGACTGGTAATGATTTATTGCTTAAGTCCACCACTGCTCACGATTTATTGCTTAATTGCATTTTAATATAAAGCATGGTTCAGTACACATCTGTCAATCATATCTTCTGGGAAAGAGATAAATGAAATGTGGAATTTTCTGAACTATGTATACATTTTGTGAAAGTGGGCACGTTTACATTGTTTACTGATGCAGGGTGCCTGATTATTTGATTAAGCTGGAGTCAGAGTTAGCAACGCCTCCCTTCACCTGGGATCTCAACACTTTTAGTATGATGTTTGTTGCACGTAGCTGATATACCTGGCGTTGCTCAGTCTTTCATTCCCTCATAGGTACAGGTAACCCACAATCAAATGTTTACTTTTGCTGAAATCTGGGAAAGAGGTGGGGTGTCCAAATGTCATGTAGCCAGTAATGTCCAGAGGGTCCTAACAGGTGACTGTGCAAAATGTGGTGCAGATAGCTGAAATGGTGTGGAATTGTATAGGGAACAAACAAGCAACAAACCCACACACACATTTTCCCTTTTGCTGAAATCCAGGGAAAGGGGTGGGGTATCTAAATGTCCTGTAACCAGTAATATCTGGAGGGTCTTATCATGTGACTGTGCAAAAGTTGGTGAAGATTGATGAAACTGTGTGAAATTGTATAGGGAACATACACGAAGTCACAAACCCACAAACCCAAACACTTTTGCTGAAATCCGGGGAAAGGGGTGGGGTGTCCAAATGTCATGTGGCCAGTAATGTCCGGAGGGTCCTAACTGTTGACTGTGCAAAATGTGGTGCAGATTGGTAAAACGGTCTGGAATTGTATAGGGAACATATGTGAAGCCACACAACCACTCACACTTGTTCCCTTTTGCTGAAATCCAGGGAAAGGAGTGGGTTGTCCAAATGTCATGTAGCCAGTAATGTGTGGTGGTTTCTAACAGGTGACTGTGCAAAATTTGGTGCAGATTGGTGAAACTGTGTGGAATTGAATAGGGAACATACGCCAAGCCACAAACCCACACTCACATTTTCACTTGTGCTGAAATCTGAGGAAAGGGTTGAGGTGTCCAGATGTCATGTAGCCAGTAATGTCTGGAGGGTCCTTACAGGTGACTGTGCAAAATGTGGTGCAGATTGGTGAAACAGTGTGGGCTTGTATAGGGAACATACACTTTACACAAACCTACAAACCCACAAATGTTCACTTTTGTATAGATAGATAGATAGATAGATAGATAGATAGATAGATAGATAGATAGATAGATAGATTGACAGATTGATAGTATTCATAATTGAATGCATTACTGAGCAGTGAGCAAAGAGTAAACACTGTTTATAGCAAGTGCTACAAATGTATGCATCAAAGTAGAGGTTAATGTGATGTGAGGCATAAAGGCCAGCATTTAGACACTCCCTTAAGTCAATGGATACAGTTTAAGATCTTTGTGCCTTTCAGTGAACATGCAAATGGCCACATTTTCAAATTGGCCAATGTCTGACAGCTCTGTGTAATCTCAACCATCATGTTTTTGGCGACAAAGTCCATACTTTCAATGTAATTCAGAATCACACAGGTTTCTGGATGTGAGAGAGGACAAAGCGACATTCATGGGAAGGGCCATTTCTCCAGGCGGACAATGTGTGCCACTAAAAGCAAAAGAAGAACATGCTACAGTGACATATAATGAGATTCCTTTTACTACAGAATGGCAGATGTTTAACCATGATTCTTGCCTCTTGATTGACCTAGTTATTCTCATCACATGTGGTCCACTCCGTTTTACTTGACCATGAAAATCATGCGTTGATCAATTACATCCACGTTGTTTTGAGGAGGTCAGGGACAGAGATATGTTTTAATTTGATGCTGAATTTCATTGCCCTGTTTGAGAAGACCTGGTTCCCTGTCTTTGGTGGTATGACTTGCCATGTGCCATGTATCTAATTACTGGTTTCGTTTAGCAATGTGTCTTACACATGGCTTGAAGAGCAGGTGCCCGATGAAAAATATTTACAACCATTAGGCAGACTGCTATTTGGCTTAAATGGAATAATGCCGGAGCTTCCCAAGTCACACGCAGGCCTTCTTCGTCGGATGGTCAAACGCAAAAATGAGGGGAATTAAGCGGTAATTACAGTTTAATATACAAGGCTGATATGCAAAGAATGCAGTGCCATGACCGTTTTACAATTTTACTAAACAACGAAAAGTGGGCGTCGTTTTAACCATGTCAACACATTTTTGCTTCTTCATCATGAAGGTTAGGTCCATAGAATGAACTGACCTCTAACATCTGTATGCAACCTGCAGTCACAGGTTCAAATCCTGAACGGGCCACACAGCCTGTTATCCTTTTGAGGTTGATAACTTCAGTTCCATTAATCTGGGTAACAATAACACCAGACAGCACTTAAAAGAAGAAGGAATCGGCGGTAAAGTGCTATGTGGAAAACACTTATATTATTCATCTTTTTTTCTGATAGTTCTTTTCGATCCTCGGAGGAACGTAAGAACCTTAAAAAGCATGGGTTTGAACACGTGTTATGGAAGAACTATATGGGGGCTTTGGAAGAGGAAATAGTAAACATGCATCTCTTTTTCATCATGCTAATGCAACAGATAGGAAGGGTTGTTCTTAGGCGACCCATGCTGCATATGACAGCAATAAGGCACTAGCCCATAACTGCGTGCATGCAAGGGCAATGAAAGTGACTGTTGTTCATGTAGAAAATACCACTGCCTTTTTCCGGTTATACAATGGCACCCTGCAGCTTTCAGGTGGGAGGCCTGTAATATGCTCGCACATGGACCTCCTCACGCTCTGCTGTCGTGCTCACGCTCATACATGCCAAAGAAGGGGGCCGACACAGAGCTGGGGTGCAACACGTCTTTATTCTCGTGTGCCCAGGCTCGAACTGCCTTTGCGGGTAGTAACCCCGCCCCTTCACACGCGCGGGTCGCATCCCGCAAAACAAACACAAACATAGACAGAGGACTTCCGTCCAAAGAGAAAGAGTGAGGACATCGCACCCTCCCGTCACTAAACCTTAAGTCCGGCTCAGTTCATTTCTTCGATGAGGCGATGGGGTTTCCTTTTCGTTCTCGTTGGTTGACTCTCAGTCCTGGTCGACGGGTCTGTCCGGGTCTCGGAAACTACGTCTCCGTCCGAGTCTTCCCTGTCTCCTTCATATGGAACGTCCCATGAAGTGAGCTCATCACTCAAGTTTGGGTCACCTAGAGCTGGGGCCCTCAACACTCGTCTGAAGTGAGACGAGTTTCTCGTTATGGACTTGCGGTCTCCTTCCGCAGTGATGAGAGACCCCTTCTTGTGGACGATGAGGAGAGGGTTCTCATTGAATGGTGCTATGTTTTTCCGATACTGGGGCTGACGGACTACCACCATGTCTCCTGGCGCCAAATCACTTGCTTTGGCTCGTCGTGTGGTATCCGCAGTTCTTTTCATGTTCTCCTTCATGCGTGCGTCCTTCTCCCTCATTTCTGCATAATTTCATATTGATCTTCCTCAACTGCCACGTGAGGTATTTGTGTTCTTATCGTTCGCCCGAACATTATTTCTGAAGGTGTTTACCCAGTGGTGCTGTGTGGCGTGTTCCTGTAGTCTCGCATGAGTTGGTATAATAGCTTCTCGACAGGTTCTCCCGTAATACGAGCAATTTGGGTAGTGCGTTTGATGTTGCTCATGAACCGCTCCACTGTTCCATTGGCCTGTGGCCATAGGGGTGTCACTTTTCTGTGCCTGAAACCCATGTATTCAGCGAATCTTTGGAAATCCTGTCTGGTGAAAGGAGGTCCATTGTCAGACTTTACTACCTTCGGTACTCCGTACGTTGCGAACATTCAATCTAGGGCTGGTATGGTATGATGTGCCGATGTTGACGGGACTATCTGTAGATCGGGGTACCTTGAGTATTCATCAACAGCCACCAGGATGTATTCTCCTCCTTCTATGGGCCCAAAATGATCCACAGCTATTTCTTCCCAGGTTCCCTCGGGCAGTGCGGTCATGTTTAGGGGTTCTGGGGAGGTGTGTGGCTTTACAAGTTCACAGGTGGGGCAGTCTTGTAATAGTTCCTCTGCTGCAGTGTCCAGTTGTGGGAACCATAGCTTCTGCCTTAGCATCCTTTTTGTGGATACGATCCCTCGGTGTCCTTCATGGGCGAGTTCTAGTACTTTCTGGCACAGGGTGCGCGGTATCACGAGCTTTGTGCCTTTTAGCAGCATTCCTTCGTCTGATTTTGCAAGTTCTTCTTTCACAGCTAGAAAGCACTTGATGTCCTGCTTGGTGTCTTCGTTCATTGTCTCTCGAATTTGTTTGGCTTGCTTCCATCGCCCTAGTTCTAGGCATCGGAGGATAGTTTGTATTCCTTGGTCCGTGTTTGACTCACGAGTTATGTGATCCATGTCTAGTCCTTGCGGCGTGTTGTTGTGAATGACATATCTTATATGCTGGTCAGCTATGGATGGTTCTGATCCACACGCGTCCTTTGGATGTCTCGAAAGGAAATCTGCAGGGTTCTGCTCCTTTCCGGGTCTGTGCGTGATGGAGAATTGATAGTCCTGTAGTCGGAGCGCCCATCGAGCTATTCGTGGCAGCATTTTTGCCTGAGGGTTGCCATAGATGAACATGAGAGCTTGATGGTCCGTTACGACTACAAAAGGCTTCCCATATAGGAACAAATGAAAGTGTTTGCAGGCCCAGACTACAGCTAGGCCTTCCTTCTCCGCCTGGGAGTAGGCTTGTTCTGTTTTGGAAAGGCTTCGACTGGCATATGCTACAATGTGTTTTTTGCCTTCTTCTCTGTCATCCAGTTGTGCTAAGATGGCGCCTAGGCCGACTGGACTAGCGTCGACAATGAGTTCTGTCCTTTTTTTTGGGTCGAAATATGCCATATTTCGGGCGTCGGAGGTGCAGTCCTTAATTGCTTGAAACGCTTCTTGGCACTGTGGTGTCCATGTGAAGTCTGTGTTGAGCTTGGTGAGCGCTCGGAGGGGTTCGCTAATGGAGGCGAAGTCTCTTATGTATCTGGTGCAGTAACTTGCAAGGCCAAGGAATGACCTGAGGTCTGATGTGGTGACTGGCGGCTTGGGTTCTCAGAGTGCGCTGACTTTCTCCGGGTCGAGTGTCATTCCCTTCTCGGAGAATACGTGACCATAGAAACGTAGTGTTTTCTTGCGAAATTCACACTTGTCCTTGTTTAGTGTGAGCTGTGCCTCCTCCAAAGCCATGCACACTCGCATCAGCGTGTCGTTGTGTTGCTCTTGATTTTGTCCGAATACCAGTATGTCGTCACTGTAGTTCAGGCAGTTTGGTACATGTTTGATGACGTTATGAATTTCTGCTTGAAAGATTTCAGCCGCTGACGACACACCAAAACTTAGCCGCTTGTAACGGAAGAGTCCTAGGTGGGTGGCGAACGTGGTTATGTATCGGGAGCTTTTGCTGAGTTCCAACTGGTGATACCCTTTGTTAAGGTCCAGCTTTGAGAACACGGTGGCCCCGTTCAACAGATGTACCATGTCGGTTATTCTTGGAGCTTGGTGGCGTTCCCTTAATATGGCCTTGTTTGGCCTTCTCATGTCTACACATATTCGGATGTCTTTGGAGTCTCTTTTGGGCACGGGTACAATTGGAGAGACCCATGGGGTAGGTCCTTCCGCGGGCTCAATGATGTCTGCCTCCAGCAGCTTTGTCAGTTCATTTCCAACCTGTTTTTGAATATTGATGGGTATTCCTCGGTAGTGTTGTGCTATGGGTGTGATCGTGGTGTCGATGTGGAGTTCTATCTGACTGTCCTTCAGTTTCCCGAGGCCTTTGAACAGTGATGGGAAGACTTGGTCTATGCTTGCGGTGGGGTCTAGATATTTGTGTACCATGAGATGGTACAGTATGTGGATTAGTCCCATTTCTATCGCTGCTCGATAGCTCATTATGCATCCACTCTCAGTAGCTGCCTCCAGGCGTGCATGGGGATCTTCTTTTCATGTTCCTTATATTGACACGATGCCATGAAGAACCCTTTGCATGCCAGCGGGGTCTTTGATCCATATGGAAAAATGAGTGTTCGAGCTGGTTGCAGGCAGGAGGCATTTGGTATGCTTTTATAGACCTTTTCGCTGATTACGTTCACGGTTGCCCCTATGCCGATTAGGAACTCTGCTGCCATCTGATTCACCTGTATTCTGAGTATTGGGCTATGTTCCTTTGCTGTGCTGTTTCCTAGGGCATATAGTTATCCTTTCTTCCTTGGTGTTTCTTGGTGTCTTTCCGGTTGGCGTGTTTTTTCGTCGGATGATGCACTTGACACGTTGTCTGACTGTGACTGTTCGATGAGGGACCGTATGTACCTTCGTGGTCTTCTTCTTGCCTTAGGAAGTGGGGTTTTGTTCTCCCTCCATTCTCTCCTGTCGTGCCTTCTTTCGGTTTGTTCATCGTGGTGTTTGTGGCGCCCTTGCTCATGGGGTTGGTGTGATCCCCGATGGTGGTGGGGTGTTGCTTGATTTTGTTCCGGTTCTGGCATGGACTTGTAGTTTCTTCCTGCTCCTCTCATTTTCCTGCGGAAAATTAGACATACGGCTTTGTAATGGTTTTCTCCACCACACGCGGAGCAGTTCTTACCCATTGCGGGGCACGTTCCTTCGTGGGGGTATTCATGTCCGCACCGGTAGCAGAACGGGTCACTGTTTCTTGCTGTCCCCTCCAGTTTGTTGAGGCTTTCGTGTTTTCCGTGGGTGATCTTTATGTCGTCCAGACCTTCAACCTGTGCGGCAAGGGCCGTGTCAGATCAAGCCAAACGCAGGATTTCCTCTAGGGTGCGTGGCTGCTGCAACAGTCGTTTGCGGAAATCAGCATTTTCACACCCCACTATGATTTGTGATCTGAGGGCCTCCTCGTTGGAGTAATTATTGAAATCACAGTGTTTCATTTTTGCTCGGAGTCTCATGACGAATGCATCTATGGTTTCGCCTTTCGTGCTGTTTGGTGGTGTGGAAGACGTGCCGCTCATAATCCACATTTGTGTGAGGTGTGAAGTATTCCGTGAGCGTTGTTTTTAGCTTGATGTATGTGTCTATGCTGTTCTCAGGTATTTCCTCAAGAATGTCTCGCACATTTGCTCCTACAGCGTGATTTAGGAGATTGTGCTTTTGTTCGTCTTCTAAAGTACCTGCTGCTTTCAAACACACTTCGAAGTCCCTCAGCCACCTCTTCCACCTTGATCCAAGAGTGCCGGTGTCGGTGAGGTCGAAATTTGCTGGCAGCTGGGTTAACAGACTGTCCGTCATTTTCCTAATGCCTGTAACTATTGGAGTCACTGGAACGGTCAGTTAGTCTTCGTCTGAGTTGTTCATGGGAAGGTGTTCGATATGTGTGTTATTGTGGCTTAGCTGGCTGGTGGTTCCTTTGCCTGGCACGGTGGCGCCTTAGTGCCAGCAGGGGGCGCTGTCGTGGGTTGCAAGTCTCTGGTGTGCTTCTCCTGCTCGACGCTCTGCAGTTATGAGCGCTAGGTGGTGGGGGAGGGAAGAGCCCTGTGGTGTGGCTTATTAAAACTTGTGATGGAGGGGAGAGTGGCTTGTTCTTACCCCTTTGACGTATGTTGTTGGAGCGGGAGGTTCGCGCCTCCACCGCTCGTCTGCGCGTGTTGCCGTTGGTGGGAGGCCAGTGCTCCTCTACCGCCCGGGATGTGCAAAGGGGGAGTCTCCGCTCTACCCACTGATGATTGAAGCGTGTGTGGGCTGGGCCTCCCAGACGTTGCCGTCGGCAGGAGAAACGTTCTCCACTGCCCGGATGATACGCTCTTGCGGGGAGCTGTCACAGCTGCTCCACCCGCGGATCTGCTGCGGCGCTCGCGCTGGAGGGCGGATGATGGGGAGCCTTCGCGCTCCACCAACCTTGATAGGCCTCCAAGCACCCGAAGTCCGAGGCTCCCAGTGGTGTCAGGTGGCACACCACGAGCGGTGGACCGGAGAGTGCGGGCACGGCGTGACTTTGTGTCCGCCTCGTTGCCAGTGTAATATGCTCGCACATGGACCTCCTCACGCTCTGCTGTCGTGCTCATGCTCATACATGCCAAAGAAGGGGACCGACACAGAGCTGGGGTGCATCACGTCTTTATTCTCGTGTGCCCAGGATCGAACTGCCTTTGCGGGCGGTAACCCCACCCCTTCACACGCGCGGGTCGCAGTCCGCGAAACAAATACAAACATAGACAGAGGACTTCCGTCCAAAGAGAAAGAGTGGGGACATCACACCCTCCCGTCACTAAACCTTAAGTCCGGCTCAGTTCATTTCTTCGATGACGCGATGGGGTTTCCTTTTCGTTCTCGTTGGTTGACTCTCAGTCCTGGTCGACGGGTCTGTCCGGGTCTCGGAAACTACGTCTCCGTCCGAGTCTTCCCTGTCTCCTTCATATGGAACGTCCCATGAAGTGAGCTCATCACTCAAGTTTGGGTCACCTAGAGCTGGGGCCCTCAACACTCGTCTGAAGTGAGACGAGTTTCTCGTTATGGACTTGTGGTCTCCTTCCGCAGTGATAAGAGACCCCTGTACGGTTATACAATGGCACCCTGCAGCTTTCAGGTGGGAGGCCTGTGTCTTAATAGGTAAGGCTCTTTAAATGAACTGTTCACGATTGTCATCGTAAAAATTGTTTTTGAAGAAACACAGAGGTTTCCTCCACCAGTATGTATTGCATCCAAACGCCTTGTTGCACTTCCTCGTCGTGTTGCAACGCTGATGTATATAGAGCCATGGAGACGTGCGAAGAAGCTCCACAAGTGGGAACGAGTATTTATACTTGTACTGAAGTTGCTCTGGAGTTTCCCTCGGTCTAAATCCGACCTGACTGGCTCGTGGGTGTAAAGATGGTGCTTCTCGTGGTTTAAACATACCGCGTCCACTGTGGTCTGCCCGCGCTGTGACGTGCTGTGTCTCTAGCAGCCTAGCTCAGTTAGAACGCAAGTGGACACCGTCCTGCGCCACCCACTGGCCAGATGCCAGACCACAGTAGGTTTAGACTTATACAAAATGGAACACTATTCCATCCACGGATTCGGTTTTTCGTGTCGCCCATGTTTGGCGAGTAAATGAAACCAGGGAAATCATTTCACAAAAATGCCAGGGGTAGTGGAAGTGACATCATATGACCCTTGACCTCTGATGACATCACATAAAGTGATGTCATTTGACCCCCCACCTCGAAGTGACAAAACGAGCGATGGATCACGACGTTTCACCCTGTGACAAAACAGAAAGGGACATCACATATTGTGGTCCTAAGTACACTACAAGAAATATGGTTGTGATATCACTATATTGTTTTATACATTTCATAGAAGAATGGATCACCATATGTATCGTTAGTGTCAGTGTGCATAGGACCATATTTTGGCTTACTGCAAAAACCCAGACTCATTTAAAAGTGAAAGGTTGCTTTAATGTGACAGGCCAAAGCTTACAATTAAACGCTTACCTGGCTCCATGGCCTTACAGACTAACGAAATATTTAAACAACCAATGAACTAATTACACATTTTTCATTTTCCCCCAATAATTAAATAATTAAATAAAGCCATTTCCTCCCTAACTGTCCCTTGGGCCCTACCGTCTCCTTACCCTTTTTCCAGGCGTCCCGCTTTCTCCCTGGGGCCATGCCCCTCCAGGCTCAATACCTGTTCCCCCGGGGTGGCCAGCTTGTGCAAACAGCACCACCCCATCCTTTCCCGTGTCATTCCCCCATTGTGCTTCCCTCCCCCCACATCAAAAGGGGCCATGCCCCCAGAGCCCAGAACCACTTCAATACCCCTCAAACTCCTCTCTACACCAATCTCCCCCTTCCTATGACCTGCAGCCAGTCTGACCTGCCACATCAGCAACAGAAATTTTTACATCACAACTTCACTAGTGCCCCAACCTGTCACACCAAACTACCAGCCAATTGCCCCCTAACAGACCCCTTTTGGCTTACTGCACAAAAACCCAGACTCATTTAAAAGTGGAAAAGGTCGCTTTAATGTGACAGGCAAAAGCTTACAATTAAACGCTTACCTGGCTCCATGGCCTTACAGACTAACGAAATAGTTAAACAACCAATTAACTAATTACACATTTTTCATTTTCCCCCAATAATTAAATAATTAAATAAAGCCATTTCCTCCCTAACTGTCCCTTGGACCCTACCGTCTCCTTATCCCTTTTCCAGGTGTCCTGCTTTCTCCCTGGGGCCATGCCCCTCCAGGCTCAATACCTGTTCCCCTGGGGTGGCCTGCTTGTGCAAACAGCACCACCCCCTCCTTTCCCGTGTCATTCCCCCATTGTGCTTCCCTCCCCCCACATCAAAAGGGGCCATTCCCCTGGCACCAGAAAAACCCTCCCCCGAGGTGTTCTTTCTGCCCCCCCCACCACTTTACTTTACTTCCAACTCTTTAACCAATCTCCCAGCCAAGAGCCCAGGTCCGCCAGATAATGATTGTTCCCATAAATCGACAAGTGTACACCATCCTCCCTAAAGATCATGAAGCCCTCATACACTATTTCCTTATGTTCCATCACCTGCACCGCCACAGAGACACAAAACTTCACTATTTCCCTGTTGATCCCTTTTCTAGCCCGCTCTATCGCTCCCTCGCTCCTCGCTCCCCTCCACACTCTGCGCGGCAACAACTTAGTCCACAACACCTCTGCTTGAGGCCACATTTCCCGCACCCAGACTAAATCCCTTTTCATTTTCCTTAGCAGAGCCACCCCCGTATCCCTTACCAGGTCATTCTCCCCAGCATGAATAATCAACACCTCTGGCGCCCCGTAGCGTTCCCGCAACCCTGCCAACATAGGCAGCAACTGGTCCCAGCGCAGGCCCCCTAACCTTTGCCATCTTACCAACACATCCTTAGTTGCCTGCCCATAACCCTTTTCTCCGCTTCTTTCCCAGCCCATTTAACAATTGAATGGCCAACAATCCACATTTGCGCCAACTCCCCCTCCTTTCGCACAGCATCTGAAAAAGAAATTACAAAATTACTACCATAATACATTCACCCCACACGCTGTTGTCAACTAACTTCTGCCACCTTCCTTCAAAATTCCCCTTTATGAAACTCCCTGACATACCCCTTGTATCTCCCAGACCTCCAACACCCCAAACTTTTCACCTTATCCTCCGAGAAACCCAACCTATTACCCTCCGATGCTGTGCCCATCCTGAATGAATGTGTACCAAAATCCTCTCCCTTTTCTCCTACCACTACTATAGCCTTCCACAATACCCCCAAGACTTGTGCCGCTGAAACCGGCGTCCCATCCTCATGCTTAAACACCAAGCCTGTCTTACCCTCACACCGCTCCTTCCACAACCTGCCTGTCTCCACTGGGCATAAGTCCTTGCTCCCCTGACCCAACAAAACCCAAGAACCCTTCCCCTATTGGTCTGTTTTAGACTTATTAATCTTGATGTCCAAACCCAATTCTGTAATTTGCACATCCTCCCACTCCAATCCCCCAGAACCCCTTTTCCTCCCACCAACTCCGAAACCCGAAAAGCCCCGAAGAATAACCACGTAAAACAGGTCGCAAACAGCTCCCCCTCCCATACCGACCAGCAAACTCCCCCTACTGCCTTAACCAACCTCTGGAGCAATTCTGCCGAAATCGGCCTCCTCGTGTCCTCGTCCCTCTTACTCTCCCTTGCCCAACCTTCCAACATCCTACTCGCCATTTCCCCCCCACTTGGCTGAAAACCCCAGAACCATTTCCCGTAGAAAGCAATCCCTGCTAACTTCCCTGCTATAGTTGCTCTTGACCAGCCCCTGTCCATGCACCTCAGGAGGAAGTTCATGACATCATCCCTCCTCCGCTCTTCCGCATCCCAACTAGCCTTCCAACTACACACTCCCCCTCCAATATAATCCTCCCAGGCCCTCCTGTATGACTCCTTCGACGCCCCGGCCAATGAACCCTCCACCAAAGCCAGCGCTCTCATCTTCCTATCTTCCACAGCTCCTCCGGAATCTGCTGCCCCTCCTGATCCGCATCTGGAGCCAATCCACGGAATCTCTGCCATTGAAAACGAGATAATGCATCAGCAATGCCATTATCCTTCCCTGGCAAATGTGTTGCCTTAAACACCATATTCCATTCCATGCAGCGCAGCACAAACTCTCTCATGAGTCTTGCCACCCTCTGATCCCTTGCTGACTGCCTGTTTACCACATGGACCATGCATTCATTGTCAACATTGAAATTCACCTTCCTATCCTGCAAATCCTTCCCCCACAACTCCAATGCCACCAGCAATGTGAAAAATTCAAGGAATGCTATACTTCTTCCCTCCTTCAACCACAGATCTGCTCATTTCTCTGCACACCATTTCTCCCCCACCCAAAATACTCCGAAACCTCCTGCTCCTGCTGCGTCAGAAAATATCTGTACTTCCCATGTCACCGGGTTTCCCTGCAACCACATAGACACCCCGTTAAAATTCTCCAAAAAACGCAGCCAAATTCTGCAGTCCTCCCTCACTGCCCCGATACTCGTATCCGATGATGTGGGCACTTTGCTCCCGCCATAGCCCTTGCCATGTTCCTACAAAACGTCCGTCCCGGGGCCATCACCTTGCATGCAAAATTCAGATGCCCTACCAATCTCTGTATGTCTACCAGCGTCATTTTCTTGGCCCCTACCGCTCTCTCCAGCAGCACCACCAATTTGCTCACCTTGTCGTGCAGCAAGCGTGAGGTCATGGCCACTGAATCCAGTTCAATTCCCAGAAATGTCAACACCACTGCAGGCCCTTCTGTTTTGTCTTCCGCTAACGGCACACTCAATTCCTCCATTAGCTCCTGAAACAACTGTAGCATTCCCTTGCACTCCCCTTCTCTTTCCGCCCCGCTAATGAACAGAAAATCATCCAGATAGTGCAGCACACTCTCCCAACCCTAGTTAAATGAAAAAACCCACTGTAAGAAGGAGCTGAATCGTTCAAACAGCGCACAGGAAATTGCGCACCCCATTGGCAGGGCTTTGTCTATGTATATGCGGTCCTCAAACTGCAAACCTAACAACCAAAAATCCTCCGGGTGCACCGGCAATAACCTGAAAGCTGCCTTGATGTCACACTTGGCCATGAAGGCCCCTCGCCCTTCTTTCCTTACCAGCTCCACTGCCTGGTCGACACTTGCATATACAACCCCACATTCTTCCGGGGCAATGAAATCATTGACCGGCATGCCCTCCGGCCATGACAAATGTTGTATTAATCTAAACTCCCCCGGAACTTTCTTGGGCACCACCTCCAGTGGGGATATAACTAAGTCACCCGGCAGGTCATCCAATGGCCCTACAATCCTTCCCGCCGCAATTTCTTTGTTCAATTTTTGTCTTACCACCTCAACATTTTCTTTGGCTGACCAGATTTTCAGCCCACCGGCGCACCCTTGGGCCCTGGTACCCCAATCTGAAACCTTGACTAAACCCCTCACTCAAAATCCTCTCCCCTTCCCTGTCTGGATAAAATTGTAACCATTTCTGCAGCACCCCCACTTTAATTGGTGTAGAAGCTTTTCCCCACAACCCCTCTACCTGAACCTCTCCCCCTAGCCCTGTCTCCCTGTTGGAAACACTGAGTAAGAGGGTGCTTTCCTCCACACTTGCTACACTCATGCCTAAACCTACACAGCCGTCCTTCTTAAACGCCCAACATGCTGCTGAGGACTGCCCTCTGCCTCCTCCCCCCACCCCCTCATGGGCGGGGCGACCAAGAAAGGGCCGGAAAGGCACCGGCAGCCCACTTGCTGTGTGCAATGTCGGGGCAGGCCTTGTTGGGGCCATCCATCGCAGCCAAAGATCCATGTCTATCTCCCTCCAGACCGCCTGACTGTCCTCCGCCATTCTCGCTCTGAATTCCTCATCATACCTTACCCAGGCAAAGCCCCCAAAACTTGTGAAAGCCTTCCTAATTACGTCCATATATTTAAGCAGGGCCACACAACGCTCCAGGAATTTTTCACAATAAACACTGGCATAAATGATAAATGCCGACGTCCAATTCTCAATATTCACCGGGACCTTTGGGCGCGAAGCCAGTTCCCTCTCTTCTTCTTTAGACCCCTCCTTAGCTCTCACTTCCCTATGGAGCAATTTAAAAACATCTACAAATTCCCCCGCCTGAATCTTCTCCCTGGTTGCTGCCATCAAGTGCGCCCCCAACGGTTTTGTTATCCCCATGTATGGCACTTTTTTCTCTTTTCCTTTCACTTCCAACTCCTTTTCTTTCCCAGCTTGCCCCTTGAGCACCAATGGCTCCACCACCTTATCCGTTTGGATCTCCACTGAGCAATTGCCCTTCTCAACCCCCAAGTCTCCCATGGCCTGTACCCCAACATCTTCCCTTATCCCTTGCAATCCAGACCTTTCACTTCCCATCCCCCATCTTGTGACCCCTCTCTGCCATGCAGATGACCATTCACTTTCCCACTCACCTCTTTCCACGCCTGCCGTCTGCGGTCTGGCGTCCACACCGATGCTCCTCATCTCTTTTCTTAGAGGGCTCCTACTGCGGGGACAAAACATGTCAGCAGACTCACCCAGCCAACAGTTCCCCTGCCCTCTTGCCCCCCGACCCCTTGCACCTGCCTTTCCAGATCCCCCCACCAACTTCTTCTCTCCTCCCCCCTTTCCCCTACCGCCCTATAACCTTCCACCTCCCATTGCCCCACATAATCCTCCAAACCAACTTCATCACCCCTCAAATACCATTGTGGATGCGAGCTCGTGCCATAATCGAGTTGATCTTCCTCCTGCAAGCCCAGGGCGTCCACCCCGCCACTCCTTTGACGTCTTCTGGGCGGGGCTGCGGAAACCCCTGCCTGGTCCTCCTCTCTCGGGCGTGGCGTTCGACCTCTACCCTGGAGTCCGCGTCGCTAGGGGCCGTGCTGCACCCTCTAGGCTCTCCATGCGCTGACCGAGGAGGGGCCGCTCTACAACCCTCTACCTCTACCTGACCAGCGGGGGCTGTGCAGCGCCCTCTGCTCTCACTCCTCCTACCTGGGGGGCCATTCCGTGCCCCACCCTACCTTCCTCCATTGATGGGGACCTCTCCCTCCTTCTGCCACCTGCACTCTTCTGCAAGTATTTACCCCCTCTTCCCCTCTGCCCTGCCACCCCCTTCTGCGCCCCAACCTTGGCCCTGCTGTGGCTCTCTTGAGCCACCTCCTTTTGAGCACTCCCATCTTCCCTAGGGATATCAATCACTCCCTCCCTCGATGGCTGCCCACCTGAACTCATTTCTCCCCCGGACGCCCTCGTGTCTATCTCCCTCCTCATCTTCCTGCCCCTGTATTCCCACACCTCACCTCTCCCCACCACGGGGCTGCAAGCCACCACTGCCGCGAGAGCCCCATCAGCTGCAGCTCTGCGCTGCGGCCTACCCCCACTTATCCCCCCTCACCCGTGACCTCTCCACCAGTGACCTCCCCCACTGCCCCTTCCAACTGGGCCCTAGATGCCCTACTAATTATTTCCAAGGCCTCCCTCAGGGCCTTAGCATCTACCCGGCCCTTCTTGCTGGCTCCCTGCCCCACCATTGTGCACCACTAATCTGGATTGTGCACTAGTTTTATGCCCCTGCCGCTAACTAGCTAAGCCCCTGAGCCAGAAACTACCCGTGGACAAGCTCCTAGAAAATTGTTAAACCCAGGACCAAGAGCTGCCCCTAGCCAAATCTACTCTCCTTGAAAACAAAAAATACCTATACCAAAGGTATAAGATTAACAGATAACTACGACCAAGACCAAGCACAAACATTTTATTTATTTTTTAATTAACCCCCTACCTGCTAAACCCCACTTGGTGCCAAAAATTCTATTTAATTCCCCTGAACCAACCTGCCCTGTGGACCCCTTCTTTAATTCCCCTTATCCCCCCAACAGCTCCAATAAACCCCAAAAACTGTGCACCCGGGCTCCAAATTCTGTGCCAACAGGCCGCGGGACACTCCGCCCTCTGGCAGCTTGCCTTGCGCACCGCACACCCTCCTCTGTTAATAGAACGCGGGCCCTTTAAGGCTCCCGCACTGCCCCCTCTGACAGGAGACAGCTACCGCACGCCCAAAAGACACAAGGAAGAGCGGGCACCCGCGGCGGGATAATAGCTATAATTACTTCCCCCCCAGCCTGCACTGCCTTCTATATTATGGCGCAAGCTGGCGGAGAGCACCTCAAGAACACTGAGGACCCGCGACTGGGAGGAGCGAGTGCTGCCTGCACTACGCGCTCCGCTCCCTAAAACATCGCTTTCTCAACCCGATGGATATTAACCCGGACACCCCGCCTTGCCGCTGTAAATCCGCCACGAGCAGCCTGAAAAAGATAAGAAAAACCGCTAAGGGTGGGTACCTTATGTACGGTACCCCTGACTATAATACACCTTAAATAAAAGGCACTAATAATAAATCACTATGCCTAACCTCCCCCCACTACAGCCCTATACACCAGTTCACCTACACTAACTCCATACACCAAGCGCACGGCTAACGGGGAAGGCTCGGGAGCAGGCGACAGGACAGGACCGCACAATCGCCAAGTCCACCCGTCACCTGCCTCCCGAACCTTCCCTGGCCCCTTAAATACCCCGGAGAGGCGCTCTGCCCCCACGGCCACTCGCTGGCCGTGTGCAGCGCCAAAAACCTCCCCGGGGGAAACGCTTCGCGTTCCCCCCGGGTCCCCTCTTATCAAATTAAGGTGAATGCAAGCAGACATTCAAGGCCAAATGATAATGATGTGTTCTTATATAACACTTGTGCTTAAGCATTTATCACCCAAGCTGTGTTGGTTCTCATTTATCGACCTCAGAAGGGTGAAAGGCGGAGTTCAGGTGCTACGAACAGGCTTAATCAGTGACTCACCACCTGAAGTGTGCCTGGAAATAAACCTTTATGAGTCTGGCAATTATTGGATAGAATTCCAGAAAGACAAATTACGTGTTATTCCTATTCTTTCTTATTTAGTGTCACACTTGTGGAGCCGCTTTTGTTTTTAAAGAGATCCGAACAAGAAAGTCAGACCCTCCAAAAATAAAGAGCCACATGCCTCTGGCCACAGCCCAGAAGCTTACATAAAAAAAAAATCAACCAGGGGTAGCAAGGGAGACTAACCACAGGGGTCGCAAATTCGACCCCTGGCGATCCCCAAATGACGTCCCTGAATGAAACAGTGGAGTAACCGAACTTATTATTTGGAGAAAAAAAAAGGACAGCTCCCTCATGCATTTTGGTAAGTCTATCTCAGCCATTTAAACACTTCCTACTGAAGAGACACATTCCTACCAGAATGTATTTTCCTATACTGGAGGGCGCGTTTCCCTTATTACTTCCAGCACACTTTTTTGTTATAGTTTGGTGTCTAGTTCTTCTCGGAAAACGTCTTCATTTTGACGGAAATTCTAACAACCAATATGTTTTGCATTTCTAAAGTTGTTGCTTCTTATTTGATAGGGGTGCTTTTCAAACAGCAAAAAATAAATAAATATAGATTGAAAATATGGGCCCCCTTCACCCTGGAGGGCTGGAAAAACATGCATTAGAAGGGAGCGTGTAGTGTTTACGGGAAGGCCACCCGTTCATTATCGCCCCATTCGTGGGCCAGGCCGGGCTGCATTGTCGAAGGCTGAAGCTGGAATTTGCAAAGATAAACAGAGCGCCGATCAGATAAGCAGGCAGATTTACTTTCAAAGGGATTCGTTTCTACATATTTTGGTCAATATAAATGTCCTTTGAAGAGCTTGAGTCAAGCATCTTTTTTGTGGGCAGTCTTGGCACATTTTTCTTCAGCCGAAGCGCCTGACACAGAAAATGGGTTTACTGGAGAATGGCAGACGAGGCTTGACGTGAGCTAGAATTTCACGGAGAAGGAAAAAAAACGGGAGCGTTAAATGCCAGCGTCCATCTGCATGTCAGACTTATGGCGGACCGACCATCTGAGAGTCGGAATCCAACTTCAAAGCCCGCTGAATCAGTGCGTGTTGCCCAACTGGCTTAATCACTTAAAGTCGGAGCAATGGGAATGCTCAACGTGGCATTTGACACACTTTATTCAATTAAGACCTACACAGCTCAAAATATGACACTGTTAAGCATCGAGAGCAGATCACTCCGAAGACAATACAGCTTCCCAGACAGGCAAAAAGTTTCAGGCTGAGAAAAACCTATTGGTACGTGCCACAGTGTGAGCACGGGCTGTTTTTCGTGGCCCACAGTGTGAGCACGGGCTGTTTTTCGTGGCAGAAGGTGCTTGTATCACTTGTTAGTTTTGTCAAATAATAGATAAATCTGTTAAGGATTTCAATCAGGCAATACACTTGGGTCTCAGACTAGCATGCAATGCACTAATGAAATATTTATTGTGTCTGTAGGTTCAATATTCTGAGTGATATACCACTCATATCACACCTTTCTCAAAATACCCCCAGGTCACAATGGACCAGGAATCAGGCTGGATGGAAAAGGTAATATTTATTTACTTATTTAAAATTCAAATCAAACATATGTTTTAATATATATGGGACAGCAATCACCAATGTGGTGACAATACAAATCAGAAAGTAAATAAGGCAGTTTAATTCACTTATAGCAATACAGATGATAAAACACAGGGAAAAGAACAGTTTTGTGCGAAAGATAGCGCTTAGGTTAAGATTTCCCCCTGCAAATTTCTCAACTCACAAATAAGCAATTCTATACAGATGTAAGGAAGCAGCAGGTATTCAGGAATGCAGAACCGTGTACAGGGTTTGAATGCAATCTTCCCTACCAAAACAAGAGAGAAAAACATTTTGGAAATTTATACTTTTAAAATGACAGTTGAAAATGGCTGAGAAAAACAATGAAAAAGTGTGCAGAAATCCTTAAATTGATATAAATTCCTATGGGAGCAACACTACAAAGATCCTAAAAACATAAGCTATATTATAAGCAACAGTACACACTTTGAATCAGAATGGAAGTTCAGAAATACTTTGAATGGGAAAACACTCGTCTAAAACATTTGCAAAATTGCGAATTTGCACCTAATTTTCACTACGCATTTTTTTTAAAAAACGGGTCAAAGACATTGTTTCAGTTTTTGGTTGTGGATGTAAATACAGGTCTTAGGTTTAACTCAAAGCTGAAATTGAGGGGCCGATTCACGGAACAAGTGTGCGCCGAAAATCTTGGCGCAAGGTGGCGCAAGCGTGAAAAAGCAAGCGCACACGTGTGATTCACGGAAGTGCCTGCACGTATTTACTGCGGGATGTGCCCCAAATCCTTGTGTGGTGCACACAGATGCACACGTCATTCCAACATCCCGAACGCCGTGCGCAACACACACAGCGATAGCGCACAACATCGCTGCACACACCAAAAAGGGGGCGGGACACGGGGCGTAACATGCGGAATGGGTAACAACGCGTGAAAAAGAAGGCGTAACTGGGGAAGTACTGTAGGGAAATACACGGAACGCCCACACGCACTCGAACAACACATATTCATGGAATCGAATACAGGAAACGTGCGCACGGGCGTCAACACGTCCGCCACACGAAGGCAGGCGGAAGTGTCCACAAACACGTATACACAGCTACGATGAATGCCCCATTTGTCACAGCACTGATCGTGGGACACCGCAGGAGGAGGAGAATAGCCAGGCCCGCATTTTTCTGCCCCGGACCAGCCTTTTTGGGATGCCTGACGACCAGGTCTATGGCAGGTATAGGTTTCCACCTCATATCATCCTAGACCTTGTCAGGGAGTGGGAAGATGACTTTACATCCACCACCCTGTGCTCCCAAGCATTGAGCCCCTTGGAGAAGGAGCTCAATGTCCTGCATTTCTTGGCCACTGGGTCATTTCAGCGGACAACTGCCATAGTGGGGGGGGTCTCACAGGCCATGCAGTCACGCTGCCTACACCAGGTGTTGGCAATCATGACTGCGCACCCCTCAGTCCGCAGGCAGATTTACATGCCCAGAACACCCGCAGAAAGGCAGGCCATGGTTGAGGACTTTTACAGGGTGGCACACTTCCCCAAAGTGCTTGGTGCCATAGATTGCACCCATGTGGCCCTACGTCCACCTAGGGCCACTAAGCACATCTATCGAAACCGCAAGCACTGGCATTCCATCAACATGCAGGTTGTATGCGATGCAAAGGGAATCATCACCTCTGTCTATGCAAACTACCCTGGCTCAACCCTATGAACAACTTGTCTGTGAGAGAGGTGTAAAAGCAATTATGTGATATAGCGAATCAGAACTTGCTTTCCATACACGTGGGTACTCCCAAGCGTAATGACATATTTGTGCCTATATTATTGACCAATCACATCGGCCAAAGATGAGTGCACCTGCACATGGCAGTAGCCGCGTCAAAGGAAGGCTCAATCACTTCCACAGTTACATTCACACGACTACGCGGCTGCGTGTCTGTTTTTACCAGCCAATCGCATCGTGGGCTTCTGCCCCTCTAGCTGCATCAAGGAACGCGCCAATGACTCACCGCAATATATTCACACAACTATGCCGATGCCATCCGCATGTACAAAATGGCCAAATCATATCACGCACTGCGTCTCTGGGCATACACGTGACTTCATTGTTAACAAATGGTTTAATCGCATGTTGCGATTTATTGACCTGGCTATGACCATGCCCTTTGACGAAATACGTGCATGCAAATTGATCCAGTAGGGCGTCAAACTTCTTTAACGCAGCTACCAATCTTTGCGCCTGATGCACCATCCAATTATATCACAAGCTGTGTCTCTGAGTCTACACGTGATTGTTATCCATGTCAATGAACAGTCCAATCACACGTAGTGATGTACTGATGCACTGAACGATGCTGTATGAGAACATCTTCGCATGCAAAAGTGTCCAATCAGCGCATGTAGCAGTTTGTAGGCACGAATAATCACCCACCCACAAACAAAGAAGTGTATATTGATCATTGCTATCACTGCTCTTTAGTGAAAGATTATCCAAGTAACTACAAGAACCTTTGTCACTTTGACCCTTTAATCCTTCTTCCTTTTTACCCACTTTGCAACTAATCCTCTTTTCCCTTGTCTTGTGATTTGTTCAGTTTGTCTAATTTTTGTTTTTATTTTTATTCTTTTTATAAAAACATTTTCATTTTTTGAGGCAATTTCTTTTCAGTTTTTTCATTTGAGATGTTTTACATGTTCTTCTCCCTTTGGATATTTCAACATGTCCAACCATGATAGTAGCAGCAGTGGTGATGATGTGACTTGGGTCCTCGATCTGTCGACACCCAGGAAGAAAGCAACTGGAATGAAAACCATCGCAGACCATTGGCAATACTTCAAGGTGAAACAACACTGTTCGAAAAAAGAGGTGGAAGACACACTATGCACAGTGTGAAAGAAAACTCTACAAAAGAGCCCTTCTAATGTTCTGTCACAAAATCTCAGAACATCAGTAATGATAAGCCATCTGGTGCGAGTCCACTGGGATGAAGATGATGATGCCTATCGGAAATCACTCGAGCACCACAAAATAAAATGCATGGCGCTCATGAATTATGTACACGGATATCAGCACCACCTGCAGCACCTGCATCCACCAGTGGTTCACCACGACACTCAATGAAGCCTCAACTTCAGCAGCAGTGTCAATTGCACCAGCTACAATTTTACTGGCTCCAGATCTCTCAGTGATGAGATTCCTGTGTGGACGATGACTTGCATGGGTAGCCGTGGGAGGTGCCACAATTTAGGAATGGGAGAGGTTAATCGCTGAACACCAGGTTAACTGTCATCCTTAGTTGTTTTTTTTTAAGTGGCAATTTCCCCCCTTTTTTTGAAAGGAAAGAAAATAGCAGAAAAAAATGTTTCTTTTAATTTTAATTCCCTTTGTTATATGTTTCATCCTTATGTGTTTTCTTCACTTATTCCACCCCCCTTTTTCCTTCCCTCAAACCAGCCCTTTTGAGGGCCACAGTTTAAGTTACACAAATAGATAAAATTGAACACAGACTGTAAAAATATATTAAAATATCTATTGCAATTTATTTCATGCAGTTTGAGTGCCTTAAATCCCTCAAAATGTGGGTTTGTAAACACGGTTACAATGTTAACTGGAGAGCCATTTAGCCACGGATAGAACTACTCCAGTCATTGCTCACCTTAGCCACTGATGCCTAATCCTGTGACTCATTGGCTGATGCTGTAGCCACGGCGAGAAATAATAATATATACAAAATATACAAATCTGCATCTATACATATCTGCATTGCACATATTTATTTATCAAATATCTTACTCAATACCTTTATATGTGTTGTCTTCTTTCTTCAATACTACTTACTCTGAAACAGAATGAAATGCATTTCATAATACAATAAAAACAAAACTATTCATTTTTATTCTTCATATTGCTACTAAGTGAATACTGAATGTATTCCTAGTACACAACCAATAACAGGTTGTATTCATCAATCGTGCAATAGAGGAAAACACTTCTCGTTGGAGGGACAAAAAACCTCTGTTCAGTTCTTTCAAATATTTAACAATGAATATGTATACAAATAGAAATGATACACTATCTAATTTTCTACACATATATCTATATAAAATGTGAAATAAATATGTAAACATTAAAAAAATTAAACATTGTATCCAAAAACACTTTTTCAAAATGAAAGGGTGGCTACAGTGTATTATAGGAAATGCAGTATGCTTACCTCACCTATACTAACCATTTAGGAAACTACGAACTTGGTTTTGCATCAGCAAATTCTAAAAGGAATTGCCCACAATGTCAATAGTTTATGCACCTAGAAAGGCATTTCACTGCAATGAAGATATGTTAAAATACTGTACAACATTATTTAATATTAAATGTTGGCAAATTCACAGATTAATGTATGCAGCCTTAACTAGGAAACCAAAACATATAACCTAACTATTTTTCTTTTTAGAGAACACTTATGTGGAATGCGCTTCGGATAAAAAGAATATATGTCACATCAGCAAGATTACTTCTTAAGTGATATTTTATTTTTTGCATTAGTATCATGCAATTTCCTTTTTCATTCATTAATTCACATACTGATATTTATTTCCTCTCAACACGTGTTTCCCCACGTTTTGTGCACGTGGTTCATCAGTAGAGCTACTAGATTCTTTATTAAGCAGTCATATCTCTAACTTATTATTCCTTTTTCGTTTGCCTCCAGTCTGCGCGGATCCTGGCAGACTGGAGGCAGTCGTACCGAGTTTAACTGAAGAAAACTTACTAAAAAATATCTTCATAAATGAGAAAGACAAAAATGAAAAAGGAATAATAAATTAGCGATATGACTGCTTAATAAAGAATCTAAAACCAGTGCCGCCTCCATTTTCTTTGTAGACCCAGAGCCTTTCCTAACGATCAGTTGCGGGTTTCCTTCATTCTGTCATATCTGAGTGGCAGTGCCACAGATTGGTCCATACCGTTAGTAAGCCGGGATGACCCACTCCTGCGGGATTTCAGGGGTTGCAACATGAGATGGAGAAGCTGTTCGCCCGACATACTCAGGGCCAAGCTCTGGATAACAAATTTCTGTCCCTCTGCCAAGGCAGCCAAGATTTGTTAACATATATTGCCACTTTTAACAGACTTGTCATTGAAACTGGGTGGCCGGAGGAGAAACGAACAACATTATTCCATTGAGGATTATGGGGGAAATTGAAAGACGTCCTAGCTCAGGTGGTAAACCCGCCAAAAGACTGTGGAGAGTTCATCAACCTAGTGGTGCAGCTAAACCACAGGCTGCAAGATCGAAGGACAGATCGAGCCATAACGGAGAATCGGACTGTGTATGTACGCTCAAAGGAGAACATTCCGCGTTCATCAGAAAACACTTCAGAACCCATGCAAATTGGGGGGGGTACGGAGCCCATTAACCAAGGCTGAAAGAGACAAAAGGAGCCAACAGCAATTATGCCTGTACTGCGGGAAATCAGGTCACTTCCTCAGAGAATGTCCTGTAAAACCCCCTAGAAGAACAGTTGGAGCTACAGAGAAAGAAGGAGGTGAACAAGAGTCGGAAAACTTTCAGGCCCAGGAAAAGGTAAAGATCCATTTGTCGAGTGAAGGAGAAGAGCAACAGACCGCACACCTTGCCCTGCCTGTGATTTTGATCATACACCAACAACCGTCTCGGATGCATGCTGTGGAGGCATACATAGACAGCAGAGCCGTTGGTAACTACATAGACCAAGGCCTGGCGACAAGGATGGGGCTTCCTGTGTCAGAAAACAACAACTGAGAAGGTCATCACTGTCGACGGCACAGAAATAGCTTCTGGTCCTGTAACTCAATGCACAGCAGAATTGACCCTTCTGTGCCAAGACGGACATCAGGAAGCCATTGCATTCGACCTTATCAAGGCCCCTCACTTCCAGGTGATTCTAGGGATGCCGTGATGGTGGCTCACAATCCTAACAACGACTGACAAGCCAAAAAATTAGCCTTCTCCAATGGTTGTGCTCATGCATGCTACCAAGTGGAAATGCCATCGTCTGACCCAGAGACACCTGTCCAAGATAAAGAGGCGTTGGTACTAGGTGTAACAAGTACACTACCAAGTGAATACCACGATTACCAAGACATTTTCCACAAAGAACAGGCTAATACCCTACCCCCTCACAGGCCATATGACTGTCAGATCGACCTCGTACCTGGTGCACAAATCCTGTGTAGTCGAATGTATGCACTAACCGAACCTGAAAATCTCCACTTGAAATCATATCTGGACCAATACCTGGCAAATGGTTTTATCCGCCCATCCAAATCCTTGGCAGCCTGGCCCCTATTCTTCGTACCCAAGAAGGAGGGGGACTTGAGAACATGCACTGACTACCGCGCACTAAACCAGGTAACAGTTAATAACCATTATCCTCTACCCCTTATCTCAGAACTGTTGGATCAAGTCAAGGATGCCCAAATTTACACCAAATTGGACCTCAGTGGGCATACCATCTCATTTGTGTAAAGAAAGTAGACAAATGGAAGACTGCCTTTCATACTAAGTATGAGCTGTACGAATATCAGGGGATGCCCTTTGGTCTTTGCAACACTCCCGCCGCATTCCAGTACTTCATGACCGGTGTAGTATGGGAATTGATCGACGTATGTGCCCTAGTTTACATCGAAGAGATCTTTGTGTACTCCTCTTCTAAACAGGACCATGTCAGGCATGTTCGCTCCATCCTTGCAAAACTTCGACAGCACCAGCTATATGCCGAACTTGAAAAATGCTCCTTCCATGTCACCGAAGTCAAGTTCCTTGGTTTTGTCCTCACTCCCAGAGGCGTCCGGATGAATATGCACAAAGTAGATGCCATCCTTAGGTGCCCATCACCGTCTTCAGTCAAAGGTGTCCAAAGTATGCTTGGCTTTGAGAACTTTTATCGCTGATTCATCCCGGGTTTCTCCCAGATTGTGCACCCGATCACTTCTTTATTCCGAAAAAACAACAAACTGTTCCAATGGACAGAAGAGGCGGAGAAGGCCTTCCCGGAACTCAAGAAAATATTTACCTCCGGTACTACGACACCCCCGCCCAGATCTCCCATATGTAGTGGAAACAGATGCCTCCAGCATGGCAATGGGGGCTGTTCTTTCCCAAAGGGATCCCGAAACAGGCCAGTTACATCCCATGGCCTTTTGGTCGCAAAAATTTACTACACCTGAACTTAACTATGCAATAACAGACAAGGAACTCCTAGCAATCAAAGTAGCATTTAAGGCTTGGCGGCATTACCTCCTAGGTGCCAGACATACCATCACAGTAATCACCGACCATCTCAACCTACAATACCTCAAGACGGCAAAGGCTCAATCATCCCGTCAACTCCGATGGGCTTTATTCTTTGCAGAATATGATTACATAATCACGTACCGACCTGGAGTCCAGAATGGAAAAGCCGACGCCCTATCTCGCATGGGTATTGATGAGAACGCATATTCAACTCCAGACCCGGTGGCCATTATTCCAGGTGACAAACTACTAGGACTTACAACAACGTTTTCTCTGGACGAACTCCAAAAGGAAATTCGGCTCCTAATGAACACTGAGGCTCTACAAGACTGGACCACTCAAGGTGAATATTACACAACAAAGAACCAACTCCTGTATTTCAGAGGGCGTTTATATCTACTGAATAAGGCACTACAAGAACAAGTCATTCTGGTTATCATGACACCCTGATAGAGGACAGCCAGGAATTGCCAAGACCCTAGCCATGGTGAAAAGAGAAATTATTGGTGGCCGACCTGGCGAAAGGACATTACGCAGTTTATTCTGTCATGTGGCATTTGTGCACAGAATAAATCACTCGATTCATCACAGATCTGCCTCCCTGTCAAGGGTTCAACACTATCCTAGTGGTTGTTAACCTATTCTCTAAAACGGCCCATTTCATTCCGCTTAAGCGTCTACCAAATGCATCCAGTCTGGCAAAGGTGTTTTTAATCGTATGATTACATGGTTTCTCCTCCATCCTGATTTCTGACCGAGGGAGTCAGTTTGTGTCTAACTTCTGGAGGAAGAGTTGTGCAATTGCCCAAATCGATATTCGTCTGTCCACTAGTCACCATCCCCAAACTGAGGGGCAAACGGAGTGGACGCATCAGACACTAGAGCAATACCTACGGTGCATGTTACATCAAGTTGGAAAAAAACTGGAAGGATGTTTTGTGGATAGCCAACTATGCCTACAACAACTCGCTACACACCAGTACTAGACAGAGACCATTCTATACTGTATATGTAAGGCACCCAAATACTTCTGAATTAGATACCCCCATGGCCTTGGAAATGCCAGCAGTGAAGACTTTACATACAACATCACTTAAGCCTTCAAAAAGGCATCAGAACACTTGATCCAAGCCAAAGAAAGACAGACAAGATTCACTGATCAACACTGAAGTAAAGCCCCAGACTACCAAGTCAGAGATGAAGTCTGGTTGGCGTCTCGGCACGTGCCCATAAGAGGAACTCGAACATTTCGTCCCAGATAACTAGGGCCCTGTACCATCAAGGCTATTATACATCCTGTGGCAGTAAAACTAGCTTTACCACCAAATATGCAGATCCATCCTGTATTCCACGTGTCACTCTTAAAACCTGTTCAGCCTGGAACTCGGGTCAAAACACCACCACATCCGGTACTGGTTAACAGAGAACCCGAATTTGAAGTCAAGGACATCCTAGATTCTAAACTTACCAGGTCCAAGTTATACTACTTAGCGGACTGGAAGGGATACGGCCCTCAGGACAGGACATGGGAGCCTAGCAAGCACGTCCATACACCAAACCTGGTACGACAATTTCATCGGAACCATTCAACCAAACCAGGCGCCAAGCTCATTATCAGGAATAGCTCTTATTGCAGTTTTGGACATTAATCCAACATGGAGGCCTATTACACAGCTTAGTGCTATAGAACCAAGCCATGCGGTCTAGTGTTTTGGGTGTGGCTGGGCCTGGAACTACTTGGCCTGGAACTACTTTATCTGGACTATTTAAACCACACCCAAACAGCAGAACACGCTTCGCGTTATTCTGCACTCCGTGTCCAGCTTCTGCTCATCTGCTTCTCCGGCGGCCCGATCCTGAAGCCCTAAATCCGGATTCCATTAATAACCTGAAAGAATAAGAACAGCATTAGCAAGCAAGAACACTTACCTGTGAAGTAGCCAGTCTTGAATCCATCCTGCGCTTCGCTTACCTCGCCTAAATCCGGAGTTCGCCGCAACCTGCAAAGGTAAAGAAACAAGGACAGCATTAATAACAATTCTTACCTGGGCAAGCAGCGAGTCCTGGCAGCACCCTGCACTTCTCTTACCTTGCCCATCTCTGGATTTCACCGCAACCTGCAAGGGAGAAGGAACAAGGTGAGCATTAACAAAGCACTTAACTGGCAAGCAGCGCTTCGATCGCTCATTACTCCGGAACATCACTGCAACCTGTATAAAGAAGAGAAGAGATTACAGGTTAGCAATTAAGACCAATAAACATAGCAGCGCTCCGGGCATCAATAACTCACCGTGGTCTTCACCATCGGCACGGCAACCCCGAGATCACAACCATCCCTGTGAAAACAAAAAGAGAAATCTTTGGGGAACAGCGTAGTGGAGCAAGACACCGAGAAGACATAGAAAACGAGGGAAACAAAGAGACAGAATAAAGACGGAAAAGACATTATAACTCACATGGAAGACAGCAAGCAGAGTCAGAGTCACAGCCGGTCTGGACCCGACATAAGGGCACACGGACCAGTGAAGCAACTAGGTCCACGGAACGTCCCCACACCAATCACGCCCCCCTGCACAGAGACGCAGGACTGAGAGTTCAACGCACAAAAACCTAAGGTGAGTAATAACCCCAAGGGAGGGGATTTGGACCAGAGGGAGGTGGGAGTCCACCCATTACAGAACCAGTATCTTAACCCTCCATTCTCCTGTTATTGGCGCTACCCAACGTCTGGCACATAACCAAGCAGAGAGAGGTCCGGGATAGCGCTTAGACCTCAATCCAGTATCGTGTGACGCCCCGTGGACACCAGGTGAGTGTAACATTATATTCTTCAATGCAAGGAATGCCAGCTATCACTTTTCTTTCATCAATGTTTATTTAAAATAAAACTTTTAGATTTTTCACACGTGATGAAACTACAAATGACATTCCCTCTTTAAACACTGTATGACCAATGTCAATAGGTGCTGCTTCTAACATCAACCCTTGTGATTTATGCATAAGCAGAGTGCAATGGAAACTCTGCTCTTTTCACAAAGGTATCCTTAAAAAGCATGAAAGGTGCAGAGGTCCGAGAAATCAAATGAGTTTCTTCTACACGATTAAACTTTACTTCAGCATGTTTAATATTTGTACTGTGAGGAAAATTGGGAAACAAAATCACTCTTCCCATCGCTCAATTGACTAGAGCAATTCCTACATCCAAGTTCCTCTTTAACATTACTCGCTTTTGCTCTCTTATCCAACTCAAATGGTATAGCATGACCATCTAAAACATCACACGATTTTATCTCCACAATATCTTGCTTATCTGACAGTAGCATTGTAGAGTTAACCTCTTTACACTCTGCAGGTATGCACATCAAAGCAACAAAAGAAATGTTTCTTTCCTTAAGAGTCAACATGACATCAGATGGACTGAAATCTGCATGATACATGTTAGAAATCAGTCATTCCTTTAAGTCTGCTCCTCAAAAAGACCTATACAAATCTCATTAAGCATTACTGCATACTCCAAGTCTGCAGATTGCCTCATATTAATGGTAAGTTCCTGAAATTCAAAACAATTACAGAGGTTTAAATGACCAATACATCTTATAATGTTTTGACTATCCTTAGATTGCAGCATTTGGAAAATGGGTTGACATTTCACAGGAGTTAATTATAACAAGTCTACAAAAACAAGAACTTGTTTACCTCCAAATAAAACTTTGTAGTCAGTCTTCAATAACGCTTGTATTTGTAAGTGAATGAAAGATAGCATCAAGTTATACACCATATGAACTTAATCTACAATCAAGGTATTTAATTTTCTAAGAACTTTTCCTACTTCTTGTGCTGGACTTGATAAAAGTTTGTGATGCTCTAGTTTGGTGACATGCTCCACTGGTAGCACCAAGAGTTGATGTAAAGTCACACTTCCTACATTAAATACTGCTAAACCTGTTGGAGCAGTTACAATACATGACAAAGAACAATCAATTACATGTTGGATCATAGCTCTTATTGCATGAATTAAAAAAAGGTTTTCCTAATCCTGCTTGTCCATTAACATACAACAATACAGATCTGCATTGAACTCAAGAACATTCATGCTTGTCATGCTGTAAACCTTGTAAGAACTTATCTTTAATTTTATTATAAACTTATTTTTGCTCTACATTAAGTTCAATATTTCATCACAATTCGTATCTGCAACTTTAGTTTGTTGCATTGCACTTTCTACTTCTTACATAGCAAGCTAAACAGCAGTTTGAATAATTGGCTCACCAAGCACATTTTGACTTTCTGCTGCAGAATGATGCCTTCCCCCATGGGAAGTCTCTTTTGCCAATTCTGCTGGCAAAAGTTCTTCTTGACATAGTTCTTTCTCCAGTAACTCCAAGTACGGCTCACATTTTGGATATGTAATTAAGCTTTTTCTAGCAAAAAAATATTCTTCTAAGCTTCCAAGCAAATCACTCTCTGCACGCCATGGGAAGAACAACTGCAAAAGACAAAAATAAAATAAATCTTTTTTTTACAGTTTGGCAAAATAGTTGCAAGTGGTTCATGAGACTTGCCTTCTCGTGTCTCACTAGACAACCCTCACATCGATGTACTTTAAACCATCCTCTGTCACTGTTAGCTTCAATATTTCGATATGAGTAGCATTCTGATCCTCCAACGCTACAGATCGAGTTTCATAATATAGATCATTTAATTTGGTTTTCAGAATCCCTGTATTGTCAGGCACAGATTCAGCTAATTGCTTAATTTCACTTAAAGGCTTCAGTACCGGGTTTCTAGTACTAGCTGGCCAAGACTTAATCAAAGTACAATAATGCTAAATCCATAAAGAGGCAAACTAGTTAGCCGATCTGCAGCTTCGTAGCTACCGCCCTCTCTATTTTCAGACCAAAGCTTAGAAGTTTCTGATTAAGACATTTATTTGCTGATAAATCTGCCTATACCTCAGCTGAATTGTTCTTTCCAGCTTTTTTCATCTATGCTATAACATAATGAGCAACAACTGTTGTATCATCAGCAATATAACTTATTAATGAATTGGAATTCCTTATTTCTTTTTCAAACTATATGCATTTCTTGGTGACTTACCCATACGATGGTGTCAAACAGATGACATCAATCTATTTCTCAATGTCACTGGGCCTAGTAAGATTGTTGTTTTGTTCTCCACTGGTCCCCTCCCTTGTCTTGTCGCGCTCTGAAACACTTGTGTATGAGCGCGATAGAAATAAAATATTAAATATCAAAATATCAAAAAATATTCACTCGACCAACTGGTGTCTTAGGCCTTGGACATCTGCACTAAGTGTAGGACTTGTCTTTATTGTTGTATTTTCTCTGACAGTACTTTCCACATGGGTGTCTTTGAAACCTTTCCACCTTGTTCCATAGATCAGCATTCAAATGCTGAGCAAAAATGGAACAAGTAACATATTATTCTATGATCTCCATCACACAGCCATCACTTTCTTTACCAAACTGAGGAGCATCTTTAATTCACAACAGCATATGCATATGTGGAGCTCCACGTGCCTGGTTCTCTTTCCTCCAAAAGAAATGTGCAACAGTACCTAATGAACAATTTTCTTTATTACACATAAAGTGTAACATGGCTAAAGATCTTTGATGAAAGAACCATGATACACTTACAGGGTCCATGGAACATAAATCTCCTGGTGTCATGTGTTCTATGTATTCTTTCTGTAGTTTACTTTCACAAATCTACTCTGCAAGGTCAATCCCATCCGTACTCAGCGCAACTTAAAGTCACAGACCAACTTGGAGGGTGCAATCATCTGATCAGGAATCTAACCTCAGAGTGTCTCCTTCACCAATATTCCTTGGTTCCACTTATTGTAGCAAGAACATTGCTAAGTTTACACTCTAACTCTTCATTTTTTTCTTTCACCTGTTGTAGTATCTCACATGTAGACACATTTTAAAATCTAGTTGTGGTCTGAAGTGAATGATATGATATGATCTGATATGACATTTATAACGCACCCATACACAAGTTTTTCGAGGTGCGATGAGGCAAGGGAGGGGAAACAGAGGGAAGACAGAGACAACGATCCTACTAGGCCAGATGACATTAAGATCGCGCAAGTACAGGGGATGGGGGAAGGGGACAAGTGCAAGGGGGAAAGGGGAGGGAGCAGTGTTGTGCATAAGATAAATAGTAAAATAAGTAAGACAGTGCATAAATGAAACAATAGTCAAACAATAAATAAAAGTGCAGCCAGCTGGTGGCCAGTGCAAGGGTAAGTGCAGACATCAGGTGTCAAGTGCTAGTAGGGGCTGTAGGGATACAGAAACAGTCTCTGAGAGCCACGGATGCCAGGGGGGCAGTGCAGGTGTGCAACTGGCAGGGGGGACCTGGGCCTGAGACCAGAAGGTAGCCAGGTAGCCAGTGAAAGTTCAGATCCAGCCAGCATATCAGCAGGGGAGCGGAGGATAGAAAGCTGAAGCAAAGAGGACGGTCTTGAGATGCTTCCGGAACCGGAGATGGTTTTCCTGAAGTTTAAAAGAGGCTTGGAAAAGCGACTAACCGTGAGGGAGTTGGAGGCGGATGAGCGAAGAGCTCGAGAAGGAAGATATTTAGGAAGAGAGGGTTGAAGGTAATGAGGTATGAGCAACAGCATAACATAATGTTGAAAATTCACTTTCATACAATAAGTGAAAATATATTCAACATTGGTGCAGAATTGGGAATCTTCAGAATACATTCTTTTACAATGATATTCTTAAGAAGAGATTCAAACCTTCCGATCATGCAATCTGCCTCCGGTACCAGCAGGAAAAATCATAGGGATACAACAAGCCTCTAACGTCTTTTCCGAGACACTGACTGGTTCACGTTTCGCTGCTTTCATTTGATACAATTCCAAACTGTCACCCATGACTTCATGTGAATGTAGTGGATGAATAGTGTAATGTTCATACAACCTATTCCCTTCTGCAACAGATAGACATTGGAACTGACCTTCACTGCTTTTCTTTGTTGACTCAACATTAAGCATAGACAAGTCTGGTACAGTCAGACTGCCTTTGTATAAATCATTGTGCTTCTGTAGAAACCCTATGTGTTTTTCACCTTTCCAATATCCTTAAAATGTTGCCAAATGCTCTTATATTTAGTGGCAACACCATTTTCTAAAACAAACAAATAATCTGCAATGTCACACTTCATTCCTAGAGTGTTCATATTTTCTTCCAAATTGAGAGTTAAATACACAACATTGCCTCTCACACCTTGCACTAATGATTTTTTAGGAAGCTTTTACATCTTTGCTTGTAATCTAACAATAACCTGGAAAGGATGAACAGTTTGCAATGCTATCATTTCAAACATGTTCAATTTTTTAAGCACAACAGGGATATCAGGCACTAACATGTCATTCAAGACCCTTCTAGGAGGAGTACGTCTTTGATTATAAAACCGAACACAGTGTCTAAAAAGTGCCTCGATTGGGTCAAATGTTTTCTTCTACAAACAAATACAGAGAGAAGTTATTTCCAAACATCTTTTACACGTTATTTAATGTTCTCTTCAATGTACACTAGTTGCACTTGAGACTTATAAAAAGTGCGTTGACAAGATGAACAAACAATGTCAGGTCTTTCATTAGAAGACAACCCAAACATTGCAATACTTCTTTTATACTGTTGAAAAATCAGATCCTTTGAAAACAGATCATCATTTCCACTTCCTGTAAGTTCTTCATCTATGTAGACATAGGCCCTCATTACGACCCTTGCGGAAATCGGAAAACGATGGCGGAAATGCAATACCGCCATCGAATAGCGCTCGGTGCGACTATGACCCGTCACCGCAAAGTACGAAGCCATTAGCGACACCGTAGTGAACGCCAACGCTAACTGCACCAAGCACGCGCGCGCGCGCCATGCGAAACCGCAAACACCACCATGGCGCAACGGTACGCCAATTCCGACCCTAGCGGACATGTACCTAACGCCATCAGGCATGGCGTAATGTACCATTCCGCCATGGTGAGAAGTACGGCATCGCGAATCAACCGTAAACGGCCCCACTGAGTGCCTGTACACCGCTCCCTGCCCACAAAGTACAACTCCCCGTAGGTGCAATGAAGCCACAATGCAACCATTGAAATGTACAAGTCACCCATGCATGGCAACGAACAAAAGAAACACAAGAGGGGCCAATGGGAGCTGCAGGGCACAGATGGCACGAATACAGAAGCCATCCCAATGGACATGACCACAGTCCCCCACCAAGAAACGCACGCAAACACAGGCACCTGTGACCAGCCATATTCCGAGAATCACATCATTCCACCAGTCCACCTGGCTGACCGGCATCTGTTACACAAAACCCAATCCCCCGCCCCTGAGCATGACAACATTCAAACTGTCATATTGGCAGCCCCCATCCCTGACCTCACGGGCTTAGTAGGCAAACGCGCCCAGTACAGTACCACGCAACTAAACTCCGAAGCTGGAACCCAATGCAGATCTCCTCACAATACATCGCCCCCCAAATAGGCACATGCCACATCACTTGCAAAGAAAAACGCTACACGGGCCAAATCAGAATAGAAATTTAATGCACATCAAAGTCACCAAGCCCATACAGCCATCAGGCCATGAACTCCTAAACACCAATCACCATTGTGGGCTGCATCCGCAAGAAATGACCAGCCACTACTTGTGTGTCGTCCTGTTCCCTCATGGTACACAGAGCCACATTCACGTACGAAAAGGCAACATGGAAGCGCACAGAACCGCAGGGCCGTCCCAATGGGGAGGCACTAGTCCAGCTGAAAGGCCGAAATGTTGCTCCGAGCCACCAGTACTGCGTAAGGGCATGTGGGCCATTGGCGATCGTCCCATAAGATCGTAATGCTGCTCCACTGATTAACACGAAGCAGCAGGTGTCGGGAGTAAAACCCATCTGCAGGAGTGGCATACAGATGGCAATGGCAAAAGGGGAGGAGATACCTGTCAACCAAAAGAAAAGAAAAAGAACAGAATGGCCATCAGAACTACATTCCAACAACTCACTTCAATGATCACACGAAATCCACAGCCATATGCATGCTAGCCCACTCCAAAGGATCATCACCACCCCAAAACCACTTGCGACTCCTAACCATCTATATCGAGGTGCAAACACCATCACAAACGAGTGTACCTGTGCATGCGTCTGTCAAAACAGAATCCATCAGATGGGAATGTTAATGTGCATGGACACAAGTGTCTGAGGGCGTGTCGAGACAGGGAGGGCTCAACAAGGCCAGATAGACGATGGTCCCACCATGGCAGCCCTGCATCACATAGCGTAGGGGAGGCGGATAGATCCCAAGAAGCCCTGTACATGGCAAACTCTGTATCAAATCACCTGCCCATGCATCCATCCATCATTCCCTCATCCCGGAATCAAAACGCATGAATAATTACTCACATAACATTAGAAACATCCATTGAGTCTGTGCGTTATGCAGCCTGCAAAATCCACAGTGCCCCAGCCCGTAATTCCAGTGTTGTGAAGTAACATGTATTTGGGAACGGCCGGCCTCATCGCCCACGTAGCAATTGCGCATCCCAAACTATTCATATCAATCATTGCTTCCTCGCCATGGGCCCTGTCTCAAGGACATTGAACAACAGAACGTTATATTTGCAGTCAGACCTGTGGGCATCTCCTCGCCGCTAGCTGGAAACCGAAAGCGCCGCCCTTCGAATTCCACATTTGCAACATCACGCCGAAAAGGCATCTGTGGCCGTTTGAAATCACTAATTATTCCATCGAGTGCGGCTGTGTGTGAAAATGGCAACTGCCTTCACCCACAAATGGGACGCCCCGCCCGTCATTGCAACTCGGTACAGTGATGCATGAGGGCCCACCGTTACTCGAGTACTACGTTCCACTGACCCTTCACAAGTCTGTTCGCGACTGCACAGATAGTATGTGCAACAATGGGACCACAGCAGAATGAACATGTCAACCAATGTTACACGGCCATCGGGTACAAATACATGATTGCAATAGCAAGATGCCATTCCCCGATTTGCAGCGTTGTGCGCGGGACGTGCTCGGCCAAAGGGGAGAGCAGTTTGCACAGGTGGAATTAATCACCACAGGTGGAGGCCATACAGCCTGAAAACACATAAATTGCACGCCCAGTCTCCTCCCACAACCACTCCGAAATGCTACCGGCAGGACTCGCGATGTTGGCCCTGGGGGACCTGATAGCACTGCAACTACTCCAACTCCAAGAAGAAGACGAACACCAACTGCAACCGGCCGCACGAAGGAGACGCAGGAGGAGGAGGAGGCCAAGGCAGGGCCAGCAAGGGCCGCCAGCACAGCCACTACCACCACGCAGGCAGCCCGCAATCCCACGCCTCCGAGCACATCCGTTCAACCTCACTGATGAGCAGATCCACACCCTCTACCGTCTGGACCGGGACACCATAGCCGCCATTGTGGACATGACACAGGCTGACCTTGTCAGCATGATAGATAGCCCAACCGCCATCCCACCCCTACTGAAGGTGGTGTCTGTACTCCACTTCCTGGCCACAGGCACCTACCAGCACACAGTCGGACAGTTGCATGGCATTTCTCAGCCACTGTTCTCACGGACACTATTGCAAGTGCTCGATGCCCTCCTGCAGCACGCAGACGACTACATCTCTCTACCACGCTCGGAGCAGGAAATTACCAACACAAAAGTGGGATTCCATGCACTTGCCGGCATACCGGGTTGCATTGGTGCCATCGACTGCACCCATGTGGAATTGGTCGTCCCACATGCCATGGAGGCCCAGTACCGCAACAGAAAACAATTTCATTCCCTGAATGTACAAATGGTGTGTGACTCCAACAGGATCATTACACATTGTTGTGCCCGATTCCCTGGATCAACCCATGATTCTATGGTCTTGAGGAACTCTACAATACCACGCTACATGGAGCGACACGCAGGGAACAGATCCTGGCTACTCGGTGAGTCTCATTACATGCATGATTATGTGGGGAATGTGATTTGGCAATGACCTGGCAGGAAGGGGGGGGGTGTGCGTACGTAGCAATGGCATTCCACATCATACGTTTCTCGTCCACATACAGGTGATGCTGGATATCCACTGAAGAGATGGCTCCTCACACCAGTCCGGAACCCACGGGACCAGCATGAGGAGGACTACAACCATGCCCACTCACGTACCCGTGTAGTCATTGAACAGGCATTCGGCCTACTGAAGACTCGTTTCCGCTGCCTCAGCAGGTCTGGCGGGGCACTCCTGTACCGCCATGAGAAGGTTGCAAAGATGGTCATGGCATGTGTCATGCTCCACAACATGTGCGTACGTAGAAATGTGCCCATGCCCCCTGACGCAGAACTGCAAGCACCTGATGATGGTCATGATGAGGGTGGGGATGTGGCAGCACCTCATGGAGTCTGCGAGGCACCGGAGGCCCGTGACATTCGTCAGCATCTCATTGATGTATGCTTCTAGCACTCACGCCTGGTGGCTGATACATGGACACGGGACTCGTGGCACTGTGCGTGTCTGGGACATGCACAATATGGACTGTACGCCTATGATGGCCTAGTACACAAAAATCAATGTCCACACATCTCATTGGTTGATCGTGCACTTTTTATGGCATATGTGATGTCATGTTGAACACCCTATCGACCCGCCACCCAAGTGAGCCCAACACACCCCCTCCACCCTCCTACCTCCCCCCCGAACCCCAGTGTCCAAAGATGCTCATTGTCAGTGGGCTGTCGCTATTGCAAGCCCCCTCTGCGGGTATCAGGGGCACCCCTGCCTGTGGAGCGCAGGTTCCTTCCAGATCTACGTTGGGGGCTGCCCTGGACGGAACTTGCAACGGATGATGTGTCTGCCTGCTCACGTCCATGCATGTCCCTAAGGGTTTGCGAGAGCTCAGTGAGCACACGGCGCACTGCGGCAAGTTCGGCACATACGTCTTTGGACGTCGCATGCAGTTCCCCCCTCAGGCTCTCGGTGCTTCTCTCCATTTGGACTCTCAGGCTCTCGGTGCTACTCTCCATTTGGACTCTCAGGCTCTCGGTGCTACTCTCCATTTGTGCCCTTAGCGTCTCTGTGCCTCTCTCCATTTCTGCCCTAAGTGTCTCAGTTGATGTTTCTATGTCTGCCTTAGTGCCCCCACATTCATCGGCATGGTCCTTGAGGAGCGTGGCCATTTGCTGCTGTTGCACGATTAACTGGTCGAGGGACTGTTGCCTCTGCTGGGCCATGCCCATTTGCGGGGGTGTCACAGAGGGGCTGTTGTCCTCATGTTGCCTTGCCACAGGGCTTGTGGGGGATGGCCAGTCGTTGTCTTGTGGGTGCCCCTGCGTGGTATCCTCATGTTGTACGGGATGGGACAGACAGGGGGATTGGGACAGGTCATGGATGGATCTGACTTCGACATCCCCGTTTTCTGTGTCGGAGCATGCTGCCATCAATGGGGTGTCACCTATGGTGCTGCTGCCACCAGAGGCAGTGCCTTCTGTGGCATCCATTGGGGGGACCTGTGGTGGTGGTGTTGTGGGCATGCTGGCTGCTGGGGTGCCTGTTGATGTTCCCTCCTCTGTGCTGCCACCTGATTTGTGCTGCTGCCGTGTCTTGATGCGTGCAGCTGAGGTGGAGGGTCTCTGGCCGTTGGTCTTGGCCCTCTTTGCAGGTGTGCTGGTAGGGGTGTCCTGTAGCTCGTCGTTTGGATCGGACCCTGTGGTGGAGTAAAGGAGGGCGAGGGTTAATGATGGGTCTGTGGGAATTGGAATGGCATTGTATCACATGCTCTGGGGTGGTACCTGAGGGTGATTTGGGTCGGGTCCTTGGAGGTGCTTTGATTTGTGTGTGGAGTGAGGGTGCAGTTGTTTGGCAGCCTGCAGTTAGGGTGTGCCTGCTGCACGTGTAGTGCGTGTATTAGGGGTTTTTAATTATTTATGTATTTATTGTGGGTTTTTACGTGCGCTATCAGGCCGATGTGTGTGGCCGTTCTCCTGGACATGTGTTTCTGTTGCACTATGTGGACGCATGGTACTTCACATGGATGGACTGTGTGGATTTGGCATTGTTTTATCTGGTACACCTACCTGAATCTTCGGATGTCTGCACTCCTTTCTCCATCCCTCCGACTCCCTCTATGCTCTCCATTCCGATGGTGGAGGCACAGATTTCTTCCCAGGGGGTCAACTTGATGGGTGATTCAGGACCTCCCCCAGTGGCTGTGGCAATGTTGCGGTTGGCAGAGAGTATGCTGCGGACGCGTATCCGCAGGTCATCCCATCGCTTGCGGCATTGCTGTGGGGTGCGGGGTGCGGTCCCCACCGCACTTACCCGCTGTGCCACCAGAGCCCATATGGTCTTCTTGTTTGCAAGTGCCGTTCTGGTCATTTGCGTGGAGAAGACGACGGCAGCATTCTCCTGGAGGGTCTCGGTTAGCACGGTGAGTTCCTCGCGGGAGAAGTGGACCTGCCGCTTGCGGTCGCACGCTTTCTTCGCTACTTTTCCCATTTGTCTTGGTTTCGCTAGGGTGGGTGACGGGTTGGGGTGTGTTTCAGGGTAGTGATTTTAGTGGTTGTGTGGTTTTAGTGGTTTTATAGGTGTACGCCGGGATGTTTCCCGTTCCGGGCCCATGTTTTTACTTCCGTTTCCGTATATTTCCGGTCACCGTACTTTCCGGTAGGCGCACACTGCGGTGACCGCTAAGAGGGGTGGCGGTATTGCACCTAGGGCGCCGTACGGCGGCGGTGTGGGCCGTTTTGGGGTCATTTCCGCCATCGCGGACTTTGCACTTCCGCCGTGGCGTGGTGCTCGTGCCCGATGGGTCGGAATGGGCCGCACTTTGCTCCTTCGTGCAATGGCGGAAACGCTATTTACGCTGTGGCGCTCCGGTCAGTCACTTTCCGCCAGGGTCGTAATGAGGGCCATACTCTTTTAAATGCATGATATTTATAATTTCCACTGTAGAAACTAAACTTCTACAGTTCCAGCCGGAAGTGTTTGATTTAAAAGTGCAAGAGACATACATGGTGTTTTGCACTCATACACTTTAACTGGAAGGCATCTGATTTTAGAATGATGTTCACCCAGCATCCGTATATGTTGAAATAGACTCTTACATCTACTTTTATCAAGACATGCCATAGAGAGACCCAGAAGTCCTGTTTTTTCACAAACTTCACAGTCATCTATTCTTTGTAGCATCTTGATCTGTCTTTGAACATTATTTGTTTTGTACAAAACATGCAAACATTTCTTAAAGACTTTACAAGAAAACATATCAATATTTCACAAAAAACTGCACGTTCATTCCTCACAATGCTTTTTAGGTTGTATTCTAGACTGACCTAAACTTTCAATTTTTGTATTATCAGGCCTTAGGATTTTGCCTTCTTTAGATGTGACACCATTTTTGGCCTTTATAGCTATGTCCACTCTCATCAATAGCTAGGGGAACATTATTTCCTTGAATGTAACTCTCCTCATTAAAAGATCTTTCAGTATGAGAAGTGTATTTCCACTCTCCGCCACACACATCACAAATGTTGTCACATGTAAGTACATTAACTCTTTCTATATTTGAATAAAATAGTGTAGTCACCTTAAGTAATTTCTTAAGTTTATTTAATACACAAATGAAGACTTCTTTTCATATGAAACCATTTTTTAATTATTACCTATACTTTATTCTTTTGCAAAAACGATTTACCACATATCTAGATTTTGTTTTAACTCTAAAGATTGGTAAAAACCAGAGAGTGGTACATTTTCCTATATATATTTATCTTTATTCCTCTGTGTCAAATTGATAGCGCATTTGCTATATTTTCTTCTAAAAATCTTCATTTTTTTACTAGCTACTAACATTCTGGGTTCCATCAATTTGTTCAGTTGGCAAATCTCCTATTTGAAATTGCAGATTTTTAAAAGTGTTATCAATATCAGGTGTTGTTGTATTATCTACAGTATTTGTATTTACAGATTTAAGAACATTACTTTTTAAAATATTACATTTTAAATCTTTACTTCCCTGCACACAAATCTTTCTTATGGCACGTTGTTGTTGCTTTCTTGAGGCCATCACATAAAAAAGCTGTACAAAACAAATTGAAATGGTGAAGGCCTTTCATTGTTTTTTATTTCTATCTTCAATATGTAATATGAATTGTTCTTTATATACAATGTATTCAGTACATTTCGGTTCATAATGTAATACACTTTATATGTATTACTTGAAAAGTAAAGTTTTCCTTATTTAATTTCAGTGTTTTCTGTAGAGGGTTTAAGCAGTAGTACATGTTATGCTATGGTTATGTATGCAAAAATGTCCCATATCGAATGTCCTTCCTTCTTTTTCTATGCATGTGGCCTGGCAATTGCCTTAGTTGGTGCCTATCTTTCATTTCATATGTGCATCCCTTATCATGATTTCTAAGGCTGTAAAACAAATGGTCACTATCATGGATACAATTACCTCAGCTTTCATGCCGATTTACCAAAGTGAAAATGTACTGTTCCAACCACAAATGTATCAGATTCTGAGAAACTCAGTTACCATCCATTCACACTTTACTTTGCTCATATTATTTACACTACATGCAGTCCTTCACACACATTCTCTAATCATGTAAGGCTAATCTATAAAAGCTATAGCTGCATATAGGGCAAGAGGCATCAACAGACATTTGAAGGAAGGGCACATGGGATTCTCCCTTTACATTCATTAATGACATAAAACTGAACATTTAAAGTGTGCATGTTAGTCGCAAACACGATAAACATGGTATAAATTAGCATAACATGTTATTTTACACACATATAAGTGTGGCAAGATAATCTGCTACATGTCTTTGGTTTAATGTAGCAAAATGCCATGCATTAATCTCTGGTGTGTCCTCAATTCATGAGGAAGGTGGTGAGGTAGGAGACCTGATACATAATGCACTGCCACTCAATTGCTCTACCCAGCTCCAGTTTTGACGCCTTACAAACCTCTACTTAGATAATGTAGGTCAACTCCAGGGACATATCGAGTAATCTGCTGGTCACATGACCGAAGCCTGCCACTCACTTACTCCTCCCACCACCTATATAATCAGTCCTCCTTAAGTGTCCTCATCAAAGGACATGCAAAGACAAGGGACCCACCTGTTTTTACCTGTTCGGGCATGATAAGGCCAATGGTTTTACCCACTATCCTGCATTTCACTTACAAATAATCGCTACTACTACAACTCAACAGAAGACATCAGCATGTACATCCTCCCTCCACTGCCCATTCCCACTCTCAGTAGGGTTTGAATGGCCACGTCCCCTGGGCAACCCCAGAATGCTAAATTATCAAACCCCCACATATGGTTGCTGATTATTATTCCTAAATTACTACCAACAATTATATGGAATTGGAAATACTTTAATATAAAAGAATGCCCCATGTAGACCTCTCCTCTAAGTGATTGTGTAATGTGGTATGCTATTCAGCAGCTGATATAGCGTAAATAAGATACTTAACAACTGTAGGCAACTCCAGACAGACTTCATTCATTATATTGCTGGTGACATAATTGGGCTCTGCCACATCCTTGCTCCACCCACCACCCATTTATTCAGACCTCATTAGGCGTCCTCATCAAAGAACATGCAAAAGTCAAGCAACTCACCTGTTTACACCTATTCAAGCATCAAAGGGCCAGTGGCCTGGCCCACTATCCTGCATGTCACCTTCAAACATATCACTACTACTGCTACTCAACAAATAATATCAGCATGTATGTCCTTCCTCCACTACCCATCATCACTCTCACTACAGTTTAAATGGCTAAGTGCCCTCGGCAGCCCTAGAAAGCTACCCTAGCAAACCTCATCAATAATATCCTTGCCCCCATAGCACTAAACATTTTATCAGTAATACCTGACACAATGTAACCAAAACTTTCCCTGTAAAATGGCAGAATCCATGAATTACCACAAATAAAAAAATAACATTTGCCAACATCAAAACCAAGTTAGTATTTATCAGCTGCACTCCATCATAATACTTGTCTTATTTAAGGCCACATTCAAAATTGTCCACAAATCTAACACAAACACAGCTACAAATGTAGGATTAAAGTGAAGAGTTTACTGTCCAACCTCAAAGCACAAACACAGCAGCAATATGTTTCAAGGGTAGAGCTATCCTGCTTGTTTAATGATACGAATTACTATGCAGCCCAATTCATTTTGCAGCTCCCTATGTCAGTGCATTGTGTAACAACATATGACATTAAATCACAAGAAACCCAAATAGGTTCCTGCCCTTCCAAAGCACACCATTTCCAAGCAAATTGTGAAACTGCCAAATACGTTTTCTGATTATTATTGCTAAATTACTACCAACAATTAGATGGGAGTGAAAATACTGCAGTATAAAAGAATGCCCCATGTAGACCTCTTCTCTAAGTGCTTGAGTAATGTGGGATGCTATTGAGCAGCTCAAATAGTGTAAATAAGATTAGAAAAGTAGAGTTTTACTAGTTGGCCTTCAGTGCGCATATTACACATTTAGCATGGGATAAATCCAAAAAGACTACCTACCCGAGTCTGGATGCGCGGAAAGATTCCATACTGGAAAGAGACAATGATGGTGGTAGGAATCTACCTGAAAACCCCTCTGTGTACTGGCTCAAAGGCTAGGACCAGGAGAGGCTCCCAGTGAAACCCCCTAGGGGGAAAAACCCTGTGATGAGCTGTTGGGGGGCGTGGTCTCCTGTGAGGTGTTTAGAGATGTTCTGGATGCAATCCCCCCAGGAATGTATCTCCGTCTTGCCTAATGGCAGAGGAACAGTCCTTCAGTTTGGAACTGGGAGGAAGAAAGAATAAGAATGTGTAAACGTAAGAAAAGAGAAAGTTTGGAAGACTCTCCCTAAAATCAGCTTACTGGACTAAAGCAGTATCTAACCCTGGTCCTATGACGGGAAAGACTGCTCTGGTCTTCAGCTGGGTACCTCACTGGTGGAGCGGAAAATAAGTGATACTGCGCTACAGGATGACACGAAAGAGAGGAATTGAATAGCTGCCCAGTAGAAGGGTTGCAGAGTGCTGTAAATGAAACCGGCAGTTGGACCGGAAGGAATCCTACCGTGGAACATTTCGCAGAAATCCTCTGAAGGGTTTAGAATGCGGAAGGCAGCTAGAGCCGGAATGTTGCTAAGTCTTTGCCCCGGGATTCTAAAGAGAACAAACAGATAGGATCCGTGTCAGATATCAGGCGGAGCTGCTACCTACAAATAATCTGACGCTGTAAGAGATACTCGAGAGAAGATGAACCTACCGCACTAGCGTCTCTATGATCCCTAAGAGCCTTGGATAGGAATCCGAGCTTTCTCTGAGGATTAGTGCTGACCGGGGACTTGTGGGAATAGATAGACTGAAAGGAAATAAGAATAGATTGACTAAAGAAGAAATTAGATTTGTTAGGCAATCAGTCAACAATAATAAACTATAATGAACTTAAGGACCACTGGCTGTCTCTAAGAGAGTAGCAACACGACGCACTGCTGTTCCACTTCCGGAAATGCGGGAGAGACAAGGGGCTTGGCCTCCTGTGAAGGCTTCTGAACAGAAGCAACTAGACAGTGGACATGCAGAATAGAAACATCCCTGTTGGCAGTAGTGAGCTGTGAGTGCCGTCTGCTGATAGTTTGCACTGATGGCAAAGTCGCCATTACAGTATGCCCCTTCTTAGGAGGGTTCCCCCCTGGTTTCTCAGGATGCCTGTGATGAAATCTCTTCACTAAACACGGGGCATGACTACCTGCCTCTGGCTCCCATGAGCGATCTGAGGGAGAATACCCCTTCCAGTCTACAAGGTATTGTAGACTTCCACGATGATATCGGGATTCGCAGATATCTGCCATTTCGAACTCCAATGAGCAGGATGGCTATAAAACTGGAGGTGGGTGAGTTGCTGCCTTCGGATGGAACTTACTTCTTTTGTTCGGCTTCAGCTGGGAAATGTGAAATACTGGGTGAATGCGAGCCCAAGTTTTGGGAAGACCGTATCTAAATGCTGCGGTTCCGATAGAGGATAGTTCCTGGAAAGGACCAAAGAATGTGGGTGACAGTTTCGAGGGCACCAAACGCTTTGGCAAAAATCTTGACGACAACCAAACCCAATACCCAGGTTTGATTTCCGGGGCTGAGGTTCGATGATGATCTGCAAATCTTTTCATCCTGTCCTGGAATTCCTGTAGAGCTCTCTTAGCTTGTTGATGACCTTGATGTATTTGCTCCATCAAAAGGTTAACATCTGGAAATTGAGAGGTTGACTATAAAGCTGTGGTAAATGAAGTAGGCTGAAACCCGTAAGAACAGTGGAATGGAGAGGTTTTGATTGCGGAGTGGTATGAGTTATTATACACAAATTCTGCCATCGGCAAAAGGTCCTTCCTTTCATCCACCGTCGCACTTACATAACTGTGCAAATGTACTTCTAAAGTCTGATTGAGCCTCTCGGTTTGTCCATTCGACTGTGGGTGATAGCCTGAGCTCAGAGCCTGAGAGACTCCAAGGAGATCACAGACTTGTTTCCAATAACGGGTAGTGTACTGAGGACCACGATCCGAGATGATTGTTTCTGGGAGACCGTGAAATGTGAAAATTCTTGAAATGAATATCGGTGCCATCTGACCAGCCACTGGAAGACCAGGAAGGGGTATGAAATGTGCCATCTTTGTGAAAGTATCGATGGTAACCATAATAATTGAACATCCCCCTGACCGTGGTAACTCCCCCAGAAAGTCTGTGGAGATAATCTGCACGGGTGAGTGGGTAAAGGCATCTTGACTAACTCCCCTAATGGGGAATGTTGAGGAGACTTGGACTGCAGAAATATTGGACACGACCCTACGCATTCTTTTACGTCTCTTCTCAATGATGGCCACAAAAAGAACCGGCATACCAGTTCTTGCATAGTTGCGGTGCCTCTATGTCCCGCTGTTCTGGCGTCATGGTACATTTGAATAACTTCCCTTTGTAAAGACTGGGTAGGAATAAACGCCTGACTACTGTTGAAGTAACAACCCTTTTCCTTTACCAAGGCTGCATGAGTGGATTTAGGAAGTTGTTGCACTCTGGCTCTTCTGGTTTGTTGCTGCAGACTGGATAAAAAGTCCAATGCAGGTTGTATCCCCAAGGCAAGGCCTGGGAAAATAGGTTCCGTCCGACACTGATCTGTGGGTATTGGTTCTTTTCTGGAAAGGGCATCCGCTCTTAAATTATTCTGTCCTGGAATAAAGGAAAAGAGAATCCAGAATGGAGAGAAAAAATGTGCCCAACAAGCCTGTCTACTATTACACGTCTGTGCGAATTGGAGGATTCTGAGGTTCTGGTGGTCTGTCCGTACCTCCACTGGATACGCAGCTCCTAACAACAAGTGTCGCCATTCTTCAAATGCGCGCTTGATAGCTAAAAGCTCCTTTTCTAGTACGGTGTAATTTAGTTTTGCAGTGGGTGTGTTTTGGATAGATAGGCTACTGGACACTCCTGTCCCTTCTCATCAGCCTGGATCAAAACTGCCCCCAGGGCGTACTGGGAGCCATCCGACTCCACTATGAACTAACGATTTTGATTGGGAGTCATCAGAATGGGGGCTGTAGTAAAAAGTCTTTTAAGTTCATCAAAAGCCTGTTGAGAAGTTGGTGTCCATACAAAAGTCACCACCTTTTTCAACAAATGTGTCAAAGGTTGAGTTAGGGCCGAGAAATTAGGTATGAACATCTTGTTCGAAAAACCTACAAACCTCTGGATATCCTTACCAGATGTGGGAGTTGGCCAATGTTGGACCGTGGAGACCTTCTCTGGATCAATTGCTATTCCGTCCGTGGAAAGAACATACCCCAGATACGTTACCTGGGATTGGTGGAATGCACATTTATCCAGGTTGCAGAACAGATCATTCTGCTGAAGTCTCCATAGGATTTCTCCTACGTGTCTCTGATGTTCCTGAAGTGAGAAAGAGAACACCAGTATATCATCCAAATAGATTATGTAAGAGTAGATCTGCGAACAGATGATCCATGAATCGCTGGAAAACGGCCGGCGCATTTGAAAGACCAAATGCCATGACTCGATATTGGTAATGGCTGAAAGGTGTTCCAAAGGCTGTTTTCTATTTGTCTCCAGGTTTGATCCTAAGAAGAGGGTAGGCTCCCTTTAGATCCAATTTGGTGTAAATCTTTGTCCCTTTTATTGCTTCCAGAATATCGGGGATCAGCGGTATCAGATACTTATCTGGGACGGTGATCTTATTTAGGCCCTGGAAGTCTATACATGGATGGAGTTCCGCTGTATTCTTTTTAGGGATGAAAAATAAGGAAGCAGCGGATGGAGATGTTGATTTGGTAATGAGAACGTTCATCAGATTAGATTTTAGATATTCCCGCAGTACCTCTTTCTCCTGAGTTGAGAGGATATACATCCTCCCGAATGGCAAAGGCTGATCAGGAATCAGTTCAATGGCACAGTCATCCCTTCTGTGAGGGGGAAGTTTTGTGTACTCTGAAGTAGAAAACACCTCTTGACACTGTCCGTACATCACTGGAAGACCCGCAATAAGGTTAAGAGTGGTCAGCCCCTTTGGATTGATGTGAGTAGCCACGGCTTCCACAGGTATCTGTCCTTGCTCCTTGATACAGTCTGTTAAACAGAACTCAGATCCCAGAAAGAAGGAACCTGTGGTCCAGTTCATAAAGGGATTGTGTTTCTTTAGCCAGGGCAACCCCAGAATTACCGGATAATGGGCCGCTGGGATAATGTCGAGGGAAAGAACTTCATGGTGCGTGGAGACTGCCATCAACAAAGAGCCAGTCTGATCCTTGATAGGACTCGAGATCAAAGGAATCCCATCAACACTTTCCACTGGAACCGACTCGGCCTTAGGGGAGCGAGATATCCCATTAATAACGGCCCAGTGGTCGTCAATGAAGTTTCCCGCTGCGCTGCTGTCCACTAAGGCCGGATTATTCTGTAGAGTATAATCTCCAAAAGTAAAAGAGACCTTCAAGATTAGCATATTCACATCTGAAGGATGGTTACTCAGGGAGGAATGGATCTTGGGTGAGGAACCTTGATCTAGCTCTGATTCCCGAACCGTGGTTCCCCTCACGGTCGGGCGCTGGTGTTTCTTGAATGCCTAGGAGGTGCTATCGGGCATTCCTGCATGGAGTGGGTGTCGGAACCACAATACATACATAATCCTAGAATCCTTCGGCGCATGTGTTCTTCTGGAGAGAGAGGATCCCTTGTCGCCGCTGCCCCCAACTGCATAGGTTCCTCTGAGGTGTGCACTCTATTCAGAGTTGGAGAACTGGTAGATGGTCGAAATGACTTTCCCTTCCTCCGTTCGCTCTGTCGCTCATACGGTAATCTAATTGCAGGACTAATGCGATAAACTCTGTTAACGTGGCAGTTCTCGGACTCGGGACTCGGGACACCTCATCCTTGAGGTCCTCTGACAACCCCCTTCTGAAAATAGTTACTTGCGCATCATCCAACCAGGTGGTTTCACTGGCCATCTGTTTGAATTTCGTGATGTAAGCCAGAATGTCCTGATTACCATGCCTGAGATCCAACAGGTGTTCCTGAGAAGCTACTCTAATCTTTGGTCTCCCAAACATGGTCCGGATACTATTACAGAAAGCTGTATGCGAGTCTAAAATAGGGTTTTTGCTAGTGACTAATGGTGTCGCCCAGGCGAGGGCTGGTCCCATCATCTGCGAAATCAGATACCCTACTCTGTCCCGGTCCGTATGAAAGTAAGCACCCTTAAATGTAAACTGGATGGCACAGGAATCCAGGAATTCCTTTACCTTATGGGGATTCCCATCAAACTGTCCTCCTGGTAGAGGACCCGACAGTACCTCGGAACATAGGGGAATGCAAATAGCTGCCGCCTGTTGTACCACCTGTTGTGCTGCCTGTTGTTGGTTTTGCAGCAAAGTGGCATTCTCTTGCTTGAGGTGTTGCACCTCTGCGGTCAAAGACTGAACCGCAGCAATAAGTTGTTGGATTTGTTGTCCCTGTTGATCCATCTTGGATGGGTGGTCCCCTGGGTAATAACCCAAGCTGGGAATTTGGGAAATTCGAGTCACTGTCTTGGTCTATTTTTTTGGCATTGCTATCTGTTATACTTGAGTGGGCATATTACACATTTAGCATGGGATAAATCCAAAAAGAGCACCTACCCGAGTCTGGATGCGCGGAAAGATTCCATACTGGAAAGAGACAATGATGTTGGTAGGAATCTACCTGAAAACCCCTCTGTGTCCCGGCTCAAAGGCTAGGACCAGGAGAGGCTCCCAGGGAAACCCCCTAGGAGGAAAAAACCCTGTGATGAGCTGCTAGGGGCGTGGTCTCCTGTGAGGTGTTTAGAGATGTTCTGGATGCAATCCCCCCAGGAATGTATCTCCGTCTCGGCTAATGGCTGAGTGTAAAGACTGGTAGGGGGTGTCTGTAATTCCAGTCTCTATATGGTAGAGGAGAGGCACAGAGGACCCCAGCCAAGATTCTCTATTATTGGTAACGTAGTCGAGCAATCAAGGCCTAGCTTCTCAGGAGGTGCTGCAGGCTGGTTCTTAAGAACAGTGTAGTCCCCGAACCCCCACAAAGGAATGTCTACACACTGTATTACTGGAAACACAGTCTTTATATAATTAATATTCAAAGGTATGTACACGATCACAATAACGCACTTTGTACTTGGAAGTCAATAATGATAAATATATACAATTCTAAAGTGGTACTACTAATGTTATCGAATCTCATTAAAGTGCATCAACTGTACGGTTAAAATGTCACACAGATTAATAACGAGGAAACCAGCAATAGGAATGCAAGATGGTTGAAACAGTAGGTAGAACACTGGCCCGTACCTCTAGGCGCAGTTCTGTGTGGAGATCCCCCCACCTCTGCAACCTGTAAATGAAAGATATATAGGACAAGCCCAGTCCATATGTTCAATAACCTCACTTCTTCCTATTAAGGTTTTACCCCCCAAATGTACCTGGTGGAGTAGAGTTCTCCGACGATACGTCGACCGATCCTTCTTGAGTGCCTCCCTTTCAGGCGGGAGCCATGGATCGTCGAGAGGTGTCGGGGAACTTGGCGTTCGGTGTCGGGGAATCGACGGCCCTTCTTGAGTGCCCTCCCTTTAAGGTGGGAGTCACAAGGTCGTCGAACGTCCGACGGTGAACAGGGTGAACTATGGCAGGGAAGTGGCAGCTTCATTCCTAGTGGTGCCCCGCATGCCTCTTCCTTGCAGGACGCCAATGCTCTGTCATCGATGTCCTGCAAGGAAGAGGCGTGTGGGGCACCTCGGTGACAATAGTTCTGGACAGCAAAGAGATGATGAAGAACTGTGGCCCAGCAAGGGCGCCGAGTCGTTGGCGTCTTTGTGGTCTTTAGGTGGCAGGAAACCCACCGGCGGATGCTCCTCGGTGCGTCGAAGGTCGGGCCTTCTCCAGCGGGAGACAAGCGGATGACGATGCAGACGAGAGCGTCCGATGATCAATGGAAGTTCTTAGGCAAACGGGAGCATGGCGGCTCCGGTCGGCGACGGCGGTCGTTGACAGTGGCGGACAACAGTCCGAGTGCTTCTGCTTGGAGTTCCGCAGCAGTCCCCGTATCGGGTCGGCAGCCTGTCGAAGGTCTGTCTACCAGGGAGCATTGGCAAAGGTCAGCTATGCACGATGGTCCCTCGTAGCTCGGGAAGAGGGCGCCTTACCAGGTCCTGTCTGGGTCAGTCCTTGGAAGCACAGCAGCTTTCAGATTGTGAAGGAGAGCAACAGCAATTCTTCTCGTCCAGCAGGGCTTCAAGGTCATTCATCAGTTAATCCAGTTACTCTTCGTAGTGGACTTCAACTTCTGGACACGATTCCTAGCAGTGAGAGGTCCCCAGATATACTGTTGATCTCCCATTCATTCCGCTGGGTCACATTCAAGCATCCAATCACGACTACGGGCATTCATGCAGGCAGGCAGCCAATCAGGCACACGAGATATTCAGGCCATTCACTTCTCTCCAGACACTCACAACAAGTTATGTGTATTGGGACAAGTACCGAGCCATTCAACATTCCAAGCTGCATTCATACCGGTTTCGGGCAGGGTTGTCTCAGTCATTGTGTCAACCACCAGATACTAGACACCCACAACACAGAATGCATTTTCGTCACACACTCTATTCACCCAGGTCCCACCCACAGGAGGTATCCACAACATACATCACCGGGAAGGCTGCAGCTAGTCTGGCCGGGCCTTCACAACAACACCATATATGGCATTTCCACCCAACAACCAGTCAGGGGGAAGGGATAGAGTCAGGGCTTCCCAGGACTTTGGGAAAACAAGGTAATGGGTAATAGAAAGCAAGAGGCCACCGGGGCCATCTTGTTTTCCATCAGGAATCATCGGTTCCCAATGGCAGGGCAGGCGTATCCCAAAATGGAGGATACACCGCGCACCTGTCAAATTCAGCATGGAGCTGCCACCAGCCCATACCCTGCTCTGCGGGCCACCCACAGGTGCCCAAAAAACATACACTAGGGGCACAAGGTTGTACCCCCACCCATGGGTGCCATAAGGGTATCCCATAGGTCCGTTCACCAAACCAAAAGAAAGAGAGCTGCACCACCAGGAGTCCCACATTAACTCCTGCGCGGAAAACACGACAGAACACACGATAAAAAGCAGTAAAGGACAAGGATACGGAGGCCCTGTCCCTCCAATGCATTTCCAGCATCACAGTTGCCCCCCCCCCCAGACTGAGGTGGAGGGTGCCTAATCTCCCACGGGATAGACACTCGCATCCAGACGGTCAACAAACCTTCTGGAAAGGCCATCTGCATTATTGTGACTCTTCCGTGGTCTGTGCTCTATGGTGAAGTCTAGCCCTTGCAGGCTAATGGACCACCTGAGCAGTTTCGGGTTTTCATCCTTCATCTGCATAAGCCACTTCAGGGGCTTATGATCTGTTTGGACCTTGAAGGTAGACCCTGTAAGGTAGGGCCTAAAATGCCTAAGGCTCCAAACTATACTAAAACATTCCTTTTCAACAGAAGCCCACCTAACTTCTCTACCCTTGAGTTGTCTACTGATGAATATGATATGATGTTCTCTCCCTTTGTCATCTAACTGGGACAAGACAGCTCCAATTCCGGTGTCGCAGGCATCCGTCTGGACGCTAAAAGGGTCGGCTGTAGTCAGGCGCACACATCCCAGGTGCCCGACACAGACTTTCTTTCAAGCCATCAACAGCTCTCTGACATTCTTCAGTCCAATTAACCTTCGTAGGCTGCTTGGGTGAGGTCAGAGCTGTCAGTGGTACAGCTATGGTTCCATAGTCCACCATGAAATTGCGATAGTACCCGGTGAGGCCCAAAAAGGCTCTCACCTGGGTTTGAGTAGTGGGAGTCTCCCAGTCCTGTAAATCCTGTACCTTACTGGGGAGAGGTTGGATTTGACCCCCTACTACCTCATGACCAAGATACGTGACTTTCCCATGAGCTATCTGGCACTTGGTGGCCTTGATAGTGAGGTTAGCCCTCCTTAAGGCCTGCAACACTCTACCCAGATGGGTCAAGTGCTCTTCCCAAGTGGAACTGTAGACGGCAATGGCATCTAAATAAGCCACACAAAAGGCTTCCAGCCCACTGAGAGCATGATTGACCAATCTCTGGAAGGTGGCAGGGGCATTCTTCAACCCAAAAGGCATGACCCTAAACTGGTAGAGTCCCTCTGGTGTTGAGAACGCCGTCTTTTCCTTGGCATGGTCTGTCAGAGCTATTTGCCAATAGCCTGAGGTGAGGTCAAAGGTGCTCACAAATTTGGCAGCACCTATGGTGTCCACGAGCTCATCAGCCCTGGGCAATGGGTGCGCGTCAGTTTTGGTGACGGCATTGACTCCTCGGTAGTCCACACAGAACCTCCAATCCTTGGTACCGGCCTGGGAATGTGCCTTGGGGACAAGGACCACTGGACTGGACCAGGGACTGGTGGAGGGTTCAATAACACCCAGATCCAACATCTTGGCGACCTCAGCCTGGATGTGGTTCTTAACCGTATCTGACATTCGGTAGCTCCTGCTCTTGACAGGCACGCTGTCACCAGTGTCAATCTCGTGCTAAGGCCTGGCGTCAGTGAAAACAGAGAGGCATACTGCTGGAGCAAAGTCCGGCAGGCCCTCTGCTGCTCGGTTGTCAAATCTGGAGAGAGCTGCACTCCCTCCACTGAGCCATCCTGAGGGTTGCTATGCAGCAAATCAGGAAGGGGCTCACTCGCATCCTCTTCTTGCTCTGAAGCCAGCAAGATACAAGAGACTTCTGCTCGCCTGTGGAAAGGCTTGAGCCTATTAACATGGAATACCCCTGGGATTCCCATGTCAACCAGATAATTGACCTCGCCCATCTTGGAGATTATCCTGAAGGGTCCAGTCCACTAATCTGCCAATGCCAGAGGCTTGGTAGACTCCATCACAAGGACCTCCTGTCCCGGAGTCCAATCCACTTGCAATGCTTTATGGTCATGCCAGTATTTGTTCGATTCCTGGCTGGCCGTGAGATTCGCTGTTGCTTAACCCATCATTTGTGTCATCCTCCGCCTGAGGCCTAACACATAGTCCCCCACTTGCTTGGCGGGACCGGGAGGAGTGGCTTCCAAACCTTCTCTGATCAAGGCAAAGGGCCCCCTCACGGAATGTCCAAAGAGTAGCTCAAAGGGGCTGAAACCAACACCCTCTTGAGGTACCTCTCTGTAAGCAAACAGCAGACATGGCAGGAGGAGATCCCATTTCCTCCTTAGGGGCTCTTCCAAAGCACCTAGCATGCCCTTGAGAGTTTTATTAAATCTCTCAACCAGACCATTGATCTGGGGTGGTAAAAAGTGGAGAACTTGTAGGTTACCCCGCACTCTTTCCACATGGTTTTCATGTAACTAGACATGAAGTTGGATCCTCGGTCAGAGACAACCTCCTTGGGGAATCCAACACGGGTGAAAATGCCCAGGAGAGCCCAGGCAACCACCTTGGCCGTAACAGTCCGAAGGGGTATAGCCTCAGGGTACCTGGTGGCATGATCTACCAAAACAAGGATGAACCGATGTCCACCCGACTTGGGAGGGTCAAGGGGACCGACGATGTCGATGCCCAACCTCTCAAACGGTGTGCCAACCACTGGCAATGGCTGCAGTGGGGCAATGACACTGCCGCCAGTCTTGCCAGACAACTGACAAGTTGGGCAGGTTCTGCAGTGGGACTCCACTTCTACTCCCATCCGGCACCAGGTTCAGGCTTAGTGGGCTCACTAACAAGGAGCTCACCCTCCCAATAAATCCGGAAAGTCCTAGGCACTTCTCCGTGTGCCTGGGACAGGGCTTGTTTCCTCAGACCCTCGAGAGAGGGACACTCTCTCTGTCCTTTGCAGAAGTCTGCCCGGGAGGGTCCCCATTCAGCTAACAAGCATTGAAGATCGGGATGATCCTCCGGGTTGAGAACCTCTCCCACAGGAGAGTCTTCTGGCTCTTCTCCCACAGGAGTTGAGACGGGGTTTACCACTGGACCCAGCCCGTCCGGAGCATGGATCCCAATGGGTGCTGTGGGAACAGCAGGAAGAGAAGGGGCTCCCTCCACAGAGGTGGCCTTCTTGCTCTTCCTTCGTCGTGTCTTAGGCCGCGCCTTCGGCTCGGGTACCTGACTCAAAGCCAGACCCGGTGTCACCTGTGACCTAGTGACCGCAGAAGCAGTCATGGGAAGACCATCCGCGATCAATCCCAACTCGACTAGATTGTTACCTAACAGAATGTTAGCAGGGACGTTGTCCTGAACCAGGACAGGAAGCTTTGCTGTCTTGTCTCCAATTACGAGTGTGACTACAGGCGATAATTTGGGAGACTCACCAGCTAACCTGGTGGTTCTCAGAGGAGCATCTACATGGTCCTCTGGCTTGAGCAGGGTCCTGTCCACCACTGTCATGCTTGCCCCTGTGTCTCTCAAACCAGTAGAAGGCTGGCCATTCAGGAGGATACTTCTCAAAAATCTACGGGTGTTCTGTGGGATAGTCGCCAGTACTTCCGCGTACTGGTCCCAGGCCCCAAGGGCCACTAAGAAAATCTCTACGGGAGCACCAAAAGTGATTCCTGTAGAGGAGGGGAAGACAGTGGCCTCCACCTCAGACATGGGTAAGGGTAGGTCAGGCTGACAGCCTGTACTCCGAGTGCCTAACCTTTACACTTGGAGTCACCCCTTTTGTGATCCAGAGCCCCACAGCCTCAACAAGTGCCGGGAGTGAGGGGTACGGTACTGGAACCACCGGGAGCCTGCTTTGCAGCAGGTGGACCACTACTCTAATTCCCACCCACAGATGACTTATCCCCACTAGATTTTTGGGTCTTAGGAGAGGAGGGTTTAGGTTTATTCGACTGTGACTGCTTTTGGGACTCCTCAGCTTTCTGAGAGCCCCCTTTTTCTTTGTCCTTGTCCTTCCCACTGGAGTCCTTAGGGGACACCAGGTGGGAGAGCCACTTGTCAGCCAATCTAGCCAGCTTAAAGGGATCCAAAATGTTCTGGTCAGCAACATACTGACGCAGTTATGGTGAACAGGTTTCTGAAAAATGCTCAGAAAACAACAGGTGGGACAATTCAACAAAAGTTTTCACCTTGTAACCATCAATCCACCCCATCATATTCATGTGTGCAGCACTCACCCAGTCAACCCAAGACACATTCTCTCTTTTCTTAAAATCCCTGAACCTTTTAAGGTATTGGGTAGGTGTCTTGCCAAACTTGGCAATCAAAGCAGATTTTATACACTCATACTGACCCCTTTCTTCCACACTCAGCTTCAGAATACAGTCAAATCCAGTTTGACGCACTCTGCTTTGCAAACACTTAGCCCAAACTCTTTTGTCAACATCATGAATTGCACAAACCATTTCTAACGCTTCAATCCATTGGAGGATATCAGAACCCTCCGAAAACACACCAACCAAATCCTTCATAAATTTAGTTGCTGGGGACCTGACACTCTCACTGGGTTTCGCTGAAGTCTCCACTCAAGCTTTCTCTAGCTGGATTCTCTGACATTCAGTGTCCTTGTCTTTGAGTTCAAGATCCCTATTCTTGAGGGTATCCCACTGGTCCGTTCACCAAACCAAAAGAAAGAGAGCTGCACCGCCAGGAGTCCCACATGAACTCCTGCACGGAAAACACGACAGAACACACGATAAAAAGCAGTAAAGGACAAGGATACGCAGGCCCTGTCCCTCCGATGCATTTCCAGCATCACACTGAGGAACAGTCCTTCAGTTTGGAACTGGGAGGAAGAATGACTAAGAATGTGTAAATGTAAGAAAAGAGAAAGGTTGGAAGACTCTCCCTAAAATCACCTTACTGGACTAAAGCTGTATCTCACCCTGGTCCTATGACAGGAAAGACTGCTCTGGTCTTCGGCTGGGTACCTCACTGGTGGAGCGGAAAATAAGGGAAACTGCACTACAGGATGACGCAGAAGAGAGGAATTGAATAACTGCCCAGTAGAAGGGTTGCAGATTAAAGTGGTGGTGTAAATGAAACCGGCAACAGGACTGGAAGGAATCCTTCCGTGGAACATTTGCGGAAATTCTCAAAAGGATTTAGAATACAGAAGGCAGACAGAGCCAGAAGGTCACTCTGCAGCTGCCCTGGGATTCTAAAGAGAACAAACAGATAGGATCTGTGTCAGATGTCAGGCGGAACTGCTACCTACAAAGATTCCGTCGCTCTAAGAGAGACTCGAGAGACGATGAACCTACCGCACTAGCGCCTCTATGAACCCTAAGAGCCTTGGATAGGAATCCAAGCTTTCTCTGAGGATTAGTGCTGACCGTGGGACTTGTGGGAATAGATAGACTGAAGGGAAATAAGAATAGATCGAGTAAAGAAGAAATTAAGATTCGTTATGCAATCAGTCAACAATGATAAACGATAATGAACTTACAGAACGCTGGCTGTCTCTAAGAGAGTAGACACGGTTATGGAAAAGCCTTGCATGTCCGTTTGCTGTTAGCTGTGGCTATACTAAAAAACTACAAATAAATATGTTTTTTTCTCTCCCCCAAACTCCAATCAAGTCTCCCTAACATGCCTACCAGCTCCACTCCAGTCCCTGTGGTCCTCCTTTATCCCCTGGTCTGTACCAATCCCCCAAAACACTCAATGCATCTGTGATACTACTCCACCCAAAATGTCTGATAGCCACGGCTACCACAATTCCACAAACACACAACGTGCACAGGGTACCACATCTACCTGCGGGTAGCAATGCTGCTCACTGAGTGGCTGCTGGATAGCCACAGATAATTACAAGAGTACCATTAACCAATTAAAAACTCAAAAACACACAAATCAAACATACCCTGCTCATGCAAACTACTAGAAATGCAAACTAGGAATCATTTTCCTGGAAACAGTGAAAGACTGCAGATATCATGGCTGGTTTGAAAATTGTGTGGTTGATGAGAGACAGTTGGCTGCTTTGGTTGCTGGACCTAGGTTTGAGAAATTCTGCAAGTAAATGGTTTGGATTGTGGAGAATGCGTTGGTTCCAAGTTATTCCAAAATTGTTAAGTCTGAGAAATACAGGGCAGCCAGACGTCATTCTAATTCATTGTCGAGGCAATGATTTGGGTAATGTAAGAGGTGTGTCCCCTACTTCAATGATGAAACAATTAATGGGAAAAATAATGAAACTATTTCCTCACGCCATCTTTATCTCTTCCAATTTGACTGAGAGGCAAAAATGGAGATGGACCACCAAATGTAATGGTAAAATTGAGAAATCACAGAGAAATGTTATAAAGTACTTCCAGCATTCATGAGAGACCACAACCAATTCTGGATTTCAAACAACAACATACAATTCTACATGGCCAATTTCTATAGACATGATGGAGTACACCTATCCGATGAAGGAAATGCAGTGTTCCTCCATGACATCAAAGCAGTACTCCAAGTGTGCTAAAATACTACACTCAGTTACCCCAAAACAGTCCTTTTAAGGACTACCTAAAACATATAAAATACACAAATACAATAAAATAATAACCAAAACATTATTTGCATTATACCCGCAGCTACAGTTCATTGACTTTTATTATGGTTACACATTGCTAGTTCAAGGGAAGGCACACGTTGGGTTTTATAATACAATAGAACTAAAAAGAGCAATACAGTACAACACTGCTCATGAAGTTAGGTAAGGTAGCTCAAGATAAAGAAAGCAGAGAATAATACATAACAGTCAACTAGGCATCGAAACATTTAATAAGCACAAGATATAATAGCATGAGTCACAATACACAGACTAAAATACGGTGTATGCGGCAACTAAAACTAGAGTAGGTTGGCTCCGTTTTGTATTAATGTTTTTAAACTATGTTCTTCTTTTTTTTCAAACAGTTTCAAATGTACGAAAGTTTAAAAACACACTGCAAAAATAAATAAGATTCCCAAATACCTTCCGTGTCACTGACCTTGGCCTTTGGCCATGGCCAGTGATTTTTCACCCCCAACCTCACTATACCTATAAAAATAACTTTTAAAAAGAAATAAAACACTCACATCCCCAAATGTAAGCCGTGGGTACTGAACTACACACACCCTCGGCTATCAGTACTTCTTTATAGCCTCTGATGTAGCCGCAGACATTGGAAAAATGTCAACAAACAAATGATTTCTTGCCCCCCTAGGCCCTCACAAAGTGTCCGCCATTTGTGCCAGCTCCCCCACTCCCTAGATGACCTTCTCACCTTGCCCACCCTCTCCTTTTCCCCCCACAACACATGCTGTTTCTGTGACACAGTTTGCTTTGAGATGTTGGCTATTCGTGGCAATAGCTGAGGCTACAGAAAGCTTTGTGATGCACATTCAGTCCCTAGACCCCCTTCAACTCTCAAATTTCACTTGATACCCTCTAGCCACCCCCGACCCCTCCTCTAGCCTGGTGGCATTTGCATGTTTTCTAACCTACACATAGCTTGTTTACAGTGTTTCATTTTCCCATATCCTCACCTGTAGCGGCGGATATCACTTGAATCAAGAGAAAAACATGATGGCGGTCGTTTCATTGATAAAAACACCCAATTTTGGGTAAATCCCTGACATATAGCTATCTAGTTTTGCACCCCCTTCTCGGTCAAATATTTAAATGACTACTGCATGAATAACCCCAAACCATGCATGGATCACAAGTCAACGCTGTCAAAGTTGTTTGGGATCTGGTCCAAATCTGTCCAACGGTTTGGGTTGTGCACTTTGGCAAAAAGTTACCTTGTTTGTCTATGGGAAAATTAATGGGAAGTAGGTTGCAATTTTGGAAAAAATTTTGTATCTTCTTAATACCCCTTTCATTGTTTGACACAGCTTTTTGAAACTTTGCATTCTGGGGGTGGTGGCGGGGGGGGCTCGAGTCCTTAATGACTTTCAGAATTTTGGTCAAATCCGTTACTCAAATGGAAAGTAATTAGTGACAGAATTTTGAGGAGTTCCTATGTGAGTCTGACTCATCTTAGCTATAGGGCAACTATCGCTGCCCTGTAATATAACTTTGTTCCGCCTAGATGAATTTTCTTCAAACTTTTTTCGGGAACTTTGTTGAGGTTTCATACAGGGGGGCCAAAGTTATAGGGGGTCCCAAAATAAATGTTTTTCCCATAGACTGAATTAACTTTGCACATGCATACAGCCCAAACTGTTGGACGGATTTTCATCAAATTTGCGGCAGGAGCGACGGCTTGGACCCAAAAGCGTGCTTTTATAAATTTGGTGATAATCAGTCCTATATTTTGTAAAATGTACATCTCAAAAAATGACTGATATCTAGCTCCGCTGTCCCATTTCCCTGTTCGCTCTGCAGTCAAAAGTCTGATTGGCCTGGAGTGTGGTGTGAAGTCAGCAGAGATTAGACACGCCCAGTGGTTGGCTGGAGGGAAGCGTGATGTGCGTCATAATTTTGGGCAATGCCGCCATGCTGTACCCGAGGATAGTGCAGTACCGAAAGGGGCTGGAAAACATACATTCCGGCATATGGTGGTGGGAAGAGGGGATCGAAAGGGTGCGGGAGTGTATCTGTGCATACGGCACCAAGGCAACTAACTTGTATGGTGACTGCAGGCAGCCTTCATTACGGCACAACAGGTCCTGAGGTGACCTCTTTCTGTGGTGAGTGCTGGCAGGCTCAATTGCAGATGGGGAGTGGATTGCATATGACATGAGCATTGTCCCATAGGGTGTACTAGGCTGCGTTGTGTGTGTGGAAAGCCCCTAGCGTCTTGAATGTATGTCTGGAGGCTTTGCACCAAAACGTATGCCCACTAGTTGCACGTAGGTTTCACATTGTTGCCTTGTGTGTGTGGTGTGCCAGCATTGTACACATTCTTGGTTTAATGGGTGTGTTGATTGTTAGCACATCCTACAGTTTTGGGTGCATGACTGGACATGATGGAGTCAACCGTCCTGCAGTGTGTCTAGTGGGTAATGTGTTGGAATACTGTGTGTATAGCAGTGTATAGGGTTCCAGTGAATGTTTTATGTGGTTGGGTTGTGGCCATTGCACAGATTACAGAGTACTGCACTGTACTATGATGTATTGGTTCTGTGTACTTAATAGACTGCTGGGAGCAGGAGCAATGTTCTGAAGATTGTGGCAAGCTTTCTGGAATATGGTGGTGGGAAGATGGGATGGAAAAAGTGCAGGAGTATATCCGTGCATATTGCACCAATTTGTGGCTACCTCCTCAGGTGACTAACTCGTATGGTGACTGCAGGCAGCCTTCGTTACGGCACGACAGGTCCTGAAGCGACCTCTTTCTATGATGAGGGCTGGCAGGCTCAATTGTAGATCGGTAGTGGATTGCACATGGCATGAGCATTTTCGCATAGGGTGTACTAGGCTGTGTTGTGTGTGGTAAGCCCCTAGTGCCTTGGATGTATGGCTGGAGGCCTTCCACCAAGAAGTATGTCCACTAGTTGCAAGTAGGTTTCACATTGTTGCCTTGTGCGTGTGGTGCGTCAGCATTGTACACATTCTTGGTTGAATGGGTGTGGTGATTATTAGCACATCCTAAAGTTTTGGGTGCATGGCTGGACATGATGGAGTCTACAGTCCTTCAGTGTGTCTACTGGGGGACATATTGGAATACTGTGTGTATAGAATTGCATAGGGTTCCAGTGAATGTTTTATGTGGTTGTGTTGTGGCCATTGTGCAGAATACAGAGTACTGCACTGTGCTATGATGTATTGGTTCTGTTTACTTAATAGACTGCTGGGAGCAGGGGCAATGTTCTGAAGATTGTGACAATTGTGCAGATTACTGTGTACTGTATATTGGCTGTACTGTACTATGATGCATTGGTTCTGTGTACTTAATAGACTGCTGGGAGCAAGGGCAATGTTCTGAAGATTTTGTGGTTTGGTTGGCAGTAGTAAAATACTATGTGAGTGGAAGTGGTTAGAGGTGCCGGAGGTTGTGTTTTGTTTTTGGATTCTGGTACCTTGCCACATGTTCATATGCATGGCTGCAAAACGTTCCAGAGGGTGTGGTCAAGGCCCAGGGTCTTGGGTGCATGGCCAGAGGCCATAGGCCATGCACCCAAGAGGGTAGGCCTTGGCCAAATACTATGTGAGTGGAAGTGGGTAGAGGTGCCGAGGCTGTGTTATGTTTGTAGATTCTTATAACTGCCTACATGTTTGCATGCATGGCTGCATTATGGTGCAGGGTTGGGTAGGAGTGCCAGTGGCTGTATTACGGTTGTGGGTTCCGGTACCTGGCCACATGTTCGCATGCATGCCTGCATAACATTGCAGTGGGTGTGGCCAAGGCCTAGGCTCTTGGGTGCATGGCCAAAGGCCGTAGGAATGCCGTTGGCTGTATTATGTTTGTGGGTTCTGGTACCAGGCCACATGTTCGCATGCATGGCTGATAACATTGTAGTGGGCATGGCCAAGGCTTAGCGTCTTGCGTGCATGGCCAAGAGGGTAGGCCTTGGCCACATCCACTGCCACGTCCTGCATGCCAACACTGTGATACTGGTATATAGTTTTTCTTTTTCAATTGCATAGAACCTCTACATTTGGGCCAATTCATGCGTACCACTGAAGCCTATTGCTTATGGGATAGTATATGAAAGTTGGAACGATTATCGGAACTGCAAGGTCTACATAATATGCTATGGTTTGCATTTTGTACCTCCTGTTGAAATTAAATGGAATCACAGTTAGGTATACACACATAGAGAAAGCGTTTGTTAGGGACTTGTTCCTGAATGACTTGAGTGCAGAGAGTACATGTATGTTTCCACATGCAGGAAATCTGAAAGATTTGATTTATGGGTATGTTTTTGCTTTCCAATACCTGCAGTATGTACATAACCACTTCTTGTGGATCTACTTGTCTGTCTAACATGCATTTACCATTCAAGCACAGTATTCTAATTCCTGATTTATTTCTAGGATTGCGTGCAGCATGTCTGTGCAGGCCTATTATTTCTAAACACAACTGGTTTGAGCCTTGTCAATAAATGTTTTTGAAAAATTGGTGCCATTTGCAATACACGATTGCTTGCTATATTTGCATACTAATTTGTATTAGGTGTTCTCTTTCAACTTTCTGTATAAAATCTGCTAGGGGTGCATGGGTACTTTTTATGCTTTTAGTTGGAGCTGGTCTATTTTGTGTTGTTTTCAACTGAGTTCCTTTTTGCTAGGCATTCTGTAGCAGCTGTTGTAGAAAAAAGGAAAGTGTATGTCTACACATTTTGTGATGTATATGTGTGCATCTGTGCATGAATGGATGAATATGAGGGTAGGAACACAGATAGAGGTGTGTGCTTGTGTAATGGTGTGTTAGTCTACGATAGGAACGCTATATTGCTATTTGGGAGTGTACTGTCTTAGTAAGAGGTGCACCTCCACAATATCATTGCACTTAGTTTGTTGGCTGTCGAGAGTAGGCTTCCTCTAGGTTGCAACTGTTAAAGAAGACAGTAAGACAATATATTTGTTAATGGCATACTGACTGAATTTGGAGAATGCAGGGTAGGGGGATGTGTTGGCAGGAAGACTTTGTGTATGAATGGGAATTTGGGAGCATCAGCATTGTTGGTAAGGGGTACGTGGTTCATTTGTAAGTGTACCATATAACAAGCCGTTTATCAAGTGTGTGCATTGGTGTAGGAGTATTTACTTTGCAAATGTATTAGTCCCAGTTGTAGAAAGAAAGGTAAGAAAAAGGTTGGGAAACGTGTTCAGCTTGGAAAAGAAAATGTGTTTGTGTGTGAAATTCCATTACTTTTTCCTGACATATATGCTTCCTAGATGAGTACAGTAATTATTTCACTTCTTGGAATTTACGAATGGTACTGTTGTCAATTCACACATACATCTTTTGTTGTTGTAAGTAATGTTACATTCTGTGAAGTGTGCACGGTAAGACGCAGGCACCCTGTTTTTATGCATGCAATGTATGTACTTGGTTTAGGTTGGTAGGATACATTTGGTGCTCCTTTTATGTGATCATTTAACACATTTTGTAGGAGATACGTTAGTGCGGAAAGAATTTATACCATTGTCGGAAGGAAAGAAGATAGTAACTGTTTGGATATTACAAAGGATGATATGGGTAAATGAAAACTTTCCAAGCACATACCATTGAACTGGCACTTGATGGTAGGTGATGGGAGAAATGACAGTATGCTTTTTGAGTACATTATGGAAGTTCAGTGGCAGATACCCTGCTCAGAGGCACTTATAGCAGAGTTGTAAACATACTGTATAAAAAATATTCATACCTGTACTTTGTGGTGATGGGTGCCGATGTGGATTAATGTGGATGCAGAAATCTTAGATAGTTTTACAGAACTTTCTACTGGAGGTGCTTTCGAATCACACAAGACTTCCACTCTGAATGTTTAACGGTACATATGGAGTGTTGTACAGAAATGATAGTGTTAGATGCAGAGGTCTTGGATGTGATTGGTGGATGCGTGTGTGACTATTTAACAGTACCCAATGAGGGAATGCTGGAAAAAGAGTATTGGAAAGGGAAGATGGACTGCTCCTGCTTTACTGGGGCACGGCCCTCGCAGTAGTTGGGGAAGCGCATGTGCCTCATCCTGCCCTTCTCAGTATCCTGGGCATGGGAATGGGACTGTGGGGATTATCCAATCAGGTGCTGAGGGTGTGCTTCACAGGAAGCGGTGGTAATACCTTTTGTTCATTACTCTGGGTAGTGAGGCTGGCAGAGATGGAGAGACGCACAGTGTTGATCGTGGGTGATGCTTTTGTGCACAATCTGCACAGGTATGCCCTGGAAAGAAACTTTGGTGGAAATTTCGATTTGGAAGGAGTGGAGGCTTTGTGGTGCTCTGTCAATGTGTGCAGTTTCGGCATTGTGCTTGCACTTTGCAGACATGTGGCCACTGTCGCTACTGTTCATGCTGTCGTAGTGCATTATGGAACCCTGCATTTGGATTACATGACTTGTTCATGTTTATTCTGTCAACTAAAGAAGCTGATGAAAGCAGTGAAGCAGATTTTTCCCACTGCCAAGGTTTTTTTCTCATCCATGCCACCAACAAGAGTATGGGACTACCAGAATGTAATTTGTCCCCAGCCAGAGGTCAGAAGTTGTCTTATAAACAGAAGCATGTGTTATTTTGTGGCCTCTGCTGGGATGTTCTTCTGTGACAATGACATCCTTGACTCTCGAAATTGTATTTTGTTTTACAATCTACAAGATGCGTTGAAGAGGTTACTGTAAGAATGTAAGGAGGAAAAGAGAACAAAAACCCCTATAAAAAATGAAAAAAAGAGGTTTGTTTACAAGCACCTAAAAAAAGGCTCTTTTCAGAGCTACCACTAATAACAAAATGCCCTACCCTGGTTGAAATGTATTCTCTCACTTTTGAATACAGCACGATAAGTCTGCGGACTCTGCGGTAGTTCCAGGATTACATATGCCACATCCGGGGCTTTTGAGGATTGTGGGCATAAAAATGGGACTGTGGAGGCTGAGGGATAGCTCAATTAGGTTTATGGGTGTGTACACAGAGAATGTGGAAGAATGTGTATTTTTAGAGAGGAATGCAGTTGCCTATGGTTATGGCTGTGTTTCAAGGGATTTTGGGGGAGTCCTAGATACACTGGTTGAAAGTGAATGCAAAACACTGTTCAGTGGCTGCACATTTTGGATTCTATCATGTGGATGTGCACTGTATGGAGTACGTGCAATACAGTGGCTGATTTTGGTTCCATTTATGCCACTTTAGTGACGCTCAATTATCCAGACATTATTATTCTTCATTGTGGAGGGAAAAGCTTAGGGCATGTTACCGGAATTTCTCTGCAATTTGCGATGGAGGAGTCACTTGGTTAGGTCATGCGTATGTTTGTCACATTATGGACACACAGATGTGGCTGCATTCTTCTTCATTTGGTCCACAAATGAAGAAAGCAAGGCGCATTGTCAAAAAGGCTACTTGTGTCTTTAATAACATGAAGATTTTTCCCTCAAATGGCCTTCATTTTACCGGTCCTGGCAATCAGGTTTTTCTGCAACCTATCCAAAATGCATTGCTGCCCTTTTTACAGGAAACATTTTTCTAGTAGCTGTTGCACACTTCAACCCTTCGAAATGCAAAAAAACACCACAAAAAACACTCTTTACGGGTAGCCCTTTCTACACGAACCGACTACAATGTTTTTCACAGAGCTACACCTCCCATTATTTACAGTGCAATTTGTGGAGCGTATAGGCTACGCAGCGGCCTGCATCCTTTCATTGGCAATTCCATTTTTGACCTCTGAAAGGTGGCTCTGAAAGGAGCCCATTTTTAACTTTTTTCCTTTTTCCGTTGTTTTGTATCTTTCTTGGTCTTGTAACTCACAACACAGAAGGAAAGGAAGTGAAGGGAGGGTACGGAAGGGGAACCAATCACAGGGATAAGATAGGGGAATTGCAGAGAGAGGAAGATGTTGGGTGGCTCTCACTTAAGAAGTGGGCAGTAATTGTCCTGCCCCCGGCCGAACCCTCGAAAGCACATCGAAGTTGCTCCCCCCTGCAGAGTACCACATTGCAGTACATACACAATACAATGAAGGGATCTGCTTCCCTACAGGAATGTCCCTGGTGTTTGCAGGAGCTGATGCAGCAAATGCTGTAGAGAAAAGTACTCTACTGCATTGTTCGAAGGGCACTACCCTCTGCTCTGCAACCTTGTGTTTCAATTTGAGATGTCGTCGCATGGAGGTGGAGCCATAGCTGTACAAGCCATGTTTTCTGTGCCTGAGTAAGTTCATCTCACCTGGTTAGCACGAAACTTCGGCACATCTCCTACTCTGGTAAACAGTTTCCACACCTAGCAGTCATGCTGGCTGCAGACATTGGAGATTTGCTCTACTTCATGATCACTCTCCTCTTGATCCCTATCTACATCAGTATGCCTGTTCCCTTGTCCAGGCCCTCCAGAAGGAGGTGATGGTGGTGAGGGTGATGGTGTGGGTGCTGCTGGCATAGAGGCAGCACCCATGGCTGCCATTAGTTGCAAAGGTAATATAGCACAGCAGAATTGCTAAGAAAGCAATTCCACCACAAAGCAATGTGGCCCACTACTCTGTTCTGCAAAGCCAGAAACAGATAGCGAAGCAGCTCTGGGGTGTCGCCTTTTGTAGGACTGCTGTGGAGCCCTTTCGACTGGAAAACAGGCCTAAATCCCTCAAACAAATAGTTACATGGACAATGGCACACTGTGGGATGTTTGTAAACGTGTACTTTCACAACGGCACTACTTACATTGCAGAACACAGTACATTTCTGATGTCTGAGGGCCTGTATCGTGTCCGGCAAAGAAGAGCCCATGCCCAGCATGGATGCGGTCACATAGTGATGTTGCAAATGTTCTGAAATGGGACAGGTGGCCGCAGAACGTGTATTGGGTGAAATACTGTGTGTGCATATGAATAGGTGTGCCACAAACAGGGATGCCCACCCCGGACTCATTAAATGTGTGACACATGTCTGGCGATCATTTTCACACAAGCTGGATGTATGTAGGCTACAGCAACTGCAATGTTCGTGTGCACCTCTGTCCTTAGGACATGGGTGGACGCCTGAACCTACTAAAAGTACGTTTCAGCTTTTTCCCAGCATGCTGGACAGAGGCAGTGTTACCAGGACACCGAGGATGATATGCGCATAGCTGTAGAATGGACAGATGTGTGCTTCCACAACTAATTAAAGGTGCATTAGAAGATGCGCACATGAGGCCAGTACTAGCGTCCTACGGATGCCTGCATTGTGATTGTGCATATGCCGGGAAGATGCAGTGTCCCTAGGAAACCTCAATTTTGCTTAACTGCAGCCATCTCGGACAGTACTGTGCACCACAGACTCATAATGCAATTTTAACACAAAAGGAAAAGCCAGTCACACAACCACCAACACGTTACATCTACACCTTTAATTTCTAAGCTACATAGACACTATTAGGAAAGGGAAGGGGTAGCACACATGGATATATCCACAGGGTAATTGGGGATTTGAACACATTCGTCATGAGGGGACGCAAGGATTGAGGTCTCAACGTAACGTCTCTGCTCACAGGGACTTTGTTGGGGATGGTGGGCTGGGAAATGGGGAAGGAGTACACGTGAAGGTAGGGCAGTGTTATTTCATGTTTCCCATAATATGTCCTTGTACAACATCTTTTAAGTTGGCTAAATTGTTTAGCAATTGTTGCATTTTGATGTCCAGGCTGTCTAGGTTGGTTTTTACACCGTTTCCTTCATTTCCTGTGCCCATATGCTGTTGTGGAAGAGGTGCCGCTTGTGGTCCATTCCTTTCATTTTCAGTATGTTCTGTTGACGATACAAATATCTGTTAGGCGTACATGAAGCAATACATATTAACTTTCTTTTAGACTGTGCTGCATACCAATGGCTTTACTATCGTTACTCATTTTGTCATGCAGGAAATGCTCTTCCAGCCATTTTAGGGTGCTTGGCATTGCTGCATACAAAAAAAACATAATGTTTTCCGCTACTGTACACTGTACAAGCTGTGCAATTATAGGCAAAACCTCAGTGTACTTACCACGTTGTAGTGATGTTCTGCTCTGAATAGTTTGCAGTCCTTACTCTGCCACTTCCTTCTTTGTTCCTATGTAAAGCAGCAGTGCGGTAATATTGTTTGACACAGACGGTATTTCCCTTATTGGTGCATTCCATTATGGTGTATACCCTATGTCTTTGCTCTGTTTGTTAGTACAGAGTTTGCAGACCTACTCCATTTTTGCTTGCAATGCATGTACATGGTGCTCTTTGTATATGTTCATTGTCATTCGTGAATGGTACCATTATGTAAGAGAACCCCTGCATTGTTCAGCAGTTTCAATGCTAGCCGGTCTCCGCGAACAGACGCACAGTCCACGGTTACTATGCCCATCGGCATGTAGACCTCCATTTGGTATGCTGTATGGTACCTCTATACAAACCAAGGGTATGCTGGTAAAACCCTATGAAATTCAGTGAAAAAACGTTGTTAAAGGCACGTTATGGTTCAGTTGCCCTAAGAAAAACCTATGACATTCAGTGCAAAAAGTTTGTTAAAGGGACGTTATACTTACTTTGCACTAACAACAACTTATCCATACTATGGGTATATGTAAAATGGGAAAACCCAGAAATTTGCCAGTTATGGTAAGCTAATCAACCATATCTCGCACCGCCACTGTGCTCTGACTAACACCCATGACAACAAAGATCACATCACAAATGTCATTGATGACATCACTGATGACATCACATCTCTGGCTTTCTCTTTTTTTGGTCACTGACATATCTAGGCCAGGGGATTTCTTGAGTGCCAGGCAGGAAGTTAAAAATCAAAAGGTACTACATTTGTAGATTTTACCCTTCTCATATGTTTTTACACTACATTCCTTACAGTTTAGTCACATCATATGATACTTATACATAGGGGAAGAAGCAAGAGTGAAACACAGCAATCATTTCTGTGCATGAAGATAACTTTCTGGTGATACTGCTGCTTTTTTGTTTACTTTACTTTTACTTTACTTTTCCTATGTGTGCTCATATTTGTATGTGTTGTGGTCTGTTTATGTTTATGTTTATGTTTTCAGTGTAGTAGTACAATTATTTAGTAAGTGTGGCATTGTTAGCTACTTGTTACATGTTTCACAGTATGCAAAACTCTGAAACGAAAGCCTGCATCATTTCACCATCCAACATGGCAAGATTTTGAATAGTGCACTTCTATGGTGCATGCAGCAGAGAATGCTTACGTTTTTACATAAGTACGGTTATGTACTGGAAAGAACTCGGTAATACAATGGTGTTTATAGCAATGCATTGCTTAATGAACTATGTATGTCATGATCATTCTCCCAATGAACTGTGATAGTTTTCTGGCATCATTATAATGACAATCCCTTGTGGAGGCATTTCATGAACAGTAAATGCACGTGATGTCATCAGTGATTGGATGGTGAAAAGCGTGAAGTGCGTCAGATTTTTGGAAATGCCTGCCATCTTGGATTCCCGGACAGCAGCCGGTGTCCGCGGACATCACAGTAAAAACATATTAAAAAGCACAACATTGCACTTGTCAAACTTATCAAATAATCTCTGGGGTGAGGAGGGGTGATGAGTATGGGATGGGATATGGCTGCAAGAAGCCAAAAAATGTGTGTTTTTCGCTGCAGAAGTTCAGATGTTCGCGAGCAGTCCTGAGAAGTTCAGGGACACTTCAGATGTTTGGGGGCAGTTTTTGGATGGCATATAACTTTGGCACCACTCAATAAAAACTGCATGAATTATATTCCTGACCTAATTCGGAATGAGTTTGCAAAGTTTGGTGGGATTCTGTCAAGAGGGGGCAAAATTAGAGGGGGGTCCAAAATGTAAAGGCTTATAAATGAGGTGCCATTTGATGAATCTACACTTAACGTTTGTGATGTTATCTTTGATGTCCTGGGTGATAGTCTTCGCAGTGCACGGTGGTGGCGCGAGTTATGGTTGCTTAGCTTACCAAAACTGGCGAATTTCAGAGGTTTTTCGGTTTTATTTGTAGCCATAACGTCCCTTTAACAAAGGTTTTTCATTAAATTTCATAGGTTTTTATATATATATATATATATCTATATATATATATATATATATATTCAATGAAAAATCTTTGTTAAAGGGATGTTATGGTTAAGTTGCACTAATAAAAACCTTTGCAATTCACTGAAAAAAGCTTTATTAAAGGGACGTTATGTTTAAGTTGGACTAATAAAAACCTACGAAATTCAAAGAAAAAACTTTGTTAAATGGACGTTATGTTCAAGTTATCAGCCCAGTCAAAACGAGAGTGGATAACGAGGTCTCTGTACCATTACCCCCCATTCCACCTCATAAAATGCCATTAGCAGGCTCGGTTTCCAAAGCGATAATCCGTGCTACTAAAAAAGAGGATTTTGGTGTCCCGGTTTAGGAAGAAAAATCCTTTTCCAAGATGGCCACCATGGAAAGGGAAGGCGGGGGTTCCATACAGGTCCCCTCTTCGCTTTCGATGGCAGCCTGCAAAAGGCAAAAAAAAAACACTGTGACCATATTACCATGAGCACATTTTTCTTCCCATTCACATCTATCCTAATTTCGATTAACTGTACCACAAAGCCAGTCCCAGGTGGACATGGCCACTTTAATCCTATGTTTTGTCCCTTCTGGTCATGGCGAGTAGCCACATTGTCTGGATCATGACCTTATAGCATGACCCCGACATTCTGGCCACTGCCCATGGCTACAGCCTACCCCTCAGTCATTAAAGCTATACTGCTATTTTTTTAACTACATTATGACACTTGTCAAATAAGAAAACACTGCCACATTTGCAAAACCATGCTTTTCGATCATTGCCAATTAGCCTTACGCAAATTTGCTGGACATCCAACCATGTTTTATTTTTTCAAAATGTCAAAAGAATACACAAATGATTCATCATATAAGGTGTGCACAAAATCCCAACAAACATTGTAAACCCATTTGAAATCACGTCAGAAATATTCCACCCATCAGCATTACCCCTCACCTCCCCAAACATTATTTCATAAATTTCACAAGTGCAACGCTCAGAAAATATTATTGTCCCGAGGGTTCGACCATGTATTTTTGTACATACGTTAATCTATTGCAAACATTTCCAATGCACCGTACCTCATTTTTCCTCTTTTACAAACATACGAAATTTGACAGCAGGGCACGTCCATCTTGTGCTATTCTTATCCATTGCTGCATCTGCCTAAGGTAAACTGCCCTGATGTCACTAAATCATATGCTCCCCCCTGACCCTCACATAACCAACCCTAGTGATATTCAACACCTTTCTCAGTGACGTTACTCTTCAGCGTAGCGAAAAGTACCCATAATCATCTACGTGCCGTGACGCAGAACCCGAAAATCAACACACATCAACTAACAACATAGCATGTCACAATTCGAAATATTAAACTGGTCTTCAAATGAAAAAAATAACAATGTACAATTTGTAAAGTACTTTTATTTCACAATAAACTCTCTGAGAACATCCGACGATTCCCATATTCAAACAAATTGCAAATGTGTTTCTTCGATCGTGATTGAAAATGTTAATCGTGAGGCACACGTTGTTCTTTTCCCATACACAAAGTGTTCGTTTTTGATAAAGGAACCGCTTGGGTCACACAGTGAATTCCAGGGTGTCTGCATGAACTTCGGCCTAGACCACCATAAAAGATGGTATGTTACTCCTAATCACTAGTGCAGCATATGGGCACATAGGCCCTGGGCGATCGTCCCACAAAACAGTCACGGTGATCCAGCCGTTGACGACTATGTGCACCTGGCGAATAAAGAAGCCATCAGTAGGCATCTGGAATCCATGGCAATCGCAGTAAGGCAGCATGTAGCTATTTGGAAAACATAAGAGAAAATATGTATCAATACCCAACGTTTTTACCAATACATCTAATCATTTCTTAATTCGGCATACAGTTTAAACTAACGATTAGCACGTAGAGCAAACAATCTCAAAAAAGAAAAAAGAACGTGGAAACTGATACACAAATCGATATGGTCATACATGACATTTTAAAGAAATATTAGTGTTGAACCTGGGTGGATCTACTGATAGTCTACATACAGCTAGATTCTGCACTCCTCATAAACACAAAAAAATGACAACCACACAGAAAGATAGTACTTCAGTTACATTGCCAGAATTAATGTTCTGATAATAATAAATTAAAGCTTGTTCCGGTGTACAGTCGTCAAAAGCAAAGTTACATGGTATTCACCATCTCCATTCTCTTTGTGTAACTTACACTGCAATGCTCAATGCGCTTGCACCAAAGAATCTTCATGAACTGATTTTACATGTTCCTTACAAACCTTTGGACTGCATAACCTTATCAAATGTTCCTTATTCCAAACCTTCTCTCCAGGTTCCATGTAATAATGTTGCCACAAAAATATCGCCATGCAAAAATATTGCCGAAAAATTGTCGTTTTTTGTGGCAACATTATTGCATTGCATTGCATTTTTAAAACATTTTTTTTTTTGCCCTGTCGCCATATATATGGTCACCCAAATAATATCGCCACAACATTTTCCTGATATTAATACCTGATACCCTCTCCCTGCATTCTTACTGAATATTCCCTTTCCCTCAAGGTCCAAAAACTATCGACCCTTACAGTTTCTGTCCCGTGCGTGGGCTTCCTTAGCTCGCAACCAAAAAAACAAAGCTGGTGACCTTCACTCAGAATCCAAATACATTCTCACTTTGCAACCACATGGCTCAACGCTTTCATGAGAACTGGTACACGCATTCATGTGCAGAGCCGCTGTTTCCATCAAACACTGCAGGAGACTGCCTTAGAGGCCAAACTCTAGGGGGCGCCAGTCTGACTCCAATATTATTTTAAATACATTGTAACACAGACACATTAGTCCTTCGCCTGTACTTTACGCACATTATATTGAGGAACACCTCCAAATGTAAGGTATAACTTTTGTGACAAAAAAACACTTTTTTACTTCTTGCTGCCACATCCCATCCCAGCCTCCTCAACCCTCACCTTCCGAGACAGTATTTGATAAGTTTAACAAGTGCAATGTTGTGTTTTTTATTTGCGGCGATGTCTGCGGACATCAACACATGGATGAAAGATGGCAGGCGCATCGGAGCAATCTGACGCACTTCACGCTCTTCACCATCCAATGAGCGAATGCGTCACATGTCCGCGGACATGACGTGCCCAATTAGCTAATCGTTATCTTGTCTGCACAGCGAACAGGGATGTGTGACCGCGGAGCAGACATAGCTATCACTAATTTTTTTAGACCTACTTTTTGATCATTTTTTAAAAAAGTACTGGACGGATTTTCACCAAATTTGCAAAAGCATGCTTTTGGGACCAAACCGCTGCTCCTGCCTCATATTTGATAAAAATCCGTCCAGCGGTTTGATCTGTAGCCGTGCGCAAAGTTTTTCCCCCATTCAGTCTATGGGAAAAAAATACATTTTGGGACCCCACTATAACTTTGCCCCCCCTGGACCAAACCTCACCAAACTTTGCAAAATAATTCAGAGTGGGCCATATACTTTTTTTGCAAAGTTTAGTGATGATTCGTCCAGGGGGAGCGAAGTTATAAGCCGGCCAAAAAGTGCTCTTCCTATGGGATTAGCAACTTAACCATAACTACACGGCCACTATAGTGGCCGTGTAATATACTATTGTGAACATGTTGCTGATCCAGTGAAAACATTTGTGTCACGAGATGTAAGGGTTGTATATGTTTGTGTTTGTGTATGTGGGTTGGAGAGGAACACGCTTTGAGCCCCCATAAGCTGAATCAATGAACCCAATTAAACCATCGTAGCAGAGCATACATCTGCATTGTTATCAGATGAGAAGAGACATTTTCAGTGTCTGATAGCTACCCTGCCATGTTTGAGAAGCGCTAGGTTTTACTACCAGAAAAGCTGGGTGCAGGGGGGTCCTCCTCCCTATTAAAATCAGAGGTTTTATACTAGCCTGGGTGGTCTTTCTAGAACCCGACAACCTGATAAAGCAATGGTATAATGAGATACTGTACCATTGAAGCTCTGTAAAACAACATCACAAGGAAGAAAAGTAATAAAAAAAGGAGCCTACACCAAGCAAGAAGTAACGCAGCTTTACTGGGCAAAAACAGCTGGGAGACATGGTTCAGACAGCCCTGTGGAACTGAACTGAATGAAATGAGCTTTCAACGCCACTGACAGCGGCCCTACATTTTATACAAAAATTACAAAATGCCATACAACATTTTTGTTACATTTTCGGGGCAGGTCACAGGAGCTGATTGGTGGGCATATGTCTGACCCCTATGGTATTCTTTACCTTAAAGGACCTCTAATGGGTAAAACATTTCTTGAAGCATATCACATCAACATGCCTGTGACATCACAAACCTTCCCACACCGCCCCACAATTACGTTATTTTGCTGATCAGTCAAAAACACTACATTGTAATTGGTTGGCATTTTCCAATATACAAATGGATAACCTGCTGCATACTAATAGGGTGTGGCATCTTGAGATGGCGCGGGGACAGACCTTCTCACCGAGTCTGATCAATGATGTGCTCCATGGACACTTTACAATGTGGCACCCTTGGAACACCAAAACCTCTCGCTGCTGATTGGTTCCCTGTCGCACACCAATTAATCCCTACCCCATCGCTCTAGCCCCAGCTCACTTCTCATGCCTTGCCACCAGGCTTGCTTCTAAAAAACCTACCCAACACTGTGAATATGTTTTAATGAACTTTCTTTGATTTCACTTGCCCTGACAATTCTCTTTGGACACCCAGATGCCTGGCTTTCTGGCCTTGAACGTGTCTCATGGAGAGACTCTGATAGGACTGCGCTCTCTTGGGAAACTTCATTCTTGGAACATTCTCATGCAGTGTTTCTGCTGAGTCTTCAAATCATGAGCCTTGCTATCCAAAGCCTACTGCCTTTTATTATACACTGTCTAAGAAAATGATTTCCTAACATGAGCCTACAAAAGCATGGCTTCCCTAATGTTCACATATTGCTCGAAAGCCCCCTACCACATTACCCCATAGTGCACCTTGCACCCCACCGCTAAGCCCATGATACAGCAGATACCCTATCACTAAACAAGTAACAAACACTCCTTTCCATTCCCCCGTTGTGCTGCGCAAGCTCCTGTGTCTTAACAAACCATATCTATACTATCGGCGCCAAACTGAATGGCGTCACCAATTCTGATGTCACCCACCATGTGACTTGTGAGTCACCACGTTACTTGCGTAACTGGTACGTGCGCCCCATGACAATGCTGGACCTAGACCCTTACAACAATACCAATGAACACATTTCTTTCTTTCTCTGTGTTTGCCATCACTTAATCCAGTAGAATTAGGATCAATAATAGCATACATTGATTTGCATCATGTAGGATACTGTAGTATGTTCCATCATTTTTGGATTGTCGGGATCTCCTGAGCTAGTGCTTCAACAATAGAATTATCAGCTATGGTTCTGGAATGAAAGGTTGGAGCAGACAACGGGACAGGTACTCAAATTGAGGAATCGCCAGATTTCCACATTGGTGTATCCAAAAAGAAGAGGACTGCAAATACATAGCGCTTTGCCTCTTTATCATTCCCACAACTAGCGCCTCCGATTGTGGAGCCATTATGCATTTAATCTCATCACCTTTTGGTTCAAGGATGTTTCTTTTATATTGTCCAAATTGTCGTTCTTCTGGACTTTACACTGGTGGAGATACCATAATGTGAAGTGGGAGAGTTAGATTGGTCTCTTCTTATACATTAAATACTAGTTTCCACAATTGTCGAACATTTCTTTGCCAAATTAAGGCAAAATAATGTCAAGTTTGTTTCTGTGTGTATGATAGCAGTGATGATATGCATTGTTCTTTGTTCATTTATTTACGCTGTTGAATAGGGAACTGATGTAGTTACTTCTTGGGTGGTTACTGTACTTTACATTCCTTCCACTAAATTCCTTTACTTTTAAATTAAGAAGATCAATAGGTGTCCCCCAAGGGGCATGTGACGGATGGCTGCCTGAAACAAAGAGATCAGTGAGATCCAACCTTTGAAAAGTAAGCAATCAATGGCTGATGGCGGATGCTACAGGGGAGCACGCCCTATACCAAGATCTCCAGGGTGAATGCTAGAGTGACAATCTGAATCTCCCTCTACCAGACTAATTGAGGAGCGGCAGCAGTAACAACGATAGGATCTCCAGGGGACATCACCAACACGCCGGTGTAGAACCCTTAAGGGATCCCCTCAACCAGCACAAGCAACCTGGACTGCTAGCCGATACTCGGCACCGGCAGAGAAAAAGAGATTAAGGGGAAGGCCCCAAAGAGAATTTCGGTCCCGCTGTAACTTGGGAACCGCAGAGCCGAGGGGAACAATGAGACTTCTGTACTTCCCCCAATGGCTGACACAAATGCGACTGTGTGCCTACGGGCTGCGGCGGTGGACCCAGTGCATGGCCCTGAGTGAGTGGAGCACCTCAACGCCCAGTGGGCAGAGAGAGGTGGGAGAAGACACTACTGAGTCCTCATCCATAACTACGGAGATTAATCCTATCTCTTTGGTTAATGCTAGAGTGATAATCGCAGTCTCCCACTTCCGGGCTCATTGAAGAGCTGCAGCAGTAATGATGGTAGGAGCCCAAGGGGACATTGCCAACACCCTGGTGGAGAACCTTGAAGGCAGCCCCTACCTGCACACGAGCGATCTGTACTGCGAGCCGCTACCCGGTGCGGCGGTGCCTGCAGGGAAAATAGAATAACAAGGCCAGGTAGGCCCAAGGGAAGACCCCAAAGAGCATTTCGTTCCTGCTGTAAACTTGGGAACTGCAGAGCCAAGGTGAACAATAAAACTTCTCTGCTCCACCCAAAGGCCAACACAAATGCTGGTGTGAGCCTGATGGCTGCCGCGGAGGATACGGTGCATGGCCCTAAGTGAGTGGAGCACATCAACACCCAGCAGACAGAGCCAGGTGGGAGGAGACAGTATTGAGCTCTTAAGAGACCTGGAGAGAGTAATCTGATCTCCGACTCGGCAAAACTCTGTTGCAGTATCAGGACATGACAGGAAAAAGTGATTAAGGATTGAATGCCCTGCTGTCACAGTGTTATCCGATTCACCCCACAAAATAGCGGACAAAGCCCAAACTGAGCACAGCGAAATGAAAGTGCATGGGCCACCAGGATGTGGGTGGTCCAATTTGCTTGGCTCCGAGAGGAACAGTGCAGAAGACCAGACCCCAGGGTATTGTTGAGAAGGGCCACAAATACCTTGCACCAGTAAGTTTACAGTCAGCAAAGGTTTCTAGTGGAGCCCACCTGTTCTTACCTTGAGCTTCCTGCAGAGGTCCACTATGAGAATATATCACAGAGAAGACCAAACATAAGGTGAGCTCCGGAAGTAGTAGAGGAATCCTGCAATGGGTCTCCGATATAAACTCCTCATCAGGGAGAGACAGACCCCTAGCAAGGTAACATTAGAGGCACTTGAATGAGGGAAAGCTAGTACAATGGCCCAGCAAGGTTCTGTAAGGCCTTTACCTACAGGTCTTCCCTTGGCTACTTCAGATAGGAATCTCACCAGATCTGGCCCATAATTGGCCACCAAAGAAGGGACTTAGCTGGGTCAGCCTCCAAGAAAAGGACAAGGATTCCTGAAGTCAGCAAATGAGCCCCAGGTGAGAACCCCCACCCCTGTAGTATACAGAGATCAGCCATAAAGTGGACAGAGACGCTTGTCCTTTCTGGTCAATCTTGAGGTCATTCAGGCCCTCACTACAGGGGGAGGAATATGAAAAGACCAGGACCACAGAGAGGGGTCCCCGGATGGAGGGTGATTATACCCCAATGAGCTGGAGGGAATACCTACAGAAGTTTAAAAACCCTACAACAATGCCTACAGAACAGTTGGCAGCAAAGATCAGGAAGCAAATGGCCATTAAAAAGATATTGTGGCAATGCTGGAAGAAATAACAGGCATAAGGACTGACATTGGTCCTAGGCTCGACGGGTTGGATAAGAAATGGAAGTCCTAGACGACAGAATTCAGAGTCTTGAAGCTAATCAAACCTCAGTAGACATATTAGAGACACACATGGATAAGAGGATCTCAGAATTGGGAAACCTCATAAAATAGGAAGCTTCATAACCAGTGTCCCAAATTAGAAGCCATTACATTTAGCTTATGGGCTACCTTCCATTCTGGTGCAACCAAGGATGGACAATTTGGGACTTTTTCTGTCACCAATTAAGATGAATTTACAACCCATTGCCACTGTATTATTCGAGTTGATCCAGTGATGAAATTGAGCATATTAAAGCTCTGTTTTCTTGCCCTGAAGAAGGCCGAGCCATATTTAATTATAGGCTGGTGAGTCTGATGGTAACATTTAACAATGCATTTTTTTAAAGTGAGTTCTCTAATTATAAAAGATGGACATTTAAAACACTGTATTTTAAGGACATTGTTTTGAGCAATGATGTTACCACTTATACACAGGTCCATATTAATTTAGGATGCATTGTGTTGCAATAAACATGTATTCTTTTCTCTATTTTACCTTACTATGTATATGTACTAAGCACATTGGTGTTCTGTTGTGTTGTAATGACATGTTCCTGCAGGAATATGTGTTTAGGCTTTTAGTTTTTGTTTTTTGCTTTACTATGGCAATTGATTTGTTGGCAAAGGTGTTTGATAAATTGAGATTGATGTATGAACTGATGTCCCTTTTTGCTTGTATGGTCATTTTCTAAACAAAATGTTCTTAGACACAAATATATTTATTTTTGGAAGAAACAAAATATATGTGTTCATATTTATTTCAGAGAAAAAGGTCTTCTATATGTTGGAATCTTAAAACCAACAGACTTAATTTATTTCTGTTTAGTCTCCCCTGTTGCTTGACTATAAATGTTCAAAGGGGGCAGCTCTCTTTTGTTGTTTTGCTTTGCCCATTAAACCAATACAAATGCCTTGCCACTGTAAGAAGACACGGCCACAAAACCAAAAAGGGCTCCACCAATGTTGGTCAGAAAGCCCAGAAAGAACACATATCATGTTGTCTTTGCCCATAATGGCAGTAAAAATGCCATGCCACTGTAAGAAAATATGCCCATTCTGGCTTCACCAATGTAGGCCAGTATGCCCAAGTAGGAACACTCATCATGTTGGCTTAACCTAATGCCATCCGCTAAAATAAATTAGCCACTGTAAGACAACTTGTCCATACTGGCTTCCCCAATGTAGCCCTCAACTTCCATATAACCACACTAATCAAGTTTGCTTTGCTAATAATGTCAGAAAAATGTATGCCCACTGTAGGAACACATGTTCATACTAGCTTCTCCACTGTAGAGCAGTATCCCCATGTAAGAACATGCCATCATGTTGTATCCACAACAGAGCAATCATTATGTTGGCTTTGCCATAATGCCAGTAAAAACGCTATGCCCATAATGCAAGAAAACATTTCTTTTCTTCTTGTGCCAAGTTCCCTCAACCCACTATCCCCATTTAAGAAAACACATGTTCGCTTTACCCATTCATTAAAGCGCACACAAAGATGGATGGGTGGCACCGTACAAAACTCATAGCGGATTGATGTGAGAGAAGTGGCCCCTCTGAATCTGAAGAACTTTATGGTTTTAGAGGGTGGTTGTTAAGGGAACATGGGCTCTCTCACAAACTGTTGGGAATGTCACGCAAATTGGTAAAACCTACTGTTTATAGAAAAGTCTCAGCTGGTTTCTGTGTTGCCCTTCAAATGCTGCAGTGAACACTCTTGTTTCTACATTGCTTTTCTCAAGATGCATTGTCTATTTGTGAAAAAGGAGACATGTGTGCAGGCACCCAGTTTAAAATATAAATCTTACCTGTCACTGTTGTTTTTCAGATATGACAAGCAGCACATTTTTCTCCCTGCAGGAGAATGTTCCTCCAACAAAAAGTTGACTTCTCCAAATAATTATTTTTGGCTAGTTCTCTAGAACACACCAATTCCAGCTGTCCCTTCAGCACAACTCAAGAAAACAAATCAGACTTATAGCCTAGTAATTGCTTTCGTCCAGGTCCCCTCAAGACATGTTTGCAACATCTAAAAGTGACATGCTTGCATCTTAGCCTTCCCTTAACCCTCCTAGTACTTCTTATCTAGACTGGCGACTGGTTTGCTTGCGCCTCTTGGCACTGAATGGTTGAAAAACATGGCTCCTTGCCTTTATCATGAGTCAGTGACAACCTGGCTGACCCAACCTTCAGGCTACCCCACAGGTCATGCTGCCCACAGGCCCAGTCCATGACTACACAACATCAAACTGTACAGCCAAAGAATGTTGATGAAGTGTGTTACTGACTCCCACATAGTAGCCTACTGTGCCGTTTGGGCAAGAGAGGATAGTGGAAGGACGAAACCTCAGATGCTCCACCAGCCTCCTGCTTGAACACTCCTTATGCCATCTGCATGGAGTCTAAAGGGTTCCTTGCATAATACAAAGATTCACTTCATGGTGTAGAACATGTCTGTGACAAATCAACTTCCGGGGCACCAGTGGCCCAGGGATGAACATCGATTTCTAAACCATCAATCAGCCCCACACCTCTAGTACACCAGAAGGGATAACAGATTGGAAACACAAGTAAATTATAAATCTCTTTGTCCAATTTTTGGTAACGTGGATGGAACGGCAGACTTATATCTGCAAGGTCGTGGATCGTTGGTTAGTTGCAACACAGCGAAAATACAATTATTACCCAATGATAAAAGGGACTGTCCATTCAAGGTTGTATAAAAATATCTACTTTATTATTATTGCAACAAGACAGTTCTAGTACACTACAAAATACAACCCATCCTGTAAAGCAACACAGAGGACAGACAGTTTCATGAAGGAAATGGATGCACTCTGGATACTGACAGGAGGGTAGTCAGTAAAGCAATCAGTGTTAACTGTTCAAGATTATTTGCTTTCAGCACCAAGGAATAAAGGGGTCATAAATGTCACAAGAGGCCTTCGGAGAAGGACCGGGTTGAAAGAACCACAATGTAATTGGTGCTTGAGGTGACCTTGATGCTCGACAGCATCAAGTCGGCTTCAGGATGCTTTGCAGCTCCTGTGACAGAGTTCAAGACGGGAGACAGCTGCGGGTATCAGGTGGCAAGAAGTTCGGCATGCAAGGCTGGACGGACACCTGCAGGTTGGCCTACATGGAGGCTCAGGGTCAAGAATTGCTGTCTCTGTGCTGGTTGGCAGATCTAGAACGCTGGTCGAGGCGTCTCGGGTGGCTTTAATTACTGCAGTATGACAACAGTGAGTGGTGCAGCCGATCGAAGTTCAAGGGCTCGACTGCCTTGAAAATGTCCTTAAAAGATGGACGCTTACTCCTTGCTTCTTTGCTAGGCTCGTGTCTTCATTTAAGGTGGACGGCCGAAAGCTGAGGAGAGTGTTTGCAGGCAACGGCCTTGTCCTTTGTTCAGACACTCTCTGGCACTTCCCACCTAGGAAGCTTGCTGGCAGAACCTAGCAGGGCATACTGTGTGCTGGATGGGTAACAGTTCTGGAGCTGCTGGGCATGTCCCCTAAGTTTTGTATCTTCCTCTATTCCCTGGGAAATGTTTAGGGGAGGGTCATGCTTCTCTCTTGGAAATCCTGGCCTTCCTACACTGGTGGAAGCTGTAAGGGAGAATGTAATTTCAGCTAGAGTCCAAATGAGTCCTTCTTGTTACTCCTTTCAAAGTCTTTGGATGATCTGATAAGTGAATGGCACAGCCCTCTTTTAAAGCCAAATGGACCCTAGTGATTGGTGCAAGCTTAATGAACCGATCATAGGTCCCCACCAACAATCTTCTATCAAGCATGAGGTCATAACCAGAGTGCTTTGCAACAGGAAAGGTAAGGGGTGACAACATGTACCTGGTGGAGTAGACAGCAATTCGTCTCGTCCAGCAGGGCTTCAAGGTCAAGCGTCAGTTAATCCAGTTACTCGTCGTAGTGGACTTCAGCTTCTGAACACGATTCCTAGCAGTGAGAGGTCCCCAGATATACTGTTGATCACCGATTCATTCCGCTGGGTCACACTCAAGCATCCAATCACAACTACGGGCATTCATGCAGGCAGGCAGCCAATCAGGCACACAAGGTATTCAGGCCATTCACTTCTCTCCAGGCACTCACAACAAGTTATGTGTATTGGGACAAGTACCGAGCCATTCAACACTCCAAGCTGCATTCATACCGGTTTCGGGCAGGGTTGTCTCAGTCATTGTGTCAATCACCAGATACTAGACACCCACAACACAGAATGCATTTTCGTCACACACTCTATTCACCCAGGTCCTACCCACAGGAGGTACCCACAACATACATCACCGGGAAGGCTCCAGCTAGTCTGGCCGGGCTTTCACAACAACACCATATATGGCATTTCCACCCAACAACCAGTCAGGGGGAAGGGACAGAGTCAAGGCTTCCCAGGACTTTGGGAAAACAAGGAAATGGGTAATAGAAAGCAAGAGGCCACTGGGGCCAGCTTGTTTTCCATCAGGAATCAACGGATCCCAATGGCAGGGCAGGGGTATCCCAAAATGGAGGATACACCGCGCACCTGTCAAATTCAGCATGGAGCTGCCACCAGCCCATACCCTGCTCTGCGGGCCACCCACAGGTGCCCAAAAAACATACACTAGGGGCACAGGGTTGTACCACCACCCATCACCCATGGGTGCCATAAGGGTATCCCACTGGTCCGTTCACCAAACCAAAAGAAAGAGAGCTGCACCGCCAGGAGTCCCACATGAACTCCTGCACGGAAAACACGACAGAACACACGATAAAAAGCAGTAAAGGACAAGGATACGGAGGCCCTGTCCCTCCGATGCATTTCCAGCATCACACTGAGGAACAGTCCTTCAGTTTGGAACTGGGAGGAAGAATGACTAAGAATGTGTAAATGTAAGAAAAGAGAAAGGTTGGAAGACTCTCCGTAAAATCACCTTACTGGACTAAAGCGGTATCTCACCCTGGTCCTATGACAGGAAAGACTGCTCTGGTCTTCGGCTGGGTACCTCACTGGTGGAGCGGAAAATAAGTGAAACTGCACTACAGGATGACGCAGAAGAGAGGAATTGAATAACTGCCCAGTAGAAGGGTTGCAGAGTTAAAGTGGTGGTGTAAATGAAACCGGCAGCAGGACTGGAAGGAATCCTTCCGTGGAACATTTGCGGAAATTCTCCAAAGGATTTAGAATACGGAAGGCAGACGGAGCCAGAAGGTCGCTCTGCCGCTGCCCTGGGATTCTAAAGAGAACAAACAGATAGGATCTGTGTCAGATGTCAGGCGGAACTGCTACCTACAAAGATTCCGTCGCTCTAAGAGAGACTCGAGAGAAGATGAACCTACCGCACTAGCGCCTCTATGAACCCTAAGAGCCTTGGATAGGAATCCGAGCTTTCTCTGAGGATTAGTGCTGACCGTGGGACTTGTGGGAATAGATAGACTGAAGGGAAATAAGAATAGATCGAGTAAAGAAGAAATTAAGATTCGTTATGCAATCAGTCAACAATGCTAAACTATAATGAACTTACGGAACGCTGGCTGTCTCTAAGAGAGTAGACACGGTTATGGAAAAGCCTTGCATGTCCGTTTGCTGTTAGCTGTGGCTATACTAAAAAACTACAAATAAATATGTTTTTTTCTCTCCCCCAAACTCCAATCAAGTCTCCCTAACCTGCCTACCAGCTCCACTCCAGTCCCTGTGGTCCTCCTTTATCCCCTGGTCTGTACCAATCCCCCAAAACACTCAATGCATCTATGATACTACTCCACCCAAAATGTCTGATAGCCACGGCTACCACAATTCCACAAACACACAACGTGCACAGGGTACCACATCTACCTGCGGGTAGCAATGCTGCTCACTGAGTGGCTGCTGGATAGCCACAGATAATTACAAGAGTACCATTAACCAATTAAAAACTCAAAAACACACAAATCAAACATACCCTGCTCATGCAAACTACTAGAAATGCAAACTAGGAATCATTTTTCTGGAAACAGTGAAAGACTGCAGATATCATGGCTGGTTTGAAAATTGTGTGGTTGATCAGAGACAGTTGGCTGCTTTGGTTGCTGGACCTAGGTTTGAGAAATTTTGCAAGTAAATGGTTTGGATTGTGGGGAATGCGTTGGTTCCAAGTTATTCCAAAATTGTTAAGTCTGAGAAATACAGGGCAGCCAGACGTCATTCTAATTCATTGTCGAGGCAATGATTTGGGTAATGTAAGAGGTGTGTCCTCTACTTCAATGATGAAACAATTAATGGGAAAACTAATGAAACTATTTCCTCACGCCATCTTTATCTCTTCCAATTCGACTGAGAGGCAAAAATGGAGATGGACCACCAAATGTAATGGTAAAATTGAGAAATCACAGAGAAATGTTATAAAGTACTTCCAGCATTCATGAGAGACCACAACCAATTCTGGATTTCAAACAACAACATACAATTCTACATGGCCAATTTCTATAGACATGATGGAGTACACCTATCCGATGAAGGAAATGCAGTGTTCCTCCATGACATCAAAACAGTACTCCAAGTGTGCTAAAATACTACACTCGGTTACCCCAAAAGAGTCCTTTTAAGGACTACATAAAACATATAAAATACACAAATACAATAAAATAATAACCAAAACATTATTTGCATTATACCCGCAGCTACAGTTCATTGACTTTTATTATGGTTACACATTCCTAGTTCAAGGGAAGGCACACATTGGGTTTTATAATACAATAGAACTAAAAAGAGCAATACCGTACAATACTGCTCATTAAGTTAGGTAAGATAGCTGAAGATAAAGAAAGCAGAGAATAATACATAACAGTCAACTAGGTAGCAAAACATTTAATAAGCACAAGATATAATAGCATGAGTCACAATACACAGACTAAAATACGGTGTATGCGGCAACTAAAACTAGAGTAGGGTGGCTCCATTTTGTATTAATGTTTTTAAACTATGTTCTTCTATTTTTTCAAACAGTTTCAAATGTACGAAAGTTTAAAAACACACTGCAAAAATAGATAAGATTCCAAAATACCTTCCGTGTCACTGACCTTGGCCTTTGGCCATGGCCAGTGATTTTTCACCCCCAACCTCACTATACCTATAAAAATAACTTTTAAAAAGAAATAAAACACTCACATCCCAAAATGTAAGCTGTGGGTACTGAACTACACACACCCTCGGCTATCAGTACTCTTTTATAGCCTCGGATGTAGCCGCAGACATTGGAAAAATGTCAACAAACAAATGATTTCTTGCCCCCCCAAGGCCCTCACAAAGTGTCCCCACATCTGTGCCAGCTCCCCCACTCCCTAGATGGCCTTCTCACCTTGCCCACCCTCTCCTTTTCCCCCCCACAACACATGCTGTTTCTGTGACACAGTTTGCTTTGAGATGTTGGCTATTCGAGGCAATAGCTGAGGCTACAGAAAGCTTTGTGATGCAAACTCAATCCCTAGACCCCCTTCAACTCTCAAATTTCACTTGACACCCTCTAGCCAGCCCCGACCCCTCCTCTAGCCTGGTGGTATTTGCATGTTTTCTAACCTACACATAGCTTTTTTACAGTGTTTCATTTTCTCATATCCTCACCTGGAGCCGCGGATATCACTTGAATCAAGAGAAAAACAAGATGGCAATCGTTTCATTGATAAAAACACCCAATTTTGGGTAAATCCCTGATATATAGTTATCTAGTTTTGCACCCCCTTCTCAGTCAAATATTTAAATGACTACTGCATGAACAACCCCAAACCATGCATGGATCACGAGTCAACGCTGTGTGCCTAAGTTGTTTGGGACCTGGTCCAAATCTGTCCAACGGTTTGGGCTGTGCACTTTGGCAAAAAGGTACCTTGTTTGTCTATGGGAAAATTAATGGGAAGTAGGTTGCACTTTTGGAAAAAAATGTTGTATCTTCTTATTACCCTTTTCATTGTTTAACACATCTTTTTGAAACTTTGCATTCTGGGGGTGGTGGGGGGGGGCTCGAGTCCTTAATGACTTTCAGAATTTTGGTCAAATCCGTTACTCAAATGGAAAGTAATTAGTGACAGAATTTTGAGGAGTTCCTATGTGAGTCTGACTCATCTTAACTATAGGGCAACTATCGCTGCCCTGTAATATAATATATATATATATATATATATATATATATATATATATATATATATATATATATATATATATATATATATATATTTTACATGGCCCGCGGTAGCAGCCGTGTAGTTATGGTTAAGTTGCTTTGCTCAATCCATAGGAAGACCACTTTTTGGGAGGCTTATAACTTTGTTCCGCCTAGATGAATTCGCTTCAAACTTTTTTCGGGAACTTTTTTGAGGTTTCATACAGGGGGGCCAAAGTTATAGGGGGTCCCAAAATAAATGTTTTTCCCATAGACTGAATTAGCCCAACTGTTGGACGGATTTTCATCAAATTTGCGGCAGGAGCGGCGGCTTGGACCCAAAAGCGTGCTTTTATAAATTTGGTGATAATCAGTCCGATATTTTGTAAAATGTACATCTAAAAAAATGACTGATATCTAGCTCCGCTGTCCCATTTCCCTGTTCGCTCCGCAGTCAAAAGTCTGATTGGCCTGGAGTGTGGTGTGAAGTCAGCAGAGATTAGACACGCCCAGTGGTTGGCTGGAGGGAAGCGTGATGTGCGTCATAATTTTGGGTAATGCCGCCATGCTGTACCCGAGGATAGCGCAGCGCCGAAAGGGGCTGGAAAACATGCATTCTGGCATATGGTGGTGGGAAGAGGGGATCGAAAGGGTGCAGGAGTGTATCCGTGCATACGGCACCAAGGCGACTAACTTGTATGGTGACTCTTTCTGGGGTGAGTGCTGGCAGGCTCAATTGCAGATTGGGAGTGGATTGCATATGACATGAGCAATGTCCCATAGGGTGTACTAGGCTGCGTTGTGTGTGTGGAAAGCCCCTAGCGTCTTGAATGTATGTCTGGAGGCCTTGCACCAAAACGTATGTCCACTAGTTGCACGTAGGTTTCACATTGTTGCCTTGTGTGTGTGGTGTGCCAGCATTGTACACATTCTTGGTTGAAAGGGTCTGGTGATTGTTAGCACATTCCACAGTTTTGGGTGCATGACTGGACATGATGGAGTCAACCGTACTGCAGTGTGTCTGGTGGGTAATGTGTTGGAATACTGTGTGTATAGCAGTGCATAGGGTTCCAGTGAATGTTTTATGTGGTTGGGTTGTGGCCATTGCACAGATTACAGAGTACTGCACTGTACTATGATGTATTGGTTCTGTGTACTTAATAGACTGCTGGGAGCAGGAGCAATGTTCTGAAGATTGTGGCAAGCTTTCTGGCATATGGTGGTGGGAAGATGGGATGGAAAGTGTGCAGGAGTATATCCGTGCATACTGCACCAATTTGTGGCTACCTCCTCAGGTGACTAACTCGTATGGTGACTGCAGGCAGCCTTCGTTACGGCACGACAGGTCCTGAAGCGACCACTTTCTGTGGTGAGGGCTGGCAGGCTCAATTGTAGACGGGTAGTGGATTGCACATGGCATGAGCATTTCCGCATAGGGTGTACTAGGATGTGTTGTGTGTGGTAAGCCCCTAGTGCCTTAGATGTATGGCTGGAGGCCTTCCACATAGAAGTATGTCCACTAGTTGCAAGTAGGTTTCACATTGTTGCCTTGTGCGTGTGGTGCGTCAGCATTGTACACATTCTTGGTTGAATGGGTATGGTGATTATTAGCACATCCTAAAGTTTTGGGTGCATGGCTGGACATGATGGAGTCAACAGTCCTTCAGTGTGTCTACTGGGGGACACATTGGAATACTGTGTGTATAGAATTGCATAGGGTTCCAGTGAATGTTTTATGTGGTTGGGTTGTGGCCATTGTGCAGAATACAGAGTACTGCACTGTACTATGATTTATTGGTTCTGTTTACTTAATAGACTGCTGGGAGCAGGGGCAATGTTCTGAAGATTGTGACGATTGTGCAGATTACTGTGTACTGTACTGTACTATGATGTATTGGTTCTGTGTACTTAATAGACTGCTGGGAGAAAGGGCAATGTTCTGAAGATTTTGTGGTTTGGTTGGCAGTAGTAAAATACTATGTGAGTGGAAGTGGGTAGAGGTGCCGGAGGTTGTGTTTTGTTTTTGGATTCTGGTACCTTGCCACATGTTCATATGCATGGCTGCAAAACGTTGCAGTGGGTGTGGCCAAGGCCCAGGGTCTTGGGTGCTTGGCCAGAGGCCATAGGCCATGCACCCAAGAGGGTAGGCCTTGGCCAAATACTATATGAGTGGAAGTGGGTACAGGTGCCGAGGCTGTGTTATGTTTGTAGACTCTGATAACTGCCTACATGTTTGCATGCATGGCTGCATTATGGTGCAGGGTTGGGTAGGAGTGCCAGTGGCTGTATTACGGTTGTGGGTTCCGGTACCTGGCCACATGTTCGCATGCATGCCTGCATAACATTGCTGTGGGTGTGGCCAAGGCCTAGGCTCTTGGGTGCATGGCCAAAGGCCATAGGAATGCCGGTGGCTGTATTATGTTTGTGGGTTCTGGTACCAGGCCACATGTTCGCATGCATGGCTGATAACATTGTGGTGGGCATGGCCAAGGCCTAGCGTCTTGCGTGCATGGCCAAAGGCCGTAGGCCATGCACCCAAGAGGGTAGGCCTTGGCCACACCCACTGCCACGTCCTGCATGCCAACACTGTGATACTGGTATATAGTTTTTCTTTTTCAATTGCATAAAACCTCTACATTTGGGCCAATTCATGCGTACCACTGAAGCCTATTGCTTATGGGATAGTATATGAAAGTTGGAACGATTATCGGAACTGCAAGGTCTACATAATATGCTATGGTTTGCATTTTGTACCTCCTGTTGAAATGAAATGGAATCACAGTTAGGTATACACACATAGAGAAAGTGTTTGTTAGGGACTTGTTCCTGAATGACTTGAGTGCAGAGAGTACATGTATGTTTCCACATGCAGGAAATCTGAAAGATTTGATTTATGGGTATGTTTTTGCTTTCCAATACCTGCAGTATGTACATAACCACTTCCTGTGGATCTACTTGTCTGTCTAACATGCATTAACCATTCAAGCACAGTATTCTAATTCCTGCTTTATTTCTAGGATTGCGTGCAGCATGTCTGTGCAGGCCTATTATTTCTAAACACAACTGGTTTGAGCCTTGTCAATAAATGTTTTTGAAAAATTGGTGCCATTTGCAATACACGATTGCTTGCTATATTTGCAAACTAATTTGCATTAGGTGTTCTCTTTCAACTTTCTGTATAAAATCTGCTAGGGGTGCGTGGGTACTTTTTATGCTTTTAGTTGGAGCTGGTCTATTTTGTGTTGTTTTCAACTGAGTTCCTTTTTGCTAGGCATTCTGTAGCAGCTGTTGTAGAAAAAAGGAAAGTGTATGTCTACACATTTTGTGATGTATATGTGTGCATCTGTGCATGAATGGATGAATATGAGGGTAGGAACACAGATAGAGGTATGTGCTTTTGTAATGGTGTGTTAGTGTACGATAGGAACGCTATATTGCTATTTGGGAGTGTACTGTCTTAGTAAGAGGGGCACCTCCACAATATCATTGCACTTAGTTTGTTGGCTGTCGAGAGTAGGCTTCCTCTAGGTTGCATTTTCAAGTTGATATGCCACTGGCTTTTAGGACAGAGGTAATAAATGCAACTGTTAAAGAAGACAGTAAGACAATATATTTGTTAATGGCATACTGACTGAATTTGGAGAGTGCATTACAGAAAAGGGTAGGGGGATGTGTTGGCAGGAAGACTTTTTGTATGAATGGGAATTTGGGAGCATCAGCATTGTTGGTAAGGGGTAAGTGGTTCATTTGTAAGTGTACCATATAACAAGCCGTTTATCAAGTGTGTGCATTGGTGTAGGAGTATTTACTTTGCAAATGTATTAGTCCTAGTTGTAGAAAGGTAAGAAAAAGGTTGGAAAACGTGTACAGCTTGGAAAAGAAAATGTGTTTGTGTGTGAAATTCCATTACTTTTTCTGCACATATATGCTTCCTAGATGAGTACAGTAATTATTTCACTTCTTGGACTTAGTTGTCTGAATTTACGAATGGTACTGTTGTCAATTCACACATACATGTTTTGTTGTTGTAAGTAATGTTACATTCTGTGAAGTGTGCACGGTTAAACGCAGGCACCCTGTTTTTATGCATGCAATGTATGCACTTGGTTTAGGTTGATAGGATACATTTGGTGCTCCTTTTATGTGATCATTTAACACATTTTGTAGGAGATAAGTTAGTGTGGAAAGAATTTGTACCATTGTCGGAAGGAAAGAAGAGAGTAACTGTTTGGATATTACAAAGGATGATATGGGTAAATGAAAACTTTCCAAGCACATACCATTGAACTGGCACTTGATGGTAGGTGATGGGAGAAATGACAGTATGCTTTTTGAGTAAATTATGGAAGTTCAGTGGCAGATACCCTGCTCAGAGGCACTTATAGCAGAGTTGTAAACATACTGTAGAAAAAATATTCATACCTGTACTTTGTGGTGATGGGTGCCGATGTGGATTAATGTGGATGCAGAAATCTTAGATAGTTTTACAGAAATTTCTACTGGAGGTGCTTTCGAATCACACGAGATATGCACTCTGAATGTTTAACGGTACATATGAAGTGTTGTACAGAAATTATAGTGTTAGATGCAGAGGTCTTGGATGTGATTGGTGGATGCGTGTGTGACTATTTAACAGTACCCAATGAGGGAATGCTGGAAAAAGAGTAGTGGAAAGGGAAGATAGACTGCTCCTGCTTTACTGGGGCACGGCCCTCGCAGTAGTTGGGGAAGCGCACGTGCCTCATCCTGCCCTTCTCAGTATCCTGGGCATGGGAATGGGACTGTGGGGATTATCCAACCAGGTGATGAGGGTGTGCTTCACAGGAAGGGGTGGTAATACCTTTTTTTCATTACTCTGGGTAGTGAGGCTGGCAGAGATGGAGAGACGCACAGTGTTGATCGTGGGTGATGCATTTGTGCACAATCTGCACAGGTATGCCCTGGAAAGAAACTTTGGTGGAAATTTCGATTTGGAAGGAGTGGAGGCTTTGTGTTGCACTGTCAATGTGTGCAGTTTCGGCATTGTGCTTGCACTTTGCAGACATGTGGCCACTGTCGCTACTGTTCATGCTGTCGTGGTGTATTATGGAACCCTGCATTTGGGTTACATGACTTGTTCACATTTATTCTGTCAACTAAAGAAGCTGATGAAAGCAATGATGCAGATTTTTCCCACTGCCAAGGTGGTTTTCTCATCCGTGCCACCAACAAGAGTATGGGACTACCGCAATGTAATGTAATTTGTCCCCAGCCAGAGGTCAGAAGCATGTGTGATTTTGTGGCCTCTGCTGGGATGTTCTTCTGTGACAATGACATCCTTGAATCTCGAAATTGTATTTTGTTTTACAATCTACAAGATGCGTTGAAGAGGTTACTGTAAGAATGTAAGGAGGAAAAGAAAGCAAAAACCCCTATAAAAAATGGAAAAAAGAGGTTTGTTTATAAGCACCTAAAGAAAAAAGGCTCTTTTCAGAGCTACCACTAATAACGAAATGCCCTACCCTGGTTGAAATGTATTCTCTCACTTTTGCATACAGCACAATAAGTCTGCGGACTCTGCGATAGTTCCAGGATTACACATGCCACATCCGGGGCTTTTGAGGATTGTGGGCATAAAAATGGGACTGTGGAGGCTGAGGGATTACTCAATAAGGTTTATGGGTGTGTACACAGAGAATGTGGAAGAATGTGTATTTTTAGAGAGGAATGCAGTTGCTATGGTTATGGCTGTGTTTCAAGGGATTTTGGGGGTGTCCTAGATACATTGGTTGAAAGTGAATGCAAAACACTGTTCAGTGGCTGCACATTTTGGATTCTATCATGTGGATGTGCACTGTATGTAGTACGTGCAATACAGTGGCTGATTTCGGTTCCTATTTATGCCACTTTAGTGATGCTCAATTATCCAGACATTTTTATTCTTCATTGTGGAGGGAAAAGCTTAGGGCATGTTACCGGAATTTCTCTGCAGTTTGCGATGGAGGAGTCACTTGGTCAGGTCATGCGTATGTTTGTCACATTATGGACACACAGATATGGCTGCGTTCTTATTCATTTGGTCCACAAATGGAGAAAGCAAGGCGCATTGTCAAAAAGGCTACTTGTGTCTTTAATAACATGAAGATTTTTCCCACAAATGGCCTTCATTTTACTGGTCCTGGCAATCAGGCTTTTCTGCAACCTATCCAAAATGCATTGCTGCCCTTTTTACAGGAAACATTTTTCTAGTATCTGTTGCACACTTCAACCCTTCGAAATGCAAAAAAACACCACAAAAAACACTCTTTACGGGTAGCCCTTTCTACACGAACGGACTACAATGTTTTTCACAGAGCTACACCTCCCGTTATTTACAGCGCAATTTGTGGAGCGTGTAGGCTGCGCAGCGGCCTGCATCCTTTCATTGGAAATTCCATTTTTGACCTCTGAAAGGTGGCTCTAAAAGGAGCCCATTTTTAACTTTTTTCCTTTTTCCGTTGTTTTGTATCTTTCTTGGTCTTGTAACTCACAACACAGAATGAAAGGAAGTGAAGGGAGGGCACGGAAGGGGAACCAATCACAGGGATAAGGTAGAGGAAGTGCAGAGAGAGGAAGATGTTGGGTGGCTCTCACTTAAGAAGTGGGCAGTAATTCTCCTGCCCCCGGCCGAACTCTCGAAAGCACATTGAAGTTGCTCCCCCCTGCAGAGTACCACATTGCAGTACATACACAATACAATGAAGGAATCCGCTTCCCTACAGGAATGTCCCTGGTGTTGGCAGGAGGAGATGCAGCGAATGCTGTAGAGGAAAGTACTCTACTGCATTGTTCGAAGGGCACTGCCCTCTGCTCTGCTACCTTGTGTTTTAATTTGAGATGTCGTTGCATGGAGGTGGAGCCATAGCTGTACAAGCCATGTTTTCTGTGCCTGAGTAAGTTCATCTCACCTGGTTAGCACGAAACTTCGGCACATCTCCTACTCTGGTAAACAGTTTCCACACCTAGCAGTCATGCTGGCTGCAGACATTGGAGATTTGCTCTACTTCATGATCACTCTCCTCTTGATCCCTATCTACATCAGTATGCCTGTTCCCTTGTCCAGGCCCTCCAGAAGGAGGTGATGGTGGTAAGGGGGATGGTGTGGGTGCTGCTGGCATAGAGGCAGCACCCATGGCTGCCATTAGTTGCAAAGGTAATATAGCACAGCAGAATTGCTAAGAAAGCATTTCCACCACAAAGCAATGTGGCCCACTACTCTGTTCTGCAAAGCCAGAAACAGATTGCGAAGCAGCTCTGGGGTGAGGCCTTTTGTAGGACTGCTGTGGAGCCCTTTCGACTGAAAAACAGGCCTAAATCCCTCAAACAAATAGTTACATGGACAATGGCACACTGTGGGATGTTTGTAAACGTGTACTTTCACAATGGCACTACTTACAATGCAGAACACAGTACATTTCTGATGTTTGAGGGCCTGTATCGTGTCCGGCAAAGAAGGGCCCATGCCCAGCATGGATGCGGTCACATAGTGATGTTGCAAATGTTCTGAAATGGGACAGGTGGCTGCAGAACGTGTATTGGGTGAAATACTGTGTGCGCATATGAATAGGTGTGCCACAAACAGGGTTGTCCTCCCCGGATTCATTAAATGTGGGACACATGTCTGGCGATCATTTTCACACAAGCTGGATGTATGTAGGCTACAGCAACTGCAATGTTCATGTGCACCTCTGTCCTTAGGACATGGGTGGACGCCTCAACCTACTAAAAGTACGTTACAGCTTTTTCCCAGCATGCTGGACATAGGCAGTGTTACCAGGACACCGAGGATGATATGCGCATAGCTGTGGAATGGACAGATGTGTGCTTCCACAACTAATTAAAGGTGCATTAGAAGATGAGGCACATGAGGCCAGTACTAGCGTCCTACGGATACCTACATTGTGATTGTGCATACGCCGGGCAGATGCAGTGTCCCTAGGAAACCTCAATTTTGCTTAACTGCAGCCATCTCGGACAGTACTGTGCACCTCAGACTCATAATGCAATTTTAACACAAAAGGAAAAGCCAGTCACACAACCACCAACACGTTACATCTACACCTTTAATTTCTAAGCTACATAGACACTATTAGGAAAGGGAAGGGGTAGCACACATGGATATATCCACAGGGTAATTGGGGATTTGAACACGTTCGTCATGAGGGGACGCAAGGATTGAGGTCTCAACGTAACGTCTCTGCTCACAAGGACCTTTTTGGGGATGGTGGGCTGGGAAATGGGGAAGGGGTACACGTGAAGGTAGGGCAGTGTTATTTAATGTTTCCCATAATATGTCCTTGTACAACATCTTTTAAGGTGGCTAAATTGTTTAGCAATTGTTGCATTTTGATGTCCAGGCTGTCTAGGTTATTTTTTACACTTTTTCCTTCATTTCCTGTGCCCATATGCTGTTGTGGAAGAGGTGCCGCTTGTAGTCCATTCCTTTCATTTTCAGTATGTTCTGTTGAAGATACAAATGTCTGTTAGGTGTATATGAAGCAATACATATTAACTGTCTTTTAGACTGTGCTGCATACCAATGGCTTTACTATCATTACTCATTATGTCATGCAGGAAATGCTCTTCCAGCCATTCTAGGGTGCTTGGCATTGCTGCATACAAAAAAAAAAACATTATGTTTTCACCTACTGTAAACTGCACAAGCTGTGCAATTATAGGCGAAACCTCAGTGTACTTACCGCGTTGTAGTGACATTCTGCTCTGAATAGTTTGCAGTCCTTACTTTGCCACTTCCTTCTTCGTTCCTATGTAAAGCAGCAGTGCGGTAATATTGTTTGACGCAGACGGTATTTCCCTTATTGGTGCATTCCATTATGGTGTATACCCTATGTCTTTGCTCTGTTTGTTAGTACAGAGTTTGCAGACCTACTCCATTTTTGCTTGCAATGCATGTACATGGTGCTCTTTGTATATGTTCATTGTCTTTCATGAATGGTACCATTATGTAAGAGAACCCCTGCATTTTTCAGCAGTTTCAATGCTAGCCGCTCTCCGCGAACAGACGCACAGCCCACGGTTACTATGCCCATCGGCATGTAGACCTCCATTTGGTATGCTGTATGGTACCTCTATACAAACCAAGGGTATCCTGGTAAAACCCTATGAAATTCAGTGAAAAAACATTGTTAAAGGCACGTTATGGTTCAGTTGCCCTAAGAAAAACCTAGGACATTCAGTGCAAAAACTTTGTTAAAGGGACGTTATACTTACTTTGCACTAACAACAACTTATCCATACTACGGGTATATGTAAAACGGGAAAACCCAGAAATTCGCCAGTTATGGTAAGCTAATCAACCATATCTCGCACCACCACTGTGCTCTGCTAAGACTAACACCCATGACATCAAAGATCACATCACAAATGTCATTGATGACATCACTGATGACACCACATCTCTGGCTTTCTCTTTTTTTGGTCACTGACATATCTAGGCCAGGGGCTTTCTTGAGTGCCAGGCAGGAAGTTAAAAATCAAAAGGTACTACATTTGTAGATTTTACCCTTCTCATATGTTTTTACACTACATTCCTTACAGTTTAGTCACATCATATGATACTTATACATAGGGGAAGAAGCAAGAGTGAAACGCAGCAATCATTTCTGTGCATGAAGATAACTTTCTGGTGATACTGCTGCTTTTTTGCTTACTTTACTTTTCCTATGTGTGCTCATATTTGTATGTGTTGTGGTCTGTTTATGTTTATGTTTATGTTTTCAGTGTATTAGTACAATTATGTAGTAAGTGTGGCATTGTAAGCTACTTGTTACATGTTTCACAGTATGCAAAACTCTGAAACGAAAGCATGCATCATTTCACCATCCAACATGGCAAGATTTTGAATAGTGCACCTCTATGGTGCATGCAGCAGAGAATGCCTACGTTTTTACATAAGTACGGTTATGTACTGGAAAGAACTCGGTAATACAATGGTGTTTATAGCAATGCATTGCTTAATGAACTATGTATGTCATGATCGTTCTCCCAATGAACTGTGATAGTTTTCTGGCATCATTATAATGACAATCCCTTGTGGAGGATTTCATGAACAGTAAATGCACGTGATGTCATCAGTGATTGGATGGTGAAAAGCGTGAAGTGCGTCAGATTTTTGGAAATGCCTGCCATCTTGGATTCCCGGACAGCAGCCGGTGTCCGCGGACATCACAGTAAAAACATATTAAAAAGCACAACATTGCACTTGTCAAACTTATCAAATAATCTCTGGGGTGAGGAGGGGTGATGAGTATGGGATGGGATATGGCTGCAAGAAGCCAAAAAATGTGTGTTTTTCGCTGCAGAAGTTCAGATGTTCGCGAGCAGTCCTGAGAAGTTCAGGGACACTTCAGATGTTTGGGGGCAGTTTTTGGATGGCATATAACTTTGGCACCACTCAATAAAAACTGCATGAATTATATTCCTGACCTAATTCGGAATGAGTTTGCAAAGTTTGGTGGGATTCTGTCAAGAGGGGGCAAAATTAGAGGGGGGTCCAAAATGTAAAGGCTTATAAATGAGGTGCCATTTGATGAATCTACACTTAACGTTTGTGATGTTATCTTTGATGTCCTGGGTGATAGTCTTCGCAGTGCACGGTGGTGGCGCGAGTTATGGTTGCTTAGCTTACCAAAACTGGCGAATTTCAGATGTTTTTCGGTTTTATTTGTAGCCATAACGTCCCTTTAACAAAGGTTTTTTATTGAATTTCATAGGTTTTTATATATGGGAGTACACCAGTGGCCTGGAAGGTCATACAGAGAATTGGAGTGAGCACCTTTCCTTATTTGTCCATTTTTCGCAGGACTTGAGGGGTGGAATCCTCAAGACCTGCCAAGGTGCCGCACCAGGGTTATATATGCCCGACTTTGGAGTGCCTCACTTGAGGCTACACTCCCCCCCTTTCTCCACTGTGGGATTGGGCGTGAGCATTTTCTCTGCTGACCAGATGACTACATCTACCAGTAGCCTTTGCAGCAGATTTTTATCACCTGCACCTGCGGTGAGCTGCAAGTCCACCCAGCCTCCCTGATGACGTGTATTGGCACAGAAACCGGTCGGAGGAGTACACCAGTGGCCTGGAAGGTCATGCAGAGAATTGGAGTGCGCACCTTTCCTTATTTTTCCATTTTTCGCAGGACTTGAGGGGTGGAATCCTCAAGACCTGCCAAGGTGCCGCACCAGGGTTATATATGCCCGACTTTGGAGTGCCTCACTTGAGGCTACACTCCCCCCCTTTCTCCACTGTGGGATTGGGCGTGAGCGTTTTCTCTGCTGACCAGATGACTACATCTACCAGTAGCCCTTGCAGCAGATTTTTATCACCTGCACCTGCGGTGAGCTGCAAGTCCACCCAGCCTCCCTGATGACGTGTATTGGCACAGAAACCGGTCGGAGGAGTACACCAGTGGCCTGGAAGGTCATGCAGAATGCAGAGAATTGGAGTGCGCACCTTTCCTTATTTTACCATATATATATATATATATATATATATATATATATATATATATATTCAATGAAAAAACTTTGTTAAAGGGATGTTATGGTTAAGTTGCACTAATAAAAACCTTTGAAATTCACTGAAAAAAGCTTTGTTAAATGGACGTTATGTTCAAGTTATCAGCCCAATCAAAACGAGAGTGGATAACGAGGTCTCTGGACCATTACCCCCCATTCCACCCCATAAAATGGGGGACGAATGCCATTAGCAGGCTAGGTTTCCAAAGCGATAACCCGTGCTACTAAAAAAGAGGATTTTGGCGTCCCGGTTTAGGAAGGAAAATCCTTTTCCAAGATGACCACCATGGAAAGGGAAGGCAGGGGTTCCATACAGGTCCCCTCTTCGCTTTCAATGGCAGCCTGCAAAAGGCAAAAACAAAACATTGTGACCATATTACCATGAGCACATTTTTCTTCCCATTCACATCTATCCTAATTTCGAATAACTTTACCACAAAGCCAGTCCCAGGTGGACATGGCCACTTTAATTCTATGTTTTGTCCCTTCTGGTCATGGCGAGTAGCCACATTGTCTGGATCATGACCTTATAGCATGACCCCGACATTCTGGCCACTGCCCATGCCTACAGCCTACCCCTCAGTCACTAAAGCTATACTGCTATTTTTTTTAACTACATTATGACACTTGTCAAATAAGAAAACACTGCCACATTTGCAAAACCATGCTTTTCGATCGTTGCCAATTAGCCTTACTCAAATTTGCTGGACATCCACCCATGTTTTATTTTTCAAAACTGTCAAAAGAGTACACAAATGATTCATCATATAAGGTGTGCACAAAATCCCAACAAACATTGTAAACCCATTTGAAATCACGTCAGAAATATTCCACCCATCAGCATTACCCATCACCTCACAAAACATTATTTCATAAGTTTCACAAGTGCAACGCTCAGAAAATATTATTGTCCCGAGGGTTTGACCAGGTATTTTTGTACATACGTTAATCTATTGCAAACATTTCCAATGCACCGTACGTCATTTTTCCTCTTTTACAAACATACGAAATTTGACAGCAGGGCACGTCCATCTTGTGCTATTCTTATCCATTGCTGCATCTGCCTAAGGTAAACTGCCCTGATGTCACTAAATCATATGCTCCCCCCTGACCCTCACATAACCAACCCTAGTGATATTCAACACCTTTCTCAGTGACGTTACTCTTCATCGTAGCGAAAAGTGCCCATAATCATCTATGTGCCGTGACGCAGAACCCGAAAATCAACACACATCAACTAACAACATAGCATGTCACAATTCGAAATATTAAACCGGTCTTTAAACGAAAAAACTAACACTGTACAATTTGTAAAGTACTTTTATTTCACAATAAACTGTCTGAGAACATCCGACTATTCCCATATTCAATCAAATTGCAAATTTGTTTCTTCGATCGTGATCGAAAATGTTAATCATGAGGAACACGTTCTTTTCCCATATACAAAGTGTTTGTTTTCGATAAAGGAACCGCTTGGGTCACACAGTGAATTCCAGGGTGTCTGCATGAACTTGGGCCTAGACCACCATAAAAGATGGTATGTTACTCCTAATCGCTAGTGCAGCATATGAGCACATAGGCCCTGGGCGATCGTCCCACAAAACAGTCACAGTGATCCAGCCGTTGATGACTACGTGCACCTGGCGAATAAAGAAGCCATCAGTAGGCATCTGGAGGAATCCATGGCAATCGCAGTAAGGCAGCATGTAGCTATTTGGAAAACATAACAGAAAATATGTATCAATACCCAACCTTTTTACCAATACATCTAATCATTTCTTAATTCGGCATACAGTTTATACTAACGATTAGCACGTAGAGCAAACAATCTCAAAAAAGAAAAAAGAATGTGGAAACTGATACACAAATCGATAGGGTCATACATGACATTTTAAAGAAATATCAGCGCTGAACCTGGGTGGATCTACTGATAGTCTACATACAGTTAGATTCTGCACTCCTCATAAACACAAAAAAATGACAACCACACAGAAAGATAGTACTTCAGTTACATTGACAGAATTAATGTTCAGATAATAATAAATTAAAGCTTGTTCCGGTGTACAGTCATCAAAAGCAAAGTTACATGATATTCACCATCTCCATTCTCTTTGCGTAACTTACACTGCAATGCTCAATGCACTTGCACCAAAGAATCTTCATGAACTGATTTTACATGTTCCTTACAAACCTTTAGACTGCATAACCTTATCAAATGTTCCTTATTCCAAACCTCCTCTCCAGGTTCCATGTAATAATGTTGCCACAAAAATATCGCCATGCAAAAATATTGCCGAAAAATGGTTGTTTTTTGTGGCGACATTATTGCATTGCATTGAATTTTTAAAAAAATTTTTTTTGCCCCTGTAGCCATATATATGGTCACCCAAATAATATTGCCACAACATTTTCCCGATATTAATACCTGATACCCTCTCCCTGCATTCTTACTGAATATTCCCTTTCCCTCAAGGTCAAAAAACAATCGACCGTTACAGTTTCTGTCCCTGCGTGGGCTTCCTTAGCTCGCAACCAAAAAATCAAAGCTGGCGACCTTCACTCAGAATACAAATACATTCTCACATGGCTCAACGCATTCATGAGAACTGGTACTCGCATTCATGTGCAGAGCCGCTGTTTCCATCAAACACTGCAGGAGACTGCCTTAGAGGCCAAACTCTAGGGGGCGCCAGTCTGACTCCAATATTATTTTAAATACATTGGAACACAGACACATTAGTCCTTCGCCTGTACTTTACGCACATTATATTGAGGAACACCTCCAAATGTACGGTATAACTTTTGTAACAAAAAAAACACTTTTTTACTTCTTGCTGCCACATCCCATCCCAGCCTCCTCAACCCTCACCTTCCGAGACAGTATTTGATAAGTTTAATAAGTGCAATGTTGTGTTTTGTTATTTGCGGCGATGTCTGCGGACATCAACACACGGATGAAAGATGGCAGGCGCATCGGAGCAATCTGACATACTTCACGCACTTCACCATCCAAAGAGGGAATGCGTCACATGTCCACAGACATGACGTGCCCAATTAGCCAATCGTTATCTTGTCCGCGGAGCGAACAGGGAAGTGTGACCGCGGAGCAGACATAGCTATCACTAATTTTTTTAGACCTACTTTTTGATCATTTTTTTAAAAAATACTGGATGGATTTTCACCAAATTTGCAAAAGCATGCTTTCGGGACCAAACCGCTGCTCCTGCCACAAATTTGATAAAAATCCGTCCAGCGGTTGGATCTGTAGCCGTGCGCAAAGTTTTTCCCCATTCAGTCTATGGGAAAAAAATACATTTTGGGACCCCCCTATATTTTTGCCCCCCCTGGACCAAACCTCACCAAACTTTGCAAAAAAATTCAATGTGGGCCATATATTCTTGTTTTTGCAAAGTTTAGTGATGATTCGTCCAGGGGGAGCGAAGTTATAAGCCGGCCAAAAAGTGCTCTTCCTATGGGATTAGCAACTTAACCATAACTACACGGCCACTACTGTGGCCGTATAATATACTATTGTGAGCATGTTGCTGATCCAGTGAAAACATTTGTGTCACGAGATGTAAGGGTTGTATATGTTTGTGTTTGTGTATGTGGGTTGGGGAGGAACACGCTTTGAGCCCCCATAAGCTGAATCAATGAACCCAATTAAACCATCTTAGCAGAGCATACATCTGCATTGTTATCAGATGAGAAGAGACATTTTCAGTGTCTGATAGCTACCCTGCCATGTTAGAGAAGCGCTAGGTTTTACTACCAGAGAAGCTGGGTGCAGGGGGGGTCCTCCTCCCTATTAAAATCAGAGGTTTTATACTAGCCTGGGTGGTCTTTCTAGAACCCGACAACCTGATAAAGCAATGGTATAATGAGATACTGTACCATTGAAGCTCTGTAAAACAACATCAAAAGGAAGAAAAGTAATAAAAAAAAGGAGCCTACACCAAGCAAGAAGTAACGCAGCTTTAATGGGCCAAAACAGCTGGGAGACATGGTTCAGACAGCCCTGTGGAACTGAATTGAATGAAATGATCTTTCAACGCCACTGACAGCGGCCCTACTTTTTATACAAAAATTACAAAATGCCATACAACATTTTAGTTACATTTTCGGGGCAGGTCACAGGAGCTGATTGGTGGACATATGTCTGACCCCTATGGTATTCTTTACCTTAAAGGACCTCTATTGGGTAAAACATTTCTTGAAGCATATCACATCAACATGCCTGTGACATCACAAACCTTCCCACACCGCCCCACAATTACGTTATTGTGCTGATCAGTCAAAAACACTACATTGTAATTGGTTGGCATTTTCCGCTATACAAATGGATAACCTGCTGCATGCTAATAGGGTATGGCATCTTGAGATGGCGCGGGGACAGACCTTCTCACCGAGTCTGATCAATGATGTGCTCCATGGACACTTTACAATGTGGCACCCTTGGAACACCAAAACCTCTCGCTGCTGATTGGTTCCCTGTCGCACACCAATTAATCCCTACCCCATCGCTCTAGCCCCCAGCTCACTTCTCATGCCTTGCCACCAGGCTTGCTTCTAAAAAACCTACCCAACACTGTGACTATGTTTTTATGAACTTTCTTTGATTTCACTTGCCCTGACAATTCTCTTTGGACACCCAGATGCCTGGCTTTCTGGCCTTGAACTTGTCTCATGGAGAGACTCTGATAGGACTGCGCTCTCTTGGGAAACTTCATTCTTGGAACATTCTCATGCACTGTTTCTGTTGAGTCTTCAAATCATGAGCCTTGCTATCCAAAGCCTACTGCCTTTTATTATACACTGTCTAAGAAAATGATTTCCTAACATGAGCCTACAAAAGCATTCACATATTGCTCGAAAGCCTCCTACCACATTACCCCATAGTGCACCTTGCACCCCACCGCTAAGCCCACGATACAGCAGATACCCTATCACTAAACAAGTAACAAACACTCCTTTCCATTCCCCCGTTGTGCTGCGCAAGCTCATGTGTCTTAACAAACCATATCTATACTACCGGCGCCAAACTGAATGGCGTCACCACTTCTGATGTCACCCACCATGTGACTTGTGAGTCACCACGTTACTTGCGTAACTGGTACGTGCGCCCCCTTGACAATGCTGGACCTAGACCCTTACAACAATACCAATGAACACATTTCTTTCTTTCTCTGTGTTTGCCATCTCTTAATCCAGTAGAATTAGGATCAATAATAGCATACATTGATTTGCATCATGTAGGATACTGTAGTATGTTGCATCATTTTTGGATTGTCGGGATCTCCTGAGCTAGTGCTTCAACAATAGAATTATCAGCTATGGTTCTGGAATTAAAGGTTGGAGCAGACAACGGGGCAGGTACTCAAATTGAGGAATTGCCAGATTTCCACATTGGTGTATCCAAAAAGAAGAGGACTGCAAATACATAGCGCTTTGCCTCTTTATCATTCCCACAACTAGCGCCTCCGATTGTGGAGCCATTATGCATTTAATCTCATCACCTTTTGGTTCAAGGATGTTTCTTTTATATTGTCCAAATTGTCGTTCTTCTGGACTTTACACTGATGAATATACCATAATGTGAAGTGGGAGAGTTAGATTGGTCTCTTCTTCTCCATTAAATACTAGTTTCCACAATTGTCGAACATTTATTTGCCAAATTAAGGCAAAATAATGTCGAGTTAGTTTCTGTGTGTATGATAGCAGTGATGATATGCATTGTTCTTTGTTCATTTATTTACGCTGTTGAATAGGGAACTGATGTAGTTACTTCTTGGGTGGTTACTGTACTTTACATTCCTTCCACTAAATTCCTTTACTTTTAAATTAAGAAGATCAATAGGTGTCCCCCAAGGGGCATGTGATGGATTGCTGCCTGAAACAAAGAGATCAGTGAGATCCAACCTTTGAAAAGTAAGCAATCAATGGCTGATGGCGGATGCTACAGGGGAGCACGCCCTATACCAAGATCTCCAGGGTGAATGCTAGAGTGACAATCTGAATCTCCCTCTACCAGACTAATTGAGGAGCGGCAGCAGTAACAACGATAGGATCTCCAGGGGACATCACCAACACACCGGTGTAGAACCCTTAAGGGATCCCCTCAACCAGCACAAGCAACCTGGACTGCTAGCCGATACTCGGCACTGGCAGAGAAAAAGAGATTAAGGGGAAGGCCCCAAAGAGAATTTCGGTCCCGCTGTAACTTGGGAACCGCAGAGCCAAGGGGAACAATGAGACTTCTGTAATTCCCCCAATGGCTGACACAAATGCGACTGTTTGCCTGCAGGCTGCGGCGGTGGACCCAGTGCATGGCCCTGAGTGAGTGGAGCACCTCAACGCCCAGTGGGCAGAGAGAGGTGGGAGAAGACACTACTGAGTCCTCATCCATAACTACGGAGATTAATCTGATCTCTGACTCTGTCGCAGCACCTGGACACGACAGGAAAAAGTGATTAGCAAAAGGATTAAAGGCCCTGCTGTCCCAGTGTTTCTGAATCACCCCACAGAATAGCATACAAAACCCAGTTGTGCAACTAAGTGAGTCACGGTCCCCCAGAGTGTGGAGCAGTGGTGGCGAAAGTGTGGAGGTAATTGGAGCACCCATCCATGAGATCTGGCCTTTGCAAAGTGAGCGATCGAAGGCTGACAGCGGATGCTACAGTGGAGTACACCCAGGGCCAAGATCTCTTTGGTTAATGCTAGAGTGATAATCGCAGTCTCCCACTTCCGGGCTCATCAAAGAGCTGCAGCAGTAATGATGGTAGGAGCCCAAGGGGACATTGCCAACACCCTGGTGGAGAACCTTGAAGGCAGCCCCTCCCTGCACACGAGCGATCTGTACTGCGAGCCGCTACCCGGTGCGGCGGTGCCTGCAGGGAAAATAGAATAACAAGGCCAGGTAGGCCCAAGGGAAGGCCCCAAAGAGCATTTCGTTCCTGCTGTAAACTTGGGAACTGCAGAGCCAAGGTGAACAATAAAACTTCTCTGCTCCCCCCAAAGGCCAACACAAATGCTGGTGTGTGCCTGCTGGCTGCCGCGGAGGATACGGTGCATGGCCCTAAGTGAGTGGAGCACATCAACACCCAGCAGACAGAGCGAGGTGGGAGGAGACAGTATTGAGCTCTTAAGAGACCTGGAGAGAGTAATCTGATCTCCGACTCGGCAAAACTCTGTTGCAGTATCAGGACATGACAGGAAAAAGTGATTAAGGATTGAATGCCCTGCTGTCACAGTGTTATCCGAGTCACCCCACAAAATAGCGGACAAAGCCCAAACTGAGCACAGCGAAATGAAAGTGCATGGGCCACCAGGATGTGGGTGGTCCAATTTGCTTGGCTCCGAGAGGAACAGTGCAGAAGAGCAGACCCCAGGGTATTGTTGAGAAGGGCCACAAATACCTGGTACCAGTAAGTTTACAGTCAGCAAAGGTTTCTAGTGGAGCCCACCTGTTCTTACCTTGAGCTTCCTGCAGAGGTCCACTATGAGAATATATCACAGAGAAGACCAAACATAAGGTGAGCTCCGGAAGTAGTAGAGGCATCCTGCAATGGGTCTCCGATATAAACTCCTCATCAGGGAGAGACAGACCCCTAGCAAGGTAACATTAGAGGCACTTGAATGAGGGAAAGCTAGTACAATGGCCCAGCAAGGTTCTGTAAGGCCTTTACCTACAGGTCTTCCCTTGGCTACTTCAGATAGGAATCTCACCAGATCTGGCCCATAATTGGCCACCAAAGAAGGGACTTAGCTGGGTCAGCCTCCAAGAAAAGGACAAGGATTCCTGAAGTCAGCAAATGAGCCCCAGGTGAGAACCCCCACCCTTGTACTATACAGAGATCAGCCATAAAGTGGACAGAGACGCTTGTCCTTTCTGGTCAATCTTGAGGTCATTCAGGCCCTCACTACAGGGGGAGGAATATGAAAAGACCAGGACCACAGAGAGGGTTCCCCGGATGGAGGGTGATTATACCCCAATGAGCTGGAGGGAATACCTACAGAACTTTAAAAACCCTACAACAATGCCTACAGAACAGTTGGCAGCAAAGATCAGGAAGCAAATGGCCATTAAAAAGATATTGTGGCAATGCTGGAAGAAATAACAGGCATAAGGACTGACATCGGTCATAGGCTCGACTGGTTGGATAAGAAATCGAAGTCCTAGATGACAGAATTCAGAGTCTTGAAGCTAATCAAACCTCAGTAGACATATTAGAGACACACATGGATAAGAGGATCTCAGAATTGGGAAACCTCATAAAATAGGAAGCTTCATAACCAGTGTCCCAAATTAGAAGCCATTACATTTAGCTTATGGGCTACCTTCCATTCTGGCGCAACCAAGGATGGACAATTTGGGACTTTTTCTGTCACCAATTAAGATGAATTTACAACCCATTGCCACTGTATTATTCGAGTTGATCCAGTGATGAAATTGAGCATATTAAAGCTCTGTTTTCTTGCCCTGAAGAAGGCCGAGCCATATTTAATCATAGGCTGGTGAGTCTAATGGTAACATTTCACAATGCATTTTTTTAAAGTGAGTTCTCTAATTATAAAAGATGGACATTTAAAACACTGTATTTTAAGGACATTGTTTTGAGCAATGATGTTACCACTTATACACAGGTCCATATTAATTTAGGATACATTGTGTTGCAATAAACATGTATTCTTTTCTCTATTTTCTTTACCTTATTATGTATATGCACTAAGCACATTGGTGTTCTGTTGTGTTGTAATGACATGTTCCTGCAGGAACATGTGTTTAGGCTTTTAGTTTTTGTGTTTTGCTTTACTATGGCAATTGATTTGTTGGCAAAGGTGTTTGGTAAATTGAGATTGATGTATGAACTGATGTCCCTTTTTGTTTGCATGGTCATTTTCTAAACAAAATGTTCTTAGACACAAATATATTTATTTTTGGAAGAAAAAAAATATATGTGTTCATATTTATTTCAGAGAAAAAGGTCTTCTATATGTTGGAATCTTAAAACCAACAGACTTAATTTATTTCTGTTTAGTCTCCCCTGTTGCGTGACTATAAATGTTCAAAGGGGGCAGCTCTCTTTTGTTGTTTTGCTTTGCCCATTAAACCAATACAAATGCCTTGCCACTGTAAGAAGACACGGCCACAAAACCAAAAAGGGCTCCACCAATGTTGGTCAGAAAGCCCAGAAAGAACACATATCATGTTGTCTTTGCCCATAATGGCAGTAAAAATGCCATGCCACTGTAAGAAAATATGCCCATTCTGGCTTCACCAATGTAGGCCAGCATGCCCAAGTAGGAACACTCATCATGTTGGCTTAACCTAATGCCATCCGCTAAAATAAATTAGCCACTGTAAGACAACTTGTCCATACTGGCTTCCCCAATGTAGCCCTCAACTTCCATATAACCACACTAATCAAGTTTGCTTTGCTAATAATGTCAGAAAAATGTATGCCCACTGTAGGAACACATGTTCATACTAGCTTCTCCACTGTAGAGCAGTATCCCCATGTAAGAACATGCCATCTGTTGTATCTACAACAGAGCAATCATTATGTTGGCTTTGCCATAATGCCAGTAAAAACGCTATGCCCATAATGCAAGAAAACATTTCTTTTCTTCTTGTGCCAAGTTCCCTCAACCCACTATCCCCATTTAAGAAAACACATGTTCGCTTTGCCCATTCATTAAAGCGCACACAAAGATGGATGGGTGGCACCGTACAAAACTCATAGCGGATTGATGTGAGAGAAGTGGCCCCTCTGAATCTGAACAACTTTATGGTTTTAGAGGGTGGTTGTTAAGGGAACATGGGTTCTCTCACAAACTGTTGGGAATGTCACGCAAATTGGTAAATATCTACTGTTTATAGAAAAGTCTCAGCTGGTTTCTGTGTTGCCCTTCAAATGCTGCAGTGAACACTCTTGTTTCTACATTGCTTTTCTCAAGATGCATTGTCTAGTTGTGAAAAAGGAGACATGTGTGCAGGCACCCAGTTTAAAATATAAATCTTACCTGTCACTGTTGTTATTCAGATATGACAAGCAGCACATTTTTCTCCCTGCAGGAGAATGTTCCTCCAACAAAAAGTTGACTTCTCCAAATAATTATTTTTGGATAGTTCGCTAGAACACACCAATTCCAGCTGTCCCTTCAGCACAACTCAGAAAACAAATGAGACTTATAGCCTAGTAATTGCTTTCGCCTAGGTCCCCTCAAGACATGTTTGCAACATCTAAAAGTGACATGCTTGCATCTTAGCCTTCCCTTAACCCTCCTAGTACTTCTTATCTAGACTGGCGACTGGTTTGCTTGCGCCTCTTGGCACTGAATGGTTGAAAAACTTGGCTCCTTGCCTTTATCATGAGTCAGTGACTCCCTGGCTGACCCAACCTTCAGGCTACCCCACAGGTCATGCTGCCCACAGGCCCAGTCCATGACTACACAACATCAAACTGTACAGCCAAAGAATGTTGATGAAGTGTGTTACTGACTCCGACATAGTAGCCTACTGTGCCGTTTTGGGCAAGAGAGGATAGTGGAAGGACGAAACCTCAGATGCTCCACCAGCCTCCTGCTTGAACACTCCTTATGCCATCTGCATGGAGTCTAAAGGGTTCCTTGCATAATACAAAGATTCACTTCATGGTGTAGAACATGCCTGTGACAAATCAACCTCCGGGGCACCAGTGGGCCAGGGATGAACATCGATTTCGAAACCATCAATCAGCCCCACACCTCTAGTACACCAGAAGGGATAACAGATTGGAAACACAAGTAAATTATAAATCTCTTTGTCCAATTTTTGGTAACGTGGATGGAACGGCAGACTTATATCTGCAAGGTCGTGGATTGTTGGTTAGTTGCAACACAGCGAAAATACAATTATTACCCAATGATAAAAGGGACTGTCCATTCAAGGTTGTATAAAAATATCTGCTTTATTATTATTGCAACAAGACAGTTCTAGTATACTACAAAATACAACCCACCCTGTAAAGCAACACAGAGGACCGACACTTTCATGAAGGAAATGGATGCACTCTGGATACTGACATGAGGGTAGTCCGTAAAGCAATCAGTCTTAACTGTTCAAGATTATTTGCTTTCAGCACCAAGGAAGAAAGGGGTCATAAATGTCACAAGGGGCCTTCGGAGAAGGACCGGGTTGAAAGAACCACAATGTAATTGGTGCTTGAGGTGACCTTGATGCTCGACAGCATCAAGTCGGCTTCAGGATGCTTTGCAGCTCCTGTGACAGAGTTGAAGACGGGAGACAGCTGCAGGTATCAGGTGGCAAGAAGTTCGGCATGCAAGGCTGGACAGACAGCTGCAGGTTGGCCTACATGGAGGCTCAGGGTCAAGAATTGCTGTCTCTGTGCTGGTTGGCAGATCTAGAACGCTGGTCGAGGCATCTCGGGTGGCTTTAATTACTGCAGTATGACAACAGTGAGTGGTGCAGCCGATCGAAGTTCAAGGGCTCGACTGCCTTGAAAATATCCTTAAAAGATGGACGCTTACTCCTTGTTTCTTTGCTAGGCTCGTGTCTTCATTTAAGGTGGACGGCCGAAAGCTGAGGAGAGTGTTTGCAGGGAACGGCCTTGTCCTTTGTTCAGACACTCTCTGGCACTTCCCACCTAGGAAGCTTGCTGGCAGAACCTAGCAGGGCATACTGTGTGCTGGATGGGTACCAGTTCTGGAGCTGCTGGGCATGTCCCCTAAGTTTTGTATCTTCCTCTATTCCCTGGGAAATGTTTAGGGGAGGGTCATGCTTCTCTCTTGGAAATCCTGGCCTTCCTACACTGGTGGAAGCTGTAAGGGAGAATGTAATTTCAGCTAGGGTCCAAATGAGTCCTTCTTGTTACTCCTTTCAAAGTCTTTGGATGATCTGATAAGTGAAGGGCACAGCCCTCTTTTAAAGCCAAATGGACCCTAGTGATTGTTGCAAGCTTAATGAACCAATCATAGGTCCCCACCAACAATCTTCTATCAAGCATGAGGTCATAACCAGAGTGCTTTGCAACAGGAAAGGTAAGGGGTGACAACATGTACCTGGTGGAGTAGACAGCAATTCTTCCTGTCCAGCAGGGCTTCAAGGTCAAGCGTCAGTTAATCCAGTTACTCGTCGTAGTGGACTTCAGCTTCTGAACACGATTCCTAGCAGTGAGAGGTCCCCAGATATACTGTTGATCACCCATTCATTCCGCTGGGTCACACTCAAGCATCCAATCACAACTACGGGCATTCATGTAGGCAGGCAGTCAATCAGGCACACGAGGTATTCAGGCCATTCACTTCTCTCCAGGCACTCACAACAAGTTATGTGTATTGGGACAAGTACCGAGCCATTCAACACTCCAAGCTGCATTCATACCGGTTTCGGGCAGGGTTGTCTCAGTCATTGTGTCAATCACCAGATACTAGACACCCACAACACAGAATGCATTTTCGTCACACACTCTATTCACCCAGGTCCTACCCACAGGAGGTACCCACAACATACATCACCGGGAAGGCTCCAGCTAGTCTGGCCGGGCTTTCACAACAACACCATATATGGCATTTCCACCCAACAACCAGTCAGGGGGAAGGGACAGAGTCAAGGCTTCCCAGGACTTTGGGAAAACAAGGTAATGGGTAATAGAAAGCAAGAGGCCACTGGGGCCAGCTTGTTTTCCATCAGGAATCAACGGATCCCAATGGCAGGGCAGGGGTATCCCAAAATGGAGGATACACCGCGCACCTGTCAAATTCAGCATGGAGCTGCCACCAGCCCATACCCTGCTCTGCGGGCCACCCACAGGTGCCCAAAAAACATACACTAGGGGCACAGGGTTGTACCACCACCCATCACCCATGGGTGCCACAAGGGTATCCCACTGGTCCGTTCACCAAACCAAAAGAAAGAGAGCTGCACCGCCAGGAGTCCCACATGAACTCCTGCACGGAAAACACGACAGAACACACGATAAAAAGCAGTAAAGGACAAGGATACGGAGGCCCTGTCCCTCCGATGCATTTCCAGCATCACACTGAGGAACAGTCCTTCAGTTTGGAACTGGGAGGAAGAATGACTAAGAATGTGTAAATGTAAGAAAAGAGAAAGGTTGGAAGACTCTCCGTAAAATCACCTTACTGGACTAAAGCGGTATCTCACCCTGGTCCTATGACAGGAAAGACTGCTCTGGTCTTCGGCTGGGTACCTCACTGGTGGAGCGGAAAATAAGTGAAACTGCACTACAGGATGACGCAGAAGAGAGGAATTGAATAACTGCCCAGTAGAAGGGTTGCAGAGTTAAAGTGGTGGTGTAAATGAAACCGGCAGCAGGACTGGAAGGAATCCTTCCGTGGAACATTTGCGGAAATTCTCCAAAGGATTTAGAATACGGAAGGCAGACGGAGCCAGAAGGTCGCTCTGCCGCTGCCCTGGGATTCTAAAGAGAACAAACAGATAGGATCTGTGTCAGATGTCAGGCGGAACTGCTACCTACAAAGATTCCGTCGCTCTAAGAGAGACTCGAGAGAAGATGAACCTACCGCACTAGCGCCTCTATGAACCCTAAGAGCCTTGGATAGGAATCCGAGCTTTCTCTGAGGATTAGTGCTGACCGTGGGACTTGTGGGAATAGATAGACTGAAGGGAAATAAGAATAGATCGAGTAAAGAAGAAATTAAGATTCGTTATGCAATCAGTCAACAATGCTAAACTATAATGAACTTACGGAACGCTGGCTGTCTCTAAGAGAGTAGACACGGTTATGGAAAAGCCTTGCATGTCCGTTTGCTGTTAGCTGTGGCTATACTAAAAAACTACAAATAAATATGTTTTTTTCTCTCCCCCAAACTCCAATCAAGTCTCCCTAACCTGCCTACCAGCTCCACTCCAGTCCCTGTGGTCCTCCTTTATCCCCTGGTCTGTACCAATCCCCCAAAACACTCAATGCATCTATGATACTACTCCACCCAAAATGTCTGATAGCCACGGCTACCACAATTCCACAAACACACAACGTGCACAGGGTACCACATCTACCTGCGGGTAGCAATGCTGCTCACTGAGTGGCTGCTGGATAGCCACAGATAATTACAAGAGTACCATTAACCAATTAAAAACTCAAAAACACACAAATCAAACATACCCTGCTCATGCAAACTACTAGAAATGCAAACTAGAAATCATTTTCCTGGAAACATTGAAAGACTGCAGATATCATGGCTGGTTTGAAAATTGTGTGGTTGATCAGAGACAGTTGGCTGCTTTGGTTGCTGGACCTAGGTTTGAGAAATGTTGCAAGTAAATGGTTTGGATTGTGGGGAATGCGTTGGTTCCAAGTTATTCCAAAATTGTTAAGTCTGAGAAATACAGGGCAGCCAGACGTCATACTAATTCATTGTCGAGGCAATGATTTGGGTAATGTAAGAGGTGTGTCCCCTACTTCAATGATGAAACAATTAATGGGAAAACTAATGAAACTATTTCCTCACGCCATCTTTATCTCTTCCAATTTGACTGAGAGGCAAAAATGGAGATGGACCACCAAATGTAATGGTAAAATTGAGAAATCACAGAGAAATGTTATAAAGTACTTCCAGCATTCATGAGAGACCACAACCAATTCTGGATTTCAAACAACAACATACAATTCTACATGTCCAATTTCTATAGACATGATGGAGTACACCTATCCGATGAAGGAAATGCAGTGTTCCTCCATGACATCAAAACAGTACTCCAAGTGTGCTAAAATACTACACTCAGTTACCCCAAAAGAGTCCTTTTAAGGACTACATAAAACATATAAAATACACAAATACAATAAAATAATAACCAAAACATTATTTGCATTATACCCGCAGCTACAGTTCATTGACTTTTATTATGGTTACACATTGCTAGTTCAAGGGAAGGCACACATTGGGTTTTATAATACAATAGAACTAAAAAGAGCAATACCATACAATACTGCTCATTAAGTTAGGTAAGATAGCTGAAGATAAAGAAAGCAGAGAATACTACATAACAGTAAACTAGGTAGCGAAACATTTAATAAGCACAAGATATAATAGCATGAGTCACAATACACAGACTAAAATACGGTGTATGCGGCAACTAAAACTAGAGTAGGGTGGCTCCATTTTGTATTAATGTTTTTAAACTATGTCCTTCTTTTTTTTCAAACAGTTTCAAATGTACGAAAGTTTAAAAACACACTGCAGAAATAGATAAGATTCCCAAATACCTTCCGTGTCACTGACCTTGGCCTTTGGCCATGGCCAGTGATTTTTCACCCCCAACCTCACAATACCTATAAAAATAACTTTTAAAAAGAAATAAAACACTCACATCCCAAAATGTAAGCTGTGGGTACTGAACTACACACTCCCTCGGCTATCAGTACTCCTTTATAGTCTCGGATGTAGCCGCAGACATTGGAAAAATGTCAACAAACAAATGATTTCTTGCCCCCCCAGGCCCTCACAAAGTGTCCCCCCATCTGTGCCAGCTCCCCCACTCCCTAGATGGCCTTCTCACCTTGCCCACCCTCTCCTTTTCCCCCCACAACACATGCTGTTTCTGTGACACAGTTTGCTTTGAGATGTTGGCTATTCGAGGCAATAGCTGAGGCTACAGAAAGCTTTGTGATGCAAACTCAGTCCCTAGACCCCCTTCAACTCTCAAATTTCACTTGACACCCTCTAGCCACCCCCGACCCCTCCTCTAGCCTGGTGGTATTTGCATGTTTTCTAACCTACACATAGCTTTTTTACAGTGTTTCATTTTCTCATATCCTCACCTGTAGCCGCGGATATCACTTGAATCAAGAGAAAAACAAGATGGCGGTCGTTTCATTGATAAAAACACCCAATTTTGGGTAAATCCCTGATGTATAGTTATCTAGTTTTGCACCCCCTTCTCGGTCAAATATTTAAATGACTACTGCATGAACAACCCCAAACCATGCATGGATCACGAGTCAACGCTGTGTGCCTAAGTTGTTTGGGACCTGGTCCAAATCTGTCCAACGGTTTGGGCTGTGCACTTTGGCAAAAAGTTACCTTATTTGTCTATGGGAAAAATAATGGGAAGTAGGTTGCACTTTTGGAAAAAAATGTTTGTATCTTCTTATTACCCTTTTCATTGTTTAACACATCTTTTTGAAACTTTGCATTCTGGGGGTGGTGGGGGGGGCTCGAGTCCTTAATGACTTTCAGAATTTTGGTCAAATCCGTTACTCAAATGGAAAGTAATTAGTGACAGAATTTTGAGGAGTTCCTATGTGAGTCTGACTCATCTTAACTATAGGGCAACTATCGCTGCCCTGTAATATAATATATATATATATATATATATATATATATATATATATATATATATATATATATATATATATATATATATATATATATATATATATATATATTACATGGCCCGCGGTAGCAGCCGTGTAGTTATGGTTAAGTTGCTTTGCTCAACCCATAGGAAGACCACTTTTTGGGAGGCTTATAACTTTGTTCCGCCTAGATGAATTTGCTTCAAACTTTTTTCGGGAACTTTTTTGAGGTTTCATACAGGGGGGCCAAAGTTATAGGGGGTCCCTAAATAAATGTTTTTCCCATAGACTGAATTGACAAAAACTTTGCACATGCATACAGCCCAAACTGTTGGACGGATTTTCATCAAATTTGCGGCAGGAGCGGCGGCTTGGACCCAAAAGCGTGCGTTTATAAATTTGGTGATAATCAGTCCTATATTTTGTAAAATGTACATCTAAAAAAATGACTGATATCTAGCTCAGCTGTCCCATTTCCCTGTTCGCTCCGCAGTCAAAAGTCTGATTGGCCTGGAGTGTGGTGTGAAGTCAGCAGAGATTGGACACGCCCAGTGGTTGGCTGGAGGGAAGCGTGATGTGCGTCATAATTTTGGGCAATGCCGCCATGCTGTACCCGAGGATAGTGCAGAGCCGAAAGGGGCTGGAAAACATGCATTTTGGCATATGGTGGTGGGAAGAGGGGATCGAAAGGGTGCAGGAGTGTATCCGTGCATACGGCACCAAGGCGACTAACTTGTATGGTGACTGCAGGCAGCCTTCATTACGGTACGACAGGTCCTGAGGTGACCTCTTTCTGTGGTGAGTGCTGGCAGGCTCAATTGCAGATGGGCAGTGGATTGCATATGACATGAGCATTGTCCCATAGGGTGTACTAGGCTGCGTTGTGTGTGTGGAAAGCCCCTAGCATCTTGAATGTATGTCTGGAGGCCTTGCACCAAAACGTATGTCCACTAGTTGCACGTAGGTTTCACATTGTTGCCTTGTGTGTGTGGTGTGCCAGCATTGTACACATTCTTGGTTGAGTGGGTGTGGTGATTGTTAGCACATCCTACAGTTTTGGGTGCATGACTGGACATGATGGAGTCAACCGTACTGCAGTGTGTCTGGTGGGTAATGTGTTGGAATACTGTGTGTATAGCAGTGCATAGGGTTCCAGTGAATGTTTTATGTGGTTGGGTTGTGGCCATTGCACAGATTACAGAGTACTGCACTGTACTATGATGTATTGGTTCTGTGTACTTAATAGACTGCTGGGAGCAGGAGCAATGTTCTGAAGATTGTGGCAAGCTTTCTGGCATATGGTGGTGGGAAGATGGGATGGAAAGTGTGCAGGAGTATATCCGTGCATACGGCACCAATTTGTGGCTACCTCCTCGGTGACTAACTCGTATGGTGACTGCAGGCAGCCTTCGTTACGGCACGACAGGTCCTGAAGCGACCTCTTCCTGTGGTGAGGGCTGGCAGGCTCAATTGTAGATGGGTAGTGGATTGCACATGGCATGAGCATTTCCGCATAGGGTGTACTAGGCTGTGTTGTGTGTGGTAAGCCCCTAGTGCCTTGGATGTATGGCTGGAGGCCTTCCACCAAGAAGTATGTCCACTAGTTGCAAGTAGGTTTCACATTGTTGCCTTGTGCGTGTGGTGTGTCAGCATTGTACACATTCTTGGTTGAATGGGTATGGTGATTATTAGCACATCCTAAAGTTTTGGGTGCATGGCTGGACATGATGGAGTCAACAGTCCTTCAGTGTGTCTACTGGGGGACACATTGGAATACTGTGTGTATAGAATTGCATAGGGTTCCAGTGAATATTTTATGTGGTTGGGTTGTGGCCATTGTGCAGAATACAGAGTACTGCACTGTACTATGATGTATTGGTTCTGTTTACTTAATAGACTGCTGGGAGCAGGGGCAATGTTCTGAAGATTGTGATGATTGTGCAGATTACTGTGTACTGTACTGTACTATGATGTATTGGTTTTGTGTACTTAATAGACTGCTGGGAGAAAGGGCAATGTTCTGAAGATTTTGTGGTTTGGTTGGCAGTAGTAAAATACTATGTGAGTGGAAGTGGGTAGAGGTGCCGGAGGTTGTGTTTTGTTTTTGGATTCTGGTACCTTGCCACATGTTCATATGCATGGCTGCAAAACGTTGCAGTGGGTGTGGCCAAGGCCCAGGGTCTTGGGTGCATGGCCAGAGGCCATAGGCCATGCGCCCAATAGGGTAGGCCTTGGCCAAATACTATGTGAGTGGAAGTGGGTACAGGTGCCGAGGCTGTGTTATGTTTGTAGACTCTGATAAATGCCTACATGTTTGCATGCATGGCTGCATTATGGTGAAGTGTTGGGTAGGAGTGCCAGTGGCTGTATTACGGTTGTGGGTTCCGGTACCTGGCCACATGTTTGCATGCATGCCTGCATAACATTGCAGTGGGTGTGGCCAAGGCCTAGGCTCTTGGGTGCATGGCCAAAGGCCATAGGAATGCCGGTGGCTGTATTATGTTTGTGGGTTCTGGTACCAGGCCACATGTTCGCATGCATGGCTGATAACATTGTGGTGGGCATGGCCAAGGCCTAGCGTTTTGCGTGCATGGCCAAAGGCCGTAGGCCATGAACCCAAGAGGGTAGGCCTTGGCCACACCCACTGCCACGTCCTGCATGCCAACACTGTGATACTGGTATATAGTTTTTCTTTTTCAACTGCATAGAACCTCTACATTTGGGCCAATTCATGCGTACCACTGAAGCCTATTGCTTATGGGATAGTATATGAAAGTTGGAACGATTATCGGAACTGCAAGGTCTACATAATATGCTATGGTTTGCATTTTGTACCTCCTGTTGAAATGAAATGGAATCACAGTTAGGTATACACACATAGAGAAAGTGTTTGTTAGGGACTTGTTCCTGAATGACTTGAGTGCAGAGAGTACATGTATGTTTCCACATGCAGGAAATCTGAAAGATTTGATTTATGGGTATGGTTTTGCTTTCCAATACCTGCAGTATGTACATAACCACTTCCTGTGGATCTACTTGTCTGTCTAACATGCATTAACCATTCAAGCACAGTATTCTAATTCCTGCTTTATTTCTAGGATTGCGTGCAGCATGTCTGTGCAGGCCTATTATTTCTAAACACAACTGGTTTGAGCCTTGTCAATAAATGTTTTTGAAAAATTGGTGCCATTTGCAATACACGATTGCTTGCTATATTTGCAAACTAATTTGTATTAGGTGTTCTCTTTCAACTTTCTGTATAAAATCTGCTAGGGGTGCATGGGTACTTTTTATGCTTTTAGTTGGAGCTGGTCTATTTTGTGTTGTTTTCAACTGAGTTCCTTTTTGCTAGGCATTCTGTAGCAGCTGTTGTAGAAAAAAGGAAAGTGTATGTCTACACATTTTGTGATGTATATGTGTGCATCTGTGCATGAATGGATGAATATGAGGGTAGGAACACAGATAGAGGTATGTGCTTTTGTAATGGTGTGTTAGTGTACGATAGGAACGCTATATTGCTATTTGGGAGTGTACTGTCTTAGTAAGAGGTGCACCTCCACAATATCATTGCACTTAGTTTGTTGGCTGCCGAGAGTAGGCTTCCTCTAGGTTGCATTTTCAAGTTGATATGCCACTGGCTTTTAGGACAGAGGTAATAAATGCAACTGTTAAAGAAGACAGTAAGACAATATATTTGTTAATGGCATACTGACTGAATTTGGAGAGTGCATTACAGAAAAGGGTAGGGGGATGTGTTGGCAGGAAGACTTTTTGTATGAATGGGAATTTGGGAGCATCAGCATTGTTGGTAAGGGGTACGTGGTTCATTTGTAAGTGTACCATATAACAAGCCGTTTATCAAGTGTGTGCATTGGTGGAGGAGTATTTACTTTGCAAATGTATTAGTCCTAGTTGTAGAAAGGTAAGAAAAAGGTTGGGAAATGTGTACATCTTGGAAAAGAAAATGTGTTTGTGTGTGAAATTCCATTACTTTTTCTGCACATATATGCTTCCTAGATGAGTACAGTAATTATTTCACTTCTTGGACTTAGTTGTCTGAATTTACGAATGGTACTGTTGTCAATTCACACATACATGTTTTGTTGTTGTAAGTAATGTTACATTCTGTGAAGTGTGCACGGTAAAACGCAGGCACCCTGTTTTTATGCATGCAATGTATGTACTTGGTTTAGGTTGGTAGGATACATTTGGTGCTCCTTTTATGTGATCATTTAACACATTTTGTAGGAGATAAGTTAGTGCGGAAAGAATTTGTACCATTGTCGGAAGGAAAGAAGAGAGTAACTGTTTGAATATTACAAAGGATGATATGGGTAAATGAAAACTTTCCAAGCACATACCAATGAACTGGCACTTGATGGTAGGTGATGGGAGAAATGACAGTATGCTTTTTGAGTAAATTATGGAAGTTCAGTGGCAGATACCCTGCTCAGAGGCACTTATAGCAGAGTTGTAAACATACTGTAGAGAAAATATTCATACCTGTACTTTGTGGTGATGGATGCCGATGTGGATTAACGTGGATGCAGAAATCTTAGATAGTTTTACAGACCTTTCTACTGGAGGTGCTTTCGAATCACACGAGACTTGCACTCTGAATGTTTAACGGTACATATGGAGTGTTGTACAGAAATTATAGTGTTAGATGCAGAGGTCTTGGATGTGATTGGTGGATGCGTGTGTGACTATTTAACAGTACCCAATGAGGGAATGCTGGAAAAAGAGTATTGGAAAGGGAAGATGGACTGCTCCTGCTTTACTGGGGCACGGCCCTCGCAGTAGTTGGGGAAGCGCACGTGCCTCATCCTGCCCTTCTCAGTATCCTGGGCATGGGAATGGGACTGTGGGGATTATCCAATCAGGTGCTGAGGGTGTGCTTCACAGGAAGCGGTGGTAATATCTTTTTTTCATTACTCTGGGTAGTGAGGCTGGCAGAGATGGAGAGACGCACAGTGTTGATCGTGGGTGATGCTTTTGTGCACAATCTGCACAGGTATGCCCTGGAAAGAAACTTTGGTGGAAATTTCGATTTGGAAGGAGTGGAGGCTTTGTGGTGCACTGTCAATGTGTGCAGTTTCAGCATTGTGCTTGCACTTTGCAGACATGTGGCCACTGTCGCTACTGTTCATGCTGTCGTAGTGCATTATGGAACCCTGCATTTGGATTACATGACTTGTTCACGTTTATTCTGTCAACTAAAGAAGCTGATGAAAGCAGTGAAGCAGATTTTTCCCACTGCCAAGGTTTTTTTCTCATCCATGCCACCAACAAGAGTATGGGACTACCAGAATGTAATTTGTCCCCAGCCAGAGGTCAGAAGGTGTCTTATAAACAGAAGCATGTGTTATTTTGTGGCCTGTGCTGGGATGTTCTTCTGTGACAATGACATCCTTGACTCTCGAAATTGTATTTTGTTTTACAATCTACAAGATGCGTTGAAGAGGTTACTGTAAGAATGTAAGGAGAAAAAGAGAACAAAAACCCCTATAAAAAATGGAAAAAAGAGGTTTGTTTATAAGCACCTAAAAAAAAGGCTCTTTTCAGAGCTACCACTAATAACGAAATGCCCTACCCTGGTTGAAATGTATTCTCTCACTTTTGCATGCAGCACGATAAGTCTGCGGACTCTGCGATAGTTCCAGGATTACACATGCCACATCCGGGGCTTTTGAGGATTGTGGGCATAAAAATGGGACTGTGGAGGCTGAGGGATTACTCAATAAGGTTTATGGGTGTGTACACAGAGAATGTGGAAGAATGTGTATTTTTAGAGAGGAATGCAGTTGCCTATGGTTATGGCTGTGTTTCAAGGGATTTTGGGGGAGTCCTAGATACATTGGTTGAAAGTGAATGCAAAATACTGTTCAGTGGCTGCACACTGTATGGAGTACGTGCAATACAGTGGCTGATTTCGGTTCCTATTTATGCCACTTTAGTGATGCTCAATTATCCAGACATTTTTATTGTTCATTGTGGAGGGAAAAGCTTAGGGCATGTTACCGGAATTTCTCTGCAGTTTGCGATGGAGGAGTCACTTGGTCAGGTCATGCGTATGTTTGTCACATTATGGACACACAGATGTGGCTGCGTTCTTCTTCATTTGGTCCACAAATCGAGAAAGCAAGGCGCATTGTCAAAAAGGCTACTTGTGTCTTTAATAACATGAAGATTTTTCCCACAAATGGCCTTCATTTTACTGGTCCTGGCAATCAGGTTTTTCTGCAACCTATCCAAAATGCATTGCTGCCCTTTTTACAGGAAACATTTTTCTAGTAGCTGTTGCACACTTCAACCCTTCGAAATACAAAAAAACAACACAAAAAACACCCTTTCTACACGAACGGACTACAATGTTTTTCACAGAGCTACACCTCCCATTATTTACAGCGCAATTTGTGGAGCGTGTAGGCTGCGCAGCGGCCTGCATCCTTTCATTGGCAATTCCATTTTTGACCTCTGAAAGGTGGCTCTGAAAGGAGCCTATTTTTTACTTTTTTCCTTTTTCCGTTGTTTTGTATCTTTCTTGGTCTTGTAACTCACAACACAGAATGAAAGGAAGTGAAGGGAGGGTACGGAAGGGGCACCAATCACAGGGATAAGATAGGGGAAGTGCAGAGAGAGGAAGATGTTGGGTGGCTCTCACTTAAGAAGTGGGCATTAATTCTCCTGCCCCAGCCGAACTCTCTGCCTGCCTAGTTGGCCGTCGCTTGCGACGTCCATCTAACCTTTTCTTAGCAAACTCTACTCAGCCCCCCCTACGCCTTCGCGTTGTTCCGCATCGCGGCGCCACAACAAGGCTAAGCCTCGCATATCCAGCTCCTTACATCCGCCGGCAGGCGGATGTGCCGGCGGCTCCTACGAAGGCCATACAAAGGCCTGTTGAGAGCCTGTTCGGAGCCATAGGAGCCAGGGGCCAGGAACTCTGCCCTCACCGCTCCAGGTAAGCCAACGCTGCCACCTGCCACCTGTTTCTGTGCCTGTTTATGCCCGACTCTGCCCTCTGCCATACCCTATGCCCATCCTATTCCAGGTAACTTTTGGCCAACACTACTGCACTACTCCCAGCTACCCATTGTCTCCAGCACTATGTGTGTCTGTGACACCCCAGGAAATAGTAACCAAAGTGCATAACCCATGTGCACCACAGGACTGTTAGGTGTTACCCCTTTGCATTTTGCCAAATTGTGCTATTTGAAGTTAGGTGTTACCCCACTGCATTTTTGCCAAATTGTGCTATTTGAATCTAGGTGTTACCCCACTGCATTTTTGCCAAATTGCGCTATTTGAAGTTAGGTGTTACCCCATTGCATTTTTGCCAAATTGTGCTATTTGAAGTTAGGTGTTACCCCACTGCATTTCTGCCAAACTGTGCTATTTGAAGCTAGGTGTTACCCCCACTGCATTTTTGCCAAATTGCGCTATTTGAAGTTAGGTGTTACCCCATTGCATTTTGCCAAATTGTGCTATTTGAAGCTAGGTGTTACCCCACTGCATTTTTGCCAAATTGTGCTATTTGAAGCTAGGTGTTACACCCTCTGCATTTTTGCCAAATTGTGCTATTTGAAGTTAGGTGTTACCCCTTTGCATTTTTGCCAAATCGTGCTATTTAAAGTTAGGTGTTACCTCACTGCACTTTTGCCTAATTGTGCTATCTTGAATCTAGGTGCTACCCCTCCGCATATTTGCTGCCTACCACTATTCCTGCGCATATTCTGTTTACAAAGCCACCTTTTTCAGATAACACCCACATTGCCACTCCCACTCTGCTCACACAACGCCAGCGCAGTACTGCAGAAAATGCTAAATATATTACTCATCTTCTGTGCAATGGCCACGCCTGCATCCCCAGACATTCCCATCCAGGATACTGACTCAGGAGCCCCCCCTCCCCAGCCAGGCACTAGTCTCACCTACACAACTAGGTACTATCCTGACCCTTCCTACCCAAGATATCAGTGCAAGTCAGGTCCTACTACTTTTGCCTCCCACCCTTGCACTACCACCGAAAGAAACAACAAACTTTGCGCTAGACTCTCTAAACTTCATGAGCCGCCACGAAGATTCCTGTCTGATTCCAAATGAGAAGCCAAAAGTTCTACCAAAGGCACCACTATCCCCACAACCAAGTCCAAACCCATCATTCATACAAACATCTCGGCAAAAACGGATGTACATTCCTACAAAGGAGCTCTCCTCAATACCAGATCATTGGTCGCACATGCCCTTGATATTGCAGACCTAATCATCAAAGACAAATTAGACTTTATTGCTCTAACCGAAACGTGGCTCCACAATGCAGCAGGCCCATCTCTAATGCTAGCCATCCCAGACGGCTACACTATATCTAGGCAGGACCGGGTAGGTAACCGGGGCGGTGGCATCGCCATCATATCGAAAGCAAGTTTAGCTCTCAGACTAGCCCCGACCCAAACCCTGCAATCGTGTGAATCCCTTACCGCCAAACTCCCCATAAACAATACCCAATCCCTCACTATCCACCTGATCTACAGACCACCAGGTCCACTTGGAACCTTCGAGGAAGATCTACACAACCTAATTTCTAACAATGCGAAAACCACTTCACAACTACTGCTACTAGGGGACCTTAACTTAGGGTTCAACGACCCAGCAGACATACATGCCTCTACCATAGCCAATACGATCTCATCACTCGGACTCTCACAAAAAGTCAACCTACCCACCCACCTGAAGGGTAGAACCCTAGACTGGGTTGCTGATGCTAATTGCTCAGCGGTCATCTCCGCCACCACACCACTACCTTGGACCGACCATTCGCTGGTCTCATTTAACCTATTGACCTCTAGATCACCTACCACAACTGTGTCACTGGCACCACCCTGCCTCACAAGAAACAAGAAAAATATCTCAACAGAAAAAATCATCCCAGCTATCCTTCCAACCCTAAACGCATTGCCAGACAATCTAGATCCCAACACACTAGTTCACGAATATAATAAAATCATGTTAACTACCATGGACAAAATTGCCCCACTCAAACTTCGCACCAGTAAGCCTAAAACCCATTTAAATAAATGGTACACACCCGAACTCAAAGTCCTCCGCCTAAAAAAGCGCAAATGTGAAGCTGATTGGAAATTATGCCCCTCCAGTGAAAAGAAAGCCATCCTGGACACGATTTCTCGTCATTACAAAGCTGAAATCTGCTTAGCTAAACGGAATTCCTATAACATCCGCATTGCCAACTCCAACTCAAGTATGAAGGAGCTCTTCTCCATACTGAAGGAACTTGAGTCACCCATAGCCACACCCGACACCTGCACTAAGAACCAGACCTGGTGCACAGACATCCAACAAGCACTAGCAAATAAAATAAACACCCTACAAAATAAAATTCATCTAAAAAAAGATTCCCTAAACCTCACTAACCCTCCCACATCTCCGCCCAAAGCCTCACCAAGTACACACACTAACTCATTCACCTTCTCTAAAACTACCACCCTTGAGGTTGAGAAAATCATCCTCTCTCTTAAACCATCAAACTGTAAAGGCGATATCTGCCCTGCACACATAATAAAGGACGCAGCCAGAGACCTGTCACCCTATATCTCTAAACGTATAAACGCCTCCTTCTCCTCAGGCAGTATCCCTTCCAACTTAAAACAATCTTGGGTGCTCCCCCTCCTCAAAAAACAGACGCTCGATCCCCTCATCCCCACCAACTACCGACCCATCACAACGGTACCCTTCCTACTGAAAATCTTGGACAAAGTTGCCTATGTCCAGATTCAAAAATACCTAGATCTACACAAGCTACTAGGCGCCAGACAATCAGGTTTCCGCCCATTACACGGCACGGAAACAGCCCTCATCGATCTGAAAACCCAAATTGATGATCTGAGGGACAAGGGCAAGACAGCACTCCTCCTCTTACTCGACCTCTCCGCGGCTTTCGACCTCGTCGACCATAAGGTCCTCTGCAGACACCTTGACTCAGCTGCTCATTTCTCTCCAGAAGCTCTCAAATGGATTGAATCCTTTCTGAGTGAGAGAACTATGAGAGTCTTCTCCCCTTCAGCAGCAGCAGACCCCTCTCCTATCACTTGCGGAGTCCCGCAAGGCTCTTGCGTCTCCCCCACACTATATAACATCTTCACCAAACCCCTGTTCGACGATCTGGACCATCTGGGTGTCACCTACACTAATTATGCTGATGATACTCAGATTCTCCTCCCACTTTCAGGGGATCACAGTAAGGACAGTGAGTTGGTGAATAGGGTATATCTCATCATTCAGGCATGGATGGCATCCCATGGTCTATGCCTGAATGATGACAAGACAGAGCTCATCATCTTAGGTACCCCTGCTAATATCAACAAACTAGGCCTTGAATATGCCGAATTCAACATAGATGGTAATCTCATCAGAGTATCCAGGGAAGTAAAAACCCTTGGCTTTTATCTGGATGCCACTATGTCATTCACTAAACAGGTTAACTCACTAGCATCTACCACTGCGTACACTTGCAAATTAATAAGGGCAGGCAGACCATTCCTATCCAATGACAGCTGCCTGATCCTGGCAAGAGCACTCATACTATCTAGGCTTGATTATTGTAATGCCCTCTATAGCGGTGCCAACAAAGCCATTATCCACAGGCTCCAAATAATGCCTTGAGAGCTGCCCTCGGCATTAATAAGAGAGACCATATCTCAACCACTAGACGCCAACAGAAATGGCTCTCTACAGACAACAAAATCAAACTAAAGTTGGCCTCCCTAACCCATAAAGCCCTCAACAATGCCGCCCCCAGTTATCTGATGGACAAGGTAAAGAGAAAGTCCTCCATCCGACAAACAAGAACTATCAATTCCAACCGTCTGATAATTCCCAGATTCAAACTCTCCACCATTGGTGGGAACAGTTTCCCGGTGAAAGCTGCCACGCTCTGGAACTCTCTGCCTCACAACCTAAGAGCTGACCAACCATACTTGCACTTTAGAAGACACCTCATCAGTCACCTTAACTCCAATAACCCTTGTATTTAGCTGCACTTTCTACACCTATGTATAGATAGTGATACTCTTGCTCGTGTTTCTGCCTTCACCTCTAACAGCCCTGCACACTTCTGTACACTTACCTCCTGTATAGATATTGACTTTTTATGTTTGAAGACTTGTATACCTCTTATTCCTGTAATCCTGAATATTCTTTTAGGTTTACCCGCCTCTAACAGCCCTGTACATATCTGTATATTTACCCCTGCATAGATATCGACTTTGTATGTATGAAGATTTGTATATTTTTTATTCCTGTAATTCTGATTATTTTTATTACTACTTCAAAGTGTATATTTCTGCAACATTGTAAGCTTCGAATTATCTTTTGCCTGCGCCCTGTTGCCCCTGGGTAAGGTGCGCCATACAAATAAATAAACAAACAAACAAACAAACAAACAACAAACATTGAAGTTGCTCCCCCCTGCAGAGTACCACATTGCAGTACATACACAATACAATGAAGGAATCCGCTTCCCTACAGGAATGTCCCTGGTGTTGGCAGGAGGAGATGCAGCGAATGCTGTAGAGGAAAGTACTCTACTGCATTGTTCGAAGGGCACTGCCCTCTGCTCTGCTACCTTGTGTTTTAATTTGAGATGTCGTTGCATGGAGGTGGAGCCATAGCTGTACAAGCCATGTTTTCTGTGCCTGCGTAAGTTCATCTCACCTGGTTACCATGAAACTTCGGCACATCTCCTACTCTGGTAAACAGTTTCCACACCTAGCAGTCATGCTGGCTGCAGACATTGGAGATTTGCTCTACTTCATGATCACTCTCCTCTTGATCCCTATCTACATCAGCATGCCTGTTCCCTTGTCCAGGCCCTCCAGAAGGAGGTGATGGTGGTAAGGGGGATGGTGTGGGTGCTGCTGGAATAGAGGCAGCACCCATGGCTGCCATTAGTTGCAAAGGTAATATAGCACAGCAGAATTGCTAAGAAAGCAATTCCACCACAAAGCAATGTGGCCCACTACTCTGTTCTGCAAAGCCAGAAACAGATTGCGAAGCAGCTCTGGGGTGTGGCCTTTTGTAGGACTGCTGTGGAGCCCTTTCGACTGAAAAACAGGCCTAAATCCCTCAAACAAATAGTTACATGGACAATGGCACACTGTGGGATGTTTGTAAACGTGTACTTTCACAGTGGCACTACTTACATTGCAGAACACAGTACATTTCTGTTGTCTGAGGGCCTGTATCGTGTCCGGCAAAGAAGAGCCCATGCCCAGCATGGATGCGGTCACATAGTGATGTTGCAAATGTTCTGAAATGGGACAGGTGGCTGCAGAACGTGTATTGGGTGAAATACTGTGTGCGCATATGAATAGGTGTGCCACAAACAGGGTTGTCCTCCCCGGACTCATTAAATGTGTGACACATGTCTGGCGATCATTTTCACACAAGCTGGATGTATGTTGGCTACAGCAACTGCAATGTTCATGTGCACCTCTGTCCTTAGGACATGGGTGGACGCCTCAACCTACTAAAAGTACGTTACAGTGTTTTCCCAGCATGCTGGACAGAGGCAGTGTTACCAGGACACCGAGGATGATATGTTCATAGCTGTGGAATGGACAGATGTGTGCTTCCACAACTAATTAAAGGTGCATTAGAAGATGAGGCACATGAGGCCAGTACTAGCGTCCTACGGATACCTACATTGTGATTGTGCATACGCCGGGCAGATGCAGTGTCCCTAGGAAACCTCAATTTTGCTTAACTGCAGCCATCTCAGACAGTACTGTGCACCACAGACTCATAATGCAATTTTAACACAAAAGGAAAAGCCAGTCACACAACCACCAACACGTTACATCTACACCTTTAATTTCTAAGCTACATAGACACTATTAGGAAAGGGAAGGGGTAGCACACATGGATATATCCACAGGGTAATTGGGGATTTGAACACGTTCGTCATGAGGGGACGCAAGGATTGAGGTCTCAACGTAACGTCTCTGCTCACAGGGACCTTTTTGGGGATGGTGGGCTGGGAAATGGGGAAGGGGTACACGTGAAGGTAGGGCAGTGTTATTTCATGTTTCCCATAATATGTCCTTGTACAACATCTTTTAAGGTGGCTAAATTGTTTAGCAATTGTTGCATTTTGATGTCCAGGCTGTCTAGGTTGGTTTTTACACTGTTTCCTTCATTTCCTGTGCCCATATGCTGTTGTGGAAGAGGTGCCGCTTGTAGTCCATTCCTTTCATTTTCAGTATGTTCTGTTGAAGATACAAATATCTGTTAGGTGTATATGAAGCAATACATATTAACTGTCTTTTAGACTGTGCTGCATACCAATGGCTTTACTATCATTACTCATTTTGTCATGCAGGAAATGCTCTTCCAGCCATTCTAGGGTGCTTGGCATTGCTGCATACAAAAAAAACATCATGTTTTCCACTACTATACACTGCACAAGCTGTGCAATTATAGGCGAAACCTCAGTGTACTTACCGCGTTGTAGTGACATTCTGCTCTGAATAGTTTGCAGTCCTTACTATGCCACTTCCTTCTTCGTTCCTATGTAAAGCAGCAGTGCGGTAATATTGTTTGACGCAGACGGTATTTCCCTTATTGGTGCATTCCATTATGGTGTATACCCTATGTCTTTGCTCTGTTTGTTAGTACAGAGTTTGCAGACCTACTCCATTTTTGCTTGCAATGTATGTACATGGTGCTCTTTGTATATGTTCATTGTCTTTCGTGAATGGTACCATTATGTAAGAGAACCCCTGCATTTTTCAGCAGTTTCAATGCTAGCCGCTCTCCGCGAACAGACGCACAGTCCACGGTTACTATGCCCATCGGCATGTAGACCTCCATTTGGTATGCTGTATGGTACCTCTATACAAACCAAGGGTATCCTGGTAAAACCCTATGAAATTCAGTGAAAAAACATTGTTAAAGGCACGTTATGGTTCAGTTGCCCTAAGAAAAACCTAGGACATTCAGTGCAAAAACTTTGTTAAAGGGACGTTATACTTACTTTGCACTAACAACAACTTATCCATACTACGGGTATATGTAAAACGGGAAAACCCAGAAATTCGCCAGTTATGGTAAGCTAATCAACCATATCTCGCACCACCACTGTGCTCTGCTAAGACTAACACCCATGACATCAAAGATCACATCACAAATGTCATTGATGACATCACTGATGACACCACATCTCTGGCTTTCTCTTTTTTTGGTCACTGACATATCTAGGCCAGGGGCTTTCTTGAGTGCCAGGCAGGAAGTTAAAAATCAAAAGGTACTACATTTGTAGATTTTACCCTTCTCATATGTTTTTACACTACATTCCTTACAGTTTAGTCACATCATATGATACTTATACATAGGGGAAGAAGCAAGAGTGAAACGCAGCAATCATTTCTGTGCATGAAGATAACTTTCTGGTGATGCTGCTGCTTTTTTGCTTACTTTACTTTTACTTTACTTTTCCTATGTGTGCTCATATTTGTATGTGTTGTGGTCTGTTTATGTTTATGTTTATGTTTTCAGTGTATTAGTACAATTATGTAGTAAGTGTGGCATTGTAAGCTACTTGTTACATGTTTCACAGTATGCAAAACTCTGAAACGAAAGCATGCATCATTTCACCATCCAACATGGCAAGATTTTGAATAGTGCACCTCTATGGTGCATGCAGCAGAGAATGCCTACGTTTTTACATAAGTACGGTTATGTACTGGAAAGAACTCGGTAATACAATGGTGTTTATAGCAATGCATTGCTTAATGAACTATGTATGTCATGATCATTCTCCCAATGAACTGTGATAGTTTTCTGGCATCATTATAATGACAATCCCTTGTGGAGGCATTTCATGAACAGTAAATGCACGTGATGTCATCAGTGATTGGATGGTGAAAAGCGTGAAGTGCGTCAGATTTTTGGAAATGCCTGCCATCTTGGATTCCCGGACAGCAGCCGGTGTCCGCGGACATCACAGTAAAAACATATTAAAAAGCACAACATTGCACTTGTCAAACTTATCAAATAATCTCTGGGGTGAGGAGGGGTGATGAGTATGGGATGGGATATGGCTGCAAGAAGCCAAAAAATGTGTGTTTTTCGCTGCAGAAGTTCAGATGTTCGCGAGCAGTCCTGAGAAGTTCAGGGACACTTCAGATGTTTGGGGGCAGTTTTTGGATGGCATATAACTTTGGCACCACTCAATAAAAACTGCATGAATTATATTCCTGACCTAATTCGGAATGAGTTTGCAAAGTTTGGTGGGATTCTGTCAAGAGGGGGCAAAATTAGAGGGGGGTCCAAAATGTAAAGGCTTATAAATGAGGTGCCATTTGATGAATCTACACTTAACGTTTGTGATGTTATCTTTGATGTCCTGGGTGATAGTCTTCGCAGTGCACGGTGGTGGCGCGAGTTATGGTTGCTTAGCTTACCAAAACTGGCGAATTTCAGATGTTTTTCGGTTTTATTTGTAGCCATAACGTCCCTTTAACAAAGGTTTTTTATTGAATTTCATAGGTTTTTATATATGGGAGTACACCAGTGGCCTGGAAGGTCATACAGAGAATTGGAGTGAGCACCTTTCCTTATTTGTCCATTTTTCGCAGGACTTGAGGGGTGGAATCCTCAAGACCTGCCAAGGTGCCGCACCAGGGTTATATATGCCCGACTTTGGAGTGCCTCACTTGAGGCTACACTCCCCCCCTTTCTCCACTGTGGGATTGGGCGTGAGCATTTTCTCTGCTGACCAGATGACTACATCTACCAGTAGCCCTTGCAGCAGATTTTTATCACCTGCACCTGCGGTGAGCTGCAAGTCCACCCAGCCTCCCTGATGACGTGTATTGGCATAGAAACCGGTCGGAGGAGTACACCAGTGGCCTGGAAGGTCATGCAGAGAATTGGAGTGCGCACCTTTCCTTATTTTTCCATTTTTCGCAGGACTTGAGGGGTGGAATCCTCAAGACCTGCCAAGGTGCCGCACCAGGGTTATATATGCCCGACTTTGGAGTGCCTCACTTGAGGCTACACTCCCCCCCTTTCTCCACTGTGGGATTGGGCGTGAGCGTTTTCTCTGCTGACCAGATGACTACATCTACCAGTAGCCCTTGCAGCAGATTTTTATCACCTGCACCTGCGGTGAGCTGCAAGTCCACCCAGCCTCCCTGATGACGTGTATTGGCACAGAAACCGGTCGGAGGAGTACACCAGTGGCCTGGAAGGTCATGCAGAATGCAGAGAATTGGAGTGCGTACCTTTCCTTATTTTTCCATATATATATATATATATATATATTCAATGAAAAAACTTTGTTAAAGGGATGTTATGGTTAAGTTGCACTAATAAAAACCTTTGAAATTCACTGAAAAAAGCTTTGTTAAATGGACGTTATGTTCAAGTTATCAGCCCAATCAAAACGAGAGTGGATAACGAGGTCTCTGGACCATTACCCCCCATTCCACCCCATAAAATGGGGGACGAATGCCATTAGCAGGCTAGGTTTCCAAAGCGATAACCCGTGCTACTAAAAAAGAGGATTTTGGCGTCCCGGTTTAGGAAGGAAAATCCTTTTCCAAGATGACCACCATGGAAAGGGAAGGCAGGGGTTCCATACAGGTCCCCTCTTCGCTTTCAATGGCAGCCTGCAAAAGGCAAAAACAAAACATTGTGACCATATTACCATGAGCACATTTTTCTTCCCATTCACATCTATCCTAATTTCGAATAACTTTACCACAAAGCCAGTCCCAGGTGGACATGGCCACTTTAATTCTATGTTTTGTCCCTTCTGGTCATGGCGAGTAGCCACATTGTCTGGATCATGACCTTATAGCATGACCCCGACATTCTGGCCACTGCCCATGCCTACAGCCTACCCCTCAGTCACTAAAGCTATACTGCTATTTTTTTTAACTACATTATGACACTTGTCAAATAAGAAAACACTGCCACATTTGCAAAACCATGCTTTTCGATCGTTGCCAATTAGCCTTACTCAAATTTGCTGGACATCCACCCATGTTTTATTTTTCAAAACTGTCAAAAGAATACACAAATGATTCATCATATAAGGTGTGCACAAAATCCCAACAAACATTGTAAACCCATTTGAAATCACGTCAGAAATATTCCACCCATCAGCATTACCCATCACCTCACAAAACATTATTTCATAAGTTTCACAAGTGCAACGCTCAGAAAATATTATTGTCCCGAGGGTTTGACCAGGTATTTTTGTACATACGTTAATCTATTGCAAACATTTCCAATGCACCGTACGTCATTTTTCCTCTTTTACAAACATACGAAATTTGACAGCAGGGCACGTCCATCTTGTGCTATTCTTATCCATTGCTGCATCTGCCTAAGGTAAACTGCCCTGATGTCACTAAATCATATGCTCCCCCCTGACCCTCACATAACCAACCCTAGTGATATTCAACACCTTTCTCAGTGACGTTACTCTTCATCGTAGCGAAAAGTGCCCATAATCATCTATGTGCCGTGACGCAGAACCCGAAAATCAACACACATCAACTAACAACATAGCATGTCACAATTCGAAATATTAAACCGGTCTTTAAACGAAAAAACTAACACTGTACAATTTGTAAAGTACTTTTATTTCACAATAAACTGTCTGAGAACATCCGACTATTCCCATATTCAATCAAATTGCAAATTTGTTTCTTCGATCGTGATCGAAAATGTTAATCATGAGGAACACGTTCTTTTCCCATATACAAAGTGTTTGTTTTCGATAAAGGAACCGCTTGGGTCACACAGTGAATTCCAGGGTGTCTGCATGAACTTGGGCCTAGACCACCATAAAAGATGGTATGTTACTCCTAATCGCTAGTGCAGCATATGAGCACATAGGCCCTGGGCGATCGTCCCACAAAACAGTCACAGTGATCCAGCCGTTGATGACTACGTGCACCTGGCGAATAAAGAAGCCATCAGTAGGCATCTGGAGGAATCCATGGCAATCGCAGTAAGGCAGCATGTAGCTATTTGGAAAACATAACAGAAAATATGTATCAATACCCAACCTTTTTACCAATACATCTAATCATTTCTTAATTCGGCATACAGTTTATACTAACGATTAGCACGTAGAGCAAACAATCTCAAAAAAGAAAAAAGAATGTGGAAACTGATACACAAATCGATAGGGTCATACATGACATTTTAAAGAAATATCAGCGCTGAACCTGGGTGGATCTACTGATAGTCTACATACAGTTAGATTCTGCACTCCTCATAAACACAAAAAAATGACAACCACACAGAAAGATAGTACTTCAGTTACATTGACAGAATTAATGTTCAGATAATAATAAATTAAAGCTTGTTCCGGTGTACAGTCATCAAAAGCAAAGTTACATGATATTCACCATCTCCATTCTCTTTGCGTAACTTACACTGCAATGCTCAATGCACTTGCACCAAAGAATCTTCATGAACTGATTTTACATGTTCCTTACAAACCTTTAGACTGCATAACCTTATCAAATGTTCCTTATTCCAAACCTCCTCTCCAGGTTCCATGTAATAATGTTGCCACAAAAATATCGCCATGCAAAAATATTGCCGAAAAATGGTTGTTTTTTGTGGCGACATTATTGCATTGCATTGAATTTTAAAAAAAAATTTTTTTGCCCCTGTAGCCATATATATGGTCACCCAAATAATATTGCCACAACATTTTCCCGATATTAATACCTGATACCCTCTCCCTGCATTCTTACTGAATATTCCCTTTCCCTCAAGGTCAAAAAACAATCGACCGTTACAGTTTCTGTCCCTGCGTGGGCTTCCTTAGCTCGCAACCAAAAAATCAAAGCTGGCGACCTTCACTCAGAATACAAATACATTCTCACATGGCTCAACGCATTCATGAGAACTGGTACTCGCATTCATGTGCAGAGCCGCTGTTTCCATCAAACACTGCAGGAGACTGCCTTAGAGGCCAAACTCTAGGGGGCGCCAGTCTGACTCCAATATTATTTTAAATACATTGGAACACAGACACATTAGTCCTTCGCCTGTACTTTACGCACATTATATTGAGGAACACCTCCAAATGTACGGTATAACTTTTGTAACAAAAAAAACACTTTTTTACTTCTTGCTGCCACATCCCATCCCAGCCTCCTCAACCCTCACCTTCCGAGACAGTATTTGATAAGTTTAATAAGTGCAATGTTGTGTTTTGTTATTTGCGGCGATGTCTGCGGACATCAACACACGGATGAAAGATGGCAGGCGCATCGGAGCAATCTGACATACTTCACGCACTTCACCATCCAAAGAGGGAATGCGTCACATGTCCACAGACATGACGTGCCCAATTAGCCAATCGTTATCTTGTCCGCGGAGCGAACAGGGAAGTGTGACCGCGGAGCAGACATAGCTATCACTAATTTTTTTAGACCTACTTTTTGATCATTTTTTTAAAAAATACTGGATGGATTTTCACCAAATTTGCAAAAGCATGCTTTCGGGACCAAACCGCTGCTCCTGCCACAAATTTGATAAAAATCCGTCCAGCGGTTGGATCTGTAGCCGTGCGCAAAGTTTTTCCCCATTCAGTCTATGGGAAAAAAATACATTTTGGGACCCCCCTATATTTTTGCCCCCCCTGGACCAAACCTCACCAAACTTTGCAAAAAAATTCAATGTGGGCCATATATTCTTGTTTTTGCAAAGTTTAGTGATGATTCGTCCAGGGGGAGCGAAGTTATAAGCCGGCCAAAAAGTGCTCTTCCTATGGGATTAGCAACTTAACCATAACTACACGGCCACTACTGTGGCCGTATAATATACTATTGTGAGCATGTTGCTGATCCAGTGAAAACATTTGTGTCACGAGATGTAAGGGTTGTATATGTTTGTGTTTGTGTATGTGGGTTGGGGAGGAACACGCTTTGAGCCCCCATAAGCTGAATCAATGAACCCAATTAAACCATCTTAGCAGAGCATACATCTGCATTGTTATCAGATGAGAAGAGACATTTTCAGTGTCTGATAGCTACCCTGCCATGTTAGAGAAGCGCTAGGTTTTACTACCAGAGAAGCTGGGTGCAGGGGGGGTCCTCCTCCCTATTAAAATCAGAGGTTTTATACTAGCCTGGGTGGTCTTTCTAGAACCCGACAACCTGATAAAGCAATGGTATAATGAGATACTGTACCATTGAAGCTCTGTAAAACAACATCAAAAGGAAGAAAAGTAATAAAAAAAAGGAGCCTACACCAAGCAAGAAGTAACGCAGCTTTAATGGGCCAAAACAGCTGGGAGACATGGTTCAGACAGCCCTGTGGAACTGAACTGAATGAAATGATCTTTCAACGCCACTGACAGCGGCCCTACTTTTTATACAAAAATTACAAAATGCCATACAACATTTTAGTTACATTTTCGGGGCAGGTCACAGGAGCTGATTGGTGGACATATGTCTGACCCCTATGGTATTCTTTACCTTAAAGGACCTCTATTGGGTAAAACATTTCTTGAAGCATATCACATCAACATGCCTGTGACATCACAAACCTTCCCACACCGCCCCACAATTACGTTATTGTGCTGATCAGTCAAAAACACTACATTGTAATTGGTTGGCATTTTCCGCTATACAAATGGATAACCTGCTGCATGCTAATAGGGTATGGCATCTTGAGATGGCGCGGGGACAGACCTTCTCACCGAGTCTGATCAATGATGTGCTCCATGGACACTTTACAATGTGGCACCCTTGGAACACCAAAACCTCTCGCTGCTGATTGGTTCCCTGTCGCACACCAATTAATCCCTACCCCATCGCTCTAGCCCCCAGCTCACTTCTCATGCCTTGCCACCAGGCTTGCTTCTAAAAAACCTACCCAACACTGTGACTATGTTTTTATGAACTTTCTTTGATTTCACTTGCCCTGACAATTCTCTTTGGACACCCAGATGCCTGGCTTTCTGGCCTTGAACTTGTCTCATGGAGAGACTCTGATAGGACTGCGCTCTCTTGGGAAACTTCATTCTTGGAACATTCTCATGCACTGTTTCTGTTGAGTCTTCAAATCATGAGCCTTGCTATCCAAAGCCTACTGCCTTTTATTATACACTGTCTAAGAAAATGATTTCCTAACATGAGCCTACAAAAGCATTCACATATTGCTCGAAAGCCCCCTACCACATTACCCCATAGTGCACCTTGCACCCCACCGCTAAGCCCACGATACAGCAGATACCCTATCACTAAACAAGTAACAAACACTCCTTTCCATTCCCCCGTTGTGCTGCGCAAGCTCATGTGTCTTAACAAACCATATCTATACTACCGGCGCCAAACTGAATGGCGTCACCACTTCTGATGTCACCCACCATGTGACTTGTGAGTCACCACGTTACTTGCGTAACTGGTACGTGCGCCCCCTTGACAATGCTGGACCTAGACCCTTACAACAATACCAATGAACACATTTCTTTCTTTCTCTGTGTTTGCCATCTCTTAATCCAGTAGAATTAGGATCAATAATAGCATACATTGATTTGCATCATGTAGGATACTGTAGTATGTTGCATCATTTTTGGATTGTCGGGATCTCCAGAGCTAGTGCTTCAACAATAGAATTATCAGCTATGGTTCTGGAATTAAAGGTTGGAGCAGACAACGGGGCAGGTACTCAAATTGAGGAATTGCCAGATTTCCACATTGGTGTATCCAAAAAGAAGAGGACTGCAAATACATAGCGCTTTGCCTCTTTATCATTCCCACAACTAGCGCCTCCGATTGTGGAGCCATTATGCATTTAATCTCATCACCTTTTGGTTCAAGGATGTTTCTTTTATATTGTCCAAATTGTCGTTCTTCTGGACTTTACACTGATGAATATACCATAATGTGAAGTGGGAGAGTTAGATTGGTCTCTTCTTCTCCATTAAATACTAGTTTCCACAATTGTCGAACATTTATTTGCCAAATTAAGGCAAAATAATGTCGAGTTAGTTTCTGTGTGTATGATAGCAGTGATGATATGCATTGTTCTTTGTTCATTTATTTACGCTGTTGAATAGGGAACTGATGTAGTTACTTCTTGGGTGGTTAATGTACTTTACATTCCTTCCACTAAATTCCTTTACTTTTAAATTAAGAAGATCAATAGGTGTCCCCCAAGGGGCATGTGATGGATTGCTGCCTGAAACAAAGAGATCAGTGAGATCCAACCTTTGAAAAGTAAGCAATCAATGGCTGATGGCGGATGCTACAGGGGAGCACGCCCTATACCAAGATCTCCAGGGTGAATGCTAGAGTGACAATCTGAATCTCCCTCTACCAGACTAATTGAGGAGCGGCAGCAGTAACAACGATAGGATCTCCAGGGGACATCACCAACACACCGGTGTAGAACCCTTAAGGGATCCCCTCAACCAGCACAAGCAACCTGGACTGCTAGCCGATACTCGGCACTGGCAGAGAAAAAGAGATTAAGGGGAAGGCCCCAAAGAGAATTTCGGTCCCGCTGTAACTTGGGAACCGCAGAGCCAAGGGGAACAATGAGACTTCTGTACTTCCCCCAATGGCTGACACAAATGCGACTGTTTGCCTGCAGGCTGCGGCGGTGGACCCAGTGCATGGCCCTGAGTGAGTGGAGCACCTCAACGCCCAGTGGGCAGAGAGAGGTGGGAGAAGACACTACTGAGTCCTCATCCATAACTACGGAGATTAATCTGATCTCTGACTCTGTCGCAGCACCTGGACACGACAGGAAAAAGTGATTAGCAAAAGGATTAAAGGCCCTGCTGTCCCAGTGTTTCTGAATCACCCCACAGAATAGCATACAAAACCCAGTTGTGCAACTAAGTGAGTCACGGTCCCCCAGAGTGTGGAGCAGTGGTGGCGAAAGTGTGGAGGTAATTGGAGCACCCATCCATGAGATCTGGCCTTTGCAAAGTGAGCGATCGAAGGCTGACAGCGGATGCTACAGTGGAGTACACCCAGGGCCAAGATCTCTTTGGTTAATGCTAGAGTGATAATCGCAGTCTCCCACTTCCGGGCTCATCAAAGAGCTGCAGCAGTAATGATGGTAGGAGCCCAAGGGGACATTGCCAACACCCTGGTGGAGAACCTTGAAGGCAGCCCCTCCCTGCACACGAGCGATCTGTACTGCGAGCCGCTACCCGGTGCGGCGGTGCCTGCAGGGAAAATAGAATAACAAGGCCAGGTAGGCCCAAGGGAAGGCCCCAAAGAGCATTTCGTTCCTGCTGTAAACTTGGGAACTGCAGAGCCAAGGTGAACAATAAAACTTCTCTGCTCCCCCCAAAGGCCAACACAAATGCTGGTGTGTGCCTGCTGGCTGCCGCGGAGGATACGGTGCATGGCCCTAAGTGAGTGGAGCACATCAACACCCAGCAGACAGAGCGAGGTGGGAGGAGACAGTATTGAGCTCTTAAGAGACCTGGAGAGAGTAATCTGATCTCCGACTCGGCAAAACTCTGTTGCAGTATCAGGACATGACAGGAAAAAGTGATTAAGGATTGAATGCCCTGCTGTCACAGTGTTATCCGAGTCACCCCACAAAATAGCGGACAAAGCCCAAACTGAGCACAGCGAAATGAAAGTGCATGGGCCACCAGGATGTGGGTGGTCCAATTTGCTTGGCTCCGAGAGGAACAGTGCAGAAGAGCAGACCCCAGGGTATTGTTGAGAAGGGCCACAAATACCTGGTACCAGTAAGTTTACAGTCAGCAAAGGTTTCTAGTGGAGCCCACCTGTTCTTACCTTGAGCTTCCTGCAGAGGTCCACCATGAGAATATATCACAGAGAAGACCAAACATAAGGTGAGCTCCGGAAGTAGTAGAGGCATCCTGCAATGGGTCTCCGATATAAACTCCTCATCAGGGAGAGACAGACCCCTAGCAAGGTAACATTAGAGGCACTTGAATGAGGGAAAGCTAGTACAATGGCCCAGCAAGGTTCTGTAAGGCCTTTACCTACAGGTCTTCCCTTGGCTACTTCAGATAGGAATCTCACCAGATCTGGCCCATAATTGGCCACCAAAGATGGGACTTAGCTGGGTCAGCCTCCAAGAAAAGGACAAGGATTCCTGAAGTCAGCAAATGAGCCCCAGGTGAGAACCCCCACCCTTGTACTATACAGAGATCAGCCATAAAGTGGACAGAGACGCTTGTCCTTTCTGGTCAATCTTGAGGTCATTCAGGCCCTCACTACAGGGGGAGGAATATGAAAAGACCAGGACCACAGAGAGGGGTCCCCGGATGGAGGGTGATTATACCCCAATGAGCTGGAGGGAATACCTACAGAACTTTAAAAACCCTACAACAATGCCTACAGAACAGTTGGCAGCAAAGATCAGGAAGCAAATGGCCATTAAAAAGATATTGTGGCAATGCTGGAAGAAATAACAGGCATAAGGACTGACATCGGTCATAGGCTCGACTGGTTGGATAAGAAATCGAAGTCCTAGATGACAGAATTCAGAGTCTTGAAGCTAATCAAACCTCAGTAGACATATTAGAGACACACATGGATAAGAGGATCTCAGAATTGGGAAACCTCATAAAATAGGAAGCTTCATAACCAGTGTCCCAAATTAGAAGCCATTACATTTAGCTTATGGGCTACCTTCCATTCTGGCGCAACCAAGGATGGACAATTTGGGACTTTTTCTGTCACCAATTAAGATGAATTTACAACCCATTGCCACTGTATTATTCGAGTTGATCCAGTGATGAAATTGAGCATATTAAAGCTCTGTTTTCTTGCCCTGAAGAAGGACGAGCCATATTTAATCATAGGCTGGTGAGTCTAATGGTAACATTTCACAATGCATTTTTTTAAAGTGAGTTCTCTAATTATAAAAGATGGACATTTAAAACACTGTATTTTAAGGACATTGTTTTGAGCAATGATGTTACCACTTATACACAGGTCCATATTAATTTAGGATACATTGTGTTGCAATAAACATGTATTCTTTTCTCTATTTTCTTTACCTTATTATGTATATGCACTAAGCACATTGGTGTTCTGTTGTGTTGTAATGACATGTTCCTGCAGGAACATGTGTTTAGGCTTTTAGTTTTTGTGTTTTGCTTTACTATGGCAATTGATTTGTTGGCAAAGGTGTTTGATAAATTGAGATTGATGTATGAACTGATGTCCCTTTTTGTTTGCATGGTCATTTTCTAAACAAAATGTTCTTAGACACAAATATATTTATTTTTGGAAGAAAAAAAATATATGTGTTCATATTTATTTCAGAGAAAAAGGTCTTCTATATGTTGGAATCTTAAAACCAACAGACTTAATTTATTTCTGTTTAGTCTCCCCTGTTGCGTGACTATAAATGTTCAAAGGGGGCAGCTCTCTTTTGTTGTTTTGCTTTGCCCATTAAACCAATACAAATGCCTTGCCACTGTAAGAAGACACGGCCACAAAACCAAAAAGGTTCCACCAATGTTGGTCAGAAAGCCCAGAAAGAACACATATCATGTTGTCTTTGCCCATAATGGCAGTAAAAATGCCATGCCACTGTAAGAAAATATGCCCATTCTGGCTTCACCAATGTAGGCCAGCATGCCCAAGTAGGAACACTCATCATGTTGGCTTAACCTAATGCCATCCGCTAAAATAAATTAGCCACTGTAAGACAACTTGTCCATACTGGCTTCCCCAATGTAGCCCTCAACTTCCATATAACCACACTAATCAAGTTTGCTTTGCTAATAATGTCAGAAAAATGTATGCCCACTGTAGGAACACATGTTCATACTAGCTTCTCCACTGTAGAGCAGTATCCCCATGTAAGAACATGCCATCTGTTGTATCTACAACAGAGCAATCATTATGTTGGCTTTGCCATAATGCCAGTAAAAACGCTATGCCCATAATGCAAGAAAACATTTCTTTTCTTCTTGTGCCAAGTTCCCTCAACCCACTATCCCCATTTAAGAAAACACATGTTCGCTTTGCCCATTCATTAAAGCGCACACAAAGATGGATGGGTGGCACCGTACAAAACTCATAGCGGATTGATGTGAGAGAAGTGGCCCCTCTGAATCTGAACAACTTTATGGTTTTAGAGGGTGGTTGTTAAGGGAACATGGGTTCTCTCACAAACTGTTGGGAATGTCACGCAAATTGGTAAATATCTACTGTTTATAGAAAAGTCTCAGCTGGTTTCTGTGTTGCCCTTCAAATGCTGCAGTGAACACTCTTGTTTCTACATTGCTTTTCTCAAGATGCATTGTCTATTTGTGAAAAAGGAGACATGTGTGCAGGCACCCAGTTTAAAATATAAATCTTACCTGTCACTGTTGTTATTCAGATATGACAAGCAGCACATTTTTCTCCCTGCAGGAGAATGTTCCTCCAACAAAAAGTTGACTTCTCCAAATAATTATTTTTGGATAGTTCGCTAGAACACACCAATTCCAGCTGTCCCTTCAGCACAACTCAGAAAACAAATGAGACTTATAGCCTAGTAATTGCTTTCGCCTAGGTCCCCTCAAGACATGTTTGCAACATCTAAAAGTGACATGCTTGCATCTTAGCCTTCCCTTAACCCTCCTAGTACTTCTTATCTAGACTGGCGACTGGTTTGCTTGCGCCTCTTGGCACTGAATGGTTGAAAAACTTGGCTCCTTGCCTTTATCATGAGTCAGTGACTCCCTGGCTGACCCAACCTTCAGGCTACCCCACAGGTCATGCTGCCCACAGGCCCAGTCCATGACTACACAACATCAAACTGTACAGCCAAAGAATGTTGATGAAGTGTGTTACTGACTCCGACATAGTAGCCTACTGTGCCGTTTTGGGCAAGAGAGGATAGTGGAAGGACGAAACCTCAGATGCTCCACCAGCCTCCTGCTTGAACACTCCTTATGCCATCTGCATGGAGTCTAAAGGGTTCCTTGCATAATACAAAGATTCACTTCATGGTGTAGAACATGCCTGTGACAAATCAACCTCCGGGGCACCAGTGGGCCAGGGATGAACATCGATTTCGAAACCATCAATCAGCCCCACACCTCTAGTACACCAGAAGGGATAACAGATTGGAAACACAAGTAAATTATAAATCTCTTTGTCCAATTTTTGGTAACGTGGATGGAACGGCAGACTTATATCTGCAAGGTCGTGGATTGTTGGTTAGTTGCAACACAGCGAAAATACAATTATTACCCAATGATAAAAGGGACTGTCCATTCAAGGTTGTATAAAAATATCTGCTTTATTATTATTGCAACAAGACAGTTCTAGTATACTACAAAATACAACCCACCCTGTAAAGCAACACAGAGGACCGACACTTTCATGAAGGAAATGGATGCACTCTGGATACTGACATGAGGGTAGTCCGTAAAGCAATCAGTCTTAACTGTTCAAGATTATTTGCTTTCAGCACCAAGGAAGAAAGGGGTCATAAATGTCACAAGGGGCCTTCGGAGAAGGACCGGGTTGAAAGAACCACAATGTAATTGGTGCTTGAGGTGACCTTGATGCTCGACAGCATCAAGTCGGCTTCAGGATGCTTTGCAGCTCCTGTGACAGAGTTGAAGACGGGAGACAGCTGCAGGTATCAGGTGGCAAGAAGTTCGGCATGCAAGGCTGGACAGACAGCTGCAGGTTGGCCTACATGGAGGCTCAGGGTCAAGAATTGCTGTCTCTGTGCTGGTTGGCAGATCTAGAACGCTGGTCGAGGCATCTCGGGTGGCTTTAATTACTGCAGTATGACAACAGTGAGTGGTGCAGCCGATCGAAGTTCAAGGGCTCGACTGCCTTGAAAATATCCTTAAAAGATGGACGCTTACTCCTTGTTTCTTTGCTAGGCTCGTGTCTTCATTTAAGGTGGACGGCCGAAAGCTGAGGAGAGTGTTTGCAGGGAACGGCCTTGTCCTTTGTTCAGACACTCTCTGGCACTTCCCACCTAGGAAGCTTGCTGGCAGAACCTAGCAGGGCATACTGTGTGCTGGATGGGTACCAGTTCTGGAGCTGCTGGGCATGTCCCCTAAGTTTTGTATCTTCCTCTATTCCCTGGGAAATGTTTAGGGGAGGGTCATGCTTCTCTCTTGGAAATCCTGGCCTTCCTACAGTGGTGGAAGCTGTAAGGGAGAATGTAATTTCAGCTAGGGTCCAAATGAGTCCTTCTTGTTACTCCTTTCAAAGTCTTTGGATGATCTGATAAGTGAAGGGCACAGCCCTCTTTTAAAGCCAAATGGACCCTAGTGATTGTTGCAAGCTTAATGAACCAATCATAGGTCCCCACCAACAATCTTCTATCAAGCATGAGGTCATAACCAGAGTGCTTTGCAACAGGAAAGGTAAGGGGTGACAACATGTACCTGGTGGAGTAGACAGCAATTCTTCCTGTCCAGCAGGGCTTCAAGGTCAAGCGTCAGTTAATCCAGTTACTCGTCGTAGTGGACTTCAGCTTCTGAACACGATTCCTAGCAGTGAGAGGTCCCCAGATATACTGTTGATCACCCATTCATTCCGCTGGGTCACACTCAAGCATCCAATCACAACTACGGGCATTCATGTAGGCAGGCAGTCAATCAGGCACACGAGGTATTCAGGCAATTCACTTCTCTCCAGGCACTCACAACAAGTTATGTGTATTGGGACAAGTACCGAGCCATTCAACACTCCAAGCTGCATTCATACCGGTTTCGGGCAGGGTTGTCTCAGTCATTGTGTCAATCACCAGATACTAGACACCCACAACACAGAATGCATTTTCGTCACACACTCTATTCACCCAGGTCCTACCCACAGGAGGTACCCACAACATACATCACCGGGAAGGCTCCAGCTAGTCTGGCCGGGCTTTCACAACAACACCATATATGGCATTTCCACCCAACAACCAGTCAGGGGGAAGGGACAGAGTCAAGGCTTCCCAGGACTTTGGGAAAACAAGGTAATGGGTAATAGAAAGCAAGAGGCCACTGGGGCCAGCTTGTTTTCCATCAGGAATCAACGGATCCCAATGGCAGGGCAGGGGTATCCCAAAATGGAGGATACACCGCGCACCTGTCAAATTCAGCATGGAGCTGCCACCAGCCCATACCCTGCTCTGCGGGCAACCCACAGGTGCCCAAAAAACATACACTAGGGGCACAGGGTTGTACCACCACCCATCACCCATGGGTGCCACAAGGGTATCCCACTGGTCCGTTCACCAAACCAAAAGAAAGAGAGCTGCACCGCCAGGAGTCCCACATGAACTCCTGCACGGAAAACACGACAGAACACACGATAAAAAGCAGTAAAGGACAAGGATACGGAGGCCCTGTCCCTCCGATGCATTTCCAGCACCACACTGAGGAACAGTCCTTCAGTTTGGAACTGGGTGGAAGAATGACTAAGAATGTGTAAATGTAAGAAAAGAGAAAGGTTGGAAGACTCTCCGTAAAATCACCTTACTGGACTAAAGCGGTATCTCACCCTGGTCCTATGACAGGAAAGACTGCTCTGGTCTTCGGCTGGGTAACTCACTGGTGGAGCGGAAAATAAGTGAAACTGCACTACAGGATGACGCAGAAGAGAGGAATTGAATAACTGCCCAGTAGAAGGGTTGCAGAGTTAAAGTGGTGGTGTAAATGAAACCGGCAGCAGGACTGGAAGGAATCCTTCCGTGGAACATTTGCGGAAATTCTCCAAAGGATTTAGAATACGGAAGGCAGACGGAGCCAGAAGGTCGCTCTGCCGCTGCCCTGGGATTCTAAAGAGAACAAACAGATAGGATCTGTGTCAGATGTCAGGCGGAACTGCTACCTACAAAGATTCCGTTGCTCTATGAGAGACTCGAGAGAAGATGAACCTACCGCCCTAGCGCCTCTATGAACCCTAAGAGCCTTGGATAGGAATCCGAGCTTTCTCTGAGGATTAGTGCTGACCGTGGGACTTGTGGGAATAGATAGACTGAAAGGAAATAAGAATAGATCAAGTAAAGAAGAAATTAAGATTCGTTATGCAATCAGTCAACAATGATAAACTATAATGAACTTACGGAACGCTGGCTGTCTCTAAGAGAGTAGACACGGTTATGGAAAAGCCTTGCATGTCCGTTTGCTGTTAGCTGTGGCTATACTAAAAAACTACAAATACATATGTTTTTTTCTTTCCCCCAAACTCCAATCAAGTCTCCCTAACATGCCTACCAGCTCCACTCCAGTCCCTGTGGTCCTCCTTTACTCCCCTGGTCTGTACCAATCCCCCAAAACACTCAATGCATCTATGATACTACTCCACCCAAAATGTCTGATAGCCGCTGCTACCACAGTTCCACAAACACACAACGTGCACAGGGTACCACATCTACCTGCGGGTAGCAATGCTGCGCACTGAGTGGCTGCTGGATAGCCACAGATAATTACAAGAGTACCATTAACCAATTAAAAACTCAAAAACACACAAATCAAACATACCCTGCTCATGCAAACTACTAGAAATGCAAACTAGAAATCATTTTCCTGGAAACATTGAAAGACTGCAGATATCATGGCTGGTTTGAAAATTGTGTGGTTGATCAGAGACAGTTGGCTGCTTTGGTTGCTGGACCTAGGTTTGAGAAATGTTGCAAGTAAATGGTTTGGATTGTGGGGAATGCGTTGGTTCCAAGTTATTCCAAAATTGTTAAGTCTGAGAAATACAGGGCAGCCAGACGTCATACTAATTCATTGTCGAGGCAATGATTTGGGTAATGTAAGAGGTGTGTCCCCTACTTCAATGATGAAACAATTAATGGGAAAACTAATGAAACTATTTCCTCACGCCATCTTTATCTCTTCCAATTTGACTGAGAGGCAAAAATGGAGATGGACCACCAAATGTAATGGTAAAATTGAGAAATCACAGAGAAATGTTATAAAGTACTTCCAGCATTCATGAGAGACCACAACCAATTCTGGATTTCAAACAACAACATACAATTCTACATGTCCAATTTCTATAGACATGATGGAGTACACCTATCCGATGAAGGAAATGCAGTGTTCCTCCATGACATCAAAACAGTACTCCAAGTGTGCTAAAATACTACACTCAGTTACCCCAAAAGAGTCCTTTTAAGGACTACATAAAACATATAAAATACACAAATACAATAAAATAATAACCAAAACATTATTTGCATTATACCCGCAGCTACAGTTCATTGACTTTTATTATGGTTACACATTGCTAGTTCAAGGGAAGGCACACATTGGGTTTTATAATACAATAGAACTAAAAAGAGCAATACCATACAATACTGCTCATTAAGTTAGGTAAGATAGCTGAAGATAAAGAAAGCAGAGAATACTACATAACAGTAAACTAGGTAGCGAAACATTTAATAAGCACAAGATATAATAGCATGAGTCACAATACACAGACTAAAATACGGTGTATGCGGCAACTAAAACTAGAGTAGGGTGGCTCCATTTTGTATTAATGTTTTTAAACTATGTCCTTCTTTTTTTTGAAACAGTTTCAAATGTACGAAAGTTTAAAAACACACTGCAGAAATAGATAAGATTCCCAAATACCTTCCGTGTCACTGACCTTGGCCTTTGGCCATGGCCAGTGATTTTTCACCCCCAACCTCACAATACCTATAAAAATAACTTTTAAAAAGAAATAAAACACTCACATCCCAAAATGTAAGCTGTGGGTACTGAACTACACACACCCTCGGCTATCAGTACTCCTTTATAGTCTCGGATGTAGCCGCAGACATTGGAAAAATGTCAACAAACAAATGATTTCTTGCCCCCCCAGGCCCTCACAAAGTGTCCCCCCATCTGTGCCAGCTCCCCCACTCCCTAGATGGCCTTCTCACCTTGCCCACCCTCTCCTTTTCCCCCCACAACACATGCTGTTTCTGTGACACAGTTTGCTTTGAGATGTTGGCTATTCGAGGCAATAGCTGAGGCTACAGAAAGCTTTGTGATGCAAACTCAGTCCCTAGACCCCCTTCAACTCTCAAATTTCACTTGACACCCTCTAGCCACCCCCGACCCCTCCTCTAGCCTGGTGGTATTTGCATGTTTTCTAACCTACACATAGCTTTTTTACAGTGTTTCATTTTCTCATATCCTCACCTGTAGCCGCGGATATCACTTGAATCAAGAGAAAAACAAGATGGCGGTCGTTTCATTGATAAAAACACCCAATTTTGGGTAAATCCCTGATGTATAGTTATCTAGTTTTGCACCCCCTTCTCGGTCAAATATTTAAATGACTACTGCATGAACAACCCCAAACCATGCATGGATCACGAGTCAACGCTGTGTGCCTAAGTTGTTTGGGACCTGGTCCAAATCTGTCCAACGGTTTGGGCTGTGCACTTTGGCAAAAAGTTACCTTATTTGTCTATGGGAAAAATAATGGGAAGTAGGTTGCACTTTTGGAAAAAAATGTTTGTATCTTCTTATTACCCTTTTCATTGTTTAACACATCTTTTTGAAACTTTGCATTCTGGGGGTGGTGGGGGGGGCTCGAGTCCTTAATGACTTTCAGAATTTTGGTCAAATCCGTTACTCAAATGGAAAGTAATTAGTGACAGAATTTTGAGGAGTTCCTATGTGAGTCTGACTCATCTTAACTATAGGGCAACTATCGCTGCCCTGTAATATAAATATATATATATATATATATATATATATATATATATATATATATATATATATATATATATATATATATATATATATATATATATATATATATTACATGGCCCGCGGTAGCAGCCGTGTAGTTATGGTTAAGTTGCTTTGCTCAACCCATAGGAAGACCACTTTTTGGGAGGCTTATAACTTTGTTCCGCCTAGATGAATTCGCTTCAAACTTTTTTCGGGAACTTTTTTGAGGTTTCATACAGGGGGGCCAAAGTTATAGGGGGTCCCTAAATAAATGTTTTTCCCATAGACTGAATTGACAAAAACTTTGCACATGCATACAGCCCAAACTGTTGGACGGATTTTCATCAAATTTGCGGCAGGAGCGGCGGCTTGGACCCAAAAGCGTGCGTTTATAAATTTGGTGATAATCAGTCCTATATTTTGTAAAATGTACATCTAAAAAAATGACTGATATCTAGCTCAGCTGTCCCATTTCCCTTTTCGCTCCGCAGTCAAAAGTCTGATTGGCCTGGAGTGTGGTGTGAAGTCAGCAGAGATTGGACACGCCCAGTGGTTGGCTGGAGGGAAGCGTGATGTGCGTCATAATTTTGGGCAATGCCGCCATGCTGTACCCGAGGATAGTGCAGAGCCGAAAGGGGCTGGAAAACATGCATTTTGGCATATGGTGGTGGGAAGAGGGGATCGAAAGGGTGCAGGAGTGTATCCGTGCATACGGCACCAAGGCGACTAACTTGTATGGTGACTGCAGGCAGCCTTCATTACGGCACGACAGGTCCTGAGGTGACCTCTTTCTGTGGTGAGTGCTGGCAGGCTCAATTGCAGATGGGGAGTGGATTGCATATGACATGAGCATTGTCCCATAGGGTGTACTAGGCTGCGTTGTGTGTGTGGAAAGCCCCTAGCATCTTGAATGTATGTCTGGAGGCCTTGCACCAAAACGTATGTCCACTAGTTGCACGTAGGTTTCACATTGTTGCCTTGTGTGTGTGGTGTGCCAGCATTGTACACATTCTTGGTTGAGTGGGTGTGGTGATTGTTAGCACATCCTACAGTTTTGGGTGCATGACTGGACATGATGGAGTCAACCGTACTGCAGTGTGTCTGGTGGGTAATGTGTTGGAATACTGTGTGTATAGCAGTGCATAGGGTTCCAGTGAATGTTTTATGTGGTTGGGTTGTGGCCATTGCACAGATTACAGAGTACTGCACTGTACTATGATGTATTGGTTCTGTGTACTTAATAGACTGCTGGGAGCAGGAGCAATGTTCTGAAGATTGTGGCAAGCTTTCTGGCATATGGTGGTGGGAAGATGGGATGGAAAGTGTGCAGGAGTATATCCGTGCATACTGCACCAATTTGTGGCTACCTCCTCAGGTGACTAACTCGTATGGTGACTGCAGGCAGCCTTCGTTACGGCACGACAGGTCCTGAAGCGACCTCTTCCTGTGGTGAGGGCTGGCAGGCTCAATTGTAGATGGGTAGTGGATTGCACATGGCATGAGCATTTCCGCATAGGGTGTACTAGGCTGTGTTGTGTGTGGTAAGCCCCTAGTGCCTTGGATGTATGGCTGGAGGCCTTCCACCAAGAAGTATGTCCACTAGTTGCAAGTAGGTTTCACATTGTTGCCTTGTGCGTGTGGTGTGTCAGCATTGTACACATTCTTGGTTGAATGGGTATGGTGATTATTAGCACATCCTAAAGTTTTGGGTGCATGGCTGGACATGATGGAGTCAACAGTCCTTCAGTGTGTCTACTGGGGGACACATTGGAATACTGTGTGTATAGAATTGCATAGGGTTCCAGTGAATATTTTATGTGGTTGGGTTGTGGCCATTGTGCAGAATACAGAGTACTGCACTGTACTATGATGTATTGGTTCTGTTTACTTAATAGACTGCTGGGAGCAGGGGCAATGTTCTGAAGATTGTGATGATTGTGCAGATTACTGTGTACTGTACTGTACTATGATGTATTGGTTTTGTGTACTTAATAGACTGCTGGGAGAAAGGGCAATGTTCTGAAGATTTTGTGGTTTGGTTGGCAGTAGTAAAATACTATGTGAGTGGAAGTGGGTAGAGGTGCCGGAGGTTGTGTTTTGTTTTTGGATTCTGGTACCTTGCCACATGTTCATATGCATGGCTGCAAAACGTTGCAGTGGGTGTGGCCAAGGCCCAGGGTCTTGGGTGCATGGCCAGAGGCCATAGGCCATGCGCCCAATAGGGTAGGCCTTGGCCAAATACTATGTGAGTGGAAGTGGGTACAGGTGCCGAGGCTGTGTTATGTTTGTAGACTCTGATAAATGCCTACATGTTTGCATGCATGGCTGCATTATGGTGCAGGGTTGGGTAGGAGTGCCAGTGGCTGTATTACGGTTGTGGGTTCCGGTACCTGGCCACATGTTTGCATGCATGCCTGCATAACATTGCAGTGGGTGTGGCCAAGGCCTAGGCTCTTGGGTGCATGGCCAAAGGCCATAGGAATGCCGGTGGCTGTATTATGTTTGTGGGTTCTGGTACCAGGCCACATGTTCGCATGCATGGCTGATAACATTGTGGTGGGCATGGCCAAGGCCTAGCGTCTTGCGTGCATGGCCAAAGGCCGTAGGCCATGCACCCAAGAGGGTAGGCCTTGGCCACACCCACTGCCACGTCCTGCATGCCAACACTGTGATACTGGTATATAGTTTTTCTTTTTCAACTGCATAGAACCTCTACATTTGGGCCAATTCATGCGTACCACTGAAGCCTATTGCTTATGGGATAGTATATGAAAGTTGGAACGATTATCGGAACTGCAAGGTCTACATAATATGCTATGGTTTGCATTTTGTACCTCCTGTTGAAATGAAATGGAATCACAGTTAGGTATACACACATAGAGAAAGTGTTTGTTAGGGACTTGTTCCTGAATGACTTGAGTGCAGAGAGTACATGTATGTTTCCACATGCAGGAAATCTGAAAGATTTGATTTATGGGTATGGTTTTGCTTTCCAATACCTGCAGTATGTACATAACCACTTCCTGTGGATCTACTTGTCTGTCTAACATGCATTAACCATTCAAGCACAGTATTCTAATTCCTGCTTTATTTCTAGGATTGCGTGCAGCATGTCTGTGCAGGCCTATTATTTCTAAACACAACTGGTTTGAGCCTTGTCAATAAATGTTTTTGAAAAATTGGTGCCATTTGCAATACACGATTGCTTGCTATATTTGCAAACTAATTTGTATTAGGTGTTCTCTTTCAACTTTCTGTATAAAATCTGCTAGGGGTGCATGGGTACTTTTTATGCTTTTAGTTGGAGCTGGTCTATTTTGTGTTGTTTTCAACTGAGTTCCTTTTTGCTAGGCATTCTGTAGCAGCTGTTGTAGAAAAAAGGAAAGTGTATGTCTACACATTTTGTGATGTATATGTGTGCATCTGTGCATGAATGGATGAATATGAGGGTAGGAACACAGATAGAGGTATGTGCTTTTGTAATGGTGTGTTAGTGTACGATAGGAACGCTATATTGCTATTTGGGAGTGTACTGTCTTAGTAAGAGGTGCACCTCCACAATATCATTGCACTTAGTTTGTTGGCTGCCGAGAGTAGGCTTCCTCTAGGTTGCATTTTCAAGTTGATAGGCCACTGGCTTTTAGGACAGAGGTAATAAATGCAACTGTTAAAGAAGACAGTAAGACAATATATTTGTTAATGGCATACTGACTGAATTTGGAGAGTGCATTACAGAAAAGGGTAGGGGATGTGTTGGCAGGAAGACTTTTTGTATGAATGGGAATTTGGGAGCATCAGCATTGTTGGTAAGGGGTACGTGGTTCATTTGTAAGTGTACCATATAACAAGCCGTTTATCAAGTGTGTGCATTGGTGGAGGAGTATTTACTTTGCAAATGTATTAGTCCTAGTTGTAGAAAGGTAAGAAAAAGGTTGGGAAATGTGTACATCTTGGAAAAGAAAATGTGTTTGTGTGTGAAATTCCATTACTTTTTCTGCACATATATGCTTCCTAGATGAGTACAGTAATTATTTCACTTCTTGGACTTAGTTGTCTGAATTTACGAATGGTACTGTTGTCAATTCACACATACATGTTTTGTTGTTGTAAGTAATGTTACATTCTGTGAAGTGTGCACGGTAAAACGCAGGCACCCTGTTTTTATGCATGCAATGTATGTACTTGGTTTAGGTTGGTAGGATACATTTGGTGCTCCTTTTATGTGATCATTTAACACATTTTGTAGGAGATAAGTTAGTGCGGAAAGAATTTGTACCATTGTCGGAAGGAAAGAAGAGAGTAACTGTTTGAATATTACAAAGGATGATATGGGTAAATGAAAACTTTCCAAGCACATACCATTGAACTGGCACTTGATGGTAGGTGATGGGAGAAATGACAGTATGCTTTTTGAGTAAATTATGGAAGTTCAGTGGCAGATACCCTGCTCAGAGGCACTTATAGCAGAGTTGTAAACATACTGTAGAGAAAATATTCATACCTGTACTTTGTGGTGATGGGTGCCGATGTGGATTAATGTGGATGCAGAAATCTTAGATAGTTTTACAGACCTTTCTACTGGAGGTGCTTTCGAATCACACGAGACTTGCACTCTGAATGTTTAACGGTACATATGGAGTGTTGTACAGAAATTATAGTGTTAGATGCAGAGGTCTTGGATGTGATTGGTGGATGCGTGTGTGACTATTTAACAGTACCCAATGAGGGAATGCTGGAAAAAGAGTATTGGAAAGGGAAGATGGACTGCTCCTGCTTTACTGGGGCACGGCCCTCGCAGTAGTTGGGGAAGCGCACGTGCCTCATCCTGCCCTTCTCAGTATCCTGGGCATGGGAATGGGACTGTGGGGATTATCCAATCAGGTGCTGAGGGTGTGCTTCACAGGAAGCGGTGGTAATATCTTTTTTTCATTACTCTGGGTAGTGAGGCTGGCAGAGATGGAGAGACGCACAGTGTTGATCGTGGGTGATGCTTTTGTGCACAATCTGCACAGGTATGCCCTGGAAAGAAACTTTGGTGGAAATTTCGATTTGGAAGGAGTGGAGGCTTTGTGGTGCACTGTCAATGTGTGCAGTTTCAGCATTGTGCTTGCACTTTGCAGACATGTGGCCACTGTCGCTACTGTTCATGCTGTCGTAGTGCATTATGGAACCCTGCATTTGGATTACATGACTTGTTCACGTTTATTCTGTCAACTAAAGAAGCTGATGAAAGCAGTGAAGCAGATTTTTCCCACTGCCAAGGTTTTTTTCTCATCCATGCCACCAACAAGAGTATGGGACTACCAGAATGTAATTTGTCCCCAGCCAGAGGTCAGAAGGTGTCTTATAAACAGAAGCATGTGTTATTTTGTGGCCTCTGCTGGGATGTTCTTCTGTGACAATGACATCCTTGACTCTCGAAATTGTATTTTGTTTTACAATCTACAAGATGCGTTGAAGAGGTTACTGTAAGAATGTAAGGAGAAAAAGAGAACAAAAACCCCTATAAAAAATGGAAAAAAGAGGTTTGTTTATAAGCACCTAAAAAAAAGGCTCTTTTCAGAGCTACCACTAATAACGAAATGCCCTACCCTGGTTGAAATGTATTCTCTCACTTTTGCATACAGCACGATAAGTCTGCGGACTCTGCGATAGTTCCAGGATTACACATGCCACATCCGGGGCTTTTGAGGATTGTGGGCATAAAAATGGGACTGTGGAGGCTGAGGGATTACTCAATAAGGTTTATGGGTGTGTACACAGAGAATGTGGAAGAATGTGTATTTTTAGAGAGGAATGCAGTTGCCTATGGTTATGGCTGTGTTTCAAGGGATTTTGGGGGAGTCCTAGATACATTGGTTGAAAGTGAATGCAAAACACTGTTCAGTGGCTGCACACTGTATGGAGTACGTGCAATACAGTGGCTGATTTCGGTTCCTATTTATGCCACTTTAGTGATGCTCAATTATCCAGACATTTTTATTGTTCATTGTGGAGGGAAAAGCTTAGGGCATGTTACCGGAATTTCTCTGCAGTTTGCGATGGAGGAGTCACTTGGTCAGGTCATGCGTATGTTTGTCACATTATGGACACACAGATGTGGCTGCGTTCTTCTTCATTTGGTCCACAAATCGAGAAAGCAAGGCGCATTGTCAAAAAGGCTACTTGTGTCTTTAATAACATGAAGATTTTTCCCACAAATGGCCTTCATTTTACTGGTCCTGGCAATCAGGTTTTTCTGCAACCTATCCAAAATGCATTGCTGCCCTTTTTACAGGAAACATTTTTCTAGTAGCTGTTGCACACTTCAACCCTTCGAAATACAAAAAAACAACACAAAAAACACCCTTTCTACACGAACGGACTACAATGTTTTTCACAGAGCTACACCTCCCATTATTTACAGCGCAATTTGTGGAGCGTGTAGGCTGCGCAGCGGCCTGCATCCTTTCATTGGCAATTCCATTTTTGACCTCTGAAAGGTGGCTCTGAAAGGAGCCTATTTTTTACTTTTTTCCTTTTTCCGTTGTTTTGTATCTTTCTTGGTCTTGTAACTCACAGCACAGAATGAAAGGAAGTGAAGGGAGGGTACGGAAGGGGCACCAATCACAGGGATAAGATAGGGGAAGTGCAGAGAGAGGAAGATGTTGGGTGGCTCTCACTTAAGAAGTGGGCATTAATTCTCCTGCCCCAGCCGAACTCTCTGCCTGCCTAGTTGGCCGTCGCTTGCGACGTCCATCTAACCTTTTCTTAGCAAACTCTACTCAGCCCCCCCTACGCCTTCGCGTTGTTCTGCATCGCGGCGCCACAACAAGGCTAAGCCTCGCATATCCAGCTCCTTACATCCGCCGGCAGGCGGATGTGCCGGCGGCTCCTACGAAGGCCATACAAAGGCCTGTTGAGAGCCTGTTCGGAGCCATAGGAGCCAGGGGCCAGGAACTCTGCCCTCACCGCTCCAGGTAAGCCAACGCTGCAACCTGCCACCTGTTTCTGTGCCTGTTTATGCCCGACTCTGCCCTCTGCCATACCCTATGCCCATCCTATTCCAGGTAACTTTTGGCCAACACTACTGCACTACTCCCAGCTACCCATTGTCTCCAGCACTGTGTGTGTCTGTGACACCCCAGGAAATAGTAACCAAAGTGCATAACCCATGTGCACCACAGGACTGTTAGGTGTTACCCCTTTGCATTTTGCCAAATTGTGCTATTTGAAGTTAGGTGTTACCCCACTGCATTTTTGCCAAATTGTGCTATTTGAATCTAGGTGTTACCCCACTGCATTTTTGCCAAATTGCGCTATTTGAAGTTAGGTGTTACCCCATTGCATTTTTGCCAAATTGTGCTATTTGAAGTTAGGTGTTACCCCACTGCATTTCTGCCAAACTGTGCTATTTGAAGCTAGGTGTTACCCCCACTGCATTTTTGCCAAATTGCGCTATTTGAAGTTAGGTGTTACCCCATTGCATTTTGCCAAATTGTGCTATTTGAAGCTAGGTGTTACCCCACTGCATTTTTGCCAAATTGTGCTATTTGAAGCTAGGTGTTACCCCTCTGCATTTTTGCCAAATTGTGCTATTTGAAGTTAGGTGTTACCCCTTTGCATTTTTGCCAAATCGTGCTATTTAAAGTTAGGTGTTACCTCACTGCACTTTTGCCTAATTGTGCTATCTTGAATCTAGGTGCTACCCCACCGCATATTTGCTGCCTACCACTATTCCTGCGCATATTCTGTTTACAAAGCCACCTTTTTCAGATAACACCCACATTGCCACTCCCACTCTGCTCACACAACGCCAGCGCAGTACTGCAGAAAATGCTAAATATATTACTCATCTTCTGTGCAATGGCCACGCCTGCATCCCCAGACATTCCCATCCAGGATACTGACTCAGGAGCCCCCCCTCCCCAGCCAGGCACTAGTCTCACCTACACAACTAGGTACTATCCTGACCCTTCCTACCCAAGATATCAGTGCAAGTCAGGTCCTACTACTTTTGCCTCCCACCCTTGCACTACCACCGAAAGAAACAACAAACTTTGCGCTAGACTCTCTAAACTTCATGAGCCGCCACGAAGATTCCTGTCTGATTCCAAATGAGAAGCCAAAAGTTCTACCAAAGGCACCACTATCCCCACAACCAAGTCCAATCCCATCATTCATACAAACATCTCGGCAAAAACGAATGTACATTCCTACAAAGGAGCTCTCCTCAATACCAGATCATTGGTCGCACATGCCCTTGATATTGCAGACCTAATCATCAAAGACAAATTAGACTTTATTGCTCTAACCGAAACGTGGCTCCACAATGCAGCAGGCCCATCTCTAATGCTAGCCATCCCAGACGGCTACACTATATCTAGGCAGGACCGGGTAGGTAAACGGGGCGGTGGCATCGCCATCATATCGAAAGCAAGTTTAGCTCTCAGACTAGCCCCGACCCAAACCCTGCAATCGTGTGAATCCCTTACCGCCAAACTCCCCATAAACAATACCCAATCCCTCACTATCCACCTGATCTACAGACCACCAGGTCCACTTGGAACCTTCGAGGAAGATCTACACAACCTAATTTCTAACAATGCGAAAACCACTTCACAACTACTGCTACTAGGGGACCTTAACTTAGGGTTCAACGACCCAGCAGACATACATGCCTCTACCATAGCCAATACGATCTCATCACTCGGACTCTCACAAAAAGTCAACCTACCCACCCACCTGAAGGGTAGAACCCTAGACTGGGTTGCTGATGCTAATTGCTCAGCGGTCATCTCCGCCACCACACCACTACCTTGGACCGACCATTCGCTGGTCTCATTTAACCTATTGACCTCTAGATCACCTACCACAACTGTGTCACTGGCACCACCCTGCCTCACAAGAAACAAGAAAAATATCTCAACAGAAAAAATCATCCCAGCTATCCTTCCAACCCTAAACGCATTGCCAGACAATCTAGATCCCAACACACTAGTTCACGAATATAATAAAATCATGTTAACTACCATGGACAAAATTGCCCCACTCAAACTTCGCACCAGTAAGCCTAAAACCCATTTAAATAAATGGTACACACCCGAACTCAAAGTCCTCCGCCTAAAAAAGCGCAAATGTGAAGCTGATTGGAAATTATGCCCCTCCAGTGAAAAGAAAGCCATCCTGGACACGATTTCTCGTCATTACAAAGCTGAAATCTGCTTAGCTAAACGGAATTCCTATAACATCCGCATTGCCAACTCCAACTCAAGTATGAAGGAGCTCTTCTCCATACTGAAGGAACTTGAGTCACCCATAGCCACACCCGACACCTGCACTAAGAACCAGACCTGGTGCACAGACATCCAACAAGCACTAGCAAATAAAATAAACACCCTACAAAATAAAATTCATCTAAAAAAAGATTCCCTAAACCTCACTAACCCTCCCACATCTCCGCCCAAAGCCTCACCAAGTACACACACTAACTCATTCACCTTCTCTAAAACTACCACCCTTGAGGTTGAGAAAATCATCCTCTCTCTTAAACCATCAAACTGTAAAGGCGATATCTGCCCTGCACACATAATAAAGGACGCAGCCAGAGACCTGTCACCCAATATCTCTAAACGTATAAACGCCTCCTTCTCCTCAGGCAGTATCCCTTCCAACTTAAAACAATCTTGGGTGCTCCCCCTCCTCAAAAAACAGACGCTCGATCCCCTCATCCCCACCAACTACCGACCCATCACAACGGTACCCTTCCTACTGAAAATCTTGGACAAAGTTGCCTATGTCCAGATTCAAAAATACCTAGATCTACACAAGCTACTAGGCGCCAGACAATCAGGTTTCCGCCCATTACACGGCACGGAAACAGCCCTCATCGATCTGAAACCCAAATTGATGATCTGAGGGACAAGGGCAAGACAGCACTCCTCCTCTTACTCGACCTCTCCGCGGCTTTCGACCTCGTCGACCATAAGGTCCTCTGCAGACACCTTGACTCAGCTGCTCATTTCTCTCCAGAAGCTCTCAAATGGATTGAATCCTTTCTGAGTGAGAGAACTATGAGAGTCTTCTCCCCTTCAGCAGCAGCAGACCCCTCTCCTATCACTTGCGGAGTCCCGCAAGGCTCTTGCGTCTCCCCCACACTATATAACATCTTCACCAAACCCCTGTTCGACGATCTGGACCATCTGGGTGTCACCTACACTAATTATGCTGATGATACTCATATTCTCCTCCCACTTTCAGGGGATCACAGTAAGGACAGTGAGTTGGTGAATAGGGTATATCTCATCATTCAGGCATGGATGGCATCCCATGGTCTATGCCTGAATGATGACAAGACAGAGCTCATCATCTTAGGTACCCCTGCTAATATCAACAAACTAGGCCTTGAATATGCCGAATTCAACATAGATGGTAATCTCATCAGAGTATCCAGGGAAGTAAAAACCCTTGGCTTTTATCTGGATGCCACTATGTCATTCACTAAACAGGTTAACTCACTAGCATCTACCACTGCGTACACTTGCAAATTAATAAGGGCAGGCAGACCATTCCTATCCAATGACAGCTGCCTGATCCTGGCAAGAGCACTCATACTATCTAGGCTTGATTATTGTAATGCCCTCTATAGCGGTGCCAACAAAGCCATTATCCACAGGCTCCAAATAATGCCTTGAGAGCTGCCCTCGGCATTAATAAGAGAGACCATATCTCAACCACTAGACGCCAACAGAAATGGCTCTCTACAGACAACAAAATCAAACTAAAGTTGGCCTCCCTAACCCATAAAGCCCTCAACAATGCCGCCCCCAGTTATCTGATGGACAAGGTAAAGAGAAAGTCCTCCATCCGACAAACAAGAACTATCAATTCCAACCGTCTGATAATTCCCAGATTCAAACTCTCCACCATTGGTGGGAACAGTTTCCCGGTGAAAGCTGCCACGCTCTGGAACTCTCTGCCTCACAACCTAAGAGCTGACCAACCATACTTGCACTTTAGAAGACACCTCATCAGTCACCTTAACTCCAATAACCCTTGTATTTAGCTGCACTTTCTACACCTATGTATAGATAGTGATACTCTTGCTCGTGTTTCTGCCTTCACCTCTAACAGCCCTGCACACTTCTGTACACTTACCTCCTGTATAGATATTGACTTTTTATGTTTGAAGACTTGTATACCTCTTATTCCTGTAATCCTGAATATTCTTTTAGGTTTACCCGCCTCTAACAGCCCTGTACATATCTGTATATTTACCCCTGCATAGATATTGACTTTGTATGTATGAAGATTTGTATATTTTTTATTCCTGTAATTCTGATTATTTTTATTACTACTTCAAAGTGTATATTTCTGCAACATTGTAAGCTTCGAATTATCTTTTGCCTGCGCCCTGTTGCCCCTGGGTAAGGTGCGCCATACAAATAAATAAACAAACAAACAAACAAACAAACAACAAACATTGAAGTTGCTCCCCCCTGCAGAGTACCACATTGCAGTACATACACAATACAATGAAGGAATCCGCTTCCCTACAGGAATGTCCCTGGTGTTGGCAGGAGGAGATGCAGCGAATGCTGTAGAGGAAAGTACTCTACTGCATTGTTCGAAGGGCACTGCCCTCTGCTCTGCTACCTTGTGTTTTAATTTGAGATGTCGTTGCATGGAGGTGGAGCCATAGCTGTACAAGCCATGTTTTCTGTGCCTGCGTAAGTTCATCTCACCTGGTTACCATGAAACTTCGGCACATCTCCTACTCTGGTAAACAGTTTCCACACCTAGCAGTCATGCTGGCTGCAGACATTGGAGATTTGCTCTACTTCATGATCACTCTCCTCTTGATCCCTATCTACATCAGCATGCCTGTTCCCTTGTCCAGGCTCTCCAGAAGGAGGTGATGGTGGTAAGGGGGATGGTGTGGGTGCTGCTGGAATAGAGGCAGCACCCATGGCTGCCATTAGTTGCAAAGGTAATATAGCACAGCAGAATTGCTAAGAAAGCAATTCCACCACAAAGCAATGTGGCCCACTACTCTGTTCTGCAAAGCCAGAAACAGATTGCGAAGCAGCTCTGGGGTGTGGCCTTTTGTAGGACTGCTGTGGAGCCCTTTCGACTGAAAAACAGGCCTAAATCCCTCAAACAAATAGTTACATGGACAATGGCACACTGTGGGATGTTTGTAAACGTGTACTTTCACAGTGGCACTACTTACATTGCAGAACACAGTACATTTCTGTTGTCTGAGGGCCTGTATCGTGTCCGGCAAAGAAGAGCCCATGCCCAGCATGGATGCGGTCACATAGTGATGTTGCAAATGTTCTGAAATGGGACAGGTGGCTGCAGAACGTGTATTGGGTGAAATACTGTGTGCGCATATGAATAGGTGTGCCACAAACAGGGTTGTCCTCCCCGGACTCATTAAATGTGTGACACATGTCTGGCGATCATTTTCACACAAGCTGGATGTATGTTGGCTACAGCAACTGCAATGTTCATGTGCACCTCTGTCCTTAGGACATGGGTGGACGCCTCAACCTACTAAAAGTACGTTACAGTGTTTTCCCAGCATGCTGGACAGAGGCAGTGTTACCAGGACACCGAGGATGATATGTTCATAGCTGTGGAATGGACAGATGTGTGCTTCCACAACTAATTAAAGGTGCATTAGAAGATGAGGCACATGAGGCCAGTACTAGCGTCCTACGGATACCTACATTGTGATTGTGCATACGCCGGGCAGATGCAGTGTCCCTAGGAAACCTCAATTTTGCTTAACTGCAGCCATCTCAGACAGTACTGTGCACCACAGACTCATAATGCAATTTTAACACAAAAGGAAAAGCCAGTCACACAACCACCAACACGTTACATCTACACCTTTAATTTCTAAGCTACATAGACACTATTAGGAAAGGGAAGGGGTAGCACACATGGATATATCCACAGGGTAATTGGGGATTTGAACACGTTCGTCATGAGGGAACGCAAGGATTGAGGTCTCAACGTAACGTCTCTGCTCACAGGGACCTTTTTGGGGATGGTGGGCTGGGAAATGGGGAAGGGGTACACGTGAAGGTAGGGCAGTGTTATTTCATGTTTCCCATAATATGTCCTTGTACAACATCTTTTAAGGTGGCTAAATTGTTTAGCAATTGTTGCATTTTAATGTCCAGGCTGTCTAGGTTGGTTTTTACACTGTTTCCTTCATTTCCTGTGCCCATATGCTGTTGTGGAAGAGGTGCCGCTTGTAGTCCATTCCTTTCATTTTCAGTATGTTCTGTTGAAGATACAAATATCTGTTAGGTGTATATGAAGCAATACATATTAACTGTCTTTTAGACTGTGCTGCATACCAATGGCTTTACTATCATTACTCATTTTGTCATGCAGGAAATGCTCTTCCAGCCATTCTAGGGTGCTTGGCATTGCTGCATACAAAAAAAACATCATGTTTTCCACTACTATACACTGCACAAGCTGTGCAATTATAGGCGAAACCTCAGTGTACTTACCGCGTTGTAGTGACATTCTGCTCTGAATAGTTTGCAGTCCTTACTATGCCACTTCCTTCTTCGTTCCTATGTAAAGCAGCAGTGCGGTAATATTGTTTGACGCAGACGGTATTTCCCTTATTGGTGCATTCCATTATGGTGTATACCCTATGTCTTTGCTCTGTTTGTTAGTACAGAGTTTGCAGACCTACTCCATTTTTGCTTGCAATGTATGTACATGGTGCTCTTTGTATATGTTCATTGTCTTTCGTGAATGGTACCATTATGTAAGAGAACCCCTGCATTTTTCAGCAGTTTCAATGCTAGCCGCTCTCCGCGAACAGACGCACAGTCCACGGTTACTATGCCCATCGGCATGTAGACCTCCATTTGGTATGCTGTATGGTACCTCTATACAAACCAAGGGTATCCTGGTAAAACCCTATGAAATTCAGTGAAAAAACATTGTTAAAGGCACGTTATGGTTCAGTTGCCCTAAGAAAAACCTAGGACATTCAGTGCAAAAACTTTGTTAAAGGGACGTTATACTTACTTTGCACTAACAACAACTTATCCATACTACGGGTATATGTAAAACGGGAAAACCCAGAAATTCGCCAGTTATGGTAAGCTAATCAACCATATCTCGCACCGCCACTGTGCTCTGCTAAGACTAACACCCATGACATCAAAGATCACATCACAAATGTCATTGATGACATCACTGATGACACCACATCTCTGGCTTTCTCTTTTTTTGGTCACTGACATATCTAGGCCAGGGGCTTTCTTGAGTGCCAGGCAGGAAGTTAAAAATCAAAAGGTACTACATTTGTATATTTTACCCTTCTCATATGTTTTTAAACTACATTCCTTACAGTTTAGTCACATCATATGATACTTATACATAGGGGAAGAAGCAAGAGTGAAACGCAGCAATCATTTCTGTGCATGAAGATAACTTTCTGGTGATACTGCTGCTTTTTTGCTTACTTTACTTTTACTTTACTTTTCCTATGTGTGCTCATATTTGTATGTGTTGTGGTCTGTTTATGTTTATGTTTATGTTTTCAGTGTATTAGTACAATTATGTAGTAAGTGTGGCATTGTAAGCTACTTGTTACATGTTTCACAGTATGCAAAACTCTGAAACGAAAGCCTGCATCATTTCACCATCCAACATGGCAAGATTTTGAATAGTGCACTTCTATGGTGCATGCAGCAGAGAATGCTTACGTTTTTACATAAGTACGGTTATGTACTGGAAAGAACTCGGTAATACAATGGTGTTTATAGCAATGCATTGCTTAATGAACTATGTATGTCATGATCATTCTCCCAATGAACTGTGATAGTTTTCTGGCATCATTATAATGACAATCCCTTGTGGAGGCATTTCATGAACAGTAAATGCACGTGATGTCATCAGTGATTGGATGGTGAAAAGCGTGAAGTGCGTCAGATTTTTGGAAATGCCTGCCATCTTGGATTCCCGGACAGCAGCCGGTGTCCACGGACATCACAGTAAAAACATATTAAAAAGCGCAACATTGCACTTGTCACACTTATAGAATAATTTCTGGGGTGAGGAGGGGTGATGAGTATGGGATGGGATATGGCTGCAAGAAGCCAAAAAATGTGTGTTTTTCGCCGCAGAAGTTCAGATGTTCGCGAGCAGTCCTGAGAAGTTCAGGGACACTTCAGATGTTTGGGGGCAGTTTTTGGATGGCATATAACTTTTGCACCACTCAATAAAAACTACATGAATTATATTCCTGACCTAATTCGGAATGAGTTTGCAAAGTTTGGTGGGATTCTGTCAACAGGGGGCAAAATTAGAGGGGGTCCAAAAATAATGTAAAGGCTTATAAATGAGGTGCCATTTGATGAATCTACACTTAACGTTTGTGATGTTATCTTTGATGTCCTGGGTGATAGTCTTCGCAGTGCAGGGTGGTGGCGCGAGTTATGGTTGCTTAGCTTACCAAAACTGGCAAATTTCAGAGGTTTTTCGGTTTTATTTGTAGCCATAACGTCCCTTTAACAAAGGTTTTTCATTGAATTTCATAGGTTTTTATATATAGGAGTACACCAGTGGCCTGGAAGGTCATGCAGAGAATTGGAGTGAGCACCTTTCCTTATTTGTCCATTTTTCGCAGGACTTGAGGGGTGGAATCCTCAAGACCTGCCAAGGTGCCGCACCAGGGTTATATATGCCCGGCTCTGGAGTGCCTCACTTGAGGCTACACTCCCCCCCTTTCTCCACTGTGGGATTGGATAACGAGGTCTCTGGACCATTACCCCCCATTCCACCCCATAAAATGGGGTACGAATGCCATTAGCAGGCTAGGTTTCCAAAGCGATAAGCCGTGCTACTAAAAAAAGAGGATTTTGGAGCCCCGGTTTAGGAAGGAAAATCCTTTTCCAAGATGGCCACCATGGAAAGGGAAGGCGGGGGTCCCCTCTTCGCTTTCAATGGCAGCCTGCAAAAGGCAAAAACAAAACACTGTGACCATATTACCATGAGCACATTTTTCTTCCCATTCACATCTATCCTAATTTCGAATAACTTTACCACAAAGCCATTCCCAGGTGGACATGGCCACTTTAATTCTATGTTTTGTCCCTTCTGGTCATGTCGAGTAGCCACATTGTCTGGATCATGACCTTATAGCATGACCCCGACATTCTGGCCACTGCCCATGGCTACAGCTACCCCTCAGTCACTAAAGCTATACTGCTATTTTTTTAACTACATTATGACACTTGTCAAATAAGAAAACACTGCCACATTTGCAAAACCATGCTTTTCGATCGTTGCCAATTAGCCTTACGCAAATTTGCTGGACATCCACCCATGTTTTATTTTTTCAAAACTGTCAAAACTGTCAAAAGAATACACAAATGATTCATCATATAAGGTGTGCACAAAATCCCAACAAACATTGTAAACCCATTTGAAATCACGTCAGAAATATTCCACCCATCAGCATTACCCATCACCTCACAAAACATTATTTCATAAGTTTCACAAGTGCAACGCTCAGAAAATATTATTGTCCCGAGGGTTTGACCATGTATTTTTGTACATACGTTAATCTATTGCAAACATTTCCAATGCACCGTACGTCATTTTTCCTCTTTTACAAACATACGAAATTTGACAGCAGGGCACGTCCATATTGTGCTATTCTTATCCATTGCTGCATCTGCCTAAGGTAAACTGCCCTGATGTCACTAAATCATATGCTCCCCCCTGACCCTCACATAACCAACCCTAGTGATATTCAACACCTTTCTCAGTGACGTTACTCTTCAGCGTAGCGAAAAGTGCCCATAATCATCTATGTGCCGTGACGCAGAACCCGAAAATCAACACACATCAACTAACAACATAGCATGTCACAATTCGAAATATTAAACCGGTCTTTAAACGAAAAAACTAACACTGTACAATTTGTAAAGTACTTTTATTTCACAATAAACTGTCTGAGAACATCCGACTATTCCCATATTCAATCAAATTGCAAATTTGTTTCTTCGATCGTGATCGAAAATGTTAATCATGAGGCACACGTTCTTTTCCCATATACAAAGTGTTCGTTTTCGATAAAGGAACCGCTTCGGTCACACAGTGAATTCCAGGGTGTCTGCATGAACTTGGGCCTAGACCACCATAAAAGATGGTATGTTACTCCTAATCGCTAGTGCAGCGTATGGGCACATAGGCCCTGGGCGATCGTCCCACAAAACAGTCACATTGTTCCAGCCGTTGATGACTACGTGCACCTGGCGAATAAAGAAGCCATCAGTAGGCATCTGGAATCCATGGCAATCGCAGTAAGGCAGCATGTAGCTATTTGGAAAACATAACAGAAAATATGTATCAATACCCAACCTTTTTACCAATACATCTAATCATTTCTTAATTCGGCATACAGTTTATACTAACGATTAGCACGTAGAGCAAACAATCTGAAAAAAGAAAAAAGAACGTGGAAACTGATACACAAATCGATATGGTCATACATGACATTTTAAAGAAATATCAGCGTTGAACCTGGTCTACATACAGTTAGATTCTGCACTCCTCATAAACACAAAAAAATGACAACCACACAGAAAGATAGTACTTCAGTTACATTGCCAGAATTAATGTTCAGATAATAATAAACTAAAGCTTGTTCCGGTGTACAGTCATCAAAAGCAAATTTACATGATATTCACCATCTCCATTCTCTTTGCGTAACTTACACTGCAATGCTCAATGCGCTTGCACCAAAGAATCTTCATGAACTGATTTTACATGTTCCTTACAAACCTTTGGACTGCATAACCTTATCAAATGTTCCTTATTCCAAACCTCCTCTCCAGGTTCCATGTAATAATGATGCCACAAAAATATCGCCATGCAAAAATATTGCCGAAAAATTGTTGTTTTTTGTGGCGACATTATTGCATTGCATTGCATTTTTAAAACATTTTTTTTTGCCCCTGTCGCCATATATATGGTCACCCAAACAATATTGCCACAACATTTTCCCGATATTAATACCTGATACCCTCTCCCTGCATTCTTACTGAATATTCCCTTTCCCTCAAGGTCAAAAAACAACCGACCCTTACAGTTTCTGTCCCTGCGTGGGCTTCCTTAGCTCGCAACCAAAAAATCAAAGCTGGCGACCTTCACTCAGAATACAAATACATTCTCACATGCCTCAACGCATTCATGAGAACTGGTACTTGCATTCATGTGCAGAGCCGCTGTTTCCATCAAACACTGCAGGAGACTGCCTTAGAGGCCAAACTCTAGAGGGCGCCAGTCTGACTCCAATATTATTTTAAATACATTGGAACACAGACACATTAGTCCTTCGCCTGTACTTTACGCACATTATATTGAGGAACACCTCCAAATGTACGGTATATCTTTTGTGACAAAAAAAACACTTTTTTACTTCTTGCTGCCACATCCCATCCCAGCCTCCTCAACCCTCACCTTCCGAGACAGTATTTGATAAGTTTAATAAGTGCAATGTTCTGTTTTTTTATTTGCGGCGATGTCTGCGGACATCAACACACGGATGAAAGATGGCAGGCGCATCGGAGCAATCTGACGTACTTCACGCACTTCACCATCCAAAGAGGGAATACGTCACATGTCCGCGGACATGACGTGCCCAATTAGCCAATCGTTATCTTGTCCACGGAGCGAACAGGGAAGTGTGACCGCGGAGCAGACATAGCTATCACTAATTTTTTTAGACCTACTTTTTGATCATTTTTTTAAAAAGTACTGGACGGATTTTCACCAAATTTGCAAAAGCATGCTTTCGGGACCAAACCGCAGCTCCTGCCACAAATTTGATAAAAATCCGTCCAGCGGTTTGATCTGTAGCCGTGCGCAAAGTTTTTCCCCATTCAGTCTATGGGAAAAAAATACATTTTGGGACCCCCCTATAACTTTGCCCCCCCTGGACCAAACATCACCAAACTTTGCAAAAAAATTCAATGTGGGCCATATACTTTTTTTTTGCAAAGTTTAGTGATGATTCGTCCAGGGGGAGCAAAGTTATAAGCCGGCCAAAAAGTGCTCTTCCTATGGGATTAGCAACTTAACCATAACTACACGGCCACTACCGTGGCCGTGTAATATACTATTGTGAACATGTTGCTGATCCAGTGAAAACATTTGTGTCACGAGATGTAAGGGTTGTATATGTTTGTGTTTGTGTATGTGGGTTGGGGAGGAACACGCTTTGAGCCCCCATGAGCTGAATCAATGAACCCAATTAAACCATTTTAGCAGAGCATACATCTGCATTGTTATCAGATGAGAAGAGACATTTTCAGTGTCTGATAGCTACCCTGCCATGTTAGAGAAGCGCTAGGTTTTACTACCAGAGAAGCTGGGTGCAAGGGGGGTCCTCCTCCCTATTAAAATCAGAGGTTTTATACTAGCCTGGGTGGTCTTTCTAGAACCCGACAACCTGATAAAGCAATGGTATAATGAGATACTGTACCATTGAAGCTCCGTAAAACAACATCAAAAGGAAGAAAAGTAATAAAAAAAGGAGCCTACACCAAGCAAGAAGTAACACAGCTTTACTGGGCCAAAACAGCTGGGAGACATGGTTCAGACAGCCCTGTGGAACTGAACTGAATGAAATGAGCTTTCAACGCCACTGACAGCGGCCCTACTTTTTATACAAAAATTACAAAATGCCATACAACATTTTAGTTACATTTTCGGGGCAGGTCACAGGAGCTGATTGGTGGGCATATGTCTGACCCCTATGGTATTCTTTACCTTAAAGGACCTCTATTGGCTAAAAAATGTCTTGAAGCATATCACATCAACATGCCTGTGACATCACAAACCTTCCCACACCGCCCCACAATTACGTTATTGTGCTGATCAGTCAAAAACACTACATTGTAATTGGTTGGCATTTTCCAATATACAAATGGATAACCTGCTGCATGCTAATAGGGTATGGCATCTTGAGATGGCGCGGGGACAGACCTTCTCACAGAGTCTGATCAATGATGTGCTCCATGGACACTTTACAATGTGGCACCCTTGGAACACCAAAACCTCTCGCTGCTGATTGGTTCCCTTCGCACACCAATTAATCCCTACCCCATCGCTCTAGCCCCCAGCTCACTTCTCATGCCTTGCCACCAGGCTTGCTTCTAAAAAACCTACCCAACACTGTGACTATGTTTTAATGAACTTTCTTTGATTTCACTTGCCCTGACAATTCTCTTTGGACACCCAGATGCCTGGCTTTCTGGCCTTGAACGTGTCTCATGGAGAGACTCTGATAGGACTGCGCTCTCTTGGGAAACTTCATTCTTGGAACATTCTCATGCACTGTTTCTGTTGAGTCTTCAAATCATGAGCCTTGCTATCCAAAGCCTACTGCCTTTTATTATACACTGTCTAAGAAAATGATTTCCTAACATGAGCCTACAAAAGCATGGCTTCCCCAATGTTCACATATTCCTCGAAAGCCCCCTACCACATTACCCCATAGTGCACCTTGCACCCCACTGCTAAGCCCACGATACAGCAGATACCCTATCACTAAACAAGTGACAAACACTCCTTTCCATTCCCCCCGTTGTGCTGCGCAAGCTCCTGTGTCTTAACAAACCATATCTGTTCTACCAGCGCCAAACTGAATGGCGTCATCACTTCTGATGTCACCCACCATGTGACTTGTGAGTCACCACGTTTTTGCGTAACTGGTACGTGCGCCCCCTTGACAATGCTGGACCTAGACCCTTACAACAATACCAATGAACACATTTCTTTCTTTCTCTGTGTTTGCCATCTCTTAATCCAGTAGAATTAGGATCAATAATAGCATACATTGATTTGCATCATGTTGGATACTGTAGTATGTTGCATCATTTTTGGATTGTCGGGATCTCCTGAGCTAGTGCTTCAACAATAGAATTATCAGCTATGGTTCTGGAATTAAAGGTTGGAGCAGACAACGGGGCAGGTACTCAAATTGAGGAATCGCCAGATTTCCACATTGGTGTATCCAAAAAGAAGAGGACTGCAAATACATAGCGCTTTGCCTCTTTATCATTCCCACAACTAGCGCCTCCGATTGTGGAGCCATTATGCATTTAATCTCATCACCTTTTGGTTCAAGGATGTTTCTTTTATATTGTCCAAATTGTCGTTCTTCTGGACTTTACACTGATGAATATACCATAATGTGAAGTGGGAGAGTTAGATTGGTCTCTTCTTCTCCATTAAATACTAGTTTCCACAATTGTCGAACATTTATTTGCCAAATTAAGGCAAAATAATGTCCAGTTTGTTTCTGTGTGTATGATAGCAGTGATGATATGCATTGTTCTTTGTTCATTTATTTACGCTGTTGAATAGGGAACTGATGTAGTTACTTCTTGGGTGGTTACTGTACTTTACATGCCTTCCACTAAATTCCTTTACTTTTAAATTAAGAAGATCAATAGGTGTCCCCCAAGGGGCATGTGACGGATGGCTGCCTGAAACAAAGAGATCAGTGAGATCCAACCTTTGAAAAGTAAGCAATCAATGGCTGATGGCGGATGCTACAGGGGAGCACGTCCTATACCAAGATCTCCAGGGTGAATGCTCGAGTGACAATCTGAATCTCCCTCTACCAGACTAATTGAGGAGCGGCAGCAGTAACAACGATAGGATCTCCAGGGGACATCACCAACACGCCGGTGTAGAACCCTTAAGGGATCCCCTCAACCAGCACAAGCAACCTGGACTGCTAGCCCATACTCGGCACCGGCAGAGAAAAAGAGATTAAGGGGAAGGCTCTAAAGAGAATTTCGGTCCGGCTGTAACTTGGGAACTGCAGAGCCTAGGGGAACAATGAGACTTCTGTACTTCCCCCAATGGCTGACACAAATGCGACTGTGTGCCTGCGGGCTGCGGCGGTGGACCCAGTGCATGGCCCTGAGTGTGTGGAGCACCTCAAGCCCAGTGGGCAGAGAGAGGTGGGAGAAGACAGTACTGAGTCCTCATCCATACCTACGGAGAATAATCTGATCTCTGACTCTGTCGCAGCACCTGGGCACGACAGGAAAAAGTGATTAGCAAAAGGATTAAAGGCCCTGCTGTGAGTCACGGTCCACCAGAGTGTGGAGCAGTGGTGGCGAAAGTGTGGAAGTAATTGGAGCACCCATCCATGAGATCTGGCATTTGCAAAGTGAGCGATCGAAGGCTGACAGCGGATGCTACAGTGGAGTACACCCAGGGCCAAGATCTCCTTGGTTAATGCTAGAGTGATAATCGCAGTCTCCCACTTCCGAGCTCATCGAAAGCTGCAGCAGTAATGATGGTAGGAGCCGAAGAAGACATTGCCAACACACTGGTGGAGAACCCTGAAGGCAGCCGCTCCTTGCACATGAGCGATCTCTACTGCGAGCCGCTACCCGGTGCGGCGGTGCCTGCAGGGAAAAAAGAATAACAAGGCCAGGTAGGCCCAAGGGAAGGCCCCAAAGAGCATTTCGGTCCTGCTGTAAACTTGGGAACCGCAGAGCCAAGGTGAACAATAATACTTCTCTGCTCCCCCCAAAGGCCAACACAAATGCTGGTGTGTGCCTGCTGGCTGCCGCCGAGGATACGGTGCATGGCCCTAAGTGAGTGGAGCACATCAACACCCAGCAGACAGAGCGAGGTAGGAGGAGACAGTATTGAGCTCTTAAGAGACCTGGAGAGAGTAATCTGATCTCCGACTCGGCAAAACTCTGTTGCAGTATCAGGACATGACAGGAAAAAGTGATTAAGGATTGAATGCCCTGCTGTCACAGTGTGATCCGAGTCACCCCACAAAATAGCGGACAAAGCCCAAACTGAGCACAGCGAAATGCAAGTGCGTGGGCCACCAGGATGTGGGTGGTCCATTTTGCTTGGCTCCGAGAGGAACAGTGCAGAAAAGCAGACCCCAGCGCATTGTTGAGAAGGGCCACGAATACCTTGCACCAGTAAGTTTACAGTCAGCAAAGGTTTCTAGTGGAGCCCACCTGTTCTTACCTTGAGCTTCCTGCAGATGTCCACGATGAGCAGATATCACAAAGAAGACCAAACATAAGGTGAGCTCTGGAAGTAGTAGAGGCATCCTGCAATGGGTCTCCGATATAAACTCCTCATCGGGGTGAGACAGACCCCTAGCAAGGTAACATTAGAGGCACTTGAATGAGGGAAAGCTAGTACAATGGCCCAGCAAGGTTCTGTAAGGCCTTTACCTACAGGTCCTCCTTTGGCTACTTCAGATAAGAAACTCACCAGATCTGGCCCATAATTGGCCACCAAAGAAGGCACTTAGCTGGGTCAGCCTCCAAGAAAAGGACGAGGATTCCTGAAGTCAGCAAATGAGCCCCAGGTGAGAACCCACACCCCTGTAGTATACACAGATGAGCCATAAAGTGGACAGAGATGCTTGTCCTTTCTGGTCAATCTTGAGGTCATTAAGGCCCTCACTACAGGGGGAGGAATATGAAAAGACCAGGACCACAGAAAGGGGCCCCGGATGGAGGGTGATTATACCCCAATGAGCTGGAGGGAATACCTACAGAAGTTTAAAAACCCTACAACAATCCTACAGAACAGTTGCCAGCAAAGATCAGGAAGCAAATGGCCATTAAACAAGATATTGTGGCAATGCTGGAAGAAATAACAGGCATAAGGACTGACATTGGTCATAGGCTCGACGGGTTGAAGAAGAAATGGAAGTCCTAGACGACAGAGTTCAGAGTCTTGAAGCTAATCAAACCTCAGTAGACATATTAGAGACACAAATGGATAAGAGGATCTCAGAATTGGGAAACCTCATAAAATAGGAAGCTTCATAACCAGTGTCCCAAATTAGAAGCCATTACATTTAGCTTATGGGCTACCTTCCATTCTGGTGCAACCAAGGATGGACAATTTGGGACTTTTTCTGTCACCAATTAAGATGAATTTACAACCCATTGCCACTGTATTATTCGAGTTGATCCAGTGATGAAATTGAGCATATTAAAGCTTTGTTTTCTTGCCCTGAAGAAGGCCGAGCCATATTTAATTATAGGCTGGGGAGTCTGATGGTAACATTTCACAATGCATTTTTTTTAAAGTGAGTTCTCTAATTATAAAAGATGGAAATTTAAAACACTGTATTGAGCAATGGTGTTACCACTTATACACAGGTCCATATTAATTTAGGATACATTGTGTTGCAATAAACATGTATTCTTTTCTCTATTTTCTTTACCTTATTATGTACATGTACTAAGCACATTGGTGTTCTGTTGTGTTGTAATGACATGTCCCTGCAGGAATTTGTGTTTAGGCTTTTAGTTTTTGTTTTTTGTTTTACTATGGCAATTGATTTGTTGGCACAGGTGTTTGATAAATTGAGATTGATGTATGAATGATGTCCCTTTTTGCTTGAATGGTCATTTCCTAAACAAAATGTTCTTAGACACACATATATTTATTTTTGGAAGAAAAAAATATATGTGTTCATATTTATTTCAGAGAAAAAGGTCTTCTATATGTTGGAATCTTAAAAACAAACATACTTAATTTATTTCTGTTTAGTCTCCCCTGTTCCTTGAATATAAATGTTCAAAGGGGGCAGCTCCCTTTTGTTGTTTTGCTTTGCCCATAAAACCAATACAAATCCCTTGCCACTGTAAGAAAACACGGCCACAAAACCAAAAAGGGCTCCACCAATGTTGTTCAGAAAGCCCAGTAAGAACACATATCATGTTGTCTTTGCCCATAATGGCAGTAATAATGCCATGTCACTGTAAGAAAATATGCCCATTCTGGCTTCACCAATGTAGGCCAGCATGCCCAAGTAGGAACACTCATTGTGTAGGCTTAACCTAATGCCATCCGCTAAAAGAAATTATCCACTGTTAGACAACTTGTCCATACTGGCTTCCCCAATGTAGCCCCCAACTTCCATATAACCACACAAATCAAGTTTGCTTTGCTAATAATGTCAGAAAAATGTATGCCCACTGTAGGAACACATGTTCATACTAGCTGCTCCACTGTAGAGCAGTATCCCCATGTAAGAACATGCCATCATGTTGTATCCACAACAGAGCAATCATTATGTTGGCTTTGCCATAATGCCAGTAAAAACGCTATGCCCATACTGCAAGAAAACATTTCTTTTCTTCTTGTGCCAAGTTCCCTCAACCCACTATCCCCATTTAAGAAAACACATGTTCACCTTGCCCATTCATTAGAGCGCACACAAAGATGGATGGGTGGCACCGGACAAAACTCATAGCGGATTGATGTGAGAGAAAGTGGCCCCTCTGAATCTGAAGAACTTTATGGTTTTAGAGGGTGGTCGTTAAGGGAACATGAGCTATCTCACAAACTGTTGGGAATGTCACGCAAATTGGTAAAACCTACTGTTTATAGAAAAGTCTCAGCTGGTTTCTGTGTTTCCCTTTGAATGCTGCAGTGAACACTCTTGTTTCTACATTGCTTTTCTCAAGATGCATTGTCTATTTGTGAAAAGGGAGACATGTGTGCAGGCACCCAGTTTAAAATATAAATCTTACCTGTCACTGTTGTTTTTCAGATATGACAAGCAGCACATTTTTCTCCCTGCAGGAGAATGTTCCTCCAACAAAAAGTTGACTTCTCCAAATAATTCTTTTTGGCTAGTTCTCTAGAACACATCAATTCTAGCTGTCCCTTCAGCACAACTCAGAAAACAAATCAGGCTTATAGCCTAGTAATTGCTTTGGCCCAGGTCCCCTCAAGACATGTTTGCAACATCTAAAAGTGACATGCTTGCATCTTAGCCTTCCCTTAACCCTCCTAGTACGTCTTATCTAGACTGGCGACTGGTTTGCTTGTGCCTCTTGGCACTGAATGGTTGAAAAACCCGGCTCCTTGCCTTTATCATGAGTCAGTGACTCCCTGGCTGACCCAACCTTCAGGCTACCCCACAGGTCATGCTGCCCACAGGCCCTGTCCATGACTACACAACATCAAACTGTACAGCCAAAGAATGTTGATGAAGTGTGTTACTGACTCCCACATAGTAGCCTACTGTGTCGTTTTGGGCAACAGAGGATAGTGGAAGGACGAAACCTCAGATGCTCCACCAGCCTCCTGCTTGAACACTCCTTATGCCATCTGCATGGAGTCTAAAGGTTTCCTTGCATATTACAAAGATTAACTTCATGGTGTAGAACATGCCTGTGACAAATCAACTTCCGGGGCACCAGTGGGCCATGGATGAACATCGATTTCTAAACCATCAATCAGCCCCACACCTCTAGTACACCAGAAGGGATAACAGATTGGAAACACAAGTAAATTATAAATCTCTTTGTCCAATTTTTGGTAACGTGGATGAAACGGCAGATTTATATCTGCAAGGTCGTGGATCGTTGGTTATTTGCAACACAGCAAAAATACAATTATTACCCAATGATAAAAGGGACTGTCCATTCAAGGTTGTATAAAAATATCTACTTTATTATTATTGCAACAGACAGTTCTAGTACACTACAAAATACAACCCACCCTGTAAAGCAACACAGACGACCGACACTTTCACGAAGGAAATGGATGCACTCTGGATACTGACAGGAGGGTAGTCAGTAAAGCAATCAGTCTTAACTGCTCAAGATTATTTGGTTTCAGCACCAAGGGAGAAAGGGGTCATAAATGTCACAAGGGGCCTTCGGAGAAGGACCAGGTTGAAAGAATCACAATGTAACTGGTGCTTGAGGTGACTTAATGCTCGACAGCATCAAGTCGGCTTCAGGATGCTTTGCAGCTCCTGTGACAGAGTTCAAGACGGGAGACAGCTGTGGGTATCAGGTGGCAAGCAGTTCGGCATGCGAGGCTGGACGGACAGCTGCAGGTTGGCCTACATGGAGGCTCAGGGTCAAGAATTGCTGTCTCTGTGATGGTTGGCAGATCTAGAACGCTGGTCGATGCGTCTCGGGTGGCTTTAGTTACTGCAGTATGGCAACAGTGAGTGGTGCAGCCGATCGAAGTTTAAGGGCTCGACTGCCTTGAAAATGTCCTTAAAAGATTGACGCTTACTCCTTGCTTCTTTGCTAGGCTCGTGTCTTCATTTAAGGTGGACGGCCAAAAGCTGATGAGAGTGTTTGCAGGCAACAACCTTGTACTTTGTTTAGACACTCTCTGGCATTTCCCACCTAGGAAGCTTGCTGGCAGAACCTAGCAGGGCATACTGTGTGCTGGATGGGTACCAGTTCTGGAGCTGCTGGTCATGTCCCCTAAGTTTTCTATCTTCCTCTGTTCCCTGGGAGATGTTTAGGGGAGGGTCATGCTTCCCTCTTGGAAATCCTGGCCTTCCTACACTGGTGGAAGCTGTAAGGGAGACTGTAATTTCAGCTAGGGTCCAAATTAGTCCTTCTTGTTACTTCTTTCAAAGTCTTTGGATGATCTGATAAGTGAAGGGCACAGCCCTCTTTTAAAGCCAAATGGACCCTAGTGATTGGTGCAAGCTTAATGAACCAATCATAGGTGCCCACCAACAATCTTCTATCAAGCATGAGGTCATAACTAGAGTGCTTTGCAACAGGAAAGGTAAGGGGTGACAACATGTACTACTAAGTCCCACCCATCTTCCTGCCTGTTGTGGATCAAAGTGTCTCTTTGGTTAATTGAGCTCTCTCTGACTCCTGATCAAAGCGCAGGTCTCCCTTGAAGTTTGTGGCGAGAACAGACTTTCTGCCTCTATAAAATCACATACTTCTTCCCTTTGAAACGGGGTTCCCTGCAGGGGTTGCCTACTGTAAACAGTTGTCCCTTCATACAGTGGTGGTAGCTAGCTTCAAGTTGACACATTGCATATCAGAGAGGTGGTGGTGTTCCCTGTCCCTTGTGTTAGTTCTGTGACCCGGCCTCTTCACAGGCCTGTTTTCATTTAACTCTCATCAGTATGCGCTGCCACCACACAGAAATTTGACAATAGAACAGGCAGGATCCATGAAGTCTTTGATATTTTAATTAATTAGGCTGTCCATGGCAGGAGACAGGTGTTGCCTTCCCCCTTCAGAGGTGCTTTGATGTACCTGATGCACTCACATTCCAGCTACATTTGACAGGGAGGACTGTGCCAGCAGGCTGTGTCCCCCCCAGAGTACACATGACTATGGGCCACATTACACGGTAGGTGGTAAGGGATTACAGGCACCAGTAAGGGCACCGGTGCCGGTATCCCTTACCACCCTATTCCGAGATCCCTAAAGCGGGTCCCTTCCTTAATTCCTGGTTTTACCAGGTGTTAAGGACGGGACCAGTTAAGGGACTTCAGAGCTAATAACGGTACCGCAAATTGCGGTACCGTTATTAGCTCCATCCCCATTCCCATTGAGCCCTATGGGGGCTAAATTCCTATATCGGGAACCCGGACCCAGAAGGCGGTAAGGGGGTAGCCATGGTGCTAAAAGCACCCTGGCTACCTCCTACCGCGTAATGAGGCCCTATGTCTTTGTTGTGCGGTGAGCAGAGGAAAATGTGTGTGTATTAGCCCCACACATTTTCTGAGGTTCATCTCCCATCATTCATTTTAATTACAAAACTTCAAAAAAGTCCAGGCGAACACACACTCCCTGGTGGATCGTCAAATTCCACACAATGCTCCATGCCTTCCACACAACAGTCTTGGACCCAATGCTCACTGTTTATTATGTATTTCCAGCACATGTGCTTCACTGGATTTAGTGACTCCATACCTGGGCTGCTACTGCTGCAGGCTGTCTGAAGCAAGATGGCACTCTGCTGACCATTTAAGGTGGGCGGTGCCCCCACCCTAAGCAATCAGCGGCAATTGATTCTGATAATATACCCGTGGCTCAAAATATATATATATATCCATCCGAACCTCGAATCACCCAAATGTTCACTTTATTCTGGTGAAACAGGTTCGGCTGAACCTTTACGAATTTAACTGACAGATTTGGTTTAAGCTTTTCACAATTCATGCTTATGGAATGATTCTGTACACACTGAGTTGAAGAGGACAGACCTTTTCCTGCCAACCCATATTCAAAGCAAACAGAGCATAACATAAATGGAATAGGACAGAAGTTCAGAAAGTTTCCACCTGGGGATGTTTAAAGTGTGTAATCTACTAACTCCTTGCACGTGGCTCCGTATTTAATACATACATCAAAGTGAACAATTTTTTGCAGCTGACCAGAAATTGAACTATTTAAAAAAAATAACACTTGGTTCCAAATTCACCAAACGTTATGCAAATAAAATATGTTCAGAGGATGATTTTTTTCTACTTGCATTACTTTGAGAAAAGTATAGGTCATCTTATTCACAAAGGTGCCCTGTGCATTTGCAGGGGGTGCCCTTGTTTTTAGCAGTGTTGGGAGCATGTATGGCACTCCTGCGCCGTTAGGCCTCTTTCTGGAGATACATTATGTGTGTGTTATTCCCAGAGCTCATAGCATTGCAATGCTACCTGACAAAATTATTTTCTATTAAGGAACATCAGAGTTTACATCATGAATACAGACATGAGTCTGACCCTGCTGCAGCACTAGTGATCTTTCTGATGTAATTGACATGCAGCTATTTACTCTCCCTACTATTAAATACATAATCTCAGTAGATCTCCTGGAAACAAACTCAGCAGGATGAATTTGCGTGAACATAGCACGGATCGAAAAACCTTGCAAGTTTTTCGTGGCACTGCGCGAAACTAGCATGATTTGGAAAAACCTGCACAAAGTGTCTCGTGTGGCTGCATGAAAATAACACGGATACAAAAACAGACCTGTGCAGAGTTTCTCGTTGCACTACAGGGAACTAACCATGCTCCATGTGAAACTGCACAAAACTGGGTGAAGTTTTAGTGGCGGTGGAACCGTAATGCTAATTTCACGGACCTGCCAGAAGAGTAATCCAGAGTGGATCCCTGTACTTTGCGCTTTGCAGGCAAAAATTCTGCTCACCTCTGAGCATGAGTGGTTTTTTTTGTGCTTATTTAAGGAGGTGCTAGCATGGCAAACTATTAGTGATGATGTATGCTCATGAACAGAGGGTTTAACTTTATCTAGTTTAATACATTGACGTATATTATCAAAATAGTTATAGTATGGTGGAGAAGTCTGCACGATGTTTTCTATGCAGTTTAATGAGGACATTTCCAAAATAACCTTGAAGTTACTATGTGAACCACACATAAAAATAAACTGCCTCTATATTGCCTCGGTCTGGTGAATTACGTAATTATCACATGGCAGGAGAAGGCGCTCCTCTTAGGTCACTGAATGTGCACTCTCTCCACACTCTTGCCATACATCCAATTAGGAAAAATGTGCCTGGTTTGGGAGTACTGGTGCCCACTCCTTCAGTATTTACTTACCTTACATTTTCACCACACAGACATTCAGGGTGTGGCAGTACTTCCTCTCCAAATATTTACTGAGGCTTTGAGTGAGCCCCCTGGTCCCCTGGTAGTATGAGGTCATGATCTAAATGCATCCACCTTCCTGTTCGTCTCTGTTGCCGACCTGAAAGTTAAGGAGCAGGGGTGCGCCAGCTCAGTCATTAACACAAAATAGTAGGTGCCCCATGCAAAATGTGGTGAAAATCGCTGAGATTTCCACCACCAGAGACCCCTGACCAGTAGAAAGATCTCTGCACGTTAAGGACCCTCATAATCCACAGTACACCTCTGACCAGGCTCAGATCCAACGCAGTGTACTCTCTGTGTTCCTTTTGGACGGGGGTCTGAACTGTGTGGCTCTCCAGATGTTTTCAACTGCAGCTCCCATTATCTCTCACTGTTGACTATGCTAGGTAGGGCTGATGGGAGTTGTAGTCCAAAACATGTGGAGAAACAGAGGTTGCAGACCCCTGATTTTGGAGGTCTGCTACCCACAGTGCATTTGAGAATGCCCGCATTTGCATGAGAAATGCCCCCAAACAAAATTGGGACATCCCCCACTTCACCTATGTGGGTGAATTAGGTGGTATATCAAATGTGACTCTTGGCATGATGAAGGCATCATTTGAACTGATGCTGCTGTATCTGTTATTTCTGCACCATTCCCTAAGATGTCCTATGTGGTTTGGAGCCATCAATTAAACCAAATTAAATCACATTTACTCGTAATGATTTCCAGTTAACCTGGGGGGGGTTGTGTGTGTATGGGAGTATTTGTATTTCTGCACATGTCTGTGTGTATGCATGAATAAGTACGTGCACGTGCGTGTGTGTGTATGTGTGCCCCTAATACTATGGTGTAATCCTCCTGGGCAACAGCCGCCAACTTTGTCTTTGTTTTTCTGTTATTTCTGGTGATTTAGAAGAGCACCCTCACTAGAGGAGTCAGTATATATATTACCATTCTCTGGGTATGGTTAAGTCAGGGCTCCCTGAAAAGTGATTAATGGCTATGTGTACAACTCGTGGAGGAAGCACTGCTAATCCTGCTACTTAAGCAAGACGCCCCAAGCCGCGGGGGCAATACTGAGTCAGGTAAAGCTGAGGGGCCCATAGTTACACTTAACGAATGCCCTGGGGCATTACCTGACTCAGTAATGCCCCCGCGGCGAGGGGATTATTGCTGTTAGTACCCCGGCCCGCAAAAAAAATGGCAGCCGGGAAAGGGAAAACGGACAAACGTGTTCCCAGAATGTTTGCTCCCGAAAAATGAGAAAAAAACAAAGGTAAGTGGGGTTGAGAGGGTTGGGGGGGATGGTTTGGAGGGGAGGGGGAAGGAAGAAAGAAAACACTTACCCGAGTCCCCGGCGGAGGAGGATGGCAGCCTCCAGCCGTATGGAGGGTCGGAGCAGGGATTTCCCCGTTTTCGAGCCTCCTCATTGGCTGAGGGGCTGACACCCCCCCCCCCCCCTCACCGGGGATCAAGACTCGAGGTATTCTGCATGGGGTATGGACCGGGGAGAGCCAATCAGATTGCGTCTAACAATATGATTGTCTCTTGCCTGGTACTCAGTTTGAATATGCATTCGTCTTTATTGCATAACAATGAAGAGCCTGGATGAAAATGTATGCTAACCTCGCTTACTCAAGGATGGCTCGGTTTAATGTCTGCACACAAGACAGTAAGAGGATGCACTTGGAAGCAAATTGAAGGTACTCCAAATAAAACGAATATGCACGACCGAAATCTTCTCAGACTACATTGATAGGAAAGAAAACATCCCAAAAAGCTTAAAACAGCCTACTGCTGTTATCAAGCAGTACGAAATGCAAATGTTTCTTTTTAAACATTTAGCTTCCTCACATGTCAGGACCAAAACGTCACCACACAGCTGTCGATCCTCATGTCCAGAGCTTGCCCGGAGCACGGCATCCCTTGGCAATTCATCTCTTGGCAATTCAGTGCAGTGGCCACACAGTATGTTTATTTCATTGGCAAGCGAGGGATATCCAAGGGAAGAGCTCGCTGCCGCTTCAGTCATGAGCCGCTAGTTCCGCAGGAGACGATTCAGGCCCAGATGTAACACGCAGACCTCCTGCCATGTCATCCTTACCCTCCCCCACCTGGATATCTCCAGTGCTACTGGTTCTCCCTCCACCCACAGGCCGTAGTAGCTCTGCACCCCCCATGTCATATTTATGGAACAGAAGGAGGTACAGCGCCGTAGGGCATGCAGTGGGAAGGCTGGGGTACACTTGATGGCAGCAGACTGCTATGTTGGCAAGCTCAAAGCATGTCAACAGTTGCTTTCTTACAGATTGCTCAATTGTATGTGGATCTTAGTTGATCCCATTTTTGACCCAACATACGTGTTTCCCCTACTATGCACTTAATAAATCCAGATTTTGCTTATACTGTGGCATTTTTAAAAGACATAGAATTCTCTTCTGTCTTGTTGTTCTTTACGTTTGTATTTTCTCCAGTTTTAGTAGAATGAATCCCAATAATAAAGAAATCCACTGAGGTATTGTTGCCAACATAGTTCTTACAAAAACATTATTTACAGCATTAAGTTATGTTGTTGGGATTTGCTTGGCCTCCAGGTGCTATTGCGATTCTAAAAGAGAAGGGGGATTGGGGGCAGGGGGTTGGGGGTTAGGTTAGTCGGGAGGGAGCTAAATTGCAAGATGGCTTTGATATTGCATGGAGAGCAGAAGTACCCTGAGCTTTGTGCGCCGCTATGATTCTAGGCGGTCTTTGACAAGGGCATAGAAGTATTTGTAACCGGATGGAAGCTTTGTGTAACCCATGTGTAGAGAATGTTATGTATGGAACGCTGGGGCACGCAAACGAATCTCCTTGTTTTCTTACGGAGCTTGGTTCGCGTGACCCAGGGAACCGTTGGAGGAGTTGAGGTGTAGATGGGCACGGCGGGCCCCTTTTGAGAATAAACTTACCTGTTCCTCGATCCATCCTGCTTCCGGCTCTTCTTACATTGGCGACGAGGTTGGAGTGAGAGTGGCCAAGGCAAAGGTGCTCACGACAGTTCTGATGGAAGTGTTCATGAGGAGAGCGAGAATGTTGTTGGTAGAGATGTTAATGACAGTTCCGGTAGTTATCAGAGATCCAGGTCAAAACCAGCGTGGATGAAAGACTACGCATCGTATTGAAAGAGTGTGGTTCATCCGTGCTTAATTTGGAAATTTGTTAGTGCTGAAAAAGGTTACTTATATCACCTTTATAAAAGTCTTAGGAGTCAGAGTGAGTTGAAATGTTTTAATGCAACTTTTCTCCATTATAAAATTTAAGTAGTATTGTAAATTTTAGCTTGGTTATGTTAATTGGATATGTTTCTTGTTTTTGTTAAGGAGGGAGGTGTAGAGAATGTTATGCATGGAACGCTGGGGCACGCAAACAAATCTTCTTGTTTTCTTACAGAGCTTGGTTCGCGTGACACAGGGAACCGTTGGAGGAGTTGAGGTGTAGATGGGCACGGCGGGCCCCTTTTGAGAATAAACTTACCTGTTCCTCGACCCATCCTGCTTCCGGCTCTTTTTACACCATGTTCCCAAGAGTGAGTAGCCGGGGTGATGGTGTGTAACTTGTCGAGGTGAAGATGTCTGTTATGCAGTGCCTTTAGTGATGGATTTTAACATTGCTCTGCGTGATTGGTATAGTTGGTGTGCATATAGTGTGTTTGAGCGTGGCGGATGGGAGTGTTTGAGTTGTGAGTTCAGTGGCCAATTTATAGCGTTGCTCAATCTGTGAGGAGCTTGAACACCGTCTGGCACATATGGCAACTGGACCCCCTGGAACAAGAACACATTAGGAGTGCCTAAGTAACAGTGGGATATTACAGGGCAAAGTCACCCTTGGACACAAGGGACCAACACCATCATAGACAACACATTCATATATTGGCAACAAGGGGGCCGAGTAAATTTGTCAATCATTGATGAAGTGTCTTCAATTAATCGACAATTAATCGAGGGCAACCAGGCAGCAGCTACAGTATGTTGGCTGCTAATGAAGTTTGCACAATGAATCCAGGGCAGACAAATCATAGGGTGGGCAACTACTGCTCTAAGAAGCTAGAGTCATGAGCACTGGTGCCGGTTATCGCGCATCGAGACATTCACCGACCGACCAGTGCAAAAGCAATGTCTGCAGCAGCTGTCAGAATAACGTGTGCACCAACTGATCAGTACCAAAAACATTTGTCATCTTTCAGGTGCTACAAATACAAAAATGCAATGGGCCCTATGACGGTGCGAAATTGCCCATCAGTGGTGCAATGTGTGTGATCGGTATCAATGTGCAGAAGCAGAGCCATTGGCAAGCATCCTACAATTCGTATTTGGGCCTGAATCACACTCTTTTGGTTCTCGAAAGTGTCATTGCAAGCAGGCAACACATTACAACCCACGCCCCCACGCAAAGAAAACACATAACGGCACCCCACCAATTTGTCAAAGGCATGTATTGGAGCTTTATGCTACTGTGCACCTATAGGGCCTGATTTACAAAGGCCTTTTACAATGGTGCAATCCCATTAATACACAGGCATAGACTAAGACTGGGGGCCTGCTTTATAAAAATGTTTTTATAGGGGAAAGTCCCATTGAAAACGTGTTCGTAAATCAGGCCCTAAATAGCACCATTTTACCAGATAGGCCTTTTGTAATTCAGTTCTGGGAACCAAAAGAGGCCTGGAAATAATTAACAATGGGCTCCATGTTACATATTTTCAGCAAGCCCAACCCTTTTCCAATGAGAACATTTGGAAATGAAATAGTTAACCACACAAAAGATCCCCAGGATACAGAGACCTGCTGGGAAATCTCTGGAGTTCGCAGGATGCCCGTCCACCTCTGCTTATAACCCCAACACTGACTTGCAGTAATCATTGCTTCACTTTTACTTTAAAACAATCAGAACAAAGTCATTAAAAGATCAGAGATTCTTTCACTTTGGAATCCCTGATGCAACCGCCTCATGGCTTCCTGTTCCTGTTTTTGAGGAAAATAAGCTGGTATGTAATATGGCAGATTTTAAAATACACCAATATCTGGTAGAAATTTGCCAAGTAACACACTTCAATTTTGATAAATACTTTAGCTTTCCAAATGACCAGAAAAGGTTACCTGTGTAACCTACTGCAAAATGACTCAGAACTGATAGAGTAAAAGATGTGTTAACAAGCACCTCATTAACTGTCATGTTCGATTAACTGGCACCCCCATTGCCAGTAACCACACTATTTCTGGTTAAGGAAATGCTAGATAACAATGTTTTTGAGCCGGATAATAAAGCAAAGAGGCCAGCAAGTGTGGTTGTCCAGTCGTTTTGCTTTGTTATCCCGCTTCTAACACCACAAATTCGGTGAATCAGTAATTCTGATTGTGGTGCTGGGTAATCAAGCTTTTACTATAGTTGCTGTGGTGCTAAAGCCTTCACTGCACACAAGGCAGGTTTTGCACAGACAATAACACCTACATTATTTGTACCAAAATGAATTGAAAAATTAACTTTTTTTTGTAATTTGAATATATGGATTGTGGCTCATTTTAATGCATAAGCATCACGTGGCAATGACCCCACCTGCTCATGGAGGTATACGTTACCCTTTGCAACCACTAAAATGTTTTTGTTCCCGCTCCTCAGGTTTGTAATTTTTCTGACACAATTGGAAAGAACTGTGCAACCTACATAGCGGAGCCGTTTAGGAGAGGGCCTGATGACCATGCAAGGGCTTAGAATAGTTATTATCTAACATAAAACTGGTGTATGCCAATGATCAAAGTCGCAGGTAAGTATGCAACGGCAAACATTGCAATACTTTCCACTTCAGGGATGACCTCGATTTTTCGGAAAAGATGTGTGTTTTGTCCTCATTCTGCCAAGAACGAGTATACTCGGCCTTTTTACATAGACTTCAATAATAGCCTGGCACTTAAGAGGTTAATCCTGTTGCGTTGTTTCACATTCCTATCAATGTGGTTTGAGAAGGTTTCTGTCTTGTTTACATTATTTTGTATTCCTTCATATTTTTTTTGTTTGGGGTGCCTTCACTTTGTTTTGAAGTGCATCCTGTTACTGTCTTGTTTACAGGCATTAATCCCAGCCCTCCTTCTGCAAGCAAGTTTAGCATGCATCTTCAGCCAGGGTCTTCCTTGTTATGCATCCTAATCAGAGACACTGATGAGAATCTATATAAGAGGCTGTTACATCATTCAAATATTTCTGCTTCCTTTTCCATGTTTTACTCCCAACACTCTACTGATAATTGTGAAAACTGCCTTTAGGTGGGAGGGCATGTTCATACAGTGAATACATGCACTGCGTGGCACATTTTAAAGCTGAATTTAGGGATTCGCTTGTAAATGGCACGTGCACGGGTTGTCCAAGTTCTAAAACCTACATAAAAAAATAGTGGCCCATTTAGTTTGCATTTGGAATCATTTAGGGGGTAATTCATAGAATTTGGCACACAAGTGGCACACGCGGCTGGCACACAGAGAGCGTGTGCGGCATTCTGCGCCAGCTGCGTGCGCCAAAAGCCATTTAGGCGCACAGCGTATTCATGGATATATATGTCCATAAGCAGCCGTGGTGCAGAGAGGAGCAGCGACCCTGCAGCAGCACCAGTTAAGCCCCCAACCCCGCCCTGTGTTCCAAAAACATTGCACAAATCCAGTACATGGTGCAAAGGCCAGTGGACCAGCATACAGCCCCCCAACCATGAAAACGTGCGTAAAACTCCCCGCGCACCCCTCGGAATACACATACCCTGTTTGCGCCAGTGAAAATGCACGTAAAATTCATCGCGCACCCCTCGGAATACACGTACCCCGCTCGTGCCAGGCCTATCGCGTGGGAAACTCCATGCGCACCCCTGGAATACACGTACCCCGCTCGGGCCAGGCGAATCGTTTGTAAAACTTCACACGCACCCCTCAGAATACACGTACACTGCTCGCGCCAGCCCTATCACGTGTGAAAGTCCACGCGCACCCCCGCAATACACGTACCCTGCTCGCTCCAGGCCAATCGCCTGTAAAACTTCACACGCACCCCTCAGAATACACGAACACCGCTCACGCCAAGCCTACCGCGTGTGAAACGCCACACGTACCCCCGGAATACATGTACCCCATTTGCGCCAGCGAAAATGCATGTAAAACACCCCGTGCACCCCTTGGAATACACATACCATGCTTGCGCCATGCCTATCACGTGTGAAACTCCACACGCACCCCCTGAATACACGTACCCCGCTCGCGCCAGGCCAATCACGTGTAAAACTTCACACGCACCCCTCGGAATACACATACCCTGCTCGCGCCATCCCTATCGTGTGTGAAACTCCATGCGCACTCCCAGAATACACGTACCCCGCTCGCGCCAGGCCAATCGCGTGTAAAACTTCATACGCACCCCTCAGAGTACACATAACCCACTCGCGCCAGCTCTATCATGTGTGAAACTCCACATGCACCCCCAGAATACATGTACCCCGCTCGCGCCAGGCCAATCGCGTGTAAAACTCCCTGCACACCCCCGGAATACACGTACCCCAATCGTGTCAGGTAAAATGCATGGAAAAAGTCTCCCCTGTGGTGTGGGCTGCCTGCGGGGCATGGTCATGGTGGCTTGGCTTCCAACGGGTTATGGGGAGGGTGAAAGGGCTGCCTGCACGTATTCCGGGTGTGTGTGTGCAATTCTACACGTGATAGGCATGGCGCGAGCAGGGTATGTGTATTCCTAAGGGTGCGCGGGGAGTTTTACACACGATTGGCTTGGCAAAAGCAGGGTACCTGTATTCCTAGGGGTGCGCGGGGAGTTTACACGCGATTGCCCTGGTGCGAGCGGGGCATGTGTATTCCTAGGGGTGCGCAGGGAGTTTTACACGTGAATTTACAGTGTCGGCCGTCCCAGGTGTGCCCCTGCCCCCCTCCCCATGCCCCACAGGCAGCCCATCCACTCTCCCCATGCCCCGTAGGCAGCCTATCATCCCTGAACATGACCCGCAGGCAGGCCAAATAGCACCATGCACTTGGGAGCCCTGACTTATGTCCCCACCCTACCCCCAGTGACGGGCACCTGCCAGCAGGCTCCGACTCATGTCCCCACCCCACCCCAAGTGATGGGCACCTGCCAGCAGGCCCTGACTCATGTCCTCACCCCACCCCCAGAGACGGGCATCTGCCAGCAGGCCCCGACTTATGTTCCCCACCCAACATGTCATCACAATCCAGATCCATGACCCTTATGGCCACCCAAATCCCACCCCACCCCAGTCCAAATACCCAAATAAGCATTCCATCCACTCCAAATTGAAATCCCCATGTCATGATAGATCCCAAATAATCAGTATGCGCATGAGTACAAGTCTGTCAGACCCACACAATGGTGACACATGACTGAGAAAACCCACATTGTGACATGCACAAAACCAATGAGAGAAGACCACATAAATTAAGTAAAACATAAAAATGTATTATATACAAAAATGAATGAATGAAACGCAATTACACAAGAATAAAATGATGAATAAAAAGATGTCCAAAATGAAGGAAAAATGATTAATGGTGAAATGAATAAAATACAAAGAAAAATGCCTCCAAAGTGTCCGTCCATAACACCAAATCCAAAGTCAAAATAAAAACAAAACCATTCCTCCATGGTAAAAAACAATATGTAAAATCAGGTCCATAACTATATACAATGTAAAAATCAAGGGTCCATGTGTCGAACAATCCAAAGGAAACCTAAGAAAAAAACCTACCTAATAAATAACTATTTCCAAAAATGTGGGGCATAGTCCATGCGCCCCAAAGGAAAAAATAAATAAAGGAAACCTACAACTACATAACTATTTACAAAGGCGGCGGGCTAGTCCCACGGCTTGATGTTCCGGCCCAGGGCATCATTGAATTCCATGTTGATGTTCCAGAGGCGGGCCTGTTCCCTGGACTCGAGGTCTCGCAGGGATGCAGCCCGGTGCATGGAGTTCTCTGCCCTGACCATCCTGAGCCATGCCTTCTCCGCCCGCCGCATCTCCGCATCTATTTGCCAGCCCAACCGCTGCCACACGGAAGACACTCCCAGTCTGGGGTCCTCCTGCCCCTCGGCCGATGCCTGCCACCGCAGTGTTGATGGCCCCAAGCCATGATGCCTCCCACGCTGAGCCTGCTGCTGCCTCCGACGCAACTGCCTCTGCCACCACAACAGCATCCTGGCTGATGGAATCCCCCAGCGCCGTTGTGCACGTGCCCTGCCCGCTGATGCCAGCACATCCTCCATCCGCTGGGGTCCAGTTGGTGGGGTGGCCACCCCTGCTGGACCTCCGACTCCCGACTGTGGCAAGGATGGGATCTCCACCTGGCTGGCTGCGTTGCTTGGGGCAGATCCACAGGGGGCCCTGGTGGCACCTGGGCCGGAAGGCGGCACAGAGAGCGACTGGCATACAGTGTGCACAGAGGAGGTGAGGCCCGCAATACTGGCCAACACATTGAAGAAACCCCCGACCATGGAACCTCCCAACTGGGCCACGTTGGCACACAGCTCTTCATGATGACGTGTGTGGTCCCCCCAGGAAGCACACACGTCATCATGAATGTCACCTGTGTGCAACGTGACACCAATCAGGAAGGACTCCATCCGGTCATGGGTCCCCTCGTCCGCAGGTAGAGGAGTGCCAGATGACGTGGACCTCGACCCTACCTGCGGGCGGGCCTGGGACGGGACATCCCTGCTGGTGCATGGTGATGCAGTCACAGTGTCAGGGACAGAGACATGCACAGACACTTCTGCTGCGACCAGTTCTGCCTCCTGCCCCTGGACTGCACCACTTGCACCCGTGGTACCACCCCCACCAGGCCCCATGTGCGGCTCTGTAGCAGCCTCCTCCTCCTCTATAGACACCACCAACCTGGATGGCTCTGCACCGTCTTCCGTCGTTGCAAGCCCCTGTAGGGGCTCATCCGCCCCTTCCACTACAGCTGTAGTGGCAGACACAGCACCAGTCCCCTCGCTCCCAGATTATGGAATTTCCTGGGAGGGTGACTGGGCCTTGCGTTGCTGGCCGGTGGAGATATCCCTGCCGCTTTCCTCCACAGCGCCGTCTCTGCCCTCTTCTTCACTCGCCGCTGTGTAAAGGGAGACATTGAACACAAGCATCAGGGTACTGTACAATAGTCCCCTAGTCAGAAAGCAATAGCACATGAGTGGCACTGTCAACCTGCACTTCCATCATGTTTCCCAACAACACATGGGTCACTGCAGGCAACACATATGCAGGAACCGGCATGGCACATGCAACAAACATTTGCATCCATGTCCACTGCACCATAGAAGAATCCAATGGTGGGCTGAAACTCACATGCATCATGGGACATGCTGATCACATGCACACGCATCACCGGAGGGTCATGCATCTGGCCCCGTATGCCCACAGACACAGTGGATACAAGGATGACTAGGCTGTATCAGTGAATCAACACATCGTCACGGACATGTGTCATGCATCCATGGCGCACACACTACTCAGACACACAGACATGTACATCATGCATGTCCATGACAGCAGCACACATCTCTCACACCCCAAACATTTCAAAGTACAGAGACAGGCATGCATACATGTGTGCATTCTGCATGCTGGTCCGCATGATGCATTGCAACACATACACCATCCATTTGGGTCATGCCTGACTGGACTCACATGCAGCACCATCATGTCCCTGCACACACACAACCATACATGACCTATGTCACACATGCAGCCAAATAGCTAACTACCAGCACACTGCAACATGCACTGTTTTAAACGTGAATGCATGGCCACTTACCGCTTGACTTCAGACGGGCCTGCATCCTGAGGATCTGGTGGTGAAGCACTGGGCGAATGCGCTCCAGGACCCTCATCTGCTGGGTGGTAAGCAGGGCCCGGCACCCCACTGCATCCGCTGCTTCCAAGAGGCACTGGGCCTTCTTGAGCGTCCTGGACTTGTAGTCCTCCTAGCGCTTCTGGATATGTTTCATGTCGTGGTGTGCCACCCCCTCTGCGTTGATGGCACCCACTATGTCCTTCCAGATCCTCTTCCGTCCTTCATTGTCGGAGCGCAATCGTGTGAAGAGGGCATCATAATGCCCCAGAACTTGCTCCAACAGGATACCAACTTCCTTTTCACTGAAGCTGGTAGCCCTCTGCCTCTGTGCTGGGGGGTTGCCACTGGTTCCGGAAGGTGTTGTGTCGGACATGGAAATCCCCGAGGCAGGTGTGGGTGGGCAACTAGGTCCTGGGGCTGGGCTGTGGAGTGATGGAACACCAGTCGGGAGTCTTCTATTCCAGCAGGGGTGGTCACAGCAACTGGACCCCTGCAGATGGCAGATATGCAGGCACCAAATGGCAGGGCAAGGTGGCAGCAGGCTGGCAGGCAGCAGCAGTTGGCTCATGGGAGGCTGCTCGGGGCACTGGGAGGCAGTAATTCGGCTTTCTGGGCAGGAGCGTGGTCTTCCGTGTGTTGTCGCGTGGCCAGTTTGATACGGAATGATTTAGCATGTGAAAAACAGCACGTTTGCGTGAATTCCGAGGGAGTGGCCCTTGGCGTGTAAGTGCATAGGTGACGTAACGTGCGCGCGTGCGTTTCTCTGGCATGGGTTGAAGGTCCCACGTGGTTTCCATCGCTCTGTTTGTGCTTTTCGTGGTAAGCGGTGTGTGTGTTTTCCAGGCGTTGCGGTTTACACATGATTACTTCACAGCGGCTACAGTGCATACTTCTTCTTGTGGTGTGGGTGTTGGCTACGTGTTCTTCTTCTACATGCAAGGCAGATGGTGAGTTGCACACACTATTATTCATAATGAGGGTGTCCCTGTTAGTCGCGTACCCCTTTTTTGTCCAGGCATACTAGCCTGCGTGTTGATCACGTATGTATTTTTTGTGCTCCTGGCTGCCACAGCGTACTGTGTGTGTTTTTTTACACGCACGTGGGCTACAGGGGTCACTTATCTCTTTTTCTTGCTTTTTTGGGCCACCTGAGTGTTGCGTGACATGTCATTTCTTCTAGGGGGCCACAGAATGGGACATTCATTGTAGCTGTATATACGTGAATGTTGTTTGCACACACTTTTGCAATGCGCAGGGACGCTACCACCTGCCTTCATTAGGCCTGTGCATGTTTTTGGCCATGCGCGGGTTTACCCTATTCGATTCCATGAATACGTGTGGTTTGCGTGCGTGTGGGCCTTCCATGTACTTCCCAGCAGTACATCCCCAGTTACGCCCTTATTTTCATGCGTTGTTCCCCATTTCGCGCATTCCGCCCCGTGTTCCGCCCCCTTTTTGGTGTATGCGCTAACATTGTGTGCTTTCGCTGTGCGCATCACGCATGGCGTTCTGGATGTTGCAATGACGTGTGCGCCCGTGGGCGCCACGCACGGATTTGGCCAACATCCCGGGGAAAACACACGCAGGCCCTTCCATGAATCGCAGGCGTGCGCATGCGCTTGCTTTTTCACGCTTGCACCAGCTTGCACCGCAATTTTCAGCGCACATTTGTTCCATGAATGGGCCCCTTAATCGGGATGTGCATCCATTCAAGCTTTCTATAGCTTGATTTTTGCAAATTAAGGTGTATCTTTCAATATCTGGCTCTATTCCCACATGTTCGCTCATTTTGACACTGTACATTTGATAGTTCAATTTGCCATACACTGACACAACCTTTCTGTCTGGTAGGCAATGACTTGTTCCACCGGATATTTCTATGAACTGGTCCTGATGAAGATGGAAAGACACTTTGGAAACATATTTTGACTAGCCTTCTAGAAATTAGATGACACTCAAAGCAAACTCCTGCCCTAAAGCGATTAAGTAGTACAGTTAATCAAAGAAAATAGACAATAAGGGGTTGACTGCAACAGCTGTATATTGAGAAAATTGTCTTCACTTATAGAAGTTACCAATAATAATTGATAATGCAATACTGTTTGGACTCATCGAGATCCAAGAACTAATACCCATATATATTACTTTTCACTACTATTTGTAAGTAAATCATAACTAATATTATGCGAAATACACCTTTCCAATGTATAAAGATGCACTTACTGGAAAAAAAAACTCTTAGTTTATTCATGAATACATCTACTTAGCCAAATAATTCACAGTGGTGTTGTCAGAAATATCCTCATCAATAGGAACTCTTAGTTCATAGATTACAATTCTGAGTCAAATTAAACAAAAAAGGTGAACAGTTTTGCACCTACAGATGACTTCATTGTAACTTTGGTGTTTGCTTTTTCAGGGCCAAAGCCTAGTCTGTAAATACTTCCCTTCTGACTAATTCGATATACATTCTAATGAGTACTACTGAAAAAGTAAAATAGAAAAAGAGGTACCAACAAAGAGACAACACAAAACATAGTGAAATCATATATACAGTACATAATATAAAAACAAATGTACGACTATATTTCTGAGATACATAAGCACAACAAAAACTTAGTTATAACATAATGGAAATTGTTGTAAGTACTAATCTTAGTTAATATGAATTAATTTCTGCTTTTATTGTTTTATATAGAATGTCTTGCTATTAAAAGTACCATCCTCTTTATCATTACTGAGGAATTATTATTGCTTAATAATCATGTCACAATCAGCGGAATCACCATATAAGTAGCCCTAAAATCCCTTTCTTTAATGTTGACAACATTATTCAAGATGATTTGGTTTTTGGGGTGATCCTAATTTATTCAGAAAGTTTGCATATGATACTCTTTTGTGGCATATCCTCACCTTAGACATATCAGTGTAGAGACAAAAGTTGTCCCAGGATATATTTTTGTGCAGATATCACCATACTTTTAACTGTTAATGTTTTAGCAATGTTAGTGAATCTATGAATAGGTCACCAAAAGGTAGAGAATCAAGCTTCATCAAGTTGCATTTTAAGTATCCTGCTGGATTGATTGATACTTTCAAAGTCTATTCTTAATTTGAAAGCTCTGCACTTACGATGTAAAAGAAAAATAGCCATCTAAGATCTATAACATGGTTATATATTTAAATACACAAAGGAACCTAGGTTCCACAAGTACTGCTAGTTTGACTTTCAAGTTACAGTGCTGTTGTTAGAGACTCGTGGTGCCACAGTGTGTTAACTGTGTGTTTTTGGCATCTGTTGCAAAGCTGGCATTATCTTGTGTCAGTATTTGTACTATTGCATTGAAGTCAGAAATAATTAAAAGAATTGTAAACATGCAGATGTGCCATGTTCAGGGGGAATCTTGTGTATAGATGTGACAAGATTGTGAAAAGACCGAGCATAATTATATGTTTATAATGGTGAAATGTAAGATGATAATGTTGATATAAAAACATCCTTTACATAGAGGGATTAACTGATCAGTTTGATACATCACAAATCACACTATAGTCATCTTGTTAGGGATGTAAATTGCTCATCACTGAAGCACAATATTACAGGCAATTCATGTGATACATACTAGTTGATTATGTATTTACCTGGATAACATATGTGTTATTTATTTCAGTTATTGCACAAATGGGTCAAAACAGCAACATGCCTTAATTATGAGTTCAAGAACACTCTTTCGGAGGTATGTAATGAAATAGTTATGCAGTGATATCTGCACTGTCATGTTCAAACGAAGAACACAAAACATAGCAAGTCAACTCATTTTTACAATGTTCAATAAAGATGTCAGGAGAAAAGGTCCCTACCTCTTTGGTTTCAAATTACGTATTGGGCTTCCTATGTATCATGTCTTACAAATGCATATCATAGCACAGACTAAAAAGTACAATTACAATGTATGAATTGCTTTACCTTTTTCTGTGTGTCATATTCATCAGGGTATTGCTGTGTCTTTTCAAGTACGGTAACACACATTTTGTAAGTCTGAATTGGTAGCAAATGACTAAGTGACAGGATGATGCACACGTTATTAGCTTTTGTGAAGATAATTGCATGCCTTTTAAGTACAACCCAACACAATTCTGAGTCAAGCAGCAATGTTTTAAAATGTTTGTTTAAAATCCTGCACATGTTTGCTCTGTGTATAGAACAGACATATACATGTTTTGATTTCGGAATGTTTATTCTTTATATATTAGCCTTACATAATTGTGCTATGTCTATGTATGCTCTATGTTCTAAAATCACTTTTGTGCAATTCCAAATATGCGTCAAAATAATTAAACAAACGAGCTCCTGAAACAAAACTTCAATTTGGTTTAAAAACGATTACATGAGAATATTTTTGAAGGATGAAAGTTGAATAACTAAACATCCATTATTATAATTCTTATTAAAAAATATGAAAAACTCTTGAAGTATTGAACTTCTGTTGGAGTCAATTCCTTAGTACTAGATGTGATTGGTGGTTACACTTCCTGTTTCAAGTTCTAATTGTGTTGTGAATTTGAATTGTTCCCACTGCAATATTTCTTGAAATCTAGTAATAATTAAAAATGATCCTGTTACGCCAATGTCCAAAGAGAGCAATAGCAAAGAAGCTGTGTGCAGGCTTGAATCGTTGTTTACATTGTATGTTACACTAAGACTTACTGAGGCCAATTACTAAATCTTACCATGCATGGGGATAAGTCAATCAATGTATAAATGGTTCAGTCTTGGAACTAGTTCAGCTGTGCGCATCATGTATCCGTACAGATGTGGCTCATGTCATCAAGCACATGAAAGCAGGCATATGTCACCCACCGCTTACTAAACTTCAGATATTGTGCTTCCAACCACAGATTTACAAACAGACATGTCTTTCTGAATGGTCACAAATTAGTGTTTTTACTTGTGTGAAATTAAAACAAACATTGGTGAAACAGTTTTGGACTTTGTGTAATAAAATAGTCATGTATCATGTAGGGCATCAAATCATGGCAGGTATTCACATCATATGTCATGCATTTGCATCAAATAACAAAGCAATAACATGAAATTCTAGGCCATCAATGTCAACTACGTGCCCATTACCTGTGTCCCCTGTCTGCTTAAGATTCTTGATAAGTTGGCCTCCCTGCAGGTTCAGTACTTTCTGGAGATCCATAATATCTTGAACACTATTCAATCTGGTTTCTGATTATGCCATGGTATTGAAACGGCTATGACTGATCTCAAAGCTAACATCTCTAACATCAGTGATCAAGGTCATACTGTACTCCTTATGCTTATGGACCTACCGGGCACTTTGGACCTGGTTGAGCATTCCATCTTCGTTGACCACCTGGCTGTTGTTGCCAACCTTTCTCCATCTGCCTCTGTCTAGGTCAACTTATTTCTTTCCAATAGACAAGCCACAGTCTTAGCTGATGATGCTTCTGCATGGCTACCAACTCTCTTGTAATGAACAACGCAAAAACCGAGTTGCTTATTCTTGGTACCATTAAACACTCACTTCTGCTCTTTCTCAAACTCTGGCTGCACCATTAAAGTAGCTGACAAAGTTAAGACATTAGGGTTCATCTTGGATTCTGAACTCTATGACTCCTCATGTCAACCAGCTTAGATATTCTTGTGCATATTGTCTTAGACTACTCAGGCACATCAGACGTGACCTCTCTGACACTGACTGCTGTCTTTTCTGTCTTTTAGCCAGGGAAATTGTGGGTTCAACGCTGGATTGTTGTAATAGCCTTCTCATAGGCACCTCACAGGCCACCTTTCATTAAATTAAAGTTATCCAGAACAGCACGGTTCACATTGTTTGCATTTCTGCCCATCGTGATTACATTACTCTTGCCAGGCAGTCTCTACACTAGCTTCCAGTCCAGACACAAGATTCTAACTTTGACACATAAATACCTTCTGGGTGTTGGCCCTGCCTATCTTGTCAGTCACATTAGATGCTCCATTCCAAGGAAATGTTTTCGCAGGTTGCAGCATACCAGCAATTCCATGTTTGATTTTCCTGCCCCAACTCACTGGACTAGTCTGCCTAACTCCCTCAGATGCATTCCCTTGACCTCATGTTTCAAAAAATCCATTAAGACCTACTTATTTTTTCCTGGCTAGATTATTCTCTGCTTTTTGCGCTGATCCTTGTTGATGGCCTCTGTAGGTGCATGATGCTTCTCCTTGTCTCTTTCTATCTTCACTCAGTGCTCTGAGGGCCATGGGCATGTGGCGCTTTACAGATCATGAATAATAATAATAATAATAATAATAATAATAATAATAATAATAATAATAATAATAATAATAATGATAATAATAATAATAATAATAGTACTCTAACACCAGGGATTCATATCAAGTGTTGCATACATTTTGTGTCAGGTGTTGCGATGGAATGTCAGATACCCACTTCAAATGCCAGGTATTGTAATCAAATGCTGAAAAGACACCTCAAGTGCCATACATTTCTCGCAAATGCCCACCTACTCTCAGTATAGCCAGAGATACGTATACACGTTAGAGAACTTCACCACAAAGCCAAAGGTTGTCATCAAATACCCACATACTTATCAGTTGCCATAAACTGCCATCAAATGTTGAGATACTTGCCCCTTTCCAGGATCGCCATTATATGACCTTATTTACCCCTTTCCAAGACATTGCTAGCAAATTCACAGGGATCCATCGATTGACAATGACTGGCATGGAAATGTGCAGGCGCTTGCAAACTTGCCAACAATGTCCATACAATAGCCATGTATTTGCCTGCTGAATACAAAGGATCGGCATCTAATTTCAAGGTACCTACACCACTGCCAGAGACAGACATCAAAAGAGCAGGTGTGAACCCCATAGCCACGCATTGCTTTTAAATCGCCACTTATTTACCCATTGTCAGAGATTGACAAGAATATCCCAGGTATACACCAGATTGTCATGTTTCACCATTAAGTGGTCTTTGACTTGCCCCATTACCAAGGATCACCAAAAAGAGCTCACGCACTCATTCCATTGGAAGATATTGCCAAAAAATGGCGAGCTACTGGCCCATTTTAAGAGACTGGCATTACATACTTAGGTACTCACCGCTGTCATAAATTACTATAAATTGTTCAGGTACACACACCATTGTGATGGTTAGCCATTGAATGCAGAGTACATATCTCATTGCCACCTTTTGTCTTCATATGCCAATGTATGCCTCATTGCCATAGAATAGAATTAAATGCCCACATGTTCATGTCATTTCCATTGATCACCATCAAATACAGAGGCAGTAGTCCCATTGTCAGAGATTGCCATTAATCCACCAGATATCTGAGCCGTTGCCAAAAAGTGCCATAGAATACTCAGATATTCAGTCCACTGCCAGGTATCGCCACAGCATGTCTATGCACTTAACCCCTTACCCGCAATTTCAATCAAATAGACAGGTACTCATCACATTGCCAGGCAACTCACCTATTGACAAGGATTACAGTTCAATGCCCACGTAGTTACCCTACTGCTAAAAATTCTTATCAACCAATCTGGTATTTGCCCTTTGCCAAGGAGTTCCATGAAATGCCAATGTGCATTCTCAATTACCAAGTATTTCCATGAAATGGCTATGTGCTTGCCTCAATAGCAAGAACTGTAATTCTATGACAAGGACCTTGCAAATTTACAGAATAGCCATGAAATGCTGTGGTGCTCATCCCATTGCCAGATAGCACATTGAAATGCACATGAATATGCATACTGCTGTATTAAAGGTGCTAATTCAGTGCCATATAGGGAGGCGCACCTACCACCTATGGGACTAAGCAAGGGGGGACGGGGTACCTTCTAGGGGAGAAAAAATGGGCACACAAACAAACTGTAGTAACACCAAGAATGAAGGTCTTGTGGGGAAAAGGGGGGAAAGGGTTGCACTGTGTATGCCATTGGCCCAGGGAGATTTTGTATTTTATTACAAGACAGGGAAAACATCCCATGTAAACACATTTAGCAGGGATGCCCCAGGTTGGCCCTTGCCCAGGAAACCTGCTCTGAACACATGATCAGCTCTCTATGGGTCATGGAAGAGGGAAACAGAGCTCTGGCTGCACGTCACGGGCAGACCGAAGCAGCTACGACAACACTGGGTGATGTAATGACAGGGCGGCCAGTCAAACTCATGGGCACTCGGGGGTAGATGGGAAGTGGAACTGAGCCAGAGAACTGTACACATAGCTACAAGCGCCTATCAGCAGGTGGATATGGGAATAGGAAGCTGAACAGAGTGACATTCCTGGGAGGACCAATCAAACGGTTTGTTTCCATGTCCCTGATTGGTGGCCAGCCTTCAGAGTATCCACCACAAGGTTTGCGAAGCTGTTATCCTGAAAGGTACCATGTGAATGTCTACCTTCCCACCAGAAGCAGGGTGTCCCATGTTCCTCTCACAATGGTGCTGACAAATGGCAGAATATTAAAGTCCTGGCGGTCAGGACAAATGCTATTTTACTAATTGTAAACTCTTCCCGGAGGGGTGCGAAGCAATGTGGCACCACATGGGGAGGCAATTAGTTGGGATAAAGTTGATCTGTTTGCTTCAATCATGTTCTACTAACATACGTTTAGCTCTAAGGATATGACGTGGTTTGGCCAATGAGTTTCTTGGGAAACATGGGAAATATGAACATCCTGAGCTACAACTGTTTCAACTGTCTTGATCATGGTATTCATAGTATAAAACTAATGTTCGCTGTATGCCCAAATGTCAGCTGGCATCAATCAGTTCCACTCCACTGTTCTGTTTGATTTGTGCTTGCCCAGCTGTAATCAACTGCGTTGTTTCTTGCCCTGTGTGTGCTCCTTTTTGGATTATGATTTTTATATGGTGAGAGAGGAGGACCCCTGATACAGTTTTGGAGGCCTCCGCGAGATCCTCAGGCCTTCTGGTTAGCTGAGGGTATCCACGCCGCTGGCCCCGGGGGTTCAGACCTGATCAACGCACACCACTTAGGAGGCCCTGCAGTTGCTGAGTTCACAGAGGTCTGCCTGATCCTGAGCGCCACCCATGCTCAGTTGGAGGAGTGAGCTTTTGCTGGAGGCTTGGTGCCCGAGGGTCACAAGGGTCTCTAGGACATGAGTATAACCATGCAAGAACATGCTGCATTGTGGTTGCATGCCCAGGGCAGGGGAAGGATAGATTGTTATGGTGTCTAGGATGCATCCTCAAGGAGGGAGGACGATCAGCCATAATAGTATTAGAAATTAGCGTGTACCACCCAATAGGTCAGACAGGACTTGCGCATATTCCAGCAAATGTATAGATGTGTCATTGGTTTGCGAACCTATTATTCTGAAAGGTACCATGTGAATGTCTACCTTCCCACCAGAAGCAGGGTGTCCCATGTTCCTCTCACAATGGTGCTGACAAATGGCAGAATATTAAAGTCCTTGCGGTCAGGACAAATGCTATTTTACTAATTGTAAACTCTTCCCCGGAGGGGTGCGAAGCAATGAGGCACCACATGGGGAGGCAATTAGTTGGGATACAGTTGATCTGTTTGCTTCAATCATGTTCTACTAACATACGTTTAGCTCTAAGGATATGACGTGGTTTGGCCAATTAATTTCTTGGGAAACATGGGAAATATGAACATCCTGAGCTACAACTGTTTCAACTGTCTTGATCATGGTATTCATAGTATAAAACTAATGTTCGCTGTATGCCCAAATGTCAGCTGGCATCAATCAGTTCCACTCCACTGTTCTGTTTGATTTGTGCTTGCCCAGCTGTAATCAACTGCGTTGTTTCTTGCCCGGTGTGTGCTCCTTTTTGGATTATGATTTTTATATGGTGAGAGAGGAGGACCCCTGATACGGTTTTGGAGGCCTCCGCGAGATCCTCAGTCCTTCTGGTTAGCTGAGGGTATCCACGCCGCTGGCCCCGGGGGTTCAGACCTGATCAACGCACATCACTTAGGAGGCCCTGCAGTTGCTGAGTTCACAGAGGTCTGCCTGATCCTGAGCGCCACCCATGCTCAGTTGGAGGAGTGAGCTTGGGCTGGAAGCTTGGTGCCCGAGGGTCACAAGGGTCTCTAGGACACCACCCAATAGGTCAGACAGGACTTGCGCATATTCCAGCGAATGTATAGATGTGTCATTGGTTTGCGAAGCTGTTATCCTGAAAGGTACCATGTGAATGTCTACCTTCCCACCAGAAGCAGGGTGTCCCATGTTCCTCTCACAATGGTGCTGACAAATGGCAGAATATTAAAGTCCTTGCGGTCAGGACAAATGCTATTTTACTAATTGTAAACTCTTCCCCGGAGGGGTGCGAAGCAATGTGGCACCACATGGGGAGGCAATTAGTTGGGATACAGTTGATCTGTTTGCTTCAATCATGTTCTACTAACATACGTTTAGCTCTAAGGATATGACATGGTTTGGCCAATGAGTTTCTTGGGAAACATGGGAAATATGAACATCCTGAGCTACAACTGTTTCAACTGTCTTGATCATGGTATTCATAGTATAAAACTAATGTTCGCTGTATGCCCAGATGTCAGCTGGCATCAATCAGTTCCACTCCACTGTTCTGTTTGATTTTTGCTTGCCCAGCTGTAATCAACTGTGTTGTTTCTTGCCCGGTGTGTGCTCCTTTTTGGATTATGATTTTTATATGGTGAGAGAGGAGGACCCCTGATACAGTTTTGGAGGCCTCCACGAGATCCTCAGTCCTTCTGGTTAGCTGAGGGTATCCACGCCGCTGGCCCCGGGGGTTCAGACCTGATCACCGCACATCACTTAGGAGGCCCTGCAGTTGCTGAGTTCACAGAGGTCTGCCTGATCCTGAGCGCCACCCATGCTCAGTTGGAGGAGTGAGCTTGTGCTGGAGGCTTGGTGCCCAAGGGTCACAAGGGTCTCTAGGACATGAGTATAACCATGCAAGAACATGCTGCATTGTGGTTGCATGCCCAGGGCAGGGGAAGGATAGATTGTTATGGTGTCTAGGATGCATCCTCAAGGAGGGAGGACGATCAGCCATAATAGTATTAGAAATTAGCGTGTACCACCCAATAGGTCAGACAGGTCTTGCGTATATTCCAGCAAATGTATAGATGTGTCATTGGGGTAAGAGTTGTGTCATTTAATTTGATCATGTTCTGGGGGTATAGAGGGGGACACGTGTGTGGTAGTTAGCATTGTCTTATGGTGTGTACTCATGGTAGAAGGGTCAACACCAGGAGATACCTCATGTAAAATAGTGTGCTTGGCTTTGTAGCAGTGGACGGGTGCAGAGGAGACGTGGTGCTTACTTGCTCTAACATAGGGAACGATGAGCCTGTGCATGGGGACGTCAGATACTAAAATGAGTGAGTGGCCAGGCCTGTGGAGAGGGCTAGCATGATGAGTGGAGTACTTGGTTGGGCCAGTGGACAGGGCCAGCATGACGAGTGGAATGTTTGGTTGGGCCTGTACAGAGGGCCAGAGTAAACGCTGAGCTAAGTAAGATTGGGAGTGAGGGTGTGCATAATGGGAGAAAAGGGGGAAGGAGAAGAAGAAAAGTGGGAACGATACAAAGAGTAGCTAGGATCAAAAAATGAAAGGAGCAAGGGGAATAATGGCATATCTAGATGGCCCCCTGGACCACATGTGTCAAAAATTGCCCCATTATCGTGATAAATTATGAAAGCACAATTTTCAATGGGCCTAGGAGACTACATGTCAGTGTTTCCATGCATGGTCTGGAGAGCAAACTTTTGATAGCAAAATAATAGAAAATGCATTCTCACATTATGACTTGCAATGGGGTACACAAACCGACAGCAAGAGACCTCAGGAGGGGGCTGTGCAAAAGTGGCAGGGGAAAAGCACAGAGATGCACGATCAGTATACTGATGTAGCAGGGCACATGTACACACTATGCTTTTGGCCGGGAGCTTATGGAAAGGGGAATCTGATCAGCAAATGTCCCTCTCAGAGGTGTAATTACCCATATCATTTTATTATTTTATAGAAAAGGCCAGTCTTCTACCCCTTTACCAGATGTCAATTCCTCACACTAAGTTCTGTTGTAACAAAAGAAACAGGTATTGCAGTACAGAACACAAGAGCTGCTCTTTACAAACATGCCTAGGAGGGAGGTTGTTGTGACATGACTAAGTGTAACCAAGTGGATGATAGAGATCACATACTCCAGGTGAGTGGTCCAAGTGGCCTTTATTGTCACAAGTAGTTAGATGTGCCTCGCAGGGCACCAGATGGAAAGGAAACAAAGGCCGGCATCCACCACCCAGGCTATGCTCTCCGAGTATAACTAACCATCTCCTCGGAACATTTACATACAAGCTCACACAACATACACTGTGCCCATATGACATCAAATGCTCAGCATACTCAGCATAGCTGACCACTGCATGCCTTCCCCCTTACGAACCAAAAGAATAAAAGGCGCAAGCATAACCTGCAAAACTGTAACCAAATGTTGTACTACAATCACAATACTAGAGTACACACCTTCTCCACCAAAAACAAATGCCCAAGAAAGGAAACTATAAACAGAACAGGCACACTAACCAATCACTCGGCTACTGTGCCTGTGAGTCCCTTTCCGAATATTAACTCCCCACCAAAATAAAAATCACAGCAAAATAATCAAGCACTGTCCACCACTGACACTCTCCAAACCCCAGGAATCCAGGAGGATAACCTGAAGCCTGAAGGAACCAATAAAAAGAACCCTTTCAGCAGCACAAAACTAAAAATCAATGTGCTCAGACCGATAGCCAGTACAAGAGCACCACAACTGCATTGAAATCCAAGGTCACGGGCACCATTCTTAATCTCCCTAAAAAGGGAACCCGCAGGTCACCCCAAAGGTAGCACCTGTAGGTCATACCCTTCTCCAACAACCAGGGTAAAAGGAATCAACAGAGGTCACCAACTTAGCATGGAGCACACACAAACAAGACTTCACCCTGGAAAGGCTGTCCAAAATAGGAGAGGCGGGAAGCAAATCTACTCCCAGTCTCTGCTGACAAAGCCAACCAAATAAATCTTGGACCAGGGAAGGTTTTTATCCCAGCTACAAATCTCTTTCTATGGCACAAAGGGGTTTAGGTCTAGCTTCACACACCACCAGAGTGTAGCTCACCACAATGATAAATGAGAGGATAACTCCATAAGGGATTAGTTCCACAAACACACCAATACAAGGATTGGCTCCCCAGAGATCAGTTCTTCAAAAACACAAGATTAGGTATTACCTTTCTAGGGGTTTATGTCCCCACTCACATCAAATCTAGGGTTTATTTCCCCCTAAAAACCAGGGTTTATGTCCCCACTAACCAAATCCCAGGGTTTAGTACCCCAAAAGCACTATATTAGGGTGAAGCACCCTGGGGGTTTAGTTCCCCAAACACACCAAATGAAGGATTACTCCCAAAAACCACCAAAAGGAGGACCACCTCCCCTGGGGGATTATTTCCCCCTTCACACACCAATAAAGATAAACAACCACAACACCAATCCAGGATATTACTCCCCCGGGATTCAGTTCCCCAAAACACTTCAATATGGTTTACCTCCCTAAAATCATTCAAGAGGCAGCTAGGACATGCCAGGAAGTCTAACCCCCCTAACAATACTCAAAATGTGAGTCAAGCTCCAATAACTGAGATTGACACCCCAGACAAATACATAGTACAACGCAGTTTTGTACAAACACACACATTCACTCTGATACTGGGATCACTGTGGATAGCACCTTGAAAAGCTCTTGAAAAGCACAGCACTGAAATAGGGATTGATACCCCAGACAACATCATAACACACTGTGCTGTTCAAACAAGCAAACTCCCACATCCCTTCTGTCGCTGTAATTGCTGTTAAACATAAATGCTGTTCAAGGGCAGAGCATAGACCACTCATACACCCTTAACATTCCACTTACATACAAGATTATCCGCAGAATAAACAATAATCAAAAATCTTATAACAGATGTGCTGAACTTCTAAAACATAAACAATATGTTGACTGGTCCCTTAAAGTTGTCAAGAGTTTTGACCCAAGTTGAATCAATAGACTGGGTAGATGTGGGGATGAGCTGTCGCCACCCATTATTCTATCCCAAAACAAACTAAATCAATAGACTGGGTAGATGTCGGGATGAGCTGTCGCCGCCCACATTCAGGCCAGAATCCAGGAGAACTGCGCAGTTTGCGCACACCAAAATGGTCACCTAATCTGCCACCCACCAGTGCAAAGAAAGGTGGTTCTGTTCAAAATCCGTTTTTATTGATGTCAAAAAGTTGCTAAAATCATGGGCACAAGACCACTCTAAAGATACAACCTTCTTGTGGGGGGTTCCACATTACCACTCTACTGTAAGGATGCCATCAAAACAATGTTAAGCAAGGATCCTATACTATCAAGCAAAAGACCACTCTATTGAAATGCATTAATTCAAGACAGATCCCAAAAATGGGTGCAGTACCAGCTTTGTCCACAAACCGGCGCTAGTGGTCTAAACTCTGACAGTAGAACTGTATCTCAGGAGTGCAAGAGGATCCAGCCTAACTGGGACTTCAAAGCCTGTTGCTTAATTACAATTCTCAACCACCACTGTTCCCAGAGACAATCTGATTCAATTAACAGGCCAAGAGGCTGGGAAACCTTCTCATCCCAGAGACCCACACAACAGCCCAGGATATCACATGACCCTGGTGATTGGGAAGGAGGGGTTTTCCCTTCAGCATGCCGGACACCACACAATAGACTCTTTCCCTTGAATGGAGTATGTTAATTTTGGATGTGGACTGTAAACAGAGCTCTGCCTGGGAGCAGGGACATGTGAGCTGACCCACCCAGCTTCGAGGGGCGGGCCAGACTTGAGTGTGGATTCCTATTACAGCAAATATATGTTTAAGTTAAATGCTTCTAAAATATTGTATTAAGCTCACAAAAATGTGCAATTTGGAGAACCTTAATCCTAGAAATGTCCCCACAATTCAAGACTTGATTCAACTTTGTACCATGTTCTGAGGCAAAACCCCGCTATTTATTGATATTACAGACACCGGGTTTATGCTAGAAACCTAGTAAATTACTGGAATGTGTGTAGAAGGAGGGTGTACATTGGTGTAATTTTTTATACAGATTTAACATTGGTAACCCAATTAAAAACGAAATTAAGTTGTCATTTTTTAATGCAAGCCCCCAGGAAGATCAGAGTCGGACAAGCATGGACCATAAGGAATCTGTAATATGTACATGTAATTACAACAAATTGTGTATCTGGGAAATATGTATTTGGATCAGAAACAGATTTGTGTGCACATTGACAAGGGGAGTGTCTTTCTGTAAGCCATAAAGATGACACACAACCCAGCTCCCCAATCAAGGAAGAGAGGAGGAACTGGCCAATGATAAGTTGAGAGGGTTGGGCATGCAGAATTAGCCGACCCACCCACTTTCTAAACACATAAAAAGAGACTGCTGGGACAGGTAGAGAAACTCAATTCCTATTTTCGGCGGAGAATGCTGATGGACGAATTCACATCCAGAACTCCAGAGACCTAGACTGGCTCCAGCAAGACAGAGACCAGAACTTGTTAAGTGGCTTCACTTCAACACTAAAGCTAAGTCAATGCCTAGTCTGGGATGCTGAGGGAAACCCTTATTGATATATTTTTAGGTCCAGTTCAGTACTCTGGATGACAACCCTTGTATAACACCCCCCTCTTAGAATCCCCCTGACCCCACTGAGCAAAGAAGTAGGTTTGTTTTGCAAATTTAAAAGGTTTATTTGGATAACTCAACAATATATATATATATATCACACTTCTATAAATAAATTGATAATGGATATTACACTTGTGAATATGAGCAGTAGTCAGCAAGAGGTAACTTGTGAATAGGAACAGAAGAATATGGTGGCAAAGAATGCTTTATATGGTTCAAGGAAACGCAATGATGAATGAAATGCAGTACAGAAAATAAACTGATATGGTTTCACAAGAGATAATATGTTCACTTTTCCCCTGGTGGCAATTCACCCCCCCCCCTATATGCAATGCAAGGAGATGCAAGTAACACACACAGTCTTCAGGAATACAATCAAATACAATACGGAATTCAGTTCCCCCCCCAGCAAGCTTAGACAACAGGTATGCTTTTTAAAACACAGGCCCAAAATGCTTTTAAATGTGATGGCAATGGATGGGAAAATGTGCTAACTAATTGTAATTCCCTCTAGAGATTCAGGGTGAGTGAGAGATGCTTGTTGGTATTAGTTCAGGCTCACTTTAGCAATGGTCTATGAGTTATTACCAGGTTGCAAACGGATTTTTAACAAAGGAAAGAATGGAGCTGCTATTTTGACAAGTGGAGAAATTGAGCCAAAATCGCAAATTGCGGTAAATTTCGGGAGTGCGTAAATCGCGATTGCGGAAAAAGTATAGGTAGTAGGTAGTAGGAAAGCCTAGAATCACAGCTTTAACATGAAAGTTAAACCACGTTCCTAGCCCAAACGGTTCAAGAGATACAGACGATTTAATAAAGGTGGATTTTTGGATTTAAAGTCAAACTCAAAATGACAGGTGACAGTTTGCAGCTTTAGAATGACAGATGACAGCTCGCAGTTTTAGAATGACAGATGACAGGATTACTAGGAGGCAGTTCTACTAAGGTTAAAATAGTTTGGATTAGATTATTTTAACTAAGAGATTGGTTCTGCACAGTTCTGCTAGGTACTCACAATATAAATTTGAAATAGGCCTCGTCACGGATCTGGTCAACACGTCCAGCTTTGGTTCTCTCTGCTCGGCGGGTCAATCAGGCACCGGTTCTGCTCACAGCGATCTGGGTCTGGTCTGCGCTTCCGGCAAAAGGTCTTGGCACAGAATTCAAACAGGTCGCCCGGCTGTGGAATAGTTTGCAGATGATTTTAAGGATGGTGAGGCCTGCTGAGAAGAGTTCTCAGTTTGTGGGTTTAGGCCCTTGCTTTAAGTTCTGAAGTAAAGTTCTGGTCTTTGGAGATTGATGGATGTGAAGTCTGGAGTCTCCCGGCAGAGCGTCCCGCAGAAAATGGAATTGAATGTCTCTACCTGTCCCAGCAGTCTCTTTTTATGTGTTTTGGAAGGGGGTGTGTGCGTGGCATAACTGAGCCTGCCTCTCTCTACTTGTCATTGGCCCAATTCTCCCCTCTCCCATGATTGGGGGAAGGAAATGGATTGTCATCATGATGAGGTCTGTTTATGGGTCAGAGGATCCTCCCCTGGTCAATTTGCCCACAAATCTATATTTGATTCAAATACATATTTCCCAGATACACAATTTGTTGAAATTACATGTACACATTATATATTCCTTATGGTCCATGCTTGTCCGCCTCTGATCTTCCTGTGGGCTTGCATTAAAAAATGACAACATTTTGCGCTTTTTGACTGGTTTACCAATATCGGACATTTACCAAAAATTACACACATGTGCGCAAGGAGTATGGACATTAATTGATGAAGTGTCAGATTTTTAAAATGCAGACATTTGGGGTGAGACCCTATTTTCCGCTAGCAACCCCCCCAGAATACACCACAGGGTCCTAACACCTCTTAAAAAGTGCACAGAAAAATCACAAGAATAATGATATTACTTATATAATTCTGACAAGCCCGCACTATGAGTTATCTATCTTTTTAAAATTATGCTCTGGCCCAGATGGGTGTGGTTTAGGTTCCAAAGCACATGGGGGAAGCTTCTGTCTGCCCCCGCCTCCAGCTCGGGTGGCTCCCACAGGCACTTCTCCTCCCACTTCTCCCAAAAGGAAGCCACTTTACGGCCCCCCCAATATAACATTTCCCTGAGTCCATTGTTCAGTTTCCTGCAGTCCCCAGGTAATTCAATCAGAGAGGTGTCAACTCCTTTTGGTGGGGAAGCAGGATGCAGCTAGGCCTGAGAAGAGTGGCTGAGCATGTTTCTCCTGTCAGGGGTAGTTGTCAGGCAGAATTCAGCTAAATGTCACTTTAGTTCCCAGTTTAAATCAAACTTACAATTTGTACCTATACATTAAATAATTACTTCCTTCAAGTCATTTCAGAATATAGTTTTACATTGTATCCACCTCTTCGCAAGTCTTTCCTTGGTCTGGTTTGGGTTCCTCTGTTCAGTTTTACACAAAGGTCTGGTGGTTTTAAAACGCCGGCTTTCTGATAGTGGTGAGTACCGGTATTGCAACCATTTTTGGGATTAAGAAAATGAATTCCCCACAGTTCTGAGTTGCTTTTTGGCAATCAGCATTGCCATTCCCAATGGTTTCAGGCTACTGTGTGTGTAGCCCAATGGTGGTTTTAGGCAGTGCCCTCCTGTGCTCACAACATAGGCAAAAATGGGTGGGAGCCTATTCTTCATGTTTTCCCTGGGCACTCTCTGGGGAGTTCTTGCCATCATGATGTTTTCCATGCCAGTACTGCACAGTTTTATGGTAGGGCTTGGATGCATGGGTAAAAACATCCCACAAACTTAGAACTCTGACTCCAGAACTCAAAGCAAAGGCCTAACCCACAAGCTGAGTTCTCTTCAGCAGGCCTCAAAACCAACCAAACTATTCAACAGCCGGGCGAGCTGTTTGAATTTTTGCCAAGAACTTCTGCCAAAACCAGAGACCCAGAAGGCAGAATTATCCAGAGAGACCAGACTCAGACCAGATCGCTGTGCAGTGCCGCTAGCAGAGCTGACCCAGATCCAGTGAGCAGAACCAGGCAGAGACCGTCCGTGGCAAGGGAACCGCAGTCCAATCCTGACCCGATCCGTGACGAAGTTGCATTCCTGTCCAAAATCTAGTGTGAGTACCCAGCTAGCACTGTGCCAAAACCAATCTCTTAGTTTAAAATAATCTAATCCAAACTATTTTAGCCTATTAGAACTGCCTCCTAGAATCTTGTCATTCTGTCATCCTTAAACCTGAAAACTGTCATCTGTCATTCTGAGCTTTAAAATTTCAAATCCGATAACTACCTTTACTAAATCGGCCGTATCTCCGGGACCGTTTGTGCTAGGAGCGAGTTAACTGTCATCTTAAAGCTAAGATTCTAAGCTTTCCAAGGAATCTAAAACCGACTTGCTACCCCTTATAGTGCCTCGTAATTGCGCTCGGCGCATGCGACTAAATTTGCGGCGATTTGACATTTTGCTTAATTTCAGCCACGTGTAAAAATATTTGTCCTTGCTTTCCTTTGCTAAAATTCGTTTGCAACCTGACAATCATTCATAGAGCATTGCTAAAGTGTTCCTGAACTAATACAAAGTAGCTGTCACCCACCCTGAACCTCTAGAGGGAATTAAAATCATTTTAGCATATTTTTCACTTCTTTGCATACCACCTTTAAAGTACTTTCTTTGCCTGTGTTTAAAATCATCCCTGTTGCTCTAAGCTTGCTAGGGGGGGAACTGAATTATATTTGATTGCATTCCTGAGAACTGTGTGCTTTTCACATTGCATAAGGGGGGGGTGAATTGCTACCAGGGGGAAAAGTGATTGCATTGTTTTGGTTGAAATCATATCAAGTCTATTTTCTGTACTGCATTTTCATTCATCATTGCATTGTCCTTGAAGCCTTAAAAGCATTCTCAGCTACTTTATCCTCTCTATATCAACTTCTAAGCATTTAAAAGGAGTGTACCACTATAACATTATCCATTGTTGATCAACATCATATTCTCAAGTGTGATATCAAATATTAATTTACTATAAAAGTGTGATAGATATATATTGTTTAATTTTCAAATAAACCTTTTAATTTTCAAAACAAACCTACTTCTTGGCTCAGTGGGGTCAGTTGGATTCTAAGAGAGGGGTGTTATATAAGGGTTGTCATCCAGAGTAAACAAACTGGACATAAAAATATATCAATAAGGGCTTCCATCAGCATCCCAGACTAGGCATTGACTTAGCTGTAGTGTTGAATTGAAGTCGCTTACAAAGTGGGGGCTCGGAGCCCGGAGATTCTGGGTTAGAGTTACCACTTGTGCAGCTTAATACAGTGTGCCAACTGACCGGATACACATATCCGGTTAGATCACCACGCTGTTTTACACTGTGAAAGCACCCCTCAAAGGAACGCTCTAAGGAAACGGTCTGTTTTGCAAAATAAAATACAAACTTCTGTAAATCAGGAAGGAACTCAAATTCCAGAATGACGACACTGGTAGACATCAAAATAGCCAGAGAGCACTTCTAACATAAGCTATTTGTGAGAGGTGAATGGACTGAGCAGGGCCAGGATGCGTGATTGCAGGCAATCACACAACAGGTCACTGCAACTGGGTTAGATAACTGGAGAGATCAGGGTCCCTTACATGTGGCCATGAGTGAACTATACATGGCTCCTAAAGCTAAAGATGAACACGACAAGATGGTTAGGATAGCGGCATATTTGTATCTTTATATGGGAGCCATGCAGGAGAAATGTGCTGAAGGCCAAGATCTGGCAAATAGGCAACAGATTGCGTTAGAGAAGGCCCACTCTGACCTGGTCTCTTCTGAGCAGAGGATGCACAGAAGTCAGGAGTCAGAAAATGAGAGCAGACAGTATCTCATTAAAATCAAAGAGGACATGTGTATCCTGCAACAGGAAAAGTCTGACCAGGATACCAGATTTCTGGCCTTGCAGAAGGAGTACCAAGAAGGTTTGGACTCCCTACTGCAGAGCCAGAAAAAGCTGGAGCAACAATTAGATTTCAATAGGGCATGTGCTGAGCAGGTAGTCACCCTGCAAAGCAACCTAGATAGGGAAAAGGCAGAAAGCAATAAACTGATCCTGAAAGACCTGGATACCCAGGCAGAGTTTGATCAGGAGCGCCAGAAAGCTGGTGCCCTTCAAAGGCAAAGGGACGACCTGGCGGCACAGATGCAGGCTCTTAGTCAGGAAAGGGATACCTTAGGCCAGGAAGTCTGCCATTTAAAAAGAAAAACTTTAGAAAATCACGTGGCCCTCGAAGGGCTGGGTGACCTCCAAAAAGAGCATCAGAACTTGTTAGAGCACACCAGGAGGGTGGAAGAGGCTCTGGCAAGAAAGGAGCAGGCCAGTAGGGATGGGACTCAGGAGGTAACCCTCCTGCAGCAAACACTGGCCCAGTACTCCAGGACCAATCAGGAGGCACAGAGAGAGAATGAGGCTCTCTGCCAGCACAATGATAGGCTCCAGCAACAGGTAGCCATACAGGAGAGACTGATAGAGTCTAGTAAGGCCTTAACTGAGGAACTGAAAGCGCTGGCTCTTGCATTGCAACAGGGAGCAGGGGCTGATAGAGATGAGGTTCGCTGGGAAAGGGAAACGCCTGAGCATAACCTCAGGAGCGCTAGTAAAAGAGGCATTCATCTCTACCAGTCCCTGGACTCTGCCACCCCCATGTCCCCTGGCGCACATGAGCACAGCGCCACAGGGATGGCAGATTATTATCCAGCCAAAAGGATGGGGCTCATAGGCCAGTACCCCCCAGGAATGGATGGGCGGGCATCCGGGTATGGGCACCTAAGCACAGTGCTATTTAGTGGGGAACCCCAGGAGAGTAGGCCCACTAAGGGCATCCTGAAAACCTCTGCCCAGTTAGGTCAGTGTGGGGTACCCATCAAATCCTGGTAGCAAGGAGGGATCTGAAGACTCCTCTGAGCGTCACAGGACATAGGTGACCAGGTCCCCACATTCTGCCAGCTATTCCCAGGCTCGCAGAATCCGGGAAAACCTGGAAGATCAGACGGGCACCTCTGGGAGCAGTGCTTCTGAATCAGAGGATGGATGGACCAGGGTTACCCGAACCAAAAAGTCCAATAAGGTGAAAAGGGCCTTGCTTAAGGACCCCTTAAAATAGATTAAGGCTATCAGGAGTGTCATCACGCCTTATCATAAGAACGCCAAGTATTCTGTTTGGGAACACTTGGAGCTCTATGAGCAAATGATGGATACTTTCCATTTGAAGGACAGCAGTAGCTGCATCCAGTACGTCAAATGGACATTCTCCCCTGAATACTCCAGTTTCTTTGCGGGGCTGGAGGACCAAAACCATTCAAGATGGTCCACATATAGGGCGGCCATCTTGAAACATTTTTCTGTATATAGAAATCCCCAAGAGGCTCGCAAGGCAGCCTACAATTTGCAATGTGGGGAGGATCAGGCCCCACAAGAATTCGTGCAAGAATTGAAGCGTGCCTTTGCGCAGACCACCAGAAGGGTGTGTGACTTGAACGGTACCCTTGGCTGAGTTCTCCCTGTACACACGCTCTCCTCACCTGAGCTTTCCGAGTCGATGGTATCTTGCAGGCCTCGACGTGCCAGGTAGTCTTTCTCCTTCTTCTGGTGCTTGGGCTTGTCACGGAGAGAAGCCACTGTGGCCGCTGGGTGAGAACAGCGGCTCAGTGACCTCCTTTCCGGAACCAAGCCAGAAAATACAGGGAAAAACCCGCAAGGGGAAAAAACCCTGGTAAGAGGTGTCAAGTCTTGTCTCAGAAGGCCAGTTGTTAACAGATGACAGAAGGAAGCGAAGGATCTCCAACAATGAGGGTGTGGCCACAAAACGTCCAAGTCCAACGGCAGCAGTAGGCCTGAAGAGCAGGCGGAGAAGGCAGCAGCTGAAATGGCTGAAGTGGAGGTAGATATCTTCCAAGAAAGCACTGTGGAGGAGCCCGGGAGAAAACCCCACGCTGACTGGACTCAAAGAGCAAGGGAAGAAAAACGGGTGTGAGAAAGAGAGAAAGAGAGAGAGAGAGAGAGAGAGAGAGAGAGAGAGAGAGAGAGAGAGAGAGAGACCACCGGAGAAAAAGGCACAAGTAGCGCCGCCCAGGGAAGGCGGTGGAGAAGAGTAACCACGGGGAAATAAAAACCCTGAGTAGTTCCAAAGCGAAGTGCAGAGGAAGAGCGAAGGACCCAGAGTCGAAAGGTAAACAACAGAGGGGGTTGTAAAGCAACGACCTGCCGGGAGGCGGGGATTTAAATACTCCCGGCAGCGTTGCGTCCCGCGTTTGGAGCTGCGGACGCGAACACAGAAAAAGGACTAAAGTAACCTTCCTCTGCGTCCTCTCAAACTCCAACGCGGAAGACATCGCCAGTCACGGCGACGGCCACGACAGCGAGCGACAGGGTGCGCACGGACAGCAGAGAATTCATCAACATATTTTTCCATGCTCTTCCCAAGTACATAATGACCCAGCTCGTGAGAGATTTTCACGAGAAAAGATCTTTAGACTGGGTCATTGAGCAAGCCACCCGGATCTATGAGGTGCAGAAGCCCATAGAAAATAAAAGTAATGCGCAGAAAAACCCCAAAACCAACAGCACCCCTGCTGCTGCCAAGGTGGCAGAGGTAAAGGTTGCCCCCGTTTTAGATGTGGAGATGGGGGGGCCTAAAAACCTGCCTTCACCAAATAATTCACAGCCTAGAAGGCCCTCGGGCCAGTCACAGACAGGGAGTCGAGGAGGTAGTCCCACAAATGGGGTCCCCCGCTCACCTGACTATGTAAGTCCCCGCTACAAGGGAAACCGACCAATCCTGGGTTATGTGTGGACTCCTCCAGCCAAAGGGGGGGATCCAGCCAAGCACCTAACCCAGGGAACTTCCCTCCTAACTTCCCACAGGAGGGCAGAAATTCCCCAAACACTGGGCAGAACTTTTTTCCCAGTTATCCACCCAATTTCCAACCCCAAAACCATCCATCCTTCTTTCCCCAATTCCCTGAGCCCAGACAACCTAATCCGGGAGAGGGGAGGCCAAGGGTGGAGGGGTCCCAAATCTTCCCAACCCAGGGTATTACCAAAGAAGGGATAGCTACCCTTCCCGGGATCAGCCCAGGGGAGAAAACAGGACCCCGTATCAGCCTGAGCGGGAATCACAGTTAGAGCACCAGCTCCAAAATATGGCACGGGATCTGGGTCACATACTGAGGGCTCAACAGAACCCTCCGATGAGCATGCCACCGCAGAATACCCCAAACTCTGGACCTGGTGCTCCAGAACAATGACGGGGGCAGCACCCCGATAACCCACTGGTTCCCAGGGAGGAGGCACAAGGGGAAGGGGGTGTAAAGCCTTGGAGGAAGCTTCCTTCCCAACTTGTAAACAGCCCCTGGAAACCCAGGAACCGGAAACAAAATCTCCTACCCCTCAAAGTCTGCCACCCAAGGAGCAGAGAGGGGGTAGGAGAAACAAAGTACCCAAACAGACCCACTTTGTGGAGGAGGTACAGGTCTTCCAATTTGAGGGAGAGGGATCCCAAGAGGATCCTGGGAAAACGATCTTCTCCTTCAGAGATGGGGGAACTCCTCCCAAGGAAAAATGGGTCCCAAGAGATTCCAATCCAGACTGGGTAGATGTGGGGATTGAGCTGTCGCCGCCCATCATCCTATCCCAGAACCAACAAAACCAAACTTCCCTGGTTCAAACCCATCTGGGTGACTGCCTGAAAAAAGCGGGGGGCGGCCCAGAAACGGAACCAGGGGAACCTAAAACCGAATCAATAGACTGGGTAGATGTGGGGATTGAGCTATCGCCGCCCATCATTCTATCCCAGAACCAACAATACCAAAATCCCATGGGTCAAACGCATCCTGATGACTGCCTCCAAAAAGGGGGGGGGCGGCCCAGAACCTGAAACCATTTCCAGTTGCCAACTTTTTCTTTCAGCTTCCCCAGGCTCTTCACAGAATTCTGCTCAAATCTCTTCTCTCGCCATGTCCAAAACCAGAAAGTTAGCCCACCAGTTGTCCAAAAATGTGCATTATCTGTGCCCCCTTGAGGAGAAGGAGGGAAGGTATTATGCCCCAGTACAAGTACAGGGACAGGGTACAATTTTGGCACTGGTGGACACTGGATCCCAAGCTACCCTTCTGTCCAGAAGGGCCTTTGATGAACTGAATTCAGGTAGGGGGGAGAAGTACCAAATTCCCCTCACCTCTCTTCCTGGACAACTCCAGATCTTTGATGGGAAGGAAATTCCCGTCGAGGGGACTGCAGATTTGGACATCAAAATTGGGCGACACAAGGTGAAACACCCGGTCATAGGAGTGACTCCAGAGGGCACCCCTTGTTTACTAGGGAATGACCTCCTGAGAAGGTTGTCACCCCTAATAGATTGCGTAAAGAAGATCCTCTGGACCCAGACTAGCCGACCAATAAAATTAAAACAGAGTGTCAACCATGTTAGTTTAAATGGCACCTGCCACATGGTTGAACAAAAATCTGACCAAGTAGAATTTCACTTCCAGAACAACCAAATTCCAGACATGACAGTAATAGCAGTAGGAAAACAGACTGGTGATGGGGGGTCCTCTCTATTTCTGAAAATCAACCTTCCTTCCAGTTTAAGGTGGTATTCCACACTGGAAGGAAACACTCTGAAATTCTTTACCAATCCACAATCAGACACTCCCAATCCTATAGTGCAGAAAGATGTGAAATCAGCTCAGAGCCTGGCTGATATTCAGCAAATTGGAGAGCAGTTGTTCATCCCTGTTCAGTTAAATGATGGGAAGGACTCTGTTCTCGCCCGAGTACGTGTGAACAACGGTAATAGCTTCATCAGCGAAGCCATGTTCCGCCAACTCCCAAAAGATCCAGCCACTCCCACATTCAAACTGATAGACAAATGGGAAATTGACCTAAAAGCACCCAATTCCAAACATCTCCTGCCAAGCAGGTGTATGCTCAAAATCTCCATTGGCAACAAGAGCATAGTCCATAATTGTTGGGTTGTGCGAGACATCACTGCCGGCTTTTACTTAGGCAGTGACATTCTCAATCGCTTTGCCAATAATTTGGACCTAATAAACTTCAAAGCTTGGTCCCGATTAGCGGATAATCCCATGGGCTTTGATGATTCAGAAAAAGCATTTAGGTCAGCTCAATTGCTACCTTCCCAGAAAGGACCCAACAATTCTCCCTGGAAGTGAAAGTTAAAAGAGGACAAAAATTGAAAAACCCTGATGCTTATAGTCATCTAAATGCTTCTCTCCAACAACAAGGGTTAGGGGTAAACCCAACAACATTAGTCAACATAGAACATGACACCATTCCAATAGAGGTGGATAACAGCGACTTACAGTATTACTCTAGCCGCAGGCACCATCATTGGAATGGCAGTTGATGACTGACATTTCTCCATTGATTTAGGAAATGAACTGTTAGGACAAATCCCCAAGGACTGTTTTGACAGTGACAGTGATGACAATACAACACCAGACAGGATTTTCACCCGGCATGGTGGGAACTTCCTGGTGTACACTTCTTGCCCATATGGTAAGGAAGATGTGACTTGTGACTTCAGGAGGGATGAGGTGATTTTCCAGGTCCATGAGGGCTGCCTTTCCCACCTAAAGCCTCCAGTCCAAATTAGCACTCTGACCAGGGACTTCTCCACCCAGCTGGAGGAGGCCGCTGAGATAGCCAAACCAGAAGTCTTTCCAGGCTTCAGGCAGATGGTGGAAGAGAGAGTCAATCTAGCTGATGCCTGTGTGACTCTGAAACAGAAGCAAAAGTTGAAACAAGTTTTCTTGGATTTCCAAGATCTCTTTGCAGTAGACTCATATGACTGTGGTCGCACCGACATCCACACCACAACAATTCCCACGGACCCTGGAATGACTCCAGTGTTTGTGAAGCAATATCGTTTGCCTCTCGCATCCATGGAGTCCCTTACTGAAATAATTAAGAACCTTGAGTCCCGGGGAATAATCTGTCCAGTACACAGCACCTTCAATAATCCGGTGCTGGGAATATTGAAGCCAAACGGCCAGTGGAGTCTCTGCGCCGACCTTAGGAAGCTCAACAAACGGGTCCATACTTCCCGATGGCCTCTGCCCTACATTGACCAAGGGCTGGCTCAGATTCAGGGGTCACAGGTATTCACAGCAATAGACCTGACCAATGGATACTGGACCATGCCTGTCAGTAGGGAGGACCAATACAAACTGGCTTTTACCTTTGGGGGCCAGCAGTACACATGGACCCAGACTCCCTTCGGAGACCTCAACTCCGGCAATGAATTCAACATTTTCCTACATAAGGCCATGCCCGACCTGGGTGCAAGGGGTAACCTGGCTTATGTAGATGATGTCCTCATCAAAGGTTCATCTGTGGAGGAACACATAGCGGAGATCCGTTATGTTCTGACACAGTTGAGGGCCGCGGGAGCAAAACTTTCCTTCAGAAAGCACAGTGGTGTAGAACCCGTGTTAATTTCTTGGGGCATGAGATTACTCTTCAGGGTCTCTGTCCCCAAGAAAAAAAAGTGGAAGCACTCCAGAAACTGAAGGATCCCACAACTCTGCTGGAACTAAGGAGCCTCCTTGGACTGACTAATTACAGCAGAAAGTTCATTGAGGGCTACGCAGAGATCACCAGACCCCCTGATTCATCTTTTGAAGGGGGGGGTCAAGTGGGAATGGGGTCCAGAATTACCGCCCGTTGATCCAGGGGAGCACATCATAGTGGAGACTCCACACCAGCCTCTGCAATATCTCCAAAGTGACAGAATCCGGGCTGGAAATGTGAGTAATTCCCGAATTACTTCCTGGATTCTGTCAATGCAAGGTTACTTCCTGGATTCTGTCAATGCAAGGCTTTCCTGTGGAGGTCAGATATGGCCAAAACAAGAAGAGTCCCCTCACGCAAGGTCTTGCTGACTTGCATGATTGTGCCAGAGAAAACTGTCTCGAGGACGAAAGTCTAAAAATCAAGGACAACATGGAGGCATACCTTAATTCCCCACACAAAGTCTTTGAAGAAGACAAGTGTGAGGGAATGCCCACTGTCTATGTGGATGGATGCTCTTACCATGTTGACAACAACGGGGAGAAAGAACTGGTGGCCGGCGTAGGGAATGCATGGGTGAATGAGTCCCCAGAACCCTCCGCTGGATACAAAATTGGTCCCCGAAGTAGTCAGGTAGCAGAATTGATGGCATGAGGCCATCCTCGCTGCTGTCCAACATCAACTCCACGAACTGGTCATAATCACAGATTCGGATTATGTACGGAACGGGTTCGTGGAGCACCTGGTTAATTGGAAAACCAGAGGCATGTTATGTGCTAATAACAAACCCTTGAAACATGGGAAGTTAATCCAAAACATTGATGATCTGGTCACCTCGAATGGGCTGACCATCTACTGGGAAAAGATCAAGGGTCATTCTAAAGTAGAGGGACCAGACAAAACTGGAAATGACTTAGCTGATCAGCTGGCCAAAACCGGGGCCATCCAAGGGGATCTAATAGAAATAGAGTCCCTGTTGGGATAAATCCAGGTCATTGCTATCACTAGGTCCCAGACAAATGCTGACAATGATCTTCCAACTGCACAATGGAGTAAGGAGACCCCTGATGCTGATTTGATTACAGCTCAGAAGGGGGATCCAATAATTGGTAAGTTTTACCAACACATTGAGGACCCTGAGAACTTTCCCCTGACGGATACCGATTACATTGGGAAGGCGGACCTAAGAGTGTTGATGAAATGTCCTAAGATGTTCTGAATCCAAGATGGTTTGTTGGTAAGGAAATCCCAAGCTGGCCATGATCAGTGGGTGGTTCCTACCTCATTCCGAAGCCTGATGTTAAGTCACGCCCATGATGCGGCCACCGCCGGTCATAGGGGGTTTCATACAACACTTGAAATCTTAAGCGAGATTGCATACTGGCCACATATGGGCCAGGACCTCAACCAATACTTGAAAGGGTGTCTTGTGTGTGCACAATTTCAGCCATCATCCCTCACACACCGTGCACCTCTCCAAAAGAGGGGGATAACACTGCCATTGTCAGATTTGCAAATCGACTTCGTAGGCCCTGTAATTTGCTCATCTAGAGGAAACAAGTACATGTTGACCGTCACATGCTTGTTTACCAAGTGGGTGGAATGTCTCCCGGCCCCAAACTGCAAGGCAGAAACAACAGCTGCCCTGATGATTAACCACATCTTTTCCCGTTTTGGTCTACCTCAAAGGATTGAGTCAGACAGAGGTAGCCATTTCACCAGCGAGGTAATGACAAAGATGTGGGAGATACTGGGAGTTAAAAGGAAGCTACACATTGCTTACAGGCCAGCTTCTTCTGAAGCAGTAGAGAGATACAACCGAACCATTGTGAGCATATTAAAAAAGTTTGTGGCAGTTTCTGGGCCAAGTTGGGATATCCGATTACCTCTGGTCCTAATGGCCATCAGATCTACCCCTTCATCTGCAACTAAAATGTCATCATTTGAGTTGATGACTGGACGCAAGATGGTGCTTCCCCAGCATTTGCTCTACAGGACCCAAGAGCAGACACTGATAAATGCCTCCACAACTCATGAGTATGTGGAGAATTTAAGGAAACACCTTCAGCATGCTTTTGCCTATGCTCAGTGGAATCTAGAAAGATCAGCTGATAGCATGAAAACCCACTACGACCTGAAGACCACCAGGAAGGAATATACTGTGGGAGACCGGGTCTATCTATACAATTTCCAAAGGAACCAGGCCAAACAGCGAAAAATGGTGCCTACATGGAAGAGACCGTTTGAAATTATAGACAAGGTCTCCCCAGTAGCGTATAAGATCTGCATCCCCAAAGGTAGTCTGGCGGAAGGGGAAGACAAGTGGGTACATATAAATCAGATAAAGTGTTGCCATCCCAGGCACACTCTGCAGCAACTGGAGGAGTCCTCTGCAATACCAGAGGGGACCGCTCCAGATTAATTCAGTTCCCATCCTAAAATATCCCAAATATAGTCTCTAAAATATTATGATTGGAAAAAAAGGCTGAAAAATGTATCCTGATGTATAAAATGTATATGCAGCCCCACTATATCAATAGTGGTGGAAAAATGTCTATGAATAGGTATTGCCGCTTTTGCTTTATCATCCTAGGAGAGATGAAACCATGGAGACTGACCAAGGAGAACGATCTGGGGACCGGGAGCAGAGATACGAGGGGCCCGGGCTACCGCCCAATATTCCCATCAGGACCGGTGAGGAGAACCGATCGATCCAATCGGATGGAGGAAAAGATGCTGAACTGTGCCATCTACGGAATTGGAAGAAGATGATGCGGACATATCAGCGCGTGGATCAAAAACATCCTTTGCACCTGACTCCCCCTCGACTCCAAATCAAAGCGCAGTCGGGCGGGGGGGCTTGTCAAGGGTTTTGACCCATGTTGAATCAATAGACTGGGTTGATGAGGGGATGAGCTGTCACCGCCCATTATTCTATCCCAGAACAAACTAAATCAATAGACTAGGTAGATGTGGGGATGAGCTGTCACCGCCCACATTCACGCCAGAATCCAGGAGAACTGCGCAGTTTGCGCACACCAAAATGGTCACCTAATCTGCCACCCACCAGTGCAAAGAAAGGTGGTTCTGTTCAAAATCCGTTTTTATTGATGTCAAAAAGTTGCTAAAATCATGGGCACAAGACCACTCTAAAGATACAACCTTCTTGTGGGGGGTTCCACATCACCACTCTACTTTAAGGATGCCATCAAAACAATCTCAAGCAAGGATCCTATACTATCAAGCAAAAGACCACTCTATTGAAATGTATTAATTCAAGACAGATCCCAAAAATGGGTGCAGTACCAGCTTTGTCCACAAACCGGCACTAGCGGTCTAAACTCTGACAGTAGGACTGTATCTCAGGAGTGCAAGAGGATCCAGCCTAACTGGGACTTCAAAGCATGTTGGTTAATTAAAATTCTTAACCACCTGCTGTTCCCAGAGACAATCTGATTCAATTAACAGGCCAAGAGGCTGGGAACCCTTCTCACCCCAGAGACCCACACAACAGCCCAGGATGTCACATGACCCTGGTGATTGGGAAGAAGGGGTTTTCCCTTCAGCCTGCCGGACACCACACAATAGACTCTTTCCCTTGAATGGAGTATGTTAATTTTGGATGTGGACTGTAAACAGAGCTCTGCCTGGGAGCAGGGACATGTGAGCTGACCCACCCAGCTTCGATGGGCAGGCCAGACTTGAGTGTGGATTCCTATTGCAGCAAATATATGTTTAAGTTAAATGCTTCTAAAATATTGTATTAAGCTCACAAAAATGTGCAATTTGGAGAACCTTAATCCAAGAAATGTCCCCACAATTCAAGACTTGATTCAACTTTGTACCATGTTCTGAGGCGAAACCCTGCTATTTATTGATATTACAGACACCGGGTTTATGCTAGAAACCTAGTAAATTACTGGAATGTGTGTAGAAGGAGGGTGTACATTGGTGTAATTTTTGATACAGATTTAACATTGGTAACCCAATTAAACACGAAATTAAGTTGTCATTTTTTAATGCAAGCCCCAGGAAGATCAGAGTCGGACAAGCATGGACCATAAGGAATCTATAATATGTACATGTAATTTCAACAAATTGTATATCTCGGAAATATGTATTTGGATCAGAAATAGATTTGTGTGCACATTGACAAGGGGAGTATCTTTCTGTAAGCCATAAAGATGATACACAACCCAGCTCCCCAATCAAGGAAGAGAGGAGGAACTGGCCAATGATAAAATGAGAGGGCTGGGCATGCAGAATTAGCCGACCCACCCACTTTCTAAACACATAAAAAGAAACTGCTGGGACAGGTAGAGGCACTCAATTCCCATTAAGACAGAGACCAGAACTTAGAACTCTGACTCCAGAACTCAAAGCAAAGGCCTAACCCACAAGCTGAGTTCTCCTCAGCAGGCCTCAAAACCAACCAAACTATTCAACAGCCGGGCGAGCAAGAACTTCTGCCAGAACCAGAGACCAAGAAGGCAGAATTATCCGGAGAGACCAGACCCAGACCAGATCGCTGTGCAGTGCCGCTAGCAGAGCTGACCCAGATCCAGTGAGCAGAACCAGGCAGAGACCATCTGTGGCGAGGGAACCGCAGTCCAATCCTGACCCGATCCGTGACGAAGTCGCATTCCTGTCCAAAATCTAGTGTGAGTACCCAGCTAGCACTGTGCCAAAACCAATCTCTTAGTTTAAAATAATCTAATCCAAACTATTTTAGCCTATTAGAACTGCCTCCTAGAACCGTGTCATTCTGTCATCTTAAACCTGAAAACTGTCATCTGTCATTCTGAGCTTTAAAATTTAAAATCCGAAAAACTACCTTTACTAAATCGGCCGTATCTCTGGAACCGTTTGTGCTAGGAGCGAGTTAACTGTCATCTTAAAGCTAAGATTCTAAGCTTTCCAACGAACCTAAAACCGACTTGCTACCCTTTATAGTGCCTCCGTAATTGAGCTTGACGCACGCGACTAAATTTGCCGCGATTTGACATTTTGCTTAATGTCAGCCACGTGTAAAAATATTTGTCCTTGCTTTCCTTTGCTAAAATTCATTTGCAACCTGACAATCATTCATAGAGCATTGCTAAAGTGATCCTGAACTACTACAAAGTAGCTGTCACCCACCCTGAACCTCTAGAGGGAATTAAAATCATTTTAGCATATTTTTCACTTCTTTGCATACCACCTTTAAAGTACTTTGCATGTGTTTAAAATCATCCCTGTTGCTCTAAGCTTGCTAGGGGGGGAACTGAACTATATTTGATTGCATTCCTGAGAACTGTGTGCTTTTCTTCCATCTCTTTACATTGCATAAGGGGGCGGGGGGGTGAATTGCTACCAGGGGGAAAAGTGGTTGCATTGTTTTGGTTGTAATCATATCAAGTTTATTTTCTGTACTGCATTTTCATTCATCATTGCATTGTTCTTGAAGCCATAAAAGCATTCCAAGCTACTTTATCCTCTCAATATCAACTTCTAAGCCATTAAAAAGAGTGTACCACTAGAACATTATCCATTGTTGATCAACATCATATTCTCAAGTGTGATATCAAATATTAATTTACTATAAAAGTGTGATAGATATATATTGTTTAATTTTCAAATAAACCTTTTAATTTGCAAAACAAACCTACTTCTTGGCTCAGTGGGGTCAGGGGGATTCTAAGAGAGGGGTGTTATATGAGGGTTGTCATCCAGAGTAAACGAACTGGACATACAAATATATCAATAAGGGCTTCCATAAGCATCCCACACTAGGCATTGACTTAGCTGTAGTGTTGAATTGAAGTCGCTTACAAAGTCCATGCTGCGCCCGGCAGCTCTATACCTGAAAAGCCTATACAATGTTATTAACATTAGTTATTGAAATGCTTGTTCCCCTACAGCGGCAGAATTATACTTCCCCTTGACCTTACACAACATGAACCACACGGGCCGCGTGGGCTGCTGCAGTACTGCACAAAATCCTGATCTTGGGGACAGCATCCAACAGTGTCCCACTCTTCTTCCAGTGTACACCTCACAGGACTAGAAGAATCTAACCTGCCACGCTTGTGCGCTGGCTGTACACTATAGGCAGAGCCGACGGTCAGCGGAAGAATAACCCTCAACATGCGTGCAAACTCCATCATATGTAAGGACTTCATAGGTTCTCTTGCGAATCCCGTGACTGCAAGAGTGATGGGCGGTGTCACCTGACACATTCTGCAGCATCAAGAGTGGCTACAAAGGAGCTTGTCCACGGATTGGCTCCTGGTGTTGCAATGTCATCATTTGGCGGGGAAGCACTGATGGGCAAACAACTTCAATGGTCCTCAATCTCCAGGCCCAACTGTATTGGATCTATGTGGCCTGCTAATATCTATGTGGCCCACATCAGGCCGACAGGGACCACCGACCAGCCAGCACCTCCTACAACCTTGGAAGGACAACCACATCTCCCTCCACCACAATCAACACGAAGGCGCAGCTAAAGGAGAAATAGCTTTGATGTGCCCCCATGGCACACAGCGCTCTGGGTGATGGAGACGTCGAGGGGCGGCCTCTGCTCCCTACTGCACCCCCTGCAGCAGGCCTGCATGGATGGAAGTCCCTGATCACCAGTATGTTGTGGCAGGACTAAGTGCAGCCAAGCGGATGATAAAGACCACAGACACCAGGTGAGAGGTCCAAGTTGCCTTTATTACCACAACCGATTAGTTGTGTCACGCAGGGCACCAGATGGAAGGGGAAAAAAGGCTATGCATTCAAAATATAACTGACCGTCTCCTCAGAACGTTTACTTACAAGCTCACACAACATTCCACACTCTGCACATATGTCATCACGTGCTCAGCATGCTCAGTATAGTTGACCACTATAGAGGTCATCTCTTCTGCATGGGGACATTCCCTTTCTGAATTAGCCAGTCAGATAGCACAGCAAGTAGAGTGTCCGTTTGAAATCGTGCAGAAATAGGTTCGCATCCAGGCAGGGTCAAAATTCAGACTTTCATCCTTCCGAAGTCAATAGCACCACACACCGTGGGTAATAATAAGCAGCACTCAGATGCCTGGGGGCTCGTAGCACTATATAAATGCGAATTATTATTATACTGTATTCACAGCACTTAAAAAAGTGTACCACAAATGCCTGAAACAGCCGTGCCTCCCATGCTTGGGTAAGTAGGGCAGGCCTGAGCATGTGTAGGCTGTTGCACGTGACCCATTGCTGAAGGGATCGCAACATGCTTATCTCTTGACATCCCCCTCACTTGGACATGTCACAATAGTCTGTCAGGCTCCGAAGTAAAGGATTCCGCGTTCAGCTTTAAACGGCGGCATGTTCAAATTGCCCATACAATCCGAGGAAAGTCTTGGAAATTAACCTCAAAGTTAGGAGCTTACTGCAGTTGTAAGTCAGCTGAAAAACAGCTGCTATGAAATGACAGACTACGATTGCCAAAAATGCGAGGATGGGAGGAAGTTGAAATAAGAGCTGCTTAGTTCTTTAATGCTCCTGTGTGAGGATAAGAGGGTGAGAAGCAGGGAATATTCTCTGGCTTGAAGACATCAGGCCGTTCTGGAAGTTCCTGTTTTTACCGAACCCGATCTCCCCGCATGCCAGATGTATATGGTGAGAGGGGTCCAAGCGTGTGTGCTGCTGCAAACACAGGCCAATGGGTCAGGCACCTGTGACTTCGCATTCGCATTAAGTGCTCCAGAAGCTGTTTTTTGAATGAACAGACTGCAGTTTTCCGTCACACATGCATAAAACATTTAATCTATTATAGTGCTTTTGGCCCTTTTTCCAAATAAAAAAATAAAAAGGTTCCATTTTATTTTGTTGCAAGCTTTTCCTCTGCCAACCCCTTCCAATATACCAAGAGGATTCTCTGCGTCTAGGAAAGCCATTTAAACAGCGATGAACAGATTCACGGATCTCCAAGGGGGGGGGGGTGAGTTGGGGTGGGGGCGTTCCCTCACCCACTGCAGCTATCGAATTTAATAGCAGTGGTGGGCATACACCCTGTAGTCTTTACCATTTTCACATTTTATATGCCCTTCTCCCACGCCCCTTCCCTGGCACTTGACTGTTCTGAATGCCTCCAGGCCTGTGAAGGCCGGATTGCTCTAGCCCTTCACTTTTGCTTAGGAGCGCCAAGAAGCGAATGTTCTCACTTTTGGCACTGCCAAAAATCCAATTCATGAAATAAATAAATGCCCTGAATTAAAGGGCAACATGCGCAGCCAAACATCCCCTTCCAGTTTGCCATGGAGCAAAGCACTATTGTAAAACAAAAGGGAAAACCTGTGTATGTGATCAGGAGTGGTGCATGACATTTGTGATGTCATCTTTGACGTCCTGGGTGTTGGCGCGAGTTATGGTTGCTTAGCTTACCATAACTGGCGAATTTCTGACGTTTTTCGGTTTAACTTATTACCATAACGACCCTTTAACAAAGTTTTTTAAATTAATTTCATAGGTTATTATTAGTGCAACTTAACCATAATGTCCCTTTTAGCAAAGTTTTTTCATTGAATATATAAATATATATATACATATATATATATATATATATATATATATATATATTTATTCGGCGAAAACGTTATGGCTAAGTTGCGCTACTAAAAACCTATGACATTCAGTGAAAAAACTTTGTCAAAGGGACGTTATCGTTCCAAGTAAAACCGAAAAACCCTTGACATTCGCCAGTTATGGTAAGCTAAGCAACCATAACTCGCGCCACCACCGTGCACTGCTAAGACTAACACACAGGACATCAAAGATGATATCACAAATGTCATTGATGACATCACTGATGACATCACATGTGTATGTATTTTTCATTAAATATGTGTACAAGGGATTCTTATTATAATGTTGCGAAAAAAGTGTCAAGGATCATTGCAATAAATATCATACCCTAATTAGTGCATTGAATGATGCATTGATATAAATAGCATTCTATTATGGGGTTCTATCTAGTATACTAAGCTACTCATGCAGAAACATAGCATTGTGTGCAGCATACAAGATGAAGGTATAATATTCGTAATGTTAATATGTTGAATAATGAAATGATAATTGTTTTCTTAATAGATTTTTGTGTACTGTGAAATATGTAATAAGTAGCTAATAAAACCCATGTATTACATAATTGCATTACTGTAGACAAAACATAAAGAGACAAGAACACATACCAATATGGGTATATACAGGGAAAGTGAAGTTAGCAAAAAAGCACAAGTAGTAGCAGAAACAATTCATAACCTAACTGATTATTTTCATGCAAATAAATGATTGCTGTTTCAAAGCTGCTATTTACCCTATGTATATGTACCACTTGATGTGATTGGACCCTAAGGAAAGTAGTGTGAGTACAATGTATACAAATATGACCATATACAGAGAAAGTACAGCCATAAAAAAACAACAGAACTATCAGAAAGTGCTGATAAGTCTATTGATTATCTTTATGCACAAAAAGGATTGCTGTCTTTCAAGCTTGTGTCTTCCCCTATGTATATGTTTCATATGATGTGACTGGACTCTAAGGGAATTACTGTAAGAACCTACTTGAAGGATACGTCTACAAATAAAATACATTTTTTTAGTTTCTGACTGTTACTGAAGAAAACCATGTGGCCTAGATATGTCAGCAAAAGAAAAAAGAGTGAGCCAGACATGTGATGTCATCAGTGATGTCATCAATGACAATTGTGATGTCATCTTTGATGTCGTGGGTGTTAGTCTTAGCAGTGCACGGTGGTGGCGCGAGTTATGGTTGCTTAGCTTACCATAACTGGCGAATTTCAAGGGTTTTTTGGTTTTACTTGGAACCATAACGTCCCTTTAACAAAGTTTTTTCACTGAATTTCATAGGTTTTTAGTAGCGCAACTTAACCATAACGTCCCTTTAAAAAAGTTTTTTCACTGAATTTCATAGGTTTTTAGTAGCGCAACTTAACCATAACGTCCCTTTAACAAAGTTTTTTCATTGAATTTCATAGGTTTTTATTAGTGCAACTTAACCATAACGTCCCTGTAACACAATTTGTTTTTACTGCATTTCATAGGTTTTTATTAGTGCAACGTCACCATAACATCCTTTTCAATAGATGAAGACCACTAGCATCTTAGGTCCTCAAAGTGGGAACCCCAGGTAGTAAAAAAAAGATTTTTCTTCCCAAACCAGGACGCCTGCTGCGTCCCGGTGCAGGAAGGAAATTCTTTTACCAAGATGGCCACCATGGAAAGGGAAGGCGGGGTGTATAAAGAGAACACAACGGGGCATGAGTGGGGGGTAGGGGGGAACAGGAGAGAGACACGGGGCATGAGCGGGGGGTGGGGGGCAACAGCAGGGAGACACGGGGCATGAGAGGGGGGTGGGGGGTAACAGGAGAGAGACACGGGGCATGAGAGGGGGGTGGGGGTAACAGGAGAGAGACACGGGGCATGAGCGGGGGTGGGGGGAAACAGCAGGGAGACACGGGGCATGATCGGGGTGGGGGGCAACAGGAGAGAGACACAGGGCATGAGAGGGGGTGGGTGGTAACAGGAGAGAGACACGGGGCATGAGAGGGGGTGGGGGTAGCAGGAGAGAGAGACGCGGGGCATGAGCAGGGGGTAGGTGGCAACAGCAGGGAGACATGGGGCATGAGCGGGGGGCAACAGCAGGCAGACACGGGGCATGGCCGGGGGGTGGGGGGCAACAGGAGGGAGACACGGGGCATGAGGGGGGGTGGGGGGTAACAGGAGAGAGACACGGGGCATGAGCATAGGGTGGGGGGGCAACACCAGGGAGACACAGGGCATGACCGGGGGGTGGGGGTAACAGGAGAGAGACACGGGGCATGAGCGGGGGGCAACAGCAGGGAGACACGGGGCTTGACCGGAGGGTGGGGGGCAACAGGAGAGAGAAACGGGGCATGAAAGGGGGGAGGGGGGCAACATCAGGGACACACGGGGCATGAGCGGGGCAACAGCAGGGAGACACTGGGCATGAGCGGGGGTGGGGGGCAACAGGAGAGAGACACAGGGCATGAGCGGGGGTGGGGAGAACAGGAGAGAAACACGGGGCATGACCGGGGGTGGGGGGTAACAGCAGGGAGACACGGGCATGAGCAGGGGTGGGGGGTAATAGGAGAGAGACACGGGGCATGAGTGGGGGTGGGGGGCAACAGCAGGGAGACACGGGGCATGATCGGGGGTGGGGGGCAAAAGGAGAACGACATGGGGCATGAGAGGGGGTGGGCGGTAACAGGAGAGAGACACGGGGCATGAGCGGGACGTGGAGGGCAACAGCATGGAGACACGGGGCATGAGCGGGGGGTGGGGGGAAAACAAGGGAGACACGGGGCATGAGCGTGAGTGGGGGGCAACAGCGGGGAGACATGGGGCATGACCGGGGGGTGGGGGGCAACAGGAGGGAGACACGGGGCATGAGAGGGGGGTGGGGGGTAACAGGAGAGAGACACGGGGCATGAGCAGGGGGTGGGGGGGCAACACCAGGGAGACACAGGGCATGACCAGGGGGTGGGGGCAACAGCAGGGAGACACGGGGCATGACCGGAGGGTGGGGGGCAACAGGAGAGAGAAATGGGGCATGAGTGGGGGGGGGGGCAACATCAGGGAGACACGGGGCATGAGCGGGGGCAACAGCAGGGAGACACGGGGCATGAGCGGGGGTGGGGGGAACAGGAGAGAAACACGGGGCATGACCAGGGGGTGGGGGGCAACAGCAGGGAGACACGGGGCATGACCGGGGGGTGGGGGGTAATAGGAGAGAGACAAGGGGCATGAGTGGGGGTGGGGGGCAACAGCAGGGAGACACGGGGCATGACCGGGGGGCAACAGGAGAACGACACGGGGCATGAGAGGGGGGTGGGGGGTATCCGGAGAGAGACACGGGGCATGAGCGTGGCGTGGAGGGCAACAGCATGGAGACACAGGGCATGAGCGGGGGTGGGGGGTAACAGGAGAGAGACAAGGGGCATGAGCGGGGGGCAACAGCAGGGAGACACGGGGCATGAGCGGGGGTGGGGGGTAACAGGGGAGAGACACGGGGCATGAGTGGGGGGTGGGGGGGCAACAGCAGGGAGACACGGGGCATGAGAGGGGGTGGGGGGTAACAGGAGAGAGACAAGGGGCATTAGAGGGGGGTGGGGGTAACAGGAGAGAGACACGGGGCATGAGAGGGGGTGGGGGGGTAACAGCAGACAGACACGGGCATGAGCGGGGCAACAGCAGGGATACAGGGGGCATGAGCGAGGGGTGGGGGGCAACAGGAGAGACACACAGGGCATGAGCGGGGGGTGGGGGTAACAGGAGAGATACACAGGGCATGAGCAGGGGGTGGGGGGTAACAGCATGGGGACACGGGGCATGACCAGGGGGTGGGGGTAACAGGAGAGAGACACAGGGCATGAGTGGGGTGTGGAGGGCAACAGCAGGGAGACACAGGGCATGACCGGGGTTGGGGGGCAACAGGAGAGAGACACGGGGCATGAGCGGGGGTGGGAGGTAACAGGGGAGAGACACGGGGCATGAGTGGGGGGTGGGGGGGCAACAGCAGGGAGACACGGGGCATGAGAGGGGGTGGGGGTAACAGGAGAGAGACAAGGAGCATTAGAGGGGGGTGGGGGGTAACAGGAGAGAGACACGGGGCATGAGCGAGGGTGGGGGGCAACAGCAGGGAGACACGGGGCATGACCGGGGGGTGGGGGGCAACAGGAGGGAGACACGGGGCATGAGAGGGGGGTGGGGGGTAACAGGAGAGAGACACGGGGCATGAGCAGGGGGTGGGGGGGCAACACCAGGGAGACACAGGGCATGACCAGGGGGTGGGGGTAACAGGAGAGAGACACGGGGCATGAGCGGGCGGCAACAGCAGGGAGACACGGGGCATGACTGGAGGGTGGGGGGCAACAGGAGAGAGAAACGGGGCATGAGAGGGGGGTGGGGGGCAACATCAGGGAGACACGGGGCATGAGCGGGGGCAACAGCAGGGAGACACGGGGCATGACCGGGGGGTGGGGGGCAACAGGAGGGAGACACGGGGCATGAGAGGGGGGTGGGGGGTAACAGGAGAGAGACACGGGGCATGAGCAGGGGGTGGGGGGGCAACACCAGGGAGACACAGGGCATGACCAGGGGGTGGGGGTAACAGGAGAGAGACACGGGGCATGAGCGGGCGGCAACAGCAGGGAGACACGGGGCATGACTGGAGGGTGGGGGGCAACAGGAGAGAGAAACGGGGCATGAGAGGGGGGTGGGGGGCAACATCAGGGAGACACGGGGCATGAGCGGGGGCAACAGCAGGGAAACACGGGGCATGACCAGGAGGTGGGGGGTAACAGCAGGGAGACACGGGGCATGACCGGGGGGTGGGGGGTAATAGGAGAGAGACACGGGGCATGAGTGGGGTGGGGGGCAACAGCAGGGAGACACGGGGCATGATCGGGGGGTGGGGGGCAACAGGAGAATGACACGGGGCATGAGAGGGGGGTGGGGGGTAACCGGAGAGAGACACGGGGCATGAGCGGGGCGTGGAGGGAAACAGCATGGAGACACAGGGCATGAGCGGGGGTGGGGGGTAACAGGAGAGAGACAAGGGGCATGAGCGGGGGGCAACAGCAGGGAGACACGGGGCATGAGCGGGGGTGGGGGGTAACAGGGGAGAGACACGGGGCATGAGTGGGGGGTGGGGGGGCAACAGCAGGGAGACACGGGGCATGAGAGGGGGTGGGGGTAACAGGAGAGAGACAAGGGGCATAAGAGGGGGGTGGGGGGTAACAGGAGAGAGACACGGGGCATGAGAGGGGGTGGGGGGGTAACAGCAGACAGACACGGGCATGAGCGGGGGCAACAGCAGGGATACAGGGGGCATGAGCGAGGGGTGGGGGGCAACAGCAGGGAGACACGGGGCATGAGCGGGGGGGTGGGCGGCAACAGGAGAGACACACAGGGCATGAGCGGGGGGTGGAGGTAACAGGAGAGATACACAGGGCATGAGCAGGGGGTGGGGGGTAACAGCATGGGGACACGGGGCATGACCAGGGGGTGGGGGGTAACAGGAGAGAGACACCGGGCATGAGTGGGGTGTGGAGGGCAACAGCAGGGAGACACAGGGCATGACCGGGGGTGAGGGGCAACAGGAGAGAGACACGGGGCATGAGCGGGGGTGGGGGGTAACAGGGGAGAGACACGGGGCATGAGTGGGGTGTGAGGGGGCAACAGCAGGGAGACACGGGGCATGAGAGGGGGTGGGGGTAACAGGAGAGAGACAAGGGCATTAGAGGGGGGTGGGGGTAACAGGAGAGAGACACGGGGCATGAGAGGGGGTGAGGGGGCAACAGCAGACAGACACGGGCATGAGCGGGGGCAACAGCAGGGATACAGGGGGCATGAGCGAGGGGTGGGGGGCAACAGCATGGAGACACGGGGCATGAGCGGGGGGTGGGGGCAACAGGAGAGACACACAGGGCATGAGCGGGGGGTGGGGGTAACAGGAGAGATACACAGGGCATGAGCAGGGGGTGAGGGATAACAGCATGGGGACACGGGGCATGACCAGGTGGTGGGGGGTAACAGGAGAGAGACACGGGGCATGAGTGGGGTGTGGAGGGCAACAGCAGGGAGACACAGGGCATGACCGGGGGTGGGGGGCAACAGGAGAGACACACGGGGCATGAGCGGGGGTGGGGGGTAACAGGAGAGAGAAACGGGGCATGAGCGGGGGGTGGTGGGCAACAGCAGGGAGACACGGGGCATGAGCAGGGGGTGGGGGGTAACAGGAGAGAGACATGGGGCATGAGCAGGAGGTGGGGGGCAACAGGAGAGAGACACAGGGCATGAGCGGGGGTGGGGGGCAACAGCAGGGAGACACGGGGCATGACCGGCGGATGGGGGGAACAGGAGAGAGACACGGGGCATGAGAGGGGGATGGGGGTAACAGGAGAGAGACAGAGGGCATGAGAGGGGGATGGGGGCAACAGCAGGGAGTGACGGGGCATGAGCAGAGGGTGGGGGGGAACAGGGGAGACACGGGCCATGAGCGTGGGGGTGGGAACAGGGAAAACAGGGGGCATGAGCGGGGGGTGGGGGAGAAAAGGAGGGAGACACGGTATAAGCGGGGGCTGGGGTGGAACAGGGGAGACACAGGGCATGAGCGGGGTGTGGGGGGCAACAGCAGGGAGATACGGGGCATGAGCAGGGGGTGGGGGGCAACAGCAGGGAGACACGGGACATGACCGGGGGTGGGGGCAACAGAATGGAGACACGGGACATGACCGGGGGGTGGGGGTAACAGGAGAGAGACACGGGGCATGAGCGGGAGGTGGGGGGTAACAGGAGACAGACACAGGGCATGAGCAGGGGGTGGGGGACACAGCAGGGAGACACGGGGCATGAGCGGGGGGCGCGGGGAAAACGAGGGAGACACGGGGCATGACCGGGGGGTGGGGGGCAACAGGAGAGAGACACGGGGCATGAGCGGGGGGTGGGGGGTAACATGAGAGAGACACGGGGCATGAGCAGGGGGAACAGCAGGGAGACACGGGGCATGAGCGGGGGGTGGGGGAACACGAGGGAGACACGGGGCATGAGAGGAGGGTGGGGGGTAACAAGAGAGAGACACGGGGCATGATCGGGGGGTTGGAGGCAACAGCAGTGAGACACGGGGCATGACCGGGTGTGGGGGGCAACAGAAGGGAGACACGGGGCATGACCGGGGGGTGGGGGGCAACAGGAGAGAGACACGGGGCATGAGAGGGGGGTGGGGGGTAACAGGAGAGAGACACAGGGCATGAGAGGGGGGTGGGGGTAACAGGAGAGAGACACGGGGCATGAGAGGGGGGTGGGGGAAACAGCAGGGAGACACGGGCATGATCGGGGGTGGGGGGCAACAGGAGAGAGACACGGGGCATGAGAGGCGGTGGGAGGTAACAGGAGAGAGACACGGGGCATGAGAGGGGCATGGGGGGGTAACAGGAGAGAGACACGGGACATGAGCGGGCGGTGGGTGGGAGGGATAGAGACACACGGGGCATGAGCAGGGGGTGGGTGGGAGGGATAGAGACACACGGGGCATGAGCGGGGGGTGGGTGGGAGGGATAGGGGCATGAGCGGGGGGTGGGCGGGAGGGATAGAGACACATGGGGCATGAGCGGAGGGTGGGCGGGAGGCATAGAGACACACGGGGCATGAGCGGGTCGTGGGCGGGAGGGATAGAGACACACGGGGCATGAGCGGGGGGTGGGGGGAGGGGAGAGACACACGGGGCATGAGCGGGGGTTTGGTGGGAGGGATAGAGACACACGGGGCATGAGCGAGGGGTGGGTGGGAGGGATAGAGACACACGGGGCATGAGCGGGGGGTGATTGGGAGGGATAGAGACACACGGGGCATGAGCGGGGGGTGGGTGGGAAGGATAGAGACACACGGGCATGAGCAGGGGGTGGATGGGAGGACAGAGACACACAGGGCATGAGCAGGGGGTGGGTGGGAGGGGAGAGACACACGGGGCATGAGCAGGGGGTGGGTGGGTGGGAGGGGAGAGACACACGGGGCATGAGCAGGGGGTGGGGGGGAGGGGAGAGACACACGGGGCATGAGCAGTGGGTGGAGGGGAGGGGAGAGACACACGGGGCATGAGCAGGGGGTAGGGGGGAGGGATAGAAACATACCGGGCATTAGTGGGGGGTCGGTGGGAGGGTTAGAGACACACAGGGCATGAGCGGGGGGTGGGTGGGAGGGCTAGAAACACATGGGGCATGAGGGGTGGGTCGGAGTGCTAGAGACACACGGGGCATTAGCGGGGGGTGGGCGGGAGGCATAGAGACACACGGGGCATGAGCGGGTCGTGGGCGGGAGGGATAGAGAGACACGGGGCATGAGCGGGGGGTGGGGGGAGGGGAGAGACACACGGGGCATGAGCGGGGGTTGGGTGGGAGGGATAGAGACACACGGGTGCATGAGCGAGGGGTGGGTGGGAGGGATAGAGACACACGGGGCATGAGCGGGGGGTGATTGGGAGGGATAGAGACACACAGGGCATGAGCGGGGGGTGGGTGGGAGGGATAGAGACACACGGGGCATGAGCAGGGGGTGGGTGGGAGGGATAGAGACACACGGGGCATGAGCGGGGGGTGGGTGGAAGGGATAGAGACACACGGGGCATGAGCAGGGGGTGGGGGAGCGGAGAGACACATGGGGCATGAGCGGGAGGTGGGTGGGAGGGAGAGAGACACACGGGGCATGAGCGGGGGATGGGTGGGAGGGATAGAGACACACGGGGCATGAGCAGGGGGTGGATGGGAGGACAGAGACACACAGGGCATGAGCAGGGGGTGGGTGGGAGGGGAGAGACACACGGGGCATGAGCAGGGGGTGGGTGGGAGGGGAGAGACACACGGGGCATGAGCGGGGGGTGGGTGGGAGGGAGAGAGACACACGGGGCATGAGCGGGGGGTGGGTGGGAAGGATAGAGACATACGGGGCATGAGCAGGTATGAGACACACGGGGCATGAGCAGGGGGTGGGTGGGAGGGGAGAGACACACGGGGCATGAGCAGGGGGTGGGGGGGAGGGGAGAGACACACGGGGCATGAGCAGTGGGTGGAGGGGAGAGACACACGGGGCATGAGCAGAGGGTGGGGGGAGGGATAGAAACACACGGGGCATTAGCGGGGGGTGGGTGGGAGGGTTAGAGACACACGGGGCATGAGCGGGGGGTGGGTGGGAGGGAGAGAGACTCACGAGGCATGAGCGGGGGGTGGGCGGGAGGGAGAGAGACACACGGGGCATGAGCGGGGGTGGGGGGGAGGGAGAGACACACACGGGGCATGAGCAGGGGGTTGGTGGGAGGGCTAGAGACACACGGGGCATGAGCGGGGGGTGGGTGGGAGGGATAGAGACACACGGGGCATGAGCAGGGGGTGGGGGAGGTAGAGAGACACACGGGGCATGAGCGGGGGTGGGGGGACAAACAAAAACACGGACATGCCGCACGGACATGAGTTCGTGCAGCAGATCCTGCTCCTCAGCCCTCCGCTGGCCACCGTGTGCGATGGCGTGATCGGGGGGCTGGAGGAACAGGGGACACACGGAGCATGAGCGGGGTGGGGGGGACAGGAAGGACACCGGGGCATGAGCGAGGGTGGGGGAACAGAAAGGACACACGGGGCATGAGCAGGGGGTGGGGCAGACACGGGGCATGAGCGGGGGTGGGAGGAACAGGAGACAGACACGCTCCTGCTGACCTGACAAAGCCTCTCATGCGGGAAAGAAAGATGGCGGGCGTCTCTGAAGGCAGACGCACTGCACGCTTTCACCGCATCCAATGAGAGAGCACGTCAGAGCACGCGGGGGTGGGGGGAACAGAAAGGACACACGGGGCATGAGCAGGGGGTGGGGCAGACACGGGGCATGAGCAGGGGTGGGAGGAACAGGAGACAGACACGCTCCTGCTGACCTGACAAAGCCTCTCATGCGGGAAAGAAAGATGGCGGGCGTCTCTGAAGCCAGACGCACTGCACGCTTTCACCGCATCCAATGAGAGAGCACGTCAGATGTCTGCAGACATCACGCAAGCTGCTGGCCCAATCACCGTCCTGTCCGCGGAGCGAACAGGGAAGTCCGTCCGTGGACCGAACACAGATATCACAAATTTTTTTTGCCCTACTTTTTGGTCATTTAAAAAAAACACTACTGGACGGATTTTCACCATTTGCAAAAGCACGCGTTTGGGACCAAGCCACTGCTCCTGGTCCAAATTTGGTGAAAATCCGTCCAGCGGTTTGGGCTGTAGGCGCGAGCAAATATTTTTTCCCATTCAGTCTATGGGAAAAATAGAAATTTTGGGGCCCCCCCTATAACTTTTCCCCCCCTGCACGAATCCTCACCAAACTTTGCAAAACAATTCAGAGTGGGCCATATACTTATTTTTGCAAAGTTTGGTGAGGATTCGTCCAGGGAGAGCGAAGTTATAAGCTGCCCAAAAAGTGCTCTTCCTATGGAAACAGCAACTTAACCTTAACCATTTTTATATATATATATATATATACATATATATATATAAAATAGGGCAGCGGTAAGGTGAGTCGGACTCCCATAGGAACCCCTTAGGGCAGCGGTAAGGTGAGTCGGACTCCCATAGGAACCCCTTAAAATTCAATTGTTAACTTTTGATTCAAGTAACCAAATTGACTGACCTTGTGAAAGTGATTAGGGACTCACGAGCCACCGCAAACTGCAAAATTTAGTAAAGATACATTAAAAATTAAAAGTTATTAAGAAGCCCAAAACATGCTTTTTTCCAACCTTGCGGGCCACTTCCCATTCATTTTCCCATAGACAAACAAGGTACATTTTTGCGAAAGCGCACAGCCCAAACCGCTGGACCAATTTGGACCAGGACCGAAAAACATCTTGGGTACAGAGTGTTTATTCATGATCCATGTATTGCTTTGGGTTATTCTGTGCATTGGTTTTTAAATAATTTGACAGAGAAGGGGGTGCCCCCTTTCCAAAAAGAGACAGAGATATCTTGTGGATTTACCCAAAACCGGATGTTTTTAGAAATGAACTAGCCGCCATTGGGTTTTTATGTCGATGCGAGCGACTGCGTTTATAGCCCAAGGATAACGGAAAAAGAAAAGTAGTTGAAAAGCTATTTGCAGGTTACAATAATTGTAAATGACTTTAGTCTAGATGTGAGGAGGTTGGTTGAGGACAGCAAGTGAAATATGGAAGTTATAGGAGGTCCAGAGACCAAGTTTCCAAGATAATGTTTTCTGTAGCTTCGGTTACAGCCACGGACAACCGAAATCTGAAAGCAAACTGGGTCACAGAAACAGCGTGTGTTGTGGGGGGCACGGGAGAGGGTAGGGGGGTGAACAGGCCATATGGGGAGTGGGTGGAGTTGGCAGAGGTGAGGAGGCCGCTTGGTGAGGGTTTGGGGGGCAGGAAAGATTTTTCTGTTTTACAGCCGTTCTTCTGTTATTCAGGGCTATACCCGAGGATATGGGAAGACTACAGATAACCACGGATATGAGTAGTTCCATGCTCGCGGCTATATATTTTGGGTTGTCAGTGTGTTATTTCTTTTTTAAAGTTATTTGAATAGTTATAATGATGATGGGGTGCAAAATCATTGGCTGATGCCAGAGACCATGGTCAGTGATATGTTAAGTATTTGGGAGTCTTTTTTTATTTTGGCTGTATGTTTTGAGACTTTCATACATGTGAGACTTTGGAGAAAAACAGAAGAAAATTGTTAAACAAAATTAATTTAAGATGGAGCCGTTGTACTGTAGTTTTGAATGCACATACACTGTATTTTATACTGCATATTCTTATTTATGGTATTATATTTTGTGGCTGTGAAATGTTTGCATACTAAGTTTACATTTATGTATTTTCTCAGCTTTCTATGTGTTCAGCTACTTTACGTAAGTACATGAGTGGTGTTGTACTGTATTATCTTTTAAATTCTATTGTAGTATAAAACCGGAAGTGAGCCTCCCAACGTTTTGTAACCACGATTATGATAAAAGTCAATGAACTATAGCCATGGGTATGATAACAAATATGTGTACTTTATTGTATTTGTGTGTTAAATATGATAAGTAGTCCTTAAACAGACTGTTATGGGGTACACTGAGTGTAGAATTAGTATTTTAGCACATCTGGAGTACTGCATTTCCTGCATTTCCTTCATCGTTAAGGTGTATTCCGTCATGGCAATAGAAATTGGCCATGTAGAACTGTATGTTGTTGTTCTAAATCCATAATTGGTTGTGGTCTGTCATGAATGCTGAAACTGCTTTATTAACATTTCTGTGGGATTTCTCAATTTTACCATTAAATCTGGTGGTCCATCTCAATTTTTGCCTCTGAGACAAATTGGAAAAGATAAATACGGACTGAGGAAATACTTTGATTCGTTTTCTCATGTCTTGTTTCATCATTAAAGTAAGGGGCACACCTCGAACATCCCGGCAAATTATTGCCTCCAAAATGAATTACTATTGTGTCTGACTGTCCTGTACTTCTCAGACTTAACAATTTTGAAAAAACCTGGTACCAGAATATTCCCAGCAATCCAAACAATTTAATTGTAAAATCTCTCAATCCTAGGTCCATGTTAATGTTTAGTTTCTCACAAAAAGCTAAAAACCAAAACAGCCAACTGTCTCCAATAAGCCACACCGTTTTCAAACCAGCCATGATCTCTGCAGTATTTCTCTGCTTCCAGGAAAATGATTCTTAGAATATTCTAGTAGTTTGTATAAGCAGGGTGTGTATGATGACGTGTTTGATTGGTTGATGGTGCTGTTGTAATTAACAGTGGCTACCAGGCTCTCTCTGTGTGCAGACTTGTTACTCATGGGTATATGTGGGACCCTGTGCAGCTGCGGCTACTTCATGGAAAATGGGACATTGTTTCTTTGTAGCCACATCTATTAAAAAGCACATGCGTAGGCGCATCAACGATATTCGTCATATTACTAGGTGTGCCTGTAACCGCGGTTGCATTTAAAGCTGCCTCTGTAGACATACAATGTATGTGTAATAATCATATTTTCATGTGGATGAAACAGTACAAACCTTTATTTGTTTGTGTTATTTTATGTACTTAGATGTTCACTTGTTTGATTTGAATGTTTGAAGGGCAATTTAGTTTGATTTTGGTGCTTGTAGAAAAATGTACATGTATCTCCAGATACGCAGGATCTGTAGCCGCGTGGAATATCTACAGCTATTAAAGATGCTATGTGTGGAAAAAATAGATTTCTGTCCGTTTGATTGTTACTTATTGGTTGTTGTTACATTTGTATTTGTATAGGTCTTAGTGATAGGTTGTGCTAAAAATGTGTCATCCATTTCAGTAGTTGTATAGGTATATAGTCCTCTTTTTCTGGTATTTGTTTTGGAAAGTATAAAAGCCACAATTTTCTGCAGTTTTATCCTTTTGATTCCTGAACTCCTAATGTGCACATGGCAGGAGTGTGGCTGATGTGAAAGTAAGTGTAATACATATTTACACACTTGAAGGTTTATTTACAGTGTTTGTTGTGTGTGTTATTTATATTAACCACTGCTATCAGATGGTGTTCATTATAATATTTTTTAATTTGCTGTGTTTGAATGGCAAGTATTTTTAAATATTTTTTTTAAGTTTTAAAAATGTGGACATTGGAGGCCACCAGGGAGCCAGAGATGAAGACTGCCTCTGCGTGATCCTCTGTCCCTTGGTCTCCTAAATGTGTCCTGAGCCCCTACTTTTGCCCCCCTACCCCAATAAAGAATAGATATAGAGGTGGGGGAACTCTGCTGCTGTCGGAGGTCCGATGATCGGAGAGAATCGTGGCAGGAATCGCTGTGATGGGGCAGAGGCGCCAGCGCCAGCGGAGACTTCAGAGAAGAGGAGGGAGGAGACGGAGCGGACTTGTGCGCCACTGGGCCCAGCCCCGACTACGCCAGGGGCCAGCATTGCTGACATGTGCCCCCCCTCCTCTCCTCTGAAGTGCCTATGGTGAATAGGCAGGGGGCCCAGGGGCCCCAATTGGTGTTGTTGCAACCCCCCTCCACCACCTCCCCAGGGGGGATAGCACTGAGAGGATTTGAGGCCCAGCACATAATATGGCGATAGCCTCATGTGGACATGGACCCGGAGACCAACACAAGGCACACACCATAGGAGAGGGGAGAGCAGATCCGCCAGCACGATGGAACACCAACAGAACAGCTGGGATTTTCAACCACTGGGACATTGACTCGAGAGCCCAGGAGGTGATCCCTACCCGACTTGAGAGTCGGCCCAAGATGAGGAGCAGGGAGGACATGGCAGCAATTGGGCCGGGACACATACACCCACGGTGGATGCCAACAAAGGGGTACCTGCCACAGTGAAAAGAAGAGAGTGGTGAAGGTGGGCAAAACAAGGTGGCTGGACATGTGGGGGGACTTGGACTTCCCCCTCCCCACAATCAAGCAGAGCACAGTTGAGGGCTCAAGGTGGTGGGCAGAGATGCTAGGTTAAAGCCATTTTCCGGCCCGTGGAAGGAGTAGGAGCAGATCAGTTTCCGAGTGGAACCACCTCACGGGAGCCCTAGCTGAGGATCGAGTATAGGGTCCTTGGAGGGGGGCATTACCCCCTGGAGAAGGCCCAATACTGTATAGGGATCGTAAGTGACACACAAACCAAGGGGCACCTATGGGGGTGCACACCACTCAGTGCCGGTGGCCTGCACCTTCAACATGGCAGCCCGGACTGTATGGCCTGCTGGTGGATCTAAATCATTTGCGAGGCAAGATCGGGAGAAGACCCGGTCTGTTCAGCCCAGAGGAGGCCATTGGGTTCTGGGATGGGTGAGCCCCCAGCTCTGGGACGTGTGCCCTCCATCTGGACCCTGGACACAGAGGAACCCAACTAGCTGGATCGGCAGTTCAGAATGGGCAGGTGGGGCACAGGACCTAGAGAGACCTAGAGTCCCTGGGGGGGGCCTTCGCAGACAGGCAGTGCCCTAACGCCTTCCGGGGCTGGACGAGGGAAACCTAACTGGGCAGGGGTCGTTCCCAGCAGCTCTTGACTCAGACACGTTATAGAATGGTGCGGGCCTCCTTCCCAGGGTTGCGTGCCCGCCACTAGGGCATCAGAGCTGCATTGAAGGTCAAGGAAGAGGCGCTCCGATAGGGGATTCAATATTGGCTTCAACAAAGCTATAGCAACTGGATGGGCCAGAGGCAGCGCAATAGGTAGCGGCGCATGGAAGCATGTTGAAAGTTGGCCTCCTTCAAATACCTCCCGCATCATCCCAGGACCGGGACCACAGACCAGTCTAGAATGGCGGTGTCGGTGGAGGAATCAGCTGCAACTAAAGGGATTGTGGCGGCCTTGCTAGAGGAGATAAGGAACACGAGGGCTGACATTGGAGGCAGGGTTAATTAGATCACAAAGAGGATAGAAGAGATGGAGGAGAGGCTTGAGGAAGTTGAAGGTAACCAAACCTCATTGAGCATGAGCTGACCGATGAGAGGAGCGGACAGGAGCCCCCTCTCCCGCCTCCCCAGGACAGATCCATCGCGCTGGGAGGTCACGCCGTGCCCGGCAAACAGCATCCTGCCTGGATGCATTTTATTCTAAAAAAGTGCACTGTGCACAATATGCAGTGCCTGCCCTGCTCCGAGGGCTTCAAGGTCCAGAGGCATTGTGAGGCGCATCCCGCGGCCATTCTACCACACGCGGTGAATGGCTGCCACCTCATTCGCCTGCCTGCATACACCGTGAAGGTGTGTGACCTATGGATGCCGTGATTGGCTGCCTGGCCCCTTATTGTGCACCCGCCTCCACCGCCAGGCGGAAGCCGCTGTGCGGAAGCTCACGCCGAAGGGTGAGCTAAAGGGCCTGTCTGCGCCTGTCCGTGGCTGTGCGTGCCGTCGGCCTAACTCTCTGCCTCATTCGGACATTATTCCATGTGAGTACTCCGACCCCCTTCCACTTAATTAAAAGATATAGGCATTGCCCGAAACCCCCAACCTATCCCCACTTTCGAACTTTGGCTCTTTCTGCTTGTTTATATACAGTTTGCGTCGTATACCTATGGACTACTGGGCTGCATCAATATAACTTAACATGATAGTCACTGCTGGGATTGTTGCACCTAGGTGCCCTACTGTCTATGCATGTTAGTCACTGCTGGGACTTTTGCACCTAGGTGCCCTACTGTCTATGCATGTTAGTCACTGCTGGGATTGTCACATTTAGATGCCCTACTGCCTATGCATTGTAGTCACTGCTGGGATTGTTGCTTTTAGATGCCCCCCTGCTCTTTTGCATTTTAGCCACTGCTGGGATTGTTGCATTTAGATGCCCCCCTGCTCTTTTGCATTTTAGTCACTGCTGGGATTGCTGCATTTAGATGCCCTACTATCTATGCATTGTAGTCACTGCTGGGATTGTTGCATTTAGATACCCTAATGTGTATGCATTTTAGTCACTGCTGGGATTGTTGTATCTAGTGATCTTAGTCACTGCTGGGATTGCCCCAACCAAGTGCCTCTGCCACCCTCTCCCCAACATGTGCATTACCAAGACTTGCGGCACTTACATACTCTGTTCCATACTCTGGACCACTCTTACTATTATCATAGCAATGGATCATACCAACACCACACCCTGTAACCTTCAAGATAGAAATAGGCGACTTAGAGCGAGTCTACCACGGCTGTACGACCTTAAAAACAAAAGAACTAGAGCACCTGGTTACACACTAACTCAAACTGCTTCCGACTCTAACACTGCTACACTAGCTGCAGCCAGATGCCCTAAATCACACATTGACATCTCGTACAACCAAAAGAGACCCAATCTTCCCAATCCCAGACCGACCCACAAAACTATAACAAGCCCTACCATTTCAGGAGCCCTCAACAATGGGAGGTCCCTCATAGCACACAATACAGAAATTGCCGAAATACTAGCCACGGACAACCTAGATCTCCTAGCTGTCACTGAGACATGGCTTCATGATGCCGCTGGGCCCGCACTGATGATCGCCATACCAGACGGGTACAATATACTAAGAGTCGATCGGCCGAACTCTAGGGGAGGTGGCCTGGCCATCATTGCCAAAACGAATTTAGCTGTAAGGCTCACCCCATGCCCAGCTATTACATCCTGTGAACTTCTCTCTGCTAAAATACCTACTTCCAACAACAGCACACTTACTGTCCTGATGGTATATACACCACCAGGCCCATTAGGCAATTTCGAGGAAGACCTATCGAGCCGCCTTACGAATATTAAAGATTCCACTCAGCTCCTGCTACTAGGCGACTTTAACTTGGGATTCAACGATGACACTGCCAAACAGGCCCACCCCATCCAATCTATTCTAGTCGACCATGGCCTTACCCAAAAAGTCCTAGCCCCCACACATATAAAAGGACGGACACTAAATTGGATAGCCAACCGAAACTGTGCCACTACAATCTCCAACATCCTACCACAAACGTGGACTGACCACCACCTCATCTGCTTCGCTTCCACAATAGAGCCTCCTAAACTAGATACGTTTGAAACAGTATCACCTTTGTCCACTAGAAGCAAAAAAGATATCACAGCTGAAAATCTACTTCCACTCCTCCTACCAGCCCTTACCGCTAGCGCTATCAATTCTGACCCTAACAAGTTAGTTGAGACCTTCAATAATGCCATGTCTAAAGCCCTGGATACTATTGCCCTGATCAAATTGCGCAAAAGTAAAAGAGAATCCCATCTCGATTCATGGTTCACCCCCCACCTTAAAGAAATACGGATCCAAAAACGTAAACTCCAAGCCATTTGGAGGCACACACCATCAATTGAGAATAAAAACTCTCTCGACAGCCTGGCCAAAAAATACAAGAAGGAAATAATCCAAGCTAAAAAGAATACATTTAATGAGAGAATTAGCAAAGCCAACTCTAACTCCAAAGAACTCTTCTCCATCCTCCGGGAAATGGAAAACCCAATCACACCAATAGATAATGTCCCCAAAGACAAACAATCGTGCACTAGCATCCAAAATGCCTTAGCCAATAAAATTACAACATTACAAATGAAAATTGCCAAGAAGAAAGCTACCCTGAACTCCACTGAAAGTCATACCTCCCACATGGCAGATACACTTAGTACAGTCACTCAAAGTAACTGCAAACCATTTAGATTTTCCAACATATCCATATTGGAAACGGAAAAGGTGATATTATCCCTGAAACCATCCAACTGCCAAGGTGACAGCTGCCCAGCACAAGTTATCAAGGATGCAGCTAGAGATCTGGTGCCCTTCATTTCCAAATGAATAAACTCCTCCTTCAGATCCAGCACCGTACCCACTAACCTCAAAGAATCGTGGGTTCTGCCTCTCTTAAAAAAACAGACCCTTGACCGAGCCATCCCGACCAATTATAGGCCCATTAAAACAGTCCCATTTCCTTAAAATTATCGACAGTGTAGCTTACCTCCAGATCCAAAATTATCTGGAAACAAACCAACTACTAGGATCGCGCCAAACTGGCTTCAGACCACTACATGGTACTGAAACAGCCTTAATTGACCTTAACACACAAATCGATGAGTTGAAGGATAAAGGTAAAACAGCTATGCTCCTCCTCCTTGACCTATCGGCGGTCTTCGACCTAGTGGACCACGCAGTGTTATGCAGCCATCTAGCGTCTGCCGCCCACTTCTCAAGCGAAGCTATAGCTTGGGTACAATCCTTCCTAGCCAACCGTACGATGAGAGTGTTCTCCCCATTAGCCTCAGCGGACCCAATACATATCACCTGTGGCGTCCCACAAGGTTCATGTGTCTCCCCCACAATGTACAATATCTTCACTAAGCCACTCTTTGACAAACTTGACAGATTGGGAGTAACTTACACCAATTATGCGGACGATACACAGATCCTTATACTATTATCTAGCAATTTTGTTGAAGACACAGCTCTAGTAAATAAGATCTATCTCATCATTCAGGCATGGATGGCCTCTCATGGCCTCTGCCTGAATGACGACAAAACAGAGATACTGATACTGGGCTCCTACTCCAATCTCAAAAAACTCTGCCCCAACTACAGCGCCTTCAATATAGACGGCAATATAATCAAAGTGGCAACGGAGATAAAAACACTAGGTTTTTACCTCGACTCCACTTTATCTCTCAAAAAAAGGGTACCTCCCTGGCTTCCTCCACAGCTTACACCTGTAAACTAATCAGAGCCTGCAGACCATACTTGTCTGAAACTAATTACATCACACTAGCTAACGCCCTAGTAATGTCCAAATTGGACTATTGCAATGCTCTATATGCGGGTGCTAATAAAACTGTCACAAATAAATTACAAATATTGCAGAACAATGCTCTTAGAGCAGCCCTTGACATACCCCGGAGAGCACACATGTCTAAAATTACGAAAGACACTCGTTGGTTAAAAATCACTGATAGAGTTCTACTTAAAACTCTATCTCTCACACATAAAGGACTGAACAACACTGCATCCCCTTATATATCGGCTAGACTGACTAGAAAATCCTTTACCCACCACACTAGAGCCTCTAACCACGCTCTACTTGAAACGCCCAGATTCAGACTAACAAAAGCAGGTGGTGCTAGCTTCCCTGTTAGAGCGGCCTGCGCCTGGAACGCACTCCCTACGGCATTGAGAGCCAATCTCCCCTACGTTAGTTTCAGATGTAAGTTGAAAAGTTGGCTCTGGAGTAATGACCACTAACCTTTTGAACCCGGTCCCATCATTGCGCATAACCACTCTTGACCTTACCAACTCCAGACGATTGAGAGGGACTTACATTTTGCACTCCTTGTACATGTGTATATTTGTATTTATACCTGTTAATATCTCACATAATGTATCTACTGTATGTATCCTCTGTATATATGAAACCTAAGCCTAAGTATTCTTGTAACTGCTGCGCCCGGCTACCCCTGGGTTTGGAGCGCATTATCAAATAATAAACTAAACTAACCTATATATGCTCAAGACTCAAATGGACCAAAGGTTAATTGACATGGAGAGTCGTGAGGAAGAATTCCATTTAAAGATGGACAACTTGGAAAATCGTAAAAGACGGAACAACCTAAGGTTTTTTGGCATTCCAGACAAAGAGGGGGAGACGGAACTAGATCTGAAAAGAATGCTTCATGAATTGACAAAGTTGGTATTCGGGACTGACTCAATCGAGGAGGCGAAGGTCGAGAGGATACATAGAGCAGGAGGGCCAACTGGAGGTCCCAGGACGATCCTAGCCTGGTTCCACAACTATAGTGATAAAACCAAAATCCTGGAGAAAGCGAAGCTGAAGGGTCCCATCACCTATGGCTCGGCAAGAGTGACGATCATCCAGGATCTATCCTCACTGACTTTGGTGAGGAGAAGGATGTGCATGTCAACGGTTCCCCTCTGGTGGACCAAATTCGGCCTGGTGATGTTAAGCAGGTAAGGTTGAATGCTTTTAACAGGGGAAGGGGTAAGGTCTAGGATTGGGGTCTTTGTGCAATGGTATTCGAGTGGCAATGGGGTGTTGGCAGATGGGGCGGGCCCGCCCGGAGGCGGAGGAATGGATAGAGGTCTGTGCAACCGGGAATGGCAGTAGTTCCAGGAGCATGGAGAGGAAACCTTCTCAGGGTGGGTACGCTAAATGTCAAAGGAATTAATTACCCAATGAAGAGGTCATTAGTGGCAAGATCATTTTGTAGATCAGGGTTGGAAGTGATGTTTCTTCAGGAAACTAAATACGCCAAGGGTGAGGAAAGGAGGGTTCCTGGGGGATGGGGACTGGGACAGGAATAATGGGGCTCTGGCCCCTTGAGAAAGGCAGGGGTGGGTATTCTTATCGGGAAAGGATGAAAAATGGTGGTCTCCAAAGTATGAGCAGATGTGGAGGGTAGGACTTTGTTGGTTGTGGGTTCAGTACAGAATGTGAATTTTATGCTGGCCAAAGTGTACTGCCCTGACATGTGCCAGCAGCGGTTCCTCCAAAAGACAATCCCTAAAATCATGCTGAAAGCCCCAGGCCACGTTTCCTTGGCAGGTGACTTTAATATGTGGGCGGATATTAAGCTGGATAGGCACGTAAGAGGGCCCAGTACACCGGACCCCCACGGAAAGGGAAGTTCTGGGACATGGAGATATTGGAGGGGTATGGGCTCGGGGATGTCTGGAGGATTCACCAACCGAACATCAAAATACTTTTACAAGAATTTACTATTTATATGTCTCAGAAGGGTTAGTGGAGGTGGCCGTGGGCCCGGAGATCTCCCCAGTTTCATGATCCGACCATGATATGATAAAAGTGGACTTTCACTGGTCAAGTCTCCCATGGAAAGGGCCGAGGTGGAGATGTAATAAGACACTTTGGAAGGACCCTGTGTTTCGAGACAAGATGGCAGAGGAAATAGGAAAATACTTTAGAATCAACAACACAGTGGAGATTTTATGAGAAGGGAGATAAGGCGGATGAGCTGATGGCTGGTAGACTGCATGGACAATGGTCCGAGAGGTGGGTTTGGCCATCGAAGAGGGGTGGCCCAGACGCAGGGTCAGAGGAGATACCAGAGGCATTTGCAACCTTCTATGAGACCCTATACAAGTCAGAGGGCCAAGTGGGGTGTATGGACATGGGGTCATACCTAGCCGATACGCAGATGTCGAGACTCATTAGAGAGGAGGCTGAGACACTAGGTGCCCCAATCACTGCAGAGGAAATCAAGAGGGTGGTCTCATGTCTGCCTCTGGGGAAGGCCGTGGGGGAGGATGGGTTTACGGCAGGCTTCCTTAAAACATTTCTCTCCCCCCTTCTCCCATTTTTGGTCAAACTCTTTAACAATATTTTGCAGAAGGGTTTAGCCTCTGAATCATTCTCGCAGGCGTTAATTAGGTGATCCCCAAGGAAGGCAGGGATCCCAAACAGTGTGGATACGACCGATATCGCTTCTGAACATTGACATGAAGATTTATACAAGAGTTCTTGCAGCAAGATTGGAGATGTAAATGCCCTGTTTGATACATCCCGACCAGGTCGGCTTAATTATAGGGTGACAGGGAGCTGACACAATGCGGCAAACTTTACACTTAATTCATGATTCTCGGAAATGGTTGGAGACCCGTCTCTTCTTTCATTAGATACTGAGAAGGCATTTTATTGGGTGGAATGGGGCTTCCTGGCGAAGGTTCTGGACAAGATAGTATAGGGATCTACGTTCAAGCAGGGGATAATGGCATTGTTCACCTGAACCTAGGGCATCACTGGCCATCAATGGAGTCGACTTGAGGTGGTTCAGTTTAAGCAGGGGGATGAGGCAGGATTGCCCCCTTTCCCCGATCTTATTTGTCCTCTCCCTAGAGCTGTTGGTGCAGAGGCTCATGGGTGACCCCCAAGTGGAAGATATAGTGGTTGGTGGGTAGAATTTAAGATGGCTTTTTATGTAGATGATATACTGCTGCATACAAGGGACCCCCTGACCACAGTACCCAGGGTGATATGTCTGACCGAACAGTATGGTGAATTGTCTGGCTTCAAGATTAACAGGGCCACATTGGTCCTGTTCCCACTGAAGGGATCCGGGGAAGGTGATGAGGAGAGATTCGCCCCATTGGGAGTAACGGTTAAAGAGGACAGGTTGCGCTATCTGGGGATCAACCTCACCACGGAATTGGGGGACCTATTTGTCACTAATTTCCCTCTGCTAGTGGCCGGCTTGTGTGCCGATCTTGAGAAGTGGGGGAAGTTGACCATATTGTGGCTGGGAAGAAAAAACGCCCTCAAGATGGTTAGCCTCCCTAGGTTTTTATACGGGTTCAAGATGCTCCCGATCTGCCTCCCCGAGAACTTTTTTTCAGGAGGTAAAGGGGTTGATGCTGGAGTTCCTATGGGATGACACGAAAGCTAGAGTAGCATACGACGTTCACACACTGCCTAAAGATAGGGGGTTATGGGTCTTCCTAATTTGAAGAAGTACTATGAAGCATCACAGTTGAGGGTCCTTGTACCCCACTTGCAAGGGCATAAGGGAGTTCAGTGGGTAGACCTGGACAACAATAACTTAGCCCCTGCCACAGTGGCAGAATGGCTGAGGGTGCCGAGACGCTCCTACGGAGGGTCAGGGACAACCCGATTTTGGGCACTATATGGGAGGTGTGTCGGGAGCGGGTTGACATGCAAGGAGTGACCACATGGCCGTCCCCCCTGAGTCAAATATGGGCACTCGGGGTCAGAGAGTTTATTCTGAACTCAGACAGGTACCAAGCTTGGTTTGAAGCAGGGCTGGACAGGGTAGGCCAACTATGGAGAGAGGGCGTGTTTATCTCAATTGGAGACTTGGAGGATCTAATGGGTATAGGGCCTATCTCAGTCTTCCACTACCTTCAGCTGAAGGAAGTCCTGATGGATGAGAGGTGGAGGGAGAAGATTCAGAGAGACTTCACCCCTTTTGAAGTGCTCCTAGAGAAAAGGAGGGGAACAAAAGGCCTGATCTTGGCAATGCACGATGCACTGGTGGATGCGGGGGGGGGTCAACGGAAAACTTGAGGCAAAGGTGGGAAAGAGATGCTGGGGTGGATATAGACACTGAACTTTGGGGGAGAATATGTCAGGGGGCCTCTCCATAGCCGGTCAGTACAAACGATATGCCATTTAGCTGATTCATAGATGGCAATATGACCCATTCAGGCTCTGAAAGATGTTTCAATCAGCCAACCTGGGGTGTTGGTGCTTATCTGGGGAACGGGCGAACTATTGGCATATGTGGTGGGGCTGTCGCCATATCTAGGTGTTCTGGGATGAAGTCTTGTGCTGGAGAAAAGACCTCGATGGGATCCACCTTATTAACTCACCTTTCTTGATTCTATTTGGGATGGAGGAAGTAGAAGGGGAATTCATTAGATTGTCAGGTCTTCCAGCAAGGGCCTGTCTAGTTATGAACTGGAAGGGCTCCAAAGTTCTGAGTAAGAAGGAGTAGATTAATGTTGCTATGAACATATGTATAATGGAGAGGATAACTGCTGGGATCCATGGGAAAGCAGTGCCGTATGCAATAATGTGGGGTGAATTCATGGCAAAATATGTGGATAAGGATTAACGGAATGGGACGTTTGCATGACTAAGGTGAATCTTTGATTAATGTATTCCCACTTCTTGAGAGGATTTAACCCCATCTATATTGGACTCTTTTACACTGGTTACTACCGCAAACTCGTGGAAGCCTCCCAAGAGGGGCCAAAGCCATAGGTGGAGTCTCAAATAGCGGAATGACTCCTTAAACGCCACCACCGAACTCTGTGCAGATTAATTTTCCTTTATGCAGAAGATCATGTTCAAAAGGGGGAACGTACCGCCGCATTACGAGTTCCCCTCGCGGGACCCGGTAAGCACGCCTGGCAAAACCAGGCGTGCTTACCGGGTCCAACGAGGGAAAGAGGGAGCAAACAACGGGCCATCTCGTAATGGCCCGTTGTTTGCTCCCTCTCCCATTCCAATTCAGCCCTATGGGGGCCGAAATGGGAATGGGGAAGGTCCGTGTCCGGGTCTTTGGAGGGAGGAATTACTGGGCCTTCCGAACTCGGAATGGCCCGGTAAGTCCTCATTCCGAGGACCCGGACCCCGACGCGATTTCGACGGCAGCCATGCCGCCAATAGCGGCATGGTTACCGCCAAACTCGTAATGAGGGCCTATGGCTGTTGCTGGCAGCACCTTTAAAGTGTGGTGGTTGATTTTGTACAGCTACTGTTCACAGCTGTAGTCAAGAGGGAAGATGACATGTCTGGGGAGAAGCAATTGTGGCATAGGCAACACATCACTATCTGTAGTGGTCTTAATTTCTAAAAGAAATGAAAGTACTAGTGTTTGTACCTGTGTGATTGTTTTCTATCCCTTGTTATCCAAGTTTTATTCTCCCACTCTATACTTTCTTGTTCACCCAGGTTACTTAACCTTCCCCATCCTCTGTGCTGCAACCACCCAGTAAAACATAATATGTTTGTTCTTCGCCACTTTTTATATCCCTTTTGTTTCTTGTAATGGTATTTACTTATACTTTTTAAAATTATTGTATGTTTTTTTAAATCCAAGTTGGATTTTTTCCCAATGATCCAACGATTAGTATGTTCAAAGAGAACAGTGTTGTATGTACCAATGTTGTATTTTATATAGTGCATGTGATGCACCCCATACAAGAAATGAGGGTCATAAAAGCCTTTGTATTACATTGTGTTTATTAAAGTTTGTTTTTCAATTGATAATGTTTTCTTTTAGAAGGATATTTCTTTTTTTTAAACATAGATGTATAAACGTATCTATGGTGTAGTCCAGTGAGCTGTTGGATTTTGGAGGCGCTGGTACCGCAGCAATGACTGGGGGGTCCTAGCCGTGTGTTTGATCAACTAAACCCATGGCTATACCTGTAATGTGCAAAAATTACACTCTTTTTTATGTACTCTTTTAGCTGCCTCTTTTGTTATTAATATGTTATACTCTGTTTATTAAAAGAAACACACACAATCCTATAGCTGTAGATACCATACATGGGCCGTCATTGTTTTTTTGTATTCATGTCTATAGAACATTTTTGGAGAAAAAACATTAAATGTGGAAATTATTTTAAATATATATTGAGTGTAGTGTTTGTAAACAGTTATTTTTACGTTTTAAATACATTGTATACATTAATATAATACATATAATTGTATATATTTGAAAAGGGTAAATTAATATGCAAACAAAGTTTGTTGAAAACAAGTTAATTTAGGTGGGGATGTGGTGGTGGTTTTTTGTTTAATTTTAGTTGAAACACATGATACATCTTCTATGGCCCAATTATCTGAATGTTTACTGTCCATGAGTTGTCTTACATGAGCTATGTCCTTTTGCGTTGATTGCACGTCTTTTTAAATATCAATTAAAAGATCTTTTAATTCTGTTTAGGAATCCATGATCATATGTGTGGGTACTTGTTGTGGTGCTTCTTGTTTGATTCTTTATGAGACTTGAATCACTTCTTCATCTGTTGGAAAATATTTGAAATATTTGTAGACAATTGAAGAGATAATACACTTTAACAATATTTGTGTGGGTTAGTATAAACATTTGATCGTTTGATAGTAGGTAGATGCATTATATGTGTTTGGTGACTGATATTTATTACAAATTTGTTAGTCTCATTGTAAATGAATATATAGAATACACTCACAAAATCCTGATTGCAGTATATTTTCTTTTGGTGCACTGTGTTCAGCGTCTTCTTTTTTAATGTCTTCCTCTGCAGGATAATTGTCCTTCAGCCGTCGCATGTACTGTTCTGTTTTATTAGTGGTAAAAGGAAAGACTGCTTGTGAGTTCAGAGTTAGAATTAGGAATGGAGGAAGATTGCTGAGGAGAGAAGGTGGAATATTTGTATTTGCTTTGTGATTGGTTGTGAATTGTTTCTGTGGTGGTGACTTCCAATAGGATTTCAAGTACCTCAGATGCTGTTGAATTGTGGAACCTATGAGAGAATGCATTTTCTTTTAGTGATGTTTATATATACCAATAAAACGGTATATTCTATTGTATCATTGTATTAAGAGTTTTTCTATATAGCATGTTTTTATGGCTTGAGTGTGAGGTGTAGTTTTAGGAGTTTGTGCTACTTGTGGGGTATATGTATTGTTTAATTGGATATTGCAAACATGCAGTCAATTTCAGAATTAGAGTATTGTGATTGGTCATAGGACGTGGAGAAATTGAGAATTTTGAGAATGGGGTTCATAGTGATGGTGAGGACATAGGTGATGTGTTGTCAAGGCATTGGCTTGAAACATGTTTTTGGTTCTATAAAAATACTTTAGATGCAGTGTTTGAAATTAGAGGTTTATGCTGCAATGGTCGAAAAATGTTTTTGACAGTGAGTACAGGTTTTTTTCTCTTTGGAAAACGAAAACTAATCAATCGTCTAAAAGAGCACAGAGAAATGTTCCAATATATTTTTTTTGTAATATAGGTTAACAGTATTTCGCTGATTGAAAATATATTTTCTGGTTATATATTGGTAAAATAACCAAAAGGCTCTTTTAAAATCCACCCAGATAACTTTTTAAATATATTGAAAAGGAAAATACCCTTGATGCCTTTTTTCTTAAAATAGCCACGGTCACGACAGAAGCCAATGAAATGTTGTTCCCTGTAAGATGGATTATAGCCGTAGGTAACACCAAGCCAATGAGACATAGTGTATTTTTGGCCAGTTTAGCCATGTCTATGACTATCACCTTAGCCGTGGGTATGGCGATTCAAATTTCTGTGCATTGATCATGTTGTTGCATTGATTTTACACTACACAATTTCACATGTGTTTCTGCTTCTATGCCCTCATGTGTACATGTATGTTGTTTGAATTGTTACAGCTTGTCAAGATGAATCTGTAAAAATGTTACAGGTAGCCGCAACAAATGACGGTTGACTCGATCCGCGGCTATGAATGCTCCAATAGCATGTCGAACTTTGTGATGGGCTGTGGTTATAGCTGTTTGTATTTTGGTGCAATGATCAGAATATTTTATTGAGGATTTAGCACATATTTGTACATGTGTTTCTGTTTGGATGTTCTCATCTGAAGGCATGTTTGAATTAAATTTGAAACCTTTGTAACATTTGTTTTTCAGCACATTTGAAAAATGTACGTGTAATGACGTCTACAGGCAGGATTTCGTCATGTAACCAGGGTTAAAGCTTCGGTTGTGTAATTTGGCAACTTAAGAAAAAAATACATATTTTAATATAGTGTGTACATGTTCTACAAAGTATTCTTTGGAAAGATTGTGTTGGGGTTTAATGATTGATATAGATTGTAATAAAATGTGTGGGGAATTTTACTTTGCTTCCTACAGTTCTCGTTTTGTGCTACTGATTTCTGGAAGCTATGAAAGTGAACTTTATGTAAACTTTTGACATTCTGATCCCAGAACTGAGAGTGTGCACATGTTCTGTGTTTAGCTATTGTGAAGATCTATTCATTAACTGGAGCAGCTGAAGGTGAGTGATTGTGTGTTTTTCTATATTTCATGCACATTATGAATTGTTGTATTTCTAAGATAAATTAAGTATGCTTAGGTGTCTGATTTAGTTAAGCTGATAAGTAGTGTTTGGAAAGTAGAGTTTTCCATATGTTTCTTCAGTGTTTTTAGGAGAGTGATGAAGCAGTATGACATGGTATGCTATGGTTATGTGTGACAAAAATATATTTCCAAATAAAGGTTGTTTCTTACTGTTATTGCAAGATGTGATATGAATGTGGTTGCATAAGAAACCCTAGTGTGAACCAAGCAGTATAACTCTACTGTTGACAAATATTGCAGCTGAGTGTGTGCGTTGCAGTTGGATATTATGCTGTTTTTCTGTGACCCTATATTGGCGTTTTTGTGCTGTGTTGAAATTGTGGAAGTGTTTGAATGTGGCTTTAAAATTGAGACGTTTTATGAGGCACATGGTAAATGCGAACTTGGTTAAGATGTTTGACAATGTTATTTTGCTTATTTGTAGAGATTTTTGAAATCTGCTAGGTTACCGATAAAGTTCATTTGAACTGGTAAGTTTGGAGTGAACTTTTTTCTCTTGAAAAGTGGTTTAGGAATTGTACTGTGATGTTATGTCTAGAGTATGCCAGGTATGAAGGTCCTTTGGTGGAGTATGGCAGGTATTATGAAAGTCCTTTGGTGTTTTAAGGAAAATACACAAGGTAAATGGATTGTGAGAAATTATGAAGCAAAGTGAAGAAGGTGACTAAGTGGTAGGGCCTGATAGTTTGCATTTCAGCACTTGTGTAGTAGTATATCAAATGTGTTTGACTCTTTGTATATAGGTATGAGCTTGCAAGTGACAAGGAGAATGCAAATATTTCTTGTAATATATGTGTGCTTTATTCTGACTTGTTAGGTTATGTAAGAAATGGGTACTGTGGTATAAAAGATAAGCTCACTTTTCATTTAGGCCTATCATTAAAACAATGTGCTATCCCAACCACAGATATATCACAACCTGGCAAACACAATGCCCACCTAGTAAAACTCTACTTTTTTCATCTTATATACGCTATATGAGCTGTTCAATAGAATGCCACATTACTCAAGCACTTAAAGGAGAGGTGTAGATGGGGCATTTTTATACTGTTGTATATCCCCTCTCATGTCATTGTTGGTAGTAATTTAGAAATAATAATCAGCAACCATATTTGGCAGTTTCACAATTGTCTTGGAAATGGTGTGCTTTGGAAGGGCAGAAATCTATTTTGGTGTCATGTCATGTAATGTAATATGTTGTTATACAATGCACTGATATAGTGAATTGTAAAATATATAGGGGTGCATAGTGGGAAGGGGAAAATAGTTTTATTGATGAGGTTTGCTAAGGTAGCTGGCTGCCCAGGACACTTGGCCATTCAAACCCTAGTGGAGTGGGGATGGGCAGTGAAGGGAGGACATACAAGTTAATGTATTTTCTTGAGTAGTAGTTGTAGTTATTAGTTTGTAGGTGAAATGCAGGATATTGGGTCAGGTTGTTGGCCCTATGATGGTTCAATTGATGGAAACAGGTGAGGAGATTCACGTTACTTGTTCTTTGATAAGGACTACTAAGAAGGACTTATTAAATAGGTGGTGGGAGGAGGAAGGGTTTGACAGGGCCCACTTATGTGAGTACAGATAGATTGCGTGCTGTCTGTCTGGAGTTGGCCTACAGTTGTTATGAAGAGGCTTGTAAGGTGTGAAAACTGGAGCTAGGTGGAGCAACTAAGTGGCAGTGCCATTATCTTGCAGCTCATTTCTCTTATTATCTTTCTCATGAATTGAGGACACACCAGAGATGCATGCATGGTTGGTTGGCACATCAATGGAAAGATGTGTTACAGGTCATCATGCAACATGTTTATTAATGCAAATGAACAAGTTACACACATTTATGTCATGTTGTTTCAAGTGTATTTTATTTTTTTAGAAGGTGTTTGGGAATTGTAATCTGAAGTTATGGTTAGAGTATGTGAGGTATTACTGAAGAAATGTATAGTGGGATGCAGCAATGGTATTGATGACGTTGGCTAGGGTAGCTTTGTTGGGCTGCCAAAGGAACTTGGCCATTAAAAGCCTAGCCAGAGTGTGGATCGGCAGTAGAGGGAGGACATACATGCTGATATGTTTTGTGCAGTAGCAGTAGTAGTGATTAGTTTGTAGGTATAGCAGGCCAGGCTGTTGGCTCATGATGCTTAAATAGGTGGGAACAGGTGAGGTGGTTCATTTTCCATGTTATTTGATGAGGGCGGCTAGTTAAATGGGTTGTGGGAGAAGCAAGGGTGTGGCAGGGCCCAGTTATGCGAGAAGCAATATAATCAATGGTGTGTGGATGGAGATGGCCCGCCATTGTTAAGAAGAGGCTTGTAAGGTGTGAAAACTGGATCTGGGTGGAACAAGTAAGTGGCAGTACATTGTCTTGCAGCTCTGTTCTATTCTTAGCTTACTTATTAATTGATGACACCCCAGAGATACATGAATGGTAGGTTGGTACATCAAAGCAAAGATGTGTAACATGTTACCTTGCAACACCTTTATGAATGTGTAATAGGAAATTATGGTGAATTATGCCATGTTTATTGTGTTTAGACCTAAGATGCCCACTTTGCACCTTTAGTTTATAGTGATCAATTAATGTAGAGAGAGAAGAGCATGTACCCGTCTTTTGAATTTCTGGTGAAGGAATGCCTTTTGTTTTGTAGGCTGACATACATTTTGTAGATTAGCCTCATATGATTGGAGAAAGTGTGTGAAGGATTGCATGTAGTGTAAATAAGAGGAGGAAATTATAGTTTGAATTTGTGTTTTGCAAAGTACATTTTCAAGATGCTAGGCCTGAATGAAACCTGAGCTAATTGTGTAGATTAAAGTGAGCATGTGTTTCACAACCTAGGAATTCATGATTAAGGATGTATACATGAAGTGAAAGGTATGAACCAACTGTGGCATTTGCCAAGGCATATCTACAGAAAAAGAAGGAAGGACATTTTAGTAACTCCCTATATGTCACATTTGTGGAAGTGTTTGAATGTAGCTTTACATTTAAAAAGTGTTATATTTGAATGCTGCTGATGAATCCTAGTTTGGTTATCATGTTGGGAAATGTTCTTTTTTCTATTTGTGGTAAATTGGTACTGTTAAGTTTGTAGTGAACAGTTGTTCTTAGTGGTTTGGGAATTGTACTCTGAAATTATGGGTACAGTATGGTCGGTATTACTAAGGAAATGTTTATTGTTTGATGAGGATGCTTAAGAGGACTGATTAAGTAGGTGCTGGGAGGAGTGAGTGCCAGGATCCGGTCATGTGAGCAGTAGCCTAGTCAATACTGTGTGCATGGAGTTGACCTAAAGTCCTTAAGTAGAGGTTTGTAATGTATGAAACCTGGCGCTGGGTGGTGCAACTGAGTCGCAGTGTTTACCTTCCAGGTCTCCTATTTTACCACCTTCCTCATGAAGTCAGGACTCACCAGAGATTAATGAATGGCAGGTTGCTACATTAAAGTCAAGATATGCAATAGATTATCTTGCCACACCTTTATGTATGTAAATTAACAAGTTATGGTAATGTATACTATGTTTATTCTGTTCAGGAGTAAGATGAACACTTTGAATGTTTAGTTTTGAGTGATAAATTAACATAAAGACCATGGGCCTCATTACACGTTGTGCGGTAAAAATCACAAATTACTGGCATGGCGCTATTAACATGTCCGCCCTTGCAAGAGGCCGCTAATAGCGTACCATTACGAGTATGCGGACACGAGCATAGCGCCATGCCGGTAATGACCCTACGCCATGCCGCTAAAGACCACAAAAAGACCCTTACCGGCACCAATGAAAGCGCAGATAGCACTTCCGACCTCCCGCAACATGCAAACAGCGGTCACCGCAATTAGCGGTCACTGTTAAAAAGCGGAACTGGAAATAGCGTCATCGCACAGGAACAGGAAGGAGCACGGCGGCCATCTTTAAAAACACAATCCATTGCCATCCTCTGCCCCCTGGACCTGTTTTGAGTAGTTTGCTATTGGAAAGCCACAAGGACACCCTTGCCATGCATAAGGCCTTTAAAAAAAACACCGACCGCCAGCGCAAGGAGAAGTTCACCAAGGAGGAGCTAATAATGCTCACACAGACCCTTGCTGCTAATGCCGACATGGTATTTGCGAGCGACATGCGTCTGGAGACCCTTATCCGTAAGAAGGCAATCTGGGCAGAGGTTGCCTTAAAAGTGAGTGCAGTGGGCACCACCACCCGCAATATGCGTGAGTGCAGAAAGCGGTGGGATGATCTCTGCCTCCGGGTCAGAAGCATCCTGTCTGCGAACCACAACATAGCCAGAGCAGGTGGATCTGAATCACCGATAAAATTAAAGGAGTGGGAAGAGACCTGCGCCAACCTGATTGGATTCGAATCAATAGAGGGAGTCGGGACAATGGAGCATGGTGTGGCAACCACTTCAGATGGAGGTGAGTGTACACATGAAATTATGCACTGTGAATGTTCAGGTCCCCCCAAATGTGAGCCCAGAATCACCTCATGGATGCCCAAACATCCACACATGCACACATAACCAGAGACAAGTGCCACACACAACCATGCATGGATGAGCCACTCAACAGACACATCACCTGCATCCCTACCAATGAAGTCCAAATGCCCACAACTGCATGATTGACGTATACTGCATTAAGTACATAGAACCGTAACCAATGCCACCCCCTCTTTGTCCCCGACAGGCTCACATACAGACAGTGAAGATCCTGGCACTGCAACTCAGGCACCCCCTGCCAGAAAAAAATCAAGGCCACAGGACACAGAGGACACCCCCACGACATCAAGGGGCAAAGGGAGAAGAGACCCCATGCAGAGTGGAAAACATTGGTGGAGCACCACTGCCAAGATGCAACTGTCCACACCAGCAACAACTGCCCCACCTCCTGAAGTGAACCCCCCACCACAGATCCCAGCCACGGAGGGCCCACCCTCAGCTGCAACAAGTTCCACAGGAGAGGCGGCAGCCACAGCGCCACTCTCAGATGTGGAGGATCCGACAGATTTCCACATGGAAATGCACACCCCAACCCCCCCTGGATCTCCCGAGGCAACACCACAGCAGACCCCTGGGTCCAGTGTCCCTGGGAAGGACATCATGGGAGGGTTCAGTAGCCCACCGGTGGCTTCACCACTTGTCCTGGTTGCATCGGAAGGCGCAGCAGCCACACCAGCAGAACGCCACAGTGCCCTTGACCTGGCCAGCATCAGGTAGCGCCAAGAGGACATAATTTTGCTGGTTGGGCAGCATGTGGAGGAGGCTGCCCGTCTCAGGGGGGAGATTACAGAGACAGCCAGGCACTCCAGGGAGGCGATGGAGGCCTGTACCAACAGGCTGTGTGGGGAGATTGTCCAACTCAGGGAGGTCCTCACCTGGATAGCGGACGCAATGGACCACCAGTTCCCACCACCAGGACAGACAGCCACATCCTCATCCGCCAGTTCGAGGCAGACAAGCCCCCTCCGCCGCTCCACACGCACCACCAGGCGCACGTCTAGCCAGTCTCCTAATGCTGGTGGTGGCAATGGCGAATAGGGACTGCAGGGTCAAGCTTCCACGTGTATAGCTGGACAACAACATTGTGCCAGACACATAAGGGACTGTTATGGGGGAGTGGGGTAGGGTGTTTTGGGATTGTAGTGGGGGGTGGGGAAGGGTGTTTTGGGACTGTTGTGGGGCAAGGGTGTCTTGGGACTTTTGTGGGTTGAGGGGGGAAGGCTGTTTTGGGACTGTTGTGGGGGGAGGGGGGAAGGGTGTTTTTGGACTGTTGTGGGGGGAGGGGGGAAGGGTGGTGGGATGTTTGGGGACATGCACTTATACATCTTTACATTCCTTAATACACTGGTGTTTGATCAATACACAGGCTTGGACTTCTTCATTGTGTATGTGTACTTTATTGGCGAAAGGGTCCATTGTGCGCTTCAAAACAGACACCAGTGCATTACTACCCATATCCATCCTACAGAAAGAAACCATGTTACTCAGAATATATGGTTGATCAGATGCTGTCTCACAGCACGTCCCTCCTGGCCATCCCCTCTTGCATGACCTGCATCCCCGTCACCTCCGTCCTCATCACCATCATCATCCTCATCAGGTGCTTCTATTTCAACGTCAGGGGGCAGTGGCACATTCCGTCTGATACACATATTGTGCACCATGACACATGCCATGGTGATCTTGGCCACCTTCTCATGGCCATACAGGAGTGCGCCACCAGACCTGCTAATGCATCTAAACCGTGTCTTCAAAAGGCCAAAAGTCTGCTCGATAACGACGCGGGTACGGGTATGTGCACGATTGTAGTGCTCTTTGTGCCTGTTCTGTGGGTTCCGTACAGGGGTAAGGAGCCACCTCTTCAGGGGATAGCCAGCATCACCTGTATGGGGGACGAATGGGTCCTGTTACTGTTCACCTCAAGAGCGGCCTGTTCATATCACACAAATTGACTTTGCATTGTGATAGAAGTCCACAATTAACAGCATGCATGCAGATGATCTGTGTGACTGCAATGCGCAAAGGTGAGCTCGACCCCGCAAGTAAACATGCCCCATTAATGCCTCCAACAGTAATTCACATGTCCTGGGTGAGGCCAGGTCTTAGGTGTCCCTGGGCCCAGACAGAATTGGTACCACACTGCTAGTGTACTGCCATTCCAACATTGATGTTGCCATGCTGAGAGGCATCACTTCAGTGGTGCTATAGGTGCATGGTTCCATGCTATGGCTAGGGGTGATCCCTTTGCATGCATTCAAGGGCATATTGCATTATTGCTGTTGTGCTGCGCTAATTCTGTATGACTATCTTGACGGCATGTAGGAGATTTGTGTATTTTGTGGTGTTGATTGGTTGTGCAATGTGGATGTGGATGGATGTTTAATGTTTCTAGACCTGGATTGTTCTCTATGTTGTGTAGTTTATACTTGCATGTCGGTTCATCTCAAGTATGTTTCGGCCTTCCCAGATGGACATTGGCGTACATCTGTATGTGCATTTGTCCTACGGACAACAAGCTACACCCATTTTGAGTATGTATCTCCCCCCCCAATCACACCCAGTTGGAGTATGTATCTCTTCCTCCCCATTCACACCCATTTGGAGTATGTATCTCCCCCCCAATCACACCCAGTTGGAGTATGTATCTCCCCCCCCCAATCACACTGCCATTTGCTTGCCCTGCTACTCACCAAGTAGCCACGAACGTTGTCCGGCTTGCCGCTCCATGTAGCCTGGGATGGTTGAGTTCCGCAGGACCATGGAATCATGGGTTGATCCGGGAAATCGGGCACAACAATGTGAAATTATCTTGTTGGCGTCACATACCATTTGGACATTGATGGAGTGGAATTGCTTCCTGTTTCGGTAGTCTACCTCATTGTGATGTGGGACCACCAATTCCACATGGGTACAGTCGATGGCCGCAATGCAACTTGGGATGCCTGCCAGTGAATAGAAGCCAACTTTGGTGTTTGCAATCTCCTGGGCAGTCCGTGGCATGAATATGTGTTCAGGTGCATGCCTGAGGAGGGCATCGAGTACCTGGTTCAGCGTGCGTGAGAATACTGGTTGTGAGATGCCATGCATGGGCCCCACTGTATGCTGGTAGGTGCCTGTGGCCAGGAAGTGGAGCACAGTCACCACCTTCAGTAGAGGGGGGATGGCAGTTCTGATGTCTATGAGGCTCACAATGTCATCATGTATCATGTCCATGATGCTGGTGATGGTATCCTAGTCCAGACGGTACAGGGTGTGTATCTGCTCAGGGGTTAGGTTAAATGGACTGGCTCTGATCCTGGGTATTGGTGGCTGCCTCTGTGGTATGACTAGGTGCCGTGGCGGTGCTTTGTTGTGCCTGTCTTGCCCTCCTCCTCCTCCTGCGTCTCCTCTGTGCTGCCTGTTGTTGTTGCTGCTGCACTGCAATCATGTCCTCCAGCCCATGTAATGCTGCTAGTATTGGGACCATCTTTGTGTGGGAAGGGGTGTGGTGTGCTCCTTTTGTGCTGCCACAGTCTCCATTGCCTCCACCTGTGCTGATTGTGTCCACCTGTGGCAGGTGGGAACAATGCTCAGTTCGCTTAACAGGTGGTTCGCGATGCCGGTATTAGCGCCATGGCGGTAATGGGTTTTGGGGGCTTTACCATGCTGCTATTGGCATGTCCGCTTGGCTTGTGATGGTGTGCTATAAGCGGCATGGCATTATTTACGGGATGGAGGGTCGCGCGCACGCGGACTGGCCGCTATTAGTGGCACCGTACTTAGCGGTGCCTCTAATAGCGGTGATCCGGGTCATAATTGGCATGGGGATTTAACGTTACCGGTATTCCATTACCGGTAACGTTAAATTCCTACCGCCTACCGTTTAATGAGACCCCATGTGTCCTTCCTTCAAATTTCTATTGAAGAAATGCTTTTTGGCCTATATGCTGATATATCTCTTATAGATTAGCGTTACATGATTGGAGAAAGTGTGTGAAGGATTGCATGTAGTGTAAATAAGATGAGCAAAGTAGAGTTTGAATGGATGGAATCTGATTTTTTCTGTCTGCTATGCATTTGTGGTTGGAACAGTACATTTATAAGATGGTAAGGCTTCATGGAATCTGAGCTAATAGATGATAGTGACTATTTGTTTTACAGCCTCACCATTTTTGATACAGGATGTGCATATGAAATTAAAGATAGGCAGCAACTAAGGGAATTGCCAGGTTATAAGCATAGAAAAAGGAAGGACATTTGAAATGGGAAATGTATATTTTGTATATATAACCGTAGCATAATGTGTACTACTTAAAACAGTGAAACTAAATATGGAAAGCCCTACTTTCCAAGTCATGCCTATAAAGTGTAATAAATTACAAACATATATATACGGAATATATATGTTATATAAAGAACAATTTATATTTGCACCTGGGAAAGGGTGCTCAGCGAATCAGGTGGTTGGAACAGTGGGCGAGATTACATAATTATTGCTCGCTGTCCCAGCCAACTGAGGCCCTTCCTCAAGTGGCACTTCTTTCTTTTTTCTTTTGTTTCTATTGTAGGAAGGCAACAGGGAGGATTTCCCTGTTGTTGCCCCATGTTTGAAAAAACCTAATTCCCCTTCGTCCCACCCACCATTTAACTGCAGATAGAGCATCGGGGACTGGAGTGCAAAGGTCCGGTCTCTGATGCCCCGCTTGCTTGGGCGCTGCCATCAAAATCATGGTGACCATTTTGGAAAAGGTTTTCCATGATCGCTGTCATCTGAAAAGGGTGTCCCTTTTTGGATGATGGCTGCCATGGAAATTCTATTCCAAAACAGCTGCCGTCATCCCAAAAGGGACCTAGTCTCTTTTCGATTTGAATGGCGGTAGTCATTTTATTTATTTGCTTATTCCAATGGGAGATGTTCTCGTGTGGAGCACATGTCCTGTTGGGAATAAATAAAAAAGAAAACTATCCGCACCCTGGGCAAACCACGGAGTGCAAATAACTTTCACTCCGGTGTTGGCAGGCGGTCACAGGGTTTTACATCCCGCAGCCTGGACTGAGGCCCTCGGTTCCTTTGGACCTACAAAGCACAGGCTGGCATGCCATTAAACCCTGCCTCCGCCCGTCAGCCTGGGTATGAAAGTTATATTATATATCGAAAATATAAAGAAACACAATGAGTAACCTTCACCATCCCAATTATTTTTTTATGCAGCTTGTTTGTAAAATGCCATCAAGAAAGCAAAAACAATGATCCACAAGAAAGGATTGTCTGCAGGTAAGCAAAGCTGTAGAATGTAATTCTTTTTAAAGTCGTGTTGTTAAATCTGTAGAAACAAAGAGGTGATGGCTGGAAGGTTTAGAATTAATCTTAACCACTGGCAATGCACTGGGCAACCCTCCAGACCACCGTTCTTCGCCTGCCAAGCCATTACAGAAGGGGAAAGACCATATGCAAATCAGGCTTGGCCCCACCCCAAAAGAGGCAGTCCAGCCCAAACTGCGAGGCCACATTTCTTCTGCACGAGACCACAAGCATCCCCAAACATGTTTCGCCTTTGTTGGGGCTCATCAGTGAGGAGTAGCTTGGGTCTCTAGGCCCAGCAAGCACGGGACCCACGTCTGGGCATACCCGTCCCACTCGGGGTGACAAAGCAAAAACAAAGAGGTGATGGCTGGAAGGTTTAGAATTAATCTTAAATACTGGCAATGCTCTGGGCAACCCTCCAGACCATTGTTCTTCACCTGCCAAGCCATTACAGAAGGGGAAAGACCATATGCAAATCAGGCTTGGCCCCACCCCAAAAGGGGCAGTCCAGCCCGAACTGCTAGGCCACATCCCTTCTGCATGAGACCACAAGCATTCCCAAACATGTTTCACCCTTGTTGGGGCTCATCAGTGAGGAGTAGCTTGGGTCTCTAGGCCCAGCAGGCACGGGACCCACATCTGGGCATACCCGTCCCACTCGGGGTGACAAAGCAAAAACAAAGAGGTGATGGCTGGAAGGTTTAGAATTAATCTTAACCACTGGCAATGCTCTGGGCAACCCTCCAGACCACCGTTCTTCGCCTGCCAAGCCATTACAGAAGGTGAAAGGACATATGCAAATCAGGCTTGGCCCCACCCCAAAAGGGGCAGTCCAGCCCAAACTGCTAGGTCACATCCCTTCTGCACAAGACCACAAGCATCCCCAAACATGTTTCGCCCTTGTTGGGGCTCATCAATGAGGAGTAGCTTGGGTTTCTAGGCCCAGTAGGCACGGGACCCACGTCTGGGCATACCCGTCCCACTCGGGGTGACAAAGCAAAAACAAAGAGGTGATGGCTGGAAGGTTTAGAATTAATCTTAACCACTGGCAATGCTCTGGGCAACCCTCCAGACCACCGCTCTTTGCCTGCCAAGCCATTACAGAAGGGGAAAGACCATATGCAAATCAGTCTTGGCCCCACCCCAAAAGGTGCAGTCCAGCCCGAACTGCTAGGCCACATCCCTTCTGCACGAGACCACAAGCATCCCCAAACATGTTTCGCCCTTGTTGGGGCTCATCAGTGAGGAGTAGCTTGGGTCCCTAGGCCCAGCAGGCACGGGACCCACGTCTGGGCATACCCGTCCCACTCGGGGTGACAATGCAAAAACAAAGAGGTGATGGCTGGAAGGTTTAGAATTAATCTTAACCTCTGGCAATGCTCTGGGCAACCCTCCAGACAACTGTTCTTCGCCTGCCAAGCCATTACAGAAGGGGAAAGGCCATATGCAAATCATGCTTGGCCCCACCCCAAAAGGGGCAGTCCAGGCTGAACTGCTAGGACACATCCCTTCTGCACGAGACCACAAGCATCCCCAAACATGTTTCTCCCTTGTTGGGGCTCATCAGTGAGGAGTAGCTTGGGTCTCTAGGCCCAGCAGGCACGGGACCCACGTCTGGGCATACCCGTCCCACTCGGGATGACAAAGCAAAAACAAAGAGGTGATGGCTGGAAGGTTTAGAATTAATCTTAACCACTGGCAATGCTCTGGGCAACCCTCCAGACCACTGTTCTTCACCTGCCAAGCCATTACAGAAGGGGAAAGACCATATGTAAATCAGGCTTGGCCCCACCCCAAAAGAGGCAGTCCAGCCCAAACTGCGAGGCCACATCCCTTCTGCACGAGACCACAAGCATCCCCAAACATGTTTTGCCCTTGTTGGGGCTCATCAGTGAGGAGTAGCTTGGGTCTCTAGGCCCAGCAGGCACGGGACCCACGTCTGGGCATACCCGTCCCACTCGGGGTGACAAAGCAAAAACAAAGAGGTGATGGCTGGAAGGTTTAGAATTAATCTTAAATACTGGCAATGCTCTGGGCAACCCTCCAGACCACTGTTCTTCACCTGCCAAGCCATTACAGAAGGGGAAAGACCATATGCAAATCAGGCTTGGCCCCACCCCAAAAGGGGCAGTCCAGCCCGAACTGCTAGGCCACATCCCTTCTGCACGAGACCACAAGCATCCCCAAACATGTTTCGCCCTTGTTGGGGCTCATCAGTGAGGAGTAGCTTGGGTCTCTGGGCCCAGCAGGCACGGGACCCAGGTCTGGGCATACCCATCCCACTCGGGGTGACAAAGCAAAAACAAAGAGGTGATGGCTGGAAGGTTTAGAATTAATCTTAACCACTGGCAATGCTCTGGGCAACCCTCCAGACCACCATTCTTCGCCTGCCAAGCCATTACAGAAGGGGAAAGACCATATGCAAATCAGGCTTGGCCCCACCCCAAAAGGGGCAGTCCAGACCAAACTGCTAGGCCACATCCCTTCTGCACGAGACCACAAGCATCCCCAAACATGTTTCACTCTTGTTGGGGCTCATCAGTGAGGAGTAGCTTGGGTCTCTAGGCCCAGCAGGCACGGGACCCACGTCTGGGCATACCCGTCCCACTCGGGGTGACAAAGCAAAAACAAAGAGGTGATGGCTGGAAGGTTTAGAATTAATCTTAACCACTGGCAATGCTCTGGGCAACCCTCCAGACCACCGTTCTTCGCCTGCCAAGCCATTACAGAAGGGGAAAGAACATATGCAAATCAGGCTTGGCCCCACCCCAAAAGGGGCAGTCCAGCCCAAACTGCTAGGCCACATCCCTTCTGCACAAGACCACAAGCATCCCCAAACATGTTTCGCCCTTGTTGGGGCTCATCAGTGAGGAGTAGCTTGGGTTTCTAGGCCCAGCAGGCACGGGACCCACGTCTGGGCATACCCGTCCCACTCGTGGTGACAAAGCAAAAACAAAGAGGTGATGGCTGGAAGGTTTAGAATTAATCTTAACCACTGGCAATGCTCTGGGCAACCCTCCAGACCACCGTTCTACGCCTGCCAAGCCATTACAGAAGGGGAAAGACTATATGCAAATCAGGCTTGGCCCCACCCCAAAAGGGGCAGTCCAGCCCAAACTGCTAGACCACATCCCTTCTGCACGAGACCACAAGAATCCCCAAACATGTTTCGTTCTTGTTGGGGCTCATCAGTGAGGAGTATCTTGGGTCTCTAGGCCCAGCAGGCACGGGATCCATGTCTGGGCAAACCCGTCCAACTCGGGGTGACAAAGCAAAAACAAAGAGGTGATGGCTGGAAGGTTTAGAATTAATCTTAACCACTGGCAATGCTCTGGGCAACCCTCCAGACCACCGCTTTTTGCCTGCCAAGCCATTACAGAAGGGGAAAGACCATATGCAAATCAGTCTTGGCCCCACCCCAAAAGGGGCAGTCCAGCCCGAACTGCTAGGCCACATCCCTTCTGCACGAGACCACAAGCATCCCCAAACATGTTTCGCCCTTGTTGGGGATCATCAGTGAGGAGTAGGTTGGGTCCCTAGGGCCAGAAGGCACGGGACCCACGTCTGGGCATACCCGTCCCACTCGGGGTGACAATGCAAAAACAAAGAGGTGATGGCTGGAAGGGTTAGAATTAATCTTAACCACTGGCAATGCTCTGGGCAACCCTCCAGACAACTGTTCTTCGCCTGCCAAGCCATTACAGAAGGGGAAAGACCATATGCAAATCATGCTTGGCCCTATCCCAAAAGGGGCAGTCCAGCCTGAACTGCTAGGCCATATCCCTTCTGCACGAGACCACAGGCATCCCCAAACATGTTTCTCCCTTGTGGGGGCTCATCAGTGAGGAGTAGCTTGGGTCTCTAGGCCCAGCAGGCACGGGACCCACGTCTGGGCATACCCGTCCCACTCGGGATGACAAAGCAAAAACAAAGAGGTGATGGCTGGAAGGTTTAGAATTAATCTTAACCACTGGCAATGCTCTGGGCAACCCTCCAGACCACCGTTCTTCACCTGCCAAGCCATTACAGAAGGGGAAAGACCATATGCAAATCAGGCTTGGCCCCACCCCAAAAGAGGCAGTCCAGCCCAAACTGCGAGGCTACATCCCTTCTGCACGAAACCACAAGCATCCCCAAACATGTTTCGCCCTTGTTGGGGCTCATCAGTGAGCAGTAGCTTGGGTCTCTAGGCCCAGCAGGCACGGGACCCACGTCTGGGCATACCCGTCCCACTCGGGGTGACAAAGCAAAAACAAAGAGGTGATGGCTGGAAGGTTTAGAATTAATCTTAAATACTGGCAATGCTCTGGGCAACCCTCCAGACCACCGTTCTTCGCCTGTCAAGCCATTACAGAAGGGGAAAGACCATATGCAAATCAGGCTTGGCCCCACCCCAAAAGGGGCAGTCCAGCCCGAACTGCTAGGCCACATCCCTTCTGCACGAGACCACAAGCATCCCCAAACATGTTTCGCCCTTGGTGGGGCTCATCAGTGAGGAGTAGCTTGGGTCTCTAGGCCCAGAAGGCATGGGACCCACGTCTGGGCATACCCGTCCCACTCGGGGTGACAAAGCAAAAACAAAGAGGTGATGGCTGGAAGGTTTAGAATTAATCTTAACCACTGGCAATGCTCTGGGCAACCCTCCAGACCACCGTTCTTCACCTGCCAAGCCATTACAGAAGGGGAAAGACCATATGCAAATCAGGCTTGGCCCCACCCCAAAAGGGGCAGTCCAGCCCAAACTGCTAGGCCACATCCCTTCTGCACGAGACCACAAGCATCCCCAAACACGTTTCACCCTTGTTGGGGCTCATCAGTGAGGAGTAGCTTGGGTCTCTAGGCCCAGCAGGCACGGGACCCACGTCTGGGCATACCCGTCCCACTCGGGGTGACAAAGCAAAAACAAAGAGGTGATGGCTGGAAGGTTTAGAATTAATCTTAACCACTGGCAATGCTCTGGGCAACCCTCCAGACCACCGTTCTTCGCTTGCCAAGCCATTACAGAAGGGGAAAGAACATATGCAAATCATGCTTGGCACCGCCCCAAAAGGGGCAGTCCAGCCTGAACTGCTAGGCCACATCCCTTCTGCACGAGACCACAAGCATCCCCAAACATGTTTCTCCCTTGTTGGGGCTCATCAGTGAGGAGTAGCTTGGGTCTCTAGGCCCAGCAGGCACGGGCCCCCCGTCTGGGCATACCCATCCCACTCGGGGTGACAAAGCAAAAACAAAGAGGTGATGGCTGGAAGGTTTAGAATTAATCTTAAATACTGGCAATGCTCTGGGCAACCCTCCAGACCACCGTTCTTCGCCTATCAAGCCATTACAGAAGGGGAAAGACCATATGCAAATCAGGCTTGGCCCCACCCCAAAAGGGGCAGTCCAGCCCGAACTGCTAGGCCACATCCCTTCTGCACGAGACCACAAGCATCCCCAAACATGTTTTGCCCTTGTTGGGGCTCATCAGTGAGGAGTAGCTTGGGTCTCTAGGCCCAGCAGGCATGGGACCCACGTCTGGGCATACCCATCCCACTCGGGGTGACAAAGCAAAACCAAAGAGGTGATGGCTGGAAGGTTTAGAATTAATCTTAACCACTGGCAATGCTCTGGGCAACCCTCCAGACCACCGTTCTTTGCCTGCCAAGCCATTACAGAAGGGGAAAGACCATATGCAAATCAGGCTTGGCCCCACCCCAAAAGGGTCAGTCCAGCCCAAACTGCTAGGCCACATCCCTTCTGCATGGGACCACAAGCATCCCCAAACATGTTTCGCCCTTGCTGGGGCTCATCAGTGAGGAGTAGCTTGGGTCTCTAGGCCCAGCAGGCACGGGACCCACGTCTGGGCATACCCGTCCCCCTAGGGGTGACAAAGCAAAAACAAAGAGGTGATGGCTGGAAGGTTTAGAATTAATCATAACCACTGGCAATGCTCTGGGCAACCCTCCAGACCACCGTTCTTCGCCTGCCAAGCCATTACAGAAGGGGAAAGACCATATGCAAATCAGGCTTGGCCCCACCCCAAAAGGGGCAGTCCAGCCCAAACTGCTAGGCCACATCCCTTCTGCACGAGACCACAAGCATCCCCAAACATGTTTCGCCCTTGTTGGGGCTCATCAGTGAGGAGTAGCTTGGGTCTCTAGGCCCAGCAAACACGGGACCCATGTCTGGGCATACCCGTCCCACTTGGGGTGACAAAGCAAAAACAAAGAGGTGATGGCTGGAAGGTTTAGAATTAATCCTAACCACTGGCAATGCTCTGGGCAACCCTCCAGACCACCGTTCTTCGCCTGCCAAGCCATTACAGAAGGTGAAAGACCATATGCAAATCAAGCTTGGCCCCACCCCAAAAGGGGCAGTCCAGCCAGAAATGCTAGGCCACATCCCTTCTGCACGAGACCACAAGCATCCCCAAACATGTTTCGCCCTTGTTGGGGCTCATCAGTGAGGAGTAGCTTGGGTCTCTAGGCCCAGCATGCACGGGACCCACGTCTGGGCATACCCGTCCCACTCGGGGTGACAAAGCAAAAACAAAGAGGTGATGGCTGGAAGGTTTAGAATTAATCTTAACCACTGGCAATGCTCTGGGCAACCCTCCAGACCAACGTTCTTTGCATGCCAAGCCATTACAGAAGGGGAAAGACCATATGCAAATCAGGCTTGGCCCCACCCCAAAAGGGGCAGTCCAGCCCGAACTGCTAGGCCACATCCCTTCTGCACGAGACCACAAGCATCCCCAAACATGTTTCGCCCTTTTTGGGGCTCATCAGTGAGGAGTAGCTTGGGTCTCTAGGCCCAGCAAACACGGGACCCATGTCTGGGCATACCCGTCCCACTTGGGGTGACAAAGCAAAAACAAAGAGGTGATGGCTGGAAGGTTTAGAATTAATCCTAACCACTGGCAATGCTCTGGGCAACCCTCCAGACCACCGTTCTTCGCCTGCCAAGCCATTACAGAAGGGGAAAGACCATATGCAAATCAAGCTTGGCCCCACCCCAAAAGGGGCAGTCCAGCCAGAAATGCTAGGCCACATCCCTTCTGCACGAGACCACAAGCATCCCCAAACATGTTTCGCCCTTGTTGGGGCTCATCAGTAAGGAGTAGCTTGGGTCTCTAGGCCCAGCAGGCACGGGACCCATGTCTGGGCATACCCGTCCCACTCGGGGTGACAAAGCAAAAACAAAGAGGCGATGGCTGGAAGGTTTAGAATTAATCTTAACCACTGGCAATGCTCTGGGCAACCCTCCAGACCACCGTTCTTCGCCTGCCAAGTCATTACAGAAGGAGAAAGACCATATGCAAACCAGGCTTGGCCCCACCCCAAAAGGGGCAGTCCAGCCCCAACTGCTAGGCCACATCCCTTCTGCACGAGACCACAAGCATCCCCAAACATGTTTCGCCCTTGTTGGGGCTCATCAGTGAGGAGTAGCTTGGGTCTCTAGGCCCAGCAGACACGGGACCCACGTCTGGGCATACCCGTCCCACTTGGGGGTTACAAAGCAAAAGCAAAGAGGTGATGGCTGGAAGGTTTAGAATTAATATTAACCACTGGCAATGCTCTGGGCAACCCTCCAGACCACCGTTCTTTGCCTGCCAAGCCATTACAGAAGGTGAAAGACCATATGCAAATCAGGCTTGGCCCCACCCCAAAAGGGGCAGTCCAGCCCGAACTGCTAGGCCACATCCCTTCTGCACGAGACCACAATGTGAAACACAGTGAGCTAAAGACTCTGGGTAAGTCTCTCGTAACCAGGACTAATGTCTGGCAGAGGGACTCCCAGGACCCCACTTGTTAATTTGCATATTCAAGTAACTTTGGGTCTCACCCTAAGTTACTAGGGGAATCCAAACGTGCACCCCTTGCTCACTATTCTTAGAGAGGCATAGATCCACCCTACTGATGAGGTCCAACTAGACCGAAACATGTGTCTGGGGTTTCTGTTGTTACTCTTGTTCAGAGGAGAATTGCCTAGCATTTTGGTTCTGGACTGCCCCAGGGCAGGACAAGGACTGATATGTTTGGGATATTTATTCTCTGTGAAAGATAGTGACCAAATGACTCTGGGTAAGTCTCTTGTAACCAGGACTAATGTCTGGCAGAGGGACTCCCAGGACCCCACTTGTTAATTTGCATATTCAAGTAACTTTGGGTCTCACCCTAAGTTACTAGGGGAATCCAGATGTGAACCCCTTGCTCATTATTCTTTGAGAGGCACAGATCCTCCCTACTGATGAGGTCCAACCAGACCGAAACACGTGTCTGGAGTTTCTGTTGGTAGTCTTGTTCAGAGGAGAATTGCCTAGCATATCGGTGCTGGACTGCCCCAGGGCAGGACAAGGACTGATATGTTTGGGAAATTTCTTCTCTGTGAAAGATAGTGACCAAAAGACTCTGGGTAAGTCTCTCGTAACCAGGACTAATGTCTGGCAGAGGGACTCCCAGGACCCCACTTGTTAATTTGCATATTCAAGTAACTTTGGGTCTCACCCTAAGTTACTAGGGGAATCCAGACGTGGACCCCTTGCTCATTATTCTTAGAGAGGCACAGGTCTACCCTACAGATGAGGTCCAACCAGACCGAAACACGTGTCTGGGTTTCTGTTGGTACTCTTGTTGAGAGGAGGATCGCCTAGCATTTCGGTGCTGGACTGCCCCAGGGCAGGACAAGGACTGATATGTTTGGGATATTTCTTCTCTGTGAAAGATAGTGAGCTAAAGATTCTGGGTAAGTCTCTCGTAACCAGGACTAATGTCTGGCAGAGGGACTCCCAGGACCCCACTTGTTAATTTGTTAAATCTGTAGATACAAATACTGTAGATAATGTATCAATTCCTGTTATCGATAATACTTTTAAAAATCTGCAATTTCGAATAGGACATGTGCCAATTGAATAAATTAAAGGAACTAAAAATGTTTTTATTGAAAGTAAGAAAAGAACAAATGTATCAAATATGTTAGTAGCTAGTAGGTTTTTAGAAGAAAGGGTAGCAAATGTGCTATCAATTTGAAACAGAGGATTAAAGAAATGTATAGGAAAATGTCTCACTCGCAAGTTTTTACAAATCTTTCGAGAAGTGCGAAACCAAAATCTAAATATGTGGTAAAGCGTTTTTTTGCAAAAGAAAAAAGCAGAAGTAATAATTAAAAAAAGTTTTGATATGAAAAGGAAATTGTTCACTTTTGTATTGAATAAACATAAGAAATTACTTAAGATAATTACACCATTCTATAAAAATCTAGAAAGAGTTCATGTACTAACACATGACAACTTTTGTGACGTGTTTGCTGGAGAGTGGAAACACACATACAGAAAGCTTTTGTGATGAGGAGAGTTACATTCAAGGAAAGAATGTTCCCCTACCTATTGATGAAATTTGACATAGCTATGAAGTCCGAAATAGTGCGATTTCTAAAAAAGAAGAAATTGTAAGTTGCGATAATACAGAAATGGAAAATTTTTAGGTCAGTGTAGAATAAAATCAAACATGGATTCTGAGGTATGGCCGTGCAATTTGTTGTGCAATATTGATACGTTTTCATGTAATGTCCTAAAGAGATTTTTGCAAGTTTTGCATAAAATCATAATGTTCAAAGACACATCAAGATGCTAGAAAGAATAGATGACTGTGAAGTTTGTGAAAAAACAAGACATATGTGTCACTCTGCAGCTTATATTGATCGATGTAAGAGTCAGTTTCCTCATATATGTATGCTGGCTGCACATCATACTAAAAAAAAATACCTTCTAGTTAAACTATATGAGTGCCAAACACAAAGTATGTCTCTTGCAGTTTTACAGGCCGATTCATGGAATTAATGTGCGTTGAAATTTTCGGCGCAAGCGCGCAAAAGTGTGCGAATCACAGTGCAAGTGCAAAATTGCAGCGAAACACTCGCACAGCGATTCATGGAAGTCTAAATCCGTGTAAATCCCTGGATGTGCGCTAACATTCTGCGTGGGGCACGCTGGCGCACACGTCTCCAAACAGCGTGCGCTAAGCGCACAGCGAAAGCGCACATAGCACAGCGCACACAACAAAAATAGGCGGCACAGGGGGCGTAACACGTGGAATGGGGAGCAACGCGTGAAAATGTGGGAGTCACGGGGGAAGTACAGGAGGCAAATGCGCGGAACGCCCACACGCGCGTCTACAACACGTATTCATGGAATCGAGCAGGGCTAATGCGTGCGCCAAAAAAGACGCGCTAATCCGGAAACACGTACGCCAGCAGGAAGCAGGCGTACATGGACCTGTGCAGCATAAATGTGCACGCAAACAACAAACAAGCTCAGACGCCAAGATGAATATACTGTTCCTAGCAGCAGTGGTCATGGGATACCACATGGGGAGGAGGAGGATAGTCAGGCCCAGAATTTTTACACCCAGAACAAGCCTTTTTGGGATGCCTGATGACCAGGTGTATAGGAGGTACAGGTTTCCACCTCACATAATAGTCGACCTGGTGAGTGAGTGGGAGGATGACCTCACATCACTACACTGTTCTCCCAAGCACTCAGCCCCCTGGAGAAGGTCCTCAATGTACTGCACTTCTTGGCCGCTGGATCATTTCAGCGGACAAGTGCTATAGTGGGGGGGTGTCACAGGCCACGCAGTCACGCTGCCTACACCAGGTGTTGGCCATCATGACTGCACGCCCATCAGTCCGCAGGCACATATACCTGCCCAGAACACCTGCAGAAAGGCAGGCTGCCGTCCAGGATTTCTACGGGGTGGCACAATTCCGCAAAGTGCTAGGTGCCATTGATTGCACCCATGTGGCTCTACGTCCCCCCAGGGCATCTGAGCACATCTACAGAAACCGCAAGCACTGCCATTCCATCAACGGGCAGGTAGTATGTGATGCCAAGGGAATCATCACCTCAGTATATGCCAACTATCCAGGGTCCACCCACAACAGTTTCATTTACAGAATGTCAACCCTAAACCGGGAACTAGAAGCTGGGCGGCATGGCGATACATGGCTGCTTGGTGAGTATAAATGCTACTGCACATGCATGCATGTCAGATACTGAGTAATGTCACAACCCCACTAATGATACCCATCACCACCTCCCCAGGGGACAGTGCCTACACTCTGAGCACCCACATGATGACGCCAATTCGGAACCCCACCACGCCACCCGAGGTAAGATACAACACAGCCCATATTGCAACCCAGGGCATAGTGGAACGCACATTCGGAGTGCTCAAGTCACGCTTTCGCTCCCTTGACCGTTCTGGTGGGCAGCTGTTATACACTCCCCCAGTAGTGTGCAGGATCATAGTGGCAGCATGTGTCCTGCACAACGTTGCAACACGCCGGGGCCTGCGGTGGACATGGTGGTGCCCCCACATCCCCAACCACATGCACGCCCGCTGCGCATGGGAGGGGAAAGGGCACATGGTGAGGCAGCCCGTACGCAGCTGGTGGCTAATTACTTCACATAAAATCACACCCCTGTGGAGTGCACACAGCCCTGGCACATACCAGCTGACAATCAATGATGATGACATAAGGGACAACCATACCAGCCTGAGATTGGTCACCTGGAAGTGTTACATTGTGTGCATCCCTACCTACCCAAACACCACCAATGCTGTGTCATCAAAAGACATACATCTATGCTGCTAAATTCATTACCCCCTTGCTAAATACAACATGAGAACAGCGCCATGTCACCCAACCCCTCCCTAGCTCCACCACCAAACACACCATGGCATGTCATGCAATGTGAAAGCAAACAAAGCAATGCACAAGACCTGACAAAAGTGTCACAAAGTACACTGTCCCTAATGCAAACTGCCCACACACAATATTCTCCCAGTAATGTATAACTAACAGCACACATTACCAAATACTTACCACCAACACAATGCTGCAACACACCATGGAAAAATGCAAAAACATGACAGTACTAAGTTCAAGTAGTGGTAGTCTTACAACCTGAATACGGCAGCATATCGACCCCTTTCAACTGCAGAGTGTTGCTGCGATGCAAATGTCTCAGTGTACTGCATACAACATGAACAGAATCTGCAAAGTAGACGGCCTTGTGAAGACATGAGGAAGGAACCTGCAAATTAGGAGGAAGACATTGATGCACAAGCACATATCAATACACCATGCAGTGTACAATACAACAACAATATCCACTAGGGATGTCTACACAGTATTGACTACAGACTGCCCATACAGCTCATGGGAGGCCAACGTCACTGTGTAATTCACTGTCACTTGTTTACACCCTTTGCAAGCCCATGGAAATGGGAAGCAGGAGGGGTGTATGTCTCACGAACCCAAACATCTAACCCAAACTCAGGTCAAGCCTGCATGTGCCCAGCCGGAATACAGTGGATGCTCACAGGAGCCAGACAAGGCAACACACTGTAAAAAAAAAATCAAAAATCAAAAATGGCCATGTGGGGGTGAAGGGGGGTGAGGGAGGCCACCCAGGAGGTTTGAGGACAGGGTGCACACCAACACCCACCTGCGTGGATGTTGCGAAAAAATAAATACCTCCTTGGGCTCATGGCCTGAACAGCTATGCCATTTTGGGAGAACTGCTGTCGCTCTGCTCATCCTCTGCTGCTGCATCAGGAGGTGGTGGCACTATGGGAGGCAGCCCACGCAAAGCCCTGGTATGGTCCTCCATGGAAGCAAGCATGCGGGTCTGGAAGGTCTGATTCTGGAGGATTAAAGTGCGGAGATCCCCATGCAGCACATCACGGGTTGCCTGCATTTCTGGACGCATGGCCTCGCGTGATGCCCGGATCTCCTCACGTGTTGCGTGCAGCTCAGCTGAGAGCGAACGTGTGAGCTGCTCCAGCTGCTGTTCTGCCCTTAAATTACTGGAAGCCTCAAGTTCAACCAGAGTCTGCCTGAGGTTATGTAGTTCTACCCTCAGGGCTTCCCTGTGGCCCTGGGACTCTATTGATATGGATTCACGCAGAGTCTCCAGTGCCGCCCATCGGTCCCTGTTGGATGCCAACATGTCTTCCCTGTGTGATTGGCAAATGGAGTCTGTTGCCTGCTGTTGTTGCTCCATCTGCCTTTCAGGGGGGATAATGGAAGTGGCCTCCCTCTCCATTGCCTGAGCCATCATTTCTACTGATGCTGCCTGTTGGGATGCCATGCCGTACATGGAGTTTTCCCATACCGTATTGCCTGGTGGCGCACGGCTACCGTGTCGATGGGCACCACACCTCTTTGGGGCAAGGCAATCTGCACCTTGCTCTGCTGGCACTACCTGAGGCTGCAGGACTGCATTCCCCCTCTGATCTGCTGGCCCAGGAACAGGATCATATGCTGTGGAGTCTGACCCTGCATCCGTAACCACCAAAGGCGGACCTACCAACACTGACATCCACATAGAGGGTTCTACCCCTGGTGCAGGTGGGTTGGACAAAACAGAATCCCTGCCAGAAACACTTACCTGCGACTCCACATAAGTCTCATCATCATCCGATTCAGCACCTGAATAGAGGTCTGGGGAGGTGCACCCAGAGACACCCCTGGACAGTATGGTCTGCAGTAACATTGGGTTTTCACCCACCACCACACCACGTCCGACACTGGTGCCCGGTCGTGCCTGAGATTCCTCCTGGGTCTGCACCATCTCCTCAACCTCAACAGCATCAAGTGCGTCATAACCTGCAAAAACATGAAAGACAACAAATGGAAACAGGCATGAGCACCATAGCACACACATAGGCCGTGACAAATCAGAGATCCAGTACATGATTTACACATGTCCCACATGACTATAACCCTGCCATGCATGCACTGTCAAAGAGTTGGAAGTGGAGTCAAAAAGGCAGACACTGGGGAGAGCAAGATGGAAAAGCAACACATTTGCAGCATGTTAGGTAGCACTGGCATCACACATCAGGCTGTGAGTGGCATGTCCAATACACATACATGACACATGCCACCACACAGATGTCATGTAGCATAGCCACGTTAAATTACAAAACTACAGCAATATGTCAGTGAATGAGTACTGTCACACATCCATGTCACATCGACATAATGCGAAGATTAATGCTGAATAGTGTTGCTAAATATGCATGTGCCACACACTGAAACACATCCAGTGTCCAATAATACAGTCATTGTGGGCTGATCAATGGTCGGTCACTTTAACATTACAGGAAACATCTGTCATGTTCCACATGCAAACAGGCCCTAATAAAAAATGTCTGCAGCCCAATACTCCATCGGCCTAAATGGTGTAATCATTAACATAACCAGGTAAAAATAGTGGCCCAGTGTGGGCTGTAAACAATGACCGAACCATATCACACATGTTTCAATAGGGCAGAAAAATGCATAGTAAAAATGGGAGAGTGGAAACAATCAGCCCGAATGAACACATACAAAATCTGAACAATGTAGTTGCAAGATGACAGTTGAAGGTAAAGTGCACTAATGTGGGCCTAATTGGCAACTGTGGGCAGAAGGGATACAGTCATACCCAAATCCAAGGCACGTGAATGTATGGGAGGAAGCAAATGGGTGACCCATAACACTCAGGAGTACACACCCTCACCTGGTCCAGTGAGTTTGTTGTCCTCTTGTGAAGACCCACTGCCAGTTACCAGAGTAGTGGCATGATTTGAGGCCAGCTTGTTCTTTGCTCTGCGTTTCAGGTCATTCCACCGCTTGTAGCAATCATCAGCTGTGCGCCTCACAAATCCAAGGGCACTTATGCAGTCCGTGATGGTCTGCCAGTGTGCCCTACGTTGACCAGGTGTGGTCTTGTGCCCTGCAGTCACCAACATTTTGCGGCTACATAGCTCACAAGTGCATCAAGTTCTGGGTCATTAAAGCTAGGCTTCCTTGACGTGCCGGACTGTGTAGCCGTGTCTGGGGTCTCAGCCTGTATTACCAGAGCACCTTTCTTCCTCTTCTTCAAAGGTGGAGCAGAGCCAGAGTGACTTGCGCCGCTCTGGTCAGTAGGGGCAGAAGCGCAGGTGGACTGGGTACTGGGAGTGTGCGAAGCCACAATGACCATAGGTCTTGGTGCAGGCATTGACACTGTCCCGGCTGGGAGACTCAGAGCTGGGGTGGATAGAGCTGCAACTGCCCCTGCAGCCTCCCCACCCTGCCCACTTGGGGCAGCAGATGACATTGCTGCCCCAGATCCACGTGGCCTGGTGACACCAACTTGCACCGGCACACGCGGCTTAGACTTGTTGACCTGGAAGTCAGCCTGGGAGTCATCCTGTGCCGGCTCAGGTGCCACAATGGGCTGGTCCAACATGGGCTGAGCTGGGATGGTGTCAGCCACGTTTCCCTCAACCGGTGGGCATGGGTTTCCCTGATTGGTCCTCCATACATGGGGGTCTAGGGGCACCCTGCAAATCCTGGCCACGTCCCCTACCGTGATCACCACGCCCACCTTTTGGAGGTTGGCCACCTTTGCCTCCCTTACCGCTTGGTCACCTCCCAACCATGGCACTGATGTTGTTGTGCATATGGGAGTTGCAGTAAACAATTGTCCTGGGCAATTGGGGGTGAAAGGGGTAGGGTACTAGATGTAATTCGGACCCTAGTGCTCTAGCAAGGCTGTCTGTGACCCCTGGGGGAAGATGACGGGTCACGCAACGTGCAGGCACCCCAAAAACAAAAAGTAACATGCACGCAACCCCTCGTAGACCACGTGCGTGGAAAAATGAACCCGCATTATGCTGGGGCACCCAGAAACACAAAAACAAGCGTACGCTTGTTACACGCAGCCTACAATGACCTCTGAAGGGGTACGCGACACACGGGGCAAGCACAGTTGGTAAATGCGTGCGCGACTCACAGTCTGCCTGGAAAAAGAACGTGAAAAAAACGCGCGTGTGCACGTAGGCAACACCCCCGCCAAAAGAAGACTGTACGCTGTCTGAGGAGACAGGACAAAAGAAGAAGTGAACGCTGTTTGAGGAAACAGGCCCAAAAAAAAAAAGAACGCTGTCAGAGGTAACAGGGAGTTCGAACTTGAAACGCTGTGAAGTGATCGCGTGTAAACCGACAAGAAGTACAGAATTCACCCACTCGCTCTCCACGAAAAGCACGTACAAGTGAATGGGGTTCTACGCGTACGTTTTAAAGCGGCCAACACGTACAGCGTCACTTACACATGTACGCACTAAGGCCCTTTCCTCCAATTACATGAGCTGACACTCAGACGTGCAGTTTTTGGACGTGTACGATGAACATGCACCTGTGTTGATGGAAACGCCCGTGCGTGTCACGTCACTTACGCGCGTAGGCCCTTTCCTCGGATTACACGCATCCACACGCATACGTGCAGTTTTTTCACGCGCGCTGAACCACTATGCCCACGTCATGAGGGAAACGCCGCGTGAGTCACGTCACAGAAGCGCTTACGCGCTAAGGGCCTTTGGTCCAATGAAACCGTGTACGTGTGCTGACGCGCTTACGCGCGAAGGGCCTTTCCTCGAATTACATGCTGACATGCAAGATGTTCACGTGCCAAATCACTCCATATCAAGCTGACCACACATCAACACACAGAAGACCACGCTCCTGCCCAGAAGGCCAAATTACTGCCCCCTAGATCCCCGAGCATGCTCCCACCTGCCATCTGCTTCTGCCTGACTGCCTGCTGCCCACATGCCCTGCTATTTGCTGCCTGCACATCAGCCAGGGGTGCAGTTGCTGTGACCACCCCTGCTGGAACCGAAGACTCCCGACTGGGTTACCATCGCTCCACAGCCCAGCCCCAGGACCCAGTTGCCCACCCACTCCTGCCGCAGGGGTTGCCATGTCGGGCACAACACCATCTGGCAACACTGGCAACCCCCAGCCAGAGAGGAAGAGGGCCACCAGCTTCAGTGGCAGGGAAGTTGGTGTCCTGGTGGAGCAAGTCCTGGGGCAGTATGATGCCCTCTTTGGAAGTTCGCGCGCCGACAATGAAGGACGGACCAGGATCTGGATGGACATCGTGACTGCCATCCACGTGGAGGGGGTGGCAGTCTGCGACTTACAACATGTCAAGAAGCGCTCGGAGGACTTGAAGGCTGCGGGTGCCAAGGGGCACCAGGGCAACCTGTCCGACCACCAGATGAGGGCCCTGGAAAACATATGCACAGCACTCCACGTCCAGGTGCTTGAGAGGCAGACCCGTCTGGAGTCGAGCGGTAAGTGTACATGCATACTGATTGGACGCTGTGCGTGTGGTGGTGTGCCAGTAGTGTGCAGGTTGCACATGTGTTTTTGTAGGGCCATGTAGGGATGTGTATGAACAGGGACGTGAGGCTGACACATGTGAGTCCTCTTAGGTGTGAGACACATCGATGGTGTATGTGTTAGTAAGCATGCTATGCAAATGCAGGTGTGGTGGCACACATGTTTGAATTTCTGAGTATGTACGTTGGCATGGTTGTGGTGTCACACATGGATGCTGGTTCCTGCTGCATGTATCTGCACTGTGTACATGTGCATGTGTGTGTATTTGACAAGTGTGCAACTGTGATGCAACATGGATGCACGTGACACTGATATGTAGAAGGCTGAATGCCAGATGTGACATGTATGGCGATCGCATCACTGCGACAGTTGGAGGAGATGTAGACATGCATGTAAGTGTGGTGGCGTGTGTGCATGTCTAGTGCACTCCCTGTTTTTCATGTGATGTCAGGCTCACCTTCGGCTGTTACATGCTGTTGTATGTGTATGGATGTTGCTGCCTGGTGCAATATTGCTGTGGAAATGCTCATGTGTGTGAGTTGAAATTACATGTGTGTCGTGGAGTGTGATGCCATGTCTGAAGTTTGACACTGCCACTCATGTGCAACTGTCATGTGTGTATCAGTCCATTATACAGTGCCCTGATGTCTGTGTTTTATCTCTCCCTGTCTGCAGCGTCAACTGATGAAGAGGGCGGAGAGGGTGCTGTGGAAAACAGCGGCAGGGATCGCACCACCAGCCGGAGACGCAAGGCCTGGCTCCCCTCCCAGATTGTCATCTCGTTGGGGAGTGAGTAGTCTGGTGCCGCGTCCCAGGCGGCAGCTGCCTAGGGTAGGTCCAAGAGGCAGAGGTCCTCGGCAGCAGAAGGGGCAGCTGAGACCCCACAGGGTCCAACGGAGGAAGATGGCACAGAGTCATCCAGGTTGGTGGGGGGTTTGGTGGAGGAGGAGGCCGCGGAAGTTACACACACGGGGTCTGGAGGTGGGGATTCCACTGGTGCTAGTAGTGCACTGCAGGGGCAGGGACAGGAGGCAACCCAGGCAGCCGCGGAGGTGCCTGTGTGTAATCCTGCCCCTGATCCTGTCACTGCATCATCTGGCACCAGCAGGGATGCCTACGTCCAGACCTGTTTTCAGGGACGGGATGAGCGCACAACAACTGGCCTTCCTCTCCCTGCGGACGTCGCTATCCGGGACCGTGTTGAGCCTGTCCTGAGTGGGATAGCGTTGCTTCAACGGGGCATGCGAGGTGACCTGCAGTCTTTTCATGGAGAGACTGCACGTCGTCTCGCATGCCACTTTGACCACGTTGACCTACTGGGACGGGTCACCGGTGCTGGATTCCTCCATGTGCTGGACCTTCTTGTGACCCCCTCCTCACCTGTACCCCCTACGTGCCAGTCATCCTCCATGACATCTTCCCACCCATGTATCACCTGGGTACCCTGTGGAGCTGCCCCTGACCCAGTGGCCAGGCTGGTGGAGGACACATCCCTGACACAGTCGGGAGTCGGACGTCCAGCAGGGGTGGCCACCACGACAACTGCACCCCAGCCGGAGGAGGACATGCAGGCAGCAAGAGCCAGGGCGCAGGCACAGGCACAGTAGCACCAACATGGTGGGAGCAATGATGGCTCGGGGCCTTCAACATCGGAGGGGCAGGCATGGGCCATAGGGCGGGAGTAGCCTGGATTTCAACTGTCTTCCGTTTGGCAGCGGTTGGGCCATGCCATAGATGCGGAGTGGCAGTGGCCGGAAGAGGCACGGCTCACAATGGTCAGGGCGGAGAACTCCATGCGAACTGTCAGAAGTGCCCTCTTTGGAAGTTTGCGCGCCGACAATGAAGGACGGACCAGGATCTGAATGGACATCGTGACTGCCATCCACGTGGAGGGGGTGGCAGTCTGCGACTTACAACATATCAAGAAGCGCTCGGAGGACTTCAGGTCCAGGACCCTCAACAAGGCCCGGCGCCTCTTGAAGGCTGCGGATGCCAAGGGGCACCGGGGCCACCTGTCCGACCACCAGATGAGGGTCCTGGAAAACATATGCCCAGCACTCCACGTCCAGGTGCTTGAGAGGCAGACCCGTCTGGAGTCGAGCGGTAAGTGTACATGCATACTGATTGGACGCTGTGCGTGTGGTGGTGTGCCAGTAGTGTGCAGGTTGCACATGTGTTTTCGTAGGGCCATGTAGGGATGTGTATGAACAGGGGCGTGAGGCTGACACATGTGAGTCCTCTTAGGTGTGAGGCACATCGATGGTGTATGTGTTAGTAAGCATGCTATGCAAATGCAGGTGTGGTGGCACACATGTTTGAATTTCTGAGTATGTACGTTGGCATGGTTGTGGTGTCACACATGGATGCTGGTTCCTGCTGCATGTATCTGCACTGTGTACATGTGCATGTGTGTGTATTTGACAAGTGTGCAACTGTGATGCAACATGGATGCACGTGACACTGATATGTAGAAGGCTGAATGCCAGATGTGACATGTATGGCGATCGCATCACTGCGACAGTTGGAGGAGATGTAGACATGCATGTAAGTGTGGTGGCGTGTGTGCATGTCTAGTGCACTCCCTGATTTTCATGTGATGTCAGGCTCACCTTCTGCTGTTACATGCTGTTGTATGCGTATGGATGTTGCTGCCTGGTGCAATATTGCTGTGGAAATGCTCATGTGTGTGAGTTGAAATTACATGTGTGTCGTGGAGTGTGATGCCATGTCTGAAGTTTGACACTGCCACTCATGTGCAACTGTCATGTGTGTATCAGTCCATTGTACAGTGCCCTGATGTCTGTGTTTTATCTCTCCCTGTCTGCAGCGTCAACTGATGAAGAGGGCAGAGAGGGTGCTGTGGAAAACAGCGGCAGGGATCGCACCACCAGCCGGAGACGCAAGGCCTGGCTCCCCTCCCAGATTGTCATCTCGTTGGGGAGTGAGTAGTCTGGTGCCGCGTCCCAGGCGGCAGCTGCCTAGGGTAGGTCCAAGAGGCAGAGGTCGGAGGTGGACTCCTCGGCAGCAGAAGGGGCAGCTGAAACCCCACAGGGTCCAACGGAGGAAGATGGCACAGAGTCATCCAGGTTGGTGGGGGGTTTGGTGGAGGAGGAGGCCGCGGAAGTTACATACACGGGGTCTGGAGGTGGGGATTCCACTGGTGCTAGTAGTGCACTGCAGGGGCAGGGACAGGAGGCAACCCAGGCAGCCGCGGAGGTGCCTGTGTGTAATCCTGCCCCTGATCCTGTCACTGCATCATCTGGCACCAGCAGGGATGCCTACGTCCAGACCTGTTTTCAGGGACGGGATGAGCGCACAACAACTGGCCTTCCTCTCCCTGCGGACGTCGCTATCCGGGACCGTGTTGAGCCTGTCCTGAGTGGGATAGCGTTGCTTCAACGGGGCATGCGAGGTGACCTGCAGTCTTTTCATGGAGAGACTGCATGTCGTCTCGCATGCCACTTTGACCACGTTGACCTACTGGGACGGGTCACCGGTGCTGGATTCCTCCATGTGCTGGACCTTCTTGTGACCCCCTCCTCACCTGTACCCCCTACGTGCCAGTCATCCTCCATGACATCATCCCACCCATGTATCACCTGGGTACCCTGTGGAGCTGCCCCTGACCCAGTGGCCAGGCTGGTGGAGGACACATCCCTGACACAGTTGGGAGTCGGACGTCCAGCAGGGGTGGCCACCACGACAACTGCACCCCAGCCGGAGGAGGACATGCAGGCAGCAAGAGCCAGGGCGCAGGCACAGCAGCACCAACATGGTGGGAGCAATGATGGCTCGGGGCCTTCAACATCGGAGGGGCAGGCATGGGCCATAGGGCAGGAGTACCCTGGATTTCAACTGTCTTCCGTTTGGCAGCGGTTGGGCCATGCCATAGATGCGGAGTGGCAGTGGGCGGAAGAGGCACGGCTCACAATGGTCAGGGCGGAGAACTCCATGCGAACTGTCAGAAGTGCCCTCTTTGGAAGTTTGCGCGCCGACAATGAAGGACGGACCAGGATCTGAATGGACATCGTGACTGCCATCCACGTGGAGGGGGTGGCAGTCTGCGACTTACAACATATCAAGAAGCGCTCAGAGGACTTCAGGTCCAGGACCCTCAACAAGGCCCGGCGCCTCTTGAAGGCTGCGGATGCCAAGGGGCACCGGGGCCACCTGTCCGACCACCAGATGAGGTCCTGGAAAACATATGCCCAGCACTCCACGTCCAGGTGCTTGAGAGGCAGACCCGTCTGGAGTCGAGCGGTAAGTGTACATGCATACTGATTGGACGCTGTGCGTGTGGTGGTGTGCCAGTAGTGTGCAGGTTGCACATGTGTTTTCGTAGGGCCATGTAGGGATGTGTATGAACAGGGGCGTGAGGCTGACACATGTGAGTCCTCTTAGGTGTGAGGCACATCGATGGTGTATGTGTTAGTAAGCATGCTATGCAAATGCAGGTGTGGTGGCACACATGTTTGAATTTCTGAGTATGTACGTTGGCATGGTTGTGGTGTCACACATGGATGCTGGTTCCTGCTGCATGTATCTGCACTGTGTACATGTGCATGTGTGTGTATTTGACAAGTGTGCAACTGTGATGCAACATGGATGCACGTGACACTGATATGTAGAAGGCTGAATGCCAGATGTGACATGTATGGCGATCGCATCACTGCGACAGTTGGAGGAGATGTAGACATGCATGTAAGTGTGGTGGCGTGTGTGCATGTCTAGTGCACTCCCTGTTTTTCATGTGATGTCAGGCTCACCTTCGGCTGTTACATGCTGTTGTATGCGTATGGATGTTGCTGCCTGGTGCAATATTGCTGTGGAAATGCTCATGTGTGTGAGTTGAAATTACATGTGTGTCGTGGAGTGTGATGCCATGTCTGAAGTTTGACACTGCCACTCATGTGCAACTGTCATGTGTGTATCAGTCCATTGTACAGTGCCCTGATGTCTGTGTTTTATCTCTCCCTGTCTGCAGCGTCAACTGATGAAGAGGGCGGAGAGGGTGCTGTGGAAAACAGCGGCAGGGATCGCACCACCAGCCGGAGACGCAAGGCCTGGCTCCCCTCCCAGATTGTCATCTCGTTGGGGAGTGAGTAGTCTGGTGCCGCGTCCCAGGCGGCAGCTGCCTAGGGTAGGTCCAAGAGGCAGAGGTCGGAGGTGGACTCCTCGGCAGCAGAAGGGGCAGCTGAAACCCCACAGGGTCCAACGGAGGAAGATGGCACAGAGTCATCCAGGTTGGTGGGGGGTTTGGTGGAGGAGGAGGCCTCGGAAGTTACACACACGGGGTCTGGAGGTGGGGATTCCACTGGTGCTAGTAGTGCACTGCAGGGGCAGGGACAGGAGGCAACCCAGGCAGCCGCGGAGGTGCCTGTGTGTAATCCTGCCCCTGATCCTGTCACTGCATCATCTGGCACCAGCAGGGATGCCTACGTCCAGACCTGTTTTCAGGGACAGGATGAGCGCACAACAACTGGCCTTCCTCTCCCTGCGGACGTCGATATCCGGGACCGTGTTGAGCCTGTCCTGAGTGGGATAGCGTTGCTTCAACGGGGCATGCGAGGTGACCTGCAGTCTTTTCATGGAGAGACTGCACGTCGTCTCGCATGCCTCTTTGACCACGTTGACCTACTGGGACGGGTCACCGGTGCTGGATTCCTCCATGTGCTGGACCTTCTTGTGACCCCCTCCTCACCTGTACCCCCTACGTGCCAGTCGGCCTCCATGCCATCTTCCCACCCATGTATCACCTGGGTACCCTGTGGAGCTGCCCCTGACCCAGTGGCCAGGCTGGTGGAGGACACATCCCTGACACAGTCGGGAGTCGGACGTCCAGCAGGGGTGGCCACCACGACAACTGCACCCCAGCCGGAGGAGGACATGCAGGCAGCAAGAGCCAGGGCGCAGGCACAGGCACAGCAGCACCAACATGGTGGGAGCAATGATGGCTCGGGGCCTTCAGCATCGGAGGGGCAGGCATGGGCCATAGGGCAGGAGGACCCTGGATTTCAACTGTCTTCCGTTTGGCAGCGGTTGTGCCACGCCATAGATGCGGAGTGGCAGCGGGCGGAAGAGGCACGGCACACAATGGTCAGGGCGGAGAACTCCATGCGAACTGTCAGAGGTAACAGGGAGTGCGAACTTGAAACGCTGTGAAGTGATCGCGTGTGAATCGACAAGAAGTACAGAATTCACCCACTCGCTCTCCACGAAAAGCACGTACAAGTGAATGCGGTTCTACACGTACCTTTTAAAGCGGCCCACACGTACAGCATCACTTACGCATGTACGCACTAAGGCCCTTTCTTCCAATTACATGAGCTGACACTAAGACGTGCAGTTTTTGGACGTGTACGATGAACATGCACCCGTGTTGATGGAAACGCCCGTGCGTGTCACGTCTCTTACGCGCGTAGGCCCTTTCCTCGGATTACACGCATCCACACGCATACGTGCAGTTTTTTCACGCGCGCTGAACCACTATGCCCACGTCAGGAGGGAAACGCCCGCGCGAGTCACGTCACAGAAGCGCTTACGCGCTAAGGGCCTTTGGTCCAATGGAACCGCGTACGTGTGCTGACGTGCTTACGCGCGAAGGGCCCTTCCTCGAATTACATGCTGACATGCAAGATGTTCACGTGCCAAATCATTCCGTTTCAAGCTGACCACACAACAACACACGGTAGACCACGCTCCTGCCCAGAAGGCCGAATTACTGCCCCCTAGATCCCCGAGCATGCTCCCACCTGCCATCTGCTTCTGCCTGACTGCCTGCTGCCCACATGCCCTGCTATTTGCTGCCTGCACATCAGCCAGGGGTGCAGTTGCTGTGACCACCCCTGCTGGAAGCGAAGACTCCCGACTGGGATACCATCGCTCCACAGCCCAGCCCCAGGATCCAGTTGCCCACCCACTCCTGCCTCAGGGGTTGCCATGTCGGGCACACCACCATCTAGCAACACTGGCAACCCCCAGCCAGAGAGGCAGAGGGCCACCAGCTTCAGTGGCAGGGAAGTTGGTGTCCTGGTGGAGCAAGTCCTGGGGCAGTATGATGCCCTCTTTGGAAGTTTGCGCGCCGACAATGAAGGACGGACCAGGATCTGAATGGACATCGTGACTGCCATCCACGTGGAGGGGGTGGCAGTCTGCGACTTACAACATATCAAGAAGCGCTCCGAGGACTTCAGGTCCAGGACCCTCAACAAGGCCCGGCGCATCTTGAAGGCTGCGGATGCCAAGGGGCACCGGGGCCACCTGTCCGACCACCAGATAAGGGTCCTGGAAAGCATATGCCCAGCACTCCACATCCAGGTGCTTGAGAGGCAGACCCGTCTGGAGTCGAGCGGTAAGTGTACATGCATACTGATTGGACGCTGTGCGTGTGGTGGTGTGCCAGTAGTGTGCAGGTTGCACATGTGTTTTCGTAGGGCCAAGTAGGGATGTGTATGAACAGGGGAGTGAGGCTGACACATGTGAGTCCTCTTAGGTGTGAGACACATCGATGGTGTATGTGTTAGTAAGCATGCTGTGCAAATGCAGGTGTGGTGGCACACATGTTTGAATTTCTGAGTATGTACGTTGGCATGGTTGTGGTGTCACACATGGATGGTGGTTCCTGCTGCATGTATCTGCACTGTGTACATGTGCATGTGTGTGTATTTGACAAGTGTGCAACTGTGATGCAACATGGATGCACGTGACACTGATATGTAGAAGGCTGAATGCCAGATGTGGCATGTATGGCGATCGCATCACTGCGACAGTTGGAGAAGATGTAGACATGCATGTAAGTGTGGTGGCGTGTGTGCATGTCTAGTGCACTCCCTGTTTTTCATGTGATGTCAGGCTCACCTTCGGCTGTTACATGCTGTTGTATGTTTATGGATGTTGCTGCCTGGTGCAATATTGCTGTGGAAATGCTCATGTGTGTGAGTTGAAATTACATGTGTGTCGTGGAGTGTGATGCCATGTCTGAAGTTTGACACTGCCACTCATGTGCAACTGTCATGTGTGTATCAGTCCATTGTACAGTGCCCTGATGTCTGTGTTTTATCTCTCCCTGTCTGCAGCGTCAACTGATGAAGAGGGCGGAGAGGGTGCTGTGAAAAACAGTGGCAGGGATCGCACCACCAGCCGGAGACGCAAGGCCAGGCTCCCCTCCCAGATTGTCATCTCGTTGGGGAGTGAGGAGTCTGGTGCCGCGTCCCAGGCTGCAGCTGTCTAGGGTAGGTCCAAGAGGCAGAGGTCGGAGGTGGACTCCTCGGCAGCAGAAGGGGCAAATGAGACCCCACAGGGTCCAACGGAGGAAGATGGCACAGAGTCATCCAGGTTGGTGGGGGGTTTGGTGGAGGAGGAGGCCGCGGAAGTTACATACACGGGGTCTGGAGGTGGGGATTCCACTGGTGCTAGTAGTGCACTGCAGGGGCAGGGACAGGAGGCAACCCAGGCAGCCGCGGAGGTGCCTGTGTGTAATCCTGCCCCTGATCCTGTCACTGCAGCATCTGGCACCAGGAGGGATGCCTACGTCCAGACCTGTTTTCAGGGACGGGATGAGAGCACAACTGGCCTTCCCCTCCCTGCGGACGTTGCTATCCGGGACCGTGTTGAGCCTGTCCTGAGTGGGATAGCATTGCGTCAACGGGGCATGTGAGGTGACCTGCAGTCTTTTCATGGAGAGACTGCACGTAGTCTCGCATGCCTCTTTGACCACGTTGACCTACTGGGGCGGGTCACCAGTGCTGGATTCCTCCATGTGCTGGACCTTCTTGTGACCCACTCCTCACCTGTACCCCCTACGTGCCAGTCGTCCTCCATGCCATCTTCCCACCCATGTATCACCTGGGTACCCTGTGGAGCTGCCCCTGACCCAGTGGCAAGGCTGGTGGAGGACACATCCCTGACACAGTAGGGAGTCGGACGACTAGCAGGGGTGGCCACCACGACAACTGCACCCCAGCTGGAGGAGGAGATGCAGGCAGCAAGAGCCAGGGCGCAGGCACAGGCACAGCAGCACCAACATGGTGGGAGCAATGATGGCTCGGGGCCTTCAACATCGGAGGGGCAGGCATGGGCCATAGGGCAGGAGGACCCTGGATTTCAACTGTCTTCCATTTGGCAGCGGTTGGGCCACGCCATAGATGCAGAGTGGCAGCGGGCAGAAGAGGCACGGCTCACAATGGTCAGGGCAGAGAACTCCATGCGAACTGTCAGAGGTAACAGGGAGTGTGAACTTGAAACGCTGTGAAGTGATCGCGTGTGAATTGACAAGAAGTACAGAATTCACCCACTCGCTCTCCACGAAAAGCACGTACAAGTGAATGGGGTCCTACACGTACCTTTTAAAGCGGCCCACACGTACAGCGTCACTTACGCATGTACGCACTAAGGCCCTTTCCTCCAATTACATGAGCTGACACTCAGACGTGCAGTTTTTGGACGTGTACGATGAACATGCACCCGTGTTGATGGAAACGCCCGTGCGTGTCACGTCACTTACGCGCGTAGGCCCTTTCCTCGGATTACACGCATCCACACGCATACGTGCAGTTTTTTCACGCGCGCTGAACCACTATGCCCACGTCACGAGGGAAACGCCCGTGCGAGTCACGTCACAGAAGCGCTTACGCGCTAAGGGCCTTTGGTCCAATGAAACCGCGTACGTGTGCTGACGCGCTTACGCGCGAAGGGCCTTTCCTCGAATTACATGCTGACATGCAAGATGCTCACGTGCCAAATCACTCCGTATCAAGCTGACCACACAACAACACACGGAAGACCACGCTCCTGCCCAGAAGGCCGAATTACTGCCCCCTAGATTCCCGAGCATGCTCCCACCTGCCATCTGCTTCTGCCTGACTGCCTGCTGCCCACATGCCCTGCTATTTGCTGCCTGCACATCAGCCAGGGGTGCAGTTGCTGTGACCACCCCTGCTGGAACCGAAGACTCCCGACTGGGATACCATTGCTCCACAGCCTAGCCCCAGGACCCAGTTGCCCACCCACTCCTGCCTCAGGGGTTGCCATGTCGGGCACAACCCCATCTGGCAACACTGGCAACCCCCAGCCAGAGAGGCAGAGGGCCACCAGATTCAGTGGCAGGGAATTTGGTGTCCTGGTGGAGCAAGTCCTGGGGCAGTATGATGCCCTCTTTGGAAGTTTGCGCGCTGACAATGAAGGACGGACCAGGATCTGGCTCGACATCGTGACTGCCATCCACGTGGAGGGGGTGGAAGTCTGCGACTTACAACATGTCAAGAAGCGCTCGGAGGACTTCAGGTCCAGGACCCTCAACAAGGCCCGGCGCTTCTTGAAGGCTGCGGATGCCAAGGGGCACCGGGGCCACCTGTCCGACCACCAGATGAGGGTCCTGGAAAACATATGCCCAGCACTCCAAGTCCAGGTGCTTGAGAGGCAGACCCGTCAGGAGTCAAGCGGTCAGTGTACATGCATACTGATTGGACGCTGTGTGTGTGGTGGTGTGCCAGTAGTGTGCAGGTTGCACATGTGTTTTCGTAGGGCCATGTAGGGATGTGTATGAACAGGGGCGTGAGGCTGACACATGTGAGTCCTCTTAGGTGTGAGACACATCGATGGTGTATGTGATAGTAAGCATGCTGTGCAAATGCAGGTGTGGTAGCACACATGTTTGAATTTCTGAGTATGTACGTTGGCATGGTTGTGGTGTCACACATGGATCGTGGTTCCTGCTGCATGTATCTGCACTGTGTACATGTGCATGTGTGTGTATTTGACAAGAGTGCAACTGTGATGCAACATGGATGCACGTGACACTGATATGTAGAAGGCTGAATGCCAGATGTGGCATGTATGGCGATTGCATCACTGCGACAGTTGGAGGAGATGTAGACATGCATGTAAGTGTGGTTGTGTGTGTGCATGTCTAGTGCACTCCCTGTTTTTCATGTGATGTCAGGCTCACCTTCGGCTGTTACATGCTGTTGTATGTGTATGGATGTTGCTGCCTGGTGCAATATTGCTGTGGAAATGCTCATGTGTGTGAGTTCAAATTACATGTGTGTCGTGGAGTGTGATGCCATGTCTGAAGTTTGACACTGCCACTCATGTGCAACTGTCATGTGTGTATCAGTCCATTGTACAGTGCCCTGATGTCTGTGTTTTATCTCTCCCTGTCTGCAGCGTAAACTGATGAAGAGGGCGGAGAGGGTGCTGTGGAAAACAGCGGCAGGGATCGCACCACTACCCGGAGACACAAGGCCTGGCTCCCCTCCCAGATTGTCATCTCGTTGCGGAGTGAGGAGTCTGGTGCCGCATCCCAGGCGGCAGGTGCCTAGGGTAGGTCCAAGAGGCAGAGGTCGGAGGTGGACTCCTCGGCAGCAGAAGGGGCAGCTGAGACCCCACAGGGTCCAACGGAGGAAGATGGCACAGAGTCATCCAGGTTGGTGGGGGGTTTGGTGGAGGAGGAGGCCGCGGAAGTTACACACACAGGGTCAGGAGGTAGGGATTCCACTGGTGCTAGTAGTGCACTGCAGGGGCAGGGACAGGAGGCAACCCAGGCAGCCGCGGAGGTGCCTGTGTGTAATCCTGTCCCTGATCCTGTTACTGCATCATCTGGCACCAGCAGGGATGCCTACGTCCAGACCTGTTTTCAGGGAGGGGATGAGCGCACAACAACTGGCCTTCCTCTTCCTGCGGACGTCGCTATCCGGGACCGTGTTGAGCCTGTCCTGAGTGGGATAGCGTTGCGTCAACGGGGCATGCGAGGTGACCTGCAGTCTTTTCATGGAGAGACTGCAGGTCGTCTCGCATGCCTCTTTAACCATGTTGACCTACTGGGACGGGTCACCGGTGCTGGATTCCTCCATGTGCTGGACCTTCTTGTGACCCCCCTCCTCAGCTGTACCCCCTACGTGCCAGTCGTCCTCCATGCCATCTTCCCACCCATGTATCACCTGGGTACCCTGTGGAGCTGCCCCTGACCCAGTGGCCAGGTTGGTGGAGGACACATCCCTGACACAGTCCGGAGTCAGACGTCCAGCAGGGGTGGCCACCACGACAACTGCACCCCAGCCGGAGGAGGACATGCAGGCAGCAAGAGCCAGGGCGCAGGCACAGGCACAGCAGCACCAACATGGTGGGAGCAATGATGGCTCGGGGCCTTCAACATCGGAGGGGCAGGCATGGGCCTTAGGGCAGGAGGACCCTGGATTTCAACTGTCTTCCGTTTGGCAGCGGTTGGGCCACGCCATAGATGCGGAGTGGCAGCGGGCGGAAGAGGCACGGCTCACAATGGTCAGGGCGGAGAACTCCATGCGGAGGGCCCTGAGGCGGGCCGAGTGCCTCGAGGCAATTCGCAGGGAGTTGGAGGTGAACATGTCATTGTCACTGCGAACCCTCGGGCCATGTAAGAGGACCGCCTCCAGGACATTGAGCGGGAGTTTGATGATGCCCTGGCCCGGGACATCAAAAAGTGAGCCATCGGACTAGCCTGCTGCCATTGTAAATAGTTAGATAGTGTTAGGTTTCCTTTCTGTTTTTGTTTATTTTGGGCCGCTTGGACAATGCACCATATTTTTGTATATAGTTCATAATTAGGTAGGGTTTTTTGTAGGTTTCATTTAATTTGTTGGGCTCATGGACCCTGGATTGGTGATTTGTATATAGTTGAACAGTGGATGTTTCTTGTTTTTATTTTAATTTCACCATGGCGCAATGGATTTCATATATTTTTTTTCCCTTGGATTTGCTTTGTTGGACTGAGACTTTGGACAAATTTTCATTTGGATTTCTTTGGATTCTGATTTCATATTTTTTTTTTTCCGGACATGCTGCATTTTATTTCTTATTCCCATTATTGAGGTTTTTTTTTTCATTACATTCATGTTGTGTTCAATACATTTTTGTTTCATACTTTGATGTGTGGTATTCTCTCATTGGTTTCATTCATGTCATGATATGGGTTTTCACATTCACTTGCACCCATTGTGTGTTTGTGACGGACATGTGTTCATGTACATACTTGCCGTTTGGGTTGTAACATGTAATGGCCATTTCTCTGTGGGTGGATGCAATACTTGTTTGGGTCTTTGGGCTGGGGTGGCGTGGGGTGTGATGTGGGTGGCCATGAGGCCCATGATTGAGGATCGTCATGACGTGAGTGCTGGGGGACATGAGTGGGACATGAGTGGGGGCCTACTGGCAGGTTCCCCTCACTGCTGGGGGATGGAGGTGCTGGGGGAAATGTGTGGGGGCCTGCTGGCAGGTGCCCCTGACTGCTGGGGGGTGGGGGTGCTGGGGGACATGAGTGGGGGCCCGCTGGCAGGTGCCCCTGACTGCTGGGGGTTAGGGGTGCTGGGGGACATGAGTGGGGGCCTGCTGGCAGGTGCCCCTGACTGCTGGGTGGTGGGGATGCTGGGAGACATATGTGGGACATGTGTGGGGGCCTGCTGGCTGGTGCCCCTGACTGCTGGGGGACATGAGTGGGTTATGAGTGGGGGCCTGCTGGCAGGTGCCCCTGACATCTGGGAGGTGGGGGTGCTGGGTGACATGAGTGGGGGCCTGCTGGCAGGTGCCCCTCACTGCTGAGGGTGCTGGGGGACATGAGTTGGTGATCACTAGTGCACGGTGATATGTGGCTTGGCGGGAGGACATGCCCATGGTGGATGGGCTGCCTGCGGGACATGACCAGGGGTGCAGAGTAGTCCCCTGTGGTGTGGGCTGCCTGCAGGGGCCGTGGAGGGTGTAGAGGGAACACCTGGGAGGACCCACACTGCCAATTCACATGTAGGACTCCCCCCTCGCACCCCCAAAATTCACGTACCCTGCTCTGACAGCAAAATCGTGTGTGAAACTTCCTGTGAAGCACAGTTATTCACGTGCCCCACTCGCACAGGACCTATCGCGTGTGAAACTTCCCACGCACCCCAGGAATACACGTACCCCACTCGCACAGGGCCTATCGCATGTGAAACTTCCAGCGCACCCCCGAAATACACGTTCCCCTCTCCAATCGCGTGTGAACCTTCCCTCACACCCCAGGAAACACGTACCCCTCTCGCACAGGGCCTATCGTGTGTGAAACTTCCTGTGCACCCCAGGAATACACGTACCCCACTCGCACAGGGCATTTCACGTGTGAAACTTCCCATGCACCCCAGGAATACACGTACCCCACTCGCACAGGGCCTATCGCGTGTGAAACTTCCCGCGCACCCCAGGAATACACATACCACAGTCGCACAGGGCATTTCGCGTGTGAAACTTCCCGTGCAACCCAGGAATACACGTACCCTCCTCGCACAGGGCCTATCGCGTGTAAAACTTCCCGCGCACCCCAGGAATACACGTACTCCACTCGCACAGGGCATTTCGCGTGTGAAACTTCCCGCGAACCCCTGTTATACACATACCCCACTCCAATCATGTGTGACACTCCCCGTGCAGCGGGGTACGTGTATTCGGAGGGGTGCGCAGGGAGTTTTACAGGCGTTTTCGGGTTGGGGGCCTGTGCGCCATGTACGGGATTTGTGCGCTGTGCATGGCGCACGGGGACGGGTTGGGGGCGTAACTGGCGCTGCTGCAGGGTGGCTGCGCCACTCTGCGCCACGGCTGGTTTGGGAAGCTAAAATCCATGAATACGCTGTGTGCGGAAATGGATTTTAGCGCATGCCGCTGGTGCAGAAATTCACACACGCACACTGTGCGCCAGCCACGTGCGCCACTTGTGCGCTGAATTCTATGAATTACCCCCTTAATTCAAATACTTTTGACTGGTACTGTAGAAAGTCACGTTTGTACAGTGGCACTGATAAATATGTATTTAAAAGAGTATGTGTATGCAGATAAAACACTTAGAGGAAGTGTACATGATGATCCCATGTTTTCAAAGGATCTGATTTTTCAACACTATAAAAGAAGTATTGCTATGTTAGAGTTGTCTTCTACTGAAAAACTTGGCATTGTTTGCATATCTTGTCGACACACTTTTTATAAGTCTCAAATGCAACTAGTGCACATTGAGGAGAAAGTTAAACAGTGTAGAAGATGTTTTGGAAATAACTATCTGTATTTGTTTTTAGAAGAGTGATTTGATACATGAGAGACTCTTTATGTTTGTAGACACTGGGTTGCGTTTTATAATCAAGGAAGTATTTCTCCAAGGAGTGCTTTGAAGGACAATGTAGTGCCTGAAATTCCTTCTGTGCTTCAAAATTTGAACATGTTTGTACTGATTGCATTGCAAACTGTTCATCCTTTAAAAGTTATTGTTAAATTGCAAACAAAGATGTCAAATCTGCCTAAGTAATCATTAGTGCAAGGTGTGAGAGACAAAGTAGTGTATTTACCTCTCAATTTAGAAGAACATATGAATACTCTAGGAGTGAAGAGTGACATTGCAGACTGTTTGGTTTAGTCAATGGTGTTGCCATTAAAGATAAGAACATTTGACAACATTGTATAGATGTTGGAAAAGTGAAAAAAACACATTTGTGTATTTATTGGAGCACAATGATTTATACAAAGGTAGTCTGGCTGTACCAGACTGGTCTATGCTTGATGCTGAGTCAACAAACAAGAGCAGTGAAGGTCAGTTCCAACATCTATATGTTGCAGAAGGGAATAGTTTCTATGGACATTATACTATTCATCCTCTACACACACATGAAGACATGGGTGACAGTTTAGAATTGTATCAAATGAAAGCAATGAAATGTGCACCAATCAGTGTCTGGGAAAAAATGTTAGAAGCTTGTTTTTTCCCTATACTATTTCCTACTGGTACAGGTGGGAGTTTGAATGATCAGAAGGTATGAATCTCTGCTTCAGAATATCGTTGTACAAGAATGTATTCTGAGGATTCTCGATTCTGCACCAATTTTTGAATTTAAAGCATTATGTTATGCTATTGCTCACAAACTTCAGACCGGGTCTAGATTTCAAAATCTTTCTCCATGTGAGATGCTGATGAACAGGTGAAAGAAAGAAATGACGTTCTAGAGGGTAAACCTATGCATCTTCTTGCTAGAATCACAGGAGCTAAAGAATATTGGTATAAGAGACACTCTGAGTTTAGATGCAGGATCAGAAACGTGGGTTCTCTGACTTGGTTTGTGACTTTAAGTTGTGCTGAGCATGGTTGGGATGATCTTGCTGAGTGGATTTGTAAAACTAAAGCAGAGAATAAAATCATAGAACACATGACACCAGGAGAATTGTGTTCCATGGTCCCTCCAAGTGTATCACGGTTCTATCCTCACAGATTTTTTGCCATGTTGCATTTTATATGTAGTTAATAAAATGGTCCATTAGGAACTGTGGAATATTTCTTTTGGAGGAAAGAGTACCATTCATGTGGGGCTCCACATATACATATGCTGTTGTGGATTAAAGATGCTCCTCAGTTTGGTAAGGAAAGTGATGGCTGTGTGATGGAGTCCATTGAAAAATATGTTACTTTTTCCATTCTTGCTCAGCATGTGAATGTTGATCTATGGGACAAGGTGGAAAGGTTTCAAAGGCATAGTGTGGAAAGTACTGTCAAATAAAATACAAAAGTAAAGACAAGTACTACACTCAGTGCAGATTTGGCTTTCCATAGCCTGTGACACAAGCTGGTCAAGTGAATAATTTGATGTTAGCTGTTCGACACCTTGTTACGGGTAAGTCTACAAGAAATACATATCGTTTTAAAAGACATGAGGAATGCCAATGTATTAATGATTACAATCCTGACATTGCTCAGCTTTGGAATGCAAATACTGATGTACAGTATATTGCTGATGATACAACAGCTGTTGCCCGTTATATTACAGCATACATGACAAAAGCTGAAAAGAGCAATGCAGCTGAAGTATGGCCAGATTTATTAGAAGATAAAATTCTTAGAAACTTCTAAGCTTTTATCTGAAGATGTTTTCACATAGAGAGTGTGGTAGATATGAAGCCGCACATCAGCTAACTAGTTTGCCTCTGTATGGACGTAGCATTAATGGATTTTGGTTAAGTCTTGGACCAGCTACTATTAGAAATTGGATACCGAAACCTTTGAGTGAAATTGAGCATTTAGTTGAAGAAGTACCCGACAGTACAGAGATTCTGAAAACCAACTTGATTCATACCTATTCACCAAATTGATATGAAGTGTTGGAGGATCTTTGTTTATAGGAAGTAGCACAATGCTACTCATATCGAAATATTGAAGCAAACAGTGACGGAGGACAGTTTAACGAATATGGATGCACCAGTTGTCTAATGAGACATGAGAAGGCAAGTCTCATTAATGACATGAAACTGTCTTGCCAAACTGTGCAGAAAAAGGAATTATTTTATTTTTGTCTTTTGCAGTTTTTCTGCCATGGCGTGCAGTGAGTGATTTGCTTGGAAGTTTTAAAACTTTTGAAGAAAATGTTTTTGCTCCAAAAAGTTTAATTACATATCCAAAATGTGAATAGTGCCTGGAGTTATTATGTCAAGAAGGACTTTTGGCAGCTGAATTTGCAAAGAAACTCCTTAAGAAGATAAAGATTCTGCAATAGGAAGTCAAAATGTGCTTGGTGAGCCAATTATTCAAACTGATGTTGAGCTTGCCACAGAGGAATTAGAAAGTACAATGCAACAAAGTAAAGTTGCATATGTGAATTGTGATGAAATAAACTTAATGTAGAGCAAAAAGATATTTATTATAAAATGAAAGATAGGTTTTTACTTGTTTTACAGCATGACAAGTGTGAATGTTCATGTGTGGAATACAAACTTGTATTGTATGTTAGTGGACAAGCAGGAACAGGTACATATTTTAAATTCATACAATAAGAGCTATAATCTAAAATGTAATGGATTGCTCTTTGTCATGTGTTATAACTGCTTCAAAAGGGTTAGCAGCATTTAATGTTGGAGGTGTTACTTTACATCACTGTTTGATGCTACCAGTGGAGCATGACAACACATTAGAGTATCTAAAACTTGCATCAAGTGCAGCACAAGAAGTAGGAAATGTTTTTATTAAATGAAATACCTTCATTGTAGATGAAGTAGGTTTGGTGTCTAACTTGATTTTAGCTTTCATTCACTTGCGAATGCAAGAGATTTTAAAGACTGACTACAAAGTTTTGTTTGGAGGTAAATATGTACTTGTTTTTGGAGACTTGTTACAATTAACACCTGTGAAAGGTCAACCAGTTTTAAAAATGCTGCATTCTAAGGATAGTCAAAAAATTGTAGGAAGTATTGGTCATTTTAACCTTTGGCATTTTTTTGATTTCCTAGAACATACCATTAATATGAGGCAATCTGCAGACTTAGAGTATGCAGGAATGCTTAATGAGATTTGTATAGGTGTTCTTGAGGAGAATGTGAAAGCAGTCTTAAAGGGAGGACTGATTTCTAACAAGTTTCATGCAGATTGCAGTCCGTCTGATGTCATGTTGAATCTTAAGGAAATAAACATTTCTTGTGTTGCTTTGATGTGCACATTTGCAGAATGTAACAAGTTTAACTCTACAACGCTACTGTCAGAGGAGCAAAATATTGGGCCTCATTCCGAGGCTGGCGGTAAGGGTTAACGGTCACCGTTAATGGCAACGGTGACCGTTAACACTTACCACCATATTCCGAGTTCCCTTTTGCGGGTTGGCATTTAACGCCTGCTTTTAGCAGGCGTTAAAAATCCAACCTGCAAAGGGACCTTGGAGTAAATTACGGCACCGTAATTTACGGTGCCGTAATTTACTCCTTCCCCATTCCCATTGAGCCCTATGGGGGCAGGAATGGGGATGGGGAACCGGTATGGTGAATGGGGAATTACCGGTCCCTCCAACCTTGGAATGGACCGGTAATTACTCCATTCACCATGCCGGATTTCCATGGAGTAAATAGCTCCATGGTTGCTTACCATGGTGCTATTTACTCCATGGATAGCGCCAGCCTCGGAATGAGGCCCATTGTGTAGATAAAATCGTGTGATGTTTTAGATGATCATCTTATGCATTTAGAGTTGGATAAGAGAGCAATTTCTAAAACGGCAGGTCTAGAAGCAGTTTAAAAACTGTACATAAATGCATGAGTAATATTAAAGATGAACTTGAATGTAGGAATTGGTCTATTCAATGGAGCAATGGGAAGAGTGATCACATTTTACAATTTTCCTCACAGCACAAATATTGAACATGTTTAAGTAAAGTTTGATCGTGTAGAAGGAAGTCATTTGATTTGTCGGATCTCTGCATGTTTCATACTTTTCAAGGATACCTTTGTGAAAAGATTGCAGTTTCCATTGTGCTCTGCTTCTAACCATTCATGAATCAGAAGGGTTGACCGTGGAAGAAGCATTTATTGACATTGGTCATACCTTGTTTAATGAAGAAAAGCCATATGTAGCATTGTCACATGTGGAAAATATAGCGGTTTTATTTTTAATAAACTTTGATGAAAGAAACATGACAGCTGACATTTCCTGCATTGAACCTTTATACTTGTACTTGCAAAGCACTCATGCAGGCAACATATGGAGTCAGTGAAAGTACATTCAAATGAAATCAGTCTTTGTAAGACTGAAAACAAAGGAATCTAATTGAGTTGGAGGGTTGTTCAACTATAACATACTCTCATTGCAGATTTAGTAATGAAACAGGAGTTGAATGCTATTGTAGTGCAGCTTTGTGTATGTTTCAAATGACTTCATTGATGCAAGTGATAGCTTCCACAGCAGAGAAGCAGCTGTGTGTAGAACTTTCATTTCTTAAAATATCTGTACATGAAAAACCACACAGTGTACATTCAGCAATGTCAATCTGATATGTAGTAGCTGTTGCAAGTGGACATCAACATTTTTCTCATAATACACAGAATATAGTCAAGAATGTTTAATGACTGTCTTTGATGTATTAGTGCAGGAAACTGTTATTGCAGATAAGTATGTAGGAATTAGTTATGAGTGGAATCATATGTGTCCACAATGTAAAAAAAGAGTACTCTAATCAGGATTTTTGTCAAAGAATGTTATATGTGCCTAGCCCTGATCACAAAAGTCTACATGTTTCCGATCTTGTAACTAAAGTATTCTATGAGATGCAATGCAGTGACTGTGGTTCTAGTTTTCAATCAACACTGCAAAATCTAGTTTTTAATAAGTATGTATAAATTATGTTTCAAAGACACATTGCAGATGGTAGGAAAATGAAAACATCAATAATGAACTTTAAAATTGGTCTATTTTCTATTAGTAATAACAGTTTAAGATGTGTGCAATTATTTTTCATGAGGGGGCATCCGTTGGATGTGTACATTTTATGAAATGGGTGCATACAGAAGTGCATTGGCTTGTTTGTAATGACTCTATAGTCACATACCAAGCTAGAATACCAAAGGGTTTAAAGCAAGCTTACTTAATGTTGTTAGAACAGAAGTTTTAAAATATATGTTGTAGATTGTTTGTGAATATAAAGAAGCAAACTAATAAAAGTTTGAAATGGAAGAATAGGGAAATAAGTGTTTTATGTTTAGAAGAAGATGGATTGTGACTAGGATGTATTTTAAAATCAGTATGCAATAAATGTAGAGGTAATATTGTACATGTGTAAAACACTCTATATTTTAATATGTACAAGTATTCTCTATAAGTGGTAGATTACATAAATGGTTCCATGCACATTATTTTGAGTGTGAGGGGGTGTAGAAAGTCATGACTGTTTACATATGAAACAGGTAAATAGTAGGTTATATAAACAAAACCCATATAGTAAAATGTTTGTAAAATAAATGAGATGTAATTAGTAATACGAGTTTTAGGGAAGAGTTTAGCTATACTGTGTTAACTCATGTGTATAGGTGGTGGAAATAAGCATGCACACAACATGTTTTAAAAAGTATTCTAATTGAAATAAAAACATGACAACACCTTAATCGAAGGGTTAATTTGTTAAATGTTTAAATATGTTCTATCTGCATTGAGGAAGTTTCCAAAAAAGTCATTTTATGTACATTTTATGTATTATGTAATATATTTGGCCATGCACACTGACCATGGGTGGAGGCCATGCTTAATGCCAGTTACTGTTCTAATATTATTACTGCTGTCATTAGTTTTGTGATCTATGATGTCATCATTGTGGTCATGGGCTGCACAACAAGGGGCACGAAATTATGGTGGTTTAAGCTGAATTTCAGGGGTTTTGTTGTGTTAACCTCTCACCTTATCGTCCCTGCAACAAAAGTTTTTACTTAAATAATAGCGAGATACATCTGCTTCTCTTAGGATTATAAGAGCAGAAACTGTAAGAACAAGAGAGACAATGATACAGGCAGAAGATAATCGTAAATTGGGTCCAGATTATCTCCTGTGTAAAATGAACTATGGCTTTGAACGCTACCTTGACTTTATTCATCCGCCGTATGAGAAATCCGTGTATAGGTGGTTCAAGATAGGGACATTAAAATTAGCTTCTTTCACAAAATCCTGGGGTCCCGGTGGGCTGGGAACTTGCGCTCTTTGTGTGTTAGGCATGGAAAATGTCACCCACTTTTTGTTTCTTTTTGGATAATTGAAAGAATTCAGATGCTGATATTTAAAACTATTACCTTAGGTCAGCTGGCTGAAGCACTGAGATTTTGTAAAGGCTCAGCTGAGCCTCACACAGTATTCACAGAAGTTGTTGCTACCACAGTTGTTGGTGCTTAGATCGAGAACACTGGGAGTGATCAATAATGAAGGCAGCAAGCTTGATTTTCCATTTTGACTTTGCTGAACGGTGTTATAGTTGATTGATCCACCAGGGTTTCTTGGGGCTGTTCTCCTTCTACTACCATATGATGTTTTTTTATGTCATTTTAAGTATTTTAAAAAGATGAATGTATTGCAAGTTTTATGTCAATTGTATCTTATTTTTTTATCATGTGTTCGATTCAGTTCTGTATGTTTTTTTACATGTGTTAATAACTTTATGTTTTAATACTGAATAAAGTATTGATGATGATGATGATGGTTATATTTGGAACTGAAGGGTATCCTCACCTCCCCAAAGTGGAAGCCAGCTCTACAAATGGATCTGACGCTGACAGAAAGGGTATTAGACAAATACACGGACACCAAGGGATTGATTTCAAATCTATATGCTGCATTGGTGTTAGACGGGGGAAAGGATGTTGAGTATTTGAAACTAAGGTGGGAAAGAGATTTGAATATGATAATAGATGAGACCCTGTGGTAGAAGATGTGTAGGGGAGATTATAAGACATAAGACCTTGATTACCCATCAGAACAAGTTACACTGGGTATAACTGTTGCATAGTATGAGCTGGTGAGGATTTCGAAAATGTTCTTATCAGTAAGGCCATTCTGTTGGTGGGGATGTGGGGAGCGAGTAACGCATTGGCATATGTATTTGTGTATTTGTCCTGCGATAGGGTGAGAACCTTTTGGAAGGAGGTTCTCAGCTAGATTAAGGGGATGGATGACTTTGATAGAGTTCTGGACCCCATTCTAATATTATTTACTTTGGAAGGTGATGATGAGGGGTGGAGGGCCCTATTGCATATGGCCCGCTTTCTTTTGTTAGCAGCAAGGGCTTACTGGAAGAGGGAGCACCTACCATCTGAAAGTGAATGGGCCTCTAAGGCCAATGAAATATATTTAATGGAGCCCATCATTTCGTATATATATGTTGGGGGCTCCTCGATGGAAATGGAATGGTCCTCATTTGTAAGAATATACACCCAGAGTTAGGTTTGAAGGATTCCAGGTGTTCCAGCAGGCTATTTGCAGAGTCTAGTCTAACCTTGGGTGGTTGGGTGGGAATTTTCCGCCCTGTACATTATGATGAGAGGATGCTTGGTTGAATGCTCAGTCCCTATTTGTTTACCCTTTTCTCTTTTTTTCTTTTCTTCCTTTATTGTGCTGAGTTTTCACATTTGAATAACATAGGCCCGTTATATGGGACATATTGT